>NC_054471.1:124113582-125476082 GCF_017639515.1 Carcharodon carcharias | reverse complement strand
CCCACAAAATGAATAAGAGAAATGCATCCAGGCATCCAGTGGGCGAACGACAATTCAAACAGGTCAAATGCTTTTTCTGCCGCTGCTATGGTCACATGATGCGGTATTGCAGAGATAGGCTGAGACCTCATTTTAAAGACAAAGGGAGAAATCGTGAAATATGTTTCATGGAAGAACCAGAAGAAATGGAATCCGATATCTATTCATTATATAACCTGGAAGTAGGTAGAACTGAGTCAATACAAGTAGTCATTATAATCAATGGACAACCCGTAAAGATGGAAGCTGAGACTGGAGCGTTGATGTCTGTCATTGGAGAACATACATTCAGATACATGAATAAAGGAACCCATTCTTTAAGATTGGAAGTTTCGGACACTAAATTGAGAACACACATAGGTGAGGAAATAAGATTGAAAAGGTTATATCAAACCTTGGTGACGAGTGGAGATCAATCCATAAGGCTACCCTTGATAGTGGTAACTGGAGAGGGCCCCAGCTTAACAGGCCGCAACTGGCTTGGAAAGATTAAATTGAAATGGGCTGAAATTTTTCAAATTGCAATGAAAGGCTTACAGGAATTGTTGCAAAAGTATGCTTCTGTTTTCAATGACGAGTTAGGAAGGATTCGAGGGCTACAGGCCAAAATCCATGTAGACCCAAACGCATCCTACAACCTGTGCAATTTTCTGAGTGGGTGGCACCCATCTTACATGTACTGAAGCTAAACCAAATCATGCATTTATGCAGTGACTATAAGCTAACTGTCAATAAGATGGCCAAACTTGATAGACACCTGATACCCAAGACTGAGGAATTGTATTCGAAGTTGGCAGGAGGCATCACATATTTGAAATTAGACATAAGCCATGCCTACCACCAGTTAGAGTTGGAAAAGGACTCTAGGGAGTTTGACAGCATTAATACACACCGAAGGCAGTCGATCCTTTGGGGTCTCCTCAGCATGTGCTATTTTCCAAAGAACGATGGAAAGCTTGCTCCAAGGATTGCCCCATGTTATCGTTTAATTGGATGACGTATTGGTCATGGGACTGACCGACGATGAACACTTAGCAAATCTAGAAGAAGTGCTCAAATGCTTCTCGCAAGTGGGGGTACATTTAAAATGAGAGAAGTGTCTGTTCCAAACTAAGCAGGCGGTTTACTTGGGCCACAAGGTTGAAGAGCTGGGCCGGCATCCTGTAGAAGAAAAAGTCCAGGTCATTCACAAGGCACCTGCCCTGAGAAATACCACAGAGTTTAAGGCCTTCTTAGGCCTGGTAAACTATTACGGCCATTTCCTCCCAAACCTCTCGACTGTGCTGGCCCCATTGTACGGCCTGCTTAAGACAAGAAATGGGGGTGGAAGGACCTGCACCAAGATGCCTTCCTGAGAGTGAAGCGATTGTTAAGATCACCAGCCTTGTTGGTCCACTTTGACACCAAGAAGGAATTAATTTTAACATGTGATGCATCCCCTTATGGAATAGGGGCTGTCCTTTCACATCGGATGGTGGATGGCTCCAAATGACCCATTGGCTATATATCTTGCACCCTCAATGTCACAGACTGACAATATTCCCATATTGAAAAAGAGGGATTATCTATTGTGTTTAGCATCCAGAAGTTTCATCAATGTCGCCACGGTTGCCATTTCCATATTATAACCGACCACAAACCCCTACTGGGATTATTTGGAAAAGATAAAGGATACCCCCTATCACACCGGCTCATATCCAGAGATGGGCACGAATATTACCCACCTACAAATACACTTTTGTTCACTGTTCAGGAACTCAAAGCGCACATGCCGACGCACTAAGCCACCTTCCCCTGCCAGCTAATAATGGGGAGGCTCCAATTCCCCAGGAACTGGTCTTAGTGCTAAATTTTCTGGATTCCTCCCCTGTTCAGACCAGACAAATCCGTGAGTGGACAAGTTGGGACCCGCTATTGTCCAATGTCTGAAAGCAGATCTTGAATTGTTGGTCAAGTGGATCTAAATCCAAAGAGATGAAGCCCTATTCTGATTGCAAATATGAACTCTCCTGCTAGGACGGCATATTACTCTGGGGAGCAAGGGTTATCGAGGCCCCGAGGGGGGAGGGGGGTGGTGAAGGCCATTATTAGCCGAGCTAAATAGCGCTCACCCAGGCATTAATAGAATGAAGATGCTCGCACGCAGCTATTTGTGGTGGCCAGGCATGGACTTGGATATTGAAACCCTGGTCAAAAGCTGTCCTCAGTGCCAACAGGTGCTAAAGCTCCCCCCTTAGCTCCATTGCACCCATGGGAGTGGCCGAGGCGGCTCTGGGTGTGCCTCCATGTCGATTACATGGGACCCTTCTTGGGCACAATGTTACTTTAACTGATTGACTCCCACTCCAAATGGATGCATGTCTATGCAGTCCAGTGGCCTACATCGGCTGCCACCATAGACCGTTTGTGGCAGAGTTTTGCAGTGCATGGGTTGCCGGAGATCCTTGTGTCCAACAACGGGACTGCTTTTACCAGCAGGAAGTTCCACAGGTTCATGAGCCTTAATAGCATTACCCATATCAAAACCTCACCTGACCACCCAGCATCAAACGGCATGGCAGAGTGGGCAGTCCAAACCTTTAAATCCGGGATGAAAAAGATGGAAGGGGATTCCATTGGCATGAGATTGTTCTGGTTCTTGTTCGCATACTGGACCACGCCACATACAACAACTAGCATTGCCCCTGCAGAACTACTAATGAACAGACATCTCCGCAGCCACCTGACCCTTATCTGGACAAATTTAGAGGGGAGGTTGGAGAAAAACCAAGAGGCGCAGAAGACCAGCATGATGGCTGTGGTCGCAAAAGAACTTTCACAGTGGGAGATGTGGTCCTTGCGAAGAACTTTGGAGATGGACCCAATTGGCTGTTCGGCAAGGTGAATGCAGTAACTGGACTCCTCTCCTATAATGAATCAGTAAACGGCCGAATAATTAGACAACATGTGGATTATCTCCGCAAAATAATGCCAGTCCCACAAGAGGAAATGCAGTCTTCATCTACGCTTGAATCTGTGCCACATGTAGAGGACAGGTCACATGATTTGGAAGTACCAGTGGGGCCTGTGGGACCCACGGGGGTCGGGGAGACAAACCTGCCAATTTCCTCTGAGGAATCTAGTGGACAACTGTCCCCTGAAAAGGAGGTCTCGGAAAAATCAGCCGAGGTTGTTGAAATGAGACGCTCAACATGCCTGAAAAAGCCTCCTGAGAGACTTGATTTGTAAATAGTCATTAGTGTAAATAGTTCACATGTTATTAAGTTTGTCAACTGTAGTTTTTAACTAAAGGGGGAAGGATGTAAAGTGAAGTACCATGTACCTTTAAGAGAATGCAAGTCGACAAACCATGTGCCAGTACTGACCAATCACTGTACAGCACAGGCTACTGGTTAACTGGAAGTCTAGAGCTGGTGCTGGTTGTGGGGGCATGCAAGGATTTAGTGCTCTGCCTTCTGTTGCAATAAACAATCACAGTTTGTTCTTATGTTGGTCTCTCTCCATTATTGATAGCGAGCATCAACTAACAAGTGTATATGAAGGCGTGCAATTCGAGTTTACTTGACAAGTGAACTCATAGACTCAAGAGATAAAAATTCCCACCACCACTTAATCCCATTTAACATGGTTATACTTATTTTCCGTCCTGTCAAAGGACTTGAAATATTCTTGGGCATTAGAATGATTTGCATTTAAGCCAAGAGTCTTTGCCGTGTTTTTTGCATAGTGGAGGGCACAATGACACAGTCACAAGGTAATCATATCACATATGTGCAATGCAACAAATTTATTGTTTTACCTTAGCTTTATAGAGATAAAATAAAAATTGACTTTAAAAAAATGCCAAGCAGCATTTTTAAAAAATTATTGATGGGATGTAGGCCTCGCTGGCAAGGAAAAGCCAGCATTTGTTGCCCATCCCTAATTTCCCTGGAACTGAGTGGCTGGCTAGGCTGCTTCAGAGGACAAGCACTTTGCTGTGGATCTGGAGTCACAGGTAAGGGTGACAGATTTCCTTCCCTAAAGGACATTAGTGAACCAGAGGGGATTTGATGACAAATGAAGATAGTTTCATGGTCACCATTACTCACAGTAGCTTTCAATTCTAGATTTTCAAAAAATTAATTAATTGAATTTAAATTCCACCAGCTGCTGTGGTGGGATTTGAGCCTATGTACCCAGAGCAATAGCCTGGACCTCTGGATTAATAGTCCAGTGACATTACCACCATGCCACTATCACCCTGGAATGTGCCTATCCTGCAGGGTGAACAGGCTGTGATCAACCTGCAAGCTAAGCTTGGGACATTTGGTAATGCAGCCACTCTGCCCTGTGACCCAGAAACAAGCTAAACTATGAACCTCATGGTTAGGCAGCAATTGACTGCGAACCACAGCTTTAGAGGGCAAGAGATAAAAACAAAAAACTGCGGATGCTGGAAATCCAAAACAAAAACAGAAATACCTGGAAAAACTCAGCAGGTCTGGCAGCATCGGCGGAGAAGAAAAGAGTTGATGTTTCGAGTCCTCATGACCCTTCCACAGAACTGAGTGAGTTCTGTGGAAGGATCATGAGGACTCGAAAGGTCAACTCTTTTCTTCTCCACCGATGCTGCCAGACCTGCTGAGCTTTTCCAGGTAATTCTGTTTTTGTTTTAGGGGGCAAGGATTTTCTAGATCATGCTCTCCAGAATGTAATCACCAAAGAGGGAGTGCCAGACAACTTAGAATGCAAGTATGATGTAAAAAAGGTGAGGCAGCACAGAACAGGAGAGATGTTGCTCACAAGTTAAGAAAAATGTCCACCGATATGTAGGAGATAATTTTCACTTTTGGAGGAGTGAATGCTGGGGAGAGCATGGTTAACAGCTACCCTTCAGAATCCAAAATTTGAGGTAGATTTAGTGAACATTTATAAATACATGGGTTGATTGACAACAGCCAGAATGGAATTGTTAAAAGAAAAGTGTGCTTGACAATGTTTTTTCAAAAAGTGACTGATTGGATAGATACAAGAAATATCATAATGCGTATGAGTTTTCAGAGGCTTTAGGTATCACATAAGAGAGAAGGAGTTAACAGAAACTTCTTTACGTAGCAGGACATTGGGGCTTTGCTACAGGAGGAGATTGAGGTAGAGTTTATTGCATTTTTTAAAGGAAAATTGGATGTATTTGAAGCAGAGGGAAATATAGAGTCATAAGGAAAAACAGGAAAAAGAGCAGAATAAAGCCTGATAATTGAAGTAAGAAGATTCACATAGGAACCAGATAGCAGGGTATTATGTTTTTGGGGTGTTTTCTAACTTTTTTACTGCAGATTATTTCAGCTCTCATTCCTTCGTTTACTCCTTAATTCATCTTTGTTTTGACATCCAGATAAGTTTCTAGTAAAGTGCACAGGAATACGAAGAGTAAACCCTGTCTGCTCTGTGCTTTTAGTTACCAGATTTATCTTCTGTCTCAATTGAGTCTTAAAAAGCAATAGAACATCACATCAAACCTTGTTTTAAGTTTAAAGTGCCAAGCACTTTTATTTTACAAAAAAAAGGCAAGCACAAGCACAAGAATATAATTAAGTAATATATTTATGGTTGACATCCTTGCATTCTCACTCACCAAGTGGATAAAATAATTGCAACTCTTTAACATGTTACTTTGTAAATAACTTTTAAATAATAGTGTCAAATTTCCATGAAATTCATGATATATAATTTCTTTGATATTTTTCGCTCTTTTTGGCAGTTTCCAACTGACTAGTTCTTTACTATCTGATTCGTAGTTCAAACATAATCAGGAGAGAATTTTATCTCCATCCAATGGTAACTGGGAGGAGAAGGGCTTAAAATAGAGTGACTAAACTTGATGCTTCAATCCTACCTCACAACAGGTTTAACCCAGTTGTTTTCACCAGCGTCTGAGGGGGTCACCTGTATGCCCATTCAATAGGCCCGCTGGGAAAGAAGTGAAGGCTTAAAAAAATACTTTAAGCTTAGCTTTATGGATGCAGGATGATTGGAATGCTTCTCTGAGTCTCCAAGGCAAGTATGGGATTCTCCTGCCCACCACTACCCCCATACTTCCCCTGCATGTGATTCTGTCAAATCTTCACTGCTCCATGAAAGCTGAATGCCATGGGACTGCCCTTTTGTTTCCTTGCAGCACCTCAGCTGCTGCTTGTAGTCTTTAACTAGGATATAAATGTGGCCCAGCAGTTACTATCAGCAGAGTTACCCAAAGAAACGTCCAGGTGGATGGATTGCACATACCCTCAACTTTCCGGCTACAAGTTAAAATTCCCACGTTGGCCCTTTATATTTTCCAGTAATATGTTACCATGATTGATGGGATTTCAATTATCTAATCAGCTAAAATTTAGAAGGAGCTATTAGGATGTAAAAACTGGATCATTCATAATACATTATTTAAGTTTGAATTATTTCTGCCTCCAAATTGTAACTACCCAAACTTGCAACATTGGGCTGAATTTTACATGAATCAAGGAAGTCCCACTGCTGGGACTAAAAGTGGGTCCTGGGCCCACGCGGGTGGATGGCAGGACTGTGCCAACAAATTTACTGGAGGCACCAAGGAAGAGGTGGCTGCCAGGACCACAATTGAGGTCCCACCTCTCAGCTGTCATCTCACTTAGAGAACCTGCAGCTTGGCAGACACAGCAGTGGCATCGAGAAAGGGGGCCATTGATGAGGCTAGAGGAAGAATGAAAGGGTTCCTCCATGTTTAGGCATCTTCAAAGAGCGGGTAAGAGGGCCAGGGCAACAGACCCCGGCATCCGGAGGGGTGAACCCTCGAGCAGCAGCACTGGAGCTGCAGTGTTGGCCATTGCAACTGGTAGGCCTCTCCATGGACTATGGAACAGTCAGAAACGAAGGATCCACTCCCCCACCTCGACCACCCCAACCCCAAAAACAACTGGGAGGATGCCTTGATAAAATCCTGGTGTGGGGGTGAAGTGGCCAGTAGGGGAGATGGTGGGGTAGTTTTCATATCACTAGACTAATAGACCCAGGCTAATGCGCTGGGGCATGAGTTCAAATCCCACCATAGCACCTGGTGGAATTTAAATTCAGTTGAAAGCTACTCTCAGTAACAATGAACATTATTGATCATTGTAAAAACCCATTTCAACTGTCTTTTAGGGGAAGGAAATCTGCTGTCCTTACCTGGTTTGGCTTACAGGTGACTCCAAACTCACAGCAATGTGCTTAACTCCTAACTACCCCCTGATATGGTCAAGCAAGCCACTCAGTTCAATGGCAATTAGGGGGAGGGCAACAAATGCTGGCCTTGCCAGTGATGCCCATGTGCCATGAAAGAATAAAGGAAAACAAAATTGGCTAGTTAAGAAATTAATTGGTTGCTTGATGGGCAGCTGCACCGCTGCTGTTCCCACTGCTCACAATATCCCTTAGCAGTGGGAAAACATTGGGTTTCTTTCTTGATGCCTTCGGCCTCTATTTTACCAGTCCTCCCAAATCATAGGCCTCCAGAGGGCTGGTAAAATTCAGTCCATTATATTGAAACCTGACTCGCTCGAGTGTGAAATAGTGCGTGATGATGTTGGGCAAACGTCCCAGTGTCATCACGCACTCGTGCAATATTTCGGTTGGCATTCGTGCACTAATCTTGGAAGCCCACCCACTGACAATTAAGAGGGCAAGTAAGCCCATTAAAAGCACAATTAACAGAGATTGTTTGTTGCTCGTCAAACGTTACAGTTGGCGGGTGGGTGAATCAGCCAAGTGGCCTTTGCATTTTTCAGGAAACCTCATCCACGGGCGGGATGAGGTTTTCGTGATAAATTAAAATTAAAATAAATTTCTGTGGACAGCATTTTCATTACTTACATTTTCAGGTGACAGATTATGAAGCTTGGACACTTATTTCCAGTTTCTGTGACCTTTATTTTAGGTTGTTCAGGTCTTCAGCTCCCTGAGGCAGCTCTCTGCCTTCAGGGAGCTTTCTGTAGCGCTTGTCTGCGCCCGTGCTGACTCCAGTGTTCGCCCTCCTCGCACCCCCAGCCCGGGAGTGCTGAGCCTTTCAGCGAGCACTTAATGCTGGCTGGCCATTAATTGCCCAGCCAGTGTGAATTCGCGATTGGGGGCCAATCACGGTCGGCAGTCTGTTCCACACCTGCCCGCCAAACTGAAAATTCTTCCCAAGGAGTTAGTAAAGGAATCAGAACTCTAGCATCTTTTTAAAGCTTAAGTAAAATAAGAATTTGCAATTATATAAGAGTTTTTCACAACCTCCATTCACTTTACAGTTAATGTACCTTTGAAGTGTAGTCACTGTTCAAATGTAGGAAATGTGGCAGCCAATTTACACTTAGAAAGCTCCCTTGAGCAGCACTGTGATAAAGACTAGACAATCTGTTTATTTAATAATGGCGGGTGAGGGATAAATATTGGTCAGGCAACAGAGAGATCTTCCTTGCTTTTCTTCAAAATATTGCCACTAGAATTTTTATATCTGCTTGAGAGGGCAGGTAGGACCTCAGTTTCCATCATATCTGAGCAACAGCACCTCTGAAAGTGCAGCACTCCTTCAATACTGCACTATAGAGTATCAGCCTAGATTTTGTGTTCAAGTCTTGGGGTGAGACTAAAAGGAGAAATTTAAAAATAAAAATTAAATTAAAAAGACCTAATTTAGATCACACAGGTACCAATCAGCTTCTTCTAGAAAAAACACGAAAGTTGTTATGCATATAGCACAGAGTGCATTTAATAATAATTGATAACAATGGTAACAGGACATCATACCTCTCTTTACCTTGGAGTAATTTTGGCTTCAAGTAATGGTATAAAATCGATGAATCAATGCAAACATCTCTCCTGATTTTCAATCCAGTGAAGTCAGTCATATTGCACTTGTAAAGAGACACAAGCAATGCTGCATATTACCAAGTGATATCCACCCTATAGACCAAGTGATAAACTAATCATCTTAAGCTCAGCAAATGAGGAGGCTCTTGCTTGGTTTCGAGGATTTGCATTCGCTAAATGAATAGTCATTCAAAAAGCTCTAATTTATCCACTCTCATTAAAAGACTCATTTAAAGTCTCAAGAGACTCTCATTATAATTTTCTTATCATGGTAGCTGGGGTTAGATCTCTTGTCCTGCAAACGGTTTCATATTGTACTGTACCTATGCACGGATTTGTACTCTTTGATTTGCACTATATGGTGCCACGTATACATCTTCTGACCTGGATATCAGTTTAAGAAAGAGCTTTACCATTTCACGCCTGCTTTCGATCCTTTGTCATTCCATCTGTGCAACCTATAAAAATATGGCATGACAGTCTTTGGCTAATGAATTTCTCTGAAAAATGTTGTTGGCTTTGGCTTGACATTATCTAATGAGTTTAGTGAGTTCTGTTCCATGGTATTTCAATTTGTCACATAAACAGATGATCCAAGGACGGAGATGATTAGCTTCCAATATCTACATCATCATCCCTTGCACAAAGCATGACTCCAATCACTGGGATCCTCCGATCCCCATTGGCTAGTTTTACTAGGTCTCCTGGAATCTGCGCTTGATCAAATGCTATCCTGGTGTCAAGGGCAACCTTTCTCACCTCACTTCAGCTTTGAATTTAGCGCTTGTGACAATGCTTGGATTGAGGCTGTATTGAAGTCTGGAGTTGAGTGGCCCTGGCAGAATCGAAAATGTGTACCCCAACACCAAGAGCACCTCAGATGAGGTCCCTGAGGGCAGCCTCGTCACAGCACTCACCCACACCCTCCACCAGCACAGTAACGCATACCTCAGTGGATCATAAAGCATGCCTGCCTCATCTAGCCAGTATGATGGCCTCAATGCTGGCATCCCTGCCTTCGAGGTCCTCATAACCCCTTCGACATCATCCTCATCGGAGGAGATGTGTAGCTCTTCCATCTCTCCCTCAGCCAGGTCCTACTACTGTTGCAGCCCCAGGCTGTGTATCGTACAGCAAGCTATGATGATGCACAACACCCTCTGGTGACTGTATTGCTGTGCTTCACTGGACCTGTCGAAGCATCAGAACCTCATTTTCAAAATGCCTATCGTTTGCTCCACTAAAGTCCAGTCACTCTGCTGCTCTCTGAGTCCGCTGCACAGACAACATCAGCCACATCCTCTATGGGTAGCCCTTGACCCTGAGGACTCAATCCTGCATCCTCTGTGCACACTGGAAGATGTCAGGAGTCCGAGGCCTGCTAAGGATGTAGGAGTCATGGATGCTTCCTGGGAACCTAGAGACCTGTAGTATGCATTTGTGAACATTCAGCAAGTGCAAGTCATTGTGGATGACGTACTTGACTGCTTCTTGCCATGGAGATCTAAGAACCATGTGAGTGCAGTCAATGGCACCTGTGGAAAACCTGAGATCTGTGCAAATCCCAGCATGCTTGCTTTCTGGTTTTCCTGACATCAGGCAAAATACACAAAGTTGTGTGCCTTCATGAAGATGGCATCCTTGACCTCCTGGATCACCTGTGGAGCCCTGGAAGGAACCACTGGTGTAAAAATTGAGCGCTGTGGTCCCTTTCATGGCTACTGGCAGTGGATGCCCTCCATGTTCCTGTGGCACCACATTCTGCAGCAGGTGGCATACGTGGCTGACCAGTTCCCTAGATATGCACATTCTTCGGCGACACTGGCTCTTAGTCATCTGCAGGATGACAAGCACCGCGTTTAGACCCTGAGGCATCTACGAGCGATGGCTCTCTGTGGATCTTCAGCTGGGTGTGCAGCAGGCCTTGCTGCCCCTTTATCTTGAGGGAGGTGATCCTCCCTTTGCTGAGCTGGGAGCCTTCACCACTCTCTTCTTCTTCTCTGATCTCTGTAAGCTATGATGCCTACCATTAAATCACCAGGCTCCGTGATCCTGATGTTCTCCTCCTGCAGGATCAAAGAGAGAGATGCTTGGGTTAGCATATGTGTCCTAAGAACCTCTCTTCGTTAAGTCTGGAGACCCTTTCACGCATGCTGGAGAGTTCTGGCCACCACTTGGATGGCCAGTGTGTAATGCGCTTCATGGTTGTCTGGAGTCCCAGCCTCCTCTGCCCCACTCCACTTGACCGATTGGCAGCAGCTTCGGCTATTGGACTGCATGTTGTGCTCTCAGCTCAGGCGCAGGCATTCTCCTATCCCGCGCTGTAAGGCTGCGCTTTTAGCTTGAGCCACAAGGGATACTGGTCCAAACCTTAATAAAGACATTGTAAGGGGCTCTGAACACCTCCACCAGTGACTGCACCATGGCCACCTTTCGCAAGGGGATTGTACAACTTGCCCAGTTGGACAATTGTTCTACTGCCCCCTAAAATGCACATTAATTTGAGTCTGCTCCTAAAGAATGAAAGGTTCTGGAGCATTTGGTGGCATATTCATGCTTTTGTGTTGCTTCAGTGGGCAGAAAAGCTTCAGAGGCCCGACTCCAAGCATGTCAATGGAGATGCTGCGTACGCTCTCAGCTACGGACGAATGCTCACCTTTGGCGAGCTTTTCCAAATGCGTGGCCGCTTCCCTCACACCACCAGACCCACACATGTACTTGTGTGCTTTCTTCCATCTCTGCTGCCTTGCACCACAGCACCACCACCCGTCACCACCCCCCCCCCCCACCCCACCCCGCACCCCCCCCCCCCCCCCCACCCCCCACCTCGCACCTCGCACCAGCCTGACCTGCACTGGAGTCCTTGCCCAGGCAACGTATTGAAAGGCAGCCAGGTAAGAACAACTTCCCTGTGCACCCCCACCGCTGAATGCGCGGCACCTCTTCCTTGATGTTCTATAGGTCATGCTCGTGAGAACTGCGCAAGGTTGTATGAACTCACCTCCATGTTCCCTTTGCAGTTCAGCTCACCAGGTGCACGCCTTTTAAAGGCAGTCTTGAAGTATGCCATTTTGTAGTCATGCCAATGTTAATGGTAAATTTGACATGGGGGGATGATTCTGACATGAGTGCACAACAGTGAGAAGCAAATGCATTCAAATTAAGTTCCTAACATTGGACATCGGGAAACGCAACCCTCCATTGATGGGTGGAATGGACAATTACAAACTGACTTCACAACAGTGTGAAACTAATTTTTGGCCATCTCCATCTTGTCCGCTCAGACCCATCATGTCACCTGCTGCCAGTGGGACCAGATGAATCTGCCCCACATCAAAGCAACATAATCCTTTAATAACCTCTTAAAACTGTCAATCAAAATGTGAACACAGCACCTCTGCTGAGCTAAGTGGTTTGGAGCTTTTGAAACTCAGCTAATGGGCTCAACTTTAATAACAATATAAACAATGGAGTCTATTGAAATTGAAAAAACATATGGCCTTTTTTTCCCTAAGATACACCAGGTGCCCTGTCAATCAAAGCAGTCTACAAATGTTGTGATATGATGTGCATATACCTTTAAAGGAACATATCTTAAACTACTGTCAATCATCACATATTTTGCCAGGCTATGATGTATTAGCCCCATGACTTTTAGGCAGTCTGTAAGCAGCAGTGGTTGAGGTTAGACAGGTGCCTTGCATCCTCCCAGTGTATATAGTGTACATTATCTTATCTTTAAGTAAAGAACACTATTGTTTCACCAAGCCTTGTGTATGATTGATATATTTACATTGAAGAGAAGAAGAAAGTAACAAGGAGCAGGTGTACAGTTTTTTCTTTTCTAAGTGAAAGAAGCTGAAGTTTTTTTTTCATTTTAAAAGTGCTTTAGGCTTTTAAGTTGCTTCAAATCATTAAAGTAAAGATCCCAAGCAATGTTTTCTTCAGTTTTTTTTTAATAATTCATGGGATTTGGGCTTTGCTGGCTAGAACAGCATTTATTGCCCATGCCTAACTAACCTTCAGTTTTGAATGTATAAGAGCACTCTTCCAATATATTTCAACACTTAAAACATGCCGATCAACTTACCTTTGCAGGCCAGAGCCCAATAATCAATCACTGCAGTGAAAGCATATCTAACTTACAATACAGCATTTTTTAAATTGAAAGAACAGGTTTTTTTTTGTATTTCGAAGCCTGTCAATGAAAGAGTTCCAGGAGTATGTTTTTTTTTGTGGTTCCCCACCTGTGACTAGGATTATGCTGTGGTTCATGATTCAGCTAAAGTGCCACTAAACACATTTCCTATCAGAATGGGTCCGACTCCATGAAAATAGTGGAGGGTCTGAAATGCCCACCCCCGTAAGGATGGGATTGCTGAGTGTGAGCTCTCTATCTGCGCCTTTATCCTGGTGCCATAAAAATCCAACGCAATGGGAATGAGGGTCTGAATCCCAAAATGGGGTCCCACCCACCACAGGATTCCTAGCCTCTGACCTGCTCTTGTTTCCACAGTATTTATATGGCTAGTCCAGTTTGGTTTCTGATCGATGTTAACCCCCAGGATGTTGATTGGGGCATTTAGCAATGGTAATGCCATTGAATGTCAAGGGGCAGAGGTTAGATTCTCTCTTGCTGGAGTTGGTCATGGCCTGGCACTTGTGTGGTGTGAAAGTTACTTGCCGCTTGTCAGCCCAAGCCTGGATATTATTCAGGTCTTGCTACATTTGGACATGGACTGCTTCAGTATCTGAGGAGTTGAGAATGGTGCTGAACATTTTACAATCATCAGCGAACATTCTCACTTCTGACCTTATAATGGAAGGAAGGTCATTGAAGAAGCAGTGAAGATGGTTGGGGCCTAGGACACTACTGAGGAACTCCTGCTGTGATGTCCTGGAACACAGATGACTGACTTCTAACAATCAACACCACCTTCCTTTGTGCTAGGTATGACTCCAACCAGAGGAGAGTTTTTACCCCTGATTCCCATTAACTCCAGTTTTGCTAGCGCTCTTTGATGCCACACTCAGTCGAATGCTGCCTTGATGTCAAGGGCAGTCACTCTCACCTCATTTCTGGAGTTCAGCTCTTTTGTCCATGTTTGAACCAAGGCTCTAATGAGGTCAGAAGCTGAGTGGCCCTGGCAGAACCCAAACTGGGCGTCAATCAGCAGGTTATTGCTAGGCAAGTGCCGCTTGATAGCACTGTTGATTACCCTTTCTATCACTTTACTGCTGATCGACAGTAGACTGCTGGGGCAGTAATTGGCTGAGTTGGATTTGCCCTGCTTTTAGCGTACAGGACATACCTGGGTAATTTTCCACATAGCCAGGTAGATGCCAGTGTTGTGGCTGTACTGGAACAGCTTGGCTAGGGGCACGGCAAGTTCTGGAACACAAGTCTTCAGTACTATTGAGTATGCATACAGTATTTGTCATGGCAGCAGCTTCAGAAATAATTGAAGAGAATCAGATTCAATGGCAGCCTAGTCTCCTGAATAATGGTAATGAAAGTTTTGACAATTTTAACATTAAAATATTGGCTGCAAATATCCACAGGCTTTTGATCCCAGTCTAACTGCTAGAATCTGATCATTTCTGACCTCTGGCACTCATCTCACTAAAGTTTTCAGAATCAGAGTGAGGTCACCCAATTTCAATAACAACAATGGGACTTAAGCCACGAGGGGATGCTGCATCTTAGACTAGATCTTAGAAACCAGAAAAAGGCCCTGAAAATTTTGATAAAAAGGGAAAAATAGAACATGAGAGTGAACTAGCCAGAAATATAAAAACCGATTGTAAGAACTTTTATAAGTGTGTAATAAAGAAAAGAGTATCTAAAGTAAACATTGGTCCCTTTGAAGCAAAGGCAAAAACAATTATCATGGGGAATGAGGATATGGCAGAGGCATTGAACAAATATTGTGTGTCAGTTTTCACAGAAGAAGACACAAGTTTCAAACGAGAAACAGGAAATTAAGGAAATTAATATCAGCAGAGAAAATGTATTTAAGAAACTAAAGGGACTAAAATCTAACAAATCCCCAGGACTTGATGGCCCACAACCTAGGGTTCTAAAAATAATCACTGCAGAGATAGTGGATGTGCTAGCGATGATTTTCCAAAATCCCTTAGATTCGGGAACGGTCCCATCAAATTGAAAGTTGGCAAATGTTACACCGCTTTTCAAGAAAGGAGGGAGAGAGAAAACCATGAACTACAGGCCAGTTAGTCTAACATCAGTTGTGGGAAATTTCTGGAGTATATTATTAGGGAAGTCTTAACAATGAACTTAGAAAAGCATTGTATGATTAGAACTAGGCAACATGGTTTTACTAAAAGGAAATCCTGTTTGACAAATTTATCAGAGTTTTTTGAGGATGTAACTACTACGGTAGATAAAGGGGAATCAGTAAATGTAATATACTTGGATTTCCAAAAGGCATTCAACAAGGTGTTACACAAAAAAGTAATAGGCAAGATAAAGGCTCATGGATTTGGAAGCAATATATTAGCATGGATAGAGGATTGGTTAATGGACAGGAAGCAGAGAATGGGCATAAACAGAGCATTTTCAAGTTGGCAGGGAGTGAATAGTGGAGTGCCACAAGGGTCAGTGCTGGGGCCTCAGCTATTTAAAATTCATATTACTGATTTAGATGAAGAGACAGAATAATGTACTTACGTTTTCTGATGATACCAAGTTAGGTGGAAAGGTAAGCTGTGGGGAGGACATCGAAAGGCTGCAAAGAGATATAGACAGGTTAAGTGAGTGGGCAACAAGATGGCAGATTGAGTACAATGTAGGGAAGTGTGAAGTTATTTGTTTTGGTCATAAGAATAGAAAAGCAGGATATTTTTTAAAAGGTGAGAAACTTGTAAGTGTTGCTGTTCAAAAATATTTAGATGTGATCATACAGAAAGTTAGCAGCAATTAGGAAGGCAAATGGTATGTTGGCCTTTATTGCAAAGGGATTGGAGTACAGGAATAAAAAAAATCCTGTTACAATTGTACAGGGTTTTGGTGAGACCACATCTGGAGTACCGTGTGCGATTTTGGTCTCCAGAGCTAAGAAAGGGTATACTTACATTGGAGGCAATATACTGAAGGTTCATTAAATTGGCCCTGGGCTGCTGGGGTTTTCCTATGATGAGAGGCTGAGTAAATTGGGTCTATATTCTCAGCAGTTTAGAAGAATGAGAGGCGATGCCATTGAAACCAATAAGGTTCTGAAGGGGCTTGATAGGGTAAATGCTAAAAGATTGTTGCCACTTCAGAAATCTAAAACACAGGAACACAGTCTCAGTCTCAGGATAAGGGACCGATTATTTAGGACTGAGATGAGGAGAAATTACTTTGCTCAAAAGATTGCGAATCTTTGAAATTCCCTGTCCCAGAGGGTTGTGGGTTCTCCATCATTGAATATGTTTAAGGCTGGGACAGACAGATTTTTGGTCTCTCAGGGAATCAAGAAGTGTGGAGAGCGGGCAGCAAAGTGGAGTTGATGATCATACTGAATGGCAGAGCAGGCTTGATGGACCATGTGGCCTACACCTGCTCCTATTTATTATGCTTTTGTGTTTACTCACCTACCTAAAGATTAAGAGGCAAAATTCAATAGCTGCTCAAAATGGGTGTGGGTATCATAACACACAATTAACCCGTGCCCGTCTCTTCCATTGCAGCAGCAGGCAAACTTTAAATGATAATATGGGGCCCAGCACTAAAAACACTATTGAGTGACTGCATGCATCAGTGTGAGTCAGGTTTGTGTGAAGCTAGCACCACTTAACACTAACCTGCGCAACTTAAATGCAGACTACACTTTTTAAAGGTCAGGGGTGAGTGGGGTGCATTCTGGCTACAGAAGGTGCTGCAAATGGCTGGGGAAGACAGTCTGACTTGAAAGAAGTCTAATGGTAAAACAGGGAAGAGAGTGTGCTCCAAGTTTCTCACACGGTGCTGGAGGCCTTGGTGCAGGATGTGGGCAGAAGGAGAGAGATTCTCTATCTACAGGGGACCAGCAGGTCCTCCAAACAAACCTTGAGAAGACAATGGGAGCAGATAACTGTGTCACTCAATGCCAGCCATGTAACCCCAACGATGTTACATGGCTGGCTGCAAGAACTTCAATGAACTCACACCAGTGGTCAAGTTTAGTGAGTTCATTTTCAAATACCTCCGTACAACTGAACTGTTAGCCTCACACGCAGATCAATTTACTACATCCCTTCAATCACCAACCAACAACCTCTTTCAATCACGTCTCATCCCTCACAATCATAGTTCCATCTCATCCTCACAAACATCAAACCGTTGCGCGCCTCACACCCGCATCTCACAGCTTGCACGCACAGCCAGCTCTTCAGCCATGACACATCACCCACACAGATTGCACCACACTCACTGGCACACTTCCCTCGCCTTTGCAGGACAAGACGGTGCATAACTGGAGGCAGTGGTACCTAACTGATAGGGGACGTGCACACCTGCATGTCCTCACCCTCATCCCACCACCATGGTGGTAGCCATGAATGAGTTCATGACCAATCGCAAGGTAGAAACTATTGAAGGTGATTACATACTTATATCTAATCCTCCTTCTCACATCACACTTGCCACTCATCCCACAATCTCTTCCAATTTACAAACTGCAAATTATTTAAACATGTACCTCTGGCTTTCATCACCCCCCATCATCCCCTCCACTCAGTACAACCTTGTGCCTTTTTTCTTTCAGATACCCAAAAACTGCAGACTGGCCAGGCAGCGGTAAAAGAACAAGAGATGGGAGAGCCTGGAGAGTGATAAAGAAGAAATACCATCACTTGATCTCACACTTGCAGACATCAGCTTAGATACTGATTCTGTGCATAGATTAGTGGATAGCTTAGAGGTAGGATCCATAACTGGTGAGAAGACAACAACAATAACATATTTATGTAGCACCTTTATCATCATGAAACACTCCAAGGCACTTCACAGGTGCTTTATAAAACATAATATGACACAAGCCACATATGGAGATATTATGCCAGATGACCAAAAGCATTGGGCAAAAAGCTATGTTTTAAGGAGCGTCATAAAGAAGGAAAGTGAGGTGGAGGGGCAAAGAAGTATAGGGAGGATATAACAGAGCTTAGGGCCTGGGCAATTGTAGACACAGCCATCAGTGGCAGAGTGATTAAAATTGGGGGTGCACCAGAGACCAGAATTACAGGAGTGCAGTTATCTCAGAGAGTTTGGGGACTGGAGAAGATTAAGAATAGGGAGGGGCAAGGTCATGGAGGCATTTGAAAACAAGGATAAGAATTTAAAATTAAGATATTGCTTTCTTAACTGAATGCCAATATAGGTCAGTGAGCACCGGGTTAGTGGGGAACAGGACGTGCTATGAGGTAAGACACAGGCAGTAGAGTTTTGGATGACCTCAAGTTTACAGAGAGTAGAATGTGGGATACCAGCCAGGAATGCATTGGTCTAGTTGAGTCTAGAGGTAACAAAGGCATGAATGAGGTTTTCAGCAGCAGATGAGTTGAGTCAGGAGTGAAGTTCATGATGTTATGGTGGTGCAAATAGGCAGTCTTAATGAAGGCACGTGTTTGAAGTTGGAAGCTCAGCTTGGGATCGAATGCAACACCAAAAGTTGCATATACATTAATCTTAGACTGTTGCTAGGGAGATGGATGGAGTCAGCAGCTGGAGAATGGGGTTTAAAGGGGAGACTGAAAACAATGGCTTTATTTAATTGGAGGAAATTGCTACTGTTGGATAAACAGTGTGATAGTTCAGTGACAGTGGAGGAGTCTAGAGACATGGTGGTGAGGTAGAGTTGGGTGAGGTCAGCGTACATGTGAAAACTAATGCTGTGCTTTTGGATGATGTTGCCAAAGAGCAGTGTGTGGATGAGAAATAGGAGGGGGGCCAAGGATAGATCCTTGCAGGGCAACAGAAGTTACAGTGTGGGAACAGGAAGAGAAGCCATTGCAAGTGATTCTCTGGGTACAATTGGATAAGAATGGAACCAGGTGAGACCAGTCCCACCCAGCTCGTCAACGGTGGAGAGGTGTTAGTGGAGGATGGTGTGCCAATTAGGGCAATTCAGGTCACACTTAGAAGCCACTTTGCAATGGTGCCAGTATTTGTCTGTAATCAGCCAAGTGTGGAAGTCGCCAGCTCACTGGGGATGGCCTCCCAGTGGCTGGCTGGGCTGCCATACATTCGAATATATGACCATACGAATTAGGAGCAGGAGTAGGCCCACGCTGCCATTCAATACAGTCATGGTTGATCTGATTGTAACTTCCACCCAACATTCCTGCCAACCCCTGATAACCTTTCATCCCCTTGTTTAGCAAGAATCTATCAACCTCTGCCTTAAAAATATTCAAAGACTCTGCTTCCACCACTTTTTGAGGAAGAGAGTTCCAAAGACTCAACCCTCTGAGAGAAAAAAATTCTCCTTATCTCTGTCTTAAATGAGTGGCCCCTTATTTTTAAACAGTGACTCCTAGTTTTAGATTCTCCCACAAAAAGAAACACACTCTCCACATTCACCCTGTCAAGACCACTCAGGATCTTAAAAGTTTCAATCAAGTCGCCTCTTACTCTTTTAAACTCTATTGGATACAAGCCTAACCTGTCCAGCCTTTCCTCATAAGACAACCCTCCCATTCCTGGTAGTAGTCTAGTAAACCTTCTCTGAACTGCTTCCAATGCATTTACATCCTTCCTTAAATAAGGAAACCAGTACTGTACACAGTATTCCAGATGTGACCTTACTACTGGCCTGTACAACTGAAGCATAACCTCGCTCCTATTGTAAACAATTTCCTTCACAATAAGTGATAACATTCTATTAGCTTTCCTAATTACCTGCTGTACCTGCACACTAACCTTTTGTGATTCATGCAGTAGGACAGATTGCTCTGAATCTCAGAGCTCTGGACCTCTCACCATTTAGATAACATGCTCCTTTTTTATTCTTCCTGCCAAAATGGACAAGTTCACATTTGCCACACGATACTCCATTTGCCAGATCTTTGCCCACTCACCTAACCTATCTATGTTACTTTATAGCCTCCTTACATCCTCTTCACAACTTACTTTCCTACCTATCTTTGTATGGTCAGCAAATTTAGCAACCATACCTTCAGTCCCTTCATCCAAGACATTTATATAAATTGTAAAAAGTTGGGGCCCAAAACTGATTGCTGTGGCACACCACTCATTGCATCTTGCCAACCAGAAAAGGATCCGTTTATGGCTACTCTCTGTTTCTTGTTAGCAAGCCAATCTTCTATCCGTACCAATATGTTACCCCCTACACCATGAGGTTTTATTTTCTGCAATAACTTTTGATATGGCACCTTATCAAATGCCTTCTGGAAATCTAAGTACAGTACATCCACCAGTTCCCCTTCATCCACAGCACATGTTACTTCTTTAAAGAACTCCAATTAATTGGTTAAACATGATTTCCCTTTCACAAAACCATGTTGACACTGCCAATCCGATGGCCTCATTTGCTTCAGGGATCTTTATTTGATTAGTTCAATGTAGGCAATCAAAGGGATCTCAACATTGAGATGTCCTCGTGCTTGCTTGCCTGCCTCAGCAAAGTCCACCTCTCCCAGTGAGGTTGCCAGCCTGACATGGTCTATGGAGGGGCCCTTTGGTGGAAATTCTGTTGTTGGGATGTCTTGGAAGATGTTGGGTGTCTTACTCTTAGCAAGAGATCTGGCTGGAGGTGAAGACCCTTTTTCAATGTAACCTTTATTTACATATTCACTATGTATTACAAAGCATTAGGATGGAGCCGCTGCTCCTCTCTTAGATCCTCCTCATTTTCTTCTGTGTGACATCATTATTACATAGCTCCTTGAATGAAATGAAAGAATGAAAGTCACCATAGCCCTAGAGGATCGTAGGCTGCCCTTTCATTTGAGAGAGATGACTGGTGGTGGGTTTAACCTGAGCGTCACCACACCTCAGGCGAGGGGCATAGATGACCTCAGCCAGTATGGGAATTGAATGTGCGCTATTGGCATCACTCTGAAACGCAAATCAGCCGTCCAGCCAACAGAGCAAACTGACCCCCACAAAATATGCTCATGCTCATGCTTATGCTCATGCTCATTAGCTATTGTTATAGTATTAGAGTTGGCCCTTCATTCTACATTTCCCCCCTAAGTCTTAATCTCCACATGCTATGTACACATCCTCCTAGAACAATGGCCGCCCCGAGCCAAAGGCAACAATGCTGGACTAACCTCCACACACACACACACACACACACACTTTCTCCCCCCCCCCCCCCCCCCCCCCTCCCCCCACAAACCAATCACCGGGGTCTACATAAGGGTGCTTGGGTATGGAAGCAAGATATTATCCTTCATGATGCATCTGCAGCAGCTGCAGGACTTTACCCTCTATGACAAAATCCAGCCCACTGTAAACATAATGCAGGTAGAAGATCCTACAAGTCCAGTCAATGTTACTCAACCCAACTTTAAGCTTGCTTCAGCACTATTCTAGAGTGAACACAACATTGTCCATACCAGAAAGTGCCAAAAAGTTTGAGTCTATTAATGATTAAAAGTCTCCTAAAGAATATTTTTGAAGAATTTATTTGATGTGTATTCAGAAAGCACTGCGCATACTTTAGCGGATAACACAGAGGTGAGTTCTGCATGTGGTGAGTCACTGGACACAAACGGCCTGATGCCAGTGTAGGAGAACAGATTAGTGCAGATGTTGGCTCCCAAAGGCCGAGGTCGCACACGAAATCTACTGTGGAGGAGATGAGGTCTTTAAAAGAAGTGTGTACGGAAAAAGGCTCATGCATAGAGAAATTTTGGTGCATTGGCAGACCTACCACTCAGCCTGTTGTCGCTGTCAATTAGCATGAAGGATTCCACCTCCAACTTGGCACTGGACCCATCCTTTTCAGGGTGGAAATGGTGGCCAACTTCATGAGAACACTTGCAGACCTAATCGTGATGCAGCGTCTGATGGCCAATGTCTCAACTTCCAAGCCTGAGTGCTGCAGTGAAACTCAGACTGAAATCATGAAACCTTGGTGCCAGTAGAGGCTCAAACTGCTGCCATCCTGGCTTTGGATCTCAATGCTCAAAGGGGTTTTTAGGCTCTCACAGCAGTTCAACAATCTGTGCTGCAGGAGATTACTAGGATTGCTGAGGTGAGACCCAAGTAGAGAGTCAGTGGCTCTATGCAAAACTTGCAGTCCTCTCTCAGGGTGATACCACTCTCAGCCTGCTAGTACCTTTGCTGTTGCCTGCCTGCCAGCCAGTCGGCCCAGATTGTTGCCATACTGAGGTGGTGCAGTACCAAACTGAGCCTTCTAAGTCCAGAGCTGCTCAAGGGTGTCTTGAAAGGCCATTTGCATTCTCCCTCACTGAAAGTCAGCAGCCTTCCACCAGCCATGCTGCAACCACTGGGGTAGCACTGTGTAGGGACACCAGACCAGTCAGAGGCACCCACAAAACAAGCAATATAACCTCCTAAATAATAGATTCCAGCATTTTCCCTATGACAGATGTTAAGTTAACTGGCCTGTAGTTTCAAGGACTTGGCCTCACCTTGAAAGTTACCAAAACAAAACATTTATATCAACCCATACCTGGTCAACCAAACATTCCACCTCCCATCTGGAACATGTTAAGCATTCCCCATATCTTGGCAGCCACCTGCCTCAAGAGGACACATTGATGAGGAGATCCAAAACTGGATCAGCTGTGCCAGCTCCACCTTCTACGAACTACTGTATTGAGTGTTTGACAACATAGGCCTCCACAAGACAACAAAAGTTCCACTGCACAGAGCACTTGTCGTCACCACACTCCTGAACTGCAGTGAGATCTGGACTTTGTATCAGTAGCACGTAAAAGCACTAGAGAAATTCCATCAACAATGCTTCCACTGCACCCTTCAGATTCAATGGGAGTATCATCGAACAAATGCTAGTGTCCTTCTTGAAGCCAGCTCCACAAGCATTCAGGCAAATCGCCTGCAAAATCAAGTATGATGGACTGGATACTGTGTCTGGATGGCTGAAAAGCATCTTCCCTGCCAGGTCCTGTTTTCTCAAGTCTCAAACAGCCAGAATTTCAGGGGAGGACAAAGAAAGTGCTTCAAAGACATTCTGAAGTTCTCCTTGAAGCAGGGCAGCATTGATATTAATATCTGGGAAGAGCTTGCTACCAATTGTTTAAAATGGCAAAAACCTGTCCATCGAGCTGCAACATTCTTTGAATCCAAATGCCTTAATGATGAGGCAGGGTGGCTGCACAGAAGGATAGAAAAGGGAGCAAATCTTGCACTCCTGATCCCACTACCTCATGGGAAGTCCTGACCCATGTGCCCAAAGATCTGCTGGTTGAGAATCAGCCTGTTTAATCACATGAAGACCCATGGAAGAAACTTGCAACCCTGAGTAGACATCATCTTCGAATCAAGGGACAGCCAATAATAGCGTAAAACAGGTGATAACAAACTGGCAGCTCATTTTACATCTCTTAGAAATTAATAGAAATAAAAATGGGGAGAGATGTAAATCGGGCAACTGAGATTTACTAGTATTCGCTGATCCCAGTACGGTCTCCTCTACATTGGAGAGACCAAACGCAGACTGGGTGAGGTGACCGCTTTGCGGAACACCTTCGGTCAGTCTGCAAGCATGACCCAGACCTTCCTGTTGCTTGCCATTTCAACACACCACCCTGCTTTCATGCCCACATGTTCCAGTGAAGCTCAATGCAAACTGGAGGAACAGCACCTCATCTTCCAACTACGCACTTTACAGCATTCCGCACTTAATATTGAGTTCAACAACTTCAGATCATGAACTCGCTCCTCCATCCCACCCCCTTTCCGATCCCCCTTTTTCCAATAATTTATAATTTTTGTAAATATATTTTTTTAATATATTTTTCTTTTCCCACCTATTTCCATTATTTTTAAATGTATCTCCATTCATTGTTTTATATCTACTTTAGTCAATTTATCTATCTATTTTAGTCTATTTCAATTCCTTCCCCCCACCCCACCCCCACTAAGACTATCTGTCACTTGCTCTTCCTGCTTTCTACCCTTAATGTCACCATTAGCACATTCCTTAGCTAATATCACCACCGTCAACACCCCTTTGTCCTTTTGTCTATGACATCTTTGGCAATCTCTTCTTTGCCTCTACCTATCACTGGCCCTCTATCCAGCTCCAGCTGTCCCACCCCCCTCAACCAGCTCATATTTCACCTCATTTCTATATTTCCTTAGTTCTGATGAAGAGTTATTCGGACTCGAAACGTTAACTGTATTCCTCTCCGCAGATGCTGTCAGACCTGCTGAGTTTTTCCAGCTATTTTTGTTTTTGTTTGAGATTTACTATCACCCATTTCACACTATCACACGCAGTCAGAATTGAGACTGCTGTTGGGAGGTTTGAATGTCAGGCAGCTCTAAAGCTAAAACTCTTAAGAATAAAGTGATGCATCAAATGGTTTAACTGGTATGTTGCAGAGCTCATCTGCTCTTTGCTAGCATTTGAAGTTTCATCCTCCCAGTCGTAACTCTAATATCTGGACAACAGGCTGCTATGTTTACCTGACAGTTAAGGTCTGTTTAATTCTGTTCCTAAAGCTCATTGACAGAACATCTATCATTGTAGCTTTGAAATTATTACTTGCTTCATTGCAAAGCATGAATGGGTTCAAAGCAGGATGTGGGAAATATTTGTGGCATTGATAGAAAAATTGTTTACAGGCAGGCCTGAAATTTGACAAAAACAAATAGAGAGATGATCATTCAACAAGAGGCAAAACCTGTTCTTGTACAATGTGTTTTTGAGTTTGTCATCAATACAGAATCTTGTTAAAGACAGTCGATCATACTGCAGCAGTACAAGAACCCAAAACAGTTTTACTTGTACATTTGCTTGAGTTCCGTGAAATTATTGATGTTCACCATAATTTACAAATTCAGCCATTGACATCAGCAAAATAATTTTGCAATGAATGTTGCGAAAGAAAAAGTAAGAAGTAGAATGATAATATGGAGAAAAGAAAACAAGAGTGATCCTGGGGAAGATGAGACATACAGTGGAAAGGACAAATCAAATGGGACAAACAGGAGACCAAATTGGAAGATATAGTGAGATTGAACTGTTGCATCAGAACAAATCATTAATTTACTAATCTAGCTCTCTATACATAACATTAAAAGTTTTGGTCCATAACTTGCTGTCAAAATAACAGCACCTTACTTATGTGCAAATGTTGGAGAAACGGCAGGTGAGGGCAGATGCATGGGGAAACATGGAAATCCAAATGTTTCTGAACAAGTTGCGTTACTCTGCCATTAGCTTCACCATTGAAATGGATTGAATGATAACATTAGTGAATTTGTGTGGTAGATATGAATTAAACTTGCAGCAAAAGATTACTACCAATACAAAGGCAAAATACTGTGGATGCTGGAAATCTGAAATGAAACCAGCAGACCAGGCAGAGAGAAAAACAGAGCTAACAGATGAAAACTTGTGGAGGTCACAGGGATCTTGGCCTCTGGGTGGAGAGCTGACGAGACTCTTTTCAGGAAGGCGCGCCATATCTTCTGCCACTCAGATGCTTAACAGGCCAGCAGTGGGCCTTCCCTTGGGATCAAGGACCCCAGGTTGTGAAAGCCCCACCTGAGGAGCTACCAGCCAATCAGAGACCAGCAGCTGTTCTGTACTCAGCAGAGAGGTGGTGTCGGCTGGAGGTATTGCACCCACCCATGACCAAGATCGAGGAGGCACCCACGTACAGGTGAGTGATGACGGGAAGGAGGCCACTGGGTGGGCGTCACAAGAGAGGGTGACAGCAGCAAAGGCAGGAGGTGGGGCTCAGCAGGCAACTCCATTTTGCGATACCGTGTCTCTTGATTGGGCGCTGAGTGCCTTTGAACAAAGGAGCTCCCTGGGGAGTCCTCAAGCAAACAGTCCAGAGTCTACTTGCTGTGCTCCCTGCATGCTCATCCACCACTGGACATTAATTGCTCATTTAAGGACCTCAATTGGCGGCAGGGAGGGAAGGCTGCCCAGAGGCCTTCCTGCCCCAAACTTAGTCAGGTAGAGGCGGGAAGATAGCTGGGTCTCCACCCCACACCCTCCCATCCGTTTAAATGCCCCAAGCCGCCAAACTCACCATGGGGAAGGCACAAGATTGGACCCAACATTTCAGTTCAGTTAGATTTCATCAGAACTGGAAATAAATAGAGATTTAACAGATTTTAAGCAAGCATGTCTGTGCTGTTGATAATGACTGTGAGGCCTTGACAGAGACAGAGTCAAGACAGAGATCTGGTATCAACCTGCCCTGGCCACATGCTCCAAGATGCCACAGTCACTTTCAACAACACAGCCCTCTGTTCAACAGAAGTTTTTCTACCTTGGGAGTACCCTCTCCAATAACACTATGCTAGATGACTATTAACCACTGCCTGGCAAAAGCCAGCTCAATATTTTTCAGGCTCATTCATAGACTTTGGAAGGAACATGGAGTTTGTCTCAGAACAAAGATCAAAGTCTACCAGGAAGTGCTTCTTTATCGGTGTGAGATTTGGATAACCTACCAACATCACAAAAAGCAACTAAAGCATTCTGTCTTCATTTTTTGAGATATTTGCTACATCAGGTAGCAGGACAAAATCCGCAACACAGAGGTTCGTGCAAAGAGCTCCGTACCTGGCATCAAGAGAATGCTCATCAGAGCTCACTGGGTAGGTCTTGTGGTTCGTATGGACGATTCCCACATACCAAAAGTAACACTTTACAGTCAGCTGAGCATGGGAACCTGCACCACAGGACATGCAAAACTTAGATATAAAGACAATCTGAAAACCAACTTCAGTTCTTGCAAGTTGGATCCCAATCCATGGGAAAGAAAACCAACCTCAGAGAGGCCAAATGGGGAAGTCTCTGTCATCAAGCAAATTCAACATTTGAGGAGAACAGTGCCAAGTGCATTCAGGACAAGCAAGCACGGCGCAAATCCAATGCCTCCATCCATCCCTCCAGCACAGACTTATTTGCATTCGGTTATGCAAATTGAGACTTGGCCTAACATTACACATGACATGACATCAACAATAAACTGGTCATTATTTTACTTGCTGAACACTCATCTGTTGAATCAATGAGAAAATCCATCAAGCATGTACAGAGGCAGCAAAAAATAGGACGGGAGGAAACTATAAAGGAAAAGCCTGAGATAGGGTAGAAGGCAAGAGAGATTAAAAGACTAAAGGGATGATGGTGCAAGGCAAAATGTGATGGAAATAGGACAAAGCAAAAATACAAAAGATTGGTCTAAAGGAGGTGTCAATGGATGTTGTAGGGAACATATCTTTTTATTTCTGTAGGACTGTCGATTGAGGTTGCAGTGGCTGCAGTTTGAAAGATATGTCCACTGGAACAGGATGAGAGATATATGCAATGTTGCAGTTCTGGAACAGAATGCAGCATGAAAGACAGGATGGTACTGGAACGGGGTCCTAGTAACTGCATTTTAATTGGTTCCTAATCAGGTGACCAGGGTTTTGTGTGAGAACAGTGCAAAAAGCTCCTGGCCTGCAAAGAGAAAACATCTAAAATCTCTTTTCCTCATATCTCTATAACCTGCTCTCTCTCTCTGAGGAAACCATGTAAAAAGGAAAAGGAGAAAACCACTATCAAAGACATTGAAAAGCAAGTTCTCAACCAGTGACCTAAATACTGAAAGTACCGGAAGACCACCTCACGTCATCAACAAGAACTAAAAGGAATTTGGAAGAGATTGAGCAAAATCAATCCATTGAATTCCATATTCCAGATTGGTGTTTTTCAATTGTTTTATCCCGCCCTTAAAATCCATGTTTTGTATGTCTTTTGTGTGTGTGTGTGTGTGTGTGTGTGTGTGTGTGTCTGTGTGCCTGTGTCTGTGTGTATATGTGTATGTGTGTGTGTGTATAGGGATTTAAGAAGGGAGTAGAGTTTAGGTTATAGAGTTAGAAGTTAGCAGTTTATATTTCTCTCTTTTGCCACTGGTTAAGGACAGTTTGATCAATAAACAGTTATTTACTTATTAAACTTACAAACCTGGTGCTCATATTCTGTTAACCTAAATTAAACAGTTAGGTAGAATTGGGGCAATCTGGTGGTTTGGTCAAACATTTTCACATTTGTCGCAGCTCAAGGAACAGTGGGGGCTTAATATTACAGCACGCTATCCCCAGTGAGTCATGATATGTAATAAAATCATTACCATCAGCTACTCTCTGAACAAATGTGGCAGTGGCCATGATTTGAAATTGGAAACTGAATGTCGATTCCAACAGCTACAAAGTGCCAACCAAAAGATGAGGGGGAGAAATTTGTTTCATGTGGTGCTGTGCAGACTTACATCAATTCACCAGTCAGGCAGTGCCATGGGCAGTGAATATAGTATAACAAATTGAAAGAAGTATACATAAATCACTGTTTCACCTGGGAGGTGTGTTTGGGGTCTTGGACGTTTCTCTCACTCACAAACCTATGCAGTGGAAGAATTGCTAGAGTTTTTAAAAAGAAAGTTGTGAACGTGGGGTTTAAGTTTGCTTTCATATTGATCCATAAATGATCAGGCAGTAACATAAGACAGCCATAGCCTTTATCCATGATACACTCCTGTCAGATGCCATCTCTGAAACTCAGGCCAACTACAGCACTGGATGAATATCATTGCCAGACCAGAATGGAATGGTGGCAAAGGAGTCTAATGCCACAACCTACCAACAACACAACAACAAACTCAAAAATGTGATATTCTTACTATTCTTGCTGCTTTGCATCTCATCCCTTCTTGACTTTATAGTAACCAGCCACCGAGCTCCAGGCCCAGCGCTACCTGTGAGCAATATCACTAGAGAACGAATAGGAGTTGCTGAATAGTAACCAGGAAAGGCATCAAACCTGGGATCATCCTACCTATATGGTTGATTTCCACACTGTGCAGTGCACTTACTAAATAAATTACAGTGAAAATAGCTTGAAAATTGTAAATATATTTCCAAATCGAGAACACAATACTATTATAGGCACTGGATTTCCTCAGATTTTCTGACACTGCGCCACCAGAACTTCTTGCTTCCTGTGCCTATTGGGAATTATAATCCATATTGAGGCTGGTCATCGTTCAACAGGCTTTCCATCACATTTCTGACAAAGTCACAGTGGTGCAGGATAAAAAGTCCAAGGAAATTCAGGGACTTTATAGACAGAATTTTACGCCCCGTTGGAGGGCAAGCGCCCGACCCGATTGGGCATAAAATAGCACACGATGATGTCAGGCAAGCGTCCCGACATCATCGCATACACATACGATACTTCAGTCGGCGGGCGCAGGCGGGTGATGGAGCCGCACCTGCTATTAATTAAGAGGCCACATAGGCCATTAAAAAGGAACTGACGCTAATTTTTCATTAAGTGTGCGATTTTACACTTGTCACTGAAGGGGCAAACTAAATGTTGATTCATGGGCAAAATGCACAGGCGGCCAACTGACATTTTCAAAAACCTCATCTGCACGTGGCATAAAAGGAGTTAACAGTGTTGCCAGCGTTAGTAATGGGGAGCTTTTTGCTCTTAGCAGTTTCATCTCTGTTTGGGGGTCCATTCTTAGCATTTCCAGCCTTCATTTCAGGACTCCTTGGTGTCCCCAAGGCCCCCGGAGGATTCAGACCATGTGGACCCTTCCAGGTATCAGACAGATTTCTGTTATCCTGGTAATGCAATTGTGGTCTTCATTGGTGGCAGCTCCTCTGAGGGGGAAGAGAGGGGCAGAAGGGAGAGGAGGCCAGGTGTCCCAATGCAGTTTCGAGGGGAAGGACCTGTGGGAGGAGAGGCGCAGGCACAAGGGGCACAGAGCCAGCAGGAAGCCCAAGGCAGAAGGGGCCGCAGAAGATACCACTATCCTGCTGCCTAGGTTTACAGGCAGTGATGCAGCTACCTCAATATGTCCGAGGTGCAATGCTGAAGGAGGCTCCGCCTCTCAAGGGAGACAGTTGATTGGGCCTGAGATCAGCTCACTGTGTGGGTGGACACCCCATGCCAGTGGCTCTGAAGGTCACAGTGTCCCTCAACTTCTATGCCTCTGGTTCTTTCCGGGGCTCAGTGGGGGAATCTGTGTGGAATCTCCCACTCAGCTGTCCACACTTGCGTCAAGCTGGTGACAGAAGCTCTGTTCAGGTGGGTAATGACCTTTATTCTTTACTCTACAGACGAGGCCAGCCAGGCTGAGTGAGCCAGAGGCTTTTCAGCAATTGCTGGGTACCCCGCGTTCAGGATGCAATCAACTGCACACATGAGGCCATCAAGGCGCCAGCGGGTCAGCCGGGTGCCTTCGTCAACAGGAAGGGCTTCCACTCCATGAATATGCGAATAGTGTGTGATCACAGGATGCAGATTCTACAAGTCTGTGCAAGGTACCCTGGCAGCTCCCATGACGCTTACATCCTGAGACACTCCCAGATGCTGAGGCTCTTCAGCGCTCCCGACTGGATGAATGGTTGCTGTGTGACAAGGGCTACCTGTTAAAGGTGGCTTCTGACACCTCTCCGCCACCCAAGAACAGAGGCAGAGAAGCGTTACAATACGAGTCATGCCTCTGCAAGGGCAGTGGTAGAGAGGGCCATAGATCTTCTGAAGATGCACTTCGGATGCCTGGACCATTCAGTGGGTGAACTACAATACTCCCCAGCGTGGGGTGGCACTGATAATGGTTGCATGCTGCGCTCTCCACAATCTGGCACTGGCAAGGGGAGGCCCACTGGAGGAAGAGGATCTTGACACAGCTGCACAGGCCACAGAGGATGAATCCAGTAGTGAGTCAGAAGAGCAGCACGGTGAGGAGAACGCTGAGGGGGTGGAGGCAGACCTTGGTAACCTCCAGGAAGGGAGGGACAGCAGGTATACCTTGATCCAACGCTCCTTCAGCTAGGCTTCCAAAGATCTGCTCCCACCTCATGCCAGGGCTGCCGCCTCCATCCCGGATGTCTGAAATGACCCTTTCCTTTGAACACAAAAGCCACTCAGTGCCTGTGTAATGAAGTTTAGTGTCACTCACGTCCAGCATTACATATTGGCGTACCCTGCACTAAAAATAAAAGGTGAAGCATGTTCAGGCCATTACAACAAGAACAAAATTTATCTCATTTTGACAATCCGAAAAAACTTACATAACTTTCTCTGTTCTTCATTCCCAGATCAGTAAAGATAAACCAAACATAAATGAACAGAAAATCACCCGTAAACTGCCCCGTTTGTGCTCATGGTGCCTTTAACCTACATTTCCAATTGCTACGTCTTGGTGCCCACCCTCACTGGCACCGGGATTGGAGACAACCTGCTGACTCTGCTATCTTGTTGGCCTTGACGACCTTGGCACTCGTCCTCTGGCCAGTGGAGCCTGTGCTGGCCCCGCTGGGAGGGAGTGGTCGGTGCCACGGCTGACATCTCCCCAATCATCACAGCCTCATCAGATGCGACGGTCACTGGCAGAGGGGCAGAGGAGCTGCTGCCATCATCCAGAGGGCCCCGAGAGGAGCCCACAGAGACAACAAGCAATTCATGTGCTGACGTCAGGTCTGGACCTCCCTGCTCGCCATTGATGGACGGGCACCAAGCTGGAATACTGTTGCCTCATCCATCTCCTACACTGACACTGGCCACCAGAGGTCATTGACTGTGTGAGGGCCTGCAGGTCCGAACGCAATCCTTGAAGCTCCTCATTCTGTCCCTGGAGCTGCCCCTCCATGACAATCACCACTCTCTTGATGAAGGAGGCAATGCTCTCAGTGATGAGGGTCAATGCAGTGCTCACACTCCGCATGGACTCCTCCACAACAGAGACCATGGCAGGCAGATCCTCATGGATCCCTGCCAGATCCTCCTGCACATCCCATTGGACATCCAGCATCTGCTGACTAATGGACAACTCCAGAGGCTCATCATCTGCCTTTGACCCAACGTTGTCCTGGTCCCCAGCAGTCCTCAGATTGCTGGAGCCCTGGGCACTCTCTGCCTCCATCTGCACCTCAAGTGAGTGTAAAGTGCTCTCACCAATGTGCACTGGCATTCTAGCCGCCGATCTAGTGCCCACCGAGGTGCTGGTATCTGCGCTGGCGCCTGCTTCAGAAAGCGGGTGTGACGCAGGTGTAAGTGATGTCCAGTGGTCCTCCGGAGTTAGGGGTGGCCCTTCGGGGTCCACAGTGAGATTGCATGCTGGCGAATCTAAAAGGGAGAACAACGATATTTCATTAGTTAAAGTCACCACACTATCACAGTGCATGCCAAGCACCCTGGTGAGATAATGGAGATCTGCATCACGGTGCCATTGTCTTCCAATGATGAATGGGGACTCCAGGTTCAAGGCCCCTATCAATCACATGATTACACTGGAATGGTGCACAATCCGAAACTATCACCTCTGTGCACTGCACTCTTACCTTCGTCTGATACCCCCACCTCTCCATACCCGGTTGCATGGGCAGCGTGCCAGCTCTCAAACTCAACCATCTGAGCAGCAGGAGGTTGGCTAGGCCTCCGCCTGTAGATGCCCTCTCTGCTTGGTTATGGCTCCTCTACTCCTGAAAGGACAGAGGAGCATTGATTATTCCACTCTCTACCTGCAGCCTGGCCAACCCCAGCTGAGGGACACTTTGCAGAGCACATCTGAGTCGTGGCCCTCGTGCCGCAAGGCACTCAGTCCAAGCAGCTCACCCCCTTGGCCAGCTCCGGCATCATTGACAGTTGGCACTCAGACTCTAACACCCCTGAGGTCCACAGGGAGATGGCCAGACCTTAACACTTCTGCACACTGACTCATGCCAACATGATACTCCCTTCCTGAACACAGCAGATCATTGAACTGCTTCTGGCACTGCACCCATGTGCTCCGTACTACATCATGGCTGTTCACGAGCGGGGCCACCTCCTCCCATGTCCTCTTGGTGAGGTGCAGTAGCCTCCTGTTCCCATCTCTGGGGACAAGGGTGTCCCTCCTGGCAGCCGCCTCCTCCAGCAGGACAGTGAAGCACTCATCCGAAAAGCTGGGGGATGAATGCCCACACAACCTGCCCTCCCACCTGGCGCCTCCAACCGCACTGAACTCCATCACTTGAATTTTCTACCGCTGAACAGACCTTCTTCCATGGCAGCCTTTCAGGGGCTGCCTGGGCCATTTTTAAGTGGGCCACCGGTTCACCATTGGACCCAAAGGCCACAGGCACCCGCCCCCGCTCGGCCCTTCCCGACCAATGACGAGCCGCATTTCTCACTGGGCGGGCCCACCCACCGCGCCAGCCCGACGACCTCAAAATCATGTCCTATTCGTTCTTAAGTGCAAAGAATTTTTCATTCTAATCAGTGATATTCATTGGCATAAGCAAAATGGTCCTGCTATGCTTCAGTGGAAAGCAGGCCAGATACTCTTCAAGTTTAGTAGCTCGAGTGTATTCACCACAATTCGCCACAGATGTGCAAAGGAGAATGAGACATATCAGAATTCTAACTGCAATTACTAACATTGTTAGGTGCACAGTAACAATCCAAATTCCAAGTTATGCTGGTGCACTCAAACACACTCCCTAGTTGCTGGTTTGAGAGCAATATTGCAAAAGAGAAAAGCAGTTCCTGTGCCTGACATTTCATCTTTCAGTTCAGGATATGTGAGACAGGCAGATTTATACAGAAAGATGAGGCAAAATATTTTTCTCCATCTCTGGAATATTATTTCTTGGAGATTAAGGGATGACTCTGCAATCCCTTACTCCCAGCAGGGAAAGTTATGTTTGCAGTGAGCGTAGGTAAGTGATAGAACTGCAACATTGTGGTTTGATCCCTAAAATGCAGCACTCCACATCAGAGCATCAGAGCCAGGGCTTGCAAATTCAGTCCCTTTACAAAGCCTTAATAATTATAAGCAAACTCATTGGTCTGTGGTATTCACAGAAAAATCGAATTGGGAAACAAGATCGCTAAACATCATTGAAAATCCTGGAATTCCATGTGATAAAAATGGAATTTGCCTTATTCAACCATCATAAATCAATATCCCTGGTTATAAGGGGTATTTAAAAGTTCTGAGAATAAAAAGATTTGGAGAAAATATAAACCATTAATATATTTTATTTTCTAAACCTGCCCTTACTGTCTTTTTTTGGCACAGGACATTTCCCAGACTCTGGCTCTAATTGACCAGACTGGGAGACATTTGCAAAACACATAAATCTTCTCCACTGATGGTGTAATTGCTCTTTTTCCAAGAATTGAAATCATTGTCGATGACAAATTTTGTTCCATTCTGGATAGCAGACGTTAAGAAGCTATAATTTCTCTGAACTGAGGGAATCAAATCTGTTGCATCGAAGAGTAAAGCATGTGAAATGTTTAATTTAGTTTACATACTGTTAATGGTGGCATAGTGGTAATGTCACCAGACTAGTCATCCAGAAACACCTGACTAATGCTTTGGGGGTGGTATGGGTTCAAATCCCATGGTAGCTGGTGGAATTTAAATGAAAGCTGTTGTCTGTAATGTGGTTTGTGAAGCTATACTTGATTGTCATAAAAACCCATCCAGTTCACTAATGCCTTCATGAAAGGAAATCTGCCATTCTTACCTGGTTTGACTTACATGTAACTCCAGACCCACATCAATGTAGTTGACTCTTAACTGCCCTCTGAAATGGTCTAGCAAGCCACTCAGTTCAAGAGGAATTAGGGATGGGCAATAAAAGGTGGCCTTTCCAGTGATGCCCATTTGCAATGAAAGAATAAATTTTAAAAAACCTTGTAGTCAACAATTCCATTATGTGTGCATCTTGCAACTACAAATGTGATAAAAGATGAACCTTGATCTTTTTCATTTGGCAATTGCTATGTTCCTAATATTTTCATCATGGCTTTCATCCAAGGGTGACTTTGTCAACATTTCAAAGAAAACTGTTGGAATGAAGACTTTTTCAGCAATATGTGTCTGACATTGTTAATACTTATGTAGCTTTCTCTGTTATATACACATTAATCTATTTCGACCTTTTTTGATATAGAGGGTTCCATTAAAATTAAACAATCTCATTTCATACTTTCATAACTGTTCATCATGGCGAGGAATGCTACTGCTGAGGAATGCAAACTTTCCCAGTGCTGGGTAAAGTCTCTGCTCTCTGCATCAAAATGCTCCAGTTCCCAACCTAAGAAGAGTGCTCCCCACTACACCTATGCAACATTTTTTCCATTTCTCATATTAGCCTCACTGAGTGAAATTGCCCAGTTAGTGCCAGTTTTGTGCTCTAGGCTCAAACCAACTGGTCTAGAATTGAAATTGACCAAACCTGTTTCACAGCTGACAACCAGCAGAGAAGAACTCATGTCCATCATTCCAGACTAGATTTCACCCCAGCTTTGAGAGGTGAGAGATCAATGTCCAATCCACTGCTAATTGTTTATTTTTGAGACAAAGAATAATGAAACAACTTTTGTACATCTAAGTCACCAACATAGCTGCTGGCTCAATGGAGAAGTGCCTTGACTGGTTGGACACTAATCCATCCAGTCCAGAGGAGTCTAATTCAAGATGGGTTGGTTGATTTTAGGTGAAGACTGCAGTGAGAGAGCTATAATTGGCTCCAATGACCAAGTTAGATAGAAGAAAGGTCTGCATTTCCAATCCTGATTTTGAAATCTTGACACCTCTTAGTATGTATGTGTGTGGTTTGTGTACATATTTTGTGTGTGTCTGGCTTGCATATGGTTTGTGAGTGCTTAGGTGTATGAGTACCTTTGTGTGTATGGGCGGAATTACCCCTTCCGGAGGCTAACAGTGGAATCGTCCCAGGTTTGCACTCTGTGCGGTGGCGGGCAGGTAAAATAACGTCCTACCCACAGACTGCGATGGCGGGTTTTCATGCCACATTGTCCCAAACCCACCACATTACTTATGCATTCCCAGGAAACAAGCCATTTCCATTGTGGGTGATCTCTCATTCGCCCACCACGTCATCACCTCGCCACTTTATCATCGTATTTAAAGTCCAGCTGCACGCACACATCTCAGTGCTCTAGCCCACGACTACTGCAGGGAAGATGTCCATGAAAGGCAAAAAGACTGCAGCCCCCAGGTTTAATGACGCATCACTGGAATGGTTTTTGGATAACAAGGAGGCCTGCCACGATGTCCCCTACCCCCACTCTGGCCGCAGTATGAGCAGCGGCATCACAAATCCAGCATGACAGGCGATGGCTGGTCAGTGCCAATGCTGCACAGAAGAGGTTGGCCATCCAAGTCAGATAGAGGATGAATGATCCATGCAGCCAGGGTATGGCAACCACCTCATCACTCTAAAGCCCATCTCATCACAGTCAAGCTCATCACACATTCACTGGCATCTCGCTCACTGTCAGCTCAAGGGACATCACCACCCATTCTCACACACATACCCTCACATGTCCACCTGGCCGCACCTCCTTTGGAGACTGCCTCATCAGCCCTCACCATGTTGAGGCCACTTGTACAAATCAACCTGTGCCCCCACAGACAGATAAAAGCAAAATATTGCAGATGCTGGAAACCTGAAACAGAAACAGAAAATGCTGGAAAAACTCAGCAGGTTTGACAGCATCTATGGAGAGACAAACAGAGTTAATGTTTCGAATTCGTATGACCCTTCTTCAGAGCATTTTCTGTTTTTGCCCCCACACACACACCCTGGGATACCCTCTTTCCCCAGTACAGCCCTCATTCTGCAGCCTGTTCCCTTGCCTGAGGCCACTTTTTCCCCTTCCCCAAGCAAGACCTAGCCCTGCAGCCATTGAAAGGCTACCCACATATGGTTGACCTGGTAGGTAGAGACCCACCTGTGAGCTTCCCCTAAAATGATGTGGTGCTGTCTGTGAAGCCTGGCACTGATGATTGTGAGTGCTTACCAAAGCAAGATAGACAAACAAACCTTGAAGTCCCAAGTGAAGTGCAGCCCTCCAGTTGCATGTCACTTATGTGCTGTTGTAAAACACATTGGCGTGTTTTCCCACCCATGTGGGCTGGTTTTATAATGATATGCTGATGTATTACAATGAGGTTCCCGGCATCCGATGGCAATAAAAGCAGCCTGCCATTAGCGGGCTGAGCGGACAATCATGCCATATGTCTGCTCATGCCATCGAACACACCCAATGCCGGCGGGCATGGAAAATTCTGGCCTAAGTGCGGTGGTTGGTGGGTTTCACGGTGCATTTCCCACTGGGCTGCAGGGCAGGAAATCATGCCTGCTTTCACGCTAGGAAGCTCATTAATTATGCATCACCGAGTAGCTCTCCGAATCACATGGCAGAGCGTGCACTGATTTGTTTTCCCTGCTGTCACCTAATGGGGTCGAGAGTCCAGGCAACATATTTAAATACCACTCGAACACACATTACTGTCAGCAGGCCTGCTGTGTGCAGGAAACGTCTTGAAATGGCTCAACCAAAAGAAAAGCTGTTTCCAGGTTCAGCAATGGCTCCCTTGAGGTCCTCATACATGGAGCCCAGGATGTCCTCTACCCTAGGGATGGCTCCAGGAGCCCCAGCAGCTTCATCTTGCTGACCTGGGAGGCGGTTGCCAGGGAGGTCAGCTCATCAGGCACCCTCCTGAGAAACACCATCCAGTTCAGGAAGATGAACGATTTCATCCACTCTGCCAGGGTAAATCAACCTTCAGCTCCCTCCAATCTCACACTCACATAATGGCATCATGCACTCAAAGGGTTACACTGCTCATGGATCTCACACAATACTAACGGGTGAGACATCAACACTGATTGTCTCATGGGCACTTTAACATCACTAGAATCTCATCTATCATGCTGCACAAACTGCATCCTCAGTCCTTACTGGGGAGGGCACAGCACACACAGCAGGCATGCACGCTTCCCAGCTTCTCCTCCATCTCTTCTCATCACCTTCCATTCCACTTGTCTTCATGCAGGCCAAGCTCGCCCACAACTGGAGGGTGATATCTCAGATGGGAGGAGGGACAGCAGACGTCCAAGAGCTTTCCCAGTTTGGGGAGGATGCTGCTGAGCTAAAGGCGAAGACAAAGATTGCTCCTGTACGAGTCAGTGCTGATTAGGCCCCCATGAGTTGATCACAGCCTGATATTCAATGAGTGACGTGCAATGTTGTATTCTGCCTACTTATGAACTAAATCTATCTTCTCTCTTTTACACACACCAGCAGGCCCAGACAGATCTCCAGGTGGACCATAAGCCTCAGCCCCCAGACCACCTCAGAGGCAGATGCATCAGAGGAAGAACCATCACTGCATTCACCTGCATCCTCGACCATTTCAGGGGCACACACCCCAGTGGGTCATGGATATAGATTAGGCTTGGGTCACATTCTGGGGAGCATCTCACTGGCATGTCTCTGTAGCAGTCAGAGGCAATAACAGCTCAGGTCTCTGGCACTTGGTGGACTGCTGGAGATCAGGCACCCACTGAGGCTGAGTCAGATGTTGAGCAACTGGAGATGCACTAACAGGCGGTAGAAAATCAGGTAGGATTGCAAGAGGCAGTCAACAGACTAGAGAGAATCATGAAGGAGTCGGCCTACGTTCTGTCTAACATGGTGACTCCGACATGCAAGCACCTCGAGATCTCCATGGGAAGGCTGGTGGTTGCCTTGTAGACCTTGGCCCAGCAGATCCCACTGGATTTGCACTCGGACCTGCACTCCATCGCTATAAGCATTGGTCGGATCCATCAGCGGCTGGGCGAGAGGGGGCGGGACACCTCAACCTGCCTCGAGGTGCCCCTCCACCTCTTTGAGTCAGGCCGGGGCTCTTGGGCACTCATAGGGAGGAGGAACATCAGCTGGAGACCTCAGGGCCATCCACCCAGGTGACTCCGAGAGTGCCCAGCTGATCCTAATTCCTTCTGCCTGTGACCCCATCACGTCCAGCTGTACAGGCCAAGGAGGGTACTCCTGCCTCACAGCAGGAAACCCAAAGTAGGCTGGGGCCCTCCAGGTCTCGGCCCTCTCGAGGATGTCTGTCAAAGTCATCAAAGATAACAGGGCATAGCGGTCAGCAGGCTGCCTCCCCTTCTGCTGTGGATGTCAGGGATACACCAAGACATAATGATAGTGTTAGGAAAATTAAGAAATATTGACATTACTTCTGGGTCATGGGTATTCAATCACCGTCTATATCATGCACTTTTGTAAATACATTTGCTGTTGATGAAAATGGTTTCAGCATTTGAAAGTTTTGTGCATATGCAACAATTATTGCGAGGGTGACTATGTTCCCCTCAATGATCACCTCCCTTTGTGAGTCTCACGTTCATGTAATGTGTATCTGAGTCATGATAGTTACTCAACACTTGTGTTATGTCAGGGGGATGTGTCAAACTCTTTAATGGAAATGTTTGCAAAATGTGTTAGTAACCTGTAGCCCTTACAAGACAACATGGAGTTTGATGTTCTCAATGACCTTGGAGGGTTGGCTGTAATTGTTTCTCAAAATAGGATGGTCATCTTCATTGGTAGCGCCAAAGCACAAGATCTGCAACCATGATGGTGTCTCCAACCATACACGTATCTCAGTAGACCACTAAAAGTTTCTCATTAAGGTGGCGATGACTGCAACAAGTCCTGTGATACAGCAATTGCGCTGTTGTGCCAACCTTTACTTCCCAGACTGCATGGATACAGGGTTCACCGCCAACCTGTCCAAAGATTAGGGCCTAGTGAATCATGAGGGCTGAAGGTGCAAATCTGAATGCTGAACTTGCTCACAATGTTACTGGTTGTAAAGGCCTTTAAGTGCACTGGCTTGGCATTAAGGGACAGAAGGAATGTGGCCACGTCCTGTTGCCTATACCTTACATGACCTGGAATCTTGTGTCTATCAGTGCGGCACGGGCAATCTTCTGCATTGTGCTTCTTCAATGGCATTGTCACGTGGAAGCTGACCCTCACCTCCCTCTTCAGGTTCCTGTCCTTCCTGCTCTTCATCATCCAAGTAGCTCTCAACCTCTCCCATGTCTCCCTATGGCAAGGGATCCCCCCAATTGAAGCGCCAGGTTGTGAGGGTGCAGTAGACCACAATGATGCAGGTCATCCTCTGTGGAGAGTACTGCAGAGCCCCACCTGAACGGTCCAAACATCAGAAGCGCATCTTCAGGATGCCAATGGTCTGCTCTATGATGGATCATGTCGACCTATGAGCCACATTGTATCTCTCCTCAGAAGCACTCTGAGGATGATGCATGGGTGTCATGAGCCATCATTTGAGTGAGCACACCTTATCCCCACGCAGAGCCCTGTAATCGCTGAGGCCCTTCAAATATGTGAGCCATGGGAACTCCCTGGGTACCTGGCACAAACTTACATGATGTGCTTCTGATGATGGCACACCAGTTGAACATTCAGGGGGTGGAAAACCCTTTCCTGATAATGAACATCAGGGGCTGCTGCCATGGGGATCTCAAAGTGGCATGTGTGCAATCTGTAGTCTAGGGAAGCCTGAGAAAACTGCAAACCCCAGAAATCTAGCAGCCTGGCTTCATTAAGTGGGAACTTCACATAATGATGAGCCTTACTGTGGAGGCATCTGTCACCTTCTTGATGCATTTACGTGCTGAGGACTGAGATGCTGCATATTTCTCCTCTAGATTCCTGGAATGATCCACAGGCAAAAAAACACTGAGCATGGTGGTGACCTTCAGGGGCATTGGCAGGGGATGACCTCCCAGTCCATGGGGCATTAGAGCCACCCACAGAATGTGGCAGATATGATCCACCATATCTCTTGACAAGTGCAAACGTTTGTGGCATTGTCTTTCACTCATCTCCAGATAGGAAAGTCTTCTCCTGTAGAACCTTGGTCATGTGAGTCACCTCCATAGGATGGGTCTAACCTCCTCATCCTCTGGGTGTTGCTGGGGCTCCCCTGGAACATGGATCTCAGGCTGGGCCTCCTCTCAAAGCTGCACTAGGCAGGACCAGGCGCTTCTCCTTCTCAATCAGATTACTGCCACCAAGAAGGCAGCATTGAACACGGGCTCCATTATTCAATCCTCCTTCTCCGTGTGGACTGATGGATGCAACAGATTAACAAACACTGGGCAAATAGAAAGCCACTGTCATGCCCTTTGCTACTTGCTTGTCACGGATACAGCCTTGCAGCTGAGGTGCAAACTCACAGATCTAGGTGACCAAGGTGCCAACCCTGATACTGGACATCTCAATCCCACAGAGGTTAGAAGAGGTTAGGACACATTCATGAAATGTGCCACCTTCCCAAAGACACCCCTGTAATCTCTGATCTGGTTTACTGATCAAGCTCAACTTCAGCAATGACTGGATGGCCTTTGGCACATTATCCATGCCAATTGGAGGAAGCACATTAGAGGCTTTCTTTGATGACCTGGCAGATATGCAGCAGCTGTGCTTCCTTAACAGTTGCCTGCATTTTCCCTTCTCACACTGTTAATGCTCAAATTGTGTAACTGTGTTGTGAAGCCAGTGACTCCTGCAGTCTCTTGTTGAAGTGCACCAAAAGGCAGTGGCTCCAATGGACCTTCTCAAGGAAGTTTTCCTCTTTACTCTCAGCTCTGGCTCTATTTCAATGTTGTGACTCTAAGCAGTTTGAGGGTGCCCCCTGAAATAGCTCCTGAGTCCAGCCGTGGGCTCTTCCTACACTGCCTCAGACCTGTCCCACGTAGCTTCTTTTCCAGTTTTGATTTTAAACTGCATACCAACTTCGGTGTTTCACAATGGTAGTGCTGCATTTTTACTTTGAGACCAGCTTTGGCCCTTCCCCTGTCAGTGTTCAGGTCCCTTTAATCTTCCTGGAACCTCACAATGAGCAGATAGAGCTCCCTCCAGTTATTCTCCAACTGCCCCAAGTAACCCTGGATCCTATTGCCACTGTGGTGAACATTCCAGCCCTCCCCCCAAACCCATCACTGCTAATGTCCTCAGGCCCCATGTGGACCTCACCCAACCCATCTCGAAGTTATGTGCACAGCACCACCCCCCCCCCACCGCCCCCCCACACAGGAGAGCTTCGAATACTCCAACCTTTATTATGTTATCCCCATTTACAGGCTGCAGGTGCCTCCCCTAACCATGTCCATCCGATCTGCAACCCAGTACCAAGCCAGACAAGCCCATCACCACCATTAGACAATGACCACGCCCTGGACACCAAGCTGTGCCTTATCCTAATTGAACACACCAGCCTTGCCCCTCCCTGGAGTGGGACTACAATATACGTGCCATGCATAGCCCTGTAGCATGGTCTGCAAAGCCTCAGTTCTGCCTTTAATCTCTCACCGACTGAGGTCCACAAAGCCATAAGACTGCCTTTAATCTCTCACTCTGACCTTTTGGCCCCAGACCAGGGACAATGAGTGTCTTTCAACGAGCTATCATATTCCTTCATGACTGATCACAACACAGTCTCCCTTCCCCTGCCACCCCTCCATGAGTGTCTGTGCAACCCGTCCCCATGTGCAAGCCTTCCTTTCCTGTTCCCCCCCCCTCAATGAGTCTCTGTGCAACCCATCTCTTGTGTGCCAAACTAACACAAACACACACCCACCCCCCCTCAATTCTGGAGTCTGCATGCATCCCGTCTCATATATATAATTCGATTCCCAACCACCCTTTTCTGTGGCTGTGTTCCAATCTTCCATGTCAGGCTACAGCTTCCCCACCCTTGATCTCCTCTCTGCCCACCATCATTTCCCCCCACCTCTCCAACCCAACCATGCCCCATTGTCCCCCATGTGTCTGTCATCCTTCAAAAGGGTCATGAGGACTCAAAACATCAACTCTTTTCTTCTCCACCAATGCTGCCAGACCTGCTGAGTTTTTCCAGGTAATTCTGACTTACACAGAGCAATGACTGCAGGGATGGCAGTATGTGTGGAGCTGTGCTTTAGCAGAGAAGGTTTGAAGAGAAAGTTGGAGGGAAAATGTCACAGTGCAAAACTACAGTCATCGTTTTGGAGTAATTGAGATGTTTTACCTTTTGTAGTACCGAAAGTTGCCTCTTAAAAAAAACAGGGAGAATGTTTCTTCTTCTTGTGGGGGCAAAGGTTTAAAGGGGATATCAGTGCCATGACATTCCTTTGACTGATGCAGACCGAAGTCCTGACTGACAGTTATTTTCCAGGGCAGCATAGCAGCAATCAGTGCTCTGAGAGGTTTCCCATGTGAAGTGTTTGTCAGAGTGGTCAATGTGTCAGTGATCCCCAGAGTGCAGCGCCTGGCCTGTGGAAGAGGACTGATGCTGGGAAGTGATAACTTCCAAACTGTTGTCACATCCCAACAATGATTAGATTCCCTTGCCTTAGATTATCATACAAACACTGTAGTAGTCAAGAGTGCATGAAGTAAGTTTGAGCAGAATGACAGTGTACAATCAGATCCCCAGGAGCTCTCTGAATTCCTTATGATTGAGTTTTATTTAAATACTCCATTTATTTGGAACCTTTTGAACTTTATCAAGGGTCACTTTGGACACAACTATGTTGTGCAAGAAGTCATGACACTCTTAAATCATTTAACTCAAGTGGAAGGAACAGCATGTTTTGTTACAATTCCACATAGACCTAATCTGAAGCCATAAATTACCAAAAGTATTACCTTTTAAAAATGCTCCAAGTTCATTCTAGTTTCTTTAAGCATTCAGTTAGAACTTGAAGATCACTTTTAAAGAGCTGTGAGTGTCAGTGATTCATTCATTGCTTTAATTCACTGAACTTTATGACCATGTGGAGAAATATAAATAAGGTTTTATGCCTAAATCAATTGAATTTGTCTTACTTAGTGGGAGCTACAGCATTCTATTGATTTATTAAGTATTTGACCAAAATGAATACAGCAAAATACTACTTTAAAAAAAAGGTTACTATTTCCTCTCTGCCTCTCTTTTCCATCTGTAGCATACACCTACCATAGCTGAGCAGAGCAGTGGAGTCCAGAAATTAAGCAATCCTTTTAATAAGAGGAGGGTGAACAGTAGGAGGGTATGGGGTAGTGTCAGGATTTGGAGCCAGGATAGGGTACTCTAGAGTTCCTCCCTTCCTGAAATACATCATGAAATCCTGTGGAGGTGGGGTGGACAGAAGCCATGCCTGCCGTGAAAGTGGCGATCTCTGCCAATGATGGGATTCTAAGGCCGTAACCTGTTCTGTCAGAAATGACATAATTCATGGTAATGTTCACCTAACTTAACCTCAAACCTGCAAGAAAACGCCTAGGTTCTTTGCATGACTTGCTAACCCACAAGTTGTCTGACATTGCAGATCCTGAGTGTCAACAACTATTACTTAACAAAATAAAAGACCCTGAGGCGCTTCTCAGGAACATTATAAAACAAAGTATGATACTGGGCCACACAAGGAGACTTTAAGTCAGATAATCCAAGGCTTGGTCAGAAACTTTGTTGATAGCTCAACTACATGATAACTTTTTTTTGTATAGTTCTGCAGAGAAAATACTCGATGAATGGTTTTGAGTAGTTTGATCTATTTCCTCCTGGCTATCTGTTATGGAATCCTTACTTTAGGGTTTATTGCAGCCATTCCCTTCGATGTTCTTATGCAGGCAGAACAAGAGCAGAATGAAGAGAAAATTAGTGAAGCGTGCAGAATAAGGTGACACCAAAAAAGAAGGAAGAAGTATTGTTCCATTAGAGTTTGCAGACCAAACTGCACCTTTCCAGATGTATTAGAAAAGATCTACTTAAGGAAGCAACAGTTCAGTAAGAGTGGTTGAAGGAACTCTATGATCTGTTGCAACTAAATATCCTCTCAAGCACAAAAGCAAACAATGAACATGTTTCTGAACAATGGGCTTCACACTTCAAAACGCTTTTACTGCACATTTCAATATTTACAACAAATGATTCCTTTTCAAAAGCTCATTTTAATGTTTACAATAAATGTTTCCTTACTCATTGTGTATCCCTGGTGCTTTATGTTGTTCCTTATTCTACACTATTCTATCTTGGCATTACCTAATGGGCAGTGTTGTTTGGCTATGTTGTGATATCATAAGGGAAATTAAGGTGTCCTTGATCACGAGGCTTCTAATCACAGGAGGATTCACCAGCTAGCTGTGTTGCATTTTTATAGAAAGCCAGCATCTGAATCCCTCCACTTCTTTTTATTCATTCATGGGATGTGGGCTTCTATTGCCTATCCCTAGTTGCCCTTGAGAAGGTAGTGGTGAGCTGCCTTCTTGATCAACTGCAGTCCATGTGCTGTAGGTACACCCACAGTGCTAAGTGTACAAGTAGCTGAGAGTGCTGACTGGAAAGTTCACACAAGCTGTCATCAGGAGTATGGGCAGTTTCACTGGGGCAGAGTCTTAACACAGCATTTCTGCTGGTTCCTGGATTTGCCTACCATTAACTGATACGTAGACAGAGCTGATTATTGCATTTAGACTGTGAAAATTCTGAAAGATGGCAACCACTTACTCCAGATTATATTATATCATTTTGAATCCATCCCAGATATTAACAGAGAGGAGAGAATGGCATTGTTCTCTAACATGACCCCTGCTACCTTTCTAAGATCCTCTGAGGTGATCCTTAGAGCCTTCACATAGGTACAATGTTCAATGAGTATCCTTCTTTTCGGTCTAGGGTCTCTGAAATCTGAATCCTGAGCTTTTAGGATCAGTAGTTAACCTCTGCAGAGACTCCAATAAAAACTATCAGACACTTCTGTCACCCCTGATTTAAAAATAGGAACATAGGACCATAGGACATGGAGCAGGAACAGGTCATTCAGCCTTTCGAGCCTGTTCAACCAAACGTTAAGATCATGGTTGATCTGCTTGTGGTCTCAACTCCACTTTCCTGTCTGCACCCCCATAACCCCTGACTCCCTTGTCAATCAAAAATCTAACTCAGCCTTGAAAAAATTCAATGTCCCAGTCTCCACTGCTTTCTGGGGAAGAGAATTCCACATACTAAAGACCCCCGAGAGAAAAAAAATCTCCTCATCTCGATCTTAAAAGGGACATCTCTTGCTCTTAAACTGTGCCCCCTAGTTTTAGTCGCCCTTTTTTCCCCACCATCTTTGTGCTCTGAGACTCACCCAATGACAAACCATCATCAGAACTATTGCACCATTGCATTGCAATAGATTTTGCTAAAACAAAAACAGAATTACCTGGAAAAACTCAGCAGGTCTGGCAGCATCAGCGGAGAAGAAAAGAGTTGACGTTTCGAGTCCTCATGGCCCTTCAACAGGACTGAGTGAATGTTAGAAGAGGGGTGAGATATAAACTGGTTTAAGGTGGGGGGGAGAGAGAAGTTGGGGGGGGGGCGGCACTGTGGTGTGGTTGTAGGGACAAGCAAGCAGTGATAGGAGCAGATAATTAAAAGATGTCACAGACAATGGAACAAAGAAGTGTTGATGGTGGTGATATTATCTAAACGAATGTGCTAATTAAGAATGGATGGCAGGGCACTCAAGGTATAGCTCTAGTGGGCGTGGGGTGGAAAGACTAGCCCAGCATACAAGATTTAAAAATAATGGAAATAGGTGGGAAAAGAAAAATCTATATAAATTATTGGAAAAAACAAAAGGAAGGGGGAAGAAATGGAAAGGGGGTGGGGATGGAGGAGGGAGTTCAAGATCTAAAGTTGTTGAATTCAATATTCAATCCGGAAGGCTGTAGAGTGCCTAGTCAGAAGATGAGGTGCTGTTCCTCCAGTTTGCGTTGGGCTTCACTGGAACAATGCAGCAAGCCAAGGACAGACATGTGGGCAAGAGAGCAGGGTGGAGTGTTAAAATGGCAAGCAATGGGGAGGTTTGGGTCATTCTTGCGGACAGACCGCACTAGGCACTTTACAGCCTTCCAGACTGAATATTGAATTCAACAACTTTAGGTCTTGAGCTTCTTGCTCCATCCCCACTCCCTTTCTGTTTCTTCCCCCTTCCTTTCGTTTTTTACCAATAATTTATATAGATTTTTCTTTTCCCACCTATTTCCATTATTTTTAAATCTCTTATGCCCCCCCACCCCCGCTAGAGCTATACCTTGAGTGCCCTACCATCCATTCTTAATTAGCACATTCGTTTAGATAATATCACCACCATCAACACTTTTTTGTTCCATTGTCTGTGACATCTGTTGATTATCTGCTCCTATCAACGCTTGCTTGTCCCTACAACCACACCACAGCACCCCCCCTCCCAACTTCTCTTCACCCCACCACGCCCCCCCCCCACCCCACCTTAAACCAGCTTATATTTCACCCCTCTCCTTGTAAAGAAAAATCAGTTCTGTTGAAGGGTCATGAGGACTCAAAACGTCAACTCTTCTCCACCGATGCTGCCAGACCTGCTGAGTTTTTCCACGTAATTCTGTTTTTTTTTAAGATAAAGATAGTACTTGATTAAAGATAATAATATTGACAAAAAGAGTAGTAAATGTAAGGATTAGGAGGCTTTTAGAATTCAGCAAGATTGACCAAGAAATTGGTGAAAAAATACAAAATAGATATAGAGTAAACTAACAAGAGACATAAAAGCATTGTAAGAGCTGCTAGAGGTTTATAAAAATGAAGAGATTAGCTCAAGGTAAATTACCTTAGGGACAAAAACAGGAGAAATTAGAATGGGAAATATGGAAATGGCAGAGACGTTAAACAAATACTCTGTATCTACTTTCACAGTAGAAGATACAGAACACATTCCAGGGATAGCAGAAAAGCAAGTTGGAAATGAGGGACTTAAAGAAATTAGCACTGACGAAATTAATGGGACTAAAAGTCAATAAATGCCCTTGGTGGGAAAAATAGAAATGCAGAATGTTTTTTCGTAAGTGACGAATGTCTGAGAAATGTAGGAAACTCAGAAGGACCTGGCTGTCCTTGTACACAAATCACTAAAAGTTAACATGCAGGTACAACCAGCAATTAGGAAAACAAATGGTATGTTAGTTATTATTACCAATGGATTGGAGCATAAGTAAAGAAATCTTATTGCAGAGCATAGTGGGACAATGCCTGAAGCACTGTATGCAATTTTGGTCTCTCAGCTACAGGGGAATGCAACAAAGGTTCACTCGACTGATTCCTGAGATGAGGGGATTGATCTCTAAGGAGAAATTTAACTAGGCTATGGAGTAAACCTATATTCCCTAACATTCAGGAGAATGAAATGGAGTTGGAGGATGTTTCCCCTGTTTGGGGAGTCTAAAGCCAGGGGTCACAGTCTCAGATTAAGTGGTCAGCCATTTAGGAATGAGATGAGGAGAAATTTCTTCACTGAAGGTTCTGAATCTTCAGAAATCTCAACACCTGAGAGCTATGGATGATCAGCTTTATATTCATGATAGCAATCAATAGATTTGTTTTAGATACTAAGGGAATCAAGGGTTATGGAGATTGTGTGGAAAAGTGGAGTTGAGGTAGAAGATAAAACATGATCTTATTGAATGGCAGAGCAGGATCGAAGGGCTGAATGGCCTATGTCTGCATTTCATACATTCTTATGTTCTTTTTTCATGGAGGATAAAAGAAAATAGTATCTTAATTTTTTGTTGCCAGTGCGGTGAAGCATCTTCTTCAGAATTTAGTCCCCTGTCCTCCCACCAATTATCTTCACAGATGGGCTAGGATCTGCATAGCTGAAATGCTGGGATTTGGGGGTCCTGCTGTGTGTCATTCCAAGAGGGATGGTTAATCTGAATATTGACAGTTCTACAGTTTCAGATAATGCTGGATGAGTAACATTTCACCCATTAAACACAGCGAGGGCTGATACTGTGAATGTAACTAACGTTTAGTATAGTTCACTTTTTAAAAAAATCAAATATACACTGTATTCAGGGAAGAGTTGTAGGTCACATATAATTTATCTTTTCTGTTCTGGTCAGGTCATTAAATTTCTTTTGGCACTGCAAAGGATTCTTCATTGTCACCGGTGCCAATGGAATCTCCCACCACATAGTCTTGAACTCCCTGAAAATACTTGAACAAGCATGAACAACAAATGAAAGCCGGCTCTGATTTGATAAGAGCAAATTGTGTATGACTAGCTTGATTGAATTGACAGAAAGGGAGGTATAGGCCAAGATTTTCAGTTCAGTGTGCGGGGCCGGGCCCTGCACGCTGATGCGTAAAATGACACGTGGTGACGTTGGGCGTGCGTCCCAATATCACTGCGTGTCATTCTGACCTTTCATTTGGCGGGCGCACACCGGAGTCAACTGTGCACCTGCCCAACTGTCAAAGGCCTGTTAAGTCCATTAATAAACCAATTAAGCAATTTGACAGGGCTGCAAAGGATTCTTCATTGTCACCGGTGCCAATGCAATCTCCTACCACATAGTCTTGAATTCCCTGAAAATACTTGAACAAGCATGAACAACAAATGAAAGCCGGCTCTGATTTGGACAGGAGAAGAGCCCAGGCGGCCTTCACATTTTTCATGAAACCTCATCCACGGGCAGGATACAGTTTCATGAAGGGTTTATTAAATTAATAAATAGTTATTAAGCATTTAATAAACATGTCCCAGCATGAGGGGACAAGTGCAAATTACTTTTAACTTATTTTATTTTAAATTTTGAAACTGAAACTTAATCGCCCTGAGGCAGCTCCATGCCTTAGAACAGGATTTCCCAGTCAGCAAGCAGGGGACAGGGCCCACTCGCTGACGTGTAAAATGACGTGGGATAACGTCGGGCAGAACTCCCGACATCACCCCTATTGAGGCCATTGACAAAGTAATTAAAGTAATTAGTGGACCTGGCCGTCCAACCTTAAGGTTGGCGGGCATGCCGGGAGTCCTGGCGGACATTAGAAAAAGCATGAAGCCTCATCCACGGGTGGGATGAGGTTTCATGTAGATTTTTTTAAATTTAGTAATTGTGTAACTAAAAGTGATGGACATGTCCCAACTCATGTGACAGTGCCACATGAGGAGACGTGTCAGGGAAATCTTTTTTTTTCTGTTTTTAACATTTTTTATTGAGGAGCTGATCTCCCTGAGGCAATCGGAGGCGCGCCTGCTCCTGAACTTCCCCTCACAACAGGGGAAAAATTCTGCCCTTAATCTCCCTGAGGCAGCTCCTCCCCCCACTCATGCAGGTAGCACTGAATGCTACCGGGCACACGTCATACTGGGTGGGCATTAATTGGCCCGCCCACATAAAATGGTGGCATACAGTCGATTGCAGGCGGCGATCAGCTCTGCGCACGCCCGCACCCGCTCCTGACCGGCCCTCCTGACAGGGAGAAAATTCTCCCCAAAGTGTGGTAATACTAGGTCTTTAGAGCCCTAGTACTAGGACCACTGCACTTGGGGATAAACGGTACGATTTCAAAACTTTAAGATAATATGAAACTTGGAAGTGTAGTAAACAGTGAGGAAAGTAGCAATAGACTTCAAGGGGAACGTGGACATGCTGGGGAAATAAGCAAACAGATTGCAGATGAAATTCAACACAGCAAAGTGTAAGGTGATATCTCACACTTGGTAGGAAGAATGAGGAGAGACCACATATACAAAATGGTGCAATTTTAAAGAGGGTACAAAAACAGAGAGATGGGGAGATATTTTGTACACAGGTGCTTGAAGGTGGCAGACCAGGTTAATGAAGCAGCTATTAAGGAATGTGGGATCCTGGGCTTTACAAGTAGAAGCATTGAGTAGAAAAGCCAGGAAGTTATGCAAAACCTGAATGAAATAATAGTTCACCCAGCTACAGTATCTTATCTAGTTCTGGGCACTACACTTTAAGATGGACATAAAGGCTCTGGAGAGGGTGCAGAAGAGATTTATGAGAATGGTTCCAGGGATAAAGGATTACAATTATGCAGATAGACTGGAGAAGTTGGTGTCATTCTCCTTAGAATAGAGAAGTCCGATATTTGATCAGCACGTTTAAAATCATAAAGGGTTTAGATAGAGTAAATAAAGCGAAACTTTTCCCAATCGCTGAAGGGTTGATAATGGAAGGGCACAGATTTAAGGTAATTTGCAAAAGAACCAAAGGTAACTTGAGGAAAAACATTTTTATGCAATGATTAATGGTTAAGATGTAGAATACGCTACCTGATTGGTGGAATTGGATAAATAATTGAAGGGGAGAAAATTAAATGATATGGGGAAAGAGCGAGGAAGTGGGACCAGCTGGGTCACTGTTCAAAAGATCCAGAGCGGACTCAATGGGCCAAATGACATCCTTCTGCATTGGGTTATTGTACAACAATTCTACACCTCCTGCCGCTGACACTGAACTGTTGGTCCTCTATCTTCTAATCCCTGCCAATGAAATATCACCTTCAGACTCCCTGAAGTCAAAATCACTTTTCTTATCCACAATGACTATTCCCAGCAGTCTTCCTCCCCAGTTGCGTTGCGATTGTCTCTTTAAAAGCAACAGGATTCATATCCTTTGCGGTGCCCATCTCTGCCTTTCCCAAACTTATTTTCTGCTTCCAGCCCTGTGTTCCAACCATTCGGGTCACATTTCTGATTCAACTTCTATTTCCCAATGTATTTTCCATTTTGCATTACCACCCAGTATAATTCTGGCATTGCCATTGGACACCTCACACCCCAGAATACTTGCTCCTGAGAATTCTGGTGGCCATTGCTGAAGTTCTCCCCTAGCGTACTTACTTTGCTGGAATTTCCAAGGTAGGATTTCTGCTAGTGGAATGCTATAGTCAATGATTAGGAGGTGCCAATGGGCAGCGCACATGGTGACTGGCAACCTGATGTTAGCTGTCTCTAAATGGGAAAATTATTGATTTCTGCTTAACATCGCCAATTAAAGCACTGCCAGTGCTTTTCCTACCACTTCTTAGGAAAAAAAGAAAGACCTGCCTTTACACAGCACTTCTCACAACCTCACCACCTGTCAAAGTATTTTATAACCAATGAATTCCTTTGAAATGCAGGGTAGGATATTCCAGCCCTGGTGCAGTGGGCCATTCAACCTTCCATTCACTTTGGCAGGACTGGAAGATCTCGGTGGCGGGAGGGGCCAGAAAATTCTGGCCATAGTCACTGTTGTAATGTAGGAAACATGGCAGCCAATTTGCACACAGCAAGCTCCCAGAAACAGCAATGTGATTCTGACCTGCTAATCTGTTACTATGAAGCAAGATAAATATTGGCCATGACACTGGTGATAACTCTGCTGCACTTCTTTGAAATAATCCAATTTTTTATGACCACCTGAGAGAGCATGGGGCATTAATTTTAACAGCTCATCCAAAAGATGGCACCTCCAGTAATGCAGCGGTCCCTCAGTACCACGCCAAATGGTTAGCCTGGATTTTAGTGCTCTAGTCTCTGGAGTGGGACTTAAACCTATAACCTTCTGACTCAGATTCAAGGGCTAGGATTTTTCCCACGTCGGGCGGGCTCAGTGGGAGCGGTAGGAGCAGTCGGGAAGCCAACTGCCACCTGCAATCGGGGCCGGACTGCAAGTTCAAGCTGGCAGGCCAATTAAGGAGGGGAGGAGGGTGAGAGCGAAGCTCGCACATGTATGCAGGTGCACGCTGGGAAAACTCTGAGGCATAGAGCTGCATAGAGATGAAGAGTCTTGAGAATTAAAAATAAAAGATTTTTAAAATGTTAAAAAAAAACATGTCCCCTCATGTGACTACGAGCAGGGCCATGTTAGATATTAAGACTAAATTTTAAAATTTTTTTTTAATGACGGATTGAAACCTCATCCCACCCATGGATGAGGTTTTGCAAAAAATCCACAGGCCGCTTGGCCTTTTCGCCTGCCCACCAACCGTAAGGTTGGACAGGCAGCGAAAAATTTAATTCAATTAGATGTTCAATGGCCTTTTAATTGTCAGCGTGCGCGCAGGAGATGGCAACCCGCCCACCGACCAAAATATTGCGCGAGTGCACGATGACGTCAGGACACTTGCCCGACGTCATCGCGCGTCATTTTACGCTCAAGTGAGTCGGACATGCACCCAACCGCTCAACGAAAAATCCTGCCCAAAAGTGCTACCAACTGAGTGGGCTGATACTAATTCCATACCACACAAACATGATAGGGAAACAAGGTTTTCACAAGAAAGCAAATAACATGAGGTATTTGAATAAACAAAAGAAACACGGTGCACTTTAATATATTAAAAATAGTCTTCTGAGCATTTTCTATAGTATTAAAATGAATTGTAGAATAAAGGTTGTTCATAAAGATATCGGCTTGAATCTTCCGAACAGCGGCAATGCTGTGAAGATTTTCCCCACCTGACTCTAATGTGCATTTCTACCAGGATCTTCCAATGTGCCTATCAAAGAAATGTGCAGGGCAACATCCGCTAAGGAACTCCATTGGAGTGGAGTAGTTGGGGGATGAGAGGACATGCCCCTTTTCACGGCTCTAACTGCCATATTCTGGTAAGAATTTAGAGGTCCAGTCTTTTAGTGAGTGTTAGTGAATGAATGGGTGAATGGATGACTGGGTGAGTGAGCAAATGGGTAGGTGAGTGAGGCTCATAGGTGGGTGAGGTGTATAGATGGGTAGATGGGTGAGGTGGTAGGTAAGTAGGCGGCTGAGTGAGTGAGGTGGGTAGTTGGGTCACAGGGTAATCAGGTGGCTGGCTCTGGTTGTGTGCATAGTCAGGTTGGGGGGTAGTCAGGTTGGGAGGTAGTCAGGTCTGATCAGGGGCTTAGTCAGGTCAGGTCGAGGGGTCATCAGGTGGCTTTGGCTAGGGGGTAATTGGCTGATCAGGGCTAGTCAAGCTGGGTTGGATCGTAGTCGGCTGGACGGGGGAAGTTGAATGAAGCTGGAGTGGTAGTCGGGTGGTCGGAGGGGTAGATGGGTCCAATTGGGGGGGTGGTCAGTCGAGTTGTGGGTGTGGTTGGGTGGTCAGAGGATAATCTGGTCAGGTCAAGAGGATAGTCAGGCAGTGGGTGGAGGAGGTAGTAGTATCTGGTCAGGAGGTAGTTGGGTGGTTGGGGAAAGTAGGGTGGTTAGAGAGTTAGTCAGGGTTGAAAGGAGAGGTGATTGGGTGGGGGCAGTAGGGGTAGTCAGTTGTGGAATTACCCAAGTTTTAGACCATGGCTAGAATTTTCCCATTGGCGATTTGGGGGCTAGGCCCACTCACCAACGGGAAAATGATGCGGAACGACGTTGGGAGGAACGCCTGACGTCATCCCGATCCCTTTAAATGTTTAGGAAGGCAGGCGGACAGCAAAATCAGCTGTCCACCCGCCGACCTGTCAATGGCCAATTAAGGCCATTGACAGGCTAATTAACATCATTAAAGACCTGCCCATCCAACCTTAAGTCTGGCAGGCAGGCCAGGAGCCCCAGCTGGCTCATCCACTAGCTTGATGAGGTTTCATGTCCGTTTTTAAAAAGTTTAATAAAGTGTATGTTGTTTTTATTAACATGTCCTATCTCGTGTGACATTGTCACATGAGGGGGACATGTTTATAATATTATTTTTCTATTTTTTAACTTTCGTGCACTGTCACTAATCTCCCTGAGACAGCACTTAGTCTCAGGAAGCAGTGCGCTCTTTTGTGCACTTGCATGAAAGAGCACACTTTGACAGATGGGGAATCCCTCCCCCTCTCCCCTGCCCCCACCCCCCGCACAGGAAGCACATAGCTTAATTGGCCCGCCCACTCAAAATGGCGGCGGTGCCTGTTTCAGCGGTGGGGATCAGCAGTCTGCACACAGCTGAGCCGGTGGGGCCCACACCCCACCGAGGGCAAAATTCTGCTCCATGTTTTAAACTGTCTAACAATTCTGAGAGCTCTACCACCTAGAAGGATGAGGGCAACAGATGTGAGGGAACATCACCACCTTTAAGTTACCCTCCAAGCCACACTCCATCCTGACTTGGAAATATATCGCTGTTCCTTCACTGTCACTGGGTAAGAATCCTGGAACCCCCTCTCTAACAGCACTGTGGGTGTACCTAAAACACATGGACTGCAGCAGTTTGAGAAAGCGGCTCACCATCACCTTCTCAAGGGCAATTAACAATGGGCAATAAAAGTGCTGGCCTAGACAGCAATGGTCACCTCCTGTGAAATAACTTTTTTAAAACCCAGGGAAGTACCATGGATCTATCCCGAGTCTCTGAATCTAGATCAGAGTCAGAGACATATCCGCAGCGTCCCTAGCAATAGTGAATTGCCTATCAGAAATTTAAATTTCACGGGCAACTCCCATGTAAATCCAGCAATCAGAGACCAGGAGATATGGGACGTTGTCTTTTGCAAAGGAAACTGTGAATGTCCAGTGGATCTCTGGGTTGACTGGGGGAGAAGGAATTCCACAGCAAATAAATGTAGGTGATGAAAAAGCGAAAGGAATAGCATAAAAATTAAGAGAAGCAATAGAGTTATATTAGCAGCATATTCTGATCAAAGGAGAGTCAAAAACTCACTGAGCATTGAGGACCAAGAGATAATCAATGCCATAACATAAATAAGAGAGTAGACTACTTGAGCCATTATGTCTGCTTCTTTCACTGATCAAGTATGATTTACTCTTCCGGAGCAAATTTGTGCCTTTCATACATCAAGTATCCCTTGAAGAGACCCAGTTCTTTAGATTCACAAGAATCCTGCAGTGGATAATTGTTGGTAACATGCCAGGAATGGAATCTGTTCTTGGGTAAAACACACCAGTTTAAAGGGAAAGAATACTTTTTCCCAGACAGGACTATTTTCCAAAGTCTGGTGTCCAGGTGGACCACAATAGCCATCACATGACTGGAATATATGTACAAGTACTTAGAAAACAATTTTGTTTAATATGTAATTATCTTTAACCAAAATAACCACAGGGAACAGTGGGTTTACATTAATTTACATTGCACAGCATTCAACAGTTAGATTAAATGCTATTCCCCTGCCAATATTAGCAAACAAAAGATTGCTGTTTTATTATTTAGGTTTGAATAAACAGAACAGTACGCCTAAACTGTGGTCTGCACTATGCTTTTTTTAAAAAAGCACATATTGTGCCTCAGTGTGAGACGTGCTTCAGTAAATGGGCACTCAAGTGTGGGCAAATAAAATTGGACTGAGCAGTGAACGTGTGGTCTCCTCCGTTCCACACACAGCTGAAACTTAAGCTACCTCCAAGTCCCCTCACAAGTAAACAAAAGCTAGGATACAGTCACAATAAATGTCTCAGCAAAATAAAACAAAATCATGCATGGATCCAACAGCTCCACACACGATCACCGACACGTCTGAGGCATTGTACTTTCCATTCAGGCACCGTCTGTGAAATAAAAGACAGTCTCCCTCTGTGTAGATTGTGGCTGAATATTGTGGAAACAGTGGTTTAACAGTGGAGCAGGCGCAGGGTCACCAGCAGATCACTAACAACCGTGTCAGCCTGCAGTGTTTTTTTGACTGATATGTCTGGAGATTTTCCAGTCCTTTACCACGGGATCTTTACTCAAGTCTCATACCCATGCCAAGCAGGAGGTCATAGGAAGGAAAAGGGCAACAGAAGGCCAACAGAGATCATTTGTTTCTCATCTTTTCTTCCAGTTAGCTGTATCTTATCATTTCCTGTAGTACTATAACTTACAATCTCATTCTTAACTTTAATAAAATATGATAACAAAAAGATTTGTTCTATTAAAGGTTTTTTTAAAAAATAGTGCAAGCAGTATGACAGCTGTCTGTATCGAAAGGGAACATAAATTACATTAAATGCCTGGAGTTAGATTTTTCAACTGAGGTTTGGAATACCCCTTCTGTTCAATAGAAAGTTAAATTGACTTTTCACCATTCGAATTGGAATGATGAAATGAAAAACAGAAAATGCTGGGAATATACAGCAGCTCAGTTAGTACCTGGAGGAGAAAAGTAAGTCAATTTCTTGAGTGGGGCCATTTATCAGAACTCAGTTGTAATTCAATGTTATCACTAGAAATCGAGTCAAATTTGCAGGCAAGTGCTCGAGAAACAGATTTAGCAAATATCTTTCAGGGGAAAATGCAACACAAACAAGAAGGGACAAAAAGCATCAGCAATGAACAAGCCGAAAAAGAAAACATAAATCAGCAAAAAGAACAGTAGTTGCTCAGGTTTGAGAAGTGGCAATAAATCAAATAATGAAGGTCAAATTATTTGTGATTTTGATAAGCAACTAATTATTGAAATGATTTGACTGTCTTCTGTAAACAGGCCTGCCACTAACTGGATTCTTTATTCATTTTAAATGAATTTTATTACATCTAAGTTGGTGAAGCAACAATGGAAAAATGTTCTGTTGAAAGGTCATGAGGACTCGAAACGTCAACTTTGCTCTTCTCTGCCGATGCTGCCGGACCTGCTGAGCTTTCCCAGGTATTTCTGTTTTTGTTATGGCAAAAATGTATTTCTGCTCGAGTGACAATTTTTTTTTTGTATTCGTTCATGGGATGTGGGCATCTCTGGCTAGGCCGGCATTTATTGCCCATCCCTAATTGCCTAATTGGTAAAATAACATAACAAAGTAGTTTCAATTGGTTTTCTTGGGCTACAAAAAATATTTCAAAAAATGCCCATTAATTATTCAATTTCAGTCGAAAGCTCACTGGAATTTCAATTGGCAGAGGCCCAATTCATTTGAACTGCTGGTACCATTTTCCCATACTCAGTCCCCACCCTAACCCCACTCGAATGATGGACACCATCCATTTCAAAGCCGAATGACTCAGTCATAGGATTGCAAAACTGAAATTTTGAGATATGAACTCGTGCCCATTTGAGTGGGAATTGAACAAAGCACATTATACATCTACTTCATTCATGTTCATTTTTAAACCGTGTCCGGTAAATTTTGACATGGTGATTAATAATTTCATGAAACTCTCTAGTATGCTTTGTGTTGTTAACATGAAGCTTAGAGGCCGATCTTTTGCTTTGTTTGCAAATAGGATAGTTTGATCAGTTGTGTGAAGTTCAGGGTAATTTGAGACAGCAACATAGAATTTCCTGAAACTTATCACACTCTATCTGGAAAAATTAGGACTTCACTCAGTCAAAAAGAAAATACATTTTGAGGCCTAATATGATGTTTGAAATACATTTTAAAAGATAATTAATATATAAGAAATATTTCTATTGGAATTACTATACTTCTTTTATAATGTCAGGGTATCTTTTATGATCCTGGTACTGAACCTGGAGGGTTGTGCTGTCTTGAGTTAGGAACAACTGGGGTGCAGGGAGTTTCCCGCAGCTGGAAATCTTACCAGGGCTGCAGGTAACTCTCACTTTATTGGCAGTAAGAGTATCACAGAAAACAGGTGAATCACAGGTAGCAAGTGCACATCGCCCAATGATGTGTAGTTCACACATAATGCCAATATTCAGCAATGCAACTGCACCTGCTGCTTCTAGAAGTGAGCCAAGGGAGGTTTCCTGAGTTCCCTTGTCATTTTACTGCTCAATTTTAGGATTCCGTTTTGATTTTACATGATTTAATTATTCCTTCACTTGAGTATTTTTATTTACTTTTAGCACATCCATTTCTTGCAGAGCTGCTCCTTTTTGTTTCTGCCTATGCTATTCTTTATTTTTACTTTGGTTCTCCCCAATTTATTTTCCTCTCTCCTATTATTTTATCAGCTATCCGAGATTGGGCCTTGCAATTGTCATGTCTTTGGAACATTTAACCTACTTGCAGGTTTCTGTTTCCTCGATACTGTTAGCTCGTGATGGAGTTTTCTTATCCTAATCTGCAACAGAAACAACTTACATTTATATGGCACCTTCAACATGGCAAACTGTCCCAAAGTGCTTCACAGAAAAGTTATTCAGACAAAATTTGGCACAAACCATTTCAGGAGATCTCAAGAGAGTTGAACAAAATCTTGATCAAGGAGGTAGGTTTTAAGAAGTGTCTCATAGAAACATAGTATAGTTACAGCACAGAAAGAGGCTTTAGGCTTGTCGTGCCCATGCCAACTCTCTGCAAGAGCAACTCAGTCCCACTCCTCTGCCCTTCCCTCGTAGCCCTGCAAATTATTCTCTTCAGGTGGTTATCCAACTCCCTTTTAAAGCCACGATTGAATCTGCCTCCACCACAGTCTCAAGCAGGACATTTCAAATCCTAACCATTTATTGCATAAAAAGGTTTTTCCTCATGTCCCTCGCTAGGTATATAAATAGTAAAAGGGTAGTGATTGGAGGCTAGGGCTGATTAGATACCAAAAAGGAGATTTACACGTGTATCAGAGAGCACAGCTGAGACACTAACTGCCCACTTTGCATCTTTCTTTATTAAGGAAGAAGATGATTTCAAAGTCTGAGTGAAAGAAGAGCTGATTGAGACACTGGATTACTAAAAGGTGACAAAGAAGAGGTATTAGAAAGGCTGGCTGTATTCAAAATTGATAAGTCTCCAGGACTGGATGATGTATCTGAGGATAATGAGAGAAATAAGGATGCAAATTGCGGAGGCCTTGACCATAATTGTCCAATTCCCCATTGACAGAGGGGTGAACAAAGAACAAAGAACAAAGAAAAGTACAGCACAGGAACAGGCCCTTCGGCCCTCCAAGCCTGCGCCGATCATATTGCCCGTCAACTAAAACATTTTGCACTTCTGGGGTCCATATCCCTCTACTCCCATCCTATTCATGTATTTGTCAAGCTGCCTCTTAAACACCACTATCGTACATGCTTCCACCACCTCCTCTGGCAGCAAATTCCAGACACTCACTACCCTCTGCGTAAAAAACTTGCCCTGCACATCACCTTTATAGCTTTCTCCTTTCACCTTAAATCTATGTCCCCTTGTAATTGGCTCTTCCACCCTGGGAAAAAGCTTCTGACTATCTACTCTGACCATGCCTCTCATAATTTTGTGAACTTCTATCAAGTCGCCCCTCAATTTCTGTCGCTCTAGTGAGAACAATCCGAGTTTCTCCAACCTCTCCCCCTAGCTAATAACCTCCAGACCAGGCAGCATCCTGGTAAACCTCCTTTGCACCCTCTCCAATGCCTCCATATCCTTCTGGTAATGTGCTGACCAGAATTGCACGCAATATTCCAAGTGTGGCCTAACCAAGGTTCTATACAGCTGCAGCATGACTTCCCAGCTTTTATACTCAATACCCCTGCCAATGAAGGCAAGCATGCCATATGCCTTCCTGACTACCTTATCCACCTGCGTTGCCACTTTCAGTGACCTGTGGACCTGTACACCCAGATCCCTCCGCCTATCAATGCACTTAAGGGTTCTGCCATTTACTGTGTAAATCCTGCCTGTATTAGACCTTCCAAAATGCATTAACTCGCATTTGTCTGGATTAAACTCCATCTGCCATTTCTCCACCCAAGTCTCCAACCGATCTATATCTCGTTGTATCCTTTGACAATCCTCTTTACTATCTGCAACTCCTCCAACCTTGGTGTCGTCTGCAAACTTACTAATTAGCCCAGTTACATTTTCCTCCAAATCATTTATGTATACCACAAACAGCAAAGGTCCCAGCACTGATCCCTGTGGAACTCCAATAGTCACAGCTCTCCATTCAGAAAAGCACCCTTCCACTGCTACCCCCTGTCTTCTATGACCAAACCAATTCTGTATCCGCCCAGCTCACCTCTGATCCCGTGCAACTTTACCTTCTGTACCAGTCTGCCATGAGGGACCTTGTCAAAGGCCTTACTGAAATCCATGTATATAACATCCACTGCCCTTCCATCGTCGATCATCTTTGTCACTTCCTTGAAAAACTCAATCAAGTTATTGAGACATAACCTCCCCTTCACAAAACCATGCTGTCTCTCACTAATGCGCCCATTTGCTTCCAAATGGTAGTAAATCCTATCACGAAGAATCTTCTCCAATAATTTCCCTACCACTGACGTCAGGCTCACCGGCCTGTAATTTCCTGGGTTTTCCCTGCTACCCTTCTTAAACAATGGAATAACATTGGCCATTCTCCAGTCCTCTGGGACCTCACCCGTAGCCAGTGAGGATACAAAGATTTCTGTCAAGGTCCCAGCAATCTCCTCCCTTGCCTCCTTCAGTACTCCGGGGTAGATCCCATCTGGCCCTGGGGACTTATCCACCTTAATATTCTTCAAGACGCCTGACTGCTCCTCTTTTTTGATCTCAACATGATGCAGGCTATCTACACACTCTTCCTGAGACAAATCGACCTCTAGGTCCTTCTCTTTGGTGAATACCGATGAGAAGTATTCATTCAGTATCTCTCCCATTTCTTCTGGCTCTACACACAGATTCCCACCTCTGTCCCTGAGTGGGCCCACCCTTTCCCTGGCTACCCTCTTGCCCTTTACATATGTATAAAAGGCCTTGGGATTTTCCTTAATCCTGGTTGCCAGTGACTTTTCATGACCCCTTTTAGCCCTCCTGACTCCTTGCTTAAGTTTCTTCCTACTTTCTTTATATTCTCCATGGGCTTCATCTGTTCCCAGCCTTCTAGCCCTTACGAATGCTTCACTTTTCTTTTTGACTAATCTCACATATCCTTCGTCATCCAAGGTTCCTGAAACTTGCCATGCTTATCCTTCATCCTAGCAGGAACATGCCGGTCCTGAATTCTTATCAACTGACGTTTGAAAGCCCCCTATATGTCAGTTGTTGATTTGCCCTCAAACATTCGCCTCCAGTCTAGATTCCTCAGTGCCTGCCTAATATTGTTATAATAAGCACCTTAACCCGAGAACTTCTGTTTTCCTTATCCACCAGTACCTTGAAACTTACTGAATTATGGTCACTTTTCCCAAAATGCTCTCCTATTGAAACTTCGACCACCTGGTCGGGTTCATTCCCTAATACCAGGTCCAGTATTGCCCCTTCCCTAGTTGGACTATCTATATAATGTCTCAGGAATCCCTCCTGGATGCACCTTACAAATTCTGCACCATCCAAACCCCTAGCACTAAGTGATTCCCAGTCAATAGAGGGAAAGTTAAAATCACCCACCACAACAACCTATTGCTCTTACATCTTTCCAAAATCTGCCTACGTAACTGTTCCTCAATCTCCCGCCGGCAATTGGGAGGCCTATAGTAAACCCCCAACATTGTGACTGCACCATTCATATTCTGGAGCTCTACCCATATTGCCTCACTGCATGAGCCCAACGAGGTGTCCTCCTGTCGTACAGCTATGATATTCCCCTTAACCAGCAGTGCAACTCCCCCACCTCTTCTACATCCTTCTCTATCCTGCCTGAAACATTCAAATCCTGGAACGTTTATCTGCCAATCCTGTCCATCCTTCAACCAAGTCTCTGTAATAGCAATAACATCATACTCCTAAATACTAATCCAAGTTCTAAGCTCATCTGCCTTGCCTGTTATACTTCTCGCATTGAAACAAATGCATTTCAAACCCCCAGTCCCACTGTGTTCAGTAATTTCTCCCTGCCTGCCCTTCCTCTTAGTCCTACTGGCCATATTCACTGGTTCCCAGTCCTTTATTTCACCTGCTGACCTATTGCTCTGGTTCCCACCCGCCCTGCCATACTAGCTTAAACCCTCCCGAGTGACACTAGCAAATCTCGCAGCCAAGATATTGATGCCCCTCCAGTTTAGATGCAACCCGTCCTTCTTGTACAGGTCCAACCTGCCCCGTGGTTCCAGGGAACTGGAGAATTGAAAATGTTCAATTGAAAAATGTCCAAATGATAAACCCAGCAACTGCAGGCCAGTCAATTTAACCTCATTGGTGACAAGCTTTTAGAAATGATAATCCGAGACAAAATTAACAATTCCACGGACAGATGTGGATTAATTAAGGAAAATCAGCAATGATTTGTCAAAGGCAGACTGTGCTTATCTAACTTCATTTGAGCTTTTTGATGTGGTAACAGGGAGGTTGTTGAGGGTAATGCAGTTATGTAGTGCATGGACTTCCAAGGCACGATTGATAAAGTGCCACATAACAGGCTTGTCAGCAAAGTCAAAGCCCATGGAATAGAAGAGAAAGTGGCAGCAAGGATACAAAATTGGCTGAATGACAGGAAACTGACAGTAGTGGTGAATGGTTGTTTTTTGAGCTGGAGGCAGATACACAATAGAGTTTCCCAGTGATCTGTACTCAGACCACTGTTTTTCTTGAGATATATCAATGAATTTTATGCTCCCACACTGGCAGGTTTTTAGGCAGGGGGAAGCATGAAATTGAAGGGACAGGATTCCCTCCAGGTTCCCGCCCACCCCAACCACACAGCGATTTTACCCTGGGGCAGGCAAGGCCTCAGATGGAAATCCTGCCCTTGCTCCAGTTAAGGCCCTTAAGTGGCAGTTAGTGGGCACTTAAGGGCTGTGTCCATCTCAGCCTCAATGTTTATGCTGGCAGGAGGATTGAACCTCCAAGAGGGGAGCCTGAAATACATAAAAGCATCAAAGTTACATTCAAGGGGGACTTTGGTGAGGGGTGCACCTCCATCAGAAGCCCCCATCTGAAGTCAAATATGACCACTCCCCCGCCAAGTTTAGGGTCCAGTGGCCTCCAGGCCTCCCCCCCACCACTGGCCTCTTCACCGATGCTTTGAGCACCTCCCTTGCGCCCCCACAGATCTTCCCTGCCCTCCCCTTCATAGGACCCCCTGAACTTACCTGGGCCTCCCGTTCCTGGACTTAGTATCTGATATTTTCTTGAACTGCCTTTTCTGTCCACCACAGTGCTGTTGTTGCAGGGACGGTTGGCCAGCAGCCCTCTGAGGTGGGACTTCCTCCCGAGTGAGGGTCAGAAGTCCCGGACTGCAGGCAATTAATGCTTGTTGGAGCATAAATTGGTTGCGGGGCAATCAGAGTCGGCCAGGATGTGTTTCCCGCTGACTCTTTGGGTGGCGGGAAACAAGACCCCGCCATCTGAAAAATTCAGATGAAGTGTGAAGTAATACATTTTGGTAGGAAGAATAAGGAGGGGCAATATAAAATAAAGGGTGTAATTCTAAAGTTGGTGCAAGAACTGAGAGACCTGGGGTTGTGTCTGTACAAATTGTTGAATGTGGCAGGACAGGTTGAGAAAGTGGTTAAAAAGGCCAATGGAATCTTGGGCTTCATAAATAGAGGCAAGTGCAAAAACAAGGAAGTTATGATGAACCTTTTTAATACACTGGTGTGGCCTCAACTGGAGTATTAAGTCCAATTCTGGGCACCATACTTTAGGAAGAATGTGAAGGCTTTAGAGAGGGTGCAGAAACGATTTACAAGAATGGTTCCAGGGATGAGGGTCTTCAGTTACATGGATACATTGGAGAAGCTGCACTCCTTAGAGAAGAGAAGGTTAAGAGGAGCTTTGATAAAGGTATTCAAAATCATGAGGAGCCTGAACAGAGTAGATAGGGAGAAACTGTTCCCATTGATGGAAGGGTCGAGAACAAAAGGACACTGATTTAAGGAGAAAGGCAAAAGAACAAATGGTGTAATAGAATCATAGAATTTACATTGCCCTGAGTCTCAGACCTTGCACAGTTTATATACAAAAAAAATTGTTATCTGAACATCAATGTTATCTGTAGCTATCTGGATCTGTCCAAAACACCTTGCAATTTTACCAACATCTGGAGAAATCCATGATGCACATCTGTGTGCTGTTGCACTTTATCAGAACTTCAATCCACTGCACTTTGCATTCCCAGAGATTTCCATGTTTCAACAATGACAGAATGTTTTTGCACACTGGGAATATCTTTCATAAACACTCAAACTGCTGCTATGGAAACCTTAGGCATTAAGATACAGCAGACTACCATGTCCAACTTCAACATGCTGAAGGATCAGATGGGTTTCACTGATCTCATTGCCGCCCAGAGGTCTGTTCCCATGCAGTTTGGTAGTTTGGTGAACATCGTAAGAGATCACCCAGCAGCAGAGATTTCCTTCATGTGGCAGGAACCCTAGATGTCCTTCTGGTAACATTAAAAGTGTCTACTTCATTTCCCATTTGCAAAGAAATTCCGGAACTCCCCTGCAACATCCCTCCCCCCCACCCTGTACCCTCCATTCCTGCCCTCGAAAACTTTATCAGGTCAGTATGGAAATTCCTGGTGTAGACAATCTTGATGTAAAATTTGGAATCAAGGCCATAGTGTTTTTTTTAAAACATTCTTTACAAAGGAATAGTTTTGTTCTTGGATTGGATTTTTTTTTTTATTATTTTAACCATTTGAGAATGCTGAAAGGATGTTTGCTGTAAATATTACACAAATGTCAATTATGTACTTGTTTATAAAAGGAATTCACTTAATATTTTAAATTCAGAATGAGGTATAAAATGACATTCCATTGCTTTTGAAAACTGATGTAAGAACCAAAGGAAGCATAAGATTGGTTTTAGGATTCATTTTTTAGACACATTACAAAAAGCTCACCAAGATCTCAAAGCCAGGTTAGATACTTCTGTAGGTTTGTGGAGATGGAATTTTTCCATGAGAGTGATCTAAGAGAGATAATTAATTGGATAAGAATGTTAGAAAAGACCAAAAAAACAATTGTCAGTAATGGTCCTGGCGCTGCAAACAGCTTGTTATGTCTATGCTCGCTTGGTTTTCCTGGCAGTCGCAAAGTTGTTGTGAGCCAGATTGCAGAGGCTCGTTCTTCCTTGAAGCAATCCATTGAATCTGACTTCTCATTCAATTAACACTGCCAAATAGGATTTCTGTAAAATAAAAAAAGCGCATGATTCCATGTAATTTCTCACTCAATGGCTGGGATTTGCTGTGCCCGTTGGCTTCGGGCGTGTTCGGTAGCATCAGTGAACAATATGGCACGATCAGTTTTACAACAGCGGGACACCAGCTTGCGATCATCCACTCAGCCCACCAATGGCAGGCCGCGTTTCCCACCATTGGACGTAGGGAACCTCGTTGCAACACACCTGCATATCATTATCAGGCCAGCCCACCAGAACTGATTCCCCTGCCGCTGGATCGTCCGACCATGCCAGCGGGAAAGCACACCGATGTGTTTCACAACAGCACATAACAGGCATGCACTTGGGTGGCTGCACGTTGAGGGGACCTCGAGGTGAGTACACAACAACTGTTGGAATTCAAGCTTGAGGAGCGTGGGGGGTGCGGTCAATATAGCAACAAGCATTCGGGGTGGAGGGTAGGACAGGTGAAGGAAGCGGCCATGCATTAGGGAAACCTTGTATAAAGTGACAATTCCTCTGCAGTTGAGACAGTTCATGTGCAACCACATTAAGATGATTGGAGTCGGGATTCCAGCTTCTTTGCCCACTCAAGCAGTGCAGAGGCATCAAAGTGCCACCATGTGTTCCAGAGTTTTTCACCCCTCGGGCACAGACAGCAAAGTCATGAGCATTTTAGCGGACTGCAGAACGGTTGGACAATTGCAGAACAGTTGGACAATTGTACACATTGTACAATCCACTCGCTAAAATTGGCCGTGGAGCAGTCACTGCTGGAGGCACCCACAGCCCCTTGAAATGTCATTACCCCAGTTTAGACCAGTCTCCCCCATGATACAAGCTAACAGAGCAGCCTTGCAGTGTGGGTTAGGAGAAGGCCTGCGCCTGAACTGAGAGTACAGTATGCAGTCCAGTGGACAAAGCTGCCGTCAATAGGTCAGGTGGTGTGGGGCGGAGGTGGGTGGGGTTTCGGGCAGTCATGCAGTGCGCTAATCTCGAGCCATCCAAGTGGTGGACAGCACTCTCCGGAATGCATTAAGGGGCCCTCACACTTAACCAGGACAGGTTCTTAGATCACCCATGATAACTACGTATCTCTCCCTTTCACCTTGTCTGGGACCAGGACAGTGAGGATACAAGGGCCTTTGGATTTGCCCAGATCTTGGGTTTCCAACAGGTGTAGGGTGCGATTGACTGCACTCATGTGGTGCTCATGTCTCCATCACAACACACATTGGACTACTTCAACCACTAGGGCTTCCGTTCACTGAATGTGCAGCTGGTGTGCGACCACGAGAAAAGCATCCTGCAGGTGTGCGCATGGTTTCCAGGGAGTGTGCACAACTCCTACATCCTCAGTCAGTCGCATATCCATGAAGTCTTCCAGGGTCCACAGAAGTTGCAGGAATGGCTCCTCAGGGCTAAGGGCTACCCATAGAGGACGTGGCTGATGACACCCATGCGGCAGCCTCAGACTGCAGCAGAGTGAAGGTATAACGTGGGTCATGCTGCAACTCGCAACTTAGTGGAGCAAACCATCGGGATGCTGACAATGAGGTTCCGGTGCCTGGACCAGTCTGGTGGAGCCATGAAATACAGTCCACAGTGGGTCCCATCGTCTGCTGCACCCTTTACCAGCTGGCGCTGCAACAGGGAGACGAGTTGGCCGAGGAGGAGATGGAGGAGCTGAAGGTCTCATTTGAAGAGTAGGACACCGACGGGGATGAGGGTGAGGAGATCCTCGAAGACAACAATGATGGGGATGAGGCCCTTGCACTGGCCAGACAAGGCAGGAGCGCTCAGGAGGCCCTCATAGCTGCTAGATTTGTGGAGGATGATGACGACATGCAGTGAGGTGTCTTCATAGATCCTTACATTGCAGTTGTGAACATTTGACTCTAGTTTGGCTTATGGCAGCGCAAATACCCTCTGTGAGAATGCTCCTTTCATGGAGACACAGTGGAGGCCCTAATAGTCACTCGATTGCAGGAGGATGATGATGATATGCAGTGTAGACACTCCATAGATCTTCACATGGCCTCTGAGAATGTCTGATTCCTGTCTGGCCGAGGGCAGATCGTTTGCGGTCTATGATCAGGGTCATATCATAGAGACGCAGACATGAAACTTTTGAAGCATCAGATCCTTTGCCCACCTTCAACACCTGAGCCCTTCAGGTGCACAGCATCACTGGTCACAGATGCTGAAGAGAGGGGGGCCAGCCCCACCTTAAAGGTGCTGAGAGCTCACAGAAAGAATGACGGAACTCTGTGGCGCCTGCCCACGACATTCTGGCAGCAATGACAAACACCATCGAGGTGCAGGTATCAGTAATGTGTCCAGGGTGTATGAGGCCGGACCATCACTTTTGTCTGAAGGCTGCACAAAGCACAGGGAAGAGGCCTTGGACTGAGGCATTGCCTTCATCTTTTGCTGAAAGGTTTCACATTCTCAGTGACATGAGCACTGCTCATCAGAACAAGGAGCCAAAGGCAGGGAGACATCCTTGGGAGTTTATTGACAATAGTGAACAGTAAGTGCAAGTGATTAATACCCGTGTCCAGACTTTGCAACTAATTCTTCTTAACTAACCCTTAACTGATTCTTCTTTCCTAACCCTGCCGCTACGTCTTGGTGCTCCCTGGACATCTACAGCGGAGGTGGAGGCAGCCTGCTGACTGCTATGCCCTGGTGACCTTGTCGGGCGTCTCCTGTAGAGCTGAGACTTGGAGGGTCCTGGCCTGCTTTCGGGGCCCTGCGGTATGGCAGTGGCACCCTCCTCGGCTTGAGGAGCTGAAACTGCTGAAGTCACAGGAAGAGGGGATTTGAATGGGCCGGACATTCCCGAAGTCACCTGGATGCATTACACAAGGGTGTGCACCTGCTGATCCTCCTCCCTACGGGTGTGTGAGGGCCCCTGGCTGACTCCTTGAGGAGAAGGAGTAGCTGGAGTGAGATGGAGCTGCCCCACACTCCTCTCGCGTACTCGCTGTTGGAGGCCAACTATGGCATCAGCGATGGGGTTAAGCCCGCACAGCAGTGCAGGAGCGCCGTCCTGGACCAAGTTCTCCAGGGCGGCCGCCATCCTACTAGTGGTGCATTGGCATGCTGGTGCTATCACCTCAGAGTGAAGGTGGATGGGCTCCTCCATGTTGCTTTGCAATCTGAGGAGTGCAGCAGACATCCTTTCCTGATGTTCCCGAGCTTACCTTTGCAGGTCCAGTAACTGTGACATGACCGAGTCCAGAGGCTCGTCATCTGACTTGTACTCAGCAAGATTCTGGCCTCCAGTAGTCCTCCGAGTGCCAGACACCTGGGAAGTCCCTGCCACCACCTGCTGTGGATCAGACTGTGTGATGTGCTCACCTGACTGTGATCCCGGGGCTATTCTAAAGCTAAGTCCCATTGAGGTGTGTGTCTCTGAGCTGGTGAAGGGTGTGGGTGAGCGCTGTGATGGAACTTCAAGGAGGGTACCTCCAGATTCCTCATCAGAAGTTTCTTCTTGATTGGAGGTCCTGGGTCATGGACTCTGTCAGCTGTTTTCCAGATGTGCCTGCAGAAGCAAGGGGAGATAACTAATGCAAGACAGTGGCCTGTGAAACAGGACACATCACTCACAGCATGGTTGTTTGATGGATGTTGCACTGCTGGACCCTCACTTGGTACAGCAGCACCAACCTCACCATCAGCACTGGACTGGTCCAGGTTGTCTCCAGCCAGCTGGATGGCTCTGTTCTCAAAGTCTGTGAGGACCTTGATTTCAGGCATTCCTCCACTGGTCTGTGACCTGTCCCTCCTGTTGTGTGCCAGCTTGTCCTGCATGAATAGAGATGGAGAGAGTGTAAGCAGGATGCCTGCCAGGCCAGATGATAGGTATGCATGGCATGTGTGGGTGGTGAGTGGTCTCATGGACGGGCTGAGGACAATGACGGTGAGCATGAGAGAGTGAATGGTGATGTCCCTTGACCTGGCAGTGAGTGAGGGCCCTGTGGATGTGTGATGGGTTTGTGAGTGTGTGAGTTGAGAATGATGAGGAGTGTGACTTACCCTGGCGGAACAAAGGAGATCATTCATCCTCTTGTGGCACTGGGTGGCTGTCCTCTTTTGCAGGGCGTTGGCGCAGACTACCGCTGCCATCGCCTCCGAAGCCTGGTTGATCATGCCACTGCCCATCCTGCAGCACGAGTGGTGGTGGAGGACATCCCAATTGGACGCCATGGCATCCAAAAGGTGTTCCAGTGACATGTCGCTGAACCTGGGGTCTGCAGTCTTTTTGCCTTTCGTGGACACCTTCCCTGCAGCAATTGTGGGCTGGAAGCAGTGAACTGTGTGCACGCAGCTGGACTTTAAATATGCTGCCCAGCATGATGAAGCGGCACAGTGATGGCAGGCAGGCGAATGAGAGCCTGCCACAATGGAAACAGTGTGTTTTCCGGGAATGCATAACTAATGTGGCTTGTTTGGGACGATATGGCGTGAAAACCCGCCACCATGGCCGGTGGGTAAAACGATATTTTGTTTGCATTTAGTGAAAATCTGGGATGATTCCGCCCAATATTTGCACATTGATTAATTAAACTCCTTATATTTCATTAAAATCATGAATTGTGTGCAGTGCCCAGAAGGTATCTTTGGGGCTTTTAATACTGCCTTAACCTTTGGGGAATTATGTGATATGGAAAAATCATAGTGTCCTCTGTTGCTTATTTTGTGTGGGGAATCTCATAATGGTATTTGTTCTGGTATACAACACACTGGTGACTTGTTTGATGCCTAAGTGCATTGTGGATTGACTCATGTTGTGAATGTGTTCTACAGTCATTTAAGCAATAAAAAAATCCAAGGTCCTGATAACTTTGACCCTGCACTGGAGGACAAATCATACTCCAAATGATGAGAAACTGCTTCCCAGATAAAATAGGGAACTGCAAAGACAATTGTCCTTGGATGTTCCCAGAACAGAGTGCCTGAGTCTTTACACATGACTGCATGAGTAAGAGCAAAAGCGTTTCATCCACCTTGCATCCCTCCTTCAATCTTAACCTCCTCCAAAAATCTCAGATAAAGAAATCTTCTCAATCCAAAGTTCATCTTAAGAATTGTTATCATAGTGATGAAATATCCACTAATATAACTTTAAGTACTAAAACAAAAACAGAATTACCTGGAAAAACTCAGCAGGTCTGGCAGCATCGGCGGAGAAGAAAAGAGTTGACGTTTCGAGTCCTAATGACCCTTCAACAGAACTGATTTTTCTTTACAATGAGAGGGCTGAAATATAAGCTAGTTTGAGGTTGGGGGTGGGTGTTGTTGTAGGGACAAGCAAGCAGTGATAGGAGCAGATCATCAAAAGATGTCACAGACAAAGGAACAAAAGAACACAGAGGTGGTGAAGTTGGTGATATTATCTAAATGAATGTGCTAATTAAGAATGGATGGTAGGGCACTCAAGGTATAGCTCTAGTGGGGGTGGGGGGGCATAAAAGATTTAAAAATAATGGAAATAGGTGGCAAAAGAAAAATCTATATAAATTATTGGGGAAAAAAACAAAAGGGAGGGGGAAAGGGGGTGGGGATGGAGGAGGGAGCTCAAGACCTAAAGTTGTTGAATTCAATATTCAGTCTGGAAGGCTGTAAAGTGCCTAGTCAGAAGATGAAGTGCTGTTCCTCCAATTTGCGTTAAGCTTCATTGGAACAATGCAGCAGGCCAAGGACAGACATGTGGGCAAGAAAGCACGGTGGAGTGTTAAAATGGCAAGCGACGGGGAGGTTTGGGTCATTCTTGCGGACAGACCGCAGGTGTTCTGCAAAGCAGTCGCCCAGTTTACGTTTGGTCTCTCCAATGTAGAGGAGACCGCATTGGGAGCAACGAATACAGTAGACTAAGTTGGGGGAAATGCAAGTGAAATGCTGCTTCATTTGAAAGGAGTGTTTGGGCCCATGGACGGTGAGGAGAGAGGAAGTGAAGGGGCAGGTGTTACATCTTTTGCGTGGGCATGGGGAGGTGCCATAGGTGGGGGTTGAGGAGTAGGGGGTGATGGAGGAGTGGACCAGGGTGTCCCGGAGGGAACGATCCCTACGGAATGCCGACAGGGGGGGTGAAGGGAAGATGTGTTTGGTGGTGGCATCATGCTGGAGTTGGCAGAAATGGCGGAGGATGATCCTTTGAATACGGAGGCTGGTGGGGTGATAAGTGAGGACAAGGGGGACCCTATCATGTTTCTGGAAGGGAGGAGAAGGCGTGAGTGCGGATGCGCGGGAGATGGGCCGGACACGGTTGAGGGCCCTGTCAACGACCGTGGGTGGAAAACCTCGGTTAAGGAAGAAGGAGGACATGTCAGAGGAACTGCTTTTGAAGATAGCATTATCGGAACAGATGCGACGGAGGTGAAGGAACTGAGAGAATGGGATGGAGTCCTTATAGGAAGCGGGGTGTGAGGAGCTGTAGTCAAGGTAGCTGTGGGAGTCGGTAGGCTTGTAATGGATATTGGTGGACAGTCTATCACCAGAGATTGAGACAGAGAGGTCAAGGAAGGGAAAGGAAGTGTCAGAGATGGACCACGTGAAAATGATGGAGGGGTGGAGATTGGAAGCAAAATTAATAAAATTTTTCCAAGTCCCGACGAGAGCATGAAGCAGCACCGAAGTAATCATCGATGTACTGGAGAAAGAGTTGTGGAAGGGGGCCAGAGTAGGGCTGGAACAAGGAATGTTCCACATACCCCATAAAGAGACAGGCATAGCTGGGGCCCATGCGGGTACCCATAGCCACACCTTTTATTTGGAGGAAGTGAGAGGAGTTGAAGGAGAAATTGTTCGGTGTGAGAACAAGTTCAGCCAGATGGAGGAGAGTAGTGGTGGATGGGGATTGTTCGGGCCTCTGTTCGAGGAAGAAGCTGAGGGCCCTCAGACCATCCTGGTGGGGGATGGAGGTGTAGAGGGATTGGACGTCCATGGTGAAGACGAAGCGGTTGGGGCCAGGGAACTGGAAATTGTTGATGTGACTAAAGGTGTCAGAGGAATCACGGATGTAGGTGGGAAGGGACTGGACAAGGGGAGAGAGAAGGGAGTCAAGATAACGAGAAATGAGTTCCGTGGGACAGGAGCAAGCTGACACGATCAGTCTACCGGGACAGTTCTGTTTGTGGATTTTGGGTAGGAGGTAGAAGTGGGCTGTCCGAGGTTGGGCGACTATCAGGTTGGAAGCTGTGGGAGGAAGATCCCCAGAGGAGATGAGGTCAGTGACAGTCCTGGAAACAATGGCTTGATGTTCAGTGGTGGGGTCATAGTCCAGGGAGAGGTAGGAGGAAGTGTCTGCGAGTTGACGCTCAGCCTCCGCGAGGTAGAGGTCAGTGCGCCAGACAACTTTAAGTACTGTTGTAATCTGATATGTAATATACCTTTAAGACAAGTATTGTAATGTAAGGTCACATAATCTTAATACCCAATAGCAGAGTAGTGCAGGCTACTTCTCTGTGAGAGAGTCTTGAGTTAGTCACTGAATAGTGAAGATAGAGTTTTATGTTGTGAGCACACAAGTATAGCTGCTGAGTTTAGTTTGTAAATAAACAGCAGTGTTTATTCTAACAATGGTCTCCTGACATTTTCTGTGTCTGTACCAACTCCGTCACCCCGATACACCCCGTGTGTAACCCAGATCCTTTAGCCCAACAAACCTAATGACACTGGATCCAACAAGTGCTCACTTTCTGAACAGCCGAGAATAGGCTTTCCTTTCTTTTCCCTTTTATCATATGATTGAGTGGAGGCATATAAAGTAATCCTCGCTTCAACATACATTATATTAAAATGAGCCCATTGTATAGAATGTGCAAATCATGTACATAAAGTGCTGCAGAGATGTTAAAGGAATCTGGTGATATGGATCTCCAGCTGATTGTGTGGTCCCCATTTGCTCATTGCTCACTGGCACGAATCACCTCATTGGCAAAAACTTCTATCCTGTTTTCCTTCCTCTCTCTTGCTTTAGGATCATGTTAGTTTACTTCTGGCCTCTTTCCAATCCTAACATACGAAGATACATATGAACATACGAATTAGGAGCAGGAGTAAGCCACTCAGCCCCTCAAGCCTGTTCCACCATTCAATAATATCATGGCTGATCTGATTGTAACCTCAATTCCACATTCCCACTTACCCCAATAACCTTTCAACCCCATGCTTATCAAGAATCTATTTAACTCTGTCTTAAAAACATCCAGACTCTGCTTCCATCGCCTTTTGAGGAAAAGAGTACCCAAGACCCTCTAAGAGAAAAAATTCCTCCACATCTGTGTCTTAAATGATGACCCCTTATTTTCAAACAATGACCCCTAGTTCTAGGTTCTCCCACATGAAGGAACATCCTTTCCTCATCCACTCTGTCAAGAGCCCTCAGGACTTATATGTTTCTCTCAAGTCGCCTCCTACTCTTCTAAACTCCAGTGGATACAGACCTAGCCTGTCCAACCTTTCCTCATAAGACAACCTGCCCATTCCAGGTATTAGTCTGGTAAACCTTCTCTGTACTGCTTTAAATGCATTTACATTCTTCCCTAAATACTGTACATAGTACTCCATGTGTGGTCTCACCAATGCCCTGTACAACTGAAGCATAACCTCTCTACTTTTGTATTCAGTTCACCTTGCAATAAACAATAACATTCTATTAGCTTTCTAATTACTTGCTGTACCTGCATAGTAGTCAGAGTTACTGACCTCTCATTTTCCTTTCATCAATATGGAGAAACATCATATCTCTGCTTGATGTCCTCCATTAAGCTCACGTGTGGTATTATAGGAGGGGACCATATCCGACCATTACATCCAACATCATACATACAGCTTCAGCGTGCAGCAGCACCACATCAATCCCAGGGAAGTGTGTTTTAAGAATTCTCATTAATTTCCAAACATATAGGTATGAGCTATGTGTAATGTAATTTTTATAGTTCTTTTACAATAGTTACTTGACAACGAGAAAACAGTTCATTAAATGGAATAAAGCATTTATCAAAATGCAACACTAGTATAAATGCTGTAAATCTAAAAAGACCGTAATAAGCTACAAATCATCACAAAGTACATAGTTGAAACAGCTATTCAAAGAAATGTTGACTAATTTATGTTTCATTGAAAGGACTGCATTCTTTCCAGGAGCTAAGCACTGAACTGGTTATAGGTCAACATAAACAGTATAATTACAGTTGATGTATATAATACTTGGAAAGAAAGAGAAGGCTGGAAGTGAGTTGCAAGGCAGATTTTCAATGAGAGATTGCCATAAAGCAGTCAGTCTAAAATTTCTGAGCCTAGCTTTCCTTCCTAACTTCTTCTCAAAAAAGCCAATCCAAGCAGTGGGAAAAAAATCAAGTGGTGTAATAGTATCAGCAGTTTGTGTTGGATTTACTCTACAGAGCAGAGTCCTGTAGGAACTGTTAGACCTGTAATGTCCTGAAGTCACTGGCAGTCAAAGAAGGGAGAAGGGCACAAAAACAGAAAATGCTGGAAAAACCCAGCAGGTCTAACGGCATCTGTGGAGAGGAAAAAAATAGAGTTAACGTTTTAAGTCCTTATGACTTTTTCCAGGTTTTTCTGTTTTTGTTTCAGATTCCCAGCATCCACAGTATTTTGCTTTTATCTTAGGGAAGAGGGGCAACCTACTGTCAGCACTTTGGATGCGATGGAGTCTGCTCTTTTCTTTTAATCCTTTCATGGGATGTGAGCATCGCTGACATTTGTTGCTCATCCTTAATTTCCTTTGAGAAGATGGTGGTGAGCTATCATCTTGAATCGCTGCAGTCCATCTGGAGTAGGTATGCCCACACTGCTGTTAGGGAGAGAGTTCCAAGGTTTTGACCCTGTGAAAGTGAAGTAACCGTGATAAAGTTCCAAGTCAGGCTTAGAGGAGGACCTGCAGTTGCTGGTGTTCCCAAGTGCCCATTGCCCTTGTCTTCATTTGTGCGCTTGTAAATTAATTCAAGGGATATGGGCGTCGCTGGCTAGGCCAGCATTTATTGCCCATTCCTAATTGCCCTTTAGAAAGTTGTGGTGAGCTGCCTTCTTGAACCACTGCAGTCCATGTGGTGTAGGTACACCCACAGTGTTGTTAGGAAGGGGGTTCCAGGATTTTGACCCAGCGACAGTGAAAGAACAGTGATATATTTCCAAGTCAGGATGGTGAGTGACTTGGAGGGGAACTTCTAGGTGGTGGTGTTCCCATGTATCTGCTGCCCTTGTCCTTCTTGATGGTAGTGGTCGTGGGTTTGGAAGGTGCTGTCTAAGGAGCCTTGGTGAGATGCTACAGCGCATCTTGTACATGGTACACACTGCGGCCAGTGTGCGTTGGTGGTGGAGAAAATGAATATTTTGGATGTGGTACCAATCAAGCTGAAAGCTTTGTCCTGGATGATGTCAAGCTTTTTGAGTGTTGTGGGAGCTGCACTCATCCAGGCAAGTGGAGAGTATTCCATCATATTCCTGACCTGTGCCTTGTAGATAGGGGATGGGTTTGGGGAGTGAGAAGGTGAGTTATTCGCTGCAGGATCCATGGCCTTTGACCTGCTCTTGTAGCCACAATATTTATATGGCTAGTCCAGAGCAATTTCTGGTCAATAGTTACCCCCAGGATGTTGATAGTGGGGGATTCAGCGATGGTAATGCCATTGAAGGGATGATGGTTGGATTCTCTCTTGTTGGGGATGATCATTGCCTGGCACTTGTTTGGTGCAAATGCCACTTATCACTTGTCAGCTCAAGCCTGGGCATTGGACATGGACAAAGCTGTATTTGGACATGGACTGTTTCAGTATCTGAAGAGTCACGAATAGTGCTGAACGTTGTGCAATCATCAACGAACATCCCCATTCCTGACCTTATGATGGAAGGAAGGTCATTGATGAAGAAGCTGAAGATGGTTGGGCCTAGGACAGTACTGTGAAGATTCCAGCACACCCCTGACTTGTGCCTCGTTGATGGTGAACAGGCTTTGGTTAATAGGGGAGTGAGTTATCCACCGCAAAAGTCCCAGGCTCTATCTCTTGTAACCACAGTATTTATATGGCTGGTCCAGTTCAGTTTCTGGTCATGGCAAATGCCAAGATGTTGGTGATGAATGACATAGTCAGGGATGTTATCACCAGAGCAAGAGGCGGAAGTCAAGTCAACCATCAGCCTGAAGGACAACACTGGCCAACATCCAAGGCACACAATTAAGCAAAAAAAGATTATTTCTGCATTATTATGGAGCTAAAAGAAAATAGGAATGGGAATGCATGGTGTAGTTGTGCGTAATTTTCCCATTGCGCCCATGGTGAGTTTTGTGGCCGGCAGGAGCAAAGAATCCAGTGGCAGGAAAAAAGTTGGAAATCCGCTGGCATAAAAGCAGTTTACAATTCTCCCAATGGCGGGTTTTTGGTGGGTTGGTTATCCCGCAGACTAGTGGTGTGAACACCATTTGCATTCATTAACATCACATGAATGCTCATTAAAACAGCTGCTCGCCAGAATCTTGTCAGGCCTTCTAATCTTCCGCCACACCAGCAAGAAATCACATCGGCCTCAAACCTGTTTGAAAAGGGGTGGCGTGCACAAGGCAGACCTCGGTTCATTCGTAACTTCAAAGTGGGTACAACATACATAGCCTACCTGCCATAGCGCTGCACCGGTCTTGTTGCAATGAACATCACATTGCTGGGGCTGCAGGGTTGGTCTGCTCCTGCTCTTTGCCTATGTTGTCCTGGAGAACAGCACTGTGCTGGGGTAATCATGCAGGCCTCCACTTTCAGACAGTGACCAGTACTGCAGCCGGAGCTGGGGAGTGCAGGGGCCTCCTACTCCTGGCTGGTGAGGCTGCTATCCACACGACAGCACTGTGCAGTTGTAGTCAGGCAGAACTCCACTTTCATAACTAGCACTTCAACTGGGGATGGGCTGTGAGATGGGAGTGGGGGTGATGAACACAAGGTGAGCAATGGGGAAGGAAGGCTGTGGAATGGCAGTCAGGGGGAAGTGTGAACATGGTCGAGGGGCAAAAGGGAGGAAAAGCTGTGGAATGGCTGTGAGGGAGAAGGGTGAGCACAAGTGGGCCTTTCTAGGGTTGCCCTCTAACTTGTTGTTTCTGCAAAAGCGAACAGGAGTCTGCTTAGAGAGAAAGGAGGAAGGCCTCCTTGTGATGAAAGCCACTGAAAGCCAATGGTTTCATTAGCACTGTTAAAGGGCTACTCAAAACTCAGTGATTTCACATCACAGTCACTGCATCTCAAGAGTAACACATAGGAATGTAAAATTTGGGAATGTAGACAATAGTGAAGGAGGCAGAGCTGGATCATATATGGCATTCCAGCAATGAAGGCCTGTCATGTATTCATCAGATTTAACATTACTAAAGGGGCAAAGGGCATCCACTCATTGACAATGAGCAACTGATTGGTCATTAATATGCCACATCAGAGATTGGAGCACAGAGTTAGGTTGAGTCACTCATCTCAATTAAACTTTATCATCTCACACAGAGCTCAAGATGTTACATACCTGTGATGTCATCTTGATCACCTCCGTGTGTGCCTGTGTCTCAGGGACAAGGCAGCATCAGTCACCATGCAAGTAGGGCAGGATAAACTATGGACCCTTATAGTTTCCATACATGTCATCTTCTGAGCATCACTTTCTTGTCCCGATTCCTCCGATGTTTCCTTTCAGAGAGAAGGCAAAAGCTGATATGGATCCAGGGCTCAATGCTACCTTTGTCAAGATCCTAATGCAATGGAGGAGGTGAAGGAGGGAGAGGTGACTCTGTGTGCAGCTCCAGCAGGAGGCCACACCTGAGGGACATGGTCAAGCAGAGCTAGAGCATGAACAGGAGGGTCAGGAGGAGAGACCCAGACAACAGGGGCGACTCACCAGACCTAGTGTTTATTGTAGTAGATTCTCCTATTTACAACTGAGTGAGAGGCAATGCCATGCACGTCTGCGCTTGTCCCGAGATCTGGTACATTACATGTGCCACATTCTTTGAGAAGACCTGACCCCACATGGAGTTCGAATGTATCCCCCGCCAGTGGCTCTGAAGGTGACTGCAGCGATCAATTTCTTTGCCACTGGGTTTTTCCAGGGATCAACAGGCAACCCGTGTGGCATCTCTCAGTCTGCAACACATCATCACAAAAAGGTCACAGATGCCCTTTACAGCAAGGCCCATCATTATGTCCGGTTTGCTCTGGACGAAGATAGCCAGGCTGCGAGATTCACCGGCTTCACCGCCATCTCAGGCTTCCCTAGAGTTCAGGGTGCAATAGACTGCACTCATGTGGCTATACAGGCTCCATGGCAACAGATTTTAATCTTTATAAACTGCAAGGGCTATCCTTCCATTAATATATAACTGGTTTGTGATCACTGGAAGCACATACTGCATGTTTGCGGACGGTACCCTGGGAGTTGCCATGACTCCTACATCCTGAGTCACTCCCAGGTGCCTGAGATTTTTGAGGGGCCATTACATCTGCAGGGATAGCTGCTTGGTGATAAGGGGTACCTACTGAAGTGCTGGCTGATGGCACCGATGTGCCGCCCTCAGAGTCATTCCAAGTAGAGGTACAACGCTGCTCACAGCTCCACATGCTCCGTTATAGAGCAAACCATAGAGCTTCTGAACATGAGCTTGAGCTGGATAAGACTGTGTGTGAGTCACTGTGATTGTCAGGATTTGATGAAGTGATGGAGCTGTGATCCGCACTAGGTTGGTGTGAGAGGCTGATCTCCCCTTCCCCACAGGAGCGATTCCTGCCCTCCCCAGCCAGCTCAGCTGCAGACTCCTCAAATTCAGTGAGGACAATGATGGCAGCTGTCCCTTCCCCGGTCTGTGCTCTCTTGCGTCTGTTGTGCGCCAGTTTGACTTGTATGAAGAAGAAAGAAAGGCAAGTGATGAGAAGGGATGGAGCGGAGGTTGGGTGAGATGCATGTCCCCTGTGTGTGGCGAGCCCTCCCCAGAAGGGCCAGAGGATGGAGTGTGAGCAACATGATAGATGGGATGGTGGCGATGTTTAAGTCTTGGTGAGAGAATGAGTGTTGATTCGTGTTTGAGTGTTTATGTGTCCCTTGTTAATGGCTGTGTGAGACCTCTGAAGAGAGTGCATGATGCTATGATGAGAGTTGGATATTGGAGGGAGTTGATGGATGATTTACCCTGGCAGAGCAGATGTGATCATTCATCCTCATCCTGCACTGGGTGGTATTTTGAATCTACTCCGCGACGGCCTCCCAGGCCGGAGAGGTGAAGCTGCTGTGCTTCCTGCAGCCGCCCCTGGGATACTGGACGTGCCTTTGCGCCCGCACTCCTCTGATCAAGGCCTGGAGGGCCTGGTGAGTGAGACGGGGTGCTGCCTCCTTCTTGAGGCTTTTCGCCTTCTTCTTGTGGCTGGGGAAGACATCTTTGCACGTGTCCTGAATCCAGATGGGCTGGAGAGACTGAGATGTATGTGTTGGACTGGCGTTTAAATGTGGCGCTTTGGCCCTGCCAGCTGATGGCAGGCGGACGAATCAGCTCCTGACCCGCCAGGTGATTCAGACCAATACTCGCCTGTGCATAACTAATAAGCTTCCAAGCACGGAATCGAGCGCGAGTTCCCGCCATTCCAGCCAGCGGGGTGGGTGAAACCGCCCGCTACCACACAGTCTCATAAATGGAAAATTCCACCTGCTGAGCTGAAGAGCATAGATTCATTTAAAGGGTAGCAAGACAGATACAAGGGAGAAAAGAATAGGATGATTGTGAATAGAGTTAGCTGAAAAAGGGTAGCAGAAGGCTAATGTGCAGCATAAACACCAGCATAGGCCAGTTGAACTGAATGCCCTGTCTCTATGCTGTAAACTCGATATAAAATTTTGCAAAAGCACAGGAATCCTGAGGTTCTAATAACCTAACAAGGGCAACTAAAGTAGGAGAACTGTGACCTTCCATTTTTACTTTGGCACCATGGGACTCCCTCCACTGATTACTCTAAATTATTAAGTGGTTGGCAAGTCTTTATTCACAGCAAACCTTGACTGACTGGCTTTCTAACTCTTCCATCTGGTGCCACTGTTTAGAACTCCCCTCACAAGTCCTACTTGCACCTGGCCTCTATTACTCCAAACTTTCATGTTATAAGGTCCTACTGGTACTTGTCCTTTCAGCTACATCAGCTATCTGCTGCTTGGGAGAGTCCATAAAGGCATTTGCCCTCGCCCAAAGGACCAAATGACCATAAACTCTTCAGACCTGTCTGTATCTTGTCACTCAGTCTGCGGGCTATACACCTATACTTACCTCGTGTCCTCATCTTCAGCAGATCCTGCACAGTGAGGTGGAATGGTAGAAGATGAGGAAGAGGAACAAAGGCTAATAAAAAGCATACAGAGGCTTGTTTTGCTGCATCAATACTCTCTTTTTGCTGATCTGGGATTTCAGGGGTTTTCTGGTAGGGTGGCTGAACTGAGCATGTTTCTGCTATAGGTGTAGATCTATTGATGTCATGTTAACAAGGTAGGGATATTTTAAACCACTTTCTCCTGTAGGATGAGCACATCCAGGGATGCCCCAAGCAGCTGATGGAGCGTTTGCATCAGGAAGTGTCTTTAGACAAGGGCAGCTATTCCTCTGATTTTATACTGGACAGTCTGGTTTTTAGTTGGTCTATTCACTGCCTGGTCCTGTATGTCGTTATATCCTGTATACTAGCATTAGAATGGAATAGTCATTTAAAGAGGCATGTGCCTAAAGAAATTTCACAAATACAGGAATCTAAAAGACAATGACTAGCCAGGATTTTTCACTTGAAAATAAACCATTATACTCACAAGCCAGGTGCTTCTGTTACATTTTATATTGCGGGATTGTGGATGGGTGGCCTGTGATTACGTCATTTCCATGCAGTGATATCTTTCCCCTCTCCCCCACCCCTGTGCAGCTGTGCTGCTGGTCTGGTTCCCCAAATTCTTGGCCTCTGGTAGTGACCACTCTACTTTAAACCAGGCAGTCTGCTGTAGAGTCTACGGTCAGTGACCAGAAACATGGTTGGAGATCTTTCAGGCCTGCAGCTTTACTCTAATCTTGTGCCCTGTATCCAACATTAGACATAGGGGCCTGATCTGAGCTCTGTCCCTGGTCCATGCTAATAACCAGGACAGGAGATTTCAGCAGACCTGACCTGCAGGCTCAGCACTTTTTGCATGCACTCAATTCAGCATGATGAATGGAGTGGGGGCAGAGAGAGAGAAAGAGAGAGAGGACAGGAAAATTGGCCCCTTTATTTCCTCTTAATCTCTTTTCCTCCAATAAATCAGGTTTTTGTTCACCTCAGACTTAGAGTCCAAAATCCTAGAATCATCAAACAATAAGCAAATACTGGAAGTTTAGAACAAAAGCAGGAAGAACTGGAAACACAGCAGGCCAATCAGCATTTGTATCAGGCTCAGACCCTTCAGAACTGAAAAATAAGAAATGAATAAGCACGGAAGAAACAGAAAAGGGAGTGGAGAGGCAAAACAAAATACATGCTGAGAGGAAATATCAGTGGGATGATTATTGATTGTGTGATAGATCACTTTAGCCAGGCAAGAGAAAGGATCACTAAAGAAACAAATTACATTAGTGATACAAAGGGTGTGTGAGGGAGCAAGAGAGCCAATGAAAAGGCAACGAAATGAGGGAATGGAAATCATATAGGGCTAGAAAGTAGATAGTTTCATTTTTTGGGTTGCGATTAATGCCCTGCCCATGCACATTCAGGTCAAGATGGGAAACAAGCATAGTTCTTGTACCCAATTCATCTGAATTATTATAATGTTGGCCCAAGCAACTCCCTCTGGAAGGATGTTATGTTTCTCCAGGTGGGCAGGAAGCTCTCACACACCAATCAGAGGAGTGAGCGGGAGCATGTCATCAGGGAGGTCAATGTCAAGAGTTAAGCCCCCAGGATATGGCAGCAGTGGCCAAGGGGAGAGAAAATATCCTCACATTACATCTCATACCCACTGCACCACCAACTTCTCAATGCACCACACCCCATAACTCACACAGCAACTCTCCTTGGCACTCAGGACTCACGTTGAGCATTCACATAGGGCACCTCACCAATATACAATTTCCAATACTTTGTGCATCACACAATCCTCTTGATGCCTCTACAGAACCCTCCAGCTATTTAGCTATGGCAGACACATCACCCAAACACAGTGTCACGCAATCACTGACAGTGTACTCTCTCTCTTGCAGGAAAGCATAATGCACAACAATCAGAAGACCCAGAGAACCAGAGGGGAATGCTCCAACTTCAATCACCTGAGCTCTCTGGAGGAGGAGGTGCTCAAGATCATAGGCCCTTAGGCGACACAGCAAGTGGTATTTGATGCAGCGGAGGCTGACCAGGGTGATGATAAGTGGCTAGATTATCCTCCCTCTGAATTCTCCCCTCACCCTCATCCTGAGAAGTGTCAAGTGGAAACTTCAAATGTTGTGGCCACAGATCTCCTGGTTTCCTTGCCCCATCCCAACCCGCCCCTTCTGCTTTCAGATACCCAAGGCCTTCCACCTGAACAGTTTCAGCAGAGCCAAGAAGAACAGGAGTAACAATCCCACGATAGTGATGAAGAGGCACCATCATTTGATCTAATGCTCACAGTCACCAACTCAGACACTGGCACTCTGTAAGTTTTAGAGTCAAGTATAGAGTTAAGATCTGCACATGTCACCAGGCATAAGCAGCAGTCAGGCCAGGGGGGAAGGGTGGCTCATGTGCCAGCTCCCCAAAGGGTAAGGGTTATAGATAAGTCCAGCAGCAGGGGACTCAGATGAGGACTATGATGGGGTGGGATATAGGAGAACACTGATGAGGATGCACATTGATGTTATTGGCATACCTGCCAGACAGTCTGCTGTCACTATCTAGCCTAGGAGCATGGATGAGTTAGATTCCTCAATGTGGCAGAGGGCATCACATTGAACTGGAAGTCCAGGCTTAGTCATAATGGAACATCTGGAGGCTGCTATCTCAGATTCCAACTATCTCAGTGATGCAGAAGAAGCTCAGACAGCTATCTGTAGTTTCAGTGCAAGCTCATGACTATCATGGGTGTGGATCTCAGTGCATAAAAAGGAATGTAGAATCTCACAGTAGATCAGGAATCTGCCATCCAACACATTACCAGGATTGTTCAGATGCCACCCAGTGGGAGTCCAGTGGAGGATGAACCTGTTGCATTCATCAAACCACGGCTGCCATTCTGCCAGTGCCCTTGCTGTTCCCTCTGCCAGCCAGCCCAAACTGCTGTCACACGTGCTGAGTCGGTTCAGTCCACAGTCAGGTCCCCAAGGCCCAGAGCTGCTCAAGGTCGCCCTGCTTGGCCATCTGAAGTCTCCCCCTCTGAAAATTAGCAGCCTTTCACCAGCCATGCTGCAGCCACTGGGGTAACACTGCGTAAGAGCATTGGGCAGGCAAAGGCACCCACAGATCAGGCAGTAGAGAAATGCATAAGGTTGAAAATTTAATTGTTGTTTGTATGATTGGATGTGTTGCTGTGTAAAGTTATTTTATGAAGGTTTTTGATGGTGGCTTTTATTGTTCAATGTTGGCCAATGGGACATTGTGATGGGGAATGTGAAATGGGTGTTACAGTGGTGAATGGTGGCTCCATGTTCAGAAGGGGATATTGTTGAAGTGGAAGTGGAGCATCTCAATTCATTCTCCTACAATCGTACAACTAAATGATGATTGCACTGTGTTCAGCACCATTCAAAACTCCTCAGATACCAAAGCAGTCCATGTCCATATGCAGCACGATTTTTCATTTATTCATTCATGGAATGTGGGCATTGCTGGCTAGGCCAACATTTATTGCCCATTCCTAATTGCCCCTGAAAAGATGGTGGTGAGCCACCTTTTTAAACGATGCACTCCATGTGGTGTAGGTACACCCGCAGTGCTGTTAGGAAGGGAGTTCCAGGATTTTGCCCAGTGACAGTGAAGGAACAGCAATAGAGTTACAGCCAGGCTGTTGTGTGCATTGGAGGGGGCCTTGCAGTTGGTGGTGATCCCATGTGTCTGTTGCCCTTGTCCTTCTAGGTGGTAGAGGTCATTCTAAGGACTTGGAAGGAGTTGCCATAGGAGCAAAGGTGAGATGCTGCAGTGAATCTTGGGAGAGGTGGTTGTGTAGTGGATTTGTAACTAGACTAGTAATCCAGATACCCACGGAAATGACCTGGGGACCCAGGTTTGAATCCCATCACAGCAGATGGTGAAATTTGAATTAAATAAAAACAAATCTGGAATTAAGATCATGAAACCATTGTCAATTGCTGTAAAAACCCATTTGGAAATCTGCCTTCTTTACCTAGTCTGGACCCACAGTAATGTGGCTGACAATTAATTGTCGCCTGAAATGGCCTAGCACTTTGTTCTCGAAGGCTGGCCCAGCCAGCGTCACCCACATCCTATGAACAAAAAAATAATACACACTGTGCAGCAGTGGTAGAGGGAGTGAAGGTGGATGGAGTGCCAATGAAGTGGGCTGCTTTGTTCTGGATGGTGTTGAGCTTCTTGAGTGTTGGTGGAGCTGTGCTTGTCCAGTCAAGTGGACAGTATTCCATTGACCAGCCATATAAATACTGTGGCTATAAGTGCAAGCCAGAGACTGGGAATTTTGAGGTGAGTAACTCACCTCCTGACTCCCCAGAGCCTGTCCACCATCTACAAGGAACAAGTCAGGAGTGTGATGCAATACACTCCACTTGCCTGGATGAGTGGGGCTCCAACAGCATTCAGAGAAGCTTGACACCATCCAGGACAAAACAACCCGCTTGATTGGGACCCCATCCACCACCTTAAATATTCACTCTCTCCACCACTGACACACAGTGGCAGCAGTGTATACTATATTCAAAATGCACTGCAGCAACCCTCCAAGGCTCCTTCAACAACACTTTCCAAACCCACAACCTCTATTGCCTAGAAGGGCAAGGACAGCAGATACATGGGGACACCATCACCTGCAATTTCCCCTCCAAGCCACACGCCATCCTAACTTGGAATTATATCGCAATGAAAAACATATATAAAGAGAGATGGAAGACTATGTAGGGGTTTGGCCATGTAAAATCCTGAAAGGTACACTGTGTGATAGACCTGAAGGAAGCCTCTAGCCACTTTTGCAGAAGTCTGCTATGTCCAGTGACTAAAACTGTGTTAAAAAGCCTTTGGAATTCCACTGTTGAGTGGGTGCATGTGGCAACCTTGCTGGATTGCTTATCTAAATTTAAAATCTATTTTGGATTATTGCCTTAAAGAGGGTGTGTAGTTGGGAATCAGGTTAATTAGGAATTTTGAGATTTGTTATAGCATTAAGTAACTATAATCTTATGTACATGCTTGAAATATTTTCTTTTGTTAATAAATGTTTTAATTTAATTTCTAAAATCTCTAAATGTGTTAGTGGACTCATTACTTCTGAATTCAATGCACAAATCATCTCATAATAAATAAAATTGCAAAACCGTTCTGATGGTGTGGCCAAGTTTCCCTTGTGGATTTGGTCTGCCCAGCACACATCACCTGCCACATCATAAAACGTGTCAAAGCAAAGCTTACTGAAAAACATCTCACTGTAATTGGCCGAGTGACCTTTTAATTTGTACAGGTTCAGGTTCCAGCTTGCAGCTGCAAATCTGATCTTTGTTGAGTGATGCATGAATTTGAGGGCTGGACCAGGATATAATCCAAGTTTCCAATCCTGGCATTTTATCAGCTGGTTGTAATGTCAGATTAGCTACTATTCATGGTCTTCTGGTGTACAACAGGGTTGCCCCTGTAAGCACAATTCTACTGCAGCAACGTCACACCAGCCAGGCAGGAAGCAGTCAGTGGCACATTACACCCTGGGGAAACAGCATTAGGTCTCCACACTGCTGCAGGTGGTGCTACACAAACAAATTCCTAGCCCATAAAGTACAGTAGTCTTACTAGTTCTGAAAATAAAAGAGCAGATCAACAAAGAGGACACATGTCACCCCTTTCAGCACTCTTCCAGGGTTATCAATTTCTTTTATATTGATCAACTGATTCAGATTCCAAAGCCTAATGTCTCATGAATCAACCGCCAGCATTTTGTACTGCTAAATCCATTTTCTGTAACCCAGTGGCTAGTAACTAGTTTACTAAGCATTCTAGCACATGCGTCTGCACATTAGTAGGGCAATAGGCATAGCATGCTGGGCTCTGAATTAAGACTCTATTGACAGAGAAAGAGACCTGGGTCTTACAATGCATGAGTCTCTTGGAACCGACTAGTGCAGAGGACCCACATTGAAAGCAAATAGATGATTAAGATAATGTTATATGAAGCAAAAAGTACCATAATGCTCTTATACAAAATAATTGGTTGGATCCCATTTAGAATGCAGCACCCAGTTCTGATCTCTTTATGTGATGGGCAAGATAAAGACTGTAGAAAAGGTTGAGGGGAGGGTTATTATATTAGTATGTAGTTTTTAAAAACCCATGGTTATCGGTACAGTCTCAGAAAGAATAAGGGCAGAGGTGTAGAAGCTGCATAGAAATAGAACCAGGTTAGATGTCAGGGCATTTTTCTTTATGCAGAAATCCACTGACCTTTGGAATGTGCTCCTGGTTTGTGCTGCAGGTGCAGGTGCCGATTTGCTGCAAACATTCAAAAAGGATCTGGATGATATTCTGGAGGAACATGATATCATGACTTACAAAAGGTGTGTTAGATGTTTGATGATTTACCTCATAATCATTGTTACCTTCTGTAACTCACTTTGATCACTCTAAGCAATTAGCTTCTCACAATTTATTTTTCCCCTGAATTGGCCTAGATTTTTTCAAAAAGATATATTTGCCTCTCCCAAAAAATTACCTGGCTGCTGGTGAGGTGGGAATTATTGGGGGTTAAGTATTGCCTGGTTGCAACGCAGCAGAAATTAGGCAGATTTGCTGAACCAGCTGATCTTCTCATTTCTTTTTTTGTATATTTGTGTCTTTGTGAGACAGTTGCTGAATCAATATCGAATATTCCTTATGTCCCATACACCATGGGGTGAGAACAAATGAACATTTAAAGATTTATCTGAAATTTCTCTGCTATTTTTGTGAAGGTATTGCCTCATTTATAATAAAGTAGCAGAAAGAGGAACCCTCAGTTCTGTTGAAGGGTCATGAGAACTCGAAAAGTCAACTCTTTTCTTCTCCGCCGATGCTGCCAGACCTGCTGAGTTTTTCCAGGTAATTCTGTTTCTGTCTGAAACATTTGTCCACTGATATCTTTTTTGTAATTTCAGAGTCCGTGTCCTTTGATGAGTATTGATACCAGCCAATAATGTGTTCATCGACATTATCTTCATGTCAGACTTTGACTAGGTGGTCAATAATTCCAGTTTGATGTCTCATTCCTTTTTTGGAATGAACCCTTAAGTGGTAGAGCACCTAAAAAGGGAAGGTCCTCCCAACAAACTGAACCAGCCTCAAACCTGTGACCCAGGAGGAACGTAATGATGGCCACTTCCCACTGCAGTACCCAGACTTAATGATTAGTGTAATTTTTATTTCAGGTTACAGCACCCACAATAAGTACTTTACTTCAATGCTGCGTTGTTAAATGATTTGGAGATTTCAGCTATATTTGCCAATTTAACTTAATTTTATCCTGTCCAGCTCAATAATTCATCCAAGCTATTTCCCCTAATATGCCAGGAGTGTGCAACAGGCAAACAAATCAAGGAAAAGGATGTTAAAGTTACTGCTAATTCTTTGTACCTTTTCTTTGTTTGAGAGGAGTGTTAACTGAGCATTTCTCTTTAAGTATGCATACAATGTGATGACTTGTTTGTTTTTTCTCTTTAATCCATTTTATTTTTATTGAGTTATAATAATAGCAGTTTCACAAAGGTCATTCAGTTAAGGCAATAAAAGTGGAGTTCATTAAAAGGTTCCAGACATTGGGCAAGACACTTCTAAACCAGTGCAGTTACACAAAACATACAAGACTGGCAAAATGACAAGATGACTTAAAGCAGCATTAGTTTCAGGATGAGTTTTGAAAGGTGACAAACAGATTGGTTACACAATAGACTGTGGTACAAATATTTAGGATAAAGTTTTGGGATGTTTTATGCATCTTATTGTGTCTATCTCACATTATTATCAGCTTCATGGGATAACCTCCCTTATACTCCACAAATTATAAGTTTTGACAGCTGGTCTGGGATTTTTAGTTGATTTAAAAAAACCTTATTGTTACTAGAAGGCCCTCTAGGAATAAATGCATTTTACAGCATAGCCAGAAGCTAAGAAGTTGTGCAACTGTACAGTGAGCATAAATAATGCAGAACTGTCATGTAGAAGCCTCTCCATAACACTGGACTAGCAAGCTCATCACTCACTGTCACTTGTTCACATACCCCACACATTTTACTGGAATAATAAGAGTTACAGCAATGATGGAAATAAATTATCAAAAATAAATCAGTTAGAACCACCACCGTGGGTGGAGAACGCAGCTGCATGAAACAATTTGAGTAAATTTGTCTCTTTGTTCACTTAACATTTGAAACTATGTTCAATTAGCCTGTTTCTAAGATCAACAATACTTGAACTAAATAATTTAAATTAAACTGGGCAAGCAGCCCATCAGTGACCCTTCAATAAACATTTCCTCTGCCATAAATTCACAATCTTCCACTATTTCCCTCTGTGTCTTGCACTTCTGTTTCAGCAGTTTCTGCAATTGCATTGATTAGTTTCACTGGCCCCTTTCTTTTAATACAAAATGGAAATAAGGAAATTAGTATATCAAAAAAGAAATAATACAAACTACAGCTGATAAAATAATACAAACTATGATCCAAAAGGTTACAAGTGCAAATGCATCAAAGCTCATCAGATAATCAGTGGCAATGTGCAGTCACACGGGACTGAACTCTACAGTGGCTTTGGGACCCCAACGTTGGCCCAAAAAGCGAGTCAGGTAAGTTTGGGTGAATACAAGCTAAGTATGCATGCTAGTTATGTTTTTTATTTTGGTGGCACGTATTTAAATTTTATACTCTCACATTTATTTTTTAAATTATTGATTTTGCTCCTACCTCGCCATTGTTAGCGTTAAATGTATTTTATAACACAATAAATCTCAAATGAAGACTTAGTGATACAAAAATATTTAAAGAAACTCTTCTTACTGTATCAGGTATGTGCTGACGTTGTTCTTTTAAATTAATATTGTTCAAATCATTTTAAATTGCAAGCTGTGATACAAAGGGCCACAAATAGTCTGATGTACACCTTTCAAGATATGACGAAATAAAGAACTTTAAGAAGAAATGCGAGAATTGGAGGAAGTTCTCCAACCTGGTCAGAAGCAGAAAGGGGAAAGACAATAAGATTGATGACCATTCTGCATGGAGGGAATGTAGCAGCACCGAGACCTTACAATAGACATTGTCAGAGGCCATTCCTCTGAGCTCAGTCCAACTATGTGAAATATCTCTGAGGAGTAAACTGGGTTTAGCTCCTGAGCGAAGGAAATTAAAAACAGCAAAGACAAACCTCTGACACTTAGTAATTAATTCTTAAAGTAAATAACTCTTAGCATGTAAGATCATTTAGATATGTTTTCCCTTAATTCATATTTTGAATGAACAGGAAACTAATCCAACATTAACAGTTCAGCCAACATGTACAAGGTATCTGAAGCTGTACAATGTAGGTTATCAGCTTCTCTGTTTTTTCTTATTGGGATTGAGTGAGTGAAGTGATTCTTTATTCACTTATACAATCAAAAGGACATTGAATCTTTTACAGTTTTAATATTGGTGCCTATTTTATTCGCTTAGCCTTCCTCCTTGTGGGTTTAAACCATATTGTACTTACATAGCCCTTTCACTTTAACCTATCAATATTTCCTAACATTCACAGGGTGAAGATAACATCTAACCTGAATTTACTGTAGAACAAGATTAATTTGGGAAAGGGGAAATTTTCAACTAGTCACAATGAATTCAACCTGTGCCTGTCAGACAGAGATTGTTTCACTGCAGCTGGGATTCTTCTACCTTATAGACGAAATTTCTCACTCAATTTTCTTATGTTACATCAATGATTATATTTCAATAGTATTTCATTGGCTGTAAAGTGCCTTGGGACATCAAAAGTCATGAAAAGTGCTATATAAATGCAAGGATTTTCTTTTTTTCTTGATTTTCTTTTGTTTTTATTCTTTTTTAATGTTCTTTTACTTCTGTGTTTTGCATCGTTATCTTTTCTTAACTTCACTACTGGAATTACTTCTGTTTTTGAATCACTATCTTCTGTCGATTAATCATTTTTTTCAAGCAAAAACCAAACAATAGAATAAGTTGCAGCCTGGAAAACTGCCTATGTATTTTCTTATTTCTCCAATTTTCTCCACTCCTCCCTCTCCTGAAGATGTTGACTTCTTGTTGGAATATGGATTGAAAGTTGTTGGTCACCTCTCAATATCTTATCAAAATAAAGATTATTCATGGAGTGAAATTTTACGCTGATCGGGTGGGCATGCGTCATCCCGTGATCATGCGATATTTTGGTTGGTGAGTGCGCGCAAAAGTCAGAAGCGTGCCCACTGACAATTAAGAGGGCAATTAAGCCCATTAACAGCACAACTGTCTGTCATTTTGCGTAGTCTGTATGGTTGGCGGGCGGGCAAATCGGCCAGCTGGCCTTTGCATTTTTCAACAAGCCTCATCCATTGGTGGGATGAGATATCCATGATGAAATAAAATATAAATAAATTTCTGTAAACAATATTTTCATAACCCAAATTTTCAGATACTGATTGTGATGCATGGACACTTTTTTCAGCTTTTGAAACCTTTATTTTTGCAGTTTCAGGTCTTCAGCTCCCTGAGGCCCGCGTCTGCGTTGACGTCATCGCCTGCCCTCTTCCTGTCCCTACTTGGGCAGCGCTAACCTTTTCAGCGCACGTCACACGCTGGCTGGCCATTAATTGCGAAATTGTGGTCAGGAGCCCTGTGGCCTGCTTGCCGGCTAACCCTGGGCCCATCGATCGTGTCTGCCCGCCGAGCTGAAAATTCAGGCTAATGTGTTACAGAGGCTGTTAGCAAGTTAGTTAACCCTGGGGGAACTATTCACTAAACCAAGTCTTTTACTCATCTAGATCCACAGACATGCATTGCCAACTAGGATCACTGGATAGTAGAGTATGAGCTCTAGGTGATTCTCACCTCCCTCACCGAGAATGTTGAGGTTGGATGTGCCCCTCTCCCTTCCTCAGTAATTCACAAAAATAGAAGTGAGTGACCCTTGTCTGAGAGACTGACCACATCAAATCTGGTTACAAAACCTAAAAATATCTAGGAGCACCAAAAAAATTAAGAAAAGAATTCATGGCCTTATTCTGAGCAGCGTATTTTAACCTTCTTAACCCAATGCCGCTAGTTTCTCCTTGTAGCTAGGAAGTTTAATCAACATGAAGGAAGAGCAGTAAATCCATCAAAATTTGCTTCACAAAATGTTGGATTTTCTGTAGGCAACTGTATTATCTACATTGGTACTGAGTCACACAAACCAAAACTTTCCAGCTTAATCTCTGGGCTGCACATATACCAGATCATCTGCTGAGTTATGTTTGAATATCGGTATTTTCATGACAAAAACGACTGCTTCCTACACCGATATTTGCCCCTTTTCTAAGGTCATCAGAATGCCCCACAATTTCTTCTTGCACATGTGCAAATGTTATATGGTCACACAGGTCCTATGTATGATTGTGATCAGCACCAAACAACAGGGAAAAATTGAAAACTTTTTTGATGTGTTTGAGGCTGTGGAGCTCCCAACAACAAGGCTGACTCTTGCCCCAGGCAATGGGAGAAATGACAGTAAACTTAAACAGTACCAGCTTTCAGCTTTGGCAATTTATTTTTCATGGTTGATGAATATGATTCTATTGGAGACACATAGGCTGGAATTTTCCAGCCCCGTTGGCGTCAGGTGTCATGGCTGATGGGAGGGGGGGGGGTGTGCAATATGGTGAGAAGGACAAAAAAAGGTTTTACGCTGCTGTGAACTAGTTTGCAATCATCTGCTCCAACCGTCAATAGCGGGCCACATTTAATGCCATCGCACATCAGGAATGTCATTTTAATACAAACGCAGTGCAGCGTTGCATTGCGGGTTAAGAGGATGCCTGCGCCTGAGATGAGAGTACAACATGCAGTCCAAAGGGGAAAATGACCACCAATTGGTCAAGTGGAGTGGGGCGGAGGTGGGTGAAGTTTCGGTCAGCCAATGAGCATACCACACAATGGCCATCCAAATGGTGGCCAGCACTCTCCTGCATGCTTGAAGGGGCCTTCAGGCAAAACCAAGAGAAGTTCTTAGGACACCCATGCTAACCCACGCATCTCTCTCTTTGATCCAGCAGCAGGAGAACATCAGGGTCATGGGGACAGGTGATTTAGTGATATGTCTCAGGGCTTACAGGGACTAGAGAAGAGAGCAGTGGAGACACCTGGCTCACCAAAGGAGGAATACCTTCCTCAAGATGAAGGGGCAGCAAGGCCTGATGTGCACATAGCTGAAGATCCACAATGAGTCATTGCTCGTAGGCACTTCGCTAGTCCCAGGGTTTATAGACGGCACTTGACATTGCAGATGACTGAGAACAAGTGTCAATGAAGATTGTGCATGTCTAGGGCACTGGTAGGTCACATATTCCACTTGCTGCAGGATTTGGCACCATCAGGACATGGAGGGCATCCACTGCTTGTGGCCATAAAAATGACCGTGGGGCTCAGTTTTTACGCCAGTGGTTCCTTCCAGGGCTCCACAGGTGAGTAGTACGTGATCTCGTGAGCCTCCATGCACAAATGTATCTGGGAAGTCGCAGGTGCCATCTTCGCAAAGGCACAGAATTTTATGCATTCCCCCCTCCCGGGATCAGGAAAGCCAAGAAGCAAGAGCGCTGGGAGTTGCAGTGATTTCTGGTTTTCCACGGGTGCAGGGTGTCATCAACTGCACTCTTGTGGCACTTAGATCTCCATGGCAACAAGCAGTCAGCTATGTCAACTGCAAAGGCTCCTACTCGCTGAATGTTCACCTGGTGTGAGACCACCACAAATGCATCCAACAGGACTACGCATGATTCCCACATTTCCTACATCCTTAGCAGGTCTCAGATCCCTGACATCTCCCAGGGTCCACAGAAGCTACAGGGTTAGCTCCTTGGGGACAAGAGATACCCACAGAGACCGTAGCTGATAACGCCTATGTGGCAGCCTCAAACTGCAGCAGAGCAATGGTACAACAAAGCTCATGCGTGTCCAGGGCTTTGGTGGAGCAAACAATAGGTATTTTGAAAATGAGGTTCCAGTGCCTTGACAGCTCCACTGGAGCACCGCAATACAGTCCCCAGAGGGTGCCGTGCATCATCATTGCTTGCTGTATGCTCCACAACTTAGCATTGCAACAGAGGGAGGACCTTGCTGAGGAGGAGATAGAGGAGCTGCACATCTCCTCCGATGAGGATAATGTCAAAGGGGATGATGATGATGAGGTCCTTGAAGGTAAGGATGCTGGCAATGAGGCCATCGCACTGGCCAGATGAGGCTGGTGCTACTCAGGTGGCCCTTAAAGCTGCAAAATCCATGGAGGATGATGACATGATGCAATGAGGACAGCCCTGACATCCTCACCTTGCATCTGTGAATGTTTGACTGCTGTGTGGCTGATGGCAGTGCACATACCCTCAGTGCTCAGGCTCATTACGTGGAGACACAATGGAGGCCCTAATAGTCGTTAGATTCCAGGAGGATTATGACAACATGCAGTAAGGTCACTCCATAGACCTTCTCACAGCCTCTGTGAAGGCCTGACTCCTGTCTGGCTGAGGGCAGCTTGCCTGCGCTGTGTGATCAGCGTCATATCATAGAGATGCAGCCATGAAACTTTAAAAGCACCTGATCCTTTGTCACCTTCAGCACCTGAGCCCTTCAGGAGGACAGCATCACTGGTCACAGATGCTGAAGAGATGGCGAGGGCCCACCCAAAGGTGCTGATAGCACACAGAGAGAATGAAGGAACTCTGTGACACCTGCCCTTGACATTCTGGCAGCAATGACAAGCACCGTCGTGGTGTGGGCATCAGTAATGTGTCCAGTCAGATTCTTCTTCCGAGGTTTTTCTTCCGGGCTTGAGTCGAGAACCTGGCTCCTGGAAGGTGCTGTTGAAGGAGCTTTGGTGAATTCCTGCAGTGCGTCTTGTAGCTGGTACACACTGCTGCTATTGTGTGTTGGTGGTGGAGGGAGTGAATATTTGAGGATGGGGTGCCAATCAAACAGGCTGCTTTGTCCTGGATGGTGTCAAGCTTCTTGACCGTTGTTGGAGCTGCACTCATACCTCTCTCCAGATATCCAGCAAGCATCCCTGGTGAAAGCCTCAGTGTTTTCACTGCTCCTGGTGGCACTGCCAGTACTGGAACTGCTGGCCTCTGTTTGGCCAACAACTCTCAAGGGCAGGATTTCTACCCTACTGGGGCTTGATTGAGTGGGAGTACCAACACTGTCCAGGTAAGTGCCTGATTGCTATGAATCAGGCCTCCCTGAGAGAAGTGATGTGGGAATCCATCAGTTCTCGAACTGGAGGGCAGGACCCTGTCACACACATTAAATTCCACCCAATGTTTCAATTCAATGACCATTCATCAGAACTGAGGAAAGATAGAAATTTTGAGCAAGTGAAAGGGGGAATGGGGAGGGTAGAACAAAAGGAAAGTCTGTTATGGAGTGGAGGGCAGGAGAGATTAAATGAAAAAAAGTTTCATGGTACAAAGTCAAAGGGAGTGCTAATGGAAAGGAAAAAAAAGATGTGTCCAGATGAGGTTGTCAATGGCTGTATAGCAGCTATCCAAATGCAAAGTGAAGAAATAAAGAAAAAAACTAGAACAAAAATAAGCAAGAAATCATGAAACAAAATCAAAGCAGGGGTTATGAGCTAAAATTGTTGAACTCAGTGTTGTGTCCAGAGAGCTGTAGAGTGCTGAGTCAAAGGAGGAGGTGCTGTTCCATTTCTTGACCTTGTGTTGGGCTTCATTGGAACACCGTAGCAGCCATGGGCAGAAAGATCACAGTGGGAGCAAGGTGGGGAATTGAAATGACAAGTGACAGGAAGCTCAGAATCATGCCTGGGGACTGAACAGAGGTGTTCCACAAAGCAGTCACCCAGTCTGTGTTTGGTCTCTCCAATATAGAGGAGTTAATATCATGAGCGGCGAATACACTGTACCAAACTGAAAGAAGTACAAGCATATCGCTGTTTCGCTTGGAACTGTTGGAATTGTTTTTATTGATTCTTGCCAGGTTTTCAACCTCTTACCTCTTGCTTCATGAAGAAGCTGGAAACTATCAGCGCCTAGAGGTCCTGGTGGCTGCTAGCCTCAATTTGGGCATTTGTGAACCAAGCTAAGATAACAAATGTACCTTTCTCATCCTTGTTCACTGACAGCTAAACCCCAAAAACTTTAAGACCACAATAGGTGAACCAGGCTTCAAAAGAGTTCTTCTGATTTTGGGCTAATGTATGTCAGGCATTAATTGCATGTTGACTGAATCAAGGGGCAATAACAAGCCCATTATATCCCACCAGTGATATGACCTGAAACTAATTGTAAATGAGTTTGTGAGTGAGGTACATGAGTGGACAATGAGTGAAGGCATAAATCATAGCTCATTGTTCCCATACAGTATTGTTATAATATCCTGTACACAGTGTGTTCTGTTCCCCCATAACTGGAATGAAACACAATACCGCTGCAGTTCACATCACATACAATAGCACATCAGTACAAATCACATGGTTCAATCACGGGAACTTTCCATCCATCACTGTCCAATGTGACACCTGCTACCAGGAAAAAATGAATTAAGTAGTTTGCACAAACCAACCCCATGAACGTAACTTTACAGCCCCTCCTGCCAGTGTGATTTTCCAGTCCCGCTGAAGTCAATGGCATTTTGAACGGTTCGCAGCATTTTACAACCCTGCCCCCGCCACAACAGGGCTGTCAAATTCTGCTGCGTCCCTCAGTAAAATCTAGTATTAGCACAGTTCATAAGACACTGTTCAATGATAGGGACACACTTCACTCTATCAGCCAGCAAATTTATAAATGAGCAGTAATGCTGTACATTCTCAAGTTTTCCTGGAAACAGTAACTGAAAGAAAATAAAGAAAGAACTCGCATTCCTGCAGCTCCTTTCACAATCTCAGGGTAGCCCAAAAGGGCTTCACAGTTGACAAAGTATTTTTGAAGTCTAGACACTGTTGTAATGTAGGAGAAATAATAGCCAATATGAATGCACAACAGCAAAGGGACAAATGGCCAAATAGTCTGTTTAATGAAGTAGGTTTACGGATAGTAATTGACCAAGATGCAGCAAAAACATTCTTGATTTGTTCTCCAATAGCATCATGGAATCATTTATATCCACCAAAAATGGCACTTAGGACCTCAGTTAAATAACTAATCCAAATGAAATGGCAGTTCTTCCAAAAGTACAACACTTCCTCAGTACTGCACTGAAGTGTATGCCTAACTTAAGTGTTCAAGACTCAGGAGTGAGATTTAAATTCCCTGATGTTGGAGTGGGGGCAATGAACCCCCTGATCCTGGAATAGGGACTAAAAACCCCATGATTCTGGAATGGGGCTTATGAACCCCCCGATCCTGGAATGGGGACTAAAAACCCACTGATCCTGGAATGGGGATTATTAACACCCTGATCCTGGAATGGGGATTATGCTACCCAGACCATGGTAAAAAAGAAGGTAATTCTACCTCCTAGAAGGGTTTAAAATTGAAAAGGAGGATGTAGTGGATAGGTTGCCTGTGCTTAAAGTTGATGAGGTCCCGGGACCAGATGAGATGCAGCCAATGATACCATGAGAAGTATGTGGAAATTGTGGAGGGGCTGACCATAATTTTTCAGCTTTCCTTAGACTCAGGGGAGGTGCCAGAGGACTGGAGAATTGCAAACATTACACCCTTGTTCAAAAAAGGGCGTAAAGATAAGCCCAGCAATTACAGACCAGTCAGTTTAACTTTGGTGGTGGGAAAACTTCTAGAAACAATAATTTAGGGCAAAATTAATAGTCACATGGACAAATTTGGGCTAATTAAGGAAAGCCAGCATGGATTTCTTAAGGGAAAATCATGTTTAACTAGCTTGCTGGAGTTTTTTGAAGAGGTAGCAGAGAGAGTTGATGAGGGCAATGCTGTTGAAGTGGTGTACATGGACTTTCAAAAGTTGTTTGACACAATGTGAGAAAAGTTATAGTGTATGGAATAAAAGGGACAGTAGCAACATGGATATGGAGTTGGCTGAATGGCAAGAAACAGAGCATGGTGGTTAATGGATGTTTTTTGGGTGGAGGAAGGTTTGTAGTGGAAATCCCCAGGGATCAGTGTTGGGAACCTTGCTCTTCCTGATATATATTAATGACCTAAGCCTTGGTGTACAGGGCACAATTTCAAAATTTACGGATGACACAAAACTCAGAAGCATTATGAACTGTGATTAGGATAGTGTAGAACTTTAAAAGGACATAGGCAAGTTGGTGGAATGGGCGGATAGGTGGCAGATGAAGTTCAAAGCCAAGGAATGTGAAGTGATTCATTTTGGTAGAAAGAGTATGGAGATACAACATAAAATAAGGGGTACAACTCTAAAGGGGATGCAGGAGCAAAGGGACCTGGATGTATTTGTGCATAAGTATATGTGCATAAGTCATTGAAGGTGGTAGGACAGGTTAAGAGAGCAGTTAGTAAAGCATACAGTATCCTGGCTTTATTAATAGTGGCATAGAGTAGAAGAACAAAGAGGCCTTGTTGAATTTGTATAAGTCACTAGTTCAGCCTCAGCTAGAATGTTACATCTAGTTCTGGGTGGCACATTTTAGGAAAGATGTGAAGGCTTTGGAGAGAGTGCAGAAAAGATTCAAGAGAATGGTTCCTGGGATGAGGAACTTCAGTTATGAAGATAGATTAGAGAAGTTAGGACTGTTTTCCTTCGAAAAAGAAGACTGAAAGGAGATTTGATAGAGGCATTCAAAATCATGAGGGGTGCAGACAGAGTAGATAGGGGAGAAATTGTTCCCACTTGCGAAAGGATTGAGAACAAGAGGGCACAGATTTAAAGTAATTAGTAAAAGAAGCAATAGTGATATAAGGAAATTTTTTTTTCACGCAGCAAGTGGTTCAGGTCTGGAATGCACTGCCTGGGAGTGTGGTGAAGGCAAGGTCAACTGAAGCATTCAAAAGGGAAGTAGACTGTTATCTGAAATGTGCATGGTTACAGGGTGAATGGCACTAAGTGAATTGCTTTCTCGGAGAGCGAGTGAAGACATGGTGGGCCGATTGGCCTCCTTCTGCGCTGTAACAATTCTGTGATTCTCTGGTGCCCTCATAAAAACAAATTATTCAGTTATTATCACATTGCTTTGTGTGACTTTGCTGAGTGAAACTTAAGATTACAACAGGGGCTACACTTCAAAAGGTACTTCATTGGCTGTAAAGCACTTTGAGATGTCTGGTTGTCATGAAAAACACTATATAAGTGTAAGTTTTTCCTTTCTTTCTCTTGTCAATGAACAGTAGCTGCTGTGACAGACTGCAAACTGCTTTGAATGCTGGTATCTGCAGCCATGATGACAGCAAGCCAACCTTGCATGACCTCTACCTGAGCTTCCACTGCAGCAATCAGATATTGGGTGACTTATGCTTCTGCTGCAAGGGAAGCTGAGGTATTAGCCATCATGGTTGGCTTCACAAGTGTGCTTACTGAGTTGGCCATGACTTCAACACTCCATGGGCTCCAAGTGCCACACAAAATTGATGTCAGACTCTTCCATGCTCCTGAACATTGCTTGCAAGCTTGCTGGCAGGCCTGCCAAAGCACCAAGAATTTCAATGTGCGTACCCGCCAGCTGCTTCTGTTGCCTGACCCATTGAAGTTCTCATCTGGGTCCTCTACAGCAGACCCCCTCTGCAACTTTGCCCTCTGACAAGCTGACACCTGTACTACCCAAATCCCCAAACAGCAGGCCACTTGTGCCCAGTGTCCCACCATGCGCAAATCCTTCCAATAAGATACCCTCTAAATTACCTGCTAGTCCATTTCAGTTTCTGGTCGATGGTAACCCCCAGGATGTTGATAGTGGTGGAATTCAGCAATGATAATGCCATTGAATGTCAAGGGGCAATGGCTAGATTCTCTCTTGTTGGAGACTCTTCTGGCATCTGTGTGGTACATATGTTACTTGTCACTTGTCAGCCCAAGCCTGGATATTGCCCAGGTTTTGCTATATTTGGACATGGACTGCTTCAGTATCTGAGGAGTCATGAATGGTGCTGAACTTTAAGCAATCATCAGCAAACATCCCCACTTCTGACCTTATGATGGAATGGAGGTCATTGATGAAACAGCTGAAGATGGTTGGGCCTAGGACACCACCCTGAGGAACTCCTGCAATGATGTCCTGGAGCTGAGATGACTGACCTCCAACAACCACAACCATCTTCCTTTGTGTTAGGTATGGTTCCAACCAGCAGAGTTTTCCTGATTCCCATTGACTTCAGTTTTGCTAGGCCTCCTTGATGCCACATTCAACCAAATGCTGCCTTGATGTCAAGGGCAGTCACTCTGACCTCACCTCTTGAGTTCAGGTATTTAGTCCATGTTTGAACGAAGGGTGCAATGAGGTCCGGAGCTGAGTGGCCCTGGTGGAACCCAAACTGAGCATCAGTGAGCAGGTTACTGCAAAGCAAGTACCACTTGGTAGCACTGTTGATGACCCCTTCCAATATTTTACTGATGATAGAGAGTGGACTGATGGGACGGTAATTGGCTGGGTTGGATAGGCTGCCCGACCATTGAGAATGGGGATATTTGTGGAGCCTCCTCCTACAGTGAGTGGTTTAATTGTCCACCACCATTCATGGCTGGATTGGGCAGGACTGTAGATCTTAGATCTGATCCATTGGTTGTGGAATTGCTTAGCTCTGTCTATCACTTGCTGCTTATGTTGCTTGGCACGCATGTTTCACCAGGTTGATACCTCATTTTTAGGTATGCCTGGTGCTGCTCCTGTAATGCCCTCCTGCACTCTTCCACCACTGTCTGGCCAGTCTGTAGTCCCTGGTTGCCTAAAAGAGAAAGGCAGTATGGTAAGGCTGTGGTGCCGAAAGGGGGAGAAGTACAAGGTGCATGCTTAAACTATCTGCAGCTTCTAAATCAGAAGAGAATCTGGGGTCAGGGCTAAGTGAGATGTGAGAAGAAGGATTATGTATCATTTGAGCCACGCCACTGGTCAAGGCTTCAGCAAAGGCCACTCCAATAATGGCAAGCCCCAGCTCCTACATGGGAATCGAGGCATTCAGGTGAACCTGTGCCTCTGTGATTAGCTCTTGCTGTCTTCTGTTTTGTGCTACATTATTCACCAAGAGAGAGGGAAATGTGCTAGTGAGTGCAGTACAATCTGCTTGGACGATGTGGCTGTAATTGGGGTTATATGTGAACAAATCATTGAAGGTGATGGTGCAAGTTGAGAAAGTGGTTAATAAAGTATGTGGCCTGGACTTTATAGAGAGTGGCATAGAATATAAAAGCAAGGGAGTTACAATGAACCTTTCTAAAACACTGGTTCAGCCTCAAATAAAGTATTGTGTCCAATTCTGGTTACCACACTTTAGGAAGAATGTGGAGGCTTTAGAGAGGGTGCAGAAAAGATTTATGAGAATGATTGCAGGGATGAGGGGTTTCAGTCACATGGATAGATTGGTGAAGTTGGGACTATTCCCCTTAGAGAAAAGAAGGCTGAGAGGAGATTTGATAGAGGTATTCACAATTGTGAGGGGTCAGGACAGAGTAGATAAGGAGAAACTATATTTATTCGCATATGGGTCAAGAAACAGAAGACACCGATTTAACGTAATTGGCAAAAAAAAACAATAGTGACATGAGAAAAACCTTTTGATGCAGCAAGTGATTAGGATCTGAAATGCACTGTCTGAGATTGTGGTGAAGACAGATTCAATTGTGGCTTTCAAAAGGAAATTGGATAGGCATTTGAAGAGCAAATAATTGCAGGGACTGCAGGGAAATGGAAATGGGACTAGTTGAATTAATCTTGAGGGAGCACAAATATAACAGGCCAAATGGCTGCCTTCTATGCTGTAACCAATCATGTTATGGTGTAATAGTTGACACTGTATGCAAGCTGTGAGATATGGGTATGAGGCTTGCAGAAACCCTAAGTGTGCAACAGTAAGGTAAATCTCTGAATGTTAGGTATGTTGCGATTAATAGAGATTCTTGTTAAGTGTGAGATAGGGTGTGATGCATTGAGCAGTTGCTGAGGCTAGTGGTGCAGTTGTAAGGATATGGTTTTTGAAGATCCATTCACTGACTTTGACCGCTCATGTGAGATCATTGAACTTCTTGCAGCACTGCATTCAAGTCCTCAGGGCTAGTCACCTGGAATTAACTGCCACAGCTATCCATTTCCTTCTGAGACTTTGTGTAGAGGGTCTCTTGTCTCCCCTTAAATAGCACATGTCTTCTTCTCTACACCTCAGAACACAGTCTTCCATGAGATGCCATTCTTCTAGCTTTCTTAGGTAACAATCAGTTGTGTTGATATGCAGCACCTGCTGCAGTCAAAATGCTCCTCCCTTTTAAGAGCTGACTTTAATTAGTGCATAATAGCTTTACTAGTGCTAGCCTCTCACAATATTTGGACCCTGCTGAGGCATACAGCCACTTACCTGTGCACTGTACAGAGCAATCACGTTAGTAACAAAGCATCATAAAGTTGGTGTGCTCCCTGTATCAGAAGCAGCAAGCTCAAATATATCCTGCATTATGATCCCCATGCTCATTATGGGACTAATGAATTTTGTCCCCTTTAAATCTGGAGTGGGACTATTAAACCTCTGACTCTGGAGGGAGACCACCATGAATCCTCTGGATCTGGAGTGAGACTATGAACTGAAGTAGTTCATGTCCAAATGCAGCAAGACCTGTACAATATCCTGGCTTGGGCTGACAAGTGGCTAGTAACATTCATGCCACACAACTGCCAGGCAATGACCATTTCCAACAAGAGAGAATCTAACCATTGTCCCTTGATGTTCAATGGCATTATCATCACTGAATCCCCTGCTATCAACATCCTGGGGGTACCATGCATAAGAAACTGAACTGGACTAGCCATATAAATACTGTGGCTACAAGAGCAGGTCAGGGGCTAGGAATCCTGCAGCAAGTAAATCACCTCCTGACTCCCTAAGTCTGTCCACCATCTACAAGGCACAAGTCAGGAGTATGATGGAAAACTTCCCACATGTGCTGATGAGTGCAGCTCCAACAACACTCAAGAAGCTTGACACCATCCAGGACAAAGCAGCCCACTTTATTGGCATCACATCCACAGACATTCACTTCCTCCACCACCAACGCACTGTAGCAGCAGTGTGTACCATCTACAAGATGCACTGCAGGAATTCACCAAGGCTCCTTAGACAGCGTCTTCCACAACCACTACCATCTCGAAGGACAAGAGCAGCAGACACATGGGAACACCACCACCTGGAAGTTCCCCTCCAAGTCACTCACCTTCCTGACTTGGAAATATATCGCCGTTCCTTCACTGTTGCTGGGTCAAAATCCTGGAACTCCCTACCTAACAGCATTGTGGGTGTAGCTACACCACATGGACTGGAGTGGTTCAAGAAGGCAGCTCACCACCACCTTCTCAAGGGCAATTAGGGATGGGCAATAAATGCTGGCCCAGCCAGCAAAGCCCACATGCTATTAATAAATGAAAAAAAAAGAACTCTCTGACCTTTGAGTGAATCTTGAACTCTGATCTTAGAATGGGATTATGAATATTCTGATTCTGGAGTGAGACTTGAACCCTCTAAATGCTACAATTGAATTAAAGCACACAAACAATAGCAAAATCACAAGATTTGAATTTTACTCCAAGGTCTGGTTTCAGTAGCATTAAACATTAAGTTATACCACCAAACCTCAAACAAGACCTAAACCACCACAAAATCTAAACTTCAGAAAAAAGATATATTTATTTTGCCACCAAGGAACCCTGATCGCTTAGGTCAACGTGACTGCAACACAAAGTGGGGAAATTTTCTGAATAATTCATTAAATATACTATAAAACAAATCCTCTTCCACAAAAAGAAGTATTTGTAAAGGCAGCTTTATAATTATGCCACTAAATAATAATTTTACTCAAAACCTTAATGCTACAAACAAGTTATGCAAATTAGCCTATTTCCTTTACCCTGTATCACCGGATAGCAGCAGTCAAACATGCTCTGAAATGTAGATTACTTGGCATTTGTAAGATTGCAAAGAATAACACAGGTTGGAGCCTGTTTCAAGGGTGTAACACATTGCAACAACAAAAGTAGGAACAAATTAGATCAGAAAGAAGGATAAGTGCTTCCGACACCATATCAGACTACAAATAGTTATCACATGTTGTGCATTGTGCCATGGCAAAATGGCTAAGCGGTGTGGCCCTTTGTAGGCAACTTTTACTGTTTACTTGTTCTTGTCATTACTCTGGCCACTGTCCAATGAAAATGCTTCAACAGGCCAATTGCAGGCAACCACACAACTTAGAAAGCTCAGTGGGCCACAACCTGCACAATATATTTTCCAGGAAAGTAACTTTAAATCAGAGAACACTTAGGTGGGACATTTTGATATACATTTGAGACTACAAGAAATGTATTTAAATTGAGAAAAAAAAACATTCAAAGTAAGGTCTTTAACAATCTCTATCTGCTTCCTTTGGCCAAATTAATTTGGCACAAGAATCTTAACCAAAGCTTCAGTGGTCAGTGCTGATGTATAAACGCTACATAAAAAAAATCAGGGCAGTCACAAATAGGGAACCAGAGCTAAATTCCATTACTAAAATAAAAGCAAAATGCTGCTAATGCTGGAAATTTGAAATGGAAACAGAAAATGCTGGAGGAACTCAGCAGATCTGGCAGTGTCTGTGGAGAAGGAAATGGATGACTCTTCTTCAGAGCTAAATTCCATCACAACTGAATAAATAGATTTAAGAATAGATTGGAGGAAAATAAGGCATTTAGACAGACAAATCCTAAAATGAAGATCTGGATTATATGTTGTGCCATTAGCCTGCCCCAACAGCATTTAATCATTATATAAAAAGGTTGGAAGAAGGTGGCATAAGTGGGAAAATCCATCTTTTCACTTCATCTCGACTTAATTTACGCACAGCTCCACGTCTTCCCAGAGAGAGGAGATACTGTTGGTCCTACAGTCATTGAATCTGTTTTTTTGTCAATTGTTTGGGATGGTTTTACATGAGCCACTTCTTAAATTATCAAATTGTTTTCAGGGGCAAGGGGCTGGATTTAACAGTCCACTGCTGATGGATTTGAAGGTGAGGTTTGTGCGAGTGGGTGGGACAGTTGTTAATCCAGCAGGTGGCCAGCACACTGCCTACCTGCCTGACCCTGCCCCCACTGCCAGTTTACCAGCTGCAAGGGTGGAATCAGGTGGCCATCAACACTTGGGCCAATTGAGGCCCATCGGTGGGCAATTAGTGCCCACTTAAGGTCCTCATCCCCATCGCCACTAAAATTTAACCAGAGGCAGGAAAGGCCCATGGCAAGCAGCCACCCCGGCAGTTGCTGATGCAGGCATGGGGACCACTCCTTAACAGGCCTCCTGGGCCCATCAGAGGGCATCCCAAAGTTTTTACACCAGCCCCAGGTTTCCCTCATCGCATGGTCTCTAAAAATCCCAGCTCCCTACCCGCTTTGGAATTTTCTACCCCAGAGGGTTATGAATGCTCTACAATCAGCTATGTTTAAGGCTGGGCTAGGCAAATTTTTGGTCTCTGTGAGAATCAAGGGAGCGGGTGGGAAAGTGGAGCTGAAGCCCGAGATCAGCACGATCCTATTAAATGGCAGAGCAGGCTCATCAGGCCATATAGTCCACTCCTGCTCTTCTTGTGTTTGACACCCTCACTTGGGCTTGCACCCGGTGAGATCCCCAAATCCAGATCCAATGTCGCTCGCCTCTGTCCTGAAATGCTGGAAAGTTCCCAGCCTCTGATTGGCTGCTAGATCTCTGAGGCATGTCTTCCTGATCCAGAAGGGCAGGAAACGCACATCCAGCCTATTAATGGCCAATTTAACATTAAATAGCTGATGTGAGCTGGTATTCTCCTTGGTGGGGTTCCCCCCACCCCCTCCACTCCTGGCATTTTAGCTGGGGGTAGCAGGGAATCCAGTGCCAGGTTTAATTTAGCTCATGGGCTCTCGAGATCTGAATACAGCGAGTGCACCATTTCCAGTGTTGAGTATGGAGATGTTCTTCAAGGCAATTCTATGCAATATTTGTCCATGTCTTCAGGGTATTATTTCCTTATTGTACAGTTTGCTGTTTGCCTTGTTGCCTCCTAGTTACTGCATTTTTCTTTGCCCATAGTTCAAATGATAAAGAGTAAACTTTTTTTAAAAGAGTTTCCGGATTGGGTGCAGATATTGCGCTCAAAATTACGCTGGATTTTCGAGTTGAATTTTTTGCTCAAGTTTCCACTCAAATTTGGTTACATATCAACAAACATAAGATCTTCCATGAACCAATGCACTTGGGCTGTGGTTTCAAATGTTCATTTTTTTCTCCTGCATTAAAAAATATTCCTTGATATATTTAAGATTGGTAACCTGGTGCAGTTTTGTGAATGCAGCTGGAAATGGATTTATCACAAAAAATAAGCAGTTTTAATGACTGTGTCAATCCACCACCTGTAACCAGGTTTTAAATAACTGAAGATGATTTTAGAAGACTAGGCTAAACCGTTTATTAGTTTAATTGGTATATAGCAGTCATCTTCTTAAGAAATTAAATACTTCTAATATTTAAAAGCATTTGAAAGGTTTCTTAAAACACCTCATTTTAAACACATCCTCAAAGGGTCACAGAAAGGTGCAATTAGTGGAAACTCACCATGGTGATCCATTTGATCTGAGGGTGTGGCCAGTTTTTGGGTGAGGCCGACTTCCAGTACAACACTTCTTAAACCAACGCAAAAGGTCACAGAACTTCTATTTGCACTGGGCGCATCTTGCACTTGAAATAGCTCAATCTTTTGCACCAGTTTGAATAATTTGTGGCAAATTGAGCTGGAAGATAGGTATAACCTAGCAAAAACTCTACCTGGTCATATTTATTTGTTTTGCAACACATCAGATTGAAGTAGCCTGCATGATAAAGAAGGATAACTTTACAAGTTAAGGAGCAGCAACAATCATTAGGTCAAATAATAGACATATATTAAATGAAGGCGGCTGCTTGGCTCATTCTAACTTAGCTAGTTGTAAAGAACACAGCCATCCATCACAGATTGCAGCTGTTTCCTAAATGTTTCTGTGATTCTGTTTCCAGGCAGTTTGCTTCCAACACCCTAACCATGCTTCCAAATGTTGATCACCCTATTTGTTAAGAAGAACTTCCTGATATAAGTCTGAAATTTGTCTTTCGCTCAACTGTACTTGTGTGACCTCGATAGACTGCAACCATTTAATTTGAAGTAACTTTATGGATTTTCCCTTTTATACTGCTTACTATTTTACATATGTCTATGACACCTCCTCTTGGTCCAGCTCCTTCAAAGGTCGAACAATCCAACCCTGTCAAGTCTTTCCTTCTAACTAATTATTCTGATGCTCAGAAACAGGTTTATGGCCCTTCACCGCACCATCTGCAAGACTTGAAAGTTTCCTTCGTACCTTGGTAATCGGAACTCAGCCTAGCACACAAAGTGACTGATAATATGATGGTAGGAACTCCAACAAAGCAGGCATGAAGGCTTGAAACCTGAAATACTCCCAAAAATTTCACAGTGCCTCAGTGCAGCTGCTGAACAAAGAGAACGTGGAGTCAGTACACAAGTTGTGCACAGCACACATTAGACAGTCAAGTAATATGCGGATTTAGTAGCTGCCCCTAACATGAAACATGTCTAAACAGTGCTTCCACATGGCATCTGTTCCAAACAGGTACTGAAGAGGAGACCATCATTAAGGCAAGGCCTAATAAATTAGCGTGCACCTGGCCAGCATTCACCTGGTAGCTCTGACATCAGTGCACATTTACCCAGTGCCTAAATGTCCTATGTGCTCCTTATTAGTTTGCACATTGCATGCTGTCCTCCCCATTGCTAGTTAAATGCCTGTTGCACAACAGTCACCCAGTATATTTTCATGCCTGCTGGCATCCAAGACTACAACCTTGGAGCATTTTGAGAGACATGTCAATAGCACCAATATTTTACGCAGACGCAATCATTTCATATTATCTGGCAAGGTGAGTCCATTTTGTGCAGGCACATATAGCATCTCCGCAGTGCTGGCACTAATGATGCAGTGCTCAGGTAGCATTATTAGCCTCAAGGTCCGGTTTGGCCAAAGCACCATACAGTTTAAGCATGACTGCCTACAACTTGTACTCTGCAGTTTTGCCAATACAGTTTAGCATTACACTTTCTTTGTTAAATGCTGCTCCACATTGGTTGGGCATGTGAAGGGCCAAGTTTCATAAAACTCAAAAATCACTTTCAGCTTCGCCCTGAATATTTTGTCATCATTCTTCCTATGTGCAATGATTAACATTTATTAATTATAATATTCTACTGTTTCACCTATCAACATATTTTATCTAACTTACTTTGGTCCTTGGCTGCCCCCGCAAATTTGATTGTGTTTGATATCACTTGCACATTAGGTCAGTTTTCACTAAGTTTCCAGACTTAAGTAATTCTTAAAAATTAGAAAATGAGTAGGGATCCAAAAATCTGTCAATGGGAAGGAAAGACTTTTTTTATTTAGTGCTTTTTGTGACCTCAGGACATCCCAAAGTGCTTTACAATCAGTGAAGTGCTTTTGAAGTGTAGTCACTGCTGTATGGGGGCAGTGCAGCAGTTCCCACAAACAGCAATGTGATAATGAGCGGATCATCTGTTATAGTGATGTTAGTTGATGGATAAATATTGGCCAAGACACTGAAGAGAACACCTCTTCAAATAGTGGCATAAAATCTTTTACATTCACCAGAGAGAATCCAAAAGACAGAATTCCCTCTCTGCCTAGACTTAATGCTCAGTCTCTGGGGAGTGGAATTTGAACCCACAGCCTTCTATTTCAGAGGCAAGCATGCCATCACTGAGCCACAGGTGATACCCATTGAACCCCTCATTCGACCCCATCACCATTGCTCTAATTAAACCCCAAGATCAAGAGTTCAAATCTCACAATGGTAAACTATGAAACAATGTAACTTCATCTGAAACAGATGGAAACGTGTTTATACTCGAAAGAGTTACACAAAATGATTGCTCTAATTAATATCAACTGTTTAACACCGTTGAGACAAATTCTTATCCATCCCTCAGCATGTAACCTCACTATTTAAAAAATGAGGGAGGGAGAAAACAGGGACTTACAGGCCGGTTCGCCTAATGTCAATAATCGGGTACCACAAGGATCAGTGCTTGGGCCTCAGCTATTCACAAGATATATCAATGATTTGGAGGAGGGAACCAAATGTAATATTTCCAAGTTTGCTGACGACATGAAACTTGGTGGGAATGTAAGTGGTAAGAAGGGTGTTAAGAGGCTTCAAGGCGATTTAGACAAGTTGAGTGAGTGGAGAAAATATATGGCAAATGCAGTATAGCTTGGATAAGTGTGAAGTTATCCATTTCAAGAGGGAAAACAGAATGGAAAAGTATAATTTAAATGGTGATAGAAAGGGAAATGTTAATATACAGAGGGACCTGGATATCCTTGTACACCAATCACCGAAAGCAAGCATTCAGGTGCAGCAAGCAGTTAAGAAGGCAAATGGTATGTTGGCCTTCATTGCAAGAGGACTTGAGTACAGGAGCAAGGATGTCTTGCTGCAGCTGTACAGGGCCTTGGTGAAACCATACCTGGAGTATTGTGTGCAGTTTTGGTCTCCTTACCTAAGAAAGGGTATAGTTCCCATAGAGGAGTGCTGTGAAGGTTCAACAGGCTGATCCCTGGGATAGCAGAATTGTCGTTTGAGAAGAGATTGGGCCGACTAGGCCTGTATTCACTGGAGTTCAGAAGAATGAGAGGGGATCATATTGAAACATATAAAATTCTGACAGGGATGGACAGACTGGATGCAGAAATGATGTTTCTTCTGGCTGGGGGGTCTAGAACAAGGGGTCACAGACTCAGGATGCAGGGTAGGCCATTTAGGACTGAGATGAGGAGAAACATCTTCACTCAGAGGGTGGTGAACCTATGGAATTCACTACCACAGCGGGCTGTGGAGGGCAAGTCACTGAATATATTTAAGAAGGAAATAGATAAATGTTTTAGCGCTAAAAGCGTCAAGGGGTATAGGGAGAGCGCAGGAGTACGGCATTGAGATAGAGGATCAGCCATGATCATATTGAATGGTGAAGCAGGCTTGAAGGGCTGAATGACCTACTCCTGCTCCTATTTTCTATGTTTCTATGTTTAGCTTGGATACCGTCCACTTTGAGATTAAATTGTGGTTTTTCATGGAGAACCTGGTCAAAAAGCTATTTGGAGGTTTTTATACGTCACATTTTCAAGGTGCCAATAATCTATGCGGAATGCTGCTTCCTTGCATAAATCAAGGAAATTGGTTAACCAGGATTCACCACCAACAACCCAACCCACCCCCCACCACCACCACCCCTCCCTCACCCCCCACTCCCTTTTGAATCCATGAATCCATGTAGGCTGTCATTTATTGGATTATTCTCTTTAAGTAATGCTCTAATTTAGTCCTATAGATTGATTCTATTATTTTAACCAGTTTTGACTTGATATTATTGTATCCATAGTTGCCTGGGTTTGCACTGTCACCTTTTTAAAAAAAAAATAGTATTTGGCTCATTTCAAATCTAGTGGACTTTGGTGTTCATGAATTCCTTCATAATGATACCATCATCATCTCATAAATCATCTATTGTTTCTCAGACCCTAAGATAACTATTAACAATCCCTGAAGATCTCCTGACTAATCTCACAAAAGTTTGTAAATCCACTTTGTGATGATTTCATTCGAATTTGAGCATCAATTTATTAACTTTATCACATATAAGGTGGAAATTGGATGGAAACGTTCTCTACTTTGGAACTGGGACCTGGAGATGCCTAACCAAAGGGCCCCATAAATTTAGAAGTGGCACTAATGCCCCTGCATTTTGGGCGTTGGTCATCCATCTGCTTAATTGATACGCTTTGCACCCAATTTACAGCCAAACAATGGGCACAAAAAATAGCAATTCCTATCCCAAAAAGTACAATGGTCCTTTCATATAGCTTATCTCCTTCATAGATGCAAAAATAGAAGACTGGCCCTCTGAATGAGGCTCTACTTCCAAAGTTCAGAATCAGTAAGTTTCTCCAAATCTACAAGGGAGGCGGGGAAGCAGCAAATTGTGAGGGAAATTGTAGGAAGCAGCAGGAGGGTATGGATAGCTAAGCAAGACGGGCAGATAGGAGGCAAAGTGACAATAAGAAGTGATATGCAGGCAGTAATATTACAGCAAAAAGATTGGGGAATGTGAGTTTACGTGCCATAAAATTAAAGATGCATTCCCTCAGAAGGTGAGGAAAGGATCCTAGCTAGAAAGGACCATGTAGAAGTTAAAACTGATACTGCAGGTTTGTGTATGGAAAGAATGGAATGAATTATCTTCTTTACTGAGGGAGGCTTTGTAACCACCAGTTCTACTGTTGTTTATTTTATTTCTGGATAATACTTTTAACAATAACTGACTTTATGATTTCAAACTTTAGAAATAATGGAGTTTTGGCAGACAGCAATTTGGGGCTGAAGGGTTGTACTGCACTATTTGATGTAAGTTAAAAATAAAAATTTTGAACCTGAGTGAATATGCAGCATTAGTTAGGGATCAAACGTATATAAACTTGGCATAAGATTTTCTGGTAACCAACAGCAAATTGTTACTCCACAAACTTTCTATAGTGACACAAACATTATCCTTTGGTATTTATGTGGGATATGCCAAATTATACCTGCTGCTGCCATTATATATGAATCCAAAATAAATTAAATCACTTCCTAAATTGCCAGACTATATTAAAATAATATTCAACATGGTGCATCAAATGACTGATTTATTTTTGAAGATCTATTTAGAAGTGATGTCACCTAAACCCTGCCTCCAATACCCACATCACTGTAGAACTTGCATTGCATTGTGTTGCAAGTGAACACAGGTAATCATTACATTATTTTGTGATGTTTTGTTATACGTGTGTTGTTGTTGGTGCCTCAGCTGGGAACCAATGTGCTCTAACCTTGAACAATAGTCCAACTAGTGAAATATGGTGGTGAGTTCCCTCAAGTGCTGTATTATGGCCTTGCATGACCTACGTGGAGATTTCAAAAGTGGAAGTTACAAGGAATATCTGTCTGAATTGTTGATTAAAATCAAAATCTGTGGTCTTGGTGGATGTCAGTTTCAACTTGAATGAAGTTTCTTGGATCATGCTAAATAACTGGTGACCAGGATTTTAGTCTGTTCAAAAACATCAGCAAGGTCCCAAAACATGTGGAGCTTTTAGTTTAGCCTATGTCAAAAACAGTTTTTTTCATAGTTCAGAACTAACCATACAAAACGATAGGGTGACAACCCGTGCTCCATGTATGAAATCAAGGACAAAGTTATAAAGTAGATTTGTAGCAAAAAAAGGGGCAAATACCTGCAACTTACACTAACCTGACACTGAGTACCTTGCAGGGGGAGTCAGACTCACAAAATGTGCATACTTTTATCAATGTTCACATGAGGACCTGGATTAAACAGTTGGTGATGGTAAGATTGGTAATGACACTGGAACTTAACATCTGGAATATCAAACTGGCTCGTATATCACAAATTGCCCTATGCTTATCCTTTTACCACATTGAAGGCAGATATCTATTGTACAGCTGATGAGAAAGCTCTAAGACTTGGGATAGCAGCTGCTGTAAGACATTGTTTGGAAGCCAGGTATGAGAATAAGTGTTAAGGGCTCGGTGCCTACCATGATTGGGTTGCAGAAAGACAAACAGCTACTGCTGAAATTTCTCAACTCCAGTTGGTGGAACCACTATCAACATGGTATGGTATCTGTCCATCTCATAGGCAGGATGAAATGGGAAATACACTCAAATTACTTGGTGAATTGCATTCCTTACCCTTCCACTTCCAAGAGCTTGTGGTACACGTTCTTTGCTAAACAAGGCTGAAACCCAAATTTGTCATTGTTTAGTGACCAACTCGTAATTATCCTTTGCACATAGGGATAAGTGTGGTATTTTTGAGGGCGAAGTGGCTTCAAAACATTATGCTTGGTGAAGAAATTTGGAACCTTGGCCTGCATTTTACACTCCTCCACATGTTGGTTTTTAGGCAGGGGAAACGTGAAATTGAAGGGAGGGGATTTCCTCTGGGTTCCTGCCCACCCTGGCCACATGGTGATTTTATGCTACGGCGGGCTAGGCCTCGGACAGAAGGCCCACCTTTGCCCCAGTTGAGGCCCTTATGTGGTCAATAATTTGCCACTTAAGGGCTGTTCCCCACCCAGCCTCAATTTTTAGGCTGGCAGGAGTTAAATCCCAGGCGGGAAGTGGAGGGGCAGGGGGTGGAGGCGGGAAAATGCCTCCATCAGAAGCCACCTGCTGAAGCCGGCTCCCCTCTCTTAAGGTCCAATCATCTTCAGACCTCCCACCTGAAACCCCGATCGCCCCTTTCACGCTCCCGCAGGCCTTCCCTACTCTATCCGCCCTGGGACGCTTAAAACTTACCTGGGCCTCTGGTGCCTGGACTTAGTTTCAGGTCTAATCAGATTGGTGGGCAGTTAGCTAAGGCAGGACTTCCTCCCGAGTGAGGAGCATAAGCCCCACTTGAAGCCACTCAACGCTCATTCAAGCGTGAAATGATTGCTGGGCACTCAGAGTCGGTGGGGTTCAGATGGTGGGAAGCAAGACCCCACCACCCAAGGCATCTGAACCAGGCAACAGTATTCCAGAGCTGATGACAACCTGGCTCACTATTGGGATCTGAAGAGGTAGATATGTCATTGGGGCTCAGAATCATATTATTTGGTTGTGCATAACTCCACAGCATAATGCCCAAATTAGGTGGCTCCGACTAGACAAGCAGTGGGAAGCCTACAAGTGCCCCTTGCTGGTTATTAGCACAGTTTTAGCCAGTTGATCTCCAGCAACAACTTTGTGCATGCTACTGGGTCACTGGGCTTTGGCTGTGCCTATTTGTGCCTGAGTTTCTTGGAGCTGAATGAGTGAACTGTATTTCTCTAGGGGTGGACTGCACAGTCTATGTTGGGTAGAAAAAATCTCTACCTATGTGGCTTCCCCAATAAGTTGTCTTTGATTTTCATGCATGTCTGTGCTCTGACAAAACAGAACTTTGTTCATATATATTTAAAGGCTCACTGGAATCTTATATGTTTCAATAAGGTCATCTCTCATTCTTCTAAACTCCAATGAGTACAGGCCCAACCTACTCAACCTCGTCTAATAAGAAAATCCCTCCATACCGGGGATGAACCTAATGAACCTTCTCTGGGCTGCCTCCAATACCAATATACCTTTCCTTAGATAAAGGGTCCAAAAATGTTCACAGTATTCTAGGTATGGGCTAACTAGTGCTTTGTATAGTTTTAGCAAGACTTCCCTATTTTTATACTCCATTCCCTTTGAAATAAATGCCAATATTCCATTTGCCTTCCCTATTACCTGCTGAACTTGTATGTTAGCTTTTTGTGATTCATGCATGAGTACCCCCAAAACCTTCTGTGCTGCAGCTTTCTGCAGTCTTTTTCCATTTAAACAATATTCAGCTCCTCTATTCTTCCTGCCAAAGTGCATAACTTCACATTTTCCCACATTATATTCTATCTGCCAAGTTTTTGCCCATTCACTTAACCTGTCTATATCCCTCTGTAGACTCTTTGTGTCATCCTCACCACTTGACTTCCCACCTGTTCTTGTGTCATCCACAAACTTGGCAATAGTACATTCACTTCCCTCAACCAAGTCATTAATATATTTGTAAATAATGGTGGACCCAGCACTGATCCTAATGGCACTCTACTAGTCACAGGTTGCATCCTGAAAATGCCCCCCTTATCCCAACTCTCTGACTTCCATTAGTTAGCCAATCCTCTATCTAATATACTAATATCTAATATACTACCCCAGCATAATGGCTCTTATCTTATTAAGTAGCCTTATGTGTGGTACCTTATTGAATGCCTTTTGGAAATACAAATATATTACATCTACTGGTTTCCCTTTATCTATCCTATTTGTTACCTCCTCAAAGAATTCTAATAAATTTGTCAGGCATGATTTCCCGTTCATGAAACCATGCTGACTCTGCTTGATTATATTATGTGTTTCTAAATGTATTTCTGCTATTACATCCTTTATAATAGACTCTAACATTTTCCAAATGACAAGATGTTAAGCTAACTGGTCTATAGTTACCCGTTTTTTGTCTCCCTCCCTTTTTGAATAAGGGTGTTACATTGACAGTTTTCCAATCCTCTGGGGCTTTTCCAGAATCTAAGGATTCTTGGAAGATTACTACCAGTGCATCCACTATCTCTGTAGCTACTTGTTTTACTGTCCTAGAATGCAACCCATCAGGTCCAGGGGACTTATCTGCATTTAGCCCCATTAGTTTCCCTAGTACTTTTTCTTCAATGATAGTTATTATATTTATTTACTCCTCCCCCCTTTTGTCCCTTGATTATTTAGTATTTTTGGAATGCTATTAGTGTCTTCCACCATGAAGACTGATGCAAAGAATTTATCCAATCCTCTGCCATTTCCTGGTTCCCCATTATTATTTCCCCAGCCTCATTCAGTAAGGGGCCTATGTTCACTTTAGCCTCTCTCTTCCATTTTATATATTTAAAGAAGCTCTTACTGTCCATGTTTATATTACTTGCTTGTTTATTTTCTCCCTCTATTTTTTTTTGGTCATCTTTTGTTGGTTCATAGAACTTTCCCAATCCTCTGACTTAACACTAATCTTTGCCACATTGTATATTTTCATTCAATTTGATACTATCCTTAACTTTCTTGGTTAACTATGGTTGGTTTATCCCCTTCCTAGAATCCTTCTTCCTCACTGGGATATATCTTTGTTGTGAGTCATGAACTATTTTCTTAAACGCCTGCCATTTTTCATCAACAGATTTTTCTGCTGAACTCCTTTCCCAGTCCTTTTTTATATGCCCTCATTATCTCCAGATTTATTCTCTGTCTATAGTATAGCTACTGTTAGAGGGCCTATAGACAACTCCCACCAGTGTCTTCTTCCCCTTGTTATCTCTTACTTCCACCTATATGGATTCTACATCTTCCATTCCAAGATCATTTCTTGCTATTGCACCTATTCCATCTCGTACTAACAAAGCTATCCCATCACCCTTTCCTACCTGCCTGTCCTTTTGAAAAGTCCCAGCTTTGATCCCCTTGTAACCATGTCTCTGTAATTTCTATAAGATCATATCCATTAACTTCTATTTGTGCCATTAATTAATTTATTTTGTTCCAAATACTACATGGTTTTAAGTAAAGAGCCATTAATTTTGCCTTTTTACCATTTTTCCCCCTTTGACCATATTTGCTGCTTTTTTTTTATGTTTGTACACTCTGTCCCTTCCTGTTACACTCTGGGTATCATTACCTAAATAGCTTCCCTACAATGCTGCCCTATCCTTTTGCTTTTTAAGCCTACGTATTCCCTCTCCAGAACCCCCCACTATTTAGTTTAAAGCCCTCTCTACAGCCTTAGTTAATTGATTCACCAGGATACTGGTCCCTGCACAGTTCAAGTGAAACCTGTCCCACTGGAACAACTCCCTTCTACCCCAGTACTGGTGCTAGTGCCCCATGAACAGGGGTGAGCAATAAATGCTGGCCTAGTCAGTGATGCCCATATCCCAAAAATGAATTTTAAAAAACTGAAACCCATTCCTCTCGCACCAATCTTTGAGCCACAATGCTATTTCTGGGAGCTTGCTGTGTGCAAAATTGGTTTCTGTGTTTCCAGTATTACAACAGTGACTCAGCAGGTCTTCAGAAGAAGAGACGTACAGAATTGAAAGGTTAACTCTGTTTCTCTCTCCACAGATGCTGTCAGGGCTGCTGAGTTTTTCCAGCATTTTCTTTTTTTTATTTCATATTTCCAGCATCTGTTGTATTTTGCTTCTATATTACAACAGTGTCTGCACTTCAAAAATACTTGATTGGCTGTAAAGTGCTTTGAGATGACCAATGGTCATGAAAAGCCCTGTATAAATGCAAACCTTTCTTTCTCTATCATAAATTGCCATGAAGAACATACACAATGTCCATTCCATGAGCATATCAGGAAAAAGGGCAACACTGAGGAATAGGCTGCTGAGGAGGAGGCATCAGGAAGTGGACCTGCAGTGCCCACTCTAAGTTGAGAAGAGGGCTTGCTCACAACCTACAAGGTGAAAGGCATTGTACTATTTGATGAAGAGCAGGGAATTCCTCTTACCTGGCCAACATTCTTCCCTCAATAAATACACCAAAAAATTAGCTTCCAATTCATCCCATTGCTCCTTGTGGCATCTACTGGAGTAAACCAGCTGGCCATTTACCTTCAAGCACCGGTCACTGTATTTTTGAAAGTGAGACATTTTGTAAAGCAATGTGAAATGTTTCAGATGAAAATGTATTTTCAAAATATATTTTCACAATATATTTCCATCTGCAAATCAGTTTTTCTTAATACAAATGAAATTTGGCCACATGGACCACCGTTCAGTGCGAGCTAGTAATGAAATACCCATGGTGAAAAACTGCTATCAGCTGTTTTGGGTTGAACAGCAGGAACACTGATTGAATATTTATCTGCATACAGCCACACAGAAGCACATGCAAGCACACTCAGCAACAGCTTGTATTTATATGGCGCGCACATATTTTACAACACATATTAACTGCACCTCAAGAAACTGATCTGATAAGCCCGGGCATTAGATAAGAGCCTGTAAAACAAAAATAATTTGAACAGTTCATCCGAGATGTTATTTTCACTTATGCGCGCTTGTGACACGACCGGTTCAAACAAAAACGTTGGCATTAGAATTTTGTATTTGTTTCACGCTGATTTTAGGATCAAAAGTTGTTTACGTTTCATTTCTCTGATCAACTTACTGGATGCAGTCGGTCCCACTTCTAAAGCAGCTCACGGCCGAGGAGATCACTGCTTGACAGATTGATCTGGTATTGACGGAATGGGCAAATCTTTGGAAGAATAGGATAGTACATCTTTAAGGAGACTGAGAAGTGAAGCATAAATACTTCAGCTTTTAATCCCAATTTTAAGCCTCTGACAGGAGATTTATGAAAGTGCTATATATTATTGTGAATGGCAGGAAAGCCTCTATTATTCTCTTACATTATATATGACACTGGGCAGTGCGGCGCCTGGAGACTGTCTGCTTTAAACTAACTTCCCATGATTTCCGAGTCACAGCCAGACTTGTCCTGAAAGCCAAATATTTCACTTCTGAGACATTCTACATTTCCTGATATAGGATGCACTTGCGTGTCTCCCACTGACCTTAAACATCAATTAACAAGTCATAATATCGCTCAGATATGGCCTGGGAGTCACTGAGAAAGTTGGCATGGAACTGCAGTCACTAATGGCAGCGTGAGGTTGGGAGAACCGTTAGAAAATAGAGCCGCTGTTTTCATTGTGTGCTCTCTAATCAGTGCAGGGAGAACAATAAATGCATGTAATGCTGATTTTGGACCACTTCCATCCAGCTTTTCCCATGCAACCAGCCTTGGGAACTGCTGATTGAGTGGCACACAAGGGGTACAGCCTTTACTCACTCAGCCGAAGACGTGGGTCGACCTTTTTTTTTCCTTTTTTTTATATGAGTGGGCATGAAAAGAATGTTTCTAGCATGAATACGCAGTAAACAATCTTTCTATTCTGCTCGAAAACTCTTCCAACGTTTTGATGTTTTCCATCATAAAAGACATGCAGAGGGTCACGTTTTGAAGTGTTGCGCAGCCATACCTTTAAGTTTAAAGTGAACCCCACTTCCTTCGGCCCACATTTCTCAGGATTGGGGGGGTGGGGGGGGGGGGCGGTGGTGGTGGAGAAGGCGGAGGAGGGGAGAGATTACATCCAGTTTTGCTTTTTTTAAATGTATTTCAATACATTTGGACGGAATCAATTCCACGATGTTTTGGAGAGCGGACAATCAAAGCTGTGATATCAGGCCTCTTTCAAGAACTGACATTTCTGAATTTCATGAGAATGAAAATGAGAAGATGTGAAATATGCCTCTGATTGGCCCAGGAATAATCTACAGGAGGGGAAAACGGAGCAGGGTTGTTTAGTTGGGTCTGAGTGATGAAATTGGCACGGTGAGAAGGGAATCTTCAGCTGTGATTCCGACCGTGCGGCCACCTGAACAGATGCATTCCTCACTGGTACCTTAACTCTTCCAAGATAAGAGCGATCATTTCACTAACTCACAAACTTCAGCTCAGCTAAGTAGATCCCACCACAACCATCAACTCCCCTCCACCCCCCCCCCCCCCCCCCCCACCCAAAAATGCACATAATGAGTGGAAGGTTGTTCTCTGCAATCTCTGTACGAAAATGAAGATGTATTGACTCCCCTCGAAACGTTTCGTGTAATCAATATTTCCAATAATGGAGCGATCTCAAACTGATGACAGCGCGGAATTCAAAATGTACCCATGCCATCTGTTTGGGGATGTTAATAATAAATAAATTCAAAAATGTAGAATGATTTTGCAATTGCTCCATTTAGAACCTACATTTAGAAGTCCATTTTTAACAAAATTAATTTTAAAAGTGCACAATTTAGTAGGGGAAGATTAAGCGCTATCAGAAAATTTAATTATCTGAAAAAAATTATGAAGTATTAAAATGGCATTTGGTAATTGTTTATATCAGGGAGCAATAATATTAACTGAAGACTGTACTGAGGTGATTTCTAACAAGTTTATTTTTGTTTGAACATATTTTCACGTGAACGACTGCATGCATAATAGCAAAATGACTCTTATATTCCGCCAAATAAAGCGGCACTTTAGGTTGCAAGGATTAAAGCGTATGTCTTTTGCAAAGCAAAGGAGTCATAGCAAAGTGTGTGCCTGGTGCTGCCACAACTTCATCGATTTTTAAAAAAATACTATTGCAGATTTCCAAGATAACACATAAACTTTAGGTAATGTTTTCACAGCTGATACATTAATAATGAGCGTGGGGTCAAAATTGTTTCTCGTAAATGGAAATGACTCCTTTTTGTTAAATTGATAAACTGTTAGCAAAATTTTGGAAATATTAAAGGATAAAGAGAAAACAGGAAAAGCACACCTCTGATATACAAATGGGCCATTTCAGTGGGAGAGGTTTCACACTGGGACTATAGACTTGTAAAATCTAGTGGAGCTGAGAGACAAAAGTATTTCCAAAATGTGGAGAACTTTGTAACTAGTAGAATTTGTCTGATGGAGAATATTGCCGAGACAGGATACCAGAGGTTTGCACTCTATATTCATATAATATGTTTAAAACTGAGAACTCTGTGCAAATTTAGAAGGATACATTTCCATTTTCCAGTTTGACTAGTGCATTTATTGCTTACATAGTTTTTATTTAATATAAATATATATTATATAAATAACAAACTGTGATAACATTGAAATTTAATGAAGTTCAGGTCAATTATCAGCTATAGTTTCCACTACAATATTATGTAGAAGGAAGCCTCTGGCTTCAGTACTTGGATCGTATGCTGGTATTCATATTAACAATCTACCCTCATGAAGCAGGAACTTTGTGTGTTGCTATCAGTACAGCCATCTGTCTCTTATGAACATGTCACCTCGATAGCCGTAAAGTATATCTGATCAGATTTAACTGGACTCAATTAACACTTCCTTTCAACAGTCCTTTTATAATCAAGCATTTGAAATGTGACTGCTAGAAAACAGAATAATAAAGTTTACTGTATGTGATGTAAAGTCAAGCCAGCGTGAGATTGCTTCCTGAGGGAGTCACTTGAGAGACAGATTAGGAACTAACTAAAAGGTTATACTGCCAATTTAGGCTTTGCATGCCCAGAGCCATTCTGTATCAACATGACAGTCGTGGTAAAACTGTACCCTAAAATACAAGAAGCACAGAAATAGAGAACACGGGTTTATAATTTGCAAGACCCGGTCAAGACGACAAATTGGAAGACAACTTTTTACCCTATAGTGTTTTGGATTTGATGAAAAGGCTTCCAGGAGGAACAGTTAATGCAATTTTGGTTAATTCTTTCAAAGAGGTACGAGGTAAATAGAGTGCAGTCAAAGACACAGTACACAATTGACCGGGCGCCGAGAGGTGGGGGTGAAGGGGGACCGGGAGGTGGGGGGTGGAGGGGGGCGGGGGGTGGAAGGGGACCGCGGTAGAGGGATGTTGCTTCTGAGTGTCTTCATGCCAAAATTCAGATGGATAATTGTTCCAGAGTCTCATTTCATTACCTTTAGGAATTGGGTATTTATTCCTTTAGGGGATTAAGGGGATTCCCTTAGGGTGTCTGCATGTTGTGGAGGTTTGGGGAAGGAAATTAAAGATGAAATGTCCATGTTCTGTTATTGACCAGGCATTGTACACCAAATGGCTTTTTCTCTTCCCATGTTTTTGGAGACATTACAAAATTTCTGCCAGTTTTCCACTGGCTTGGTGCTCCTCTGTTTCCTGCCGTTAATGGCTGATAGTATTGTGCTAAGATCTGTATTAGTGATGCCAGTTTCAGATATGAAGGACTCGCGCAGCCAGCTGAAAAACTGAAAGCACACTTGCTGTGATTTGCTTTGATGGCCAGGAAAACCCATTACTTAGTTTTGTTGGATGTTTATGTAAGCCATGCATTTACTGCTTTTATATTGCAGCCTGGCCAGCTATTAGCTTTAGCGGGCCCTGGAATGGGATTGCAGTTGGCTGCATGAAACCTGTGCATCATGAGTTCGCACATAGATCTCATGTTCTGCTCAGAAATACCTTCACTTCATCACTTTGTTTATTATGATCCTTTCTTGAGGATTTAATTGATATTCATTAAAGGAGGAACTTTGAGTTATATCAGGGGAAAGGCTTCATATTACAAGAGATCATTGTAGTGCAGTCATCGTTGATGGGGTCGGTTAGCTCAGTTGGCTGGACGGCTTGTTTATGATGCAGCGCGAGTTCAATTCCCGTACCGGCTAAAATCACTTATGAAGGTTTCACTTCTCGCCTGAGGTGTGGTGACCCTCAGGTTAATCACAACACAATGGGAGAATAGCCTCTGGGACTACGGCAACTTTCGTTGGTAAATCTGGCGGCCACTTTACAACAGAAGATCGCTTAAGCAACGATGCGATAAATAGTCAACTGTTTTTTTTGGTAGTGTTATGTCTACATAATATTGTAGCTGACAGAGGTGGAAACCTAAATTTTAACGTTATCACAGGTTGCTTATATATATTAAATAAAAAAACATGTAAGCAATAACTGTACATGACATTGTCGGTCAAACATTCATAAGTTTGAAACAATTAGTTTCTCTTTGATATATTGAGCCTCCTGTCAAGTTCTGGGCGCCATTCTTGAGGAAGGATGTGAAGGCATTGGAGAGAGTACAGAGGAGATTCACTAGAATGATTCCAGGGATAAAAAACTGTAGCTATGAGGATAGATTGGAGAGATTGGGTCTGTTTTCATTAGAGAAAAGAAGGCCGAGAGGAGACTTGATAGAGATATTCAAAATCCTGAGGGCTATGAACAGGTTAAATAGTGAGAAACTGTTTCCACTTAAGAGTACATCAAGAACGAGAGGGCACAGATTCAAAATAATGGGCAAAAGGAGTAAAAGTGATGTGAGGAATTTTTTTTTACCCAGAGGGTGGTTGGAATCTGGAACAAACTTCCTGAAAGGGTGCTGGCAGGTTCAATCGAGGTATTCAAAAGGGAATTGGATTGCTATCTGAAAAGAAAGAATGTACAAGGTTATGGGGATAAGACAGGGGAGTGGGCCTAGGTAGAATGCTCTTTCAGAGAGCCTGTGCAGACTCATAGGGCCGAATGGTCTCCTTCTGCATGATAAAGATTTTGTGATTCTGTGAAAGATGAAAAGGTCTCAAATGAGTGAAGGGAAACACTGGGAACAGTCAAATCACTCTGCTGATTTGCTTTACCATTTGAACAAAACACCACAAGGATTCAAATATATATAACAAAGGCAGAGATGAGGATTTCAACATTAGATGGGCTGAGATAAGGGCTCAGGAAGACTTTGCTGTTGCTGAGGTGGTAGGTGGTTTTGCAATGGACAGGACATGGGATCAGTAACTCAGCATGAGGTCAAAAACAATACCATAGTTGAGAACAGTCTAATTCAACCTGAGACAGTGGCTAAGGAGCAGAATGAAATTGGTGGGAAGGGTACAGAGTTTGTAGAAGAGAAACAGAGATAACAGGTTTGGTCTTCCAAATGCTTAGCTGGAGGAAATTGTAGCTCATCTAGAATGGGTGTGGAACAACCAGGCTGATAGCACAGAGGTAATGCAGTGTTCAAAGAGGTAGTGCCATCATGTGGAACATGTGGAGCATGTGGAACCTGATCCCATGGCCTGGATTTTACACACCTCCACCAGCGAGTTTGGAAGTGGTGTGGGGACTTGTAAAATCCAGTGGGTGGCCTGCCCCCGGCCTACTCTTCCACCTTTGACCTAACTGAAAGTTTATGGGGTGTTTGGGGGGGGGGGTGGTTGGGGTGGCGGGGGGCGGGGGGGGTGGTAGGTGGTCAGGCAAGCTATCTGATCCTAGGCATATTGAAACTTAGAACTGACCAGTTAATGGTTGTTAAGAGCTCATCCCACCACCACTGGTATTTTACCCTCAGTGGGCCTGGGCCTAGGCCTATGCCATGCGGGAAGCCTGGCAGCTTTAGCTGCACAGGCTACTGTCAGGCAAGAGAAGGGGTTCCTTTGGTGCCCCTTGGGCCCATGAGAGGCACCCCTCCAGCTGGTCACCCCCCCTTTTAATCCTGCCCCCTTGCCTCTTGAACCCGGCCCTCACCCCGTCATCTCCTTCTCCAAGAAATGCCAACTTGGTCTTACTTGGGCTCCTCAGCATGGTGTAGCTGCCTGCAGTCTCTGCAGTAGCCACCATCCCCGTTTGGTGCTGCTGGGACTGCAGAGCTGCTGACTATCCAATTAGGGATGGAAATCTCACCTTCAAGCAATTAACGCTGCTCCCAGTTTTAAATTGATGCGTGGCAGCCATCAGGATCAAGGCAGGCTCCCCGCAGTGTTTTAGCCAGGGAGTAGGGTCCATGCTGTCCCATAAAATTCACTCTCATGTCTTTGGATGATGTTGCCCAAGGGGAAACACGTAAATTAAGGATTCACATCTAAATTGTTAACATGTCTGTTATCTCCACTGATGCTCTCTGACCTGTTGAGTGTTTCATCATTTTCCACGTTTGGATGGATGCGATATACGCTCAATATCACTTCCAGTCGACAATACCAGATGTGGCTGGATAAGCAGGGAGCCAACAGAACAGCCTCTGAAGACATTTCAGCAGCATTTCACTGGAGTTGTGATCTTGTAACTCCAGCAGAAATCTATGTGACAGATTTTAATTGTGTGGTGACTCGTTAGACTTGAAGTACAATTTTCCAATGTTACATTTTGTGCAAGAAGTCTTCTCTGTCAAAAATGAGTATCCGAAATTCTGCCATGTGCTGCACTGATTGCTGACTAAAATGAGAGATAAAATTGTGTGGCACAGGAATCATTGATATCCATTCTCAGCAAGGGCACAAAGTGGAACATTTATCCCTTCAAAGCAGAGATAATCTATAACAAAAACAGAATTACCTGGAAAAACTCAGCAGGTCTGGCAGCATCGGCGGAGAAGAAAAAAGTTGACGTTTTGAGTCCTCATGACCCTTCAACAGTTCTGTTGAAGGGTCATGAGGACTCAAAACGTCAACTTTTTTCTTCTCCGCCGTTCTGTTGAAGGGTCATGAGGACTCAAAACGTCAACTTTTTTCTTCTCCGCCGATGCTGCCAGACCTGCTGAGTTTTTCCAGGTAATTCTGTTTTTGTTTTGGATTTCCAGCATCCGCAGTTTTTTGTTTTTATCAGAGATAATCTATATTGTGTGAAAGAGATCTCACACTGAATGTCATTCTTCTGCTGAGCTCCATGCAGAGCTCACCTTGTTCATGTAAGATATGTACATAATTAATTTGTTAACATGGCCTGCAGAAGTTAGATTCTTAAAATTGGAAATTATTTTGAAAAATTGTGACAATACCTATTTTTTGAACAAGCGTGTATGTTAATATTTTGCCCCCTGTGCTACTATCTCAATTTTTGGACAGCAACATTTTTTTGTTAACCAATATTTTTTCAAGTTTCATTCCAATTGAACTTACAGTAAAATGCTGAGAATGGGAATTCCTTTGGAGGTTCCTATAGCACAGTCAAAACAATTAATGACAGACATCGATTGGAGATGTGACAAGAAACTAAGTCTTACATCCACACTGGTTATCATCGTAGGATGCACAGTTACAGAGCCTGACACACCTACTTGGGCATGCTTGGAGAGACCCATCTTCACTAAATTATGCTCATTGCTCCAAGTTGTTTGCAGCCAATGTCAAAAATTGAGAAAGCACTTTACAAAAGTGTGAAGTTTACTGCAGTATTAAGCTATTGAACCCCTCAAATCCACTGCAAGGAGATTTGCGAAGTCTGCTGCCCCAATTTCTAATAAAATCAATTTCTGATTGCTCCAGAAGCTGCTGGTTATGCTACAGAAGTACATAAACATTAAAAATCAACTCCCATCCACACCTCCTCCACCCACTCAACATTAATCACAGAACTAAAAATAAAAATGAAGGCTTATTTCCCTATAAATTACTATATCATATATACCACTGTATACTATATAACTCTTCCAGGTGAGATATTAAATCGAGGCCCTGTCTAACCTCATAGGTTTACATAAAATATTCCAATACACTATTTTGAATAAGAAAAGTTATCCATGTTGCCCTGGTCCACATCACACAAAAAAAGCATCTAGTCATTATCACATTGCTGTTTGTGGGGAGCTTGCTGTATGTAAATTGGCTGCTGCATTTCCTACAAACAGTCACTACACTTCAAAAGTATTTTATTGCTTTAAAGTGCTTTGGGATGTCTTAAGGTTGTGAAAGGTGCTATATAAATGCAAGTCCTTTCTTTCTTTACCCAGTGTAATAATAAGAGATACACTAAAAACCTTATTTCCATTCATTAAAAATCAGTTGTCATGCAGCAAAAATTAGAGTAGATAATCAGAGTAGATATTTTTCTTGGTCCCCACACTATCAGAATTTTAGAAGGAAGAAATATGCCTACCACCTGCTTAGCCCCAATCCTGGTCAATTGCCTGAGGACGGTCAATACTACCCTTTGATGTTGTTCCTTACTCAATTTGATATCTGCACAGCCATTGCCCTTTAATCCTATGGGCTTCAATTTTGCAAATAAATCTATTATGTAGTACTTGAACCTTTTGAAGGGTCGTAGACACAACATCAACACATGGCCACCCTCCCTGTTAGCTGTTCCATTAAAGGACTCAATCAATTTAGTCAAACCTAATTTGCCTTTACAAATCTGTGCTGTTTTCCATTTATTAATTCATTTTTTCCAAGTAACAATTTATGTTGCCCCATACTAATGTCTCCAAAACTTTCTCCAGCACCGATGTTAGGCTGACTGGCCTATGGTTGGTGGGTTTAATCCCTCTTCCCTCTTTTGAAAGAAGCAGAAAATTTGCAATCCTCCAGTCCTCAAGCACCACTCCTATACATTAGCAGGGTTGGAATATTGTGGCCACAACCTCAACATTTTCCACCCTTACATCCCTGAGCAACCTACAGTGCATCCCATCTGAATTGATGACTTTTCCACTTTGAGTTCTGCCTACCTTTTAAGTATTTCATCTTCATCTCTTTTCACCCAATTCAATTTTTCTACTACCTTTTTTACTGTGACACTGGCAGCATCCTCTTCTTTAGTGAAGACAAGTTCAAAGTACTTGCTGAGTAGCCATGTACTTTGCCTCCATAAAAAGATTTCCTTTTGGATCCCTAATCAGCTCCACCCTTCTTTTGACTAACCTTTCAGTGTCATAATAGTGAGTCTCCTTTGCACCCTTTCTGTAACCCTTATATTTATTAAAGCACAAATTTCCTGAATATGCTTAAAATTGGGCACATTTTTCTAAATTAAAAACAAAATACTATGGACACTGGAGATCTTAATTAAAAACAGAAAATGCTGGAAAACCACAGCAGGTCTAGTGGAGAGAGAAACCGAGTTAACGTTTTGAAGCGTTTTCTTGCACAATATTCTAACTCTAGCCTAACCAATTAATCCATTAATATTTGGGTAAATTTGGTATTCCCTCTTTCACTGAGAAGTCCACAGCAGCCTATCAGATATTGGCTCCAGAATTGCAATCTGGCAAATAACATGGATTAAGATGACATGCACATTACATTGTAAGGCTCAGACACAGATATTGTAATAAGTAACTATTTTATACCGTAATATCATATTTGCTATTCATTTTGAATGCAAAACCTAAAATTCGATGCTAAATGTAAATGAATAATTGCTTTGTGTGTTCATATGATATTCCTTTTAATATTATTTTAACAAAGGCCACAAGGATCACAAAAATAAGCAGAGGTGAGGAAGGTCAAGCGACACATCTACTTTAACATGCCGTAGAAACCCACAATCCCCACATCACAACATCCAACTTACTCTAGAATGACTTCAACACTTTTTGCCTGTTACCCTACCCAAAAAAACTTTACAGTTTTGTGTGAAGTTCCTCCTCACATCACTCCTTACCTTGTCTTTTCTAAATTTGTGTCTATGTCACCTTGTCTTGTGGTTTAACATAGACACTTAAGTTCAAATAGTGGCTAAAGAAATATCATACAATATCATCAGCAGCCATTTCTAAGCTCAACAAAGAGCCTTAGTGTTAGTCTTGGCTCAAGGCTAGCACTATTAACTTGGAATCTGAAAGTTTTGGATTCAAGCCCCACTCCACCCCCCACAAACCCTCGACACTTGAGTTAGTGTTGTCTATCCGTGAAGAGACTTGAGCTGTTGTTAGATGGATGTACTAGCACTGTTTCAAGAAGAGTGGTTGTGTTGTCCTGGTGACTCAACTGACATTTATCTCTGAATCAATATCACTAAAAAAAATTGGGACATCCTGAGGCTGTGAAAGTGACTGTTAAATGTAAATTATTTTTTATTTGGGGCAGAGTGTATTACTTTCATTAGCTGATGACCACAGCACATCTATTTCATTATTCTACTTTGGGATGTAGCTTAGCTAGGTATATCATCTCTATAAAGTAATATACATACTAGAAAATACATAAAAAGTCCAATCCTGGTATATAAAATGAAGCAAATAAAGGTTTAAAGTTCTAAGTTTTCTGTGGAAGCTTGCTCCTGACCCCACCCCCAAGAAAAATATACTGTTCATGGTGTGCAGTATAACAAATTTAATGAGTTGTTCCGTGCTGTGTGCTATATAACAGCAATGTGTCTGGGTGTGTGCCTTTATATTATGCAGTCGAAAACTGGTGTTCATTGTATTTCAGCAGTTTAAGGATGTGCTCTGTGAATTTGCATTTTACAATGGTAGCTTAATGTGTTGCTGGGTGCCTTTATAATGTAGTCTGATCTGTTGCTGTGTGCGTGGCGAAGGGAGTGCAGCAGTTGGTTGGGTTGCTGTGTGCGTGTATATTGTGCAGCGGCCCTTTGATGGCTTTGAGATGCATGTGCGGCACTATGTGATTGACCCAGGGCCTCGCTGGGCGGGTCCCGCTGAGTGACGCGCACGCTCTGCACGACGCTCACACGGCGATAGAGTTACATTGCAGTCAAGGGGTGCTGTGGGAAAGAGGGAAGAGTTTGGCACCGATCCCAGCGCGGCAAAACTCTCCATCGGAACTCCAGCAACAGAACAATACCACTGCAAACAGTGATCACTCAATACAAACACTTAATTCTCTCTTACATCGAAGTGTAATAACCGCTGCTATTTCTTATTAAAAACAACCAGTACAGTCCAATATTTTGATCTATATATTAATTTGCAAAGTCATAATATAAAAGCACTGATTTTAATAAGGTTATTATTTTATTGTTGCAATTATAAAATTTATATCTCATTTATTTGCACAAATAGTGGATCCACCGATACAAATAACAAATTACATGGCCAAACAGCCATTGTCATCATATTTCAAGTGGACTGCGTTTCGTTGCAATATCACTAACTTTTTTTTACAATGGAATAGCTCTTACCTGCTAAAGTCACCAAGATGCCTGACAAACTTAAATATTGTACTCTACTTGTTGTATCTGCCCTTGTGCCCGGCTGTACGTTCTTTAAATTACGCAAGTTTTCGAATGAAAGGGTGGACGAGGTCCACCTTTACCTGTCGCCCAGGCCTACCTCTGACTTCAGTCTGCCGCTCAGCATGTTGCGCTGGCTTCTAGTTTCTTAACTGAATGTTACTACCCGATAGTTTGCATCTTGATTTTTATTACCGGTTTGTCTACGCTCGTGGCTCTGAATTGTTTTTCGGCCTAACATTTCAAACTGGAAATGTAACACTTTATAGTGAACAATAAACACATTCTGTGATCAGCGCAAAGAAGTGCTTGTATGTTAGATTGTTTGACCCTCAAGTTGCCGCGAAGATTTTTGGAGCCGGCGACGGATCTGGTGGAGGATACGTTGACTCCCGAACTGCCCTGGGATCTCAGTAATTGCCAGTCACTGTTACAGTTATTCTGGGAACAGTCGTCTTTTGTAGAATCAGTGCCCAGTCAACAGCAACACGTGTCTTCTCGACCGGAGACCACTGGTGAACCTTTACTACAGATCTTAAATCTAATCCGCGGCCATTAGTAATGGCCGTATCCAAGTGCTTTACACCTGATTCACACTATAGAGTGTGGTTTCAAAATATTAATGCAATTTAAAGGGCCATTCCTTCGGTGGTTATCAGAACAATCTCGGCAAATACTAAATAAACAAATTTCCAAATAACCAATGCGTGTAAAACTTTGGTTAACATCATATTATAGTACATCGTGAGGTGACTTGGCTTGTGCGTATTAAAGAAAAATGTGATGCCCTTATTCATTTCCTTCGTGTTTGTCTTTGAGCTTTTAGCTAATCTAGAGTTAGATTTGGAAATATTGAACTGTTGCGAGTATCCATACGTGCTCTTGGTGTATCCCGAAGAAGCCGTATACTAAATCTTTCAAATGTTTAACTAGTATGCTCAAAATTACTGAATTTTTTTTAACTTTATAAAGTTTTATATTATGGACTTTTATCTGTTGTGAAGTAAAATGAAATTCAACCCAGAAAAGTGTGAGGTACTGCATTTAGGGAGGGCTATGAAGGCAAGGGATTACACTATGAATAGTAGGACCTTGGAAAGTACTGAAGATCTGAGGGACCTTGGTGTGCATATCCATAGATACCTGAAGGTAGCAGGGAAGGTAGATAAGGTGGTTAAGAAATCATATGGGATATTTGTCTTTATTAGCCAAGGCATAGAATACAAGAGCAGGGAGGTTATGCTGGAACTGCATAAAACGCTGGTTAAGCCGCAACTGGAGTGCTGCGTGCAGTTCTGGTCACCACATTATAGGAAGGATGTGGTTGCACTGCAGAGGGTGCAGAGGAGATTTACCAGGATGCTGTCTGAGCAGGAGGGTCTGAGCTATGAGGAAAGATTGGATAGGCTGGGGATGTTTTCCTTGGAGCAGCAAAGGTTGAGAGGCCACCAGATAGAGGTGTATAAGATTATGAGGAGCATAGATAGGGTGGATAGGAAGGCACTTTTTCCATTAGTAGGGGGGGTCAATAACCAGGAGGCATAGATTCAATGTAAGAGATAGTAGACTAAGAGGGGAGTTGAGGAGAAGTTTTTTCATGCAGCGGGTGGTGGGAGTCTGGAACTCACTGTCTGAAAGGGTGGTTGAGTTAGAAACTCGGGTAACATTTAAGTATTTAGATATCCACTTGCGTTGCCATAGTCTCCAGAGCTATGGGTCAAGCGCTGGGATTGGTGTAGTCAGATCATTGTTGACTGGCACGAACACGATGGGCCAAATAGCCCCCTTCTGCGCTGTAAACGTCTGTGAGTCTAAATATTTCTTACGGTTCTTGCTTGTACGCTACTGATAATGCACGTGTTACTTTTCTATGCAAAGCAATAAACCGGTGCCAAATCATGAAAGACCCATGCCCACTCCCTCTCTTATTACAATGCTTTTCATGACATTTCCTATGTAATAATCTCATACAGACTAGATCAATGAAAGGTGATGTTTCATAGTCAATGCATTCAATTTTGTTATCCGTTCTCATTAGTTTTGAGGAATTTGGCGAATGTTTTTGATCAAATACAAAGCGTTTTCATTTTATGAATATGTAATTGTTATATGAAAGTATTGCTGAAATATTGTGCAATGTACTTTTCAACAAAGATCGCCTGTGTCGTATTTCAGTTTTCCGACAATTTGTAAAACTAAATATGTCGTAGATCTTTCAGTGTAACTGGTTTTACTCAGATGGATATAAAATATTCTATATACGCAGGATATGTGTGCAAATCTTTGTTGCGTAAATCTAGCAATATATGAACATGGAAAATCAAGGGTCCATGTTGATGAATGAAGATTAAATATCGCATAGCAATACACAGGTCCTGTTAAATATCGTTTTCATCTGTGTAACCTCCATCTGCTGACATATCTGCCTGTCCAAATTAGCCGATGAATGTTTTTACATTGCACCATTTATTTGTATTATTGGTGTAGGGAGGAGCATTATCCACCGAAATTAATTCAAAAAGTGTGCAGGCACACTGAAAAAGAGTAACAAACATTGAAAGGAATGAATTACGCTTTGTCTGCACATTGTTATCGAGTGTGTAACCTTACTAGTTTAATTATGAACACCCTAGGATTTACACGAATACCTAAACACCGCTAGTATCACTGAGAAAATGTGTTAGTAAAATCATTATCGGCACATAGTTTAAACGAAGCAGCATTACCGTAAATAGCATTACAGGACTTCGAAATCCTTCAGTTTAGATTTTTTTTTAATACGTAGACGATTTTAATACGTGGACGATTATTTTAAAATGTCAACTGCTACATGTATTTTTTAAAATCGTATTAAATCGCAGCAGGTATATTTAAGCGATCGACGATGTATTCATCCGTTTTCTCGTTATCATTATTAACTAGCTGCTTCTAACGGCCGACCGGATCTTTTCTTAGCTATCAGATCAGATTTAACAACATTCACAGCATTTCTAAGGTATGCAGGATTGTGCCGGTCTCGAAATCAAAAATACAATGAAACATACTGTAACAAAAATGTGTGAGAAACATTTCCACTCGCAGACATTTGCGAAAAGAAAAAGATGCAAAAGTGTTGCGTAAATAATCCACTTTGTACCTGCCCTCCTGTAAATGTTGTGTAAACTTTGCACAAAGCAACACCAGCAGAGTAATGAGGTGTGAAATAGGCCAAGCTCCTCCTCATCAGTGGCATCAGCATTACAAACACACGAGATGCGTAACATTTAATATACAAACACCCCTCGGGCTGAGAAATAGCACAACATTGGAATCGGCCGTTCATATCCACTGCGTCAAAACATTATCGAAACATCAGGAGGTCAACAGGTTGGATCCATCCGGGGTTACTGTCAAAACAATTACACGTCTCTTGATCCCGACGCCACTAAGTATTGATCCATGAAGCGACACGATCTCCTGGCATTTAACACAGACACATCCTTAAAAGCTCATACTCTCACTATGCTTGAAACAATTGAGCTCAAGATTATAAAGATGGAAATGTAACATTATTGATTTAATTTAAATCGTTCATAATTGCAGTATTGTAAAAGCAGAAGAGTATTTCTGTCTATATGCTTCACGATTTAAAAAAACAAGTTAATTCTTAATCTTTAATGCTTTGGGGCGTACAGTTCATTTAATTGACAACTACTATTTTTAAAAGATTCGTATTCATATATTCTATTTACTTTTGAAACGTCTTTTTTTCATTGTTCAAGTGTAATTGCAGCCAGAGTGATTACTTCTGAAGCGGTCAATAGCATACATAAACAGTCAACAGAGGTTACACTGGGGAACGATTTCATAAACATTTATCAATAACCAGATAACATTCCTTAACTCTCCAACCAAAGTGGATTTAAGTAATAATCCTTTTGCTCTTGTAATTTTCCAAAAGTTCCGATCAATCTGTACTCACTGACACATATCCCTGAAGAGTTAAACTCGCAGAGATTTGCTGAGCCCCCGCAAACCGAGTAAATACAGACATCAAAAACACATCGACTCGGAACTGTTTGAGAGATGAGATCAAGATAACCAGCAGATTGTTGTGACAAAAATATGGATTGACTGATCTGGAGTAAGACGTCTAACGAGAATATACAATGCACATATGTGCACCAAGTAAACGCTGTGGGTGGATTCTTGTTCCACCTTGGAATTGTCTATGTGACAGTTAATTATATTTTTCAATTTTGTAAGACAATTTAAACATTGTAAAACGACGTGAAATTAAAGATGCCAAATAATTATAACGTGTCATTTGAAAATGTTGGTTATTCTGACTTTATTTTCTTTTGAGTGATGTATATATTCTTAACATGTTATATAACAAAGTAATAACAAGGTAAATTAGCATATGAATAAAATGGTCGGTATGTTTCTGACAATAGTCTGGCTGTCTTTAAACTGAGCAACAATGCCTCTTCTGTTTTATCCTCTTTTTTATTATTTTGCCCAGAACACCTTGTCTGGAGGTATGCACAGAGGGTGCTGTAATGTTTTTCAAACCACCTCTTGTGCAGACAGCGTGTAATTCAGAAAGTTCAAATTACAGGGGAAGTGCTGAAGAATAGTGTCCTGTTTCTGTTCACACGGTTATACCACAGCTTAACCATGCACCGAGTACAAAAGCGGCTTTTTAAAAAAAGAAAATCAATGGGTGCTTCTGTCTTTCACTGTCTATAGACACTTTAAACAGCCAAGCTTGGCTTACAAAGTACATACATATGCGGTTATAATCGCGTCTGAGATTTGACTCTGGGGCTTGGACTGAGTGGAATACATGCCCAGTTTACTTGTGACATTGATACTAGGCTCGTGTTTTAAACTGTTACGTTTCCTTCGCATACAGCCTTAATAGAACTCTGGTTTTATAAAAGGAAAACCAAACAATAATTTTTCTCTGAGGATGCTATACAAGTCCATTGTATTTTATTAGCGGTGGAAAGTAGGGGAATCCGCACAACACAGTGGACATTTACCCACTTATCGCTAAAATTAAACAGGGTCCAGCCCAAATACGAAGGCAGATTTCTGCAAATGAACAAGCCAAGCCTTTTAATAATTGATGTTTTAATATTTCCCAAAGAAAAACAAGGGTGAATGGAATATGGCAATGCATTTTATACATTTAAGTATAAACCCATTCTTATAAAGGAATACTGCAACTTTAATGCACACGCTACAACATCTGTTAACGTTACATATGTTTCCCCTCCCAAGAAAAAAAACGTTTGAAAGTTTCTCTAACAGTCGATTCCCTTTTAAGTGAGCTCTGTGCTGAGCTTTCCCACGCTTTCCTCGACCCGCGTGTTTGACGTACGGAGGAACCGTCATCATTCCTTTCCACCAATGAGAAAGGAGACTCCTTGGAAAGGGGAGCGGCGGCCTGTCAATCAGAGCCTGTTGCGTTGGGGGTGAGAGTGAGCTCAGCGAGACATTGCAACATTGATATAGCTTATACCGTGGGAAAGCGCATTAGACTGAGTTCAGGCTGCCAACAGCGCGCAGGATCTGTGGTTTGAGCTCAAAGACCACGCTTCAAAATCCAGATCGTTGACAACTACAGTAATTTCCTCCCGCGGCAATGAAGCGCCCTTGTGAAGAAAGTTCTTCAGATAGTGATATTGATGAAACTATAGACGTAGGGAGTGAAAATAACTACGGAGGGTGAGTTTAGGGTCGTTTTCAACTTAGTATAGCGTGTACTTTTGTGACACCTGTTAATCCTGTTCCTGCATTCTTGTGATTCGTCTAGAACGGGAATAAGGCTGACGATACCGACTTTTTGTTTCAACAGTCAGGGCAACAGTGCACTCACAAGAGCTGGCTCCCCGTCTACAACTTCCCAAATCCTTGCCAGGAAGAAAAGAAGAGGGGTGAGTTACTGCTTTATCTATCATTGCACAAGTTTCTATTATTCCTTAAAATATTTAACCTGCCCTAACTGTGAGGTTCACTTTCTCCTAGATTATTGAGAAAAGACGTCGAGATCGTATTAATAATAGTTTGTCAGAGCTCCGAAGACTAGTTCCTACTGCTTTTGAGAAACAGGTACTCGATAGTGATATTTTTTGTATTCAATTTTGTGCTCGGTTAGTCAAATAGCTTTCAAAATGTTATTTGCAACCTCTACCATGTCATAGTGATAAACTAATTGCAAATTCATAATGGATTTAATTAGTGACGGGGTGTTATATTACCTCTTTTTATGGATGCTTGAGTGAAATACTGCATTGACTTGAGGGCAATGCTAACATCACCAGATTAAATCTGAAAAAGAGTTTAGCAAAATAATTGCGACTATTTTCTTCTTTCTCAAGGGTTCAGCCAAGTTAGAGAAAGCGGAAATACTTCAGATGACAGTGGACCATTTAAAGATGCTCCGGGCGACTGGAGGTAAAGGTAAGGAGTTAATTGAGTACCTCTTCAGAGGCGATTTGAAGAGGGAGCCTAAGCAAACAGCACATTGACAATTGTGGGCGGGCCCGGCTGAGTGCAGTGGAAATGCTAATAGCATCATTGAGCTCGTGGGAAAGAGCCGGCGGGACAAAGGCAGCACTTGACCCCGGCTTCTGTTTGCTTTCCTAACACTGCGGGAGTGAGTGCTTTGTGAAACCAGGGAGCCGCATGCAGAGATTGTTTGGGCTTTTTTTTGCTTAAAGCAGTCAGACCTGCCCGGGGAGACAAAACAAACACAAATAAATAGACCAACAGGGCCTTCAGCAACGTCTCCACACTGCCACCTAATGTCAACACGGAGGCACAAACCTGTCACGCTGTGAAATTTATCTGTCAGATCTATAACAGATCCTTTTCGTCCGCACGGCAAGAGACAATTTGCTGCAAACAACTAATTCGTTTAACCTATTTCATCCTTCAGCTCGTGGTCATGGCGTGATTTAAATAATAATCCAATAGAATTTATTTACAAATACTTGCTGCCGTCTCCAAAAGGCGATTAATAAAATCAATGAACGAGCGCTTTAAATTGGCTTCTAAAATGTTGAGAAATCGTATAAACGATTAGTTGAAACTCTTGATTTACGCACCCCCCCCCCCCCCCATAAGACACGCAACCCTCAATGCTGTATTGAAATATTGACAATGTTCATCTAGTGTTAACAGTGGACCTGTACACTGTTCCCGAGTCACCTTTGGACTACATCCATTTAATTGGTTCTCTTGTTATTTTTCGCTCTGCAGGGTTTTTGGACGCTCACGCCCTCGCCATGGACTTTATGAGTATCGGTTTCCGGGAGTGCCTGGCCGAGGTGGCCCGCTACCTGAGCTCGGTGGAAGGGCTCGACACCTCGGACCCGCTGCGGCTCCGCCTGGTCTCTCATCTCAACACTTACGCCTCTCAGCGGGAAGCGGCTGTCATGACCTCTTCGGTCGCTCATCATCACCACCATCACCACCATCAGCAGCAGCAGCATCACCAGCAGAGGCTCCATCACTCGCACCAGCAGCCGCACCAGCAGCACTGGGCCGCCGCATTCCACCAGCTGCCCTCCGCCTTGCTGCAGCACCACGGGCTCTCCAGCGACAGGCTGCTGGCCTCGGCCTCCGAGCTGCACCCAGGTACCGCGGTCCCGGCTCCAGCAGGGGGCTCGGCCCTGCTCACTGCCACCCTGGCGGCGGCCGCGGCTCACACCGACACCACGCTGCGGGCGGCCCAGGGCGGCGGCGGCGGCGGGGGCGGGGGGGCAGTCGCTGGCCGCCTGCCCCCGCTCTCTACCTCCCTGCTCTCCCTCTCCGCCACCGTACACGCTGCCGCCGCCGCCGCCGCTGCCCACACCTTCCCGCTCTCCTTGGGCAGTTTCCCCGCCGCCGCTGTGCTGACGCCGGGCGGCCCGGCCCTCAGTCCGCCGGGCTTTGCCGCCATCCCGCAGGGCGGCAGCGGGGCCAGCGGCAGCGCGGGCGGGAAACAACCTTACAGACCCTGGGGCACCGAGATCGGAGCTTTCTGAACAGACTGAGTGAGAAAGACTGAGGCAAAGTTCCGCCCTCCCAGGCCCCGCTCGCCCTCATCCTGCCTCCCACCCCCCTGACCCTTTCCTAGGGAGAGGAGGGCCATTCACAGCGGTGCGGGCACTCGCTGCAGGAACCTGCCAAAGGCAATTCCATCCGTTGCCCCTTCCCTCCATTTTGCATTTGACTCCTGCTGGCAAACCCATCGCCCAACTGAATTGATTTGAACAATTTAACACCTGACAACTCGAGCAAAAAAAAAATGTTGGTGAAAACAATAATGTAATTGCTTGAAAACCTTGCTCTCTGCAGGACCTTGGCTGGTAACCCACTGCAAGAGCCACCAGTACTGTTACCAGCAAGTCGACAGCCACTGGACTCGGGAGCTTTCTGCTTTTAAGTACCCCAATGTTGACTATTTCGTTTACGCAAATTGTAACCAATCGACTGCATCTCCCTGAAGAAGTTTATCTCCAATTGACACCCTTTGCAGCCGAGCGAGCAGAAAAGAAGAGCCTTCTCATGTCGTTAGCAAGTCGACCACAACCCAATAGAGGAGTAGAGGAGTGAAACAACTCTCGCTGATTTTGGAAGCATCTCGCTTGTAGCGCCGTCTCTTGCAATTGCAGTATTCCTTCTATAAATTAGAGGCGAAGGGGTTTTTTTGGATGCAAAGTACACTTTTCTCTTGTGAGACTTCCTACCGCCTCACGAACATTGTGACTGATGTTTGGTGGAACAATGGAATAATTCAAATTGAGCTAAGTCGGAAGCTCCTGGCCACTACTATTCTCTCGTGGGATTTTCGAGAGTTTTCTTGTAAAATGGGGAACTTAAACAGTCAATCACCGCCAAAAGCGAACGGATGGGGCACCTGCAGGAAACAAACCGAAACTTAGCGATCGACGGGTTACTCCTACAGTCGTACATACATTCCCGTAGCATCAAAAACAGCACTAATACCGAATAAGCATTCTCACACCGCTGTGCCTCTCGTTTTGAATGTTGAACAGATGTTGACGTTTATTTGGTTTGGAAATGGTCAACAGTAACCTGGACACCGATCCCATTGCAAGAAGTACATTTAGTTGGGGCATACATGGCAATATTTTTGCAACTGTATTTTCTCGCTGGATTAGACAAGGGCTCATCTTTAAAGTTCGGGGCTGAATTAGACACTCCATACAATGCAACGGAATGTTTGGTCCAATTTATGTATTATAAAACTAAAGAGCAAAGCAACATTTACTGCACCCGTTGTTAACTTCTTTGATCACTTGTCCATTGCGCATATTTTACTTATCCAAATCCATAATCTGTTTGCCCCGATTCTAAATATGCAACCTTATTAATTAAAGATTAACAAAACTGAAAATAGAGTGAGCAGAATTCTATTTGTGCTTCTTCAGATGTACCACACGCAGTTAGAATGGCAACCTCCCACTTTGGTTTAAAATATGACCTGTACAGCTATCATTCCTGGAAATTAATACAACTCCATATCTTTGTCAGATTACAATCTATGTCCATTTTAATGATTATGAATATCACTCCTATTAAAGGGAGGTGTTGGCAGAGTGCTATTGTCATTGGACTGGTTATCCAGAGACTCAGGGTCATGCTCTGGGGACCTGGGTTTGAGTCCCACCATGGCAGATGGTGGAATTTTGATAATGATCATGAAACCATTGCTGATTGTCATGGACTATTGTTCTTTAGGGAAGGAAATCTCCTGTCCTTACCTTGTCTGCCCTACATATGACTCCAGACCCATAGGATGTGGTTGACTCTCAAATATCCTCTGGACAAAGGCAATTAGGGGTGGGCAATAAATGTTGGCCCAGCCAGTGACTCCCACATCACATGAACCAAAAAAAAGCTCTGTGCATTCTGATATACTTTATATACCATGTCCTCTATACCATCATCTCACATGGATAAGGAAACAGGAGCAATGTCATGCCACATGATTCTCATTAATTTTATGTATTGTCCTTTTTTGTCCTTTATAATGCAGTTTCTTAAAGTACATTAAGTGATCTGTTGTCCTAATTCTTTCAGCCTTAAATCTTAAAGTTAATACAATGGTATCAGGAATCTCAAATGTGCTTCACCACCTTTGGAATTTTTCCAGTGCTCTTTTATTCTAATTATCTGCTTTGGATGTAACATATGAGATAATTCCTCCATCATTGCCCCCCCCCCCCCCCAAGTGGCTCTTCTAAATAATATCATACACATATGTGCAATGAAGAGAATGACAATTAGTCATACATATGTATTCAGCAGTGAAATTGTCACTTCATGACAGGAAAACAAAAGACCAAAATGTGGATTTTTAAATGTTGCTGTTGATATACTAAGCCAAATAGAATTCTGCCAATAAATTTGCTTTTGTTGCATTTTGGTTTCACCTTCCAAACGTTTGTGTGCTTAGAATACTTGTATTAATGCTAGATTAATAAAAGTTCTCAACTATTGCTGCAGGGTAATTCTTTTGGAGAAGGGGTTCCCCTAATTCTTTAAGTGAAACATGGAAGTTATTATTAAAATATTAATTATTAGATGATTGCACAGTGAACTGGTAAATGTTGTCACACAATAATTCTTAAATAAGCTGAAGTCACACTATTTGCTTTTTGAAATGACATAACATCTGGTTGACAAGGGAGCTATGCAAAAACAAGCAGACACTGTGAAATTACATGTCCAGTTAAGCTTAACTTGGAACTAACAGGCCAGAGTTTATGCCGAGGGCATTTTTTCTGGATCAAATAAATTCTATCTGCAGCCAACTCTAGTTCTCCATGGCAAGCAATCCATAGTTAATACTGGGCCCTAGACATCAGGCAAAGTACTTGATGAAATAGAATTATCCAGAGCTGAAGGCTGAGGTCTGCCATAATTCTAGAAAATTATTTTTTAATGTGTCAATGCTTTGAGGTTTGTGTGTGGAAGACAGTTTGTAATGAGAAAAAGCTTGTACAAGAAGTTTCCTAGATGTGCAAGTACAATCTTAGATCATCCCCAAGGTGATTTTTATTCAGTTACATTCCCACTGTCACTAATCTGTTGCTAAATATACTGGCCCAAGGCTAAGCAAATGACATTTAATTTTGAGCTCTGTCCCAAATGCAACTTATTCGCTCAGTTAAGTAAAATGGAAAATATGAGGTGAGAATATGTTTGTTCATAAGATCAGAAATTAGTACTTGTGTATAGATGAAACACTGTAGTTAATATGTTGCACTTGAATTCTCTGCTGTGTGGAGGAGACAGTGGTAATTAATAAGTTTACTGTATGCAGGAGATGATACAATACAAGATGACACTTTTTGCTTATTTACCTGCATTCTGTAACCCATTATGCATTAAATGTTTATAAATATACACTGGTTTTACAAAAAATGTGCTGCTTATTGAACATCCTCTGTACTACTTTAAGAAACATAACCTAATTGATACTAATTGGTTTTAGGTACTGATTAACAATCTGTAATCTCTTTGTAAATGTCAGTTTTAAATCATCAAAAAGAAAATAAGATCTAATTTTTTAAAAGTCACATTTGACTATAGTTAGATGGCTACACTGAATAGTGGAAATGAAGTATGAATATTTATTGTAAGATCAAGACTTTAGCCTGAGACAATTTTTCACATGAGGCATGTTCTAATTGTGCCACTATGTTGCTTCCTTTGGTATATACCCATTGTAGATATCAAATATGTGAACAGCAAAGGCACCTTTACTGACTCTGAAGTATGAGACATGCAACCTCTGCGTATTGTTCTCCCCTGTTTGCTTTATTTGGTGTTAGCGTTCCAATCAAGCCTCTCTGGACACTGTAGAATTCTTTCCCTTTGCAGAAAGGAAGGGATTCAGCTATGGAGATTTAGATTTAAGTGAAATGGGGATATGCAAGTAGCTTGTTGCTCCCATGAACCATGATGCCAAGGTTCCTCAATGTTGTTTTGTAGGGTTTCATTTGCCAATAGGGGAAGACATTTTCCCACAAGAATGAATAAAAATTTGAAGCCAGCTTGTGCATCTCTGAATAGCTGACTGAATACTAGCATTGGCAAGGATGAAGTCAGATTTAACAAGGAATGAGACTAATAGAAAAAAAAACCATTTAAAATGGGAGGAAGTATAGCTAGCTTCAGCAGGCTTTAATTAAAAACAAGATACTGTGGATGCTGGAAATCTGAATAAAAACAAAGTGCTGGAAATACCCAACAGGTCTGGCAACAGCTGTTAATGTTTCGAGTTGAATATGACTCTTCTTCTTCAGCAGTCCTGAACAACTTTGAAAAGAGTCACAAATAGAGCAGCATAGGAGGACAAATTGGCCAAGAAATTGGATCACATCTGAATCAGTACAATGATGGTGCAGCACATATTGAAGGTGCCTGATGAGACTGGCAGCTGGAACACAGCAACTTCATGTGGTGCATGAACTTAATTTCATATAAGTTCATGCACTAACTTCTAACTAGGTTGGTATTTCAATGTGGAACTAACTCACAATGCATTTAACCAATGTCTACAACTCTTGGCACATTGACATCTTTAAAAAAAACTTTACCCACAAAGTGGCCAGTTAAGATTTGTTTTTATAAAGCAAAATTATATGAGTATTTCTTTATTGAGTCTGACTGTTCTCAGTTAAGGATTGAACAGTGGGCTGCAATGATTTGATATTTTCATACAATGCTAGGGTAAGCATTGCTACTACAAGCTAAGTAAGAAAATTTTAACCTACTTTCCAGATGGAAATTTCTTCCAGCACTTGAAGAAATTGACCAGCAACTTAATGTGTGCATATTAATGCATACATTATGGTGAAGATCCTAGAAACAGATTTTCTTTCCTTTTCTGTCTGGGCATGTCAGGCAGACTGCACATCAGAGTACATGTCACCTGACCTACCCAGAACTCATCGTAGTTTCAGGTTGAGCTTATTCGCTAGGGCCAGTGTACCTGAGATATCGGCCTTTCTGTTGGCAGGATGTTGCACCTGGCAAATATGGAAGGGTGTACATGTTGGAACTGAACTGAGCCAACAACCAATCTGTAGTTCAAGAATCGCAGTCATGACAAAAGGAATCAAAGCAAACTGCTATGAGCTGAAATGCTTTGATGTAAAAATTTTTACCCATAAAATATGAGAATTTTCTTGTTTAAATAACAGAACTGATCTAAGGCTAAAAGCCGAAACAAGAAAATATATATCTCCTGCAAATAATTTAAACAAACCCAATTTGGCTTGGAAGTACTCAAATAGAATTTCCTGCATCTCTCCAAAAAAATGGAAACTAGATTAACACCAAAATACCATATGATACTTAAGCTTATATGTAGGCAGGTCAAGATGCCCACATGAAAGTACTCTGGAGCAAATATTAAATCTGAGTGGCTCCAAAGTGGCTGTAAAATTTATACTGGAGTCAAACTGTTACCTGCTTGGCTTTAGATATAATTTAGGTGGTTCACATGTAACTCTGGTGAACAGGCTATGACTCCTGGCTTGTTACTTGGTTCCTGTTTACATGTCTGCTTTCTTTCATTAGCTTCCATATGCAGAGCCTGTTTTCAGAGCAATATAGTCTGACCTTGTGACTGCTGCAGAAATAAATGCTTGGTTTTCTTTAGACTTGAGCTGGCCAAGGAATCAGGTCCTTGAATGACTAAACTAGTAAAAGCATCACAATGACAGGACTGCCTGCAATAACTGATGCAAATCATACCAACAATAGCGTGCTAAGCATTTAATTCATTTTTATTCCAGATTGTCAAGGAACATCCCAATTCTGTTAGTTGAACAGGAATCAAATTATCCAGCACTAGACGCTAAAGAATTGGACAAACCCCTACCACCTCAAACTAGACCCTGAGGTACAATTATAAAAATAATATTGTACTTAACATTGAGTTCGACAACTTCAGACCATGAACTCGCTCCTCTATCTTCATGCCCCTTTTTAATCCCTTTTCAAAAATGTTTTTTTATTTTTTATTTACTTATCTTCATTTTCATTCATTCATTCATTCATTGTTTTATCCCTTTTTAAAACCCCTTTTTTATCCTTTTCCCCCTACCATTGCCCCCTCCGCCACACTCCCCCCACCCTAAGGGCCATCTGTCACTTATTCTATATTGTTCTTTTACAGAGTGCTGACCCTTGTTCTGCTATTAACACATTCTACTCTCTTACCTTTATGCCACTATCAGCACTACCATTAACACTCCCTTTGTCTTGTGGCCATGATAACTTTATCAATATCTCCCTAGCCACCCACCTATCGCTGACCTTCTATACTGCTTTACTTGCTCCACCTCACCAAACAGTAAATACATTTCATCACATTTATACATCTGTTTAGCTCTGAAGAAGAGTTGTGCTGACTTGAAACGTTAACTCTGTTTCTCTCTCCACAGATGCTATCAGACTTGCTGAGTTTTTCCAGTATTTTCTGTTTTTATTTTATGCTGTATTTTTAGATATATCTTTGGTGTAATGTACATGACTACATTACCCCAAAATGATTATTAGGTTTCTTACAGTTTTGTTATTGTTCAGACAATCATGAGTCTTTTAATCAGGAGCTTTTTACATAAAAAGTAATGTTTTCCAGCTTAAGTTTTCAAAACAACTTTCACACCAAAGGATAGAATGTCATTATATCACCCCTTTCCATTATCATGAATCATGCAAATAAAAAAAAATTGTAAAAGGAATAAATGATTAATGACATCATAACGAAGGCTTCATATCATACAACAGTAAAATACACAGATTAATTTTGAATGACTTCTTTATCATGTACAATTCTAATATACAAAGGTCCCAAAAATCTGGTGGGACTGCACTTTTAGTGTAAGTCCTGAGGGACACCCACCCTGAATCTTAGCTGTCCCTACCAAAGTTCATTCGATTCCCTAAAACTGTATGTGCCTGACCACAGTGGACACATCTGGAGTGGCTGACTTTACAGCAAGTTAGAATAAAATCATAGAGCTCTTACAGCTAAGAAGCAGGTCATTTGACACAGCAAGACCATGCCAACTCTTTCCAACAACAATTCAGCTATTCCCACTCCTCCACCCTTTCCCCATAGCCCTGCAATTTTTTCTCTTCAGTTGCTTATCCAATTCCCTTTAAAGCCTTGGTTGAATCTGCCTCCACCACAGTCTCAGGCATTGCATTCCAGATTCTAATTACTCATTATGTGAAAAAGCTTTTCCTTATGCAGGTGTTGGTTCTTTTATCAATCATCTTGAATTTATGTCCTCTGGCTCTCAACCCTTTTGCCAATGGGAACACTTTTTCTACCTACTCTGTCGAGACCCCTCTTGATTTTTAAGCTTCTATCAATCTTCTTTTTCGAGAACAACCCCAGTTTCTCCAATCTATCCACGTGACTGACATCCCTCATCCCTGGAACCATTCTGGTAGATCTTTTTTCTCTAAAGCCTTTACATTCCTCCTAAGTTGCGGTGCCCAGAATTAGACACAATACTGCAGTTAAGGTTGAACCAGAGTTTTATAAAAGGTTCGTCATAACTTCCTTGCTTTCATGCTGTATGCCTCTCTTTATAAAGCCTAAGGTCCCCTATGCCTTTAAAACCTACCCTGTCATCACCTTCAACAATTTGTGCACATATAACCCCAGGTGTTTCTGTTCCTGCGCTTCCTAAATAAAGAATTATACCTTTAATTTATTAACACTTCTCGTTCTTCCAACCAAAAGGAATTACTTCACACTTCTATGCAATAAATTTCATGTGTCTGCCCATTTTATCAGTCCATCAAGCATTTGGCCTTGCTGGGGATGTGGGGATCATCAGAAGCCCCCTAGAAACAAAGTATAGTTGATTTCCATGACATCATTAAGGACAAAGGGGTCTAAATCACAATCCAACCTGCACCTCCAGGAGGTTCCCACATCTGATGCTGGATTGGCTGGTTTACTGGATCTCACTATGTGCCTATGTCAACCATTACTCTGGAATCCAAATGAAGGAAATATTTTTAATTTTAACTGTCAAGAAATCTCAGTACAGTCACAAATACAGAAATGATACTGAAAAGAGATAGAGATTAAGATGAAGCAGAGAAATTGTGCTTATGATAGAAGTCAGGTGGATAATACAATTGAGGGCCAGATTGAACATAAAAAGTTTAGAACAAAAACAAAAATACCTGGAAAAACTCAGCAGGTCTGAAAGCATCTGCGGAGAGGAATACAGTTAACATTTCGAGTCCAAATGACTCTTCATCAGAACTAAGGAAAAATAGAAAAGTGGTGAAATATAAGCTGGTTTAAAGGGGCGGGGTGGGGGGGGGGGGGGTGGGTTGGGACAGGTAGAGCTGGATAGAGGGCCAGTGATAGGTGGAGATTGCCAAAAGATGTCATAGACAAAAGGACAAAGAGGTGTTGACGGTGGTGATATTAGCTAAGAAATGTGCTAACGGGGACATTAAGGGTAGAAAGCAGGACAAGCAAAGGACAGATAGCCCTACTGGGGGTGGGAATCGAAATAAGCTAAAAGATAGAGATAAAACAATGGATGGAAATACATTTAAAATAATGGAAATAGGTGGGAAAAGAAAAATATATATAAATTATTGGTAAAGGGGGATCGGAAAGGGGGTGGGGATGAAGGAGAGAGTTCAAGATCTAAAGTTGTTGAACTCAATATTCAGTCTGGAAGGCTGTAAAGTACCTAGTCAGAAGATGAGGTGCTGTTCCTCCAGGTTGAACAGCACCTCATCTTCCGACTAGGAGCATAGAGTACAAGAGCAGGGAGGTTATGATGAACTTATATAATACACTGTTTAGACCTCAGCTGGAGTATTGTGTACAGTTCTGGGCACCACGCTATAGGAAGGATGTGAACGCATTGGAGAGAGCGCAGAAGAGGTTTACGAGAATGGTTCCAGAGATGAGACACTTAAGTTATGAGGAAAGACTGGGGAAGTTGGGATTGTTTTCCTTGGAGAGAAGAAGACTGAGAGGAGACTTGACAGAAGTTTTCAAAATGAGGGGCCTGGACAGAGTAGATAGGGAGAAACTGTTCCCACTTGTAAGTTGATCGAGAACCAAAGGGCACAGTTTTAAAGTGTTTTGCAAAAGAAGCAAATGTGAGGTGAGAAAAAACTTTTTCACACAGCAAGTAGTTAGGGTTTGGAATGCACTGCCTGGAAGGTAGACAGGTTCAAATGAAGCATTCAAGAGGGCATTGGATGATTTTCTAAACAGAAACAATATGTAGGGTTACAGGGAAAAGGCAGGAAATTGGCACTAAGTTAAAATGCTCAGAGAGCCAGTGCAGACATGATGGGCCTAATGGCCTTCTTCTACACCATAACAATTCTGTGATTCTGCGAAGATGGTTAGGATCTTAGCTACCTGAGAGTATGGTGGAGGCAGGGTCAATTGAGGCTTTCAAAAGGAAATTGAATCATTATCTGAAAAGATAGGACTACAGAGAAAAGGCAGGGCAGTAGTACTAGGTGAATTGCTCCTTAAGAGGGCCAGCACAGACACAATGGGTTGAATAGCCTCCTTCTGCAGTGATTCTATGAATCCAGCTGTTCTCATTTTATTATAATATGAAGCAGAAATAAAAGCGGTGGTGGGTAGGGAAAGAAGTAGCTTGTTGCAAATGAATGTAAAAAATAACTAAAAATATGCAAGTTACTACACAATTGATAAGCAAAAATAACACAATGACAGACAACTAATGGGAAGAGGGGTAAAAGACAAACATAATAAATTAACAAAAACAGAATTACCTGGAAAAACTCAGCAGGTCTGGCAGCATCGGCGGAGAAGAAAAGAGTTGACGTTTCGAGTCCTCATGACCCTTCGACAGATTCTGTTGAAGGGTCATGAGGACTCGAAACGTCAACTCTTTTCTTCTCCGCCGATGCTGCCAGACCTGCTGAGTTTTTCCAGGTAATTCTGTTTTTGTTTTGGATTTCCAGCATCCGCAGTTTTTTTGTTTTTATAGTAAATTAACATTTGGAATTTGCAGGAAATGCCAGCAAAATGTTTGCTTTGATTAGCATCAGCATTATATGGCGGCACAAAGTGCTGATACATGAACTGTCCACTTGAATAATCGCTTGTAGTTTAGTGCAATTCGTATTTTTTGCTCTGTTTTAACCGCCGACTCATTCTAACAATGGCAAATTACATGTGTATGGACTGTGTAGTGGAGATTGTGGAGAAATGCAAAATGAGGTAGTGATTTCCACTAACAGTAGGCAGAAGAACAAGTTCACTAGATTTCCAAGAAAAATTAATGTTGCACATATATTTAAATAGTCGTTTCAAAAAAAAACAATTATCGTTTAAAACGTGGCATTTAAAAAAAAAATTAGCAGCTGAACAAACGAAAAATACTATTCCCTGACCGGGAATCGAACCCGGGCCGCGGCGGTGAGAGCGCCGAATCCTAACCACTAGACCACCAGGGAACTCGAGGAAATCCATCACCAAAGGCTCTATAAATAATGTGACAATGTGCACTTACAGCCCCCAAAATCATTTTTTATGTCTACCTACAGCTTCTTTTAACGTTGCCCCCATGGCGCTGCTAACTCTACATGGAAGTGTTAATCCTTGCGTCTCAAACACCGACTCTAAGAATCTGGCGGCGGCCCCAGAGTCCGCGGTCTATTACTAGGAAGTTTCTTGCCGCTTATAAAAAAGAACTGGCAGATTTTCTTTCTATCTGTCGCAGTGTTGTAAGAATCTGCAGCTCATACGTTGTGCACAGACAAGCTGCCATTCATTTCATTCTGGACAATTACAATTTTCTTCGCCCCACTTCTCCAATAATTCAAAACTGTATACGTTACACTTTTGAATAAGCTTCCACAAAACAGGATAGAAGCGATTAAGAGCCCAGTCACAAACCTTCCAAAGCCCAATAATTATTTTTATTCTCCTGCCTTGTTGCATCAGGACAGGGTGGGCTACATATTTCATTTGTACACTGTTAAATCCTGCCCCCTTCTGGTGATTTTTTAGGGCGTACGTGTTGTGCTCTGCATTTTCTTACATTAAAATTGTGCATTTTACTTAACTTTAAAAACACTTTTTACTTCATAGTAAATGTACCTGTCTTTCTGATTCCCCAAAGCCTGTCAATAACAATGATTTATATTTATATAGCACCTCTAACGTAATGAAATGTCCCAAGGCACGTCACAGGAGTATTATAAAACAAAGTGTTCCGACGTCATGGCACACTCGCGCGATACTTCAGAATCATGCCTGCCGATAATTAGGGAAATTAAGCCCATTAACGGTGCAATTAACAGATTTTTTTTATTGCCCATCCAAAGTTATGGTTGGCAGGCAGGCAAATCGAACAGAAGCCTTGGCATTTTTCATGAAACCTCATCCATGGGCAGGGTGAGGTTTCCGTGATAAATTAAAATTAAAATAAATTTCTGTGGACAACATTTTCATTACCTACATTTTCAGGTGACTGATTATGAAACTTGGACACTTATTTCCAGTTTCTGTAACCTTTATTTTAGGTTGTTCAGGTCTCCAGCTCCCTGAGGCAGCTCTCTGCCTTCAGGCAGCTTTCTGTGAGCGCTCGCCTGTGCCTGCACTGACTTCAGTGTTCGCTCTCCTCCAGCCTCCACCCCGCCGCGCTGAGCATTTCAGTGCACACTTCATGCTGGCTGGCCATTAATTGGCCAGTCAGCGTGAATTTGCAGTTGGGGGCCAATCACGGTCGGCCTCCTGTTCCCCGGTCGATGCCGGATCCACCGATCACGCCCACCCACCGATCTAAAAATGCTGCTCCGAGCTACATAAGGAGATATTAGGCCAAATGACAAAAGCTTGGTTAAAGAGGTAGATTTTGAGGAGTGTCCTAAAAGAGGAAAGTGAGATAGAAAGGCAGAGAGCAAATCCCAGAGGTTAGGGCCAAGGTTACTGAAAGCATGGCTACCAATGCAGGAGCAATTATAACTGAGAATGCACAAGAGGCCAAATTAGAGGAGTGCAGATATCTTGGAGGATTGTGGTACTAGAAGAGATTACAGACATAGGGAGGGACATGGCTATGGGGGTAATTGAGAACAAGGACAAGAATTTTAATGCCAGGATGTTGCTTGACCAATGTAGGTCAGTGAGCATAGGGGTGATAGGGGAATGGCATTTGGAGTGAGTTGAGACACGGGCAGCAGTTTTAGATGACAAGTTTAAGGAAAATAGAATAAGGGAATCCAGCTGGGAGTGCACTGGAATAGTTGAACCTAGAAGTAACCAAGTCATGAATGAAGGTTTCAGCAGCAGATGAGCTGAGATAGAGGGTGAAGTCATACAAATTGGCAACAAATGAACATGCGGATTAGGAGCAGGAGTAGGCTATTCAGCCCCTTGAGCTCCAATGTTCCAAAGGCAGAAATGGAATTTAAAAATGTACAAAAGAGTGATATTTAGTGCTCATCTTTATTCACAATTCCAACTAGACTGCCAAGCTGCCGGAGCAGTCATTCTGTTTCTTAGAAGCATTCCTTGACAAAAGATTTGTTTTCCCCTCATAACAGGCATTTTCCTCCAGCACCCCAGTTCAGAGTTATTGTATTTGGCAAGCATAATGGCGATAGGCTCACTGATCAGCGTGGGATAAAGAAATAAGTTATTGCAGCACAAGATCCACCATGTATTCTGCCAAGGCTAAAGTATTGGTCCCAATTTTAACTCTGCGCAAGTGGGTGAATTTTGATTGAGTTAAAATCTCACCTGTAGTACATGTTTGCATACAATATTAGTTGACCTGTTAGGAGAGTCAAATAATTTTTTTCCCCGAGCTGAATGTTGCTTGTAATCTGAATAGCAAATGGCCTTCAGATGGCTAATGTTAATAAAATATATAAGAAAGAAACATAGATAAGTATAATTAAATAATTATTTAAAACACATTAAGGGTGGCAAGACAGGTAATGTGTTAAGGCTGCAGTACGTGGGAGCTCCTAGATAACACTATGATCCAGGGCAAACATGTCTGCAGTAAGTGCTTGCGGCTTGAGGAACTTCAGCTCAGAGTTATTGAGCTGGAGTCTGAGCTGCAGGGTGAGGAAAGCTATCTGGGTGATTTGTACCAGGAGGCAGTCACATCACTTAGGATAAGGTCTTCTAATTTTGTCAGTGGCCAGGGACAGGAGAGTGTGACTGCGAGTGAGGCAAGTAAGGGGACCCAGTGGGCATGAGTGCAGGAGTATGAGTCTCTGCATCTGTCCAACAAGTTTGAGGTTCTCCAGCTTGTTTGGATACAAGCAGGAGCTGCAGGGTGGATGAGCAAACTGACCATGCACCGTGGTGCAGGGAGCCATTCAAGTGGTGGGGAGCAAAAAGGAATGTAGTGGTAGTAGGGGACAGTATAGTGAGGGGGATTGACACTGTTCTCAGTAGCAAAGAGCGAGAGTCCAGAAGGCTTTGATGTCTGCCCGGTGTGAGGGTTTGGGCCATCTGCTCAGGGGTGGAGAGGAACTTGCCACGGGAGGGGGATGATCCAGTGGTTGTGGTCCATGTAGGGACCAATGATATAGGCAGGATGAGGAAGGAGGCTCTGCATAGTCAGTATGAGGAGCTAGGCACCAAATTAAGAAGCAGAGGTAACAATTTCTGGATTATTACCTAAGACACGTGCAAATTGGTGTAGGACAAATAAAATTAGAGAAATGAATGCATGGCTCAAAGACTGGTGTAGGAGAAGTGGGTTCCAATGGGGTACTGGCACCAGTATTGGGGAGATTGGGATCTGTACTGTTGGGATGGTCTACACCTGAACCGTGCTGGAGCTGGTATCCTCATGAGCTGCATAACTAGGGAAGAAGAGAGGGTTTTAAACTGAATAGTGGGTACAAGGGATCAAATTTGGGGATACGTGGTAAACCACAGAGTAGAGATAAGGCAAGAGAGACAGTTATCAATATAAGAGATGATAAACAGACTGTGACAGGAAGGGACATAGAGTACAAATCTAGAAATAAATTAGCAGATAAGGCTAGACCATACAAAAATAATAAAAGGACAAAACTAAAGGCTCCTTCCTTAAACTTGAGATCATCTAAAACTGCTGCCAGTGTCTCAACTCGTTCCAAGTCCCATTTCCCTATCGTAGTAAATGTAACTCCTTTATTCATAAAGGGAGGGAGACAGAAAACAGGAAACTATAGGCCAGTTAGCCTAACATTTGTCACAGGGAAAATGTTAGAACCTGTTATTAAAACTGTTATAGTAGAGCACTTGGAAAAATTCAAGGCAATCAGGCAGAGTCAACATGGTTTTATAAAAGGGAAATCATGTTAACCAATTTATTGGATTTCTTTGAAGGAGTCCCCTGTGGATAAAGGGGAACCAGTGGATGTACTGTACTTAGATTTCCAGAAGGCGTTTGATAAAGTGCCACATCAAAGGTTATTACAGAAGGTAAAAGCTCATGGTGTAAAGGGTAACATATCGGCATGGGTAGAAGATTGACTAGATAACAGGAAACAGAGAATTGGCATAAATGGCGCTTTTTCTGGTTGCTAGGATGTGACAAGTGGTGTGCTGCTGGGGCCTCAACTTTTACAATTTAAGTAAATGACTTGGATGAAGGGACTGAAGGAATGGTTGCTAAATTTGCTGACGACACAAAGATAGGTAGGAAAGTAAATTATGAAGAGGATGCAAGGAGGCTACAAAGTGACATTGATAGGTTAAATGAGTGGGCAAAGATCTGGCAAATGGAGTATAATGTGGTCAAATGTAAAATCATTCATTTTGGCAAGAGGAATAAAAAGAAGCTTATTATCTAAATGGTGAGAGATTGCAGAGCTCTGAGATTCAGAGGAACCTGGGTGTCCTAATGCATGAATCACAAAAAGTTAGTGTGCAGTTACCACAGGTAATTAGGAAAGCTAATAGAATGTTATCATTTATTGTGAGGGGAATTGATTACAAAAGTAGGAGGCTATTCTTCAGTTGTACAGGGCATTGGTGAGACCAAACCTGGAGTATTGTGTACAATACTGCTCTCCTTATTTAAAGAAAGATGTAAGTGCATTAGAAGCAGTTCAGAGAGTCTACTAGACTGATACCAGGAATAGGAGGGTTGTCTTTTGAGGAAAGGTTGGACAGGTTAGGCTTGTACCCATTGGAATTTAGAAGAGTAAGAGGCAACTTAATCAAAAACTTTAAGATCCTTGAGGGGTCTTGACAGGGTGGATGTGGAGAGGATGTTTCCTCTTCTGAGAGAATCTAGAACCAGGGATCACTATTTAAAAATAAGGAGTTGCTCATTTAAGACAGAGATGAGGAGAAACTTTTTCTCTCAGAGGGTTGTGAGTCCTTAGAACTCTCTTCCTTAAAAGTTGGTGAAAGCAGAGTCTTTGAATATTTTAAAGGCAGAGCTAGATAGATTCTTGATTACCTAGGGAGTGAAAGATTATTGGGGTGTAGGTAGGAATGTGGGATTGAGGTTACATTCAGATCAGCCATGATCTTATTGAATAGCAGAGCAGGCTCAAGGGGCAGAGTTGCCTACTCCTGCTCCTAACTCGTATGTACCAGATGTTCGATACTGACCCAATTAAGCAATGAGCTTTTGGCTTGCACATGCAATTTTTTTTATCCCACTCCAGAACAATGCAGAATACTGCAGATGCTGGAAATCTGAAAGAAAAACAGAAAATGCTGGAACTACTCAGCAGGTCTGACAACTGGCTGGTTTTAGCCACATCTCCCTTTTGTGCGTGGTAAAATCTGCTGATCATTTTATTGGGAAAGTTAAACATATTGGATAGTACTCCTGCTAATAATTTTGTGCTTTAAAAAATTGTATTATGGCTCAGTTAGTAGCACACTTGCCTTCGAGCCACAAAAGGTTCTGGGCTCAGGTTCCATGTTAGAGCTTGAGCACAGAAATCAAAAGCTAACACTCCAGTGCAGTACTAAGGGAGTGCTGCACTGTTGGATGCGCTGTTCTTTGGATGAGATGGTAAACTGAGGTGCCACTTGCCTCCTTGGGTCGATGTAAAAGATCCCATGACACTTTTCAACGAAGAGCAAGGGAACAACGTCCTGGCCAATATTTATGTTTCAATCAACATTACACATAATGGATTATCCAGTCATTATCACATTATTGTTTGTGGGAGTTTGCTGTACACAAGTTGGCTGCCACATAATAGGAAGTTATTAGAAGTGGATACAGAATACTAAAATACTTATTTGTCTTCTTTTTGTTCCATGGTATAAAATTAATTTTTCCTGTCCTCCTTAATTCTCCACTTCCCCTAGGGCACATATCATTCTGACCAGCCTAGTCATAGTTAACCTGGAGAACTGTTCTCAGGTCTTCCCTATTAAGCCTCTTGACTTGGGCACCCACTGTGGCTGTCCAGGTTACTCACACTTCACCACCCGATCGGCTGCCGGCAGCTTTCCACCCCTGCCCTGAGCTCCTGCTTTTGAATCTCGGGTGTTGCTCTCTCACCACAGCCTAGGCCTCTGGTGAATATGGCCAAGGCTCAGGCATCAGAACATGGCAGCAGCTGGCCCAGAGTGCAGCATGTCGGTTGGGTGGGAGTCGCAGTGTTCGGACTGGCTTTTGAAATCTCTCCGCGAGCCAGATGAAAAAGTGCAACGGGGCAGTTCCGGCCCCTGGCCGAGGTTGCCCCATCCCTGATGTAAATTAACATATTCCAGATCACAAGACATTGTGAAAAAATGTTTCCTGATGTCACCTCTAATTATTTTTGCCAATCAGTTTAAATTTCTCTGTTACTCAAAACAGTTTCTTCTTATTTACTCCATAATTCATGATTTGAACACTTTTATCAAATCTCCTCTCAATCTCCCTGCTCCAAGGAAAACAACCCCAACTACTCCAGTAACTCCACATAACTGAAGTCCTTCATCCCTAATATCATTTTAGTAATTATTTTTAAAATTAATCATTCATGGGAAATGTGCATCACTGCCTAGGCCAGCATTTATTGCCCATCCTTAATTGCCCTCGAGAAGGTGGTGGTAAACTGCATTCTTGAAACGCTGCAGTTTATGTGGTGTAGGTACACCCACAGTGATGTTAGAGAGGGAGTGCCAGGATTTTGACCCAGCAACAGTGAAGGAACAGTGCTTGCACACGAACGGGGGAGAGAGCTCATCATGAGTGAGACACAGCCAATTTGGTGCACTGTGGGAATTCTGTGCATAGGGGAAGAGGTGCTCCTTGCATTTTTTCCTTGCTATCCAACTTCTTAAATCTTCAGAGCACGGTCTTGCCCTGCTGCAGCAGGGGAGGCTACAAGAGAAAGGAATGAATGGTAAGTAGTGGGTAAGGTCGGGTAAGTATTTACTACTTTAATTGCTTATAGTTTAAGGTTTTTTTTGTGGCTTATAGTTTGTATATTCTATAGTAACGAGGATCAGGAAAGAAGGGCCCTAGAGTAATTGATTTAAAAGATTTAATTTAAAGAGATAAGTCATAGCAGGAGAGCTCAAAGTTGTGGTGTGCTCCTCGTGCTCCATGTGGGAAGCCGGGGACATTTCCTGTGCCAGGACCAGCATGCGTGCAGGAAGTGTGTCCAGCTGCAACTCCTGGAAGCTTGGGTTTCAGAGCTGGAATGGCAGCTGGGGACACTGTGGGGCATCTGCGAGTCTGAAAGCATCGTGGATAGCACGTTGAGAGGGGTGGTCACATCATGGATGAAGGGACTTGAGGAAGGAAGGGAATAGGTGACCACCAGGCAGTCCAAGAGAAACAGGCAGATAGTTCAGGGCCCTGGGGTCCCGCTCACATGTCAGTATTCCATTTTGGAGGCTGAGGAGGGTGCTGGTTCCTCCAGGGAGTGCAGACAGAGCCGAACTTCTGGCACCACAAGCAGCCAATATGTACAGGAGGGGAGGAAGGGAGGAAGAGCAATAGTAATAGGGGATTCTATCGTCAGGGTAACAGACGTTACTGTGGCTTTCAACGTGACTCCAGGATGCCTCCCTGGTGCCAAGGTCTGGGATGTCACAGAACGGCTGCTGGGCATCCTGAAGGGGGAGGGTGATAAGGCAGAGGTCATGGTACATGTTGGTACCAATGACATAGGTAGAAAGAGGGATGAGGTCCTGCATCAAGAATTCAGGGAGTTAGGCAGTAGGCTAAAAAGCAAGACCTCTCGGGTTGTAATCTCTGGGTTTCGCCCAGTGCCATGTGCTAGTGAGCTCAGAAATAGGAGAATAGCACAGATGAATATGCGGCTTAAGAGCTGGTGCAGGATTTTAGATCCCTGGATCATTGGTACTGTTTCTGGGGAAGGTGGGACTTGTACAAGCTGGACAGTCTACATATGAAGCAGAGCTGGACTAACACTCTTGCAGGTGGGTTTGCTAGTGCTGTTGGGAGGAGTTTAAACTAATTCAGCAGGGGGAGGGGGCACAGAATGTTAACAGAATAGGGACATATCATAATACAGTAAAACAATCAAGTCAGAGGGAGTAGAGCTGCAATAAGTTTCAAGGGAATAAGGCAAGGCTGGATGGCCTCTATTTTAATGCCAGGAGTATTACAGGTAAAACGAATGAGTTAAGGGCGAGGATTGACACATGGAATTGTGATATAGTAGCCATCACTGAGACATGGTTGAGGGAGGGCAGGATTGGCAGCTCAACATTCCGGGATATAGAATCTTCAGGGGAGACAGGGGAGGGGGTAAAAGATGAGGAGGCATTGAATTATTAGTTAATGAGTCAGTTACTGCAGTAAGGAGAGATGCTATCTTGGAGAAGGCATCGAATGAAGCTTTGTGGGTAGAGCTCAGGAATAAAAAAGGGGCAACCAAATTGTTATTATAGACACCCAGATAGTCAGCAGGAAATTGAGGAGTAAATATGTGCACAATTTGCGGAGGTGTGTAAAAACAATAACAATAGGGTAATTATATTAGGTGATTTCGACTTTCCCAACGTTAATTGGGATAGACATAGTGTTAAGGGCTTGGATGAAGTGGATTTCTTGAAATGCGTACAGGAGAATTTTTTAGGTCAATATGTAGAGGGTCCCACAAGGGACGGCGCAGTGCTGGACCTAATTCTGGGGAATGAAGCCGGACAGGTGGCTGAGGTGGCAGTGGGGGAGCATTTTAGCGATAGCGACCACAACATGGTACAGTTTAAGTTTGTTATGGACAAAGAAATAGACAAGTTGCAAAAAAATGTTTTGGATTGGGGGAAGAGTGGATTTTAGTAAAATAAGGCAGGATCTGGTCAAGGTAGACTGGGAACAACTACATGTGGGGAAATCTATGGAGGAGCAGTGGGGGCATTCAAAAAGGAAATAGGGAGGGTACAGGCTCAACATGTTCCCTCTAGGGTGATAGGGAGGAGTAACAAGCCCAGAGAACCATGGATGACCAGAGATATTCAGATACGATGAGAAGGAAAAGGGAGGATTTTAGCAGGTACAAGTGAAGCAAATCAGCGGAGGCATTAGTGGAGTACAGAAAGTACAGGGTGGTGCTTAAGAAAGCAATTAGGAGAGCAAAGAGGGGATATGAGAAAGCTCTGGCCGGTAAAAGTAGGGAAAACCCAAGATATTCTATAAGTACATCAATGGGAAGAGGATAATCAGGGTAAGGGTAAGGCCTATAAGGGACCAAGGGGGCAATCTATGGATGGAGCCGGAAGACATTGCTAGAGTGTTGAATGAATACTTCACATCTCCCAAGAGAATGAGGTTGAAGATATTGAACTTGGAGAAAGAGACTGCGAGGTTCTTAAGTAAATTGATATGGAAAGTGACAAGGTATTGGAGGTGGTGGCAGGCTTAAAACTGGACAAATTTCCAGGTCTGGATGATTTGTGTCCCAGACTTCTGAGGGAGGCAAGGGAGGAGATCACAGGGGCTCTGACCTAAATTTTAATTCCCCTCTGGCCATGGGGGAGATGCCAGAGGACTGGAGAACAGCTAATGTGGCTCTACTATTTAAGAAGGGTTGTAGAGATAAGCCAGGGTACTACAGGCCAGTGTGTCTCACGTCAGTGGTAGGGAAACTATTGGAGAAAATTCTGAAGGAGAGGATCTATCTCCACTTGGAGAGGCAAGATTTGATCAGGGATAGTCAGCATGACTTTGTCAGAGGGAGATCATGCCTAACAAATTTGATTGAATTTTTTGAGGAGGTGACCAGGTGTGTAGATGAGGGTAGTGCAGTTAATGTAGTTTATATGGATTTCAGCAAAGCCTTTGACAAGGTCCCACATGGGAGACTTATAGAGAAGGCAAATGCACATGGGATACAGAGTAATTTGATCAGGTGGATTCAAAATTGGCTTAGTTGTAGGAGACAGAGGGTGAAGACAGAAGGATGCTTTAGTGGCTGGAAGCCAGTGTCCAGTGGCTTACCACAGGATCTGTGCTCAGTCCCCTATTATTTGTCATTTATATAAATGATATAGATGACTATGTGGGGGTAGGATTAGTAACTTTGCAGATGACACAAAGATTGGCCAGGTGGTTAGCCGTGAGTTTGAGTGTCTTGCGCTCCAGGAAGCTATAGACAGGATGGTCAAATGGGCAGATAAGTGGCAGATGGAATTTAACCCTGAAAAGTGTGAGGTGATATACTTTGGAAGGAGTGATTTGACAAGGAAGTATTCAATGGACGGCATGACACTAGGAAGTTCCGAGGAACAAAGGAACCTTGGCCTGTGTGTCCATAGATCTCTGAAGACGGAGGGGCATGTTAGTGGTGTGGTGAAAAAGGCATATGGGGCACTTGCCTTTATCAATCGAGGCATAGATTACAAAAGTAGGCAGGTCATGTTGGAGTTGTATGGAACATTGGTGAGGCCACAGCTGGAGTACTGTGCGTAGTTCTGGTTGCCACATTATAGGAAGGATGTGATTGCACTGGAGGGGGTGCAGATGAGATTCACCAGGATGTTGCCTGGGATGAAATATTTAAGTTATGAAGAGAGGTTGGATAGACTTGGGTTGTTTTCATTGGAGCAGAGAAGGCTGAGGGGTGACCTGATCGAGGTGTACAAGATTAAGAGGGGAATGGACAGGGTGGATAGGGAGCAGCTGTTCCCCTTAGTTGAAGGGTCAATCATAAGCGGGCATAAGTTCAAGGTGAGGGGCAGGAGGTTAAGGGGGGATGTGAGGAAAAACATTTTTACCCAGAGGGTGGTGACTGTCTGGAATGCACTGCCTGGAAGGGTGGTGGATGCGGATTGCCTCACATCCTTTAAAAAGTACCTGGATGAGCACTTGGCATGTCATAACATTCAAAGCTGTGGGCCAAGTGCTGGTAAACGCGATTAGGTAGGTAGGTCAGGTATTTCTCATGTGTCAGTGCAGACTCAATGGGCCAAAGGGCCTCTTCTGCATTGTGATTCTGTGAACGGCGATATATTTCCAAGTCAGGATGGTGAGTGACTTGGAGGGAAACTTGCCGGTGGAGGTGATCCCATGCATTTGCTGCCCTTGTCCTTGTAGGTGGTGGAGGTCACAGGTTTGGAAGGTGCTGTTCAAAGAACCTTGGTGAGTTGTTGCAATGCATCTTGTAGACATTGCCACCACTGTGTGTCTGTGGTGGGGGAAGTGAATGTGTCATTCTCCAGATTGACACCTCAGTTTTAGTTATGTCTGGTGCTGCTCCTGGCATGCTCTCCTGTACTCTTTATTGAACCAGGGTGGATCCCCTGGCTTGATGGTAATAGTAGAGTTGGGGATATGCTGGGCCATGAGGTTACAGATTGCTGTTGTATACAATTCTGCTGCTGATGACCCACAGCGCTTCATGCCCAGTTTTGAGTTGCTAGATCTGTTTGAAATCTATCCCATTTAGCACAGAGATGGTGCCACACAACATGATGAAGGGTATCCTCAATGTGAAGATGGAACTTTGCGCGGTGGTCACTCCTATGAATAGTGGCATCCTACAGATGCATTTGAGACAGCTAGGTTGGTGAGGGCGAGGTCAAGTAGGTTTTTCCCTCTTGTTGGTTCCCTCACCACCTGCCAAAGACCCAGTCTAGCAGCTATGTCCTTTATGACTTGGCCAACTCGGTCAGTAGTGATGTTACCCAGCCACTTTTGTTGTTAGACATTGAAGTCCCCTGCCCAGAGTACATTTTGTGCCCTTGCCACTCTCAGCGCTTCCTCAAAGTGGTGTTCAACGTAGAGGAGTACTGATTTATCAGCTGACGGAGACAGTAGGTGGTAACCTGCAGGACATAAGAACATAAGAAATAGGAGCAGGAGTATGCCATTCAGGGCCTCAGGCCTGTCCCACCACTCAATAAGATCATTGCTGATCTGCCCCAGGCCTCAACTCCTCTTTCGTGCCAGCTCCTCATAGCCCTCAATATTTCAAAAATCTATCTATCTCCTCTTTAAATACTTTCAGTGATCTCACCTCCACAATTCTCTGGGGTAGAGAATTCCAGACATTCACTTCCCTCCGAGAAAAGAAATTCCTTCACATCTCAGTTTTAAATGAGTGTCCCCTTATTTTGTAGCCATGTCCCCTAGTTCGAGATTCCCCCACTAGTGGAAACATTTTCTCAGCATCTACCTGTCAAGCCTCCTCAGAATCTTGTATGTTTCAATAAGATCGCACCTCATTCTTCTAAACTCTGATGAATAAAGACCTAACCTGTTTAGCCGTTCTTGATAAGTCAACCACTTTTTCCCAGGAGTCAGCCTAGTGAATCTCTTTTGAACTGCCTCCAATGCCAGTATATTCTTTCTTGAATACGGAGACCAAAACTATACACAGCTGCGGCCTCACCAACACCCTGTACAATTGTAACAAGACGTCCCTATTTTTAAACTCCAACCCCCTAGCAAAACAGGCCAAAATTCCATTTGCTTTCTTAATTACTTGCTGCACCTGCATGCTATTTTTTGTGTTTCATGTACAAGAACACCCAGATACCCCTGTGTTGCATTTTTTTGGAGTCTCTCTCCATTTAAATAATAGTCTGCCTTTTGATTCTTCCTACCAAAGTGCATGACCTTACACTTTCCTATATTGCCCACTCACTCAAACTGTCCACATCCCCTTGCAGTTGCTTATGTCCTCATCACAACATGTTCCCCTGCCTACTTTTGTATCACCAGCCAATTTGGATATGTTACATGTATCCAAATCCAATCCCCCCTCCTCCAAGTCATTAATATAGATAGTAAATAATTGAGGCCTTAGGGCTGATCCTTGTAGCTCTCCACTAGTTACGTCTTTCCAACTGAAAAAGACCCATTAATCCCAAATCTCTGCCTTCTGTGTGTTAACCAATCCTCAATCAATGCTAATACATTATCCCCAGTACTGTGAGCTCTTATCTTGTACAATAACCTTTTATGTGTCACCTTATGGGATGCCTTCCGGAAAACCAAATACACTACATCTACTAGTTCCCCTTTATCAACTCTGCTTGTGAAATCCTTAAAGAACTGTAGCAAATTTGTCAAACATGATTTCCCTTTCACAAAACCTTGTTGACTCTGTTTGATTGTCCTGCTATCTCTTCCCTAATAATGGACTCTAACATTTTCCCAATGATAGATGTTAGGCTGACTGGCCTATAGTTTCCTGCTTTTTGCCTCTCTCCCTTCTTGAACAGGGGCATCACATTCGTGGTTTTCCAATCCGCTGGGACCCTCATGGAATCCAGTGAGTTTTGGAATATTTTGTTCAAGGGGGTTTCCTTGCCAATGTTTGACCTGATGCCATGAGACTTCATAGGGTCTGGAATCGATGTTGAGGCCTCCCAGGGCAACTTCCTCCCAACTGTATACCAGTGTGACACCATCTCTGGTGGGTCTGTCCTGCCAGTGGGACAAGACATAATCAGGGACGGTGATGGTGGTGACTGGGACATTGTCTGTAAGGTATTATTCCATGAGTAAAACTATGTCAGGCTATTGCTTGACTAGTCTGTGGGACAGCTTGGCCAATTTTGGCACAAGTCCTCAGATGTTACTAAGGAGGAATTTGCAGGGTCGACAGAGTTGACATGGTTAACAGGGCTGTATGTGCTATTGTTTTTTCTGGTGCTTAGCTCAATGCTGGGCCGTCTGTCCGGTTTCATTATTTCTTTTAGATTTCACAACTGTTTTGATACAATTGAGTGGCTTGCTGGGCCATTTCAGAGGACATTTATGACTCAACCACATTGCTGTCGGACTGGAGTCACATGTAGGCCAGACCAGGTAAGATTTCCTTCCCTAAAGGCATTAGTGAATCAGATGGGTTTTTTTCGACAATCAACAATGGTTTCACGGTCATCGTTAGACTGGATTTTAATTCCAGTTGTGTCAATTGAACTTACATTCCACCAGCTGCCATAGTTGGAGTTGAACCTGTCCCCAGAACATTAGCTTGGGCCCCTGGTGATATTACCATTACACCACCATCTCCCATAACTCTGCCAATCCCACTTAAATTGTTTTGCATTTGTCCCTTATGTGATTCCTCCTACTTCTGACCTATCCTTTACTTTGATTTGCATCACCCAGCCCACCATGACCTTGTTTCCCTTCCCTAATGTTTCATCCTGGTGCTCCTTCCCCTACCAAATTAGTTTAAATCCCTCCTCCACATCCCCACGAGGACAATGGCTCCAGCACCTTTCAGCATCATCCACCAGAACTAGTTCCAATGTCAGAGCAATCTGAAGCCCTCTCTCCTACACTATTTCTCCAGCCATGTTTAATCCTACTATTCCTATACTGTATAATGTTTTAATCTTTTTTCCGATGAGAAAGATCCTACAGCTTTTACAATGGTTGCAATGAGAAATCTGGTTTGCTTAACATTGTTTCATATAAAGTTGCACTTTTCAGGAATGCAACTAAAATGTTAAGCAAGGAATTGCTGTACTCACTAGCACATGGCACTGGGACTAATCCAGAGATTACAATGAGGTTCTGCTTTTTAACTTCATCTCTTGCTCCTGAAACTCTGACTGCAGGACCTCAACCTGTTTCCTCTCTATGTCATTGGCTCTCACTTGAACCATGACTTTTGGCTGTTTCCTTTTCCCCCTCAAAATTTTCCACCCCTTCCCAGTGATATTCTTTGCCCTGGCATCAAGGAGGCAACACACCATGTAGCTTCATGACCAAAGCCCACATCAGATTCATGATCTGTGAAGAGTAATGTAATTTGACCCAGGCCAGTGAAATGAGCCACAGTGTTACTAAGATACCACCAAATTCATGCGTCTGTTCCATATAGGATGAGCCCTGCTGGAAGTACAAATGTTTAGATGCTGAATGGAAAAAGATCCAGTTCTGCTATGATGGCCCTTACAGAAAATAGTAGGCCAACAATCACTGCCCAGAGTCACAGGGGAGAAATGGTGACTTGGTGTGATACCAAAGGGACACCGAAAGACAGTGTTTGAAATGTACTATGGGATGAGTCACAGTTTTCATAAATGGAAGGGTCATGGAGAAAACTATAGGGGAAAGACAAAATTGGAGGGAAAATTGGGAGAAAAGAAACAAAGCACTGTGGCTAATTAGAGCTTCCGCTCAATTGCTTTGATTTTGTTTTTTGCTATTTGGCCAAAATTGATGTAGCTGGTGTGAAGATTATGGCATTTTAAGCGCAATTTGTATTCAGCACAACTCAAGTTTCTGTGATCTTTTGTACCAGTTTTCAAAATATAGTGCTGGAAGCAGTCCCAAAAAATTAGCCAATTAATCACCATTTCTACTGATTGCACTTATTTGCAGGCCTTTTAATTTGATTCTTCTGGGTGCATGGACATTAAAAGGTATGATTTAATGGCTTTTGAAAATAACTTTTGTTTTAATTTGCCAAGAAACTACTAAATTGTTTTATATTCCTTTAAAGATGAAATTCAATAATTTAAAATTGGATTGCTCAGAGCCAGTGGATTGAAATGAAAGTGATTTATTTCTGGTGGTAAACAAACTTCATAAATTTACCATTCCTAAAATATATGAAGGAATATTTTTATAAGCAAAATTTTTTTAAAAGTTTTAAATGCTGCTTGATTTAGCTGGTTCATGGCAGATTTTATGTTTGACAACATGCAAATATGTTTGAGCGGAAAACTGCAGGGAGAATGCTTGTTAATTCTTTAATGTAGGGAACTATTTGACTGAGTGATGGTTTCAGAATTGTTTAAATGTAGTAGCATTTGGCTGATAACATTAAATGCATGATACAATGGAACATTTTTATAAGTCAAGTATTGTTTGCGACAGACACAGCAAATAAGATAATTAGATGAGTTGTCACTACAAATTTGAGGCCATCCCAGCCTCCGCAACTCAAGTGGAATACCCTATTGAAATGATAGACCCTCCACTTTGATTGTTGAAATCATCCCAACTTTCAAACCATTTTCCTGCTTACACTCGCTGAACAAAAGAAAAAGCATTGGATTGTATAACTGGTGCATTGTGGGCAAGTAGCACAAGCGGCAATCCCCTCATCGGAATCTGGCTGTCTCAGACAATGCAGGATGTTTGAAGGCTATCGCTAAAAGCAGCTATAAAAATAGGCTCAGCATTTCGGAAACAAAGAGCTGTTTTAATTTACAAGCTGCCTTTACTATTGATGGCTATGTTTCATTGCCAGGAAAACTGCAGTGGAATAATACCACTGCTGCCACTTCAGCAGAGATCAGCTAACTCAGCAGAGACTAAGGATTGCGACTGATACTTTGCTGGTTCAAACTAGATACATTTACTGAGCCAATAGAGATTAAATAATGTTTTAATTCTCATTGGAAGTAAATCCAATTATGAGTGAATTGAACTGTTGTTTCCAGGAATGTATTTGAATTTGGAAACATGACTAATCGATAGATTGGAACCAGAAGTATGCTGAATTGCTTTGCATTTAAATTATTATAAGGAAATAAATAAAATGAACTTTAGAGCATCAGGAAAAAAACAATGTAAGAATGTTAGAAATAGGAGCTGGTTTAGGCCATTTGGTCCTTTGAGCCTGTTCCACCACTCAACAAGATCTTAGCTGATGTTCTACTTCAGCTCCACCTTCCCCACACTACCCCTGTATTCCTTAACTCCCTTAGTACTCAAAAATCTATTGACCTCTGTCATGAAGAAACTTAACAAGTAAGCATTTATGGCTCTCTGAGGTAGAAGATTTCAAAGATTTACTCCCTTTGAGTGAAGAAATTTCTCCTCATCTCAGTCCTATATGGCTGATCCCTTATTCTGAGACTATGACCCCTGTTCTAGGTGCCCCAGCCAGGGACAACATCTATCCTGTCAAATACTTTGAGAATTTTATATGCTTCAATTCAATCACCTCTCATTCTTCTAAACCCCAGGGAATATAGGCCTAGTCTTGGCAGAAAAGTTGAAGCTCATGGAATAACAGGGACAGTGGCAGCACGGATACGAAGTTGGACGAGTGACAGGTAACAAGAGAGTAGTGGTGAATGGCTGTTTTTCGGACTGGAGGAAGGTGTACAGTGGTGTTTTCAGCCGTCAGTTTTAAGACCACAGCTTTTTTTGATCTATATTAAAGACCTAGATGTGGGTGTACAGGGCACAATTTCAAAATGTGCAGGTGACACAAAACTTAGAAGTATTGTAAACTGTGAGGGGGATGGTGATAGACTTCAAGAAGACATAGACAAACAGGTGGAATGAGTGGACCGATGGCAGATGAAATTTATTGCATAAAAGTGTGAAGTAATATGTTCTGGTAGGAAGAACAAGAAGAAGCAATATAAAATAATCAGTGTAGTTCCAAAGTGGGTGCAGGAATAGAAATATCTGGGGTATATGTGCACAAATTGTTGAAGGTGGCAAGACAGCTTGAGAATGCAGTTAAAAAGATATACAGGCTCCTGGGTTTCATAAATAGAGGCGTGGAGTATAAAAGCAAAGATGTTATGATGGATCTTTATAAAACACAGATTGAACATTAACTGTAGTTTTGCGTCCAGTTCCTAACAAATTAGAAAGGATGTAGAGGCTTTAGAGAGGCACAGAAAAGATGTACGAGAATGGTTCCAGGTATGAAGGGCATCAGTTACTTGGATAGATTGGAGAAGCTGGGGCTGTTCTCCTTAGAGAAAAAGTTGAGACGTGATTTGATAGAGATGTTCAAAATCGAGGGGCCTAAGTAGAGGAGATAAAGGGAAGCTGTTCCCATTGGCAGAAGCACTGAGAACCAGATAACATTGATTTAAAGTGGTTGGCAAAAGAACCAATGGTGACATGAGGAAAAGCTTTTTTATGCAGTGGGCAGTTGGGATCTCAAATGCACCACGTAAGCATGTGGTGAAGGCAGATTCACTTGTGGTTTTCAAAACGCAATATATTAGTACCTAAAAAGAAAAAAATTGCAGGGGAAAGGGCAAGGCAATAGGATTAGCTGATTTGCTCGTGCAGATATTGGGCCAAATGGCTTCCTTCTGGGCTATAGCCATTTCACCATTCTATGGCATTGATTTTGCAGCCAGCGGTGAAGAGGCGGCTTTCAGCAAAGTAATGGAAAGTGTTGTGGTCAGTGCTATCAAACAGCACTTGCTTAACAATAACCTGCTCACTGACGCTCAGTTTGGGTTCCACCAGGGCCACTCAGCTTCTGACCTCATTACAGCCTTGGTTCAAACATGAACAAAAGAGCTGAACTCCAAAGGGAAGGTGAGAGTGACTGCCCTTGATATCAAGACCGTATTTGGCCGAATGTGGCGAATGAGTGCTATCAAAACTGGAGTCAATGAGAATCAGAGGACAAGCTCTCTGCTGATTGGAGTCATACCAAGCATTACCCAGATCTCCCTGTCGCTTGCCATTTCAACACTCCACCCTGCTCTTATGCCCACATGCCTGTCCTTGGCTTGCTGCATTGTTCCAGTGAAACTCAACGCAAACTGGAGGAACAGCACCTCATCTTCTGACTAGGCACTTTACAGCCTTCCGGACTGAATATTGAGTTCAATAATTTTAGATCTTGAACTGTCTCCTCCATCCCCACCCACTTTCCCCCTCCTTTTTGTTTTTTCCAATAATTTATATAGATTTTTCTTTTTCCACCTATTTCCATTATTTTTAAATGTATTTCCACCCATTGTTTATCTTTATCTTTTAGTCCTTTTAGTATTCCCCCACCCCCACTAGAGCTATCTGTACCTTGTCTGTCCTGCTTTCTACTCTTAATTAGCACATTCCTTTAGATAATATCACCACCTTCAACACCTCTTTGTCCTTTTGTCTGTGACATCTTTTGGTTATCTCCACCTATTACTGGCTGCTTGTCCCAACAATGCCCCCCCCCCACACCACCCCTTTAAAGCAGCTTAATTTCACCCCTTTCCTACTTTTACTTAATTCTGTTAAAGGGTCATGAAAACTCGAAACGTCAACTGTGCTCTTCTCCGCCGATGCTGCCAGACCTGCTGAGTTTTTCCAGGTATTTCTGTTTCTCTTTTTGTTCTGGATTTCCAGTATCCGCAGTTCTTTGCTTTTATCTCTGAGCAGAAAGTAATATTTATTTTGCATGCCTATTTAGAGTAAAACGACTCGTAATGCCCTGAACCATTCATTGGCCGGGTGGTCTGGCCTTTCTGAAGGAGCGTAACGAGTATGAAGAGAGACCCAGGCAGCTGGTGGAAATCAGTAATTCTTCAGTGACTGATGATCAAGCTGATGTTAGAGTGAGGAAAGGTGAATGTCAACAGCTGAATGTTTAAACCATTTATGAGCAGTTTGAGCTTCTGTACCGTGACAAATGAACATGCATCACTGCAAATGTTTTCTTCTGACAGGTGCACAGCTTTGGACATACAGGCTGGTGATGGTGGCGAGTCAGCAGTGTTATGGGACAGTCCTTCTACCTTGGACTTCAGGACTGGGATTTGATATAGACAGACTGGGGACATACTCTGGTGCTGCTTAACACTTGTTTATTTATATTACGTCTAAACAGGTTACACAGTAGGTATGTAGCTCCTAGCATTATTCCAACCTCTCTCTTGACAGTCTAACACATAATTGATTGATGTCAGTGGTACGTCGTCATCTGCACCAAACATTAGCATCTGTGAACCCTTTACTCTACACCTTCCCCCAAGTTTCCTATTCCATTTTCAATAATAACTTGAACCTATGATTGGAATTTTCCGGCCCTGTTGGCATTGGGCATCATGGCAGGTGGGATGGGTGGGGCTCAGTGACAATATGACAAGAAGGCCAAAAATCGGTTTCACATTGGTGTGAAAACACTGCAGGATCATCAGATGGTGTCTGCCATGGCAGAACGCCAAGCCTGCTGAAAGCCAGCGTGAATCAGCTTTGCATCCGGCTAATGGGATGCAAAGTAAGGCCCGCCTGGAACCACACCCTCATGCCAGATTTACCACTTTGCCAGCAGGAAAACACGCCAGCCCAGAAGATGTCTGGACAAGTGTGATGTGCAGAAGTTGGGACTTTGCGTTGGGGTCTTGTTCAGGTTGCAGACATATGGAGCCCTACTGCTAATGGACACTATAGGAATATGTGCACCACATACTGGGTGGATTCTCCTGGGCATGGCTCTGCCATGAAGCAGCTCACGGGAGGTGAGAGGTCTCTGTTGATGTCTCGGGTCTGCTTCGGAACAGCACGGTCTCGGCCATGAGCTGCTACAGATGATCGATGAAGTGTGGAGAAAGGAAGGTCCAGCTGTGAGTGGGAGAGGAAGGCGTACCAGATGGGGGGCTGGTGTTGAGGTTCGGAAGATGGGGGAACAAAGATGTTGGGGAATGAGATTGAGTGATGGAGGTTGGAGGTGTTGGGGGTGAGGTTGGGAGGGGGGAGGAGTGAGTGCAGTGGGAGGATTGTGTAATGGGGGAGAATGCTGCCAGTGGGGAGATAGGTGTAAGGGGGGAAGGAAGATATAAGGGAATGAGTTCGGAGGAAAGAAGCATTTCAGAGGGTGGAAGGAGTTTGGAGGGAGGGAAGGAATTCCAGGGGGGAAGGTGTCCACCAGGGAGGAAGGAGCTCGGAGTGGGAAAGGAGTTCAGAGGAAGGGAGTAGTTTCGAGGGGGGAGGGATTCCTGGGGGAGGAGGGCGTCCAGGGAGAGGAAGGAGTTTGGAGGGGGAAGTAGCCCTCGGGGGAGGAAGGAGAGATTCTGAGGAAGGTTGGGAATGTGCACATTTACATGGACATCCTGGAATGACAAGACATCGGGTTGGTAGGTGACGGTGGGGAGATGGAAGGTGATGCCAGGCGCTCAACAGTGATGGGTGAAAAGACCTGGGTGACTTGTGGGAGGGGAAAGGACAGGACAGCTGATAAAAAACTTAACAACTACCATAGCTGTGGAAATCAAAAGTGAGCGGAGCCTCGTGTTCAATGAGCACAGCTGCTGCATGAGAGTGCACTCAGTGGGTGGGTGGAGATACAGGTCAGTTCAGATGGAAAGAGAATCCCAGAAGGCAGCATTGAAAATGTTCAGGACAGTAAGATGAGTGTGATGGAGGAAGGCTCCGCATGAGTGGGAGAGTGCTTTCACGAGGCTCTGAAAGGTCCTGCCACACACATGCTTCTCCCTCTAGAATCACTCGTGGGCCGGCTGTGTGCAGCTGAGCTGCTGGTGGGGGGAGTTGGGGGTGGGGGGGAGGTGGATATGATGTGCAGTGGGAGGACTCATGAGGCCTGTAAATGAAGCTGAAAGACACCATTACACATTACTTTCAGATTATAAAAGTGACAAAATGTGTTCACCTGTGCAACCACTTGTGATCAGAATTTCTTAACTTCTCACTTCTTCGAGCTGCTGCCCTGACACCCACAGCAGGGGTGGAGACAGCCTGTGTAATGGCCCTGTTGCCTCTGATGACTTCAGAGGTGTGACAGCCTTGAGAGCCCCAGCTTACTTTAGCTGCCCTCCTGTGGGCCAACTGCTCCCTCTGCAGTGACAGGTTGAGGTGGTCATAGGCAAAGGGGACTCGGAGGGAGCGGACAGCCTCTGAGATTCCTGGGTGGATGACTCAAGGGTGTCCAGCTTTCACTTCTCCTCCCTTCGGGTGCCTGAGGGCCCTGGCCTGATTCCTTGAGGGGAAGGAGCACTTGGAGGGATGTTGAGGTGCCCTGTTTCCCTCTCGCATTGACTCTGCTGCCATGCACTAATTATCTCTACTTTGGTTCACTGGGAGCTCTGCCAAGCGACTGATACTCTCAGCCAGCCAGTCCCTCAGTTCCAGCTAAGAGGACACCTCCTCCATTAAAGAGCTGGAAATATGCAGCCTGGAACATCCTTCACAGCATTGCCACTACAGGAACTCAGCCATGGCTACCGCAATGGAGTGCAGGTCTGCGCATACCTCCACGCTCTGCTAAACCAGAGTCTTCATGGCATCCACCAGCCTTCCGATGGAGACTTCCATACGTGCACATGTGGGCGCCACTTAATCAGAAAGCAGGTAGATGCATTCTTCCGGCTCGCATACCATTCTGCTGAGGGTTTCCAACAGCTCTATGTGATGTTCACACACCTTTTGCTGACTCTCCACGATGAGCTGGAAGGTCAAATCCAGAGGCTCGTCAACTGACTCAGACCTCACAGATGCCTGATCCCCAGAAGTCCTCCGAGTGCCAAAAGCTCAGCTGAACCTGCCTCCTCCTGCTGCGGACATGTGTCCATGCACTGACCACCAAATTGTGAACCTGAGCCTGCTCTAGATCTAGGCCCCATCGAGGTGTGTAGCTCTGCACTGGTGCAGGGTGTGAGTAAGTGCTGTGAAGGGTCTTCCAGGCTGTTTATTTCCAGCTCTTCAATGGAGGAGGTGTCCTTTAGCTGGAACTGAGGGACTGGCTGGCTGAGAGCATAGGTCGCTTGGCAGAGCTCCCAGTGAACCAAAGTAGAGATAATTAGTGCATGGCAGCAGAGTCAAAAGCAGGAGCCAGAGCACTCACAGTTGCGTTGAGACAGGGATAATGTGGTGTCGGATCCTCATGTGGGTATTAACCGCTGGCCTCAATGTTGCCACAGGCTTGGTCCATGTCTTCACTGGTCATCACGATGGCACACTCCTCAAAGTGAGTGAAAGCCCTAATGTGGGCCACGTCAATCCCAGTCTGGGACCTCTCCCTGCTGTTGTGAGCCAGCTTCTCCTTCATGAAAACAGATGGGGAGAGTGTGAACAGGACACATGGCACAGCATGGAATATTTGTGTGGTGAACGGAGCCATGGATGGGATGAGGACGTGAGTTCTAGAGGATATGACCCTGATGGAGATGTGAGGGTATGTGTGAGAGTTAGTGGTGTTGTCCCTTGAGGTTTGAGATCCCTGTGGATGCGTGATGTGTTTCTGAGTGTGTGAGTTGAGAGTGATGAAAAGAGAGACTTACCCTGGCGGAACAGATGAGAGCATTCATCCTCTTCCTGCACTGGATGGTTGACCTCCTCTGTGCTTTGGTGGCACTGACCACTACTGCCACCGCTTCCCAGGCTGGATTGGTGACTCTGGTGGACCTCCTGCAGCTGGAGCATGGGTAGTGGATATCGTGGCAACTTTCCACTGCATCCAGCAGTGCCCCAGAGTGGTGTCACTAAATTTGCAGTCTGCCATCTTCCTTGCTTTCAGGACTATCTGTCACCTGGAGTAGTTCTAGTCTGTAGACATGAAGTAGGCTGCGATCTGGTGCGCTTTAAATATGATGCTCAGAGTGAGGAAGCGCTAAAGTCATGGCCTGGTGGGCAAATCTGAGCCTGCCCGCCAGCAAGCTGGCATGTTTCCCATGAATACATTATTAATGAAGCACTGGGAATGGGGCTATACAGTGCAAAAACCCGCCATTGCGGCAGGCGGGTAAAACATCCTCTACCCCGCCCGCTACTGCACATTGTGCAAATCTGGGATGATTCTGTCCTATTTCTTTAACTATTTACATTGCATTTCTCTAACTCCCTTTTTTACAACAACAGATTTTACCAAACTCCAACTCCTATTCTTCTCCTCCCAAAGTCGGAGTCCTGGAGAATTCAATCTCCCTCGGTATTTTCGGCCCTTAGAGAAGACGTCTTGGAAACATAAGTGTTTTCTCCTGCATCTGGTCGGATAGCATCATCTGCGGAATAGGACAAAACTTTATCAGTATTGCTGGGAAGCAGAGTGTAGGTTTCAGGATGACCAAACTACAAGGACAATGAAGACTCTTCAACAAATGATTGATCCAAGAGAGAAAACTGAAGAGAATCAATCTTTGGACTCTCTGGGCCTCAAAGAGAAGAACTCAGGACACTGAGCAACTTAGATACAAAGGGAAAGAGCTCCAGGAGAGGAGTGATCTTTAACTCCAGGGAAGATTATCACAGCTATATCATCCACCGTTGTATCAATGACCAAAAACGCAATAAATATCTGAGATTTTGATTAACTTCCTTTAAGACTCTCAGGAAAAGAAGAAGAGATGATTTTCAAGTGATAATTTGGGAGGCATTGTAAGAGACCCACACTTCTCTCTGTGTGAGGTTTCTCCACTATGGGCAATTGGAAGAATTGCGGGGAATATGGAGACAAGACAACCTCATTTTCTGTAACAAGACTAATTTCCTGTAGACAATCAACATCGGGACAAGATTGATGTACAGGATTCTTCAGCTTCAGAAATGCTAAAGATTCTGTTGCAGCTTCTGTGCTGTCCTCCAGCTCTAGAGGAAAGAAGGCTTTCAGCTGGGACTGAAGTATGGGTGGCAATTGACTTTCACCCTGGGAAGTACCAGCTTTTTGTCAGTGTGATCCTCTATGGACTCTGACATGGATTCAGACAAAGCATCCTCTGTGGAAAATTTTTCATGGACAATTAGAGGTAGGCTATGCAATACATTAGTAGATCCAGTGGAACAAAGATCTGAATGCTGCTCAGCCACTTGAAACACAGCTGACCCCTCTAAAAGAACAACAGAGACTCCATATGGTGCATCTAACAACTGGAAAGATGAATCATTCCCTAGGACCTCCATCTCCAAGAGATCACACAGTGCTGCAAGGGATTCTTCCTCATCGCTCTCTAGAAGAGCCAATTCAGACCCAGCAGGTCTTCATGGGGATGGTCACCATTTGCTGCAGTGCCTTTTGCATCCATCACCTCTGGCCTTACTTCATGAGTAACTGTGAGTTTCATAACTTCAGTCTCTGCCCTGGGTCTAGTGGATGGTGTCTCTGTGAAAGAAAATAATTTGCCACTGAGTGTATAAACTTGCTCAGCTTCAGATCCAATTTGCAAGGCAGACTTAGAGCTGTTAACCATGCTATAATTCGGCCCGACACATGACTCTGTTGACTGGGTAGTCCCACAGGCAGTGGCTCCACCCACAAGAAAGCCAGCCAAACCAGTGCAGCAGGTGGTGACCATCCCCATGAAGACCTGCTGGGCCTGAATTGGCTCTTCCTAGAGATTGATAAGGAAGAATCCCTTGCAGCACCATGTGATTTCTTGGAGATGGAGGTCCTAGGGAATGATTCATCTTTCCAGTTGATAGATACACCATATGAAGTCTCTGTTGTTCTTTTAGACAAGTCAGCTGTGTTTCGAGTGGCAGATCTTGATTGACCTCAATGGGTTTGTCTAAGATAACTGGGGATGCTTTGATCCTGCCAGGTCATTGCCAAGGAGCAGATCAGCTCTGTCCATAGGCATACTGGGGATGACTCCCACAGTCACTGGTACAGACACAAGGCTGCACTCCAGGTGCACCTGATATAAGAGGATGTACCCTCCTTCAATCCCTTTTACCAACAACTTAGCACTTACTGCACTCTCTGGTGGGAAGGTCATTTTTCTCAACAGTAGAGTTTGGCTGGCCCCTGTATCCCTCAGTATCACTACAGGCCTACTTGCTTCACCCTGGGGAAATGTGTCCACCCTTCGTTCAAATACAAAATCCTTGTAACTCTCAGGGATTTGTTTAACCTCACCCGCACTCCCAGGAGTGCATCTACAGAGATTTGCAACCACAGTCAGAGCCATAGGCTGGTCTGCCATGCTCTCTGATTGACTCCCATTCTCTGTACAGGGGGTATGTGTCCCGTGTTTTACCCGTAACCTCCAGCAATTTGCCTGGAGGTGCCTACCTTTCAGCAGTTAAAACACATGGGTTTCTTGGCCTCACTTTTCATCTCAGCACTACCCCTTCTGTCCTGAGGAGGGCCCCCAACATTTCCCTCTCAGTTTCCTGTCACTCTCTCCAACTCTATCCTTTCCAGTTGGTTAGGGGTGGCTAGGCGATGGTCTCTTCTGGGACAAGGGTTTGTGGATCAGTTCATAATCATCAGCCAGTGTGATTGCCTGCCTGGCCCGTTAATCTCTCTTCCTCCAGGTGTGCTATTATTGGGACGATATGGAGTTTATAAACTCCTCAAGGAGAATTATTTCAGAGGGTTTTTGAAAGTGGCTTCTGTTTTAGTGCTCACAACCACTGGTCAAAAACAAGTTGTTTAAGCCTTTCAAATTCCAGGTACGTCCAGTCAGGCCTTTTCCTGAGCATACAGAATTTTTGACAGTACACCTCCAGCACTAACTCGTACATGCTTAAAATAGCCCTTTTTGCTGCCTCAGGGTCAGTGGCACTTTCCTCAGGCAGGAAGGATTAAACCTTGTGAGCTTTCCTTGAAAGTTCACTCTTCAGTAGTAGGGACCAACGTTGGACTGGCCACTTTACCTGCTGTGCTAACCGCTCGAAAGAGATAAAGAAGGCTTCCACCTCTGCTTTATCAAATGTAGGGATTAAATGAGCAAACCGGGTTGCCTCAGCTCTTAAGTCTGGGGACACAGTAGGATCTCTGGCCCTCAGTTCAAGCAGTCTTAGTTTAAACTCTCTTTCCCTCTCTCTATCCTGAAATTCTCTCTCTTCTCTCCGTGCCCTTTCCTGTCTTCCCTCTTTTTCTCTTTCCCTTTCCTTTTCCTTTCTCTTTCCTGAAATTCTAATTTCTGCTGCTTCAATTTTAATCTCTTTACCGCTACTCTATCCATTTCATTGCCCTCAATTTCCGTAGACCGTTGTCCATCCCTTTTAAAATTTCAGGTTTTCTGGCTTTCGGGTGAAATTCTAATCCTAAGTGCCTTGCTATCTCTTTTAACTCTTCGAGGGACAGAACTGTTAAATTTTCCTTCCCTCCCATCTGTAAAAATTCTAGCATCAAATGTGGACATTTCTACACTTTAATTGTAAAGACTACAGAAAACCTTTTTGCAGATTTTAAAATTGGTTTCAAAGGAACAATTTACTTTCCCCACTCTAATTTGTTTGTTTCATCTGTGGGAACTATTCCGGCACCAATCTCCCAATGTGTTACAACTGGTCCCCAGGTGAGCTCCCCAATTTGTTAAATTCCCAAGCAGGGCCCCAATTTTGTTATGCTGTTGGGTAAGGAGGAATGATCTGGCTCAGTTCTTTATTTAATCCCCTTAGTTGGTCGCAACAAGGTTATCCCCCTGTGGATAGCTTTTCCCAGTCCAAATGTATTTCCTTTCAGAAGGAGCCAATTCAACGAGGCCTTCTTGAGTCAGAGAAAGACCGAATTTATTAGCTACTGAAATGCAAGGAAACTTAATAAAAATGCAACACACATACACACAGGTTAGAAATGAGAAGTGAGTCCAGAAATAAAAGTTTTAAAAGATATATGAATCAGTCTTTGGCTTGTCTGTAAGGTGTAGATGGCGAAATGTTGCGGCTGTTAAGTTGGGTGATTCCAGTAGGCCTGATTTTGGCAGTTTCACAGTGGATTTGGAGACACTTGATTCTGCAGGATAGCTGAAGAAGCTGACCTATTTCCGTTTTGATTGCAGCTTCCCCTGAGCCTTGCCTCCCACAACAGACAGAAAGAAAGAGAGGGAGACTTCGCCTGCATCTGCAGGGGTGACTAGTTGGCCTTCTTGTGTTGTCACTCTCACAGCACACTAGCACAAATTGCACTGCTCTGCAGCTAACTTTTTAGCCCATTTATCCCTGTATATTTTTGTAAGAGAAAAAAAACACCTATTGAGCCCATAGCTTGTTTTCTTTGATCGCCAACGATTTTATACATTCTGAGATATGCACCAACAGGAGAGAGATTTTAGATGACTGCTAAACGTGGTAATCAGTCTTTTGTCTCTGCAAGTACAGGAGATTAAAGTTTAGTCTTTTGGATCTTTCCTATCTCCCTTTTAAGTGTCTCTGCTTGAAGAAAGCCATGACATTCAAGCGCTACATTCCATGTTCTCCCAGGACAGGTCTGTCAGTACAATTTATATAGGATTTTTTTCCAGAAAGTGGTCACTTTACATTATCAGCCATCGTTTGCTCTGTGTCCTTGCTTGTATTTTGTTAAAAATCCACATAACTTCCTTAAAAATTTCAATATTCCTGTAATTACTTCGTGACTTTAATTGGCTTTTCTTGACAGTACAAGCAACATAAGAATTAACATGCAGGTACAGAATTTAGGAAGGCAAATGGCATTTTGGCCTTTATTATAAGGCAATTAGAGTACAAGAATAAAGAAATATTGCCACAACTGTGCAGGGCTTTGCTGAGACTACACCTGGAGTATTGGGTGCAGTTTTTGTCTCCATATTTAAGAAAGGATATACTTCCATTGGAGGCAATACAGCAAAGGTTCACAAGATTGGCTCCTGGGATGAAACAGTTGAGCTATGATGAGAGGCTGAGTAAATTGGGTGTTTATTCTCTAGTGTTTAGAAGAATGAAAGGTGATTGCATTGAAATATACAAGATTCTGAAGGGACTTGATAAGGTAGACACTGAGAGGATGTTTTCCCTGGCTGGAAAACCTAGAACATGGTGGCACATTCTAAGGGGCTGATCATTTAGGACTGAGATGAGGAGAAATTTCTTCGCTCAAGGGATTGTGAATCTTTGAAATTCTCTAACCCAGAAAGTTGTGGACTGCTCTACTGTTGAACCTAGTTAAGGCTGAGATAGACAGATTTTTGGTTTTTCAAGGAATCAAGGGAAATGGAGAGCAGGTGGGAAAGTGAAGTTAAGGCAAAAAATCATTTACGACGATATTGAATGGTGGAGCAGGTTCAAGGGGCCATGTAGTCCTCGCCTGCTGTTTCTTATGTTTTCTATGAAAGAGTTGCATAAGAAATTTTGAGCTAGACAGATGGAGAGTAGGAAAAAAGGATTAGAAAGAGGCAAAATGCATACATCAGAGATGGAAATTAAAAAGGAAAAAGACTGGATTCCAAAGGTACCTTATAAAGATTTGAAACAAAACAAAAACAAAAATACCTGGAAAAACTCAGCAGGTCTGACAGCATCTATGGAGAGGAACACAGTTAAAGTTTCGAGTCCGTATGACTCTTTAACAGAACATTCTGCTGAAGAGTCATACGGACTCGAAACGTTAACTGTGTTCCTCTCCGCAGATGCTGTCAAACCTGTTGAGTTTTTCCAGGTATTTTTGTTTTTGTTTTGGATTTCCAGCATCTGCACTTTTTTGCTTTTATAAAGATTTGACTTTGGTGAACTCAGGAATCTTTCTTCAAATTTGAGAAAAAAATACGTTTCACTACTTTCATGCAGTTGAGGCTAAATTATCCAATTTATATTGAGTCACATTGTGTGATAAGAATGAGATCTTGTGTAGATTTGAATGCGTGCCTTGCAGTCTTGATTGGAAAATAATTCAAAGCCTCTTAAATGTACAATGAAGCCTTTGCAATCATGAGAAACTATACCAGTGTGAAAGTTAATTAATCATTTGCAATAGCCATACCAAGCAACAAAACACATTACAGAATTACCTGGAAAAACTCAGCAGGTCCGGCAGCATCGGCGGAGAAGAAAAGAGTTGACGTTTCGAGTCCTCATGACCCTTCGACAGAACTTGAGTTTGAGTCCAGGAAAGAGCTGAAATATAAGCTGGTTTAAGGTGTGTGTGGGGGGCGGAGAGATAGAGAGACAGAGAGGTGGAGGGGGGGTGTGGTTGTAGGGACAAGCAAGCAGTGATAGAAGCAGATCATCAAAAGATGTCAACGACAATAGTACAATAGAACACATAGGTGTTAAAGTTAAAGTTGGTGATATTATCTAAACAAATGTGCTAATTAAGAATGGATGGTAGGGCACTCAAGGTATAGCTCTAGTGGGGTTTTTTTATAATGGAAATAGGTGGGAAAAGGAAAATCTTTATAATTTATTGGAAAAAAAAAGGAAGGGGGAAACAGAAAGGAGGTGGGGATGGGGGAGGGAGCTCACGACCTAAAGTTGTTGAATTCAATATTCAGTCCGGAAGGCTGTAAAGTCCCTAGTCGGAAGATGAGGTGTTGTTCCTCCAGTTTGCGTTGGGCTTCTCCTCCCTCCCAGAAACATGATAGGGTCCCCCTTGTCCTCACTTATCACCCCACCAGCCTCCGCATTCAAAGGATCATCCTCCGCCATTTCCGCCAACTCCAGCATGATGCCACCACCAAACACATCTTCCCTTCACCCCCCTTATCGGCATTCCGTAGGGATCGCTCCCTCTGGGACACCCTGGTCCACTCCTCCATCACCCCCTACTCCTCAAGCCCCTCCTATGGCACAACCCCATGCCCACGCAAAAGATGCAACACCTGCCCCTTCACTTCCTCTCTCCTCACCATCCAAGGACCCAAACACTCCTTTCAAGTGAAGCAGCATTTCACTTGCATTTCCCCCAACTTAGTCTACTGCATTCGTTGCTCCCAATGTGGTCTCCTCTACATTGGAGAGACCAAACATAAACTGGGCGACCGCTTTGCAGAACACCTGCGGTCTGTCCGCAAGAATGACCCAAACCTCCCTGTCGCTTGCCATTTTAACACTCCACCCTGCTCTCTTGCCCACATGTCTGTCCTTGGCTTGCTGCATTGTTCCAGTGAAGCCCAACGCAAACTGGAGGAACAACACCTCATCTTCCGACTAGGGACTTTACAGCCTTCCGGACTGAATATTGAATTCAACAACTTTAGGTCGTGAGCTCCCTCCCCCATCCCCACCCCCTTTCTGTTTCCCCCTTCCTTTTTTTTTCCAATAAATTATAAAGATTTTCCTTTTCCCACCTATTTCCATTATAAAAAAAACCCCACTAGAGCTATACCTTGAGTGCCCTACCATCCATTCTTAATTAGCACATTCGTTTAGATAATATCACCAACTTTAACTTTAACACCTATGTGTTCTATTGTACTATTGTCGTTGACATCTTTTGATGATCTGCTTCTATCACTGCTTGTTTGTCCCTACAACCACACACCCCACCCCCACCTCTTTGTCTCGCTATCTCTCCGTCCCCACACACACACCTTAAACCAGCTTATATTTCAGCTCTTTCCTGGACTCGAACTCAAGTTCTGTCGAAGGGTCATGAGGACTCGAAACGTCAACTCTTTTCTTCTCCGCCGATGCTGCCGGACCTGCTGAGTTTTTCCAGGTAATTCTGTTTTTGTTTCGGATTTCCAGCATCCGCGGTTTTTTTGTTTTTATTTTTGTTTTTATATTTTTGTTTTTAACCAAACACATTTATCTCTCTGAGTTAACAAAAGAATTACAGCATGAGGAGTCATTTGATTCAATGACCTCTAAAACCAATACGCAGTTTATTATTGCAGGTTTAAACACTCAAAACCCCTTATTTAGATGTGAATAAAGATTCCACATTTGTTCATTTTAAAATAGCAAAGCTGTTGTTCTAGGAAAGACCCTGATATGGAAGCATTAATTGGAGACTAATTTTGTGATTTAAAACAACCTCTGATATGGAAAGCTTAATTAGAGGGAGTCAATTTGATATTAGCTAAGGGGGGTCAACTTGATAAGAGTGAAAATTCAGCCCTAAAGGTTTAGTTATAATTAAATTGATATAGCCTTTAGCTGGATCATACTTGCCAATGTAAAACAGAACCTGTTTATTTAATTCTATCTGAAGAAATAAGATGGAAAGACCAGGTAGGCAATAGAAGAAAAGCAATTGATACTGTAAACAGTGTAAAGTTTTTCAGAAGAAATTGAGCTAAAAGTTGAAATAGGAGACAAAGCTTCCTCTGAATTTGACCAAATGGCAACAGCAAATTCAAACTGCTGATGCGTAGAAGCATATTTTCAAAGGAAACAGCTAAAGGAAGCGTTTCAGGAGTTTGAGGATCATTTTTCAAAGATGCATATGACTGTGGTAAAACCAACCACAAGTGAATAAAATACCTTCAGATCTGAAACAAAAAGAATTAAGTCTGAATGACAGTAGAGAATGGCTTTCAGATTTATGTAAGATATGTTAAGTGTGCTGATGAAAAATGTAATGCCAAGTTATTGAACTATTTTAAAAGGAAAAGAGAAGTCTTTTCTTGACTTTACAGAATGGAAAAGAAGAAAAACATACTGACCTTCTAAGTAGAACAAAGGGAGAGCTTCGACAGCAGCTGCTCCTGAGTTCATAGCCCTGAGGTCAAGTGTGTTATAAACAACAATTTCACTGAAATAAAAGGAACTGACCGTGTTTCTTCAGATACCAAAGAAAGATGCCATTTCAAAGACTACAAAGGACTTTCAGTTTCAACAACTCATAGGTAAAAACATATCTCTGGGTTCTCCTTTCACTTCACTTATTTCTGACTCCAACCCTTCTTCCAATCTCACCCTTGACTTTCCTCAGACTTTCCCCTCTCTGACCCTGAAAGATCTGTCCTCAGCAAAGGCCTCAACTTCTCCCCTTCCACCCCACTTCAATTAATTTCAGCTTGGCATGACACAGCTCTTCCGTTGCCTTCACCTCCGCATCCACTTGTTTGACCGGGAGTCTTCTCCATCTCAGCGGACCCTTTTACCCAACTCCAGTATTTTCCCTCCACCTGGACCCCTTCCCTCTGTCTTCTTATCCTCTTTTGATTGTTTTTCTGAGAACTGCCAGTGTGACATCAATCATCCTAATTTCTCTTTTCTTCTCCCTCACTCATTCACTCTAACCTGTCTCCATCTGAACCGGCTGTGCTCTTTCTCTCTGGACCTAACATTGTCACCAAGTGTGTTGCCAAGGGTGGTCCTGTTGTGTGGTGAACTGACACCTACCTAGCAGAGGTGAAACATCAGCTCTCTGACAATTCATCCTACCTCATCCAGAGCATGACCCCACTACTGAAAACCAAGCAATTGTTTCCAGGACTGGCATTGACCTTATCTCCTCTGGAGACCTTTTCTCAATAGCCTGCAAGCTCGAAGTCCCCCAACTCAAAAGAGCCCATACAATGAGAACTGATAATACTGGTCTGGATACATCTTCCATGGAAAACTCTGTATTGTTTCAACCAGCAGGAGCTGATGATATTTGTCTGGACTCTGCATGGAATCAACTAATGGACATTGGAACAATAGGAAATATACTTTGACATGTCTGAGTTAAATTATTATTAAAGTAGTGGAGATCTGAGCATCTGGACTGTAGTCAAGAAGGAGAGTCAGGAAGGGACAACTTGACTCACGGACCTACAGTTCTCATCAGTAAGACCATCCATGTAGAAGATTGTAAGTATTTTCAGCCATATCCTGGTGATACTGGCCTGAAGCATTTGGGCTGTGGTCAGAAGATGGGTCAAGTTTGGTCACCTTGACTCAGGCCTACAGTCAACACCGGACAGACCAGCCATGTTGGGGATTGTAAGTTTCAGCCAAATCATAGCCATATTGGTCTGAGGGTTTTGTGAAGGTTTGGGGCAAAGATTTGGTGTTTTTTTGCTGTACCTTGTAACTTGTTTCAGCCATATCTTGGTGATATTGGTCTGAGGGTTTTTTCCTCAAGGTTTCAGGACAATAGGTGATGGTTTGCCTGTGTTTTTTGTAAGTTTTAACCGAGTCATGGTGACTTTGTGTTGGGTACTGGGAATAGTTTGTTTTAAATTTTGTGTTTTGTGCTGTGGGGTTGTGGGTGATTCAATAAAGCAATTGTGAATTATCTGAAGAAACTTGTCTTGCTGGTCATTCTGTTCAAACCATACACTTGTGAATCTGGTATCACAAACTTGAGTATTGGTAGTGTCTCTAAGAGAAAATGGGAACCCCTACAGAATTGGCGACCATGGCAGGACACAAGTAGGTGATATGGCTGAACAGATGGCACCGTGGACAAAGTGGGGGAGGAAAAGTAATCCTTCCATGACAATGTAAATGAGGTTACAGAAGTATATACATGAGAAGCTATGGGGAGGCGGTTGTATAGTGGTATTGTCACTCGAGTAGTATTTCGGAGATCTAGGGTAATGCTTTGGGGACCTGGGTTTGAATCCCACCATGGCAGATGATGAAATTTGAATTCAATAAAAATCTGACCACAAAACCATTGCCAATTGTTATAAAAACCCATCTCGTTCACTAATGCCCTTTAGGGAAGGAAATCTCCCACATCAATGTGTCCTCTGAACAAGGGCAAATAGGGATGGCCAATAACTACTGACAATAAACACCTGTATCCCTTGAACAAATATTTAAAAAAAAGCTGGGTTGAGGGCTGGACTGAGCCTTCCCAAAGGTGAAAGTAGATAGAAAAGGCAGTGTGGTTGTAGGATATGACCATAAAGATCAGTGTGAAAATATTAAACTCAGGCAAGAAGTAGAGATCCTTGGAAACAAGTCACCGACAGGGAAGTGGTAGTTAATTTTAACTGTTTGACGAAGGAACTTGAGGAGCTAAAGAAAGGGCCACAGAACAGTCATAGCAGGAACAGATTATGAGCTATTATAAGAGCCAGGTCTGTAAGGTAGAGGAAGAGAGAAATGAGTATCAGAGGTCGAGACTTGAAGGCTGAGTGTGAGGATATGAAGGTTGCTTACCATTTGGTACAGAAAAGGGACAAGGTCCCTGAAGTAGAGAAGTTGTCTAATAAGTAAGTCCAGGCACTGCTCACTGAGTGTCTGGAGGAGGGGGACAGGGTCCCTTTTGCAGAAGTTGTGTTCATTCAAGAATAGATGGAGGAGAAAAAGCTAAGAGCTGAAAAGGTAACAGCCCTTTTGTTTAGAACAGTTTATTGTGCTGAGAACTGTGGCAAAGTTTTTCATGAGTCAGAGAATGTAAGGTGCAGGGGAATTCGGAACTTAAAAGGGAAAATGGGCAGGCAACAGGTACTGGTCCCTGGTGCGATAAGAAGAGATGTGCTCCTCTGTCAGTGAGACCATGGTGCAGCTGTTTGCGTAAGGTTGAGATGTAAGAGAAACTCTGGGGTTAAAAAAAATGGTTAGGGAGAAGTTAGAAATTAAGTTGATTGACCCACATAATAGTTAAAGTGCTGTGTGAACAGTAAAAGCAACTTTGCATGTATATAAGTGGATTCACCTTCTAACTGTGTGTTTCAATTAATTTTGTGCGTCTGTGCTCCAGTGTTCAGTGCCTGTCATTGGGTGAGTATTGGAAGTGTTAAATTCAATTGTGTTATTCTTTTGTGCTGTGTGTGTGTGTGTGTGTGTGTGTGTGTGTGTGTGTGTGTGTGTGTGTGTGTGTGTGTGTGAGACAGAGACTGGGTCTTTTGTCTCTTTGATCTCTGTGTTGCCAATGTCTGTGTCACTTAGAAGTTGTTTAACCCCTTGTGATCTATTTCTGTATGTGGCTTTAAATCAGTTGGTTGTTTAAATATGAATATTAGAATGTAAGAAAATGATTGTGCTCTTTGTTCTGAGAGAAAAAGAGATAAAGGGGGATCCTCTCCCATGCTGCATGAGGCTACTGTTAGCTTTAAATTTTGTCTGAAGTTAGGATGTTGTACTGTGAAAATTCATTTTTCATGAGTTCCTACTTAAAAGTGTTTCAAAAAGTACCTTGAAGAATGAAGACCTTGGGAACCCAAGACTTATTTTCTTTTGTTTCTTTGTAAAACATGTGTTACGCATTGGTTTGTGTTGATAAAGTTAAATGAATATTTTGGAGCTAGATGCTTCCAAAATGAAGAATGTGTGTGTGATAAAGAGATTGCGTGGATGAGTATGTTTTAAAATTTCTCCTGAAATTGTGATATCTATCTTAAAAGGGAGGTGTAATTAGTGAAGTAAAATCTTGAATGCTTGAACCTGGAGCCATGATTACTGGTCAGAATCATGATTCCAGGGTATTTTGATAAACATGTGGGAATTTTAATCCGGATACAAATTCACACATGCGAGAGCGAAGATAGTTTTAACGTTTGGTATGGTTGATTGGAATCTGGGATATTTGAAGTGATCATGGCTAATCCTAATTGGATTAACTTTGGCTTAGAAACATGTTGCAAAGTTTAAGGAACATAATTTAAAACCCATGGACATGTTTTGACCTCATGATTGAAACTATAAATTTCAAAAAGATAAGCTGCAGACAGCAGTATAGGGCTGGGCAGCAAGGGGTTAATTCGGGCATTTAGTGAAAACACAGTGGGCAGAAATTTGCCCTTGCTGGGCGGGCGGGCCCCACCAGCTCAGTAGCGGGCGGGCAGCCGAACTCAGGCCCCGAAATGGGTCCCGCTACCATTTTGAGTGGGCGGGCCAATTAAGGCCCACGCAGAGGCCTGCCCAACAGGAAGCGCTATGTGCTTCCTGTGCAGGGAGTGGAGGGAATCCCCATCTGTCAAAGTGCGCTCTTTCATGTATGCGTGCGAAAGAGCACACTGCTCCCTGAGACTAAGTGCTGTCTCAGGGAGATTACTGACAAGTAAAAAAAACTCCAAAAATAAATATTAAAATTATTAACATGTCCCCCTCATGTGACAATGTCACACGAAATGGGACATGTTAATAAGAAACACAAACTTTATGAAACTTTTTAAAAACGGACATGAAACCTCATTCTGCCAGTAGATGAAGTTTTATGTATAATCAGAAGCCCACTGGGACTCCTGGCCTGCCCGCCAGCCTTAAGGTTGGATGGGCTGGGTCTTTAACAATCTTAATTAGCCTGTCAATGGCCTTAATTGGCCATTGACAGGTCAGCAGGCGGACAGCTGATTTCACTGTCCGCCCGCCTTCCTGAAAATTTAAAGGGACCGGGATGACGTCAGGGGCTCCTCGCAATGTCATCCTGCATCATTTTCCTGTCGGCGAGCAGGTCCCACGCTCAAATCGCCAACGGGAAAATCCTGGCCAGTAACTCATCAAAAGGGTTTGGACATTGATCTAATGCAATCAAGAAGTCTGAATACAATGGCATAAAGGAAATACTATCAATGCAATACACTCAAGGAATTATTCAACCGCCACAGACAATAGTACTGGAATAGGGCCATTCAAATCCTCATTAACTTTGGAGCCAGGTGCTGTTACTATGCCACCTCAAACAGCAGGAGAATTGCTTATACAATGAGAACTGTTAACATTCATTTGGATACATCTTCCATGGAAAATCCTGTATAGTTTCAACCAGCAAGAGCTGATGACATTTGTCTGGACTTTGCGTGGAATCAACTAATGGACATTGGAACAACAGAAAATATGTTTTGACACATCTGAATTAAATTGTTATAAAAGCAAAGCAGATCTGAGCATCTGGGCTGCAGTCAAGAAGTAGGGTCAGGAGGGGTCAACTGGCCCACGGACCTACAGTTCTCACCAGAAAGACCAGCCGTGTGAAGGATTGTTAAGTGTTTTCAGCCATATTGTGATGTTACTGGCCTGAAGGTTTTGGGCTGCAGTTGGAAGAAGGGTCGGGTTTGGTTACCTTGACTCAGGCCTACAGTCAACAACCGACAGACCAGCCGTGTTTGGGATTGTAAGTTTCAGCCAAATCGCAGTAATATTGGTCTGAGGATTTCGTGAAGGTTTGGAGCGAAAACTTGGTGTTTTTTTTTGTCAGTACCTTGTAACTTGTCTCAGCCATATCTCAGTGATATTGGTCTGAGATTTTTTTTTCTCAAGGTGTCAGGACAGGACATGGTGTTCTGCCTGTGTTTTTTGTAAGTTTTAATCGAGTTGTGATGACTTTGTGTTGGGTACTGGGAATAGGTTGTTTTAAATTTTGTGTTTTGTACTGTGGGGTTTTGGGTGATTCAATAAAGCAATTGTGACTCATCAGAAGAAACCTGTCTCGCTGGTCATTCTGTTCAAACCATACACTTGTGAATCTGGTGTCATAACCTTGAGTGTGGGGAGGCTCTCTAACGGAAAAGGGGAACTCCTACACCACTCACTTCCACCAAGTAAAGGCATTCCTTTGGCTATCTGCATGGGTCCTCACTCTACCTGCTTTTTTGTGGGACATTCTTTGTTTGACTCCTAACCAGGCCCCTTTCCTCACCCTTTTTTACGTACATTGATGACTGTATTGGGGCCGTTTCCTATTCTCACCCTGAACTGAAAAATATCATATACTTTGCTTCCAATTTTTGCCCTTCTCTCACCTTGTCCCCGACTTCCTTTCCTTGACTTCCCTGTCTCCATTTTAGGGAATAGGCTATGATCAGCTTAGTATAGGCCTGCTGCTCCCCATAGCTACCTTGATACACTTCCTCACACCCTACTTCCTACAGGGACTTTACTCCATTCCCCAGTTTCTCCATCTCCGTTGCAGCAGTTCAGATGGTGCAACCTTCCATATTGGCACTTCTGACATGTCTTCTATTTTCCTCAGCTGAGGACTCCTGGCCCTCCACCATGGTTGTCAGGACTATTGAACATGTCCTTTTTATTTCATACTCTTCTGCTCTCACCTTTTCCCCTTCCTCCCAGAAGCAGGCTAAGGTGCCCCCTGTCCTCACCTTTCATCCCACCAATGTCCATATTAAAAGATCATTTGCTGCCCTTTCCACCTTCTCTAGCATGATGTCACCACCAAATATATCTTCCCCTCCCCTTTCAGCATTCTGGAGGGACCGTTCCCTCCACGACACTCTGGTCAATCCCTCAGCACCTTTCCACTTAAACACAGGTATTGCAACACCTGCCTTTTTACCTCCTCCTTTCTCATGGTCTAACACTCCTTCAAAGTTAACAGCAGTTTATTAGTTCTTCTTTAAATTTAATATTATGAATTCACTTCTCACAATGTGACCTCCTCAATATTGGAGAAACCAAACACAAGCTGGGTGACCACAGTGTGGAGCATCTTCATTCAATCCACAAGCATGACCCTAAGCTTCCAGTTGCCTGTCATCTTAATTCTCCACCTTGCTCCCACTCTGACCTTTCTGACATTGGCATACGACAGTGTTATAATGAAAATGAATTAAAGCCCGAGGAACATCACTTTCTTTCGACTGGGCACTTTACAACCTTCTGGGCTCAACATAGAGTTTAATACTTTTAGATCATAACCCCTGCCCCCATTTTGTTGAATGTTTCTTTTCTGTTTTCTCTTTCTCTTATTTCCTGCATTCAGACGACAACTGAGATCATGAAAGCAATCAGCCTCCTGTTGAGTGATGAGGTGCCAAGGTCGGATGCAATGTCAGGGGAAATTTACAAGACAGGAGGCACAATACTCAACACAGACAAACACACCAAACTATTCCTGGTAATTTGGACCCAGGAAGCCATTCCTCATGATTTCAAAAAATAATCAATTGTCCACCTTTACAAAAGGAAGGGAAATCTCTAGCTTGGGACAACTATCAAAGAATCTCCCCATTGTGCATTACTGTGAAAATACTTGCAAGAATCCTGCTAAACAGCTTAACACTGAACAGGACCTCCTACCAGAGAGTCAATGTGGCCTCAGAAAAGGTCCTGGTATGGTTGATATGATGTTTGCTGCACATCAGCTCCAGGGAAAATGGCAAGAGCAGAATTGCATCTTGTACTGAACATTTCTTGATTGGGCTAAAACCTTCGACAGAGTCAGTCATAAGGGCATTTAGGAGGTTATGGCAAAATTTGGCTTTCCAAAAGAGCTCATAACTATGATGCGACAATTCCATGACACTATTCTTGCTCATAGTCTGGATATTAGAGTCTTCTGACACATCCCCAGTCACAAATAGAATTAAGTAGGGCTGTGTGTTGGCTCCTACCCTGTTCAGCATGATGCTCTCTCCCATGCTTTCTGAAGCTTTCTGTTTTAATGTTAGGAACCAGATATAGTTTAAGTAAGTATTGTTCTTACTTGTGAGTGTTATTAATAAGCTATAGCTTTAAGTTTAAGCTTTAGCTTTAAGTTCAAGTAAGTTGTGTGTTTTATTTGTGGGTCAAAGGGGTGGAACTTGAATTTTAATTTCATTTTTAAAGTTGCCTGCAAGTCTGTGGGTTTGTGTGTATACATATATTTTTAATGAGGTTTTATGACTCTTGAAGTAGAAAAACTGGGCTGTTGCCTAGCAACAGGGGGCCCATAGACACAGGGAGAAAGAACAGCAGTTGGTGAGTTCAGTTGGTTATTATGCTCTAAGGTGAAGAAAACAGTTTAAGTCTCTCTCTAGCTGGATATACTGGCAGATTGCTGAGGAAAATAAGTTAAGAATCTTAGATGAGTTACTCAAGTTAAAGCAACTGGGAATGCCGAGTGAATTCTGGATCTCATGGGAAATACCAAGTTTTCAGCAGTCTACTGGGAGAGAAAACTGCAGGGAGCAGGTCCTAAAGGAGAAAGAGAAATGTCCCAAGGAGACCTTTAAGTTAGGTCAAAGGACAAGGACATGGATCTGGAACAAGATCTTGTTCACTGGAAGTGGAAGCAAGGAGAAGAGAGAAAGGCTCCAAGTTTAGAGAGAGAAAGCTGCAGGAAGCAGACTTGAGACAAAATGGGCTTGTGAGAAGCCAGAATATCGGAGGAGACAGCCAAAGGCTGGTGACTCCTTACTATAGGCATGTGAAGCAGTGGTGTTCTGATGGCACAGCTGAGTATCTGAGAAAGAGTGAGTTATAGAAAGATTGAATGCACCATACCATCAGAATCAAAAGACTGATGTCACGTATCCACTGCCCAAGCAGGATGTGAAACCAACAATACCTCTCAATGGTCAAGGGTTGAAGCAGTCAACAAATTTATCTATCTCAGCAACACCCTCTCCAGAGTAGTTCACATTGACAATGAAGTCAACACCAGAATAGTTAAGTCCAGCATTGCCTTTGGTAAGATACGAAAAATTGTCTGGGAGTGAAGTGCAATTAGTCCCTCAACAAAAACAAACACCTAAAGAGCAGTTGCCCTTCCCACTCCCCTGTATGCTTGTGAGATGTGGACAGTTTAGTCCAGTCTCATAAACAAGCTACACCACTTTCACATGACCTGCTTGCGAATACTAATCAAGGTCAGATGGCAAAGCAAGAGATTCTCTCCCTAGTACCTAGTACCTACACTCTGCTGAAAAGAATTCGGGGCAGAATATGATGGCAGCTTGCTTGTTGAGTGCTATCCAAAAAAGCTCTTCTATGGCAAGCTAATTGAAGGGAAATGTTCACATGAGGCTAGATAAAGCACTCCAGGGACACTCTGAAGGTCTCACTGAAGAGTATTAACATCACCCCTGAGCCATGGGAGAACATTGGATTGGATTGCTCTATATGGTGCAGCCTCACCAGCAAAGGCACCAGCTCCTATGAACAGAACAATGTTGCATTGGCCAACAGCAAATGTGACCTTTGCAAGTCCAGAGCTGCAAGGACCTCTTCCACATGTATAATAGATGTGTGCACAAATGCAACAGGTTGTTTCATGCTCAAGTTGGGCTGATTAGTTCATATTTGAACACATCACAGCAGAAACTTAACTCATTGAATTCTCATTGGTATCATGGTCATCTTCAATGACAAAGGACGACCACAATTCAGGATCCAGCCATTCACACTTCCTTTAATCTCCTGTGGACTAAGTCACACTTCCTCCCTGTCATTTCCTCCTGTCTGGAGAAATTCAGGACCTCTTTGGTGGGAGGGTTAGGTAGTTGATGTTGGGGAGAACATTAGGAACTGTGGGGTATGGGGGTGGAGTGGGGAGAAGTAAGAAAAATGAGGAGAGGTACTATAAACTAAATGGTGCAATTGTAAAAGGAATGCATGAACAGAGAGACCTGTGGATGTACATAAGCAAGTCTCTGATGGTGGCAAGTAGAGAAGGTTTTTAAAAGACGTACAGGATCCATGGCTTTGTTAATAGAAGCAGGGGGGATTTAATGGGGCACTGCCGTCCTTGGCCTCCTCCCGCACTACCGCACCCCACCCCCTCCCTTGCCCCCCTCCCCCCTCCCCCCCCTACCGCCCCCCCCCCCTCCCCTCCTCCACCCCCCCCCTCCCCCCCAACCGCCCCCCATCCCCCCCCTACCGCCCCCCCCTCCTCCCCTCCTCCACCACTCCCCCCCCCTCCCGCCCCCCCACCGCCCCCCCACCGCCCCCCTCCCCCCCCTACCGCCCCCCCCCTCCCCCCCCTACCGCCCCCCCCTCCCCTCCCCCCGCTCCCCCCTCCCGCCCCCCCCTCCCCTCCCCCCGCTCCCCCCCTCCCGCCCCCCCTCCCCTCCCCCCGCTCCCCCCCTCCCCCCGCTCCCCCCCTCCCCTCCCCCCCTACCGCCCACCCCCCTTCCCCCCCATCCCCCCCCGCCCCACAACCACCACCACCACCACCACCACCACCACCACCCCCCCAGCTAAAAAGTCAGGGGCAGGGATTGTGACAACTGCCCCACAGCAATTTAATGTGGGGAGCAGCATTAATTGCTTTAAGGTTAGATTTCTGCCCCGTTCTCAGGAAGAAGTTCTGTCTTAGTGATTTGCCAGGAGCTCCGTAGTCCCAGCAGTGCCAGCCAAGAGCAATAGCTACTATTGGGACTACAGGCAGTCACACAATGCCGTGGAGCCCAGCTAAGTCCAGGGCAGGGAGGCGAGGTGAGATGATGGAAGGAAGGTTATGGGGGCTGTAATAACCTTGGGGGAGGCAGGTGGGTAGGCAGCTGGAAGGCCACCTGCTGGATTTTATTTGTGCCCCCACCTTCAAACCCACTGGTAGGGCCATAGCTCATAGCCTAAAGAATGCAAAGGCAAGGGCATTATATAAATCTTTATAAACACTGGTTACATTTCATTTGGGACATTTTTGTCAATTCTGGGCACCACACTTTAAGAAGGATGTCAAGGCCTTAGATAGGGTGCAGAGGAAATTTGCTGGAATAGTACCAAGAAGACTTCAATTAACTGGAGACGCTAAAGAAACTGAAGATGTTCTTTTTTAAAAAAAATGACAGTTCCTTCCAACATGCATTACTTACATTTATTTGTTATTTGCCAGAATCCAGAATCTTATTCCCATGCATGAGAATGGTGCTAGAGAATGAGGAGCTTCAGTTCTGTGGATACAGTGAGGAAGTCATTGAGGTGCTTAAAGAAAAGATTGGGAGGTTTGCCAGAAGTGTCCAAAATCATGAGGAGCCTGGACAGAACAGTCTCTTTGAAAGCAGTCGTGTTAGCACCCTGACCTTTAGACCCTGTCTGACAATGACAATTGTTGTGGTGTGCCTTGTCCTCCAAGGCAACCAATCAGAAATCTAGCACAACCCAGTTGTGGTGCCAATAAATACAGCCCAACAAAGGCCACACAGCAGAGAGGAAATCGCCATAGCAACAAGAACAAGCCCATGCCTGCTGGAGGTCATTTGAACATCTGTATACTATGTTGAAGATCCTGAGAGGAAACAAGTTAAGTGTCAATCAATCATGAGTTGCATTTCTATTGTTGATAAGCCACTGCCTTAGAGGTGTGTTTCTATGTAAAACATATTTTAAAAAGAATGTATTTTAAAGCCAGGCAGAAAACACCTGGAAAATGGGATTAGAAAAGTTCTTGATTAGAAAACTTGCTTGACCGGCGCAGACTCTATAGGCTGAAGGGCCTTTTTCTGTGCTGTAGACCTCTATGACTCTAAGACTAATTTTTAGTGGAAAGAGACACAGCTTTACCATGAATGCTCCCATCTTGTCTTTCACTTTCTGGTGGTGCCACCTCACCTTGTATCATCCTTATCTCTTATGTTTATGCAGGCTTACAGATTGCCTGTGAAGCAGATTTGGCCTCAAGAGAAAGCTATGTTGCACTACAACAATATTTATCAAAATACTTAGAATGTTCCCAACAAGCTTGAGCCAGTCATGAATATGTAACTTTTAGTATGGGCTTAGTCTAAGACAGACACTTTGTTTCCAAAAAGTTAGGCATTTTGCCAATTCAGATGGTGTTGTTGTTAAAACATTCTCATTCATGCATAAATCTAACATTTTTTAAATTCCACATCAATTTTCTAGTTTATTAATAATAAATATTTTTCTTTATAAAATGATGGTTTGTGCCTGAAGTTTCTTTAGGAAAATGAGCCCATTCAATTCAAAACTAAAATTAAATCTTGAGGAAATTAGAGGCCAATTCCCCAGATTAAATTTTATAATTAGGTTACTGTTTTTGCTTCTACAAAAGGTTGTATAACCCATGGGTGAAAAAGACTGAGAAATTAATTTGAAAAGAATTAATTTTCTCAAGAATGGAACTTTGTCTTCAGAGAAACATGTCAAGAGCAAAATAAATTAAGAAAGACCAATTGTAGTATCCTCAGGTCCAGTCAAGCTTGACGACAGAGGTGGCTGGGACTGATGAGCAGGTTTCCTGATCCTGTTCCTATTGACTGCCAATTTGGCCGAGGCGGGTTTGGGGTTGGCCCATCCCCACGAGGTGGGCTGCCAATTAAGATCAGTGTCAAGGGCAGCTAAGGACTCCCAGTTTCCTGATGTGACGGTGGGAGGATGGTGCATTTAACTACTTGGAGGTTGGCACCTAACAGCAGGTCCTCCCTTCCTGCCTGCATGAGCATGGAGTTAAAGGTTACCCTTTGAGGGATTCCAACCCTCTCATCCCTTGCAGAGCTGTGGCCTATTTGTATTTTCTGTTTCTCATTTGAGAGGGCACCTTCATGTTGAAGCATCTTCTCAGTTACTTATCCTTTACTGCATCCCACTGCTTAGTGTCATAAGAGTCATAGAGGCCTACAGCACAGAAAAAGGCCCTTTGGCCCATCGAGTCTGCAACGGTCAAACAAGTACCTAACTATTCTAAACCCATTTTCCAGCACTAGGCCCATAGCCTTATATGCCACAGCATCGCAAGTGCACATCCAATTACTTCTTAAATGTTACTAGGGTACCTGCCTCTACCACCCTTTCAGGAAGCGAGTTCCAGATTCCCACCACCCTCTGGGTGAAAAAAATTCTTCCTCACATCCCCTCTAAACCTCCTGCCCCTTACCTTAAATCTATGCCCCTGGTTATTGATCCCTCCACCAAGAGGAAAAGTTCCTCCCTGTCTACGCTATTTATGCCCCTCATAATTTTATCCACCTCAGTCAGGTCCCCCTCAATCTCCTCTGCTCCAGGGAAAATAACCCCAGTCTATCCAATCTCTCCTCATAAATAAAACTCTCCAGCCCAACATCCTGTAAATCTCCTCTGCACTCTCTAGTGCAATCACATCTTTCCTACAATGCAGATTCCAGAACTGCATGCAATGCTTTAGCCGTGGCCTAACCAGCGTTTTATACAGTTCCAGCATAATCTCCCTGCTCTTGTATTCTATGCCTTCTTAATCACCTTATCTACTTGTCTCGCTACCTTAAGGGACCAGTGGACATGCACACCAAGGTTCCTCTGATACTCGGTACTTCCCAGGGTCCTACCATCCATCATGTATTCCTATGCCTTGTTTGTCCTGCCCAAGTGCATCACCTCACACTTACCCGGATTAAATTCCATTTGCCACAGATCAGCCCATCTGACCAACCCATTTATATCCTCCTGTAATCTAAAGCTATCCTCCTCACTATTTACCACCCCACCAATTTTCATTTCACCTGCAAACTTACTTATCAATCCTCCTATATTAAAGTCTAAATTGCTTTTTTATACACAAACAGCAAGGGACCCAACACTGGTCCCTGTGGAACCCACTGGACACAAGCATCCAGTCACAAAAACACTCCTCGACCATCACCCTCTGCTTCCTGCCACTCAGCCAGTTCTGGATCCAATATGCCAAATTGCCTTGAATCTCATGGGCTCTTACCTTCTTTATCAGTCTCCCATGTGGGATGTTATCAAAAGCCTTGCTGAAGTCCAGGTAGACTATGTCAAATGCATTGCCCCTCATCTGCACACCTGGTCATCTCTTCGAAAAATTCAATCAAATTTTTCAGACATGACCTCCCCTTAACAAAAGTATGATGACTGTCCTTGCCTAATCCTTGCCTTTCCAAGTGTAGATTAATTCTGTCCCTCAGAATTGCTTCCAATAGTTTCCCCACCATTGAGGTTAGACTGACTGGCCTGTAGTTCCCTGGTTTATCCCTTCTCCCTTCTTGAATAACGGTACCAAATTGGCTGTCCTTCAGTCCTCTGGCAACCCTCCTGTGGCCAGAGAGGTATTGAAAATTATTGCCAGCACCTCTGCTAACTCCTCCCTTGCCTCACTCAACAGCCTGTGATACGTTTAATCCGGGCCTGAAGATTTATCTACTTTTAAGCCTGCCAGACCACTTAGAACCTCCTCCCTTTCTATGCTAATTTCTTTAATTATATCACAGTCCTTCTGCCTGATTTCCATACCCATGTCATCCCTCTCTCTTGTGAACACTGACACAAAGTATTCATTTAGAACCTTACCTATGTCTTCCGGCTCCACACACAAATTACCACTATGGTCATTAATGGGCCCTACTCTTTCCCTAGTTAACTTCTTACTCTTAATGTACTTGTAAAATAACTTTGAATTTTCCTTTATTTTACCTGTCAGTGTTTTCTTCATGCCCCCTTTTTGCTCTCCTAATTTCCTTCCTAAGTTCCCCCTACACGTTCTATACTCCTCTAGGGCTTCCACTGTTTTGAGCCCTCGGTATCTGCCATAAGCCTCCCTTTTTCTCTTTATCCAATCCTATTATCCCTTGACATCCAAGATTCCCTGGATTTGTTGGTCCCACCCTTTGTCTTTACTGGAATAAGTTGGCCCTATGCTCTCCCTATTTCCTTCTTGAATGAGTCCCACTGCTCCTCACAAGCTGGAAGGCCACTGATTGGCCCTCTAGCTTTGAGAGCTGCTTGTCATCAATAATTGGACAGGGAACCTAGCTCCATGCCAATTAAGGACTTGCTTTGGTGATAATCCCAATGAAAAGCCACCTGTTCTGTACCAAACTTTGGAAATTCCTCCATGGATGCTACCTAGTTGCCCTACTGTTGGTCTTTGTCTACTGTTTCCAGAATGCCCTGTTGTATACATGCATTTCCACTCAGTAAAGAAATGTTTTGATAATCTTTTAAATGAAAACCAAATCAACAAAATTGGGATAAATCAGGCACAGCCCCTAATTCAGGTCAGTTGTAAAACCAAGGACAAAAATTTAAAGGAACCAGAAATGTTTTGATAATCTTTTAAATGAAAATCAAATCAACAAAATTGGGATAAATCAGGCACAGCCCCTAATTCAGGTCAGCTGTAAAACCAAGGACAAAAATTTAAAGGAACCAGAAATGTTTTGATAATCTTTTAAATGAAAACCAAATCAACAAAATTGGGATAAATCAGGCACAGCCCCTAATTCAGGTCAGCTGAAAAACCAAGGACAAAAATTTAAAGGAACCAGAAATGTTTTGATTGTGCATGATATAGCAGGTCTCAATAATCTGTCACCCTTGTGGTGAAGGGTGGTGGTTAACTGACCTTTTACTTGAAGATCCATATCACCTGGACCTTGCAACCTAATGCTTGATGGCTGAAAGTCTACTCCTTCGAGTCATTCCAAATGATCAACCAGTAGTGTAAAGTCAGATTGGTGTCAAGTTTGAAGTAATTTTTAAAGCCTTTAACTTCCAAAGTAATAGACCAAAATTCTTGTTCTTGATCCTTTCTTCTCTCAGGAATGTTGTAATCTTATTTATTTCTTTATGCTCAATTCCTTGATTTGTCTGCATTTCAAAAACATTCTCTTGCTTTCATCCTGTAATGAAATTTTTAGATTTACAGAACTGTTTGAAGTGTCCTGTCTTTCTGCATTGCAAAACACTCTGCACCCCTTGCTGAGAAATCTTGCCTTCTGTTCTGCTTTTGAGTACAGCAGCAATAGGTGGCCGCTGTAAGGTTTCCCACCCTTTCGCACATTTTGGTGGGCTCCCGAATAGGCGCAGCCACCAACTTTGGGCCTGCTCAGCTAACAGATTCATCCAAAGCCTCGGTATCCTGATGGATTACAGCTGATTTTGCTCCCTAAGTTCTGCCTGCCTAGCATATTCAACTGCTTGGTTGAGTGTTAGGTCATCTTTTGTCTGTCAAAAAACTGACAGCCTTTCATCACGCACTCTGATGATAATGTGGTCATACCTGCAACAACTGGCTAACACATACAGGTTTGTAAGAAACAATTCGATGGATTCTCAGACTTTTGGGATCTCTGGTTGAATCATGCTCATTTGAATATAAGGTTCTGTTTTGGGCTGAAATATGCATTGAATGGTTTTAGGACAGTTTTGAAGTCTGTGGGGATCTCTTCTACCCCCTGTCTCAGGATGACATCATTGGCAACATGCCCCGCTGTGTAGCAGAATGAACTAACTTGGTGCTTCTGCTCTTTGGCATGCAAACCTGATGCTGCTTGATACCTCAGGAAGATTTTTTTTTCCACAACTCCCAATGCTGACCTCTCTGTGGAAGTTTGAGGTTTTCAAATGGCTGTGGAAAGGTGCGCTGGCCGAGAAATGGCCGCACATGTGCAGTTCAGTGGTTTTGTGATCTTTTTGCTGAGGACCAGCCCTGCCCACACGTGCAGAGAAGTGAGAGAGAAATGGCATGAAGGATGACCTGAAAGGGAGCACCATCATAGCCAGTGTGCCCCAGGAAGCAAGGCATGGGAGGGGGACAGGGAGAAGGTCCCAAACCAGGTAGAGGGACAGGGAGAGGTTCCAAAAATAAGTCCCAGGTAAGGGACAAAGCCAGGGGACAGAAATAGGTCCCTTAGATGAAGTTACAGAAAGAACCAGAATAATAGGCTCCGAATTCAAGAAAGAGCTGCAGGGACCAGACTTTAAGTGAAGTGGGCACATGAGGAGTCCTGAAGATCCTAGAAAGCAGCTGAAGGTTGGTGACTCCATGCTGTGAGCCACTGGGGTGAAGGTACCTCTTTGCAGCAGTGATGTTCTACTTGGAAGGTGAAGCTTGAGTGTGCTTGGAGATCCAGGAGAAAAAGAGTCTCAGAAGGTGAGATTGAAACCCTGCATGGTTGGCTATGGTTGAAGCCGTCCAAGTAGGAACAACATTTGGAGAGAATTCCAATGTGAGATCTTCAATTGTGGAGATTGGAAACTTCATGAGAAAGACAAAGTTTCAGTGGGCTCCCAATGTGACAAAAGTTTGGGTGGGTTGTTGAGAAATTCATTGGACTTGTTTTGGTTGCATTTTTCATCCAACAGTGTTGTGTGTCTGACCACAGTTCGCCTGTTAATTCACATGAACCTCAAGCTTATTCTGAATGTTAGAGTATAATATTGATATTGTAAATTGATTTATCTTCTGACCTTGTGTAGCAAAGTTTATTTTTGTTTGTTCTAAACCCGTGAATCTTGTGGCTTTATTCAATTAATAAGCCGCTTGAATCTACTTTATACAAAATATTATTGGTCCCTAGCCAGATCTCCCCTCAACAAGGTCTGGGCAAGGATCATAACAGTTTTCTGACTCTTCCTTTGAAGAATTCTTCTTCCAATTTCTCCCCGTCGGTGTTCTGTTGATGGCACCAAATTGTTGTTAGGCTGGTGTCACCACAGCTGCTACAATGTTTTGTGGTTTATCTTATAGCCTAATCTATACTGGGAAGGTTTCCTTCTACTCATGTCTGACTCAGGTAGGTTTCTTCAAAACTATTTATGTTTATTTCCACAATATAGATGATAAGTCACTAGGTAAGGACAACTCTATTGTATGCAGACTATTCCACCTTCTCGAGTGTCTCCAACACATAACTTCTGATGTCACTTTACATCATCATACATCACCACCTCATTATCTTAACTATTAACCCATTATGCTATACTGAGTTGCTCTGCCATGCCTCTATTTATTAGATTACTATCTAAACTTATCAGAAATAAACTTAAGACTTGTCCCTGGTCTGGACAGAAATAACACTCCAGCTACTCACCAATCAATTCCTCCTCTGTGCTGACATTACTTTAGGTGTTTTTACTTCTCTTCCGATAGTCACACTCCCCTTCCTTTGGGCTGTCTGATTGAGGCCTACTCCTGCGGTACTTGCTGCTTATAACTCTCCCTTCACTCTGCTGCTCCACCCCTGCATTATTTCTGTGCTCCTTTGCCTCCGGGGCTCTCTAATTCAGCTGTTGCCGCTCTTTAAATCTCAGGCCTCTCTTTCTTTTTAGTGCATATTGATTATTTTAATGATCAATTAAAATTGAGAGTATTATTTTTAATGAGAGTATTATTTTTAAACAATGTGGTATAAGGTTGCACAAATTTTGAATAAATAATTTTAAGCATAGCACACAAACCATCAAAAGAAATTGCTCAGTGAAAAAAGGCATACAATTTACAATTCATTGCTGGTTTATTTTTCCCTAAATAACTGAGTCATAGTGTATCTTGTTTATACCAAACATTTATTGATTTTAGTATTTAAAGTTAATTTTGAAAATTGTTTGTGAGGACATATGATTGCTGTGGTTCTGTTTAAAAAGCTAATGTACCATGCCACAGTCATGTGGCATTTAACGATGCATATTATAACTAGCAGAAGGAGTGAACAAAATGTTCTGTTGTTCAGTAAGTTATGATGATTCAGAAAGTCACATTAAATCCCAAATAACAGTGTCATGGTACATCAATTCCTTAACAGCACTTCTGCAATCACGTGCTCTCACATAATAAAACAATATTCTTTATTTTCAAAATTAACATAAAGTGCTAAAATCAATAAATGTTTGGTACGAACAAGGTAAACTATGACTCGATTATTTAGCACTGGATTGGAGTGGTAAATTGTGAACCTTTTTTCACTGAGTGATTCCTTATTTTGATTTGAGCATTATGTTCAGAATGATTTATTTTAAATTATCCAGAGGAACATAATGTATTAAGGTGAGGGACATTTACGGTACAGTTTACTACATTGCAAAGGGTGACATTGAGATAGATAAAGTGAATTAAACAGAGGAGCCTGTTCTGTGGGAAGAAGTCATGCAGACCATAGTTTATATTCCTGCATATAAAAGGTAGGTGGGATATTTGTTGATATACATTGTGGTTACTGTTGCCTCCTGGAACACCCCCTTGGTTGCCTTCGTGAATCAGCGAAGAATTATTTTCCCTCCTGAATTGCCTTAGAATTTTTTAAAAAATCTTATATTTTCTAGAGTTTATAAGGTTGCTGATGAGTAAAGACCATTGGGGACAATGTTACTAAATTGTTACATGGTTGAAATTGACAGGTTCAATGGACCATCAAGACATTTTTGTATGTTTGCAATTTTGGTATAAATGAAGATCTTTTAAACATTTTTTCACTCTGTGACAGCAAGTACCAGGAATAACCCAGAAAGTATTAACCATTAATATTAAAGCCCATACACATGAGATAAAATTGAGATTGTTTTAATTAGAGGTCCTAATGCCCTAACCATTAGTTGTAAGTTTCATTGCACTATCATTTACAGCATGCCTTTGTTTAGTTGTCACTATAAAAACACACTATAAGTATTACACAATCATGCAAGTGTAACTATGTCACACAGACTCCTTGATGAGGACAAAAGCAGACATGCCTTGGGATATGGAGGATAAATCAGTCTGTTTTCCTGTCCCCTGATTCCTTTTCCTAATGCAAAGCCAGTGAAAGTGGCCTGAGATAGATTTGACTGTCATGTGCTTTGTTTTCAAGTAGTCTGCCCTTCAGACAAAGGAGAAATTGAAGGGTAAACAAAATAATCAAAGAAGGCTGGAAAAACTCATCAGGTCTGACAGCATCTGTGGAGATGAATACAGTTAACATTTCAAGTCCCTATGACTCTTCATCAGAACTATGGAAAAATAGAAATGAAGCGAAAGGGAAGCTGGCTGAGGGAGGTGGGACAGGTAGAGCTGGATAGAGGGCCAGTGATAGGTAGAGGCAAAGAAGAGATTGCCAAAGATGTCATAGACAAAAGGACAAAGGGGTGTTGACGGTGGTGATATTAGCTAAAGAATGTGCTAATGGTGACATTAAGGGTAGAAAGCAGGACGAGCAAGTGACAGATAGCCCTAGTGGGGGTGGGGGTAAGGGATCGAAATGGGCTAAAAGGTAGAGATAAAACAATGGATGAAAATCAATTTAAAACTAATAGAAATAGGTGGGAAAAGAAAAAATATATAAAAAATTATTTTTAAAATTATAAATTATTGGGAAAAGGGGGATCGGAAAGGGGGTCCTCCACCCCCACCCCATTTCTGATCCCCCTTTTTCCAATAATTTATAATTTTTAAATTTTTTTTTAATATATTTTTTCTTTTCCCACCTATTTCTATTATTTTAAAATTTATTTCCATCCATTGTTTTATCTCCACCTTTTAGCCCATTTTGATCCCTTACCCCCACTAGGGCTATCTGTCACTTGCTCGTCCTGCTTTCTACCCTTAATGTCACAATTAGCACATTCTTTAGCTAATATCACCACCGTTAATACCCCTTTGTCCTTTTGTCTATGATATCTTTGGCAATCTCTTCTTTGCCTCCACTTATCACTGGCCCTCTATCCAGCTCTACCTGTCCCACCTCCCTCAGCCAGCTTATATTTCACCTCATTTCAATTTTTTCTTAGTTCTGATGAAGAGTCGTACGGATTTGAAACTTTAACTGTATTCCTCTCCGCAGATGCTGTCAGACCTGCTGAGTTTTTCCAGCTATTTTTGTTTTTGTTTCAGAGTTCCAGCATCCGCAGTATTTTGCTTTTAATCAAAGAAGGCTGACTTGAGGAAGCAGGGCAGACCATTGTTCCCATGAAACCCTATAATTCTAGCATTTTGAACATCGCTCCATCATTTGCAAAGGCTTTCAGCTCTGGGATTCCCTCCTCATCCTCTCCACCTCTCTTTCTTCCTCGAGGCCACTCCTTACAACCTACTTAATTGACCAAGATTTTAGTCACCTGTCCTGATAATTCCTTATGTGGCTCAGCGTCAAAATTTGCTTTATAACGTCCCTGCTCAAAACGTCTTGGGACGTTTCATTATACTCAAGGTGCTACATAGATACAAGTTGTTGCTGTTTGGCGCGGGGCTGGAACCGTGGCCCGAAACATTCGATTCCACTATGACGTGCAGGAGTGGCGCGCATGCGCAGGCAGGACGGCTGTGCGCAGTAACGGTTTGGTGGCAGCCAGCGGGAGGAAGATGTGATCGTGGAGAGCAACCGCCGCCTCGGGAGAGGAGAGGAAGAGGTACCGTGTACCCGGCGGGGTCCCGGGAAGAGGGAGACAGACAGAAAGAAAGAAACAGGGCCCTGGGCAGGTTGGGGCTGATCATCCGCTGAAACCCATGATGAGCCGTCGGTGGGCGAACTTTGCTTCCCGACTGATGAGCCAACACCTGCCGCCCCGCCCCCAACCCCGGGAGACGGGCTCGGCCGCTCTGTCTGGTAACCGGCTGGGAGGTGGGGGAGTCACAGCAGACTGCGCCTGGGGCCTGCCCTCCTGCTAAGACTGCTGTCTTCTTTCCTGAACAGGGCCGTCTGGAAACGTCCTGGCCTGAGCTGCAAAGGAATATTTTTTTAAAAAATTACTTCCTTGAAGTTTTATCAGGTTCATCAGTTCCACTGAAGCTCAGTATTATGAATTATTTTAATCAAATTGAAGGAACGTATATTTCTCATATGTTAAACATGGTTTGCATGCAATGTAAATGATTCTGACATGCAACTTCTAAAATTGCTTAACGTGTCATTATCTAAGACTACTTTTGTAAGCATTTTAGTTTCAAGAATGTTTTTTTTTGTATTGAGGAACTGTGATTCAAAATTGCCATGTCAATTTGCAGCTGGCCCAGCATTGTGCTCTTGTAGCTTTTGCCACCCCACCAAATAAAAAGGGGCAGGGCTAATGATTCAGCCCGGCCCTTCGATTTAAAGAAAATACAACGCAACAGGTCCTGTTTGTTGGCTATCACGTATTCTCCATTTATTTATGTATCATATATCTGGAACAGATTCGTACTGATGCAACATTGTGGTAATTTTTTGAAAATTACAGTAGGTGCAATACTGATGAACAAAATAGCATATTGAACTTAAATGAGGAATACTAAACTGTTAATCATTTTCTAAAATCTGCCTTCATTATTTTATAACCTGTCATGTTTTATTTGGATGCCTACAATTGTCCTGATTAATTTCCATACATGTTAGTTTGTAGTGATACAGCAAGAAAATCCAGAAAAATTAAGACATCACTTGGTAAAATTCTTAAATCATCTTGTTAATTTTATTGCCTAAAATTTACTCTAATTTTGATGTTCAGCTAAATGACAAATACAGACTGAATTTGGTTTGCCCCTAGGTGCATCAGTAACTAAGCTTATCTCGAAAAAATTATTTGAATGGAAATTATCAGGCCCCCATTGTAGTACTGTGTTCACCTTTACAGTAACTCTTTCAAGTACAAACATGTTTCCATCTGTTACCTATTCAGATGAAGTTACATTGTTCAATAGTTTGCCATTATGAGATTTGAACTCTTGATTTTGGGGTTACAAACCCAGTACCATAACCACTTGGCTATTTAGGCCAAGCCCTTCACCTTTACAGTAGTTGAAACAATTATTCAACTGCTTTTATATTGAGCTAGAAGTGATGCCTGAATAGCTTTACTGTTGATCAATTCCCAAAGTGTGAAAGCACTCTATTCCAAATGGCTTGCCAAAAGACAATGCTTGGTCTGCATTCACACAGCATTTTATTTGAAAATTGAAAGGAATGTTAAGTGTAATGTTTCATTGCATGACTGAATGACCTTGAGTGGTAAGCTATTAGTATTAATCAGTTAAAAGTCCAAACTTCATCTAAGTATGGACCAAGGAGGTTATTGCTGTAGATAGTGTGAAAATTCCATTCAGGCAGATAAACACTGCCATTGGTCCAACCAGCATGATTGTTAAAAGATACTCCATAATTTCAGTTTAAATGCTCGAATATGGAGGGATCCAGAGGAGGCCTAAACAAATAAAATAGCTCTATAAAATAGAATAAAATCTTAATTCCACAAAAGCTGATAGCACTGGCTTAAGTGTTTCAAAGTAGGAGCTGGTTCCTGCTATGGTTTAAGTATCTTAAATGTTGCTGTCACTGATGTGGTCTCCCAATTGAAAATATTATGCCTATTCATAAGAAATATTCAAAGTCAGGTTCTAATAACTACAGAGCAATGTACCAATTATCGATTCTGTAACAGGTTGTGGAAACCATAATGAATGAGAACCTGTTGCAGCATGCCAGTCTAGTTCGCAGAATCACAGTGCAGAAGAGGCCCTTCATCCTATTGAGTCTACAACGATATGTGAGAAACATCTGACCTACATACCTAATCCCATTTACCAGCACTTGGCCCATAGCCTTGAATTTATGACATGCCAAGTGCTCATCTAGGTACTTTTTAAAGGATGTGAGGCAACTCTCCTCCACCACCCTCCCAGGCAGTGCATTCCAGACTGTCACCACCCTCTGGGTAAAAAAAGTTTTTCCTCACATCCCCCTAAACCTCCTGCCCCTCACCTTGAACTTATGCCCCCTTGTGACTAACCTTCAACCACCCTGTCCATGCCCCTCATAATCTTGTACACCTCGATCAGGTCGCCCCTCAGCCTTCTCTGCTCCAATGAAAACAACCCAAGTCTATCCAACCTCTCTTCATAACTTAAATGTTTCATCCTAGGCAACATCCTGGTGAATCTACTCTGCACCCCCTCCAGTGCAATCACATCCTTCCTATAATGTGGCAACCAGAACTGCACACAGTACTCCAGCTGTGGCCTCACCAAGGTTCCATACAACTCCAACATGACCTCCCTACTTTTGTAATCTATGCCTTATTGATAAAGGCAAGTGTCCCATATGCCTTTTTCACCACCCCACTAACGTGCCACTCCACCTTCAGAGATCCATGGACATACATGCCAAGGTCCCTTTGTTCCTCAGAACTTCCTAGTGCGACGCCATTCATTGAATATTTCCTTGTCAAATTACTCCTTCCAAAGTGTATCATCTCACACTTTTCAGGGTTAAATTCCATTTGCCCATCCCATTTATATCTTTCTGTAGCCCAAGACACTCAACCTCACTGTTAACCACCTGGCCAATCTTTGTGCCATCCGTAAGCTTACTAATTGTACCCCCCACATAATCATCTATGTCATTTATATAAATGACAAATAATAGGGGACCCAGCACAGATCCCTGTGGTACGACACTGGCAGTCACTAAAGCATCCTTCTGTCATCACCCTTTGCCTCCTATAACTAAGCCAATTTTGAATCCACCTTATCAAATTACCCTGTATCCCATGTGCATTTGCCTCCTTTATAAGTTTCCCATGTGGGACCTTGTCAAAGGCTTTGCTGAAATCCACATAAACTACATCAACTGCACTACCCTCATCTACACACCTGGTCACCTCCTCAAAAAATTCAATCAAATTTGTTAGGCATGACCTCCCTCTGACAAAGCCATGCTGACCATACCTGATCAAACCTTGCCTCTGCAAGTGGAGACTGATTCTCTACTTCAGAATTTTCTCCAATAGTTTCCCTGCCACTGACGTGAGACTCACTGGCCTGTAGTTCCCTGGCTTATCTCTACAACCCTTCTTAAATAGCAGAACCACATTAGTTGTTCTCCAGTCCTCTGGCATCTCCCCCGTGGCTAGAGGGGAATTAAAAATTTGGGTCAGAGCCCCTGCGATCTCCTCCCTTGCCTCCCTCAGCAGTCTGGGACACAAATCATCCGGACCTGGAGATTTGTCCACTTTTAAGCCTGCCAACACCTCCAATACTTTGTCACTCCCTATATCAATTTACTCAAGAACCTAGCAGTGTCTCTCCCCGAGTTTGATACCTTGATCCTCATTCTCCTAGGTGAAGACGAATGTGAAGTATTTGTTCAACACTCTAGTGATGCCCTCTGACTCCACCCATAGCTTGCCCCCTTGGTCCCTTATGGGCCCTACTCTTTCCCTGGTCATCCTAGTTGGATTATATACATAAAATATTCAGCTTAGAAATAGGCCATTCAGCCCAACCAGTTCATGCTGGTGTTTATGCTTCACCCGGACTTCCTCCCATCTTTCCGAATCAAAATCGACCATTATAGCCAACTATTCCCTTCTCCCTCAGTTGTTTGTCTAACTTGTCTAGATTCCTCTTAAATGCATCTGTACTATTCCCATCAACCATTCCCTGTGGTAGCGAGTTCCACATTCTCATCACTCTTGGTTAGGGAAGCTTCTTCTGAATTCCCTGTTGCATTTCTTGGGGGCTATCTTCTATTGATGACTCTAGCTTGAGTTTTTCCCACAAGTGGGAACATTCTTGTAGTACCCACTCTGTCAAAACCTTTCATAATTTTAAAGAATTCTATTAGATTCCCTCTTCATTCTTTCCTGATATTTATACCCACATATTTCTGGTATCACCCTTGCTTAATACAGGTTTAACATAAACTTTTCTGCTTTAGAAATAAAGTCTAGTGCTTGGTATGTGCTTTTATAAACTTTCCTGCTTTGGAAATAAAGCCTAGTGCTTGGTTTGCTTTTTATGGCCTTGTTAACCTGTGGCGCAACTTTTAGTGATTGATATATTTGTACTTCGAGCTCCCTTTGTTCTTCCACCCCACCTAGACTCTCACCAAGTAATAAGTTAACTCCCTATTCTTTGTACCAAAATGCACTACCAAACATTTATGTTTTGAGTTATATTTGCCAATTACTTACCCATTCTGTAAGTTTGTTAATGTCCTCCTGCAATTTGTTGCAGTGCTCCTCAGTATTGTCTGTGCCTTTAAGGTGCAGAACAAATCAGTTGACATGTCAGCATCTGTTATAAATGGAATGATTCTCTCGATTGGAATGAAGTAGAACTAATAATGCCAAATGTTCCAGGAGCATTTGTTTAATAAGTAGCTGGTGCTTTTGGTTTCGATTTGAATTTGTCAAAGGATTCAAACAAAATTTCATTCTTAATATTCATTATGAAGAAAATAGGATTTTTTGTTTTGCTTAGCTTTTGTATGTTTCAACGTTAACTTGCAGATATGATTAAAGTTGGCTCCATCCTGTTCTTTAGATTAAGTTGGCGGACCAGAGCAGTTCGGTCTGATAATTCAGAAAGCTAATTTTAATCTTTGGTAAACTAACTGGTCTTAACTGGGAGCATATGTATTTATAACTGCTGAGTCTGGATAATAATTCCAAAGATGATAGTAGGAAGTAATTTCTTATCTGCTAAAGACAAAGGTGCTGGCTCACTCATCAGAACTGCAGGTTAGCTCTTGTTTTGAGTGTTTGTCATTGGTAAAATGATTGCCTGGTTCAAAGTTTATATTTGCAGAGTTGGCTTTAGAAACTGCTTCAAGAATGCGAAATTCAGAACTGACTAAACTAAAATGTTTTGGATTATTCTCAGTCTTGCAGAAATGGAAAATTGTAATATAGACTCATTCTCAGGCATCGCTTGCAAGGCCAATATTTATTGCTAATTCTTAGTTGGCCTTAAGGTAGTGGTGTATCACCATCTTGAACTGAAGTGTGGTGAAAGTATTCCTATAGTGCTGTTAAATAGTGAGTTCCAGGATTTTGAATTGGTGATAAATGAACACCAGTTATATGTCCAAGTCATGATGGTCTTTGACTTGGAGGAGAACATGGGCGTGGCATTTTTGTTTACTTTCATACAGTCAATATGGGTGTGGTTGGTAAAGCCAAAGTTGCAATCCCTGTGGAGATCATAAGTTTTGGAGTCATAGAATTGTAAAATGGTTACAGCACAGAAAGAGGTTTGAAGTCCCAGTGACCAACTGAAATGATCACAACAAAATTTCACATTTTAAGACTTTATTTCAACAAACTAAAATCAACTAAACAGTACTTAGTAGGCAACTGATACACTAAGCTACAGAAGATATCCCCTTTAACTTCCTAATACAAGTGAAAACTCCATGCCGTGTTTATACAGTAACACTGCAGTCTCTGCAGAACTATAGTCTTTATAGGAACCAGTCTAAAGTTACTCCTAGCTTCCAAAAGGGTCGTTTCGCTGAGTCGTAATATCCAGTGTCTGTAGAAAGTAATTTCCCTCTGTTCTGAGAAGCCATGAACTAATTTCCAACAGCAAGGTCTATTTTGGTTTCTCCTGACCACTTCAGGGTGAATCTTCTAACATACTTAAATATTCATAAATCCTGCCTCTTTGACCAGAGAACATGCTTCCACCAGCATTCTGCCTGGTGACTAACAGAACAACCTATTTCCTGGGTGTGAAAGCTGGCAACCCCATGGCAACCAAGCTGTAGACTTATCATTGGGCAGGGCTGATAGAAGATCACATGCCACTCTCCACTACACCATTTTACCTTGAATTAAAAGAGATAGGCAGTTTAAAACATAACTATTTCATAAAACCTCACACTTGTAATATCATCCCTAATTACCTTAAGAAGGTGTTTGGTGAGTTGCTGCAGTACTACTGGAAATGGAGTTCCAGGATTTTGACCCAGCGACACGGAATGAATGATATAATTCCAGGTTGGGATAGTGACTTGGAGGGGAACTTGGAAGCTCCCATTTACCTGCCGTCCTTGTCCTTCTAGGTGGTAGATGTTTTGGGTATTGAAAAAGCCGTGCTGCATTGGTGCTGTGCATCTTGTAGATAGGACACACTATGGTGGTGGAGGGAGTGCTGATCAAGCAGAGTGCTTCGTCCACTATAAGACCATAAGACATAGGAGCAGAAATTAGGTCATTTGGCTCATCGAGTCAGCTCCACCATTCAATCATAAGTTTCTCAACCCCATTCTCCCGCCTTCTACCGTTACCTTTGATCCCCTCACCAGTCAAGAACCTATCTATCTTGGTCTTAAATACACTCAATGACCTGGCCTCCACAGCCTTTGGCAATGAATTCCATAGATTCACCATACACTGGCTAAAGAAGTTTATCCTCATTTCTGTTCTAAAAGGTCTTTACTCTGAGGCTGTGCCCTCAGGTCCTAGTCTCTCCTACTAATGGAAACATCTTCCCCACGTCCACTCGATCTAGGCCTTTCAGTATTCTGTAAGTTTCAATCAGATCCCTCCCCTCATCCTTCTAAACTCCATCGAATATAGACCCAGAGTCCTCAAATGTTCCTCATACATTAAGCCTTTCATTCCTGGGATCGTTCTCATAAACCTCCTCTGGACCCTCTCCAGGGCCAGCACATACGGGTTCCAAAATTGCTCACGATATTCTATATGTGGTCTGACCAGAGCCTTATAAAGCCTCAGCAGCACATCCCTGCTTTTATATTCTAGTCCTCTTGAAATAAATGCCAACATTGCATTTGCCTTCGTAACTACTGAGTCAACCTGCATGTTAACCTTAAGAGAATCCTGGACTAGGTCTCCAAAGTCCCTTTGCACTCCAGATTTCTGAATTCTCTCTCCATTTAGAAAATAGTCTGTGCCTCTATTCTTCCTACCAATGTGCATGACCTCACACTTCCCCACATTGTATTCCATCTGCCACTTCTTTGCCCATTCTCCTAATCTGTCTAAATCCTTCTGCAGCCTCCCCGCCTCCTCAATACTAACTGTCCATTGACTTTGTATCATCTGCAAACTTAGCCAGGATGCCCTCAGTTCCTTCATCTAGATCATTAATGTATAAAGTGAAAAGTTGTAGTCCCAACACTGACCCTTGCGGAACTGCACTAGTCACCGGCCGCCATCCTGAGAAGGACCCCCTTATCCCCACTCTCTGCCTCCTGCCAGACAGCTAATCTTCTATCCATGCTAGTACCTTGCCTCTAACACCATGGGCTCTTATCTTACTGAGCAGCCTCCTGTGCGGCACCTTGTCAAAGGCCTTCTGGAAGTCCAAGTAGATAATATCCATTGACTTTGTCTAACCTGCTCGTTACCTCCTCAAAGAATTCTAACAGATTTGTCAGGCATGACCTCCCTTTGATGAAACCATGCTGACTTTGCTCTATTTTACCACGCACTTCCAAGTATTCTGAAATCTCATCCTTAATAATGGACTAAAATATTACCAACGACCGAGGTCAGGCTAATCGGCCTGTAATTTCCCGTCCTTTGCCTCACTTCCTTCTTAAACAGGGGGGTTACATTAGCGATTTTCCAGTCCTCTGGGACCCTCCCTGACTCCAGTGATTCCTGAAAGATCACCACTAACGCCTCCACTATCTCTTCAGCTATCTCCTTCAGAACTCTGGGGTGTAATCCATCTGGTCCAGGTGATTTATCCACCTTCAGACCTTTCAGTTTTCCTAGCACCTTCTCCTTGGTAATGGCCACCATACTCACTCTGCCCCCCAACTTTCTTGAATTTTGGGGATGTTACTCATGTCTTCCTCTGTGAAGACTGACACAAAGCACCTATTCAGTTCCTCCACCATTTCTTTGTTCCCCATTTTCCAGCGTCATTTTCCAGTGGCCCAATGTCCACTTTTGCCTCTCTCTTACCCTTTATATATCTAAAAAAAAACTCTTGCAATTTTCTTTTATATTACTGGCTAGTTTACCCTCATATTTAATCTATAGTATTGAGGTTATTGAGTATCATTGGTACTGTGCTCGACCAGCCAAATGTGGATTGGAGAGTATTTCATCATGCTCTTGACTTGTGCCTTATATGTAATGGAAAGATTTTGGGAAGTAGGGAGGTGAGTCAGTTGCCACAGAAAATCCAATCTCAGCTGCTCTAGTATCCACAATATTTATTTGGTTGGTTTCTCTTCACCAGTGATGTGAAGATTTTGATGGAGAATTTAATTATGGTAATGCCATTGAATCTCAAGTAGAGTTGGGTAGACTCTCTTGTTGGAGATCATCATTGACACTCAACTGACAAGTGACAGTCAAATCAAACATGTACAAACCTGGGTGCAGTTCAGGTCTTGCTTATTTTGTATGATGTATATATATCATGGACTGCCTCATTACCTGAGGACCTAGGACTGCTGCAAATTCCCAGGGCTGACATGATTGCCCATCTATAATATCCTTGTTGGAGGAATATCTGGATGGTTTGTGTTTCAATTAATTAAACACTTTCCCAAGTTTTGCTGCAATAGAACCTGTAGGAATGGTAAATTTAACCCTTGTGGACAATGTGTACTCTGAAATATTGATTGATGTCTGTAATTATTGCAATTGTGTATGTTTCGCTGTTAGTTTGATGCTTAGTAATCATAGTTTGTATTAGTGTGGTCCTGAGTGTGATGCGTTTGTTTTCAAAATAGATCAAAATACACATGTTGGGAATTCTATCTAAATATCATTTTATAGAATTTAGTGAAGTCATACTAATGTTTGACCTGGGCCATATTGGCTTGTGCTATGGCAGAACTCGTGAGGTGTACATTTCTTGTTGGAGAGAGAGAATTTCCAATAATGGGAAATGTACATCAGTTGAACGAGAAGTCTTTGAATCCTAACCCATAAGTTATTTTGTCATTACACCTGTGGAAGAATTAGCTCGAAACAGGGGTCAAAATAATTTTTTTTTCGGGGGCTACATTTTGGTTTTCAGGGGTTCCTTGAAGCTGAGACAGATTTAAGTTAGAAACCAGACTTCTTGAAGCAGGAATTCACAAACTTGCTCTATGCCTCAGTGCTGGGCAGGTAGCCAAAAATCCAATAACAATTAAACAGTTTTCCTTCATTTACCCACACCTTCACCCTGTTATCCTCCTCCAATGGCTGGTATTAAAGCCATCTCAAGACCCGGAAGGTTGGGCTTTTTTGGATCAACTGGACTCCTAACATTTTCCGCACATCAAGAAAACACACACAATGACAGATAGAAAAAAGCATGTATACAGATAGAAACTACAGAAACATTTAAAGAAAAACTCAAGGAGTTAGATAATTTTAGGAGAGCATACCAGGAGCAGCAGCAGGCACACTTAAAAATGAGGTGCCAACATAGTGAAGCTACTGCACAGAACTATATGCATGCTAAACAGTGGAAGCAGCATGCTATAGAAAGAGCTAAGTGATCCTACAGCCAATGGATCAGATCAGAACTCTGCAGTCCTGCTGCATTCAGTGGTGAATGGTGGTGGACAATTAAGCAACTAACTAGATAAGGATGCTCCATGAGCATCCCCATCCTCAATAATGGGGGAGTCCAGCAGTCAGTGCAAAAGACAAGGCTGAAGCATTTGCAGCCACCTTCAGCCAGAAGTGCCAAGTAGATGATTCTTCTTGTCCTCCTGGGGTCCCTGGCACCACAGATGTTCATTTTCAGCCAATTTGATTCACTCCACGTGATAGCAAGAAACAGCTGACTACATCTAATACTTCAAAGTTTATGGGCCCTGACAATGACGACTATTACTGAAGACTTGTGCTCCAGAACTAGCCGAGCTCTTAGCCAAACAGTTCCAGTACGGCTACAACACTGGCATCTACCCAGGAATATGGAAAATTGCCCTGGTATATTCTGTCCACAAATGCAAGACAAATCCAATCTGAGCAATTACTGGTGGCTCAGTGTACTGTCAGTCATCAGCAAAGGAGTTGTCACCAATGTTATCAAATGACACTTACTCAGCATTGGCTCGCTGATGCATTGTTTGCTTTCTGCCAGGGCCACTTGGCTTCATCTCTTAATACAGCCTTGGCCCAAGCATGGACAAAAGTGCTGAATTCCGGAGGTGTATTTTGAATTACTGCCCTTGACACCAAGGCAGCATTTGACTGAGTTTGGCATCAAAGGTCCCTAGCAAAACTCAAGTCATTGGGAATCATGATGGGAGAAAGCTCCACTGTTCTGCCTACCACCAAGAAAGATGGTTTTGGTTGTTGAAGGCCAATCACCACAGCTGCAGGACATCACTGCATGAGTTCCTCAGGGTAGAGTCCAGCCCAGCCAGCTTCAGCTGCTTCATCAACAACCTCCACTCCTTTTATAAGGTCAGAAGTGGGGCTATTTGCTGCTGATTGCATTGTGTTCAGCACTAATTGCTATTGCTCAGACACTGAAGCACTCCATACCCACTTGCAGGAAGACCGGGACAACAATCAGGCTTGGACTGATGAGTGGCAAATAACACTCCTGCCAGACAACATTGATCTCTGACAAATGAGAATCTAACCATCTCCACTTGGAGCTCAGTGACATTACTATCACTGATATCCTGGTGGTTACCATTGCCCAGAAACTGAACTGGATTAGCTATATAAATACTGTGGCTACAAGAGCAGGTCAGAACCTGGGAATCCTGTGGAGAGCAACACTCCTCCTGATTCCCCAAAGCCTGCCCACCATATACAAGGCACAAATCAGGAGTGTGATGGAATAGTCTCCACTTGTCTGGATGAAGGCAACTCCAATATACTCGAAGCTCAGCACAGTTCAGGACAAAGCAGCTCACTTGATTACACCCCATCCACCATCTTAAATATTCACTCCTCACTTACCCCAGAATTCCCAGTCTCTGACCTGCTGTAGTAGCCACAGTATTTATATGGCTGGTCCAGTTCAGTTTCTGTCAATGGTGACCCCCAGGATATTGATCATGGGGGATTCAGTGATGGTAATGCCATTGAATGTCTAGAGGAGATAGTTGTTTTCTCATTTGTTGTAGATTGTTGCTGACTGGCATTATTTGCCTGGCAACAACAATCAGTTCAAGCCTGATTTGTTCTCTAGGTCTTCCTGCACGTGGGTGTGGAATACTTCAATGTTTGAACAAGAGCAAATAGCAGTGAACACAGTGCAATCATCAATGGACATCCCCACTTCTGACCTTATGATGGAGGGAAGGTTGTTGATTAAAGTACAATGACAGAATTGTGTACCATCAAAAGATGCACTGCAGCAACTTGTCAAGGTTCCTTCACCAGTACCTCCCAAGCCTGCAACCTCTACCACCTGGAAGAACAAGGGCAGCAGAGGCATCTGAACACCACCTGCAAGTTCCTCTCTAAGCCACACCATCCTGACAGGGAATTACATTGTAGTTTGTTCACTGTATCGCTGGGTCAAAATACTGGAACTTGCTCCTTAACAGCATTGTGGGTGTACCTGCAGTACAAGGGCTGCAGCTGTTGAAGAAAGCAGCTCACTACTACCTTCTCAAGGACATTAGAGATAGGCAATAAGTGCTGGCCTTGCCAGTGATGCTCATATCCCATGGACAAATAAAAAAAAAATAGGTGATTGCTCAAGCATCAGGACTGTAAGTTAGCTGCCATTTAAATGTGTGGCATTGGTAAAACGATCAGCTTTGTTCAAACTTGACAAAGATTTCTGTGAAAACAAAATTCAATTTTACAGCAAAATTGAGATTACAACTAACTAATCTGCAAATCTCTGATTCATTCTCAATTTTGAACAGGCAAAAGAAAACTATAACATAACAAGATCAATTATATTTAATAACCCAATATAATTTCAGTTCTTTCAATTACAGCTGCCTCTCTTGTACAGCTGGTGAGGCATTGGTTTGTATTAGATATTTTGTGATCTATCCCAATAAGTATCACTGACTTTTTTCAGTATCAGCCAAGCTTCCTTTCCCACTTGAAATATAACTGTCGCATTTTAGTTGCATGCTCTTCATGCCACTATAATTAACCAACAACAATTTGAAGTGGGAAGTTGCTATCTGATGGCTTTCTCTCCCCTCCCCCAACCATAATTCAGAATTTTTTTAATGTTAGAAGTAGTGGCATCTAAGTGGTTCTGACATCTAGGGAGCTTATATTCCCACTATATATAATTTAAATACAGCGTTATCTGCTTTTGTTGGTCTTGTGCCATTGGGAACCAAAGTAAAGTGACTTTGACAAAGTCAATCAGCGCAATGTGAAAATTGCTTTACATCCACACGATCTATTAAAATATTGGCAGTGGCATTAGAAGGTTTTACATAATGTGAAAACATGTGACTAGACTCCTTGAGATAAGTTCATTTACAGGTAAACAATAAGTACCAGGTATCATTCTGTTTGTGAAGCAGTCTTTGAGTCACAAGATTATGTCATTACAGGCACCATTCCTATACACGGATGACAAGAAACTGGAATGAAAAGCAATTTACTGAGCACAGAAGGAGAAAATAATCTGCTTTTAGTATTCTACCATGGACACTAAAGATTTGAAAAAAGAGCGAAGACCAGGTTATTTTGCCAGGTAAGATTTTTCAGATATTTATCTGTTATACACTAGAATTTGTATACAGTACTTGGGTTTAATTTTTATTGCAAAGGATTTAAACCAGAAACAAAACATTATGGAAAAAGATCTACAGAAGTACTTATGTGTCATCATGCCCCTGTTTTGAGGCGACAAATGCAGATGGGATGAGCTTGACCACTACCTCAAGTGGATATGAAAGATAATAAAACTGTATGTTTTGTTTGTAGCATTGTCCACTATGAAGTAATTTTTAGATCAGAAATCTATAACAAAGATACATCACTGCATACATCAGTATATTTGAAGAAATTTATGAAACTAAGTATATACAGGATCATGCATGAAAGAACCCTTGAAATAAAACTCTGCTTTATACTTTTAGGAGTTTCATAACTATTAGCTACTATCTTGTGTTATTGCACACAATCAGCTGTTTAGTATTTAGCTCAAACGTGTTAGAAAGCAGTGGGATAACTGGACCAAGAATGGGGTGGTGGTGGTGGTGGTGGAAGGGGGGGTGGGATGGGATGCGCGAAGATGATGTGAATGGCACCTGAGGAGGGTTTGGAAACCTGGAATCATCAGAAGGCAATAAAAAGCTGCATGGGACTGTGCCAGGCCACTTTCTTAATTAGTGGAGCATGAGTTGCTACTTCATGAGGCAAAGAAATAGCTCTAGATTTGTTCATGGGGTTTTGGATTCGTTCTTAAGTTCATGCTCAGGCAGAAGTGTGGTGCAGTTTCTTCTCTGTTGGGGTAGTGATGGGCAGAATGGATTGAGACTAAATTAGTCTGCAATGAAGCTGGGTAGATAGCAGGACCCCTTTGTCCTTGGTAGAGGTACAGCAAGCCCCTGTTTTAGGTTGCCCTGCTTTATGTTGTCCCACTTTAAAGTAAAGCAGTTTTTAGGGCTAGTATTCTTGATTTTCATCTTCAATTTCTATTTAACAGCATTGTTATTTAACTACGCATTGTTGTTTTGCGTCATTGCTTCTTGTTGATGTGACATTGGGTCCTGTGACCCGATTGGAGCCATTCTGAAGTGAGTGCAACCTGAGGTGTTCGCTTGTACTTGAGGGAACTGCAGCCTGAAGCAAAGTTTTCAACAAAGAATATCCAAACCAACAAGCTTTTATTGCGAAGAGGAAGGTGAAGCCTGGGCTGCTCATTCCCATACAGAAAAGACCTATTTCTTGACTCTGCAAGCTGATTTTAATTTTGGAGCCCCAGGGGCTGTTGTGGCTAAAAACAAATTGCTGGAAAAACTCAGGTCTGGCAGCATCTGTGGAGAGTGAAACGATTAACATTTCAAGTCGAAAATTCAGCATCAGTATTTTGCTTTTATTTTAGCGTTTGCTGTGGAGCTTTACATCGAGTCAGGCAGAGAGGCCATTTTTAAAGTCTGTGAGAGTGTGTCATTTGCTATTGTACGCAGGTAAAATTGCTTTCCTTGTCTCGGAGCTTGTTTGGGTGAAAAATACAAGGTGCAGTACTTAACCTTCAGGATCCCGACTCTGCAGTCTCTTGATTAACCTTGGAGCCCCAAGTCTGGCCCTTTTTCAACTTTGCTGCAGGTGAGGCAAAGAGGCCATTTTGAAGTTGGTGAGAGAGGCATTTGCTGAAGGTGACGAATTGACGTGCTGATTGTCAAGGCGCTAATCACCCAAAGCCACTTAGGAACGAGGAGCAGAAGTAGGCTATTCAGTTCCTCGAGCCTGCTCCACCGTTCAGTAAGATCATGGCTGATCTGATTGTGGCCTCAACCCCATGTTCTGCCTACCCCTGATAACCTTTGACCCCCTTGTTAGTCAATAATCTATCTACTACTGCCTTAAAAATATTCATTGACCCTGCCTCTATCTGTCTCCTCCTCCATGTGATTGACTCTTAAATGCCCTCGAATGACCTAGCAAGTCACTCAGTTGTAACAAACCATTACAAAGCCACAGAAAAGGAATGAAACCAGACAGAATACTCGGCATCAACCTAGGCTCCGGACATGACAACAACAATCTCAGCCCTGTTGATCCTGCAAAGTCCTCCTTACTAACATATGGGGGCTAGTGCCAAAATTGGGAGAGCTGTCTCTCAAACTAGTCAAGTATCAGCCTGATATAGTCATCCTCATGGAATCATACCTTAAAGATAATGTCCCAGGCTCCTCCATCACCATCCCTGGGGATGTCCTGTCCCACTGGCAGGACAGACCCAGCAGAAATGGCGGCACAGTGGTATACAGTCGGGAGGGAGTTGCCTTGGGAGTCCTCAACATCAGCTCCGGACCCCATGAAGTCTTATGGCATCAGGTCAAACATGGACAAGGCTGATTACCACGTACACCCTCCCTCAGCTGATGAATTAATGCTCCTCCATGTTGAACATCACTTGGAGGAAGCACTGAGGGTGGCAAGGGTGCAGAACGTACTCTGGGTGGAGGACTTCAATAATAAAAACAAAAAACTGCAGATGCTGGAAATCCAAAACAAACACAGAATTACCTGGAAAAACTCAGCAGGTCTGGCAGCATTGGTGGAGAAGAAAAGAGTTGACGTTTCGAGTCCTCATGACCCTTCAACAGAACTGTTTTGGAGGACTTCAGTGTCCATCACCAGGAGTGGCTCAGTAGCACCACTACTGATCGAGCTGGCTGAGTCCTAAAGGACATAGCTGCTAGACTGGTTTTGTGGCAGGTGATGAGGGAACCAACAACAGGGAAAAACACACTCAACCTCATCCTCATCAGCCTGCCTGTCGCAGAGGCATCTGCCCATGACAGTATCAGTAGGAGTGACCACTGCACAGTTGTTGAGGAGACGAAGTCCTGCCTTCATATTGAGGATACCCTCCATCGTGTTGTGTGGCACTACCACCATGCTAAATGGGATTGACCTCGAACAGATCTAGCATCTCAAGACTGGGCATCCATGAGGTGCTGTGGGCCATCAGCAGCAACAGAATTGTACTCAAACACAATCTGTGACCTCATGGCCTGGCATATCCCCTACTCTACTATTACCATAAACCCAGGGGATCAACCCTGGTTCAATGAAGAGTGCAGGAGGGCATGCCAGGTGCAGCACCAGGCATACCTTTTAAAAAAAAGAGGTGTCACCCTGATGAAGCTATAACACAGGACTGCTTGCGTGCCAGACAGCATAAGCAGCAAGTGATAGAGCTAAGCTCTGCAGTTCTGCCACATCCAGTCATGAAGGGTGGTGGACAATTAAACAACTCACTGGAGGAGGCGGCTCCACAAATATCCCCATCCTCAATGATGGAGGAGCCCAGCACAGCAGTACTAAAGATAAGGCTGAAGCATTTGCAACAATCTTCAGCCAGAAGTGCCGAGTGGATCATCCGTCTCAGCGTCCTCTGGAGGTCCCCAGCATCACAGATACCAGTCTTCAGCCAATTCGATTCACTCCATGTGATATAAGAAATGGCTGAAGGCACTGGATAGTGCAAAGGCTATGGGCCCTGACAATATCCTGGCAATAGTACTGAAGACTTGTGTCCCAGAATTTGCGCCCCTAGCCAAGCTGTTCCAGTACAGCTACCGACACTAGCATCTACCTGGCTATGTGGAAAATTGCCCAGGTATGTCCTGTACACACACAGCAGGAGAAATCTAACACTGCCAATTACCGCCCCATCAGTCTACACTCTATCATCAGTAAGGTAATGGAAGGAGTCATCAATAGTGCTATCAAGTGGCACTTGCTTAGCAATGACCTGCTCACTGATACCCAGTTTGGCTTCCGCCAGAGCCGCCTGCTCCTGTCCTAATTATAGCCTTGGTTCAAACTTGGACAAAAGAGCTGAATTCCCAAGGTGAGTTGAGAGTAACTGCCCTTGAAATCGAGGCAGCATTTGACCGAGTGTGGAATCAAGGAGCCCTAGCAAAACTGGAGTCAGTGGGAATCAGGGAAAACTCTCTGCTGGTTCGAGTCATACCTAACACAAAGGAAGATGGTTGTGGTTGTTGGAGATCAGTCATCTCAGCTCCAGGACATCACTGCAGAAGCTCCTCAGGGTAGTGTCCTAGGCCCAACCATTTTTAGCTGCTTCATCAATGACCTTCCTTCCATCATAAGGTCAGAAGTGGGAATGTTCGCTGATGCTTGCACAATGTTCAGCACCATTCATGACGACTCATACTGAAGCAGTCCATGTCCAAATGCAGCAAGACTTGGACAATATCCAGGCTTGGGCTGACAAGTGGCAAGTAACATCCATGCCATAGAAGTGTCAGGCAATGACCATCTCCAATAAGAGAGAATCCAGCCATCGCCCCTTGATGTTCAATGGCATTACCATCACTGAATTCCCCACTATCAACATCCTGGGGGTTGCCATTGACCAAAAACTGAACAGGACTAGCCATATAAATACTGTGACTACAAGAAGCAGGTCAGAGGCCAGGAATCATGCGACGAGTAACTCACCTCCTGAATTCCCTGAAGCCTATACGCCATCTACAAGGCACACGTCAGGAGTGTAATGGAATACTCACCACTTGCCTGGATGAGTGCAGCTCCCATAACACTGAAAAAGCTGGACACCGTCCAGGAAAAAGCAGTCCGCTTGTTTGGCACCACATCCACAAACATTCCCCCCTCCACCACTTTATTACGAGAGGAATTAATCATAAAAGTAAGGATGTTATGCTTAAAGTACAGGGCACTGGCGAGACCATACCTCGAATAGTGTGTGCAGTTTTGGTCTCCTTATTTAAGGAAGGATGTAAATACATTGGAGGTGGTTCAAAGGAGGTTTACTAGGTTGATAGCTGGAATGAGTGGGTTGTCTTTTGAGGAAAGGTTGAACAGCCTGCGCTTGTTTCCATTGGAGTTTAGAAGAGTGAGGGGTGATTTGGTTGAAGTATACAAGATTCTGAATGGCCTTGACAAGGTAGACTGCGAAAGGATGTTTCCTCTTGTGGGTGAGTCCAGAACTAAGGGCGCTGTTTTAAAATTAGGAGTTGCCCTTTTAGGACAGAGATGAGGAGAAATTTTTTCTCTTAAGGCTGTGCGACTTTGGAACACTGCCTCAGAAGGCAGCGGAGGCGGAGTCATTGAATATTTTTAAGGCAGAGTAGATCGGTTCTTGTTAGGCATGGGAATCAAAAGTTATCGGGGTTAAATGGGAATGTGGAAATCGAAACACAAGATGATCAGTCATGATCTTATTGAATGGCAGAGCAAGCTTGAGGGGCCAAATGGTCTACTCCTGCTCCTATTTCTTATGTCCTTATGTTATGCAATGTCAGGGGAAGCAACAACTTTTATGCTGTATTTTTTCTAATTCATTCATGGGATATAGGCTTTGCTGGCTGGGCCAGCATTTATTGCTCATCACTAGTTGCCCTTGAGGTGGTGGTGGTGAGCTGCCTTCTTGAACCGCTGCAGTCCATGTGGTGTACACAATAGCAGATCACCACGAACAGAAAAAGGAGTTTGACGATAAATGCTAAGTTTATAATTTCGTCTAGAACCAAGTTGAATGCAAAACATATATTGAGGAACTGAAAAAGTAAAGGGGAAAAGAGAGCATGAGAATAGGTTATCTGATAGCATGAAAAGGAACTCAAAAGCCTTTTATAAAACAAATAGTAGAAGGATAGTGAACGGAATAGTAGGGCAAATTAGGGGTCAAACAGATGATTTTACAGAGGTAAAGGGCCTGGCTAAGGTACAAAATGATAGGTGGAGGGACAGATAGTATTGAGGAGGCGGGGAGGCTGAGAAGGATTTGGGCAGATTAGGAGAATGGGCAAAGAAGTTGCAGATGGAATACAGTGTGGGGAAGTGTGAGGTCATGCACTTTGATAGGAAGAATAGAGGCATAGACTATTTTCTAAATAGGGAGAGAATTCGGAAATCTGGAGTGCAAAGGGACTTGGGTGTCCTAGTCCAGGATTCTCTCAAGGTTAACTTGCAGGTTGAGTCAGTAGTTAGGAAGGCAAATGCAATGCTGGCGTTTATTTTGAGAGGACTAGAATATAAAAGCAGGGATGTGCTGCTGAGGCTTTATAAGGCTCTGGTCAGACCACATTTAGAATATTGTGAGCAATTTTGGGCCCCGTATCTCAGGAAGGATGTGCTGGCCCTGGAGAGCATCCAGAGGAGGTTCACGAGAACGATCCCAGGAATGAAAGGCTTAACATATGAGGAATGTTTGAGGACTCTGTGTCTATACTCAATGGAGTTTAGATGGATGAGGGGGGAGATCTGACTGAAACTTACAGAATACTGAAAGTCCTGGATAGAGTGGACGTGGGGAAGATGTTTCCATTAGTAGGAGAGACTAGGACCCGAGGGCACAGCCTCGGAGTAAAGGGAAGATTTTTTAGAACAGAGATGAAGAGAAACTTCTTTAGCCAGAGAGTGGTGAATCTATGGAATTCATTGCCACAGAAGGCTGTGGAGGCCAGGTCATTGAGTGTATTTAAGACCGAGATAGATAGGTTCTTGATTGGTGAGGGGATCAAAGGTAACGGGGAGAAGGTGGGAGAATGGGGTTGAGAAACCTATCAGCCATGATTGAATGGCGGAGCAGACTCAATGGCCGAATAGCCTAATTTCTGCTCCATAGACCATAAGACATAGATCTTTACTCTTCACTAAAGAAGGGGATGCTTCCAATGTCACAGTAAAGGAAGAGGTTGTAGAGAAAATGGGTAGAATGAAAATAGTAGAAAGGCCATGCTCAAAGTGGAAAAGTCAGCTGGGTTTGGATGGGATGCATTGTAGCTTGATGAGGAAAGTAAGTGTGAAAAATGTGGAGGCTCTGGCTGCAACCTTGAAATCCTCCTTTAAAATGGGAGTAGTGCCAAATGACTAGAGCACTGCAAATGTTACACCCCTTTTCATAATGGAGGACAGAGGTGACCCTGGCAATTACAGGGCATTCAACCTAATGTTTGTGGTGGGGAAGCTTTTAGAGACATTAATTGTGGACAAAGTAAATTGTCACTTGGGGAAATGTAGGTTAATGAGTTTCAAAGAAGGAATCATATTGTACTCTAACTTAAGTTTCTCGTTACTGCGATGGGAGAGTGTGCATTCAATTCTAGCCCCATTTCTCCACAGGTCGTAACAATAGTTTAAATGTTTAACTCGCCCACAAAACTGGCCAGTTGTTTAACTTTGGTACTGTTGTTTGCAGCATAATAAGACTAATGAGGCTTCTTTCAGTAAACACAAAAAATTTGATTTATTATAAAAGTTCTTCTAAAACAAGTTATAAAACTCGGTGACATACAAGCTGTAGTTTAGAAATGTAATGATTTCCCCTCTTTAAAAAAAAAAGGCATTCAAACCCCCATGCACACTCTCAAACACTAAACAAACAGTCCCTTGCAGAGGCTGGAGTTTGGGGTGTGTCTTTTAAAAGGATAAAACTTGCAAAGGTCTTGACACTGTTGATCTAACAGAACTCAACACAAGAACACAATAGATCTGAAATCAGATGGATTTTTGGTGAAACTGGCCTTGATGACTCTTAATTATCATAACTTTGCAGACCTTCAAAAAAAAAGCCAGATGAGTTATTCTGATGAGATGTTTCTGATGAAAGTTTAACTCAATTTGGACTGCATGTAACACAAAGGTGAGGCAGATATTGAGAAAGCGTCATCTTCTTGCAGCTTCTAACTGAGAGTCAAAGAATCAAATGTTCAGGACTACTTCTCTCAGGCCAGGTGTTTTTATTTAAAGAGCCTTTAGTCTGGCAACAGCAGTTCTTTGTTAACTTAGATATATAAAGTATCTCTTCCCTGTCCAGGTGTTCCCCACTGGATACGCCTATTGACCTGTCGTTTCTTGAAGAATGGCATATTCGTAACCCCAGATTAATCTTGCAGACTTTTAATAATAACTCAGGAGGGATAATGTCCAATATTCAATGTCCTTCAATTTTTCCAAAAATGGGTTCCTCGCACTCTCTACAGATGCTGTTAGACCTGCTGAGCTTTAACAGCGCTTTTCTGTTTTTATTTCAGATTTTCAGCATCCACAATATTTATTTTAGAGGAACTGAGGTTGTTGTTCTGAGAGTAAGGAAGGAGAAAGGGAAATTTGTTAGCTGTGTACAAAATCATGAGATCTAATAAATTAAGGAGAAACTGTTTCTGGTGGTGGTAGGGTTGGGAACAAGGGTACAGGTGTAAAGTAATTGGCAAAAGAAGCAGAGGTGACATGAGGAAATATTCTTTTATGCAGCAAGCTGTTAACATCTGAAATGCACTGCATAAGAGGGTAGCGGAAGCAGGTTCAATAATAACTTTCAAAAGGGAATTAGATAAATAGTTGAAGGGAAACAATTTGTCGGTCAAATGGGGAAAAAGCGCAGGGAATGAATAAAGAAGCTGTTTTGAGGAGACAGCATGGACAGTTTGGCCTCTGCTATCCTGTATGTTGGTAGTTGGATTTATAATCTTTAGCGGGTGGCAAAAAGCATACTGTATTCTGGTGGCATCTCCTTCATTTGGTAGAAGTTGTGGGTTTTCTGTGTATGGTGGGTAGTTTGTATACTGTTTTTTCTTGTGTGTTTGGAATTGTTGGTAGAAGGGCTTCAGTTCTGTTGATAAAAACAAAAAACTGCGGATGCTGGAAATCCAAAACAAAAACAGAATTACCTGGAAAAACTCAGCAGGTCTGGCAGCATCGGCGGAGAAGAAAAGAGTTGACGTTTCGAGTCCTCATGACCCTTCGACAGAACTGTTCTGTCGAAGGGTCATAAGGACTCGAAACGTCAACTCTTTTCTTCTCCGCCGATGCTGCCAGACCTGCTGAGTTTTTCCAGGTAATTCTGTTTTTGTTTCAGCTCTGTTGCTCTGCCTATTTAATAATGATTGGAGGGATTTGTGTGCTTGTTTCTAATTGGTGAGTATAAGTTGTTTTCAGCTGTTCTATCTGGGGTGGTGAGGTTTATGAAGAGGTGATGGTGAAGGAGGGGTGATTTCTGCTCCTACATAGATTTCTCATCTATGGGAGATTGTGTGGATAGTTACATAGATGAGTCCTCATAGAGAGTGAAGTGGGGGCACTCAGTGGGCAAGACATGCTTCAGAGGAATTCCTGTTTACTTTTACTCTCATGGTCCTCTGGTTTCATTCTTTATTAAAGAAGGACAAACAATAGCTGCTCCACTTTGTGTACTTTCTGTATCAACAACCTGTATTTATATAGTGCCTTTATTTTAGAAACATATTCCAAGATGCTTCATAGGAACATCAAACAAAATTTGGCTATGCGAGGAGGGATTAGGACAGATGACCAAAAACCTGGTCAAGGTGATAGGTTTTAAGGAGGAGAGCGAAGTTTAGGGAGGGAATTTCAGATCTGAGACCCTTGACAACTGATAGCAGGGCTGCCAATCGTAGAGGGATTAAAATTGAACATAGCAAGAGCCTGAATTGGAGGAACACACAGAGCTGAGCGGGCTGTAGAACTGGGGGAGGTTAGCGACAGGGAGGGTTGAGGGATTTGAAAGAAAGAAAGAATTAGAAGATGCCCCATGTCTAGAGCCGCATGAGATAGACCAAACGCATGCTTGCGTTTGTTTTCCATAGATTATTTTTCCTGGAACAGGTCGCTAGCCTGAAGCTGGAGGCTACAGCTTGAGGGGTGCCACGTCACATCAAACATGGCTGATCAGGAGTCTCTCCCTTTTACTACTAGCCATTGGAAGGATTTGTGGAATGATAATCAACCTGTTTGATTGTGTTATGAATGCACTTTCCATGGCCACGAAGTCTTGAAATGGCACTTGAACTCGGAGCTTGTGTCTCAGAGGTAGGGACACTGCCCACTGCACTACAAGACCTCCCTCTTGAAAGAAAGGATAAGGATTTTAAAATTAAGGCATTTCGAGACTCTGAACCAATGTAGATCAGCGAGCACAGGGATGTGTGTTAGTATGAAGGCAGCAGAGTTTCGGATGAGCTCCGGTGCACACAGATTGGAAGATGGGAGTCTGGCCAGGTGTGCAATGAAATAGTTATGTCTAGAGGTAACACAACCATGGATGAGGGTTTCGGTAGGAGTTGGGTAGATTCATGTGACATTACTGAGGTGGAAGTAGGCAGTTTGGTGATGGAGCAGATATGTGGCCGGAAGCTCATCTTGGTTAAGAAGGACACCAAAGTTCTGAACGACCTGTTTCAGCCAAAGAAAGGTACCAGGAAGATGAATTGTGGGGATTGAAAATAATGCCTTCCATCTTCCCAATATTTAGTTGGAGAAAATTTCTGCTCATCCAGTACAGAATGTTGGATGACCGGTGTGACAAATCGGAGACAAGTGGAGGGTTCAAGTAGAGCTGAGTGTCGTTGGTGTATCTATGAGCCCTGATGTTGTGCTTTTAGATGATGTTGCTGAGGGACAGCAGTTAGATGAGAAGGAGGCCGAGGATTGATTTTGGGGGAATTCTGGAGGTAATTCTGCAGGAGTGGGCAGGGAACCTATTGCACGATTCTCTGGCTACTATTAGTTAGCTAAGAATGGAACTAGTTGGATGACAGAAGAATGACATTGGAGGAGCAGGGTGTATTGACCATGAAAGAGGTCGAGAAGGATAAAAGATGATTTATCATGGTCATAGATAATATGTCATTTGTGACTTTGAGGGATATTTCGGTACTTTGACAGATTTGTAAACCTCATCAAAGGGATTTAGACTTGGAGTTGCAGGAAAGATGTGCATGGATTTGGGAGAGGCAACAGCATGTTCAAGGACTTCGGAGAGGGACAGTAGTTTGCAAGAACAGAAGCGTAGGTTTTTTTTGAGTAAACGGGTGATGGTGGAATATTTGAAGGAGATGGGGACTATACCTGAGGAGAGGGAACTATTAACAATATCAGCTAACATGAGGGCCAGGAAGAGAAGTTGGGTGGTCAGCAGTTTAGTGAGAATAGGGTTAAATAAACAGGAGGGTGGAGTTTATGCAACATTCCTTCTAAGCTGCACTGTTGTGTGGCCGTCCAGCAGTCAATGTGCAGGGAGCAATCGGGCTGCACACAAGAAGCAATCACTTTAGCATGTGCAGTCATGTGGCAATCAGAATGGGACTGTGCACAGTGCAACAAATGTGCTGAGCACAGCAAAGGGAAGTTAGAGGGAACATTGGTCTCACGAATAAGATTTGAGAAGCGATGGAAGAAAAGCTAAATGATCCCATGCCTTTTGATGGCATGTCTCCAATGTTTAATGAATCATCGTGTCAGTGATTTAATTTGCAATTTTTGGAAGTAAGGAGGATGCTGAAATTTCTGTGCAGTGGGTGTATTTGAGGGGAGTGCAGTAGAAAAGTGTTGCGATTTCTGCTCAGTGCGAGTTGGAGCGGGGATCTCTGCTCTGTTGGAGAGGGATGGCAGTCATTATTTATACTCTGTGATGGAAGGGTCAAATATCTATATCCAGCTTGGCAAGGTTTGTGATTTTTTTTGTGTAAAGGAGGAGGTGAGAGTTTTTGTTTGCTCACTGGAGGATAGGGTAGATTGGGGTATCTGTGGGTGACTTTTTTTGCCTCACTTATTCCTCCCATCTTGCTTTCTTGATGTACCACAAAGGACTTGCTTTGTTTACAGATACTTAATAATCACTTGCGTGCTTTTATGCCTGCACACGAGCTTTTATTCTGGCTTCCACAAATGCACATCTTCACTGGACTTTTTTCAAGACCAAGATTCACTTTTGACAGATCTTTTAAAAGGGTGGTTAGGAAGGCATATGGGATACTTGTCTTCATTAGCCGAGGTATAGAATACAAGAGCAGGAAGGTTATGCTGAAACTGTATAAAACGCTAGTTCGGCCACAACTGGAGTACTTTGTGCAGCTGTGGTCACCACATTATAGGAAGAATGTGATTACACTGGAGAGGGTGAAGAATTTACCAGAATGCTGCCTGAGCTGAAGTGTTTGAGCAATGAAGAAAGATTGGATAGGCTGCAGCTGTTTTGCTTGGAGCAGTGAAGGTTGAGAGAGGACCTGATAGAGGTGTATAAGATTATAAGGGGTATAGATAGGGTGGATAGGAAGGCACTTTTTCCATTGGTAGAAGGGTCAATAACCAGGGGGCATAGATTTAAGGTAAGAGGTAGAAGGCTAAGAGGGCAGTTGAGGAGAAATTTTTTCACCCAGAGGGTGGTGGGAGTCTGGAAACTCTGCCTGAAAGGGTGGTTGAGTCAGAAACTCTGGTAACATTTAAGAAGTATTTAGATGTTCACTTGTGTTGCCATAGCCTCAGGGCTATGGGCCAAGCGCTGAAAAATGGGATTAGTGTAGTCGGAGCTTTGTTGACCAGCGTGGACACGATGGGCCAAATGACCTCTTATGCTGTAAATGGCTATGAATGGATTTCTGACCATACTGATGTTGGGCTGTGGAACTGTAACTTTTAAAAAATTGTGTCTGTGGATGACAATGGAATTGCTAAGCCTTTTATTAAATGCTTTAAGGTAATGTCAGATGCAGCCCATTGTATTTAGCATAAACATTGTACCTTTAGAATCGTGAGGTCTTTCAACATACATACATAACATATGTTGCAAGTGAGTATTGGAGGGTAGCATACATTGTCCTGTTAATCACAGAAATTAAACATTAACTGAGAAATAAGACCAGTTAAACTCCTGAGAGTTAGTTGTTGGCAAAGTGCTCAAGCATTCCAAGACCTTTAGTGAACAAAGGACAAAAAGATTAATATTTAATGCCAAGAGATTATGTATCTTAAATCTTTTAAATTCCTTGAGGTAAACAAATTGACAAATCAAAAAAAATGCAGCACAGAAGGGAGGCTGTTCGTTATTCTTAAAAAAAACCATCTACTCTAATCTCAATCCCATGCCCTTTCAAACACTAATCCAATTCCCTTTTAAAAATGTGTTGCAGTTTCTGCCTAAATAAGCACTTTAATAGTAAAGTGTTCCTTTTAATAACCCTCTTTGCAAAAGCATTTATTCTAATTTCCCTCTTCAATCACCTCGTGACCCTGAGTTTGTGCCCCCTCGTTACCGATTCACAAATAATCTTTGAAACCATTTCATAATTTTGAAAACCTCTTAGGCCTACCTTTTTAAAATTCATTCTTGGGTTATGAACGTTGCTGGCAAGTATTACCATTCCAGCAATATAAAGCAACAGTTGTTTCTCAACCTTGCCTCATAACTGTTCTAATTTCTGATATCATTCTAGTGAATTTTTCCTGTACTCTTTCTGTGACTCTTAACATCCCTCATGTAATACTGTTATTTAATCAATGCCATGTACAAATTCAGTATCACCACCTTGATTTTGTAATTGCAAAACAGAGGAAAAACTTCCTTTGGAAGACCAACAACTTGAATTCATATGGTATCTTTTTAATGTAGGAATGTTCCAAGCCCTTTGCGAATGTGATATGGAAATCACGCACTGAGACATGAAAGCAGAGATTATGAAAAGTGAACAAATCTTGGTTAAAAATAGATTTTGAGGTGTCAGTGATCTCTCCTCCTCCTCCTCCACCCCCCCGGAAAGCGGCCTGGCTTACAGAGGGAATTGATGTGTAGGCCCTAGCTGGCTCAAGGTTTAAAATAGGGTGGCAGGGGGTTGGTGAGAGGTGGGGTTAACACAAGAATGATGAGGTGTGTGATTGGTTAGGGCCGTAGAGGAGTTTATGTACAATGATTTTAAATTAGAAGTGGAGAACAGGGAGGTCCCCTATGGTTCCCTATCTCTCCAGATCAAAAAATACGATCACTGTAGTAGATGCATCGGTCTCATGGAAAACTTAGAAGCATTGCAGTTGTGCTGTTTTACTGAATAGGAAATAACTGCCCACGAAATAACTAAAATAATGTCTTTATCCATCGTTTAATAAAACATGCAGTTGCACTGTTCTGTTATTCGTTATTTTCCATGTTAATTTTGTGTATTTTTGACAACACAGAGATATTTAAATCTACATAGGCTACCAGCTACTCACCAAGACTATTCCTATTTGCTTTGACAGCAAAGCCCAACAATAGAGTATTATTTTCTGGTGGCGGTGGCTAGGCAAGAGAGCCTAAAATTGAACAAAATCCGAAGAGGAAATGTTTATTAATTGATTTGAGAGGGATGTGTATATAAGAATTGAATAGTGGAAGTAAATAGGGCCTAACAGATGTGTATTTTTAGCATCAAAGCACAATACCAATTTGATGTTTGCTGCAAGAATAAGTTTCAGTTCATTCGAATTGTTCCAGTTGGAGAAATTTGAGGGTGCAGTTGGACTACTTGCCTATCTGAACCCAGGCAAGTAGTCTGACTGGACTCTCAAAATTGAATGATCAGTGCCTGTCTTGTGAACTGTGCAGCAGGTGTTTCACTTACCTCTGGAACTAGGTTTTCTTTTTTGAATATTACAAATCTGTTTTAAACACATCATACTCATTGGATTAGTTTGGTCACCAATCTAATCAATTCATTGCAAGAAGCATCAAAGTCACAACTACCAAGATTAAAAGGGAAGAGGAATGGAAGAAACTGGAGTAGGTAAATCTATAGTCACCAATTCATCTCATGCCCTGTGTGTACTCAAATTTATAGAATAATTAATACTTTTTAAACACTGGCACAAGTAAAGATTCAAGAGCAATAAATGGGGAAGCAGGAGTGTGTGAGGGAAGAGTGGTGCAGAATATATCAGAAACTGAGTCAATTAAAGGGTCCTTGTTTATGATTGTGGCATTTTCCAGAGTTTGATGCTTCGATTATTATTATTTGCATTGAGTTGTAACTGAATTAGAAATAGGGACAAACTGGTACAAAGCTTGGAGGATTAATGGGAAACATAGACTAGATACAGAATGATCAAAGTAAAAGGTGCTAACAAGTGTGAGACGTCATCTAATATAGACAAATGCAAAGTAATGAGACTGATGGTATATAATGAACAGTATCTTAGAGTGCACGACACAAGAGGAATCTGGGGTACAGATGGGTAGACTATCTTGTGCAATTTCATCTTTATCAAAAGTGTGTGTAAGTCATTATTTTCATAACATGTAAAGTACTAACCTACTATCAATGGCCAGATCAGTTACTTCCATATGACAATATACCAAAAGTCAACTTGGAAACAAAATGACACTAGCTATCTGTGTAATATTGATCTGACAGCTCTTGCAACGTAGCTTTCACCTGTTACTGATGATCTTAGGTGACAATAGAGAGTCTCCCATTTACATTTAAAGGGTGAAATAAATTAGGCAGTAGAATAAAAGCAAAAAACTGCGGATGCTGGAAATCGAAAACAAAAATACCTGGAAAAACTCAGCAGGTCTGGCAGCATTAGTGAAAGGGATCATGAGCTCTCTCCTCCATCCCCACCCCCTTTCCAATTTTCCCCCTCCTTTTTGTTTTTTCCAATAATTTATATAGATTTTACTTTTCCCACCTATTTCCATTATTTTTAAATGTATTTCCATCCATTGTTTTTATCTCTACCTTTTAGCCTTTTTCGATTCCTTCACCCCACCCGACCCTGACTAGGGCTATCTGTACCTTGTTTGTCCTGCTTTCTACTCTTAATTAGCACATTCCTTTAGATAATATCACCACCTTCAACACCTCTTTGTCCTTTTGTCTGTGACATCTTTTGGTTATCTCCACCCATCACTGGCCCTCTATCTAGCTCTCTTGTCCCAACACCCACCCCCCCTTTAAACCAGCTTATAATTCACCCCTTTTCTATTATTCCTTTGTTCTGTTGAAGAGTCATGCGGACTCGAAACGTTAACTGTGCTCCCTTCCACAGATGCTGCCAGACCTGCTGAGTTTTCCCAGGTATTTTTATTTTTGTAGGCAGTAGAATATTTAGTTGTGACTGTTTGGATGAGTTAGATTTCCATTTTTAGTCTGATTATATTGTCATGAAATTGAAGCTACGTTGGATTGTTGCATGCTACACTGACTTTCCACCATGATTTCTTATGCATAAATTGTTTGGTATGCTCAACAAGCCAGCAAAGCAACAGCAAATAAGCCATCCAAGGGAAATTCTTTTTTTCCAGTAGCCTTTTCACAAACAGTGATCCTGAAAATGCATAGAAGGTATGCATACTGATTTAAATATTTAATCTTTTCTGATTAAACCACCTGGTGGTAGAGATAACATTTAATATAATCATGTTTTTACCCTACCTTATAGTCAATTTCCTCTTCAGTCCAGCATCAACATTTGATTTTTTAACTGTACTATCTGGGACCTTTGAGCCCAAAAGACTTAAATCAACAATGCAGTAATCTTGAAGCTTTCTTTTTAAGAGGAAAAACTATTCTACTTCCTCCCTGTTGTGTTTAACCATATTGCACTGCTTAAAAAAATCTTAGTCTACAAATATTAAAATGATTTTATTATTGGATTTAAAAGGCAAATGAAATCCTGAGAGCAAGAAATTGAATAAAGCAGTTCTTTTTCACAAGTAAATGCGAGGATCACTTATTTTTATTTCCTTTTCCCTGACCAAGGCTTGTGCATTTGAAAATGGTATGATTTGAATGACTCTTTGATGTTTTGCATGAGCTGTTAAAAAGCACATCACCTCTATGTCTTTGCAAATGGCACAGCTGAAAGCAGATAGTGAGCAGAACTGTGGGTGTTAATCCGTGTTTCACAGTACAGTCAACTCCCACCTCCCTGTCGCTTGCCATTTTGACACTCCACCCTGCTGTCTTGCCCACATGTCTGTCCTTGGCTTGCTGCATTGTTCCAGTGAAGCCCAATGCAAACTGGAGGAACAGCACCTCATCTTCCGACTAGGCACTTTACAGCCTTCCGGACTGAATATTGAATTCAACAACTTTAGATCTTGAACTCCCTCTTCCATCTCCACCCCCTTTCTGTTTCTTTCCCCTTCCTTTTGTTTTTTCCAATAATTTATATAGATTTTTCTTTTCCCACCTATTTCCATTATTTTTAAATCTTTTATGCCCTTCTAGCCTTTCCACCCCACCCCCACTAGAGCTGTACCTTGAGTGCCCTACCATCCATTCTTAATTAGCACATTCGTTTAGTTAATATCACCACCTTCAACGCCTCTGTGTTCTTTTGTTCTTTCGTCTGTGACATCTTTTGATTATCTTCTCCTATCACTGCCTGCTTGTCCCTACAACCACACCACCCTCCCCCCCACTTCTCTCCCCCCACCCAACACCACCCCCCCCACCTTAAACCAGCTTATATTTTACCCCTCTCCTTAGATTCACTCAGTTCTGTTGAAGGGTCATGAGGACGTGAAACGTCAACTCTTTTCTTCTCCGCCGATGCTGCCAGACCTGCTGAGTTTTTCCAGGTAATTCTGTTTTTGTTTTGGATTTCCAGCATCCGCAGTTTTTTATTTTTATCCCATCTGGGGTTCCATTCCTGCGAAATCTTGAAGGGTGAATTCACAAACAGTGAACTTGCGCATGCGCAGAGTTGGCACATGTGCAGTGTGTGCTTTCCATGTGGGAAAGGTGAGAGTTTAACATTCTAAATCGCGGATTGGCGAAGCTTTGGGGCTGTGATAAGTGATTTGGTTGTACATACACGTTAGTGCGGGTAAACAAATTCACGATAGAGGGAGTCGCGAATGACAGGAATTGATTGCATGATCTGGAAGATTGATACACTCAAGTACTGTCTAATCTTTTTGCCTATTAATCACACTAATATCAACCTCTTATTTTTAAACCCATACATTCTCGGCTACTCATTGTTTTGCACATGTGCTGTGCCCAGCCCTTATGGCTGTATTGACTGCTGTTTTTGTTATTGTATGTCTGGAATTGTTGGTTGCGGTGTTTGTGTTATTGTGACCAGGAGTAATGCAAGCACATGTGACACTATGAGAAGTGAGATGCTACAAGTTTAAACATTTTTTTATGCATCTTGTTCATCGATGCCATGCTGTCTTAATGTATGTATGCGTATATTTGTGCTTTAAAAAAAAAAGTGTTCTGTGTTCCATAAAGTGGAATTATTTAAAGGGGAACATAACGTAAGAAATAGAAACAGGAGTAGACCAGCTGGCCTCTTGAGCCTGCTCCGCCATTCAATAAGTTCATGGCTGATGATCATGTGTTTTGATTTCCACATTCCCATCTAACCCTGATAACCATAGATTCTTGTTAGGCAAGGGAATCAAAATATTCAATGACTCTGTCTCCACCACCTTCTGAGGCAGAGAATTCCAAAGTTGCACAACCCTTGGAGAGAAGAAAATCTCCTCATCTCTGTCCTAAAAGGGCAACCCCCTAAGTTTAAAACAGTGCCCTCACCTCTGGAATTGGACGGTCTTGGTGAAAATTTCATGTTGCCAAAGCTGAACAAGAGTTTTTCGCTCCTTTTACTGTCTTTGAATCTTTTAACCAAATTGGCGGGATGTAAAATGACATCTTTAGTTAAAATATTCAACTTTGGAGTTATTTTAGCAAATTAACATTGGTAAGTATTGGTACTATAAGCAAGATGCAGAAATTACACGACTCGCCTACTAAAATAGTTTGCAAACTTGCTCTCAGTCATTCATATCCTGGTTTTGTCAGGGCTGCTTCCAGGGTTATTTTCTTTCTTTTTTGCAGCTTGTTTGAAGTCTTAAAAAATTTATCCATAGGAAGTGAATATTGCTGGCAAGGCCAGCTACTGTTGCCAATCCTTAATTGCCCTTGAAAAGATGGTGATGGTGAGCTAATCCTTGAACCACTGCAGTCCATCTGGTGTAGCTACATGCAAATTGCTGTTAGGAGGGTAATTCCAGCATTTTGACACATCTACAGTGAAGGAGCAGCAATATATTTCCAAGTCATGGTGCTGTGCGGTTTGAAGGGGAGCTTGTAGGTGGTGGTGGTCCAATTCCCTTGTCCTCCTAGATGGTAAAAATCGTGGGTTTTAGAGATGCTGTGAAAGGAGCCCTTGGCAAGTTGCTGCAATGCATCTTGTATATAGTCCACTTTGCTGCAAATGTGTGTTTGTGGTGGAGAGAGTGAATGTTTGTTTAAGGTGGTAGATGGGGTGCTAGTTAAGCATGCTACTTTGTGCTTGACTGTCAAGTTTCTTGAGTGTTGTCGGAGCTGCACTCAGCCGGGCAACCGGAGAGTGTTCCATCACACTCCTGACTTGTGCCTTGTAGATGGTGAATAGGTTCTGGGCAGTCAGGAAGTGAATTTCTCACCAGCGAATTCCTGGCCTCTGACCCCTTGTAGCCATGATATTTGCATAGCTAGTCCATTAAGTTTCTGGTAGATGGTAACCCTCAGGAAGTTGATGGGAGATTCAGTGATGGTATTGACCTTGAACATCAAGGAGAGAGAGTTAGACTTTTGCTTGTTAGAGATGGTCATTGCCTGACATTTGTGTGATGTGAATGTTACTTGTCACTTGTTAGCCCAAATCTGAATGTTGTCCAGGCCTTGCTGCATGCGGGCATGTGGACCCTCAGTATCACAGGAATCATTAATGGTTACTGAGCACTGTTGCAGGTGCACTATTGTGTGTCAATCTGAGCAAGACCATGTTTTGTAAATTTTAATCTTCTGAATATGAAAATCTCGATGTAATTTATTCTTCATGGGGAGCTAATTTTATACTGTTCAGTGGCAAATATAGTTAAGAGTGGAGGGCAAAGCCTGTGTTTGCATGCAAAGTTTTCTAGCAATTATCTTGCTCTTTTAGGCCATTTCAGATATTTCTGCAATTTCATTTGTTTACATTGTAAGACTACAGGCCTAGTTAGAGTATAGCTCTTGAAAATTTACACAATATTTAATGCGTCACCTTTGAATTGACAGCAAACTATATTGTGGGGTGGTTGTATATCTAGAGCACTTAGGAAAAATTGGCCAACTAGAATGTGCATTGTGTGTTGCAATAAAAAAGTTGTGTGATGTATGAAAGAGTCAACATGGGGTGTTGAAAATATTAGTAAAGTTGTGCAGGGCGTTGGTAGGGGCAATACTGTGTAGAATTTTGGCCTCCTTAGCTAAGGAAGGATGCACTTTCCCTAGACGGGATGCAACAAAGGTTTTGTAGACTGGTTCCTGGAATGAGGAGATTGTGTCCCACAGGAGGGATTGACTATATTAGGCTGATCTTCCCTGGAGTTTAGAGGAATGAGAACTGGCCTAATTCAAACATCTAAAACTCTTAAAGGGGCTCAACAGGGTAGATGCTGATAAGTTTTCTCTGGCTGTAGATTCTAGAACATGGGATCATAATCTCAGAATAAGGGGTCAGCTAGTTAGGACTGAGGTGAGAAATTTCTTCACTTAAAAGGTTGTGAATCCTTGGAATTTTCTACCCCAGAGAGCATGGATAGTCAGTTGTGAAGTGTACTCAAGAGGTTGATAGATTTTTGGGTACTAATGGAATTTGTAGCGTGGGTATGTCAAGTTAAAGTAGGAGATCTGCTGTGATCTTATTGAACGGCAGAGCAGGCTCAAAGGGCTAAATGGTATACTCCAGCTCCTATTACTTATGTTCTTCTAAAAGAAGTGTAAGTTGTATCCTTGGAGGAGCAGTGTTTTGTTATTTAAAGCAATGCATCCTTTTTTCCCTTCCCAGACCCCCCCAAACGATAATAGTACCCTCATGTAAATAATCCCAGTTAAAATGATCATTTCTTCAAATCCCTCCACTCACCTCCCTGCCCCTCCCATTCCTACAATTTCCTCTAGCCCTTAAACCCTCCAAGGTATCTCTGCTCCTCCAATTCTAGCTTTATGAACATCCCTATATTAATGCTCCACCGTTGGCGACCTTGCCTTCAGCTCCCAAGCTCTTGAATTCCCTTCCTAAATCTCTTCACCTCTCTTTCCTCCTTTAAGACTCTCTTTAACACCTACCTCTTTGACTAAGCTTTGGTCATCTGATGTATCTCCTTCTGTGACAAGGTTTGCTTGATAACACTCCTGTGAGGTGTCTTAGAATGTTATACTAGGATGTGATAACAGGACACTTAGAAAATATCAACGGGATTAGCCAAAGTCAACATGGATTTATGAAAGGGAAATCATCTCATTGAAACGTGTAACATTCTGACATTCTGGACAGACTGGATGCAGGGATGATGTTTCCTCTGGCTGGGGGGTCTATAACAAAGAGTGTAGGCCATTTAGCCCTGAGATAAGGAGAAGCTTCTTCACTTGGAGGGTGGTGAACTTGTGGAATTCTCTACCACAGGAGGCGGTGGAGACCATATCATTGAATATATTTAAGAAGGAAATAGATTTCTAGACTCTAAAGGTGTCAAGGGGTGTGGGGAGAGAGTGGGAATATGGCGTTGGGCTAGAAGATTAGCTATGTTTCTAATTAAATAGCAGTTGTTGTCTTGGAATTTGGAAAACTTCTGATCACTACTGACTATTCTGAATAAAGTTGCTAAGCAATGAGTTTTACAGGTCAATGAGCTATGACAAATGTGTGTAACAGACTATTATGATGGCTTTTTACTTGAATAAACCATGCCTGGAATTTGTCAGCAATGCTCATTTGGCAGTTAGGCTACTAGTTAATCTCAAACATATTGTAAGTAAACCCTGATCTGTCCTAAGAAATTGGGAATTTGCGTAGAGGAACAGACCCTCTGGCTGTTGTGCATTTGCTGTGTAATATTTTCAGTTTCTGATCTCTGATGCTGAGGTTTGATTTACCTTTTCAATTCAAAAAAAATTTCAGTTAAAAGATTTTAGAAGTGCAGTATCTTAAACTGAACTAGCCTTATCAGTGAAGTTTTTTTTATCTTTGCAGTTTGGTTTTTAAATTTCTAAAGTGTGGTCTTTTTAATATATGAACATGAAGTACTTGAAAATTTATTTAGAACTATCAAAAGGAAGAACTTCTAGTCTAAATACAGAGGATGAAAATGTAGATATTATGTTTACAGGCTTTAGATGATCTAAAGCATAAATTCAAATTGGTATTTATGCCATTTGTGCTGTTTTATTTATTTATGTGAATATATGGAGATCTTAACATTTGTTTTTTCTTATACAATCAGACTGATCTGATGTTGCCTTTCTAATTTGTGTTTTCTGTAGCTTTATTAAATATTTTAACGTGTCTGTGTTTTATGAAATGCCATGGAATTCATCCCACTGTTCCATGATAAAATTAATAGTTGTTCCTGAGATTTGTTTTCTCGTGTCTTTTCATCTTCAGGTTAAAGATTGCACTAATTGTGTGTTTATTTTCGCTTTTCGTCAATCTTCAAGTTGTCTGATTTTCTTTGACCTTTCATTGTTATAAATGATCACATACTTCATTCTCTGTGATCTTCTGAAATTGTTTAATTTTTCCATTCACTATTGTTTTGCGGATTGCAATCACTAAACTTAGTTTTTGGGCAATATAAAAAGTTAACATGGAAGTTGCTTTGTTGCTGCTTTAGGATAAATTGGAGCTTTTTTGCCGATTTTAAAAAAAGTGCCTTTTAACTGGGTTAGGATAGTACACTGAACGCCTTTACTGATTAACACCACGAAATACTAAGTTATTCAAGAGAACAGCCGCGTGCCATTCAAATCAAAAGTATGTTTGAGCCACTTTTATCATCAACCCATTTGACTACTTGTGCCTGGTATTTGCATACATGTGCTCTAAATGCATCCAGTTGTGCCTTGAATTTCCACCTCCCACCCTGCCTGATCGCTTTTATTTCTGAGTCATTCTTTATTCTAACGCTTCTTGTTTCTCCCAGTCTTCTGGCTACCAAGTTTCTCCTCTTTACTGCTTCATCCTGGTATCAATATATGCTGGATACTGAGGTTCTGATGGTAACTCAGTTGGTTGAAGACGAAGAACGTCTTGAGTCTGGGTTCTCAATTTGGTGGAAAGTTAGCTGAAGCCCACCAGGGTGGCAATATGAGTGCAAGGGTATTCCCTCCTCATGCATTCCAGTAGAAGTCATTGGGTAGCTTATCTGTGTGGAAGTTTAATAAGGACATAGTTGAGTGCAACTGTATTGTACCTTTCTGATTTCGGTAGTCAGCCAGTACTCAACTATCTACCTATGTAAGTGAAGAATCAAAATTGTTACTAAATGGCGTCCATAATGCTTATAGCAAGGAGTCAGTTTGCCCTATGGGAGAAGTGGAAATTGATAGAAAAAGATGGTTGAATAAATGCCATGCAACAATGTAAGCGCACTGTAACTGGAAACAGCTGCAATAGAAATATTGCTGTATTTTTGCTTGATTTGCAGAAGTGACTGAGTTTCCTGCTAAACAAAACTCTGTTCAGGGAATAATTTGAGGGTGTTCTCATCATATCAACTTTGTATTTCCAAATAGTATTTTCCCAACTGGGATCCATTTCACCATCTGCTGAAGGTACGATGTGCAGTGCACATATAATACCTAACGTCGTCTCCTTGCTGCACACACTTTTGCTGCATACAGAATGTTCCTCATTGCCCTTAGCGAATACTCCAAATCTTTCTACAGCACATTCCAAACGCATCTAGGTTTTGCTTTGGTGCCATCAACAAGTCATGTTTGCATTACCATACAGTGTTGCTCTGGATTCGAGCATTTTAATACTTTCAAGTTTCTTCCTATTACAGACTGTTTTTCGTATTGTAACTAAAATGCACTGAGCTCACAATATTTTCTGTCCTCTTTTCCATCCCCTTCTTCTAGGCGCACAATCTCCCATGCATATATATTCCTCCAACACTTAGGCCAGAATCTTCCAGCCCCCCTCCCAGGATTGGCGAGCCATTGAAACCTCAGTTCGCATTGGCGGGACCAGAAAATTCTGGCCTTAATTTCCTTATTATCTAGTTTCTTCAGTCTATCTTTCCCCTTCACTGGGTTTCCTTGTACTCATAATATTAATTGAGATACTGATCTAAGCCATAATTGTTTTGCTCAGTCCCCAGACCCCTAATCAAGAGTCCAATTGGAATGGCAACACCTGCTTATTCCTGGTGTAACTCTTTCGAGTACAAACCCGTTTCCATCTGTTTCAGATGAAGTTACCTTGTTTCATAGGTTGCCATTGTGAGATTTGAACTCTTGATACTCTTTCGAGTACAAACCTGTTTCCATCTGTTTCAGATGAAGTTACATGTTTCACAGTTTGCCATTGTGAGATTTGAACTCTTGATCTTGGGGTTGCAAACCCAGTACCATAACCACTTGGCTATTTAGGCCAAGCTCATTCCTGGTGTATCTCAGCAGGAAAAATATAATCCAAACAACCAATATACAGCCCGAGTTTGTTGGAAGCACAGCTATCGTTTTGTGCCAGATAAGGATTTACCTTGAGATCAGGAAGCCAGTAAGGATGCAGCAAAAAAAAAAATCACTGTACATAGCCTCAGCCTCTCTAGTTTTAGCAGAGCACTCAATGGGATCCAGATGTTTGACGCCCATTTTATGCCAATCTCATGAGAAGCATCAGGCAATGTTTTGATTTTGCACTCTGTCTTGCCCCATCAGCTGGCAGAATAATTTTTTTGTGCATCTTTCAACAACTCATCCAAGAAATGCATCAGGACATCGCCTATCCACAGTTTTTCTTTCTATCAAATTTATTTTTCTTTTCTGAAGAATACACTGACTTTGTTAGATACAGTTCCACAGTCAGTGAATTTTACCCACTCATTCCTTGTAGCTGATCCATTATTAATGTACAAGATTAGGCTGTGAGTTTTTAGTAAGATATTCAATCGGGAGAGGAGCATTGCGATCAAACTCAATTCTTTCTATACACACACACGCACTTCATCAGGGGATAGCAACCAGTAGTGAGAAGGCTCACTGATTTGTCTCCTTTACCTATCATTCTAAAATAAAATTGAAACTTTCCTGCTGCTTTTCAAAGCAACTTTGTGTTGGAAAATATTGTTAGATTGATCTCACTGATTTCCAATGGGGTTTTTCAGTTCTAATTGGTTTCCTTTGCGTGTTATCAAAACATGACTTGACAGTATGCAGTACTGACTGCATGTCTAGTTAAAGTATCTTCTGGCCCTGTTGCCTCTTGACTTGACAATGTGCTTTGTATACTCTGGCACCTGTTTGACACTTGAGCTTTGGAAACATCTGGCTTAGTGACTACTATTCAGGAAGACATTTTTAGTCTTGAGGTCTGTTGTTTTTGTATATCATAATTTGAAACAGCAGAGCAGTGTTTGGTGCTGATGCCTACTATTCACAACTTGCATCAGGTCCTTGCAAAAAATGATGCAGTGCTTTTTTTTTTATGGTGTAGATTTGCATTTTTAAAAATTGCTTTTTCTTCCTCCCCACAACATTTCTGTATTTGGGCTGATGGAAGAGGGCAGATCTACAAAAGGAGTGGCTGGAGGAAGCAGATTGTGGAGTGTTCATGGGCAAAGCTGTAAACACTTTTGAAGCGGTGTCTGCCTGAGACCTGGGTTTCTGCCTGTTCTTTTAATTAAACTTGGGATTCCATTCTTAAGCTGACTTGTGTCTGATTTTTATTCAGTTGCCCTGTGAGGTAATGAGAAGATAATTTGTCCACTACCCTCATCTTGGAATCAGAGACTGAAATTCATGATGCCAGAGGAGGAGTGCAAGTTCAACCCGCAGTTTCTGCAACAACAAAAACAAAAATACCTGGAAAAACTCAGCAGGTCTGACAGCATCTGCGGAGAGAAATACAGTTGACGTTTCGAGTCCATATGGCCCTTCATCAGAACTAAGCAAATAGAGAAATGAGATGAAATATAAATTGGTAGAGGGGGGTGGGACAGGTAGAGCTTGATAGGGGGCCAGTGATAGGTGAAGGCAAAGAAGAGATTGCCAAAGATGTCATAAGACAAAAGGACAAAGGGGTGTTGACGGTGGTATTATCTAAGGAATGTGCTAATGGGGACATTAAGGGTAGAAAGTGAAGACGAGCAAGTGAGAGATGGCCCTAGAGGGGGTGGGGTGGGGGGCAGGGAGCGAAATGGGCTAAAAGGTCGAGGTAAAACAATAGATCGAAATAAATTTTAAAAATAGGTGGGAAAAGAAAAATATATTTAAAAAAAAAAGTTATAAATTATTGGAAAAAGGGGGATCGGAAAGAGGGTGGGGATGGAGGAGAGAGTTCATAATCTGAAATTGTTGAACTCAGTGTATTAAGTCCGGAAGGCTGTAAAGTGCTTAGTTGGAAGATGAGTTTCTGTTCCTCCAGTTTGTGTTGAGCTTCACTGGAACATCACAACAGGCCAAGGACGGGCATGAGGGCAGGGTGGTGTGTTGAAATGGCAAGTGACGTGATAGTCTGGGTCATGCTTGCAAACAGATGGAAGGTGTTCCGCAAAGCGGTCACCCAGTCTGCGCTTGGTCTCCCCAATGTAGAGGACACCGCATTGGGAGCAGCGAATGCAGTAGACTAATTTGAGGGAAGTGCAATTGAAGTGCTGCTTCACTTGAAAGGAGTGTTTAGGCGCTTGGACGGTGAGGAGGGGAGAAGTAAAGAGGCAGGTGTTGCACCTTCTGTGGTTGCATGGGAAGGTGCCATAGGTGGGGGTTGAGGAGTAGGGGGTGATGGAGGAGTGGACCAGGGTGTCCCGGAGGGAACGATCCCTGTGGAAAGCCGCCAGGGAAGGTGAAGGGAAGAAGTGTTTGGTGGTGGCATCATGCTGGAGTTGGCAGAAATGGTGGAGGATAATCCTTCGAATGCGGAGGCTGGTGGGGTGATAAGTGAGGACAAGGGGGACCCTTTCATGGTTCTGGGAGGGAGAGGAAGGTGTGAGGGCGGATGCGCGGAAGATGGGCCAGACACGGTTGAGGGCCCTGTCAACCACCGTGGTTAACCTTGGTTAAGGAAGAAGGAATACATGTCAGAGGAACTATTTTGGAAAGTGGCATCATCAGAACAGATGCGACGGAGGCGAAGGAACTGAGAGAATGGGATGGCTTCCTTACAGGAAGCGGGCTGTGAGGAACTGTAGTCGAGGTAGCTGTGGGAGTCCGTAGGTTTGTAATGAACATTGTCTCAATTTCTGGTGATAAGACTGCCAGAGAGGTCAAGGAAGGGAAGTGTCAGTGATGGACGACCTGAAAATGATGGAGGGGTGGAAATTGGAATCAAAATTAATACATTTTTCCAGATCCAAATGAGAGCGTGAAGCAGCACCGAAGCAGTCATCAATGTACCAGAGAAAGAGTTGTGGGAGGGTGCCTGAGTAGGACTGGAACAAGGAATGTTCCACATACTCCATAAAGAGACAGGCATAACTGGGTCCCATGCGGGTACCCATAGCCACACCTTTTATTTGGAGGAAGGAGACGAGTTTAAGGAGAAATTGTTCAGTGAGAGAACAAGTTCAGTCAGACAGAGGAGAGTAGTGGTGGATGAGGATTGTTTTGGCCTCTGTTCGAGGAAGAGGCGGAGAGCCCTCAGACCATCCTGGTGGAGTTTCTGCTGCCAGGCTCTCCATTTAGCAGCCCTAAATTATCAAGGGGAGTAATGAGAATGAGAATTGCTGGATTATTTTTCAGCTATGCGTTATTATATTTAAATTTTAGAACATTTCTTGAATGATTCAAGGGTCATTCTGTCCATTATACTGCTAACCATATGGCATGGGAGAGAGAGCCACACGACCGTCCCATGAAATGTCATGATATATTATCGTGTTCAGGTGCTTTAAGTATCATTGGAGTTTTTTTTTGCCACCAGAATCTGACTTTATTTCTGATATATGGCAGAAACTCCATGTAAGCATACAGACCTGACTGAGTGGGTAGCATGCATTTTTTTTTATTCGTTCGTGGGATGTGAATGTCACTGGCCAGGCCAGCATTTATTGCCCATCCCTATTGCCCTTAGAGAGGCATGTAAGAGTCAACCACATTGCTGTGGGCCTGGAGTCACATGTAGGCCAGACCAGGAAAGGACAGTAGATTTCCTTCCCTAAAGGACATGGTGAACCAGATGGGTTTTTACGACAATCAGCAAGTTTCGTGGTTGTCATCAGACTTTTGAATTTATTGAATTCAAATTTCACCATCTTCCGTGGTGGGATTCGAGCCCGGGTTCCCAGAGCATTGTCCTGGGTCTCTAGAATATTGTCAGTAACAATACCGCAATGCCACCGCATATGATGGCCCTTCAACTGTCATTGGAACATTTCTCAAAGCATCAGTGGTTGATTTTTTTTAAAAATGGAATGCATATTCCCAATATTGTACAAACAATTTGTGGATGAAAAAGCTTTAGTTTAAATTTTTTTTTTGACTTTTCAGGCTGCTTCATATGACGTCCCCATACGTCTCACTCTGCAGCCTCTCACTAAATCTGCACTGGTAAGTTTGCTGAAAGTTGGTGGAAAAACTAAGGTTTGGGGAAAAGAAGTGTTGTAGAATATCTGGACAGGGAGCCAGGATTATGTAAAATCACCTGTGCCACTATCCTATCAACTGTTTTGCAGTCATTGCTGTAGGTTTTATGTTTGTGTAAGTCACTGGCCCATCATACAGCTGTGCAACAATGGTGACTATTACCTAATTATTTTTATTCTGTTTTTCCATTACCCATTTCAATCTTTAAATAAATAATTTGAAATGCTTATGAAATTATGAAATGTTTAGACTCAGTACTAATTCTTAATTGCACCAATGCATAATTGTTACTGAATTTATACCTAAATAGTTTGGATCAGTCTAGTAGCAGACACAAATCAAGGGATGCTAAGGCAGCCATATCTCTTAAGATTTCTACTGTTCTGTGATTCACCTCTTGGGTGTTTACATTTGTAATTAAGGGAACTAGTTAAATGTCTGATGTAGATTATAATAACGTACATTAAATGACATCTTTTTATTATAGTATTCATAGTAGATTTGACACATTGGTTAACCGATCTGCGTGAGCTTGAAAGGAGTAGGTTGTGCAGTTGAATTGTAGTAATATTCACCAACATGTGCAGTCAATGCATACGTTTCAGTAGATCTAGTTCCTTCTGTGTTTGAGATGTTTGTAAATCCAATTATTTTTCCTCAGTGCTGTTTGGTAACTAATTTGTAATTCAGTAGTTCAGCTGTGGTCGTCTTATATATTTCGAAAGGGAATTTTTACCATTGTTGTTACTACATGTAAAGCTTTACAGGGTTTGTCTTAAATTTTTATACTAAGATACCATCTGAAAACTCTTTCAGTATATTTAGCTGTGTAGAACTATTATTTCAAAAAGTTTTAAATTTCTCGTTAGGTTGACAGCTTTGTCTCACCTTTTTAATTGCCCTTATTAAAATATGGGTCACATTCAGTTGCTAAGCTCTTTCAGGGAAGTTATTAGGACAAAAGTCAATACAGATCGTTGATAAAGAGAAAAGGAATACATCTGGGTAAAAATGAGATTGTGTGGTGTGGGAGGATTCCCCTTTCCCAGAATGTCACGATGATCTGTTATTCCTGCATTCTGCTGTTCAACAGGGAAGAAATAGAATTATAGAATGATTACAGCGCAGACGGAGGTCAGCCAACCAGTCATATCCATGCCGACTCTGCAAGAGCATTTTAGCTAGTCCCGCTTGGAGGCTCTTTTCCCATAGCTCTGCAATATTTTTCCCTTTAGCTGCTTACCCACTTCCTTCTGAAAGCTGCTTTTCTGATGAAAAAATCATGAAAACGTATGAACATGAAAAATAGCACGAGTAGGCCATTCAGCCCTTTTGACCCCACTCCGCCATTCAGTGAGATCATGGTTGACTTACTTCAACACCATTTTCCTGCACTTTCCTGTATCGCTTGATGTTTTAATATGTAGAAATCTTTTGATCTTGGTCTTGAACATAGTCAGTGACTGAACCTCCACATCCCTCTGGGGCCAGAGAATTCCAAAGCTTCACCACCTTCTGAGTGCAGAGATTCCTCCTCATCTCAAGACTAAATGACCTACCCTTATTCTGAGACTGTGTCCCTGGGTTCTAGCCCCCCCAGCCAGGGAAAACATCCTTCCTGCATCTACCCTGTTAAGCCATATAAGACTTTTGTATGTTTGAATGAGATCACCTCATTCTTCTAAACTTCAGAGACTAAAGGCCCAATCTATTTAACCTTTCCTCATATGACAATCCCTCCATCCCAGGAATTAGTTCTATATGCTTACCATAGAGGGATGGAGGCTCTATATAATTGCAGTAGGATATCTTTATTCCTATACTTAAATCCTTAACCTGAAATATTAATGCTTCTTTCTCCATTGATGCTGCCTGACCTACTGAGTATTTCCAGCATTTTCTGTTCTTTTTTCAGTATTGCGTATGCCTTTTTGTCAGTCTGCCCGGACACCTTGAACTATTTGTGCATCTATATCTCCAGGTGTCTCTGTTCCCGCATCCACTTAGAACCTTTATTTCATATGTTCTCTCGTTCTTCATACCAAAATGTATCACTTCACTCTTCTCTGCATTAAATTTCATGTGCAAATGATTAAAAACAAAGTGTTCATTCGCTATGTCAGCCTTGCCTTTTGCTTCCATATATAGGGGTTTCCTTTTTTCAGCCCCCACTCTGCAGCCCCACCCCTGCATTACTGCCTGTTTAGTATTTATATGGCTGTAGAGGACTTTCGGATTTCCTTTAATGTTTGCTGCCAATCTCTTCTCATTCTCTCGTTTCCTTTCTCACTCCCCCTCTTATCATTCAGTGTTCAGACTGATTCTCACTTATGTTATCTACCTGACACTTGTCATACGCATGCTTTGCCTCTGTCATCTTATTCTATCTCCTTTGTTATTCAGGTGACTTTGGCTTTGGTTGCCCTGCTTTTCTCCTTCGAGTGAATGTTCCTTGACATTAGCTAAACCATTAAGTTGAAGGCAGCACATTGTTTAGTTACAATTTTGCCTGCCATTCTTTGATTTTAATTTGCCCGGAGCAAGTCCGTTCTCAGCTCGCTGAAATTGTCCTTTCTGTAAGTATTTTTACTCTTTGTCCTTTCCCTTTTCCATATTTAATCTAAACCCTGATCACTGTAACCTAAATCTTCCTCCACTGACACTTTATCCACTTGACCCAACTCATTCACCAGAACCAGATCCAGCAATGCGTCCTTCCTTGTTAATGAGGAAATGTACTTCTCATGAAAATTTCTTGGAATACATATCAGAAACTCTTCCCTTTTCTGCCCTCTATGCCATTACAATTCCAATCTATATTAGCATAATTAACATCCTCCATATCACCACTATATAGTTCTTGCAGCTCTACGTAATTTCCTGCAAATTTGACCTGCCACATCTTTCCCACTGGTTGGCGGGCTATGGAATGTACCTAGTAGTGTAATGGTACCCCAACAGATTCTTAACTCTAACGAAACACAATCTATCTTCAATCCCTCCAGGACATTATCTTTCCAGCAATGTAATAGGCCCCTTAACAGTGTCATCCGCTCCCCCACCCTTTCCCGGCCCCCTCTCCCTCTTTTCTGAACATCTTCTGTCCAGGAATATTTAGTGTCCGGTTGTGCCCATTTTTGAGCTATGTCTGTTTAAATTTGAAGCATTATGGAACATTAGAATTCATTGTTTATGTGGTGTGACCACATAATCAGCTATGGTTACAAGCACTCACTTTCCGTATATCAAACTACTCTTGATTTGCTTCAATTATGTAAATTCCTGACCGGCCACAACTTGTAGGCTTCAACAATATGGTTTAGCTGTATTTCGTATGGCTTTTGTTGCCTCAAGTCATTGCTATGATAACTAGTTTCTTGAGTGTCTTGCACTGCCATATGAGAATTAAATATAGTAAGATTTTTTTATTGAACCACGCTTAACCATATCATGTTTCCTTTTAATAATTGAAAAAAAAACCTGAATTTGACTGCTGCTGCTATAGATACAGGAAAGGTTATAAACTCCATCAATGTTCTTGTGTATTGCTGAAAAAAGAGACATGTCTAAGCTTATCATCTTGCACTCTTCAGTACACTCAAGAATACCAGTATTAGTGGAAAACAGCAATTTGTACCGTATGTGAAGAGTGCTGATTGGTTGGCAAGTGGCATTGCCATGGCAAATGTACCATTGATGGTGACCGACAATTAACTGCTAAGCATTGTTTGAAATTTAAACCAGGCAGCTTGAACCTGATTGGTCAAAGCATTGCCCTTAGGAATGAGTCAGTGAATGGCTGTCACTTATTTTGTTTAGCTGAAACAGGCGCAATGTTTGTACATGTTCTTTCTGTCTGTAAGAACAGGGCCCTGTGTATTAATATGAGGCTCCTAGTACATGCATGCACCACGCTGTGAGTCTAACTGGCTATTTTAAATTGGTTGTCAATGCGATTTTTAGCACACCGAGGATTATTTAGCAAATGTTGTTCAATCGCAGAATCACACCTAATGTTGGACACTGTTTTGAGTTTTGCAAGCACGGGCTGGTTGGGTATGGTCTGTACCCTGCCCGTTCCGAACAGCGGCTGGGCCATGTTATTTTATACGATTTGCCAGTCTTTGGGACATCCAGCCTACATACCTAGCATCACACTGGCACTGAAATTCATATGCCATGTTATCATTTGTGTGATAGGTAGATGGCAAGTACCACTCGCTGCTGCATAATAGGAGTCTGAATTGGATCTGTTGCTCAACATGACCAGACAGTCTTGTTCGAATGTAAGCTAATAAAATGCTTGCTGGACTTGTGTAAGAGCTACCGCGTGAAATATACGACAGGGTTCATCCTCACTGCTTGCTACGTCCGCCTGTGTATGGGCGGCCCAAGACGCACACAAATGATGTCCTTCTACGGCCCATCTTATCTATGACCGGCTCTGCGCAAAATGAATGGCCAAATGGTTGGGCAAATTGTTACAACCAGTTTTGTCCAAGTTTTCCACTCACACAGTGAAGGTCGTCTTCATATTTGTGAAGGCCATACAAGACTTGCATATTAATAGCAATGCTGTGTCCATGTGCTCATTTGACATTGCTAGCCTATTCACCCATGTTCTACTTAAGGAAGCCAGAGATATTTGTGCTGTAGCACTATATCATAGCGATCTAGACCTGCCATCATTGCGTGAATCAATATTCATTGAACTTATGAACTCGGCAACACACTCAGTTGAGTTCAGATTTAATAATACCATGTATGCCCAAATAGATGGTGTTGCCATGGGTTCCCTTTAGCCCCGGTTTTCGCAAACACCTTTGTTGGGTTCCATGAGAAACATGTCTTCGATGGAGTGACACCTAACCTCCAACCCCTCGTGCACATGACAAGTTTGCTATATTTAAACCTGAAGCTGCATGTAACGATTTCCTATGCAGTATCAACACGAGTGGTATTCGTCACTAACAGGATGCTGCCATCAAGCCAAAAAGATGTCTGACTATCTCACAAATGAGTAACGTGGTATATGACTTACAGTGCAAGTGTGATGTATGTAGGCCATCTGTCCCAAAGACTGGCAGATCATAAAAAACAGCATGTCCCAGCTGCTGTTCGCAATGGGCAGTGTACAGACCATACCCAACCAGCCCATGCTTGCAAAACTCAAAACACAGTTTCCAGTATTAGATGTGATTCCGTGATTGGACAACATTTGCTAAATAATCCTCAGTGCGCTAAGAGTTACACTGACAACCAATTTAAGATTGTCAGTCAGGCTTGCAGTGCTGCGCTTTTGTGTGTGCTGGAAGCTACATTTTTTCATACATAGGACCCTGTTCTTTACAGACAGAACATGTACATACATTATGCTTGTTTCATTACGCTAAACAAAATAAGTGACAGCCATTTGCTAACTCCTTCCTCAGGGCAATGCCTTGACCAATCAGGGCCAAGCTGTCTGGTTTAAATTTCAAACAATGCTTGGCAGTTAACTGTCAGTCACATCACTGGTGCATTCTCCATGGCAATGCCACTTGCCAACCAATCAGCACACTCTTAACATGCAGTCTAAATTGCTGTTTTCCCTTTATATTGGTATTCTTGAGTGTCCTGATGAGTGCAAGGTGGAAAGCTTACACATGTCTATTTTCTTCAGCAATATTCAAGGACATTTGGTAATACAGAACTTATGGCATGACAATGGAGTTCTGAAAACCTGAGCTCCGGAATGAATGAGCCATGTCCTTAGTTAAACAATTCTAGTACATCTGTAACATTACCTATACCTGTCAATGTGGAAAATTTGCCCAATTGTGTCTTGTCCACAAAAAAATAGCATAAATCCCACCTGGTGGTTACTGCACTTTCAGTCTACTCCCAAACATCAGGAAAGTGATATTGCTATGAAGTAGTACTTAGTCACTTAGTATCTTACTAAAGCTCAGTTTGTGTTCTACCAGGATTATTCAGCCCCAGATCTCATTAGAGCCTTGGCGCAGAATGGGGATAAGATCTTAATTCCAGCTCTGTAGGGTCACTACATTGTGTTTCCACAAAAACACTTGTTTGTTAGAGGCCAATTATTTCAATCCCAGACCGTTACTGCAGGAGCTTCATACTATAAAGCTCCATTCTCAACTGCCTTCAGCTGCTTCATCAATGACCTTGCCTCCATCATAAAGGCAGAAGCAGGGCTGTTTGTTAACAGTTCGCAGTGTTCTGCTCAGTTTGCAGTTCTTAAGATGATAAAATAATCCATGCTATCATGCACCAACACCTGGACAATATTCAGCCCTGGGCTGATGAGTGTCAAGTAAGACGTGTGACTGACAGTGGCCATCTCCAACAAGAGTGAGTCTAACCATCACCTCATGATATTCCATGGCATTACCATTACCAGGTCCCTACTGATAACATCACGGAGATTACCATTGATCTAAAAACTCAACAAGGCCAGCCAAAACTGCATGTACTACTCAAGGTGCGATTTAATCAAGCTTCTATATGATTGAAACAAGACTTCACTACTCCTGTACTCAAATCCTCTTGTGATATCATTCCATCAGCCTTTCTAATTGCCTATTGCACCTGTGTGTTGGCTTTCAGTGATATGTACAAGGACACCCAGGTCCCTTTGCACATCTACACTTTCTAATCTCTTACCATTTAGGCAATACTCTGCACATCTGTTCCTTTTACCAAAGCAGATAACCTCACATCTTTCCACATTGTATTCCATCTGCCATGTTCTTGCCCACTCACTAAGTCTGTCCAAATCCACCTGTCTCTGCTTTACATCTCGTTCATAACATACATTCCCGCCTAGCTTTGTGTCACCAGCACACATGGAAATATTACTTTTGGTCCCCACATCCATAGCATTGATATATATTGTGAATAGCTGGGGCCTAAGTACTGATCCTTGTGGTACCCCACTGGTCACAGCCTGCCAATGCGAGAATGACCATGGGCTCTTAACTTCGTCATCAGTATCCTATGTGGGATCTTATCAAAAGCCTTGCTGAAGTTCAAGTAGACTACGTTAAATGCATCTACACACCTGGTCACCTCTTAGAAAAATTCAATCAAATTGGTCAGACATGACCTCCCCTTAACAAAACCATGCTGACTGTCCTTGATTAATCCCTGCCTCTCCAAATGTAGATTAATTCTGTCCCTCAGAATTGCTTCCAATAGGTTCCCCACCACTGAGATTAGATTGACTGGCCTGTAATTCCCTGGTTTATCCCTTCCTCCCTTCTTGAATAATGGTACCACACTGGCTGTCCTCCAGTCCTCCGGCACCTTCTCCTGTGGCCAAAGTGGTATTGAAAATTATTGCCAGCGCCCCTGCTACCACCTCCCTTGCCTCACTCAACAGCCTGTGATACATTTCATTCTGGCCTGGAGATTTATCTACTTTTAAGCCTGCCAGACCACTTAGAACCTCCTCCCTTTTTATGCTAATTTCTTAAATTATATCACAGTCCTTCTGCCTGATTTCCATACCCACGTCATCCCACCCACTTGTGAACACCAACACAAAATATTCATTTAGAACCCTACCTATGTCTTCCAGCTCCACATACAGATTACCACTATGGTCCTATTCTTTCCCTAGTTATCCTTTTACTTTTAATGTACTTGCAAAATAACTTTGGATTTTCCTTTATTTTACCTGCCAATGTTTTTCATGCCCCCCTTTTTCCTCTCCTAATTTCCTTTTTAAGGTCCCCCCTGCACATTCCATACTTCTCTAGGGCTTCTGCTGTTTTGAGCCCTCAGAATCTGCCGTAAGCCTCCCTTTTTCTCTTTATCTAATCCTGTATATCCCTCGACATCTAGGGTTCCCTGGATTTGTTGGTCCTACCCTTTATCTTTACTGGAATATGTTGGTCCTGTACATTCTCTATTTCCTTCTTGAATGAGTCCCACTGCTGTGATGCAGATTTACCTAAAAGTAGCTGCTCCCAGTCCGCTCTGGCCAAATTGTATCTGATCTTATTAAAATCGGCCTTCCCCCAATTTAGAACTCTGATTTCTGGCTCATCCTTGTCCTTTTCCATAATAACCTTGAACCTAATGGAGTTATGATCACTATCTGCAGAATGTTCCCCCACTGATACCTCTACCTCTAGCCTGGCTTCATTTCCTAAAATTAAGTCCAGCATCGCCCCCTATCTTCTTGGACCTTCTACGTACTGGCTTAAAAAGCTCTCCTGGATGCATTTTAAGAAGTCCGTTCCCTCTTAACCTATCGCACTATGACTAACCCAGTTAATGTTGGGGAAGTTGAAATCCCCCACTACTACTACCTTATTATTTCCCTGAAATTTGCCTACATATCTGCTCTTCTATTTCTCTGACTGTTTGGGGACGTATTGAATGTGATTAAGTAAGAACATAAGAAATGGGAGCAGGAGGCCATTTGGCCTCCTCAAGCCTGTCCCGCCATTCAATAAGATCATGGTTGATCTGCCCCAGGCCTCAACTCCTCTTTCATGCCAGCTCCTCATTAGCCCACAATTCCCCAATATTTCAAAAATCTATCTACCTCCTCTTTAAATATTTTCAATAATTTAGCCCCCACAACTTTCTCAGGTACAGAATTCCATACATTCACTAACCTCTGAGAGAAGAAATTCCTTTGCATCTCAGTTTTAAATGAACATCCCCTAATTCTGTAACTATGTCCTTTAGTTTGAGATCCCCCACTAGTGAAAACATCATCTCAACATCTACCCTGTCAAGCCTCCCCAGAATCTTGTTATTTTCAATAAGATCACCCCTCATTCTTCTAAACTCTAATGAATAAAGGCCCAACCTGTTTAGCCACCCTTGATAAGTCAACCCCTTCATCCCAGGATTCAGCCTAATGAATCTTTTTTGATCTGCCTCCAATGTCAGTATATCCTTTCTTTAATACGGGGACCAAAACTGTACACAGTACTCCAGGTGCAGCCTCACCAATGCCCTGTACAGTAGTAACAACAGTTCCCTATTTTTAAACTCTAACCCCCTAGCAGTACAGGCCAAAATTCCATTTGCCGCCTTAATTATTTGCTGCACCTGCATGCTAACTTTTTGTGTTTCATGCACAAGAACACCAAGATCCCTCTGTGCTGCAGTTTTTTGGAGCCTCTGTCCATTTAAATAATAGTCTGCCTTTTGATTCTTCCTACCAAAGTGCATGACTTCACACTTTCCTACATTAAACTCCACCTGCCAAGTTTTTGCCCACTCACTCAACCTATCTATATCCCCTTGCAGATTCCTATGTCCTCATCACAACATGCCCTCCCTATTTTTGTATCATCAGCAAATTTGGATACATTACACTCTACACCCTGCTCCAAGTCATTAATATAGATAGTAAATAATTGAGGCCCCAGGACTGATCTTGTGGCACTCCACTAGTTACATCTTTCCAACCTGAAAAAGGTCCGTTAATCCCGACTCTGTCTTATGTGTGTTAGCCGATCCTCAATCCATGCTAATGCATTACCCCCAATACCGTGAGCTCCTATCACGTGCAATAGCTTTTTATGTGGCACCTTATCAAATGCCTTCTGGAAATCCAAATACACTACGTCTACCGGTTTCCCTTTATCAACTCTACTTGTTATATCCTCAAGAATGCTAGAAAATTTGTCAAACATGGTTTCCCTTTCACAAAACCGTGTTGACTCTGTTTGATTGTGGTAAGCTTTTCTAAATGTCCTGCTAATACTTCCTTAATAATGGATTCTAGATTTTCCCAACTACAGATGTTAGGCTGACTGGCTTATAATTTCCTGCTTTTTGTCTCCCTCCCTCCCTTCATGAATGGGGGCATCACATTAGTGGTTTTCCAATCTGCTGGGATCCTCCTGGTATACATCAATGCTTTACAGAATCACAGCTGTTACAGTGCAGTAGGAGGCCATTCAGCCATCATGTCTGTGCCAGCTCTCTGAGCAATTCACCTCGTGCCATTTCCCCATCTTCTCCCTGTAATCCTGTACATATCCCTCTTCAGATAACAGTCTAATCCCCTTTTCAATGCCTTGATTGAACCTGCCTTCACCACAGTCCCACACAGTGCATTCCAGATATTAACCACTCGCTGTGTGAAAATATTTTTCCTTGAGTCGCTTTTTGCTTCTTTTGCCAGTTACTTTAAATCTGTGCCCCCTCATTCTTGTTCTTTCCAATAGTGGGAAGTTTTTCTACTCTGTCCTGACCCCTCATGATTTTGAACACCTCTATCAAATCTCCTCTTAGCCTTCTCTTCTCCAAGGGAAAAAAATTCCCGACTTTTCTAACCTAGCTCCGTAATTAAAGTTCCTCATCCCTGGAACCATTCTTGTGAATTTTAGCTGCACGGGCTTGTTAAGGTTGTAGCACAAAGCCAACAAATATATTTTTGTTTGACAAATTACTCCTATCCCTTTTATTCCCCTCATTTACTTGACACCTGTGCTTTTTTTTTTTGCAGATAATTCCATTTAGGTGGAGCCAGTTTTGACTCTCTCTTATTGAACTTTTCACGTAATATATTGTGGCTCCTCTTGTGAGCATGTGTTGAAATTTCATACATGCCGAAAAGTGAAAATACACAATGTAATTTAAAATAAAATATCCAGAAATAAGCCAACTTTTGGGCCACCATTCAATTAAACCTAACAGGCACCAGAAACAGTGGTGCTCAATCTAAAAGTGAATGTTAGGTAATTGCTCACCAACAGCACATAATGCCAAGTGTGTTAGGGTTTCAAACCTGTAATTCTTTGACACTAAACCGCTACGGCAGGGCTTCATGAGAGAAATTAGAGCAATATCTTGGCTGGCTTGTAATAGGGCAGAATTTTACGGCCCCATTGTGGTAGGGGTGGGGCCATAAAATGTAGCAAGCCGTTCAAAAGTCCATTGACTTCAGTGGGACTGTAAAATTCCGCCCATGCACTTGTGTTGGCTGATAATGAACCATGTAGATGTGGGACAGGTCAGTTCTGCTGTTGATTGCAGAGGGTGTAAGACAGGGATTTGAATCCTTTTGAAGCAGTCAAGCAGGGCTGTGTATCACAATTGCTGAATGGGAAATCAATAATTAAATCAGTTTTGAAAAAGAATCATAATGGAATATCATGTTAATTCCCAATCTAGTTGCATTTTTAAGCTCTTAGGCCTTGCAATTTCCAGCAAACAGGATTGTTGGGCGGGAGGGAGAGTGACAGCTTCTCTCTGACACTGAGTAACCTTCCAGTAACCTGTCCACCAAAAAACTGCTGACTGAAATAGGAGCCAGACTTGATGATGTTACTACCTTTTGAGCTCTCGGCACCTCTTCAACAGTCAGGTATATAATTCTTTAAAAATCCAAAACAACTTTCGATTTAGGATTTCAGCTTTGTCACATGGCACCTTCCTTCACTTCCTAGCTTCTGTCATTATGTATCCCTGAGCAGAGAGAGAATATGAAATAAAGTTTACAAGTTTAAAGGAGATATAGGCGCAGAGGCATCTGGGTGTATATGTGCATAATCATTGAAGGTGGCAGGACAGGTTGAGAGAACGCTTGATAGAACATATGGCATCCTGGGCTTTATAAGTAGAGGCAAAAAGAAGGTTATGTTAAAGCTGTAGTAAACACCTGGTTCTGCCTCAACTGGAGTATTGCTTCCAGTTCTGTGCACCACACTTTAGGGAGGATGTGAAGGTATTCGAGAGGACTCAGAAAAGATTCATGAGAATCATTCCAAGGATGAAAAACCTCAGTTATGTAGAAAGATTGGAGAAGTTGGGATTGTCCTCTATGGGGAAGAAAAGGTTGAGAGGAGATTTGATAGTTACTCAAAATCATGAGGGATCTGGACAAAGATATATAGGGAAAAAAGTTCCCAATGGTGGAAGGATTGAGAACCATAGGACACAGATTTAAGATAATTTGCAAAAGAAGCATTGGAGATATGAGGAAAAAAACATTTTCATGCTGCATGCGGTTAGGACCTAGAATGTGGTGGAAGCAAGTTCAGTTGAGACTTTCAAATGGGAATTGGATCGTTATCTGAAAAAGAATTACAGGGTTATGGGGAAAAGGCAGGGGAGTGACACTAGGTGAATTGCTTCTTCAGAGGGCCAGCTCAGACACCACAATTCAGATGGCTTCCTGCTGTGCTATAACCATTCTATGATTCATTTTATGATTTCCTATTTCAGGCAAATGCCTTTTTGCAAAAACGCACTAAATGTTTTCATCAAAATAACTGTGTGCAGCCTATTCCCAATAAGCACAGATCAGCTGTTACTCTTTGTCAAATGTCCAATTCGTAAACTCTGTCCCGTGTTTTTCAAAGGGTTGCTGCCTTTCAATTATCCTGTTGTCCTGTCCTTTGTCCTTTATGACCTCAACTAACTAGCAATTATTTGTCTTTCTCCCTTCTCCCTCTCATCCCTTACTCTTATGTTTTTTGCTCCTTTTGTTGTGGTAGAGGTGTGTGGAATGGGGTAAGAGAGAATGGTAGCAGGAGAAGATATATTCCTGTCTTCTTCAGATTTGAACTAAAAGTGTTGAAGATACCTGAAATAAATCCTGATTGGTGGAGGAGGAGTACTGCTCGGAGATGGAGGTTTATGTAAACCCTAATATCACTCACTTTACTCAAGTTTGGCACTGTCAAGAGCAAGAGTGAAATGAAATTTCTGGATTTCGGCCTGCAGGTTGTTAAACATGTCAATTTTAAGTCAGTTCAATCTGGAAAACTTTTGGAAAACTGAATTGCTAACTAGCCAGATTCAGCTAATTGAAACTCATCCTGTAGTAGACTAACTAACTCTTCCGTTTATCACAGCCAACAATCATATAATATTTAATATTTGCTGTCGCTCTCATTACACATAGGACACTTATGCTTTACAGAGCAGTCTGAATTTACCAGACATTGCAAAGTGGCACTTGGATGGCTTTTGTCTCTGATATAGAAGAAGAGGCACTGAAATGTCAGTAATTGCATACATAGTTCTAGTTTTTTGATTCATGCCTAAGCCAAAATCTCCAGCTTCAAACTAAAATACTGTAGATTTCGCTTTATGTGGCATGTATGAAATGGAGTACGTGTCTTAAATCTATTTTGAATAGGTGAACTCTTTTAACGATTTGTGTTGCTTACTGGAGGAATGATGGGTATTAAGTGTTGAAAAGTTTTTAGCATGGGTGAAATCCTGAGTTTTTATATGCCTCAGAAACAGTTTGAGAAAGAAAACTGCACCAAGTATGTTTAAGATGGGAACTGATACTCAGTGACAGCACGTCCCTTTAGTAAGGTGACCTTGATTATTACAGCTGAAGGTGTAAGTTCCAAGTTGAATGACCCATTGTGACAGGGGCAAGAGTCAGCAACTTGTGGAGGAACTGAACATGCAGTCCAAATTAGAATCAGGAGTAGTTTTTAAGTTTAAATCCATTGAAGACTATACTGTTATTCAGGACTTGTTTGCAGAAATGTCATTTAGCTGAATGTTTTGTCAAGGAAGAATTTATCAAAAGTAGACCATGTTATCTTAGCTTAGGTTACTGTTGTGGAGAGTAAGGTTGCACTTTAATATTAGGGGAAGGCGGTGGCTTAGTGGTATTATTGTTGACTAGTAGAGACCAGGGTAATGCTTTGGGGACCTGGATTTGAATCCCACCATAGCAGATGGTGAAATTTGAATTCAATAAAAATCTGGAATTAAAAGTCTGATGACGGCCCTGAAAACATCACCGATTGTCATAAAAACCCATCTTGGTTCACTAATGCCATTTAGGGAAGGAAATCTGCCGTTCTTACCTGGTCTGGCCTACATGTGACTCCACACCCACAGCAATGTGGTTGATTCTTAAAATACCCCCAAACAAGAGCAATTAGGAATGGGCAATAAATGCTGGCCTAGCCAGTGATGCCCATATCCCATGAACAAATGTAAAAAAATGTTTGTTTGCCAGGGGTAGTCTCTGAGTCAGAGTCAAGCTCCTACTTAAGGACATGCCCATACTACCTAGGTTGATATTTTTTGACTGTGGGAGTACTATATTGTTGGAGATGCTGTCTTCCACATGAGACATTAAATTGCATTGTGTGTTGTGTATTCAGGTTGACGTAAAAGATTCTGTAGCACTATTTGAAGAAGAGCAGTGGGATTCTCCTGATGTCCTGATTAAGCAGTTGGACAAAGAAGAATACTCCAACTGGCAGGATGTGACTAGTGATGTCCCCTGGGAACTGTAGTGGGCCCTCAGCTTTCCCTTATTTATTAATGACTTGGATGGAGAAATAGATCTTTATGCCTAATTTTATTGATACCAAGTTAAGGTGACATAGCAATTAGTATTTTTGGGAGCAGAAAGTTACAAAGAGACATTGATTGATAAGTGAAGTGGGGGGCAAAACTATTTTGATGGGAGTTCAAGGTGGGGAAGTGCAATGTCATTCTCTTTGGACTGAAGAAAGATGGATCAGATTCTTTTCTAAATGAAGAGCTAGGAACTGTGGAGGACCAGAGATTTAGAAGTCCATTACAGAAATCACCAAAACCTAGTGGACGGGTACAAAAACAATTCAAACGGGTAATGAAATGTTGGACTTCAAGAGTACTGGAATACAAAGGGTTCGTAGTTGTGCTGCAATTGTATAAAAATCAAGTTCTGGTTAGATCATATCTGAGTATTGTGTTCAGCTCTGGCACTGCACCTGAGGAAGGATATATTGACCCTGGAAGAGGTGAAACACAGGTTCACCAGAGTGATACTGGGGCTAAAAGGGTTAAATTCTGAGAATGGGTTGCATAGACTGGGCTTGTATTCCTTCAAGTATAGAAAATTAAGGGATGATATAATTGAGGCGTTTCAGATTGTTAAAGAATTTGATAAGGTTGGTAAAGGGAAACTATTTCTCCCAGTGGGCTAAGTTCAGAATAAGGGGGCATAAACTGAAAATTAGAGCTAGGCCATTTAGGGATGATGTCAGCAAACATTATTTCATGCAAAAGGTAGATGAAATCTAGAACCTAAGAAAATATTGAATGTAGGCCAGTTTCAAATGTGAGATTGATTAAATTTTTGTTAGGCAACTATATGAAGGGATGTTCCCAGGTAATGCCGATTTCTTATTCAAAATCAGTTTGGCCTTCACGTGCATAGCTTTCATAATTGATATAATTTCTGTATATCTATGTTATGCTTGACTTTTTAACAAATATTCATAAAAGTCTTTTATTTTAAGGCTGAAGAAAAAAACAAAGCAACTGAAACAGAAGGAAGAGGAACCTTCAGGTTGCAAGGCTGATAAACCATTACACAAAATACAAGTTGGTCAAGGTGTTTCTGAAGAAAACATCAATGTAACTCCACTACCTTCTTTTGACCATGAAAGGGTTATGGATAATTTTAAAAGTTCCTTGAAAACAGGAGACAATACTGCAGAAGACAAAAGAAAAACTGTTCAAAGGAAGGAAATCCGACGCGCAGAGCTCAAGAGTTTTTACTTTTCTGGTAAGTAACTGCAGAGGATCTTGGTTCACATTTCAGCCAAAATCTTTTTGTTTCTAAATTGAAGTTGCATGTTGGAAAAGTATTCATCGTAGTTTTGCAGTGATAAATTTTGCTAGCTTTATTTGCAGTTACAAAGGTTTGCAAGTTTTTGTATGCTTATCTCTCAATGGTTGCATTATATTTTTGTTATACCTGTAACATCTAATTCAAATTTTTAAATAATCAACTAGTAGAAATAGAATTTCAGGTTGATTACAACACACAGTCGTATATAAAACATTCCAATAGCCAGTCAAAATATATCTGTCAAAGTCCACTGTGAAAGCACTATTTGATATGATGGTATAATCACTGAGAGGTACTTTCCACCACTTGCCCTATCTAGTTCTTTGTGGTGGTTATGTGGCTCTTATCAGCAAATCACACATTATCATATTTGACCCCCAGATGAGCTTCCAGCCACATATTCACTGTAACACAAAGTCGGCTTATTTCCGTTTCTGTTACGTCACCCGATTCCGTCCCTGCCTCAGCTCGCTTGTTGAAACCCTCATCAATGCCTTTGTTAGCCCTAGACTTGACTGTTTCATCACAATCCTGGCTGCTTTCCAAACCTTCCTAAACCTGTGGTCTTCAAACTCTGCTGTCCATGTCCTTACTCTCAACAAATCCCATTCACCCATGAACCATATGCTTGCTGACCTACAATGGCTGCTGGTTAAGCAATATCTCTCTTAAAATTTGCTTCTGCACTTTTGAATCCCTTCATAATATTGCCCCTCCCTATTTCTGTAACCTCCTACAGCCCATATATATCTGTGTTTCTCCATTCTGGCCTCTTGACCATCCTTAATTTAATCACTCCTCCACAGTCTCGCCTTCAACTCCCAAAACCTTATGCTGTGGAATTCCTAAACGCCTCCACCTATTTTTCCTCCGTTCAGACACCCTAAAACCAATCTTTGATCAACTGACCCTAAATACCCCCCTCATGCAGCATGGTGTCAAATTTTATTTGACAGTACTCCTGTGAAGTGCCTTGGGGCTGATCACTATATTAAAAGGGCTATATAAATACAAGTTGTTCTTGGTTGTTGGTAATGATTGACAATACACATTAAAATGAGAGGTGGGAAGGAAATTTGGATGATTAGGGATTTACTGGGAATTGGATCATGGACCACGAGATGGATCTTGTAGAGGAGGTGAGCTTGGAGAGGGCAAGGAGAGATGAGGGGAAAAATTAGATGAGTTCACAGTTAGGCTGGGGACAAGTCTACAGGCAGGATTAACTTAGTACAACAGTGCGAATAGCAAAGCCGGGTAATTACAGGCCCCCTTAGTTTCACTTCAGTAGTAGGCAAAATGCTTGAAGGTATCATAAGGCACTACTTAGATAAACAAAGCATCAACAGGGGCACGCAACATAGTTTCTGGAAAAAGAGGTATCGTCAATGCTAAGTTATTTGATGAAAGCAATCCAATAGACATTGTTAACTCAACTTTGAGGAAGCCTTTTATAAGGCATCTCACAAGTTTACAGAATAAAATCATTTGGAATTTACAAGTAATCTAAGGTGGATTAAAGATTAATTGAATCCCTTAGGCACAAAGTTGTTATTGAATTTGGATTCGTTTGGAGACCAGTGTCTGGTGTTCCACATGTCTTGGTGTTAGGATCGTTCTTCACTAGCTTCATGAATGACTTTGATGCAGATGTTGGGAATATTCAACAAATGAGTGAATGGTACAGAGCTATGGGCAATTGTTAAATTGTGTAGTGTGCTAAAGTGTACTGCAAGCACATCTGATTTGTTGGGGTAATGGACCTGTGTTTGATGAATAATAGCTATTTTGGAAAACTGTTGCATTCTACAAGTGAACAAGCCGAACACTAAATATATATGCACCTACAGTGAATGAATTGAAGCTTGTGGTCAGTGCATCATACTTTAAAGGTTCATGACTGATTTTGTTTGCTTTTCTAGGATTCTGTAGGCACTAGATAAGTATTTTTATTCATTCGTGAGATTTGGATGTGGCTGGCTAGGCCAGCATTTATTGCCCATTCATAATTGCCCTTCAGAAGGTGGTGGTAAGCTGCCTCCTTGAACTGCTGCAGTCCATGTGGTGTAGGTACACCCACAGTGTATTTAGGACTGACAGTGAAGGAACAACAATAAATCTCCAAGTCAGGATAGTGAGTGGCTTGGAGGAGAACTTCAGGCGATGGTGTTCCCATGTGTCTGCTGCCCTTGTCCATCAAGATGGTAGCGGTTGTGGGTTTAGAAAGTGCTATCAAAGGAGCCATGGTGAATTCCTGCAGTCCATATTGTATCTGTACACACTGCTGCCACTGTGCGTCTGTGGAGGAGGAAATGAATGTTTGTGGATGGGGCACCAGTCAAGTGGGCTGCTTTGCCCTGGATGGGATTGAGTTGGAGTTGCATCCATCCAGGCAAGTGGAGAGTATTCCATCGCATTCCTGACTTGTGCCTTGTAGATTGTCGACAGGTATGGGGAGTCAGGTGAGTTACTCGATGCAGGATTCCTAGCCTCTGACCTGCTCTTGTAGCCACAGTATTTATATGGCTAGTCCAGTTCAGTTTCTGGTCAATGGTAACCCCCAGAATGTTGATAGGGGGGATTCAGCATTAGTAATGTCATTGAATGTTGAGGGGCAATGGTTATATTTTCTCATATTAGGGATGGTCACTGCCTGGAACTTGTGTGGCGTGAATGTTACTTGCCACCTGAGCCCAAGGCTGGATATTGCCCAGGTCTTTCTGCACTTGGACATGGACAGCTTCAGTTTCTGAGGAGTTGCGAATGGTACTGAACATTGTGCAATCATCAGTGAACATCCCCACTTTTGACTTCCCACAGTGAAGTCCTGGAACTAAGATCATTGACCTCTAGCAACCCCCACTATTGACTCCAGTTTGGCTAGGGCTCCTTGATGTCTTGAAGCAAATGCTGCCTTGATGTCGAGGGCTGTCATTCTCACCTTATATCTGAAGTTCAGCTCTTGTCCATGTTTGAACCATGGTTGTAATGAGGTCAGAAACAGAGTGACCCTGATGGAACCCAAACTGAGTGTCGGTGAGCAGATTATTGCTAAGCAAGTGCTGTTTGACAGCAGTGTTGATGACCCCTTCCATCATTTTACTGATATGGAGAGTAGACTGATGAGGTGGCAATTGGCAGGCTTGGGTTTGTCCTCCTTTTTGTGTACAGTACATAACTGGGCAATTTTCCACATTACCAGGTAGATGTCAGTGTTGCTGCTGTACTGGAGCAACTTGGCTAGGGGTGTGGCAAGTTCTGGAGCACAAGTCTTCAATATTATTGCTGGAATATTGTCAGGGCCTGTAGCTTTTTTAGAATCTAGTGCCTTCTGCTAATTCGTGATATCACATAGAGTTAATAGAACTGGCTGAAGACTGGCTTCTGTGATGCTGGGGAACCTCAGGAGGAGGCCAAGATGGATCATTCACTTAGCACTTCTGGCTGAAGATTGCAACTAATGCTTTAGCCTTATATTTTGCACTGATGTGCTGGACTCCCCCATCATTGATGATGGGATATTTGCAGAGCCGCCTGCCCCAGGGCGTTGTTTAATTGTCCATCACCATTCATGACTGGATGTGGCAGGTTTGCAGAGCTTTGATCTAATTCATTGGCTGTAAAATCACTTAGTTTTGTCTATTGCTTGCTGCTTATGCAAGTATTCCTGTGTTGTAGCTTCACCAGGTTGACACCTCATTTTTACTTATGCCTTCTGGCATGCCCTCTTGCACTGTTCATTGAACCAACGTTGCTCTCCTGGTTTAGTGGTGATGGTAGAGTGAGGGATAAACCGGGCCATGAGGTTACAGATTGTGGCAGAGTACAGTTCTTCTGCTGCTGATGGCCCAAAGTGCCTCATGGATGCCCAGTTTTGAGTTGCAAGATCTGATCAGAATCTATCCTGTTTAGCACGGTTGTAATGTCACACAACACAGTGGAGGGTATCCTCATTGTGAGGACAGGACTTCGTCTTCACAAGGATTGTGCAATGGTCTTTCCTACTGTCATGGGAAAATTAATCTGTGGCAGGCAGGTTAGTGAGGATGAGGTCAAGTATGGTTTTTTTCCCCCCCTTGGTTCCCTCGCTGTGTGCAGGAGACCTAGTCTAGTAGCTATGTCTTTTAGGACTCGGCCAGTTCTGTCTGTAGTGGTGCTCCGGAGCTGCTCCTGGTGATGTACATTGAAGTACCCCACCCAGAGTACATCCTGCATCCTTGCCATCCTCAATGCTTCCTCCAAGTGGTGTTCAACATTGAGGAGTACAGATTCATCAGCTGAGGGGGAGGGGTGGAACGGTTGGTACGTGGTAATCACCCCTTGACATTCAGTGGCATTAGTAACGCTGAATCCCCCACTATCGATATCCTGGGGGTTACCATTGACCAGAAACTGAACTGGATTAGCCATATAAATACTGTGGCTACAAGAGCAGGTCAGAGGCTAGGCATCCTGCAGTGAGTAACTCACCTGACTCCCCAAAGGTTGTCCACAATCTACAAACACAAGTCAGGACTGTGATGGAGTTCTCTCTACTTGCCTGGATGTGTGCATCTCCAACAACATTCAAAAAGCTTGACACCATCCAGGGCAAAGCAGCCTGCTCGATTGGAACCTCGTCCAGAAACATTCACCCCCTCCACCACCAACGCACAGTAGCAGCAGTGTGTACCATCTACAAGATGCACTGCAGAAGCTCACCAAACCCACGACCACAATCATCTAGCCGAGCAAGGGTAGCATGAAAGTTCCCCTCCAAGCCACTCACTATCCTGACTTGGGAATATATCACCATTCCTCCACTGTGGCTGGGTCAAAACCCTGGAACTCACTCCCTAACCACACTGTGGGTGTACCTACACCACATGGACTGCAGCAGTTCAAGAAGGCAGCTTCTCACTGGCAATTCAGGATGGGTAATAAATGCTCGCCTAGCCAGCAAAGCCCACATCCCTTGAATGAATAAAAAAATACTCACAGGAAATTTCCTTGCGCATGTTTGACCTGATCCTCTGAGATACATGGTGTCTGGATTCGATGTTGAGGACTCCCAGGGGAACTCCCCCCTGACTGTATACCACTGTGCCGTTACCTCTGCTGGGATTGTCGTGCTGGTGAGACAGGACATACCCAGTGATGGTGATGCCTGGGACATCATCTGGGGCATGATTCCATGTATGACTATGTCGGACTATTCTGTGAGACAGCTCTCCCAATAACATCCCCAAATGTTAGTAAGTAGGACTTTGCAGACTTGACAGGGCCGAGTTTGCTGTTGTTGTTTCCGGTGCCTCGTTCGATGCCACATGGTCCATCTGTTCGCTCCTTATCCAGTTTTCTGTAGTAGTTTGATACAACTCAGTGGCTTGCCCGGCCATTTCGGAAGGCATTTGGATTCAACTATATCGCTGTGGATATGGAGTTAGCCCAAGTAAGGACGGCAGATTTCCTCCCCTAAAGGATATTAGTGAACCAGATGGGTTTTTACGGCAATTGATAATGGTTTAATGGTCATCATTAGACTTTTAATGCCAGATTGTATTGATTGAATTCTGCCGTGGTGGGATTTGAACCTGGGTCTCTGGGTTACTAGTCCAGTGATAATACCACTTTGCCACCGCCTCCCCCTAAGGTAGACCATGACAAACTGCTTCACTTTGTTTAGAACTTAAGAACCAGAAAAAAACCACCTGCACTTGAAGCGGGGAATAAATTCAGAACTCATCTGTGGAAACAATTGGGGGCAATTTTAATGTGTAGGATTGTGAGGATTTTTTAATTGTTTCATGGGATGTTGCTGGTGAGGCCAGCATTTATTGTCCATTCCTGATTGCCCTTGAGAATGTCATGGTGAGCCGCTGCTTTGAGCTGCTGCAGTCCATCTCAGCAAGTATACCCACACAACCACCTTCAGGTGCTTCATCAATGACCTTCCTTTGATCATAAGGTCAGAAGTGGCAGTTTTAGCTGATGATTTCACGATATTTAGCACCATTTGTGACTTGTCAGAAACTGAGGCAGTCTCTGTCCAAACACAAACAGCTGGACAATATCCAGGTTTGGGCTCACAAGTGGCAAGCAACATTCATGTCACACAAGTGCCAGACAATTACCATCTCCAACAAGAGAGAATCTAGCCATCTCCCCATGTCATTCAATGGCATTACCATCGCTGAATACCCCATTATCAACATCCGTTGATCAGAAATTGAACTTGACTAGGTACATATATTCTGCGTGGCTCCAAGAGCAGGTCCAAGGCTAGGAATCCTCTGGCGAGTAACTTCAGCTCCTGACTCCCCAAAGCATCTCCACCATGTACAAGCACAAGTCAGGTGTGTGATGGAACCCCACCACCTGGAAGTTCCCTGCCAAGCCACTCACCATCCTGACTTGGAAATATATTGCCATTCCTTCACTCTCGCTTGATCAAAATCCTAGAACTTCCTCCCTAACAGCACTGTGAACGTACCTACACCACAGGGGCTGCAGCAGTTCAAGAAGACAATTCATCAACACCACCTCAAGGGCAATTAAGAATGGACAATAAATGCTGGTCTAGCCAGTGACGCCCACACCATGTAAATGAATTTAAAAAGGGTTCCAGGATTTTGATCCAACAAGTGTGAAGGGACAGCAATATCTTTCAAGTCAAAGAAGAAGAGTCATATGGACTCGACGTTAACTCTGTCCTTCTCTCCACAGTTTTTCCAGCATTTTCTGTTTGTTTCGGATTTCCAGCATCCGCAATATTTTGCTTTTATTTTCATTCAAGTCAAGATGGTGTGTGGCTTTGAGGGAAACTTGCAGGTGGTGATCTCCCTATGCATCTGTGGTCCTTGTCCTTCTAGCTGGTAGAGGTTGTGGGTTTGTAAGGTACTGTCAAAGGAGCCTTGATGAATTGCTGCAGTGCATCTTGTAGATGGTACACATTTCTGCCATTGTGCACTGGTGAAGGAGGAAGTGAATGTTTGTGGGTGGGATGTTGATCAAATGGGCTTCTTTGTCCTGGATTGTGTTGAGCTGCTTGAGCGTTGTCAGAGCTGCACTTATCCAGGCAAGTGGAGAGTATTCCATCATACCCCTGACTACCTTATAGTTGGTGAACCAACTTTGGGGAGTCAGGAGGTGAGTTAGTTGCTGCAGAATTCCCAGTCTCTGATCAGCTCTTGTAGCCACAGTATTTATATGGCTGGTCCAGTTCAGCTTCGGATCAATGGTAACCCCTAGAATGCTGATTTGTGATGGGGGTTTGGGGTTTAAAATGGGAGATTTAAAGTATGTTGGGAAGCTGACTTCAACACTCTGACTTCTGCATTTAACTGCAGTGCATTAAGCTGTTTGAGAGCAACCCCCTCAAGAAGTGTGTTGTGAATTTCAATATGCTAATCGGTTAATTGCATCATAGAGTCAGAGTTTTACAGCACTGAAAGAGGCCCTTCGGCCAGTCATGTCCATGCCAGTCATCAAGCCCCATCCACAAACATTCCCATTTTCCAACACTTGCCTGTGACCTTGTATGCTATGACATTTCAAGTGTTCATCTAAATACTACTAAAACGTTGTGAGGATTCCTTTCAGGCAGTGAGTTCCAGATAGCCCCACCATCTTGTTGAAAAATGTTTTCCTCCAATCCCCTCAAAACCTCCTGGCCCTTAACTCTGTTGCCCCTGGTTATTGACCCCTCCACTAAGGGGAATTGTTTCTTCCTATCTACCCTATCTGTGCCCCTCATAATTTTGTACACCTCAATCAGATTGCCCCTCAGCCTTCTCTGCTCTAAGGAAAACAGCCCCAGCCTATCTAGTCTCTCTTCATAGCTGAAACGCACCAGCCCAGGTGAATCTTCTCTGCACCCTCTCCAGTGCAATCACATCCTTCCTGTAGTGTGGCAACCAGAACTGCACACAGTGCTCCAGAAATGTCCTAACTGATGCTTTATACAGCTCCATCATAACCTCCCTGCTCTTTTATTCAATGCCTCATCTAATAAAAGCAAATATCCCATATGCTTTCTTAACCACCTTATCTACCTGTGCCGCTGCCTTCAAGGACCTATGGGCATGCACACCAAGGTCCCTTTGTTCCTCTGTACTTGATAGGGTCCAAACATTCAGCGTGTACTCCCTTGTCTTGTTAGTCCTCCCAAAATGCATCACCTCACTTTTCAGGATTAAATACCATTTTCCACTATTCTGCTAATCTTACCATCCTGTCTATATCATTGTGTAGTCTTGCTATTTACCACACCACCAATTTTTGTGCCATCTGCGAACTTACTGATCATACCTCCTACGTTTATGTCTAAATCATTAATGTACACTACAAACAGCAAAGGACTCAACACCAAACTCTGCAGTATGCCACTGGACACTGGCTTCCAGTCACTAAAACAACTATCGACCATCACCCTCTGCCTTCTGCCACTAAGCCAATTTTGGATCCATTTTGCCAAATTGCCCTGGATCCCATGTGCTCTTACCATCTTGACCAGTCTCCCATATGAGACCTTGTCAAAAACCTTACTGATGTCCATGTGGATTACATCAACTGCGCTACCCTCATCTACACAGCCAGGCACCTCCTCGAAAAATTCAATCAAATTTGTTAGACATGATCTCCCCTGACAGAGCTACGCTGACTATCCTTGATTAATTCTTGCCTCTCCAAGTGGAGCTTCATTCTGTCTGTCAGAATTTTTTCCAAAAGTTTCCCTACCACTGCATCAATATTAACATGGCCGTTGGAATTTGACTGTGGGTCCATGGCTTTTCCAGGCTTCCTGGAATTTGCCAGTGAAAGCAAGGCAAGTACATGGCGGTGATTTAAGGAGTTGAAGACATGTGTGGAAAAGATGTCAATAAATACTGAACTCAGCTGCTTTCTACAGTGTGTATCAAAGACTTTGTTCACGGTACTTGTGTTGAACGATAACGATTACAACTTTGAATGTTTGGATTTCTGATTTGCACTATGGCTGTCTCATCCATCAGATCAGCATGTTTGCCGCTCATGAGGTGTTACTTTGGACCTCAGATGAGGACCAAGATGGCCAGCACCAGTGTTAGCAAGAGCAGTACCAGCTGGAGCAGGGCGTGCAGCAACAACCTAGTGCTTACACATCTGCAGCTCCATAGGGGAGAAGGGATCAGCGGAAAGGTGCAGCTCACTGGAGGCTATACCTGGTATCCAGGGTTTACAGGCAATAGATGAGCTTTTTTGACATGTCAGGACACCAGTGTCTCCGGAGAGTTAGGGTCTGGTTAGGCTGGGACAAACATTTGCAGCCTGCTTGAACAAGACCTGCTGCCAGATGGGCCTAGTGGCTACACTTTACCAGTGGCTGTAATTCGCCGCCATCCTCAACAACTTGGTCTCTGATTGCTTCCAGGGTTCTACTGAGAGTATTTGCAGGATCTCAGTCAGTACACAGAAACGTGTAAGACAGATGGACTGTTTTGCCAGGGTAGTCTGTTATGTCAACTTGGCTTGTGGTAACACCGCTCAGAGAACGTGTGGGATCCATCAACTGCATGCGTTGCAATTATGGAGTATTTGTAAACCACAAGGGCTTCCACTCAGTCAATGCGCATCTAGTGTGCAATTACCAAAAGATCATTATGTAGGTGTGTGGAAGATTCCTGGGTGACTGACAATTGCTGTTGCCCTGTGGGAGTCCTCCCTCCCAATTCGTTTGCACTTTGAAGCAGATGTACCAGCTGGCTGCTGGAGACAGGTGCCTGGACAGATTTGGAGGCGTCCTTCAGTACAGGCATGCTCTCTAAAAAGGCCATGGTGTGCTGCGCTTTACACCACATTGCACAGCAGCAAAGTTTGAACCTACAGGAGGAATACAATTGTCAGAACACAGAACCTCCTCAGAAGATGATGAGAGGCAACGGTGGTACATGACATGTCTTACCTACCATGCATCAAACATGATAAGATGAAAAGGGAAAGTGATGAAAAGATATAACATTTCAGCGGAATGTTAAACAAAAACTTACCAATCTAACATTTTAACACACCCACATGCAATACCCTTGTGCAACTACAAATCTTCATTCTGCCATTCCTAGCACTTCTGTATGGTGCAACCCCTGTGGTATCAGTAGAGGTAGAAACAAGCTGCTCAGATCTGTCCTCTGACTGTTCAGATGCTCTTGGCCAATGCCCTCTAGGTTTTGAAAACCGTAAAGGCCCTGCCAAATCACCACCTGTAACTTGGCCATTGGGACACAGGCAGCTTGTGTTGAACTGGCTGAGAAGGGTTATAAGCGAGGGGCGGAAATGCTTTGAGCCTCAACTTTCATGTCCCATTTCACCATCGTCAGGACCCACCCGTACTTCCTTGCTAGCAATGAAGACATTTTGTTTCAAATCAATTGAGTGAAGAACAGTCAAGGCTAGGGTATCCTGCACCCTATTTAAGATGGCATTCATAGTGTGCAAGCCATTAATGAAGCCTGCATGCACTTGTTTGATTGTCGAATTTAATACTCCATGCAGGTGATCACTCTTTCCACGCATGAACCCATCATCACAGTGGTCTGTGATAATATGCTTAAGATGCATTCCTTCAGCCTCTCTGCGAGCATGCACTGCGGTTGGAACATCTGCCATACATTGCACATTCTTTACAGCTGCTCCATAAGTACCCTGTCTCTATGGTCCCCAAAATATAGCCTTTGCATCCAGCTTGGATCATCCTGCAATCTCTGATGTGAACTTGTACTGCTGAAACAAAGGTTCACCAGGCTTGTGTCCGGGATGGCGGGACTGTCCTATGAATAGAGATTGGGGAAACTGGGCCTGTATTCTCTAGAGTTTCGAAGAATGAGAGGTGATCTCGTTGAAACCTACAAGATAAGTACAGTGATAGACAGGGTGGATGCAGGTAAGATGTTTGTCCTGTTGCAGAGTCTAGAACCAGGGGACATGATTTCAAAATAAAGTGGAAGCCACTTAGGAGAAACTATTTTACTCGGAAGGTTGTGAATCTTTGGAATTCTGTATCCCAGAGGGCTGTGGAAGGTCAGTCTTTTGAGTATGTTTAAAACAGAAAATTGACAGATTTCTAAATACCAATGACATAAAAGGATATTGGGATAGTATGGGGAATAAGGCATTGAGGTGATGATTAGCTGTGATCACATTGAATGGCAGAGCAGGCTCAATGGGTTGAATGACCTACTCCTGTTCCTATGTTCATGTCCCTGTCTCTGCTATCTGCTCTTGTTTGTGATGTATGAGTCATCAGGTGAAAATCTATTGGTTCCACTGAAGTGACGCATGGTCTACCTGAGTCCCTTGGCGCACCTTAAAAGAGATGAGCTCATGTGAGAGCTTGTGGCTGCCTTCTTAGATAATCTCCTGCGGGACACTTGAAGGCTTGTGGGAATTTAAAAGCTTGAATTAGAGCTACCAAGGTAAAAATGTTTTGAGATCATTATGCACATCATATTTAATTTGCTGCCGACATCAAGTCAACACGATTAAGTGTTGTATGCCATGTGGCTGACTGATATTTAGTTCTGTCACCAGGTAGCTGGGAAGTCCCCAGCTCTGATGGCCAAGCATGCCAAGACACCACTGATGCCCAGAACTGCCACTTCTGTGACTATCAGTGGAGAAATGGCTGAAGGGCCACCTTCCGTTCTCTTCCCCTCCCGCGTTCTGTGCTCTCTTCCCCTGCAGAGAGGAAAAGAGACCTATGAGTGAGTGTGATGGCATGTGTTGGATGGATGGAGAGCATTCTTTGAAGGAAACTGAGGGAGAGGTATGACATTGCATAAAGGTGAGTATCAGTAGTAGATGGACAGATGTGGATCTCAGGAAGTGCTTAGACAGAGATGGGTTTACCTGCAAGGTAAGTTGGTGTGGGGAATGATTTGCTGGAGTATGCTTGAGAAGACAGAGTGAGATGTTTGGGGTGGTGTGGACAGCAGGATGTGGGTGACTATGCCAATGCGCTCACCTTTCCTGCATTGCTTTGGTCGTTACACCACTTTCAGCACTGAATCCACAAGCCAACACATGTCTGTTTCTGACCTCATTGGCAACCTCCACCCATGCTGCCTTTATTTTACCTTCAGGTTTCTTCCACCTTACACTAGTGAAGAGTATCTTCCTTACAACCCCTGGCATCAAGCCAAGGGAGGTGTCCAGCTCCAAAGCCAATCAAACTATTGGTGTATTCCTTTAAATACTGGAGTTAAAATTAATTCAAGTGGATTGTCATCATACCCACTCAAGCTAATTAGTAGAGAAACCTAGAAATGATATAGTGATGCAGTGGCCAACTTAAAAGCAGCTAACCGAAGAGCTGTACTTATTGCCGGGTTTCCTGCATTCTACCAGACCCTCCGTTCTCAGCAGGTCAGAAACTAAAAATCTAGCTCAATATTTCAGTGAGCTCTATGGATTAGTTGATATTGATTTTTCCAAATGCAAATAAAATAGATTTCTTTCAGAAAACAATATTTTCAAATCAATATATCCTTTTTTTGGAGTACGTGAGCAGTTTGTTTAATTACATGACGCCTTAAATTTTTTTGTGCAGCAGTGCATGCGCCACAACTGAAAGAAGCTGACTTATATATCGCTTGAGTGAGAACTTTGGGTTACTGTGTGGCTCTGCAGCTTAGAGGGAGCATTGTTTCTGATGTAATACATGAGTGAATTATGATGTTCTAAGTGTAGAAGGCTTGGGGGAATAGATAAATGTGGACCAATTGTTCCAAAAGTGCTCCATCATTGAAGCTTTTCTTGCATCACATCCAGGTCTACTGTGGATTAATTGATTGAACAAAAAATGCACATGATATACATTGTAATAATATATTACAGTTAGGAGAGCTATGACTTGCCAAAAGGAAAAGTTCTCACTATTCATGAAACTGGTAACATAACCTGTGCATCTCTAACTTCTTAATTATAAACTTTGACAGCAAGCACTGAAGTTACACAGAGCAGGAATATTGGCTATTTGAGAATTTTTAGCACCTTGATGGTGGGGTTGTGGTTGTTGTTGCTTAGTTAGGGTTATTTGCTGTGTAATTTATTTTTTCCCTTATAATCTCCTCCCTTGTTCTTTTACCATTTATCTTAACCCTGAGTCCTCTGGCTACTGACCCTCCTGCCAGTGTAAACAGTTTACCCTTATTTACTCTTAACTTGAACACTATTAAATCCTCCTTGTACCCTTATCTTTCATTTGGCTCCATTTCTGCACATTGTTAGGTGTTATGGTCTTATGGAAATCATTTGCAAACCCCAAAGTGGGGCTGCTAACTCTGCTTTGACACATTCCTGGAGATTTGATCATGTGGTTTTCAGTCAAGTGATACTGCTTGTGAAACTTAATCACATGACATCTAATAATTGGCCACTTTTTTGCAAATGCTATCAAATTAACCTTATTTGAGTGTTTTAGTAGCACTAAGCCCTGTATAAAATATTAGACTTTTTTTGTTCTTTATGGTGCAATAAAAAATATAAGTCAAAGAAATAAATCATTATATAATGGCACACATCACAAGCCAACAGGTACTCTCCTCCAGTTTGTGTTGCCTTCTCTTTCGATCCCTCTCTTAATTTATTGATCTCTCTTCTCGCGCCCCCACCACACCATCTAGTTATTGTGTTCTGTCTTCCTTTCCCAATTTCTGTTTCTCTCTCCCCGCTCCTCCAGTTTGTTTTGCGCTTGCCCTCCCTCTCTCTCTTGCCACCCCCCCCCCCCCCCCCATCACACCGCCGCCGCCACCACCGCCCCGAAGTCTCAGGACTCATGGAGTTTCCAGGCTATTTTTATTCAGCCTAATGCCATCATCCTTGCAACTAACAGTGAAGTTGTGTATTCTGAATTTTGGAGGGACCAGAGGGCTCAGACAACATTGGTTGCAAGTCACAATAACCAGGGTGCTGCGAATGCATGAACTGCACGTACAAGGACCATTTCTCCTGAGTTGCCAGCAGCAGTGCTTGGGAGACCAATCACCCATTCCAGTAGACTTCAACCCAAACAGGAAGTTTGGGAAGCCTACCTCAAAGTATCCCCAGTTTTAACTGCTGTGTATAATTCAGGTACTCCAAGGCATTTTTTAATTTTTATATAAATATAGCTACATAGTACAGTTGTGTATTTGTCTTTAGATTTATTTTCAAAGCATTCTTTGTATTAGTTGAGCTGAGGACCATGAAGCTTAAATATGTTGTTCCTAGTTAGGTGATAATGTGTGGGAGCTCCCACAAGTACTCTAATCTCAAAACCGATAATGTCTGCATGTTTTTGTGGCAGAAGCAGTAACGAATGTGAACTCAAAAAATAACACTGCATTCTACTCGTATTGTTGTCTGATTTTATAGTCAGAGCTGCCTGTTTCTGGTTTGGTATTAGAAACATAGAAACTAGGAGCAGCAGAAGGCCATTTGGCCCTTCAAACCTGCTCCACCATTCATTATTATCATGGCTGATCATCCAACTCAATAGCCTGCTCCCGCTTTCTCCCTTTGATCCCTTTCGCCCCAAGAGCTATATCTAACTCCTTCTTGAAAACATACAATGTTTTGGTCTCAACTACTTTCTGTGGTAGCGAATTCCACAGGCTCAACACTCTCTGGGTGAAGAAATTTCTCCTCATCTCAGTCCTAAAAGGTCTATCCCATATCCTCAGACTGTGACCCCTGGTTCTGGACTCCCCCACCATCAGGAACATCCTTCCTGCATCTACCCTGTCTAGCCCTGTTAGAACTTTATAGGTTTCTATGAGATCCCCACTCATTTTTCTGAACCCCAGCGAATATAATCCTAATCAACTCAATCTCTCCTCATATGTCAGTCCCGCCATCCCAGGAATCAGTCGGGTAAACCTTTGCTGCACTCACTCTATAGCAAGTACATCCTTCTTCAGATAAGGAGACCAAAACTGCACACAATATTCCAAGTGTGGTCTCACCAAGGCACTGTACAGTTGTAGCAAGACATCCCTGTTCCTGTACTCGAATCCTCTGGCTATGAAGGCCAACATACCATTTGCCTTCCTTATCACCTGCTGCACCTGCATGCTTACCTTCATCGACTGGTGTACAGGGACACCCAGGTCTCGTTGCACATTCCCCTCTCTTAATTTTATAGCCATTCAGATAATAATCTGCTTTTCTGTTTGTGCTACCAAAATGGATAACCTCACATTCATCCACATTATACTGCATCTGCCATGCATTTGCTCACTCACTCAGCTTGTCCAAATCACACTGAAGCATCTCTGCACCCTCCTCACAGCTCACCCTCCCACCCAGCTTTGTGTCATCTGCAAATTTAGAGATATTACATTTAATTCCCTCATCTAAATCATTAATATATATTGTGAATAACTGGGGTCCCAGCACGGATCCCTGCAGTACCCCAATACTCTCTGCCTGCCATTCGGAAAAAGACCCGTTTATTCCAATTCTTTGTTTCCTGTCAGCCAACCAGTTTTCTATCCTGGCATATTGTATATAGACAACGTAAAACGTGCCATGTGTGCTTACCACAACCACATGGGATTGCTGTGCTCCTAAAGGAGCAAATATTGAGCAAAACATGTATACTCATCTATTTCAGAGCCATGGGCTGGCTGCTGTAAAACGACATTCAGCATGAGTCCAAATGACATGATGAGATTTCTGCCAAAGTTTGCGAATGTTGATAATTTGGAATGTTTGTTCAGTATTAATCAAACTGATTTGGCAAAGAATTGGAGACCATCTGCAGTTATTTTTATTGATCAAATTCTCAGAGAAAGATTTTTAGCATGTCTGCATGAGAAGTTTTATGCATGATCCAATTGAAATATGGAGGATTTTGACTTCTAGCTAATTCCAAAGTTACTTTTGGAAACACAATTTGAGGTGAAAAATCATTTTCTTTCAGTTGTTTGACATTCACTGAGACCCAAGAGCCTTTGAACGAGGTTACAGACAATGAATGGCGAAGAATAATTACTCCAAGCAGTTAATTGTCAGTCACCATCAGTGGTACATTCTCCATGGCAACTCCACTTGCTAACCAATCAACACACCCTTCACATAAAGTATGAATTGTTGTTTTCTCCCTTATATTGGTATTCTTGCAAGTGTCCTGATGAGTGCAAGATGAAAAGCTTAGACATGTCTCTCTTTTCAGCAGCACTCAAGTTCTGTACTACCAAACAACTAATTATACACATTGTTAGCTAACCAATAGTGTCCACTGATCTTGGTAACCTGAGGATTACCATTGACCAGAAACTGAACTGGACTAGCCATATAAATACTATGGCTACAAGAGCAGGTCAGAGGCTATGAATCCTGCAGCGAGTTACTCACCACCTGACTCCCCAAAGCCTGTCCACCATTTACAAGGCACAAATCAGGAGTGTGATGGAATACTTTCCACTTGCTGGGCTGAGTGCAGCTCCAACAACATTCAAGAAGCTTGACACCATACAGGACAAAGCAACCTGCTTGATTGGCACCCCTTCCACAAACGTTCATTCCCTCCATCACTGATGCGCAGTAGCTGCAGTGTGTACCATCTACAAGATGTACTTCAGGAACTCACCAACACTCCTTAGACCGCATCTTCCAAACCCAGACTGCTGCCATCTAGAAGGACAAGGGCAGCAGACACATGGGAATACCACTACCTTCAAGTTCCCCTCCAAGCCCCTCACCATCCTGACTTGGAACTATTTCGCCGTTTCTTCACTCCTGGGTCAAAAATCCTGGAACTCCCTCCTTAACAGCACTGTAGGCATACCTACACCACATGGACTGCAGCGATTCAAGAAAGCAGCTTACCACCACCTTCTCAAGGGCAATAAATGCTGGCCTAGCCAGCGAAGCTCAAATCCCATGAATGTATAAAAAAATGAATATAGCATATATAGAGCAAATGCAACCCAAATGTCTGAGAACTTTATAATCCATGAATTTTTGAAGTGAAGGAATTCCTATGTTATACCATTTTTTCATTCCCTCTCCCGTTTGAATTCATACTCTGATCTTGGGGTGGGCATTTGATTGAGTGAAGCTTTATGGGTGCTCACAGCTTTTGTTTGCATTTTGTAACATCTATTTGAGTTAAAACAGTGTTGTGAAGTGGCTACTGAAAAAGGAGGCAGGAATCACCAAGTTTCATACTGTAGGCCAATCGTTTCAGCCTGCTCTTACTTCACCAAACACATTGTCTCTTGCCCGCTGCCCCTTCATCCCCGCCTGTTTGTGTCTTTCTTCACCTACATTCTGTCCCTTTTTCTAGTACGCTGGAGGTAGGAGACTGAATAGATCATCACTGTAAATTATGGTTCAGAAACAATAAGTTTCTGCAAGTATGTGCAAGTATTCTTTAATACTTTGAAAATTACTTTTTGATATATTTATGGTGCAGGGATAGGCTTACTTTATAATGACTAATATTTTTGATGGCAAAGGATTGGATGCAGGAGTGCAAACCTGCATGTTCACACAACAGAATTTCTGGAAAATACAATGAGGAAAGCATGTACTAGATATGTATGTACACTTTGTGTCATCACTTATGAGTTGGAAGATATGTTTTATAAAATGTAGAATTAAGGTATTAATTTACACGGAATAAGTCAGTTAGATTTTTGACATCAAATTATATGATTGTTTATTTTCATGAGATTGTAAACCGTTTATTCTCATCATATGTTTACCTTTCTCTCAATTTTTTTTGAAGTTTGGAAACATATGAAGATAATCCAGGCTGTTGGTAGTATGGCATATAATACTGCTGAGTTAGGTGAACATTGGCCTGGCAATGTAGGGATGGCAGCTCTGAGGATGTGGGACTTCTGGAGCGGCAGTTAGAATGTGGAAATATTGTGGAGAGGGTGGTCTTCAGGTCTGTGAGTAATGGGCTGCAGCACCACTGGACCTGATGTGTTAAGATTCAGGAAGTGTTAGTTAATTGCCAAGATATGGCGATGATGAACTTATGCTGTTGACAAGTTACAGGCAGTGTTTGAAGAGATGTTGGTGAACATGAGAGAGAGTTTACTTGTAGGTGCATTGGGAGTCATGATTCGGGGAATGCCTGTATTGGTAGGGTGATCCTGGTGTATGGCAGTTCTGGGTAGGGGCACCACTGTATTTGAGAACATTGGAGAGAGTCAACTGTTTCTAAGAGCATGGTGGTCTGATCTAGATCTGTTGTTGAACATCTAGGATCCAGCAATGTTCTTTTTGGGAGTAGGTGGCTTGGGTTTTTCTAGTATTACTAGGTAGCTGGAGGGGCTGCAGGAGAATGGAGACTATCAGCCTTCATCCATGTCTGTTCCATCCAAGGAAAATTTTACAGAAGCTGAGAGCATGCTTTTAAGTTGCTTTTTTAAAGCATTAATGCGCCTACACCAAAAATGTTGGCAACTACAATTTAAACACATTAAGCATTTTGATAAAATCGCAGTTGGTTGCAGCTCAGTCGCTGGCAAGTGGCATGGGGGAGACACTTCACCATGCGTGGCAGCAGAAAGGACTGATAATAATGGGATGGTAACTGGGGAGTGGTTAGCAGTGTATTGACTCTCGGGATAAGATGGGTGAATATCAGAGCTGGAGTTTTTTAATCTTTCATGGAATGTGAGCATTGCTGGCAAGTCCAGTATTTGTTCTCCTTGAAAAGATGGTTGTGAGACACTTGCTTGAATCACTGCAGTCCATGTGGTGTAGGTACACCTATATGCCGATAGGGAAGAAGTTCCAGGATTTTGACACAGCGGCAGTGGAGGAATGTGACATAGTTCCAAGTCAGGATGTTGTGTGGCTTGGAGGGGAACATGTAGGCTGCAGAATTCCCAAGCGTATGCTGTCGTCCTCCTTCGAGGTGGTAAAGGTCATTGGTTTGGAAGGTGCAGTCGAAGGATCCTTAATGAGTTTCTGTGATGCATCTTGTATGGGGTATACGCCGTGCGCTGGTGATGAAGATAGTGATGATTTAAGGTGTTGCATGGGGTACCACTCAAGTGGGCGCCTTTATCCTGAATGGTGTTGAGCATCTTTGAGCATTTTTGGAGCTACATTCATTCAGGCAAGTGGAGAGTATTCCATCACACTCCTGACGAGCCTTGTAGATGGTGGAAAGGCTTTGGGAGTAAGGAGGTGAGTGACTCGTTGTAGAATTCACAGCCTCTGACCTGCTCTTATAGCCACATTATTTATATAGCTGGTCCAGTTCAATTTCTGGTCATGACACCCAGGATGCTAATGCCCTTGAAAGTCAAGGGGAGTTGATGAGATTCTCTTTAGTGATTCCCATAGAGACTGATAACTCTTAGAAGAAAGGAATCCCCACGAAGCCAACAGAAAGAAAACTAATGGACAAGGTTTTGCTTTTTCAAACTTTTACTGTAACAAACCAACAAAATTTGAAACAAAAACAAAAACAGAATTACCTGGAAAAACTCAGCAGCTCTGGCAGCATCAGCGGAGGAGAAAAGAGTTGACGTTTCGAGTCCTCATGACCCTTCAATCTTTTCTTCTCCGCCGATGCTGCCAGACCTGCTGAGTTTTTCCAGGTAATTCTGTTTCTGTTTTTGTTTTGGATTTCCAGCATCCGCAGTTTTTTGTTTTTATCAACAAAATTTGAATATTAATTAACAGGCAAAGGATATTTCAAATAAAAAAGTAAATTTCACTTTAAATGGTTGATGCAACAAGAAAATGCCTCGTGTAATTACCAGCACTCCCTTTACTTTCCGCACAAATGCATGCCACAAATGGCATGCAATCTCTGTGTTTTCCCAACTCTGCCTGTTATGTAGGATCTCTTGCTTCCCACTCAGTTGTTTCAGCCCTTGACTCACATTCATTAGCATCCGTATTCCATCCCAAGTATCCAGACACGGTTAATAGTGACAAGGCACAGGTCTACGAACGCCCTCCTTTTTTTATTCGTTCAGAAGGTGTGCGCTTTGCTGGCTGGGCCAGCATTTATTGTCCATCCTTGGTTGCCCTTGAGAAGCTGAACTGCCGCCTTGAACCGCTGCACTCAGTGCTGTTAGGAAGAGAGTTCCAGGATTTTGATCCAGCGACAGTAAAGGAACAGCGATATATTTCCAAGTCAGGATGGTGAGTGACTTGGAGGGGAACTTCCAGGCGGTGGTGTTCCCATGTATCTGCTGCCCTTGTCCTTCTAGGTGGTAGTGGTCGTGAGTTTAGAAAGTGCTGTCTAAGGAGCCTTGGTGAATTCCTGCAGTGCACCTTGTAGATGGTACACACTGCTGCTACTGTGCGTTGGTGGTGGAGGAAGTGAATGTTTGTGGATTTAGTGCCAATCAAGCGGGCTGCTTTTTCTTGGACTGTGTCCAGCTTTTTCAGTGTTGTGGGAGCTGCACTCATCCAGGCAATTGGGGAGTATTGCATCTCACTCATGACTTGTGCCTTGTAGATGGTGGAAAAGCTTTGGGGAGTCAGGAGGTGAGCTACTCATCGCACAATTCCTAGCCTCTAACCTGCTCTTGTAGCCACAGTATCTTACTCCAGTCAAGACAGTCTTCATGGCACAGAAGCCCTAGTGAGTTCCTTCTACCTCTTTAAACAGCTTGGTTGGCTCTGGTAAAACTGAAACAGCAGCAGTGAGCCTTGTCCAATCCATAATCTCTTGCACTTCCTGTCTTCAGCTCTCTCTCCTATCCAACTGTATGCCACAGACTATAACACAATCTCTGCTATATAAGTAGAGACCTGCATCAACACCAGGATCTATTCTGAACTGCCAAACAGAGAGCTCATCCATTCATGGAGAGCATTGCTTGCTTCCAGTCACAGACGAATTCTGTGTGTTTTGAATTGCCTGCCACAAAGTCAAGCTGAAACCTAACACCGCTGCAATTAGTTTTCTATTTACCTTTTGGCTTCTTAATTTTTTTTTATCTCTGTGGCAACCTCGGGTCACATTTCTTGGAACCTAATGAGCTTGTCAGGAAACTAATTAACCCTTTTTCAGAATACTCCCAGTTTACTTTGGCATTAAAGGGGACATCATACAAAAATAAAATATAGGCTTTTCTCAAAGCACCTGGTGCATCACATTAATTGAAGATGGTCATTGCCTGGCACTTGTGTGCTGCGAAAATTACTTGCCATTTATCAACCTGAGACTGAATGTTGTCCAAGTCTTGGTGTATGCAGTCATGGGCTGCTTCAGTATCTGAGTCATTGTGAATGGCACTGAACACTGACTATATCACATAGCAGCAGTGGGATACAAATTTTGTGCGTCAGAAATAGCACTGTGACAACTTATGCACAATGTAATTGTTATGTTTACAGGAAGTGCATTGTATGGAAGAGTTTTAATATTTGAAAGTTAGCATATAAAATAACGGATACTAAGTGATTATCATTTAGTAATATATATAATCTTAAATTGATATTCTTATTGAAATGAGCATATTTGCTGTAAATCCTGTCCCTATATCTTTTACTTATATGCACGTTGGATGGATTTTTAATTTGTCTTTTGGCTTTGTAAATGAAGGTATAAAATCCAGCTGCTGCAAGTTTATTGATGATTTGCAGTTGGTTCCAAGAAAGCAAGAGTAAATGTATTTTGAAAAATGTTGAGCTGTAGGGTACTGTTTTGTAAGCCGTTTAGAATTATTTATGAACTTATGAAATAGGAGCAGAGGTAGGCCATTCGGCCCCTCGAGCCTGCTCCGCTGTTCTTTAAGATCATGGCTGATCTGTTCATGTTCGAATTCCATATTCCCATCTACCCTCGATAACCTTTGATTCCTTTGCCTAACAAGAATAGATCTACCTCCACCTTAAAAAGTTCAATGACCCCGCCTCCACCGCCTTTGGAGGCAGTGTTCCAAAGTCAGACAAACCTCAGAAAAAGTTCTCCTCATCTCCGTCCTAAAAGGGTGACTCCTAATTTTAAAACAGTGCCCCCTAGTATTGGACTCACTCACAAGAGGAAACATCTTTTCCACTTCCACCTTGTCAACACTGTTCAGGATCTTAAATACTTCAATCAAGTCACCCCCTCACTCCTCAACTCCAGTGGAAACAAGCCAAGTTTGCCTAACCTCTTCTCATAATATAACCCGTTCACTCAAGGTATCAATTTAGTAAACCTCCTCTGAACTACCTCCAACAAATTTACATTCTTCCTTAAATGAGACCAAAACTGCATACAATATTCGAGATGTGGCCTCACTAATATCCTGTGTAACTGTATTTCTGTATTTCTTTAAATTTTTGAACAATTGCTGAATGTCGATATAAAATTAGTAATAACGTTTAACAAGTTTAAATAAGGAGATTTGTTTGATGTTTTCTATCTTTTTTTAAAGGTGACAGTCAGATAAACAATGAGAAGGAAAAGAAAATGGCTTCCCAGAAGCCAATGGGAACCACTGAATATATGGTAAAATTTTAATTACTGATTTGAAAGATGTATAATTATTTTAATGTAGCTGAAAAGTTGGTTATGGTAAGAGAAATTGTAAGACATCTTAAGATAGTTTTAAAGAAATATGTAAGAGACAATGGGAAAGAGATACTCTTGTATAAGGTGGTGACTATAGTATAAGATATCAGTTCAACTTTTTATAATGTATTGCAGGCCGCGCCTCAAGATACACTTAACACCATCGCTTTGAAATTCGATGTTACTCCAAATGAACTTGTGCAGATTAACAGACTTTTCAGTCGTGTTGTTGTTCCTGGTCAGGTATGGCTTTTGTGACTTTGTAAAAACTTCTCAAATACTAATCTAGTGTTTGACATATTTTTGGAGGTTGGCTTAAGTTTAAAGTGTCCTCTCGACATTTCAGATTTTACTCGTACCAGATACACATTCTTCACCTGGTGCAGCAAATTCCTCAGGGTGTGGTAGCCCTCTTACTCCACCATCATCTGATGCCGAGTATGATAAACTTCCAGTAAGTATTCAAGTTAACTAATACTTTGTTCTAGAAATAATAAATTATTTGTGCATCCTGTTAAACCAGAGGGTTTTGAATGTAAATATGTTTTAAAAAGCATCTGCAGAAATGTTAAAACATAGTTGTCGATTTTTAAATTACCTTAATTGAGGTATACCTGGTAACCGTTACTTGTAAGAGTTAAATGCGCGGTTCAGAGACTGGTGTGGGAGAAATGGGTTTGATTCATGGGGCACTAGTACTGGAGAAAGAGGCAGATGTACAATTGGCCTGTCTTTACCTAAAACACTCATGGCCCAGTGTTCTGGTGAGTCATAAAACTGGGGTGGTAGAGAGGGCTTTAAACTAAATAGTGGTGGGCAGGGAATCAAATTTGGGAAGAGGTGATAAATTAAAGAATACACTTCAAGAGAGCATGGTAGCAAAAAGGAAAATGGTGATCAGAGCGTGGTAGGAAGGGACAGTGTACAAACCTACGAGTGCTCCAGCAAATAAGGCTAGAGGTTACAAAAATAGGAAAAAGACATAACTGAAGTCTCTGTATCTGAATGCTTGTAGCATTCATAACAAAACAGATGAATTGACAGCACAAATAGAAATAAATATGTATGATCTGATAGCCATACAGAGACATGGCTGCAAGAGAACAAAGACTGGAACCTGAATATTCAAGGGTATATGAAATTTAGGAAGAACAGGAAGCGAGGAAAAGACGGAGGGGTGGTTTTGTTGATTAAGAATGACATTGATACAATAGAGAGAGCTGACCTTGGGTCTGGAGATCAGGATATGAAATCAGTTTGAGTAGAGATGAGAACTCCCATTGTTTCTGGGTCAAAATCCTGGAACTCCCTTCCTAACAGGATTGTGGGTGTACCTACATCACATGGACTACAGCCGTTCAAGAAGTAAGCTCACCACCCCCTTCTCAAGGGCAACCCAGCCAGTGAATGACTTTTTTAAAAAGTCGCTTGTGGGGGTGGTTTATGGAGCCCCTAACAGTAACAACACTACAGAATGGGGTATAGAGGAAGAAATAATGGGGGCTTGTGAAAAAGATACAGCCATAATCATGGGTGATTTTAATCTACATATAGATTGGGCAAATCAGACTGGCAAAAGTAGCCTGGATGTGTTCATAGTGTTTTTGGGACAGTTTCTTAGAGTCACATGTTCTAAGAGGCAACCAGGGAGCAGATTATATTAGATCTGGTACTGTGTAATGAGGCAGACTTAATTAACGACCTCATATGAAGGTGCCCATAGGTAGCTGTGATCATATGATTGAATTTCACATTCACTTAGAGGGAGAGAGGGGTCAATTTAAGACTAATATTTTAAACTTAAATAAGGGCAATTGTGAAGGCACGAAGACAGAGCTCGCTAAAGTGAACCGGGAAATTAGGTTAAAGGATAGGCCAGTAGAGATGCAGTGGCAGAAATTTTAGGAGATAGTTCAGAATACTCAAAAGATAATTTCCAGTGGGAAAAAAAGACTAAGGGAAGGATGCATCCAACTATAGAAGTTAAAGATGGTATCAGATTGAAAGAAAAAGCATAGAATTCCGCAAAGATGAATAACAGGTCAGAAGTTTGGACAGAATATAAAGAACATCAAAGAATGGCTAGCAGATTAATAAGGAATGAGAAATTGGAGTATAGGAGAAATTAGAGTGAGAGAGAAAGAAATATAAAAGCAGGTAGTAAGAGTTCCTACAGGTATTTGAAAAGAAAGAAGTAAGCAAAGTGAGTGTTGGTCCTCTAGAAAGAGAATGAGCCTGGTGCATTAATAATGGAAAATAAGGAAATGGTGGATGAATTGAACAGATATTTTGTCTCTCTCTCCACTGTGGAGGATACAAGTGACACCCCAGAAATAATTGTGAATCAGTAGGCGAAAGGGAGGGAGGAGCTAAAAACAATTACAATCACCAGGGTATGGATGCTGAGAGAATTTTTTGAACTAAAGGCTGACAAGTCCCCAGGTGCTGATGGAACTTCATCCTAGAGCCTTAAAAGAAGTAGCTGCTGAAATGATAGATACATTGTTTTTAATTTTCCAAAATTTCCTAGATTCTGGAAATATCCTATTGGATTGGAAAATAGGGAATCTAATTCCTCTATTCAAATGAAGGAGGGAGACAGAAAGCAGGAAACTACAGCCAGTTAGCTTAACATCGGTCATAGGGAAAATGCTGGAATCTATTACTAAGTTAAGGCAGTTATAGCCGGGCACTCAGAAAATCTCAAAGCAATCAGATACAGTTAACAAGGTTTTATAAAAGGGCAATCATGTTTAACTAATTTACTAGAGTTCTTTTAGGAAGTAACAAGCAACATGGATAAAGAGGAACCAGTAGATGTTGCATATATGGATTTCTAGAAGGCATTTGAAAAGGTGCCACATGAAAGGTTAATACACAACATAAGAGCTCATGGTATAGGGGTTGACATATTTAGCATGGACAGAGGATTGATTAGCTAAAAGAAAAGAGAGTAGGCATATATGGGCCATTTTCCGGTTGGCAAGATGTGACAAGTGAAGTGGCGCAGGGATCAGTGTTGGGGCCTCAATTATTTCCAATTTATATCAATGACTTGGATGAAAGGACCAAAGGCATGGTTGATAAATTTGCTGATGATACAAAGATAGGTAGGAAAGTAAGTTGTGAAGAGAACGTAAGGAATCTACAAAGGGATATAGATAGGTTAAGTGAGTAGGAAGAAGTTTGGCAGATGGCATATAATATGGAAAAATGTGAAATTTTGGCAGGAAGAAAAGCAGGATATTACTGAAATGGAGAGAGATTTCAGAACTCTAAGGTACAGAATCACAAAAAGTTAGTTCACAGGTGCAGCAAGTGATTAAGAAGACAAATGGGATGTTGTCGTTCATTGCAAAAGGAATGTAATATAAAAGTAGGGATGTTTTGCTACAGTTGTACAGGGTGCTGGTGACACTACATCTAGAATACTCTACAGTTTTGATCTCCTTATTGAAGAAAGGATATAATTGCATTAGAAGCAGTTCAGAGAAGGTTCACTTGACTGATACCCGGGGTGGGAAGTGCGTGGTTTATCTTATGAGGAAAGGTTGGACATATTGGGGCCATATCCATTGAAGTTTGAGAGGTTATTTTGAAACACAAGATTCTGAGGGAACTTCACAGGGTGGAAGCTGAGAAGAGTTTCCCCTTGTGTGAGAGACTAGAACTCAGGCAAAGTTTTTTTTTAAAAGTGGTGTCCCCTTTAAGATGGAGCTGAGAATTTTTTCTCTCTGAACATCACGAGCCTTTGGAACTCTTTTTTTCCCCAGCAGTGGAAGGAGTGTCATTGAATACTTTTAAGGCAGAGGTAGATAAATTCTTGATTATCAAGGGAGTCAAAAGTTATGGGGCTAGGCAGGGATGCAGAGTCGAGGCTGCAATCAGATCAGCCATGATCTTGTTAAATGGTGGAGCAGGCTTGAAGGACTGAATGGCCTACTTCTGCTCCTCATTTGTACGTCTGTATGTTGCAAACTTAATTGATTGATCTAACCTTTACAGGATGCTGATTTTGCAAGAAAAGTAACTGCAAGGAATTTCCTCTGCTCACCAGTGCATTCGCAGTCTATTGTGAGAATAACTTCATCAGGTTCAGAAGACGACGAACCTCTTACTGAGAAGTTTTTGAAAATGAACTGCAGATACATAACAGATGGCGAGGTAACCAAAGTGATTACCTTGATAAATTTGAATATTTATCATTTTTAACCTTTGCCTCTTCCACATACTTCAGGAGTAAACATATGTTTTTGGGGAGAACTGAGAATCTGACCATATAAATTGAATACCTAAAGTCCAGGTTTACTATCTACCCTATTGTTGACAATTGATGTGATTTACTGTTTCCACCAAGAAAGTGCCATGCTTCTCCAAGATCATTTCAACTTCTTGCCTTTCCTGAATGATTTTACATGTTTTGCACATAGATTGCACGCGTTTGCTGCAGAAAAATGTAACAAGATTTCCAAAGCCATGAGCTGAATTTAACCATGGTATAAATTCCTTTTAGAATTTCAAATATACAAAAATGAGAATACCAGTCCAAGTGCCCAAGTATCTTTTCAAGGTATAAAAGCTGCCTTTTCACTTGAGATGGGAGACGAAAAAGACATTTCTGGTTGTGATATTGTTTAGTCAATGCTTTACAGAGAAAATCAATTGGCATGGATAGTTTCTATAATCAAAGTATAGATCTATATTCGTTCAAAGTATCATCTCAAAGTAGAGTCATGCTTTGTTTGTGTGGATGTATGCAAATGTGAGAATGAAAGTTTTTTTTAAAAAAGAAGCATGTATTTTGGTTGTTAAAGAGAACATAGACTATTGGACAGAGATTATATGGACACCCATCATCTGGTCCTATGCTCCAGAATCATCATCGCTGCACCTTATCTGAGCCATTTTCCCTAACTATAAGCCTTATAGTATCTTCTCCCCTCTGTTTCAGAATTATTTCCAGATCCACGTATCACTATTGAAGCTAAATACTCATATGCTACATCTATAATTGCCTCCCTGAACTTAGTCATTTTGGCTCAGTTTTTCCCTCTTTCAGGCTTCACATAATTATGTCGGCACTTTGGTGCAGACCGATGGAAATTTTTTGTTCTTGGAGGAATACCATGTTTTGGTTGAGATGGGCCTTTACTGCCTGTTCAGTGGCCTGGGTGGATGCTAAATGATCCCATGGTACTATCGGAAGAACAGATTCTTCTTGGTGTCTAGACTAGCACTTCTTTCTCTGCCACTACCATAAAAATCGATAAGCTGGTCATACATGCCATTGCTCTTTGTAGGATTTTCTTTTTGCTTACATAATGGTACTTGCGCTGCAAAGGCCTGGATCTTCCAAGAAGCAGCATTGATTGTTGGATTGCCGTTGTGATTGAAAATTTCCGCAACTCGATACTGCTGCGCATTTCAACTGGACCTTGCAAGCCCAGCTTCCACAGAAATACGCAGCACAGTGCCTTTGGGGGCCCTGTTGAAGTGCAGTGTAGTCAGAGGAAGACAGACCACCACTACCTCCCCCCACCTTGTTTCAGCACCAGCTGCTGCAAGGTTAGTTCAAAGCATCAGTTTGAATTTTAGTGAGTGGGTGAATGTTAGTGAGTTTATTCATTCATGGGATGTAGACATTGCTGGCTAGGCTAGCATTTATTGCCCATCCCTAAATGCCCTGAGAAGCTGGTGGTGCCTTCTTCGCTGCAGCCCATGTGGTGTAGGTTCACATACAGTGCTGTTGAGGAGGAAGTTCCAGGAACTTGAGCCAGTGGTAGTGAAGGAACAGCAATATAATTTCATGTTAGGATGGTGACTGGCTTGGAGAGGAACTTGCAGGTAGCTCTGTTCCCATGTGTTGGCTGCCCTTGTCCTTCTAGATGGTAGCAGTCATGGGTTTGGAAGGTCCTGTCTAAGAACCCTTGGTGAGTTCTTGCAATGCCTCTTGTAGATGGTATGCACTGCTGCCACTGTGCATCAGTGATAGAGGGAGTGAATGTTTGTGAAAGGGATGTCAATCAAGTGGATTTCTTTGTCCTGGATGGTGTCAAGCTTGTTGAATGTTGTTGGAGCTGCACTCATCCAGGCAAGTGGAGAGTATTCCATCACACTCCTGACTTGTGCCTTGTAGATGGTGAAGATGCTTTGGGGAGTCAGGAGGTGAGTTACTCACTGCAGGGTTCCTAGCCTCTGACCTGCTCTTGTAGCCACGGTATTTATGGCTAGTCCCATTCAGTTTCTGGCCAATGGTAACCCCCAGGATGTTGATAGTAGGAGATTCAGCAAACGTAATGCATTGAATGTCAAGGGCGATGGTTAGATTCTCTCTTGTTGGAGATGGCCATTGCCTGGCACTTGTGTGGCGCAAATGTTATTTACCCTTGTCAACCCAAGCCTGAATATTGTCCAGGTCTTGCTGCATTTGTACATGGACTGCTTCATTATCTGAGGAGTAATGCATGGTGCTGTACAGCGAAATCCCCACTTTTTACCTTATAATGGAAGGAAGATCATTGATGAAGCAGCTGAAGATGATTGGGCCCAGGACACTACTCTGAGGAACTGCTGCAGAGATGTCCCGGAACTGAGATGATTGTCCTCCAACAACCACAACCATCTTCCTTTGTGCTAAATATGACTCCAACCAGTGGAGACTTTTCCTGCTGATTCCCATTGACTCCAGTTTTGCAAGGGCTCCTTGATGTCACACTCGATCAAATGCTACCTTGATATTCAGGGAAGTCACTCTCACCTCACCTCTGGAGTTCAACTCTTGTCCATGTTTGAACCAAGGTAGTAATGAGTTCAGGAGCGGAACCCAAACTGAACATCAGTGATCAGGTTATTGCGAAGCAAGTGCGGCTCGATAGCACTTTTGATGACCCCTTCCATCACTTTCCTGATGATCGAGGGTAGACTGATGGAGCAGTAGTTGGCTGGGTTAGATTTCTCATTGTGTACGGAACACACCTGGGTAATTTTCCACACTGCTGTGTAGATGACAGTGTTGTGGCTGTACTGGAACAGCTTTGCTCAGGATGCGGCATGTTCTGGAGCACAAGTGTTCAGTACTATTGCTGGAATATTGTCAGGGCCCATAGCCTTTGCAGTATCTAGTCCCTTCAGCCGTTTCTTGATATCACGTGGAATTAATTGAATTGGTTGAAGACTGGCATCTGTGATGTTGGGGACCTCCGGAGACGCCTGAGATTAATCATCAACTCGGCATTTCTAGCTGAAGATTGTTGCAAATGCTTCAGCCTTATCTTTTGCACTGACGTGCTGAACTCCCCCCATCATTGAGGATGGTGATATTTGTGGTGCCACTTCCTCCAGTGAATTGTTTGATTGTCCACCATTCATGACTGTGAGTGAATGTTTGTTAGTGAGTCGATAGGGTGGGCGAGGTGGATAGTTGAAACTTCCTGGGTGATTCCCACAGAAGTTCACGCATCAGGACTTCCACTGGGCCCTGACATGCATCTTCATTTGTATGTCCAGTCCCTGACAATCTGGAGGCCAGAAAATTTGGGCCAAACTATTTATTTTTAATCAACTTACTTTGAAATATTCAGAAGTGGAGAGGTGCTATATAAATGCAAGTTTTTCTGTCTCATTAACTTTGAAATTTAGGGGCATAGAAATTGAGATATCTTCAAATCATTATAGTGTGAAATGAGTTGTAGAGAGACCATAGCATCTCTTTTTAAGTAAACTGGACCAGTAAATGTTGTTGTCATTTACTCTTGTATTCTGTACATTGTAGAATTACCTGTCATTTTTTTCACTATCAGGGTGTAGTGGGAGGTGTTATGATTGTCACTCCAAATAACATAATGTTTGACCCGCACAAGTCTGACTCCCTTGTCATAGAGAATGGTTGTGAGGAGTATGGGCTCATTTGTCCCATGGAAGAAGTCATATCCATTGCTTTATACCCTGATATCTCACACATGAAGATTAAAGATGCGCTTCCATCGTGAGTAATTTTCTTTTATAACAAATTTTTTAAAAATTATTTCTGTTTTGGAAAGTCACTTTGCCTTTTACTAATACATGCCTTTAATAGTAAAATTGCAATATAAATAAAGTATTTCCTGGTGAAACAGCCTAAAATTTAGTAAAAGTAGCACATAAAAGACTTTAACTGGCAGTCAAAAAAGCACCAACTGAAACTAGGAGCACTGGATCTACTAAAGGCTAATTACATTCTTTAAAAATTAATAAAATTGAGAAAGGCATCTATTTGTCACATCTGCAACATTTACTTTGTCTGGAGGCTTTGAAGTATAAAATGACCTGTTCTGAATTTGCTTTGCCATGTTACAAATGTTTAAATCATGCTTAGAGTTCTGAGACTTGTATATAACATCTTTGATATGACTCACCTTGTAATCTTTTGTACATCAATGTATGTGAACAATTTTAAATTCTTTTCCTCATTACTTTGTTTTCCTTGCAAGATTTTAGATTTTTTTGGACTTTTTTGTGTTCATTAATGTTAACTTTTGGTTTAACATTCCATTTGCATACATCATTTATCCTGACAGTGATGTACCAAAGGATCTCTCTCCTCTGTACAGGCCTGGAGATTGGGATGATTTGTCTGCTGAGAAGGACCTAAATCCATTTAATCGTTTCAAGGGCATGAGTAAAAATCACCAGTTAAGAAAGCATGATTCTTTGGAGAATTGTTATCCTGACAAAGGAAGAATGGAAGATGCATCTGATGAAGTTTTTACGGAACTTGCACCATCCCCAGTTAAAGAGGAAAATGCTGCAGCTTCTACTGATGTTATTTATAGAGATGTTGCTGAAAATATACTGTCAAAAGCCACTACAGTGGAGTCTGACCTGCAAAACAATGAATATTACCAAAATTATTCAAGTAAGAAATCAACAGATATATCTGATCCAGTGGAAAGTAAGAAACAAGACTTAGCTGTGAAAATTAGTGATTGCACTGACCAACAAGCTATGCTTCAAAAAACTTCAACTGGGCAATTGTCAAAAATGTGCATTCATTCTTTTGAAAGCCCACCTAGAATGGTAGCTGATCCTTTAGATGAGGGCAGTTCTGCGAACAGTGAAATTACCTGTAACAGTGATGACATTTCAACCGCTGAAAGCAAAGGGACCTACTTGGAAAATGACTTGAGTAAAGGGAGCAAAATTCCCTTGGTGCAGGTTTATTTACCTAGTGATGATCAAAACAATGAAATGGCAAAATCTACTCCAAAGAAAGTAATTGAGAAAGATAATTTTGAAACTGTTTGTCAATCAGAAGTACAAGCTTTCTTTAACAAACTTAAAGGACCAATTGAAGGTAATTAACAAATATTTCACTTTTCATGCAATCATAAAATCACAGAATTTTACAGCAGATTATCTGGCTCATTATACTTATAACCAGCTATCTGAAAGAGCTTTACACTTGGTCCCAATCCTGGGCTTTCTACATATGCTCCTAAAATTTTCCTTTTAAGTATTTGTTCTTTTCCCTTTTAAAAGCTACTCATCAGATTCTATTTCTTTCACTGTTTCTGGCAGCCAACCATTGAGGGTTCTTAAATATTTCAGAATGGCATAGACATTACTGCAAAGGGCAGTTAGGGAAAAGCGGCACTGTAAGATCGGTAAGAAGGAGATGCATTTTGGGAGGGACAAAAAGGAATGGGAATGTACATCACGTGGAATGGTGTGAAGGGACTGAGACACTAGGGGGTAAAAATGTATAATTCTTTGAAAGTGAGAGTGCAGTTATATATAAAGGTTTAGAGATTAAGTAAAAGTGCTCAAAATTTATGAAGGGTTTTGATAAAATAAATTGGGAAGGCTATTTCCACTGGTCATTAATTTGGTAACTAGGGGTATAAATTCATCAACACTAAATGAAGGTTTGGAGAAATTTTTGTATAGTAGGTTGTTGGAACATCTAATGCCCAACCATAAATATTGATGGAAACTTATTCATAATTATCTTTTAAAAATGAAGTGGATAAGTATTTTAAAAAGTGAAACCTAAAAAGGATGTGTGCTGTGACATGGTGGGTTGAACAATGCTGCTGTAAATTCTGTCATGGCGGTGGTATAGTGGTATTGTCATTGACTAGTATTCCAGAGACCCAGGGTAATGCTCCTGGGGACCCAGGTTTGAATCTCACCATGGGAGATGGTGAAATTTGAATGCAATAAATTTGAATTTTGGTTCACTACTTTAGGGAAGGAAATCTGCTGTCCTGTCCTGGTCTGGCCCACGTGTGACAGCAATGCCCTCTGACAGGCAATTAAGGATGGGCAATAAATGCTGGCTTAGCCAGCAACGCCTACATCCAGTGAATAAAAAAAAGTTGTGTTTTGGGAATAGACTATAAGAACAAATACATTTTCACAATGGTTAGGACACAGTACAGTACTGTGTACAGTTTTTGGGTGTCCCCCAACATAGAAAGGACAAGAAAACCATAGAGCAAATACAGCTTAGGTTTACTAGGGATAAGAAAGTATACTTATGAGGAAAAATATGAGATAATGTACCCATAACTACAGGAGCTGAGCAGGCTAAGAGTATATTCAAAACCCTTCACAATTATCAGAATTGACTATTTCTTTGGCTGGGGACTCTGATGAGGGTCTATTAAACTTAAGTTACCAGTAAAAGTGAGGAGAAAGATTACTAGAAATTTTTTTACATAGAGGTCTGTTGGAGCATGAAATGCTTTGCTGCAGGAAGAAGCTGAGGCAGAGCCCACTATATTTTAGAAATAAGTAGGTGGCAGAGAAATAGTATGGGGCATGGGATAGCCATTCATAGCCCATTCTAATTACAACAGTCCATTTATACGAATAAGAATAAGATCTTTCTTTTGCACATTTTTTTATATTTTCAGACATGCTTCCATGAAAAGAGGAGAGTAAGAAACCACCTATGTTCCTCTTTTAGATTGTGCAGACAAAGAGCTAACAAATTCAGCATGGCCTCAGTCGCCACCTTTTTTGATGTCAGGTTTTTATGTCCTAACAATGATCTACGCAAAATAGATAAATCTCTTAACATCTTTCTCTTTGTTCTTAGATTTATAGCCTACAGCTAGACTGTCTGATCAGTGGTACTAATTATTGCTATTTTCCTGTTCAAAATCTCTCATAATTTGATCAGCTTTATCAGATCTCATGACAAGATCTTGCATTTATGCTTTCAATGTAAAAGAAATAATCCAAGAGACTTCATAGAAATGTAAGAAGAAATGAATGTCAAGCTGAAGAGGTGATATTAGGAGGGATGACCAAAGTTTTTTTGTGGAGCTTGGTTTTGGGGGAATCTTGTGAAAAGAGTGCAGAGGGTGATTAGAAGCCAGAGTTATCTGATGTACTAATTCTCATTTCAGTAGCCCATTCTAATTACAATAGGCCATTTATATGAACAGGAATAAGATCTTTCTTTTGCACATTTTAAAAATATTATTTTCAGACATGCTTCCATCAAAAGAGGAGAAGAGTAAGAAACCACCTATGTTCCTCTGCATTAAGGTTGGGAAACCGATGCGAAAGTCATTTGTGTCTCTCAATGTGACTACTATGCATCAATATGTGAAGAGGGGGAAGCAACCTGAGTATTGGTTTGCTGTTCCACAAGAAAGGTGAGTTCTTTAATACTTTATAAGTCAAAGCTTCAGTGGCTGAGCATTTTCTAATAAACTAATACTTAGCCTTATTTTCACGAAGAAAAAATTTGCAGCACTTTGAAATCGTTTCAGTGTATTGTGTAGGATCTAGAGACAGCAGCAATTTGTAATTATTCAGCACTATAATTTAAGGAAAAGTCTGAAGTATTTCACAAAAATGTAAGCAGTAAAATAGATGCTGAGCTAAAGAGGATGCAGAGTTGGATTTCAGTAGAGCCTTAAAGGAGGAGAGAGATGTGGAGGGCCAAAGGGGTTTAGGGAAAACACTTTTAGTCTGTTGATGATTTAAGATGTTATTCAGATGTTAGTCATCAGGACAGAAGATGATATATGGATGAAGGTGTCCATTGGAAGATCTTGATGTAACCATCCAGAAATGGCCAAAGACTTCCCATTACAGGTTCCAATTGTCTCTTAAATGATCCCAGGGTTCTCACCTTGAAAACTCTATTCCTCCACATATTGATCATTCTTGTGTGTGAAGAATTATTTTGTGATTTTTTTTCCCTCAAAACTTATTTGCACTTGTCACTGTCCTGTCTTGCAACATAATTTAAATTCCAGATACCTCTTCCACACCTTTTTATGGCTCTTTATAACTAACTTCTCAAGCACCTCCTTTGCAGGCCCAAAAGCTGAACTTTCTGCAGCCGTTTCTTATAACTCAGACTTTTGATATTAGATGTCAGTCTTGTGGGCCTTCTCAAAGTGCTTATAGCTTTTGAATTTCTACTTTCTATCCTGACAATAAGAACTGGGTGTAGTACTCAAATCTGACCAGAACTATACAGCTTGAATCACAAGTTTTTCTAATTTATTGCTTTGGGTGCATAGTTCAACTTTCTGTTGGTTTTGTTCATTGATGCTGTGCATTGGTTGAACATGTTTAGTGTCGAGACTATTGAGGTTTGGAGGACTCTTTCACATTCAACATTTGCTAGTTCACCATTCTGAAGATGTTCACATTTTCTAGTGGAATTCATGCTTTGCAGCCTGTTCATGCAGCTGACCTCTACCTGTATCCTTTTCTGACCGTCCAAACTGGACCTTTGGACTAAAGTAAATATAAGTACTCTAAGTACCTAAACCATCTGACATTTGATTGATTTTCTATGTAAAACATTGACTACAGTATTACAAGCATTCAGGATTTTTCCACAGTGAATAGGCATTTTTGCAGATTAGAATTATTGGACGCTTCTTTGACTTTTTGTATGCTTAAAATTAAGAAACAGACTAGAGAGTCGATGTTATCCAAATATCTGTATTCTTTCTCAGCGCACACAAAATTAACAACAATTTTCATACTCACGTTCTTCATTCATATCTAGGTGCAGGAATGGTGCACGTGTTGTCTAGGGTACTCGTCATACCAATTTTCGTAAACATGCAATTAATATTCAGTAGAGAATGATATGACTCTGCATGTTGCTAATCAAGTTTAGCATATCAGTTAATTACCATATTTAAACTAAAAATATAAATTAAACCACTTTTGGGAATGGGACCATCAATTAGCATAAAATGCTTAAATATTCATGTTCTGATACTTCAAACTCCCAGGGCGCACAATTCATTCATTTGCTTTGTGCAAACCTAAGGAAGCAAGATGGTCTCAATTCTGGACTGTATAAAGGTCTACTCAAGTTGCAGCTGAAGTACTTTTGGCTTGCTTGTTCTCAGGCAAAGTTGGTGAAAGAACTGTGGTGAGTTGCTAGAGTAATTTGGTAGTTTATGCTGACTGCAGAAAGACAAAAGGCAACATTGTCTTGCATATATATGGGGGCAGTGCCACTCACTCTGCTGCAGGAGCAGGACTTGCAGAGTGGAACCTCTGCGATGGGGAGGGGAAGGAGGCCCTACCCAGAAAGGATTTTCCTGGAGCACCAGTCCTACACTACAATGATCAGGGAGCGGTGCCCCAGGAGGTTTCAATTCAGTAAGAAGGTAGTGATAGTTGGGTTAGCTCCTTTATGATAATCTACAATCTCAAACGAAGGTGAAGAACAGGGCTTCCAGTGGTGGTGAAGATCGCCATCACCCTTTATTTACGATGGGATCATTCCAGATGGAAGTAGGCAATGACAGCGACATTTCATGATTTGCCATCCACAGAAACATCAGGAAGGCGACATGAGCTCTGCAGGAGGAGAGATGACTTCATTCTCTTCTCCCTGAGGATGGAAGACCAGGATGGAAGGGCACATGAGTTCACAGGATTCTTGATGATACAGGGTTCCACGCAAATGGTTCTGTCCCCCCACCCCCATGTCAACAGGGAGTGATACGCAAGGGCTTAAACTGAATTAATGTGCAGTTGGTATGCGACTTCACAAGGAAATCATCCATTATCGCAGTAACTCCAATTATGCTTTTATCCTGTGACTGGCAGCAATTCCCACTGTCTCCAGCCTTCCAAGACTTGTTTCCAAGGAAACAAGATGAATGCTTAGTGATGAAGGCAACTCTTCAACCATCTCACCATGGTTACAGGGACTTCAGTGAAAGACATTGAGCCACCTGCAACAACATGGAGCAAGCTATCAAGTCTTCTTGAGCAGAGGTCTCACTGCTTAGACTACTTGGATTCCAAACTCTGTGTGTGATGCTCTGTGCTACGGTGGAGCCAGCTCCTCCATGCTGTTAGTCAGTAGGCTATCTGGCAGGCCTGCGAATGAACTAGGCATCTTAGTGTACATGTTCATTGTTCTCCTGTAGTCCATCCCAGCATGCCCTTGTCTGAGTCACTTGTAGCAGAACTGATGCAGTTCCGTCCAGGGGAACTCAAACGTGAGCTGACCTATTTCCCTGGCATGGCTGCAACCCATTTCTGTCCAGTGACTCACCACTTGTAACTCCAAACTAGCATCTGATGTTCATACACAGTGCCAGTATCTGAGCTGGTGGCAAGTGCCAGGTCAAGTGGTGGTGCTTCTTCCTCAGAGCTCTCTTCCTCCTCACCCTTCTGCCTGAAACTGCAGTGGCCAAGCAATGGGCATTTCCTAATTATTGGAAAGTGCAAAAGCATAAGGGGAAAGGTGGGGGAATGGTGGTTTTTGCTGGTGGGGAGAAAAGCAGAAGGTCCATGGTTCCTAGTATCAGTTTTCATTTCATGGCACCTTTCAGGCTGAGGGTTAAGAGTAAGTTTAGAAGGTGCATAAAACAGCAAGTAACCATCATTTTGGATGACCTCCGCTGTTTCAGTTGCAGGCAGCGGCGTTCATTATCTTGTGGATCATCTGTTCACGGTAACTTGGGATGTATTTGTGGTAGACCTCTGCCAGTTGTCAGGCTCCCTATCCTGTTATAGATTACTTTTTCCTGGAAGAGGAGACAATGATTGTGACTGTCAGTGTGGTTGGGTGAAGTGCCTGCCTTGGCTAAACAGCTGTTGGTTTTCTGAGATGTGCAGTATAAGGATGTTAAGTGTGAGTGCTAAATGTCAAGATGTGCTGTTGGGTGAGCATTGGTTATGTGGTGCATTGGGCACAGTGCGAGGTGTGGGGGGTGAGGTAGGATGAGAGATGTGGAGCTGAATTTAATGGCTGCAGTGATGACCCCAGTGGTGGGCTGGAAAGCTGGGAGGGCAACCCTGCATTCATCATTCAAGGAAGCCCCGGCTCAATTCAGTAGTCACCAAGCCGTTAACTGCCAGGCATTGGAGGGCAATCAGAGGGCCTGGAGGTCTTCAATCCGAGCAGTGCCACTGGGAATGGTGGTCACTGCTTGAACTACAGCCAGTCAGGAGCAGCCACCATGGAGGAGAACCCAGGCAAGTAGGTCAGGCTCATTGAGGCCAGTCAGACAGGCCCCAGCAATAGTACAGATTTGGTGTTTCTGAGGGCATGGTGGGGTATTGCCACAGTGAGTGGTTGGTCGGGGAGTCGGGGGGGGCGCAGCGCCCAGTCATGATGCTTGGCCCCCACCCTGGAGCTAGAAAGCTGCTAGCCTTTATGGGTAGGCCACCTATGCATTAGCCACTTAAGGGACTCAATTGGCCTCCAGGTGAGAAGATCACCCTTAGCTTTCCCTGCCCCTGATTGAATCGCAGGGTGTTGGGACAACAATGGGCACTCCAACCCCACCTTCTCTCCTGATTCTAACCCACACTATCCAATTCTGCTCCCAAGGGTCAGATTAAATTCTGCCAGTAATGTGCAGATATACTGGCTCATCTTGAACACACAGGTCAGCTCATTAAAATTTTTGTTCACTGTTGCCAGGCTCTAGGACATTGTGGACAATGTCCTCTGCTGACACCTTCCATTTCTTTCCTAACCCCTGCCAGAATCATGGCCTCCTTCCTGGCTGCTATGTAGTGAGATCAGAGCAAAAGGTTGGTGGGTAGACAAAATTTGTGTCTTACCACCCCGTTTCCAATGGGTGCAGGAATTGCAGCCCCCATACTGAAAAATCAGGGTGTATGAATTTTGCGCCCTTGTGTTTTGTTGCCAGCAATAGATTTAAGGAAGAAAATTTCTAATTTCAAGTCAATGCAGTGACAGTTACCCTGCTGTGTTGACTGCATCCAGCTAAATTATATCTTGTACATTAGAGTCCCTCTGATCAAACATCATTTATCAAACTGATAGTTAATCAGTTAGATATCCCAGCTTGTGTTTTGTACATAGTTATTTTATATTGCACGTAAGCTTATATGCTAAATTAATATCGCAGCTTGACTTAAAATTAATGTGATCAGTCTTCTAAACGGTTGACTGACTGAGCTTCCACTATATTTACATATCACTACTTAACAGGCATTCACAATATCCATAATTTTATGTCTGGTAAGTATCTCCCTCCCAACAAGAACGTGGAGGTGTGGTTGGATGGTGAGGAGGACTTAACACTTCTACTTGTAGCCCTGAATGTCTGCATCAATTGGACATCTGTCTTGGTTTATGCAAGGCAAGCCAGAGATGACCCATAGAAGATTTAGCAGAGATGTGAAGCGTTTCGTCTTTCTCGCTACTTCCTGCTCCCATTCCTCCTAACCCTTCAACCCTCTAATTTAGCAATATTTGGTATCTGCTCTTTATTTTGTCAGCTTCACTCCTGTCAAAGATGCTGATGGGCTTCAGGGTGGCACTCCAGGGAAACTGAAGATAGAGACTTGAGAAGACTTCTGGGAATTGGCCTATGTTCCAGATATCAAAATCAGTACTTTATTTGTCAAATCATATTGACACAGGATTTGAGGTTAATAAAATACTTAGTATTTATTGGTAAATTTAAAATACAATGAAATCTTACCTTCATTTGTTGGTAATTTTGAAAAATCAGTATGCAAAATGCAAATCAGAAGGCATATACTGCCTCTTTTTGAAAATTTATCAGTTTCATTTTTAGGTAAATATAAGTTATTTGGCAGATGGATTAGCTGAACTGGGTACTGCAGAATTTCATTTTTATTTATTGAGAGCTTGTTTAAGATTAACCATGTGTTGTAAACCAGTAATGTTTCTCCAGTGTTAATGCACCCCTTTTGGGAGTTTTGGTGATGAGTTGATTAGGGCTTTCAATGGGCTTCACTGGTAGACAATCCAGCACTGTTACCCAAAAAATAGCATAATTAATATGATATGTTGCTTCACTAAATCAACTCAATTGTGCTGACAAACTATTGGTACATTTTCTGACTGATTTATAACCCTGACTGGAAGTAGGGCATTACACAAGTCAAATCAGCTTGATCTGTCGCACACTGAACCTGAGCAAATACCCAGGTTAAATATATTTTAATTGATCAGGCAGAGACAGATTGTTTGCAGTGATTGAAAGGCTCAGAATGAAGGGCTGTACCTATGAAATTTAGGACAAGAGGACAAGATTTTTTTTTCACTCATAGGGTTATGAGGACACAGTACACCACCAAAGTTAATGGTTGAAGCAGACGCCAAACCTATACTTAAGTATATGTTAGATCAGTGAAGGCAACCTAGGCCAGTGAGTGGGCCTATTTCATCTCAGTGGGCTGCAAGATTGAAATTGGGCATGTGCTCTAACCATGAATAAGAAATACATTTAATACCCGCTGAATATTTTATAACAAGTTGTGGAAAATGTTTCCACGGCTTCCATCAAATTTGAAAACTCTCGAGCACGCTGGGCAGAACCTTTTTTTAATCCATTCATAGGATGTGGGCATCGCTGGCTAGGCCAGCATTTATTACCCTTCCCTCATTGCCCTTGTTCAGATGCCATTTAAGAGTCAGCCACATTGCTGTGGGCCTGGAGCCACATGTAGGCCAGGTAAGGACAGCAGATTTCCTTCTCTAAAGCGCATTAATGAACCAGGTGGGTTTTTACAGCAATCGCTAATGTTTTGTGGTCATCATTAGACTTTTAATTCCAGATTTTTATTGAATTCAAATTCCACCATCTGCCATGGCAGGATTTGAACCCAGGCCCCCAGAGCATTACCCTGGGTCTGTAGATTACAAGTCCAACGACAATACCACTGGACCATCGCCTCCCCAGCACTTCAGTTGCACACAGAGGGAGCACGTGGCTCTCACAATCAATATTATATGCAGTCAGCACGCACCTCACTTCCCATGCCCTTGCTTTGCATGCGTATCGCGTAAAACTACGTGGATGGAACCAACGGAATCTGGCAACCCTGCGCTTGAGTAATGGTCAACAAAATGTCTCGCAGGCTGCAATCAGAACCATGATGGGCTGCATGTAGGCCGTAGGTTGCCACCACTGTGTTAGATAGTTGATTGATAAAGAAGGGAATAAAAAGATATGGGGACAAGGGATTAGGACTGCTGTGGAGACTAAACAACATGAACTATTGGGCCAAATGGCCTGTTTATTTTTTACGTAAAAGTGATATAAGACAGAAGGTTTGGCTCACTTTTCAGCACAATAGTCCAGAAGACTGGGGGGACGGGGATGTAGTTTGGCCGGATGGGGAGTCGCTAAAAGTATGAATGCTGGTACTGTAACATTCACACCTGGAAACCTGTTACCTCACCAAGTAGCTAATGTAGGAGAACCCATAATTACTTTTCACTATAAGGCAGTGTCCTAAGATTGTAGTTTCCTCTTTCAGACTGTGCTGAAGTACTTTCCAGCCTTCCTACAAATGTCCACAACACTGATGTGCCCTTTACGCACACAGCCATCACCTGCAAATTTCCTTCACTCTGATCCTTGCATACATTCAGCCATTTTTGAAGAAGAGCAAAGAGACTTCCCCAGTGTCCTGGCCAATATTTATCCCTCAACACACTCCCACAGCATTATCTGGTTACAAACGCATTGCTGTTGCTGCACCTTGCTGTGTGCAAAATCAGCTGCACTGATTCCGACATTACAATAGTAACTACACTTCAAAAGCAAATAATCGGTTGTAAAGTACTTTAGAGCATCTTGAGATTGTGAAAGGAGCTATATAAATGCATGTCTCTTTATGAGATCTCATTTTGAAAGGATGACTTCTATATGTTTTGGTGCAGGTAAGCATGCAAAGCAGCATGCTGCATATAAGGGCTCTGGTAAATGAGTCTACACACTGATTGTACACACCCATGCATGACCAGTTTTTCAATACTGCAATCCACCATAGCATTTGAAAACTCGAGAGACATAAACAGCAAAACATCCGTCCTTTGCATCCTCTCTGCCAAAGGTGAGAAGAGTAGTTGCATATCCTACTATTCAGAATGCCTAGGCACATCAAGAAATAAGTTTATCTATACTGCAGGTTATTGAATCTCTTCGTTATTGTGACTCTTTTATTGTTGGCTGTGGAGGGGATTTTAACCCCCAAAGGAGGGTGGGAAGTTTAAATTGCAAACATTTTCTAGTGCACTACAATGGGCTCCCAGCATCCTCACTTTCAGGTCTAACTGTCACTATTAGCTTCTGTTCAGTCACCTGCTCGCCAAAGACGGTTTCATAATTAGCACGTGGTAATTAGATGATTTTTCAAATGATTTGAACAGTAATTTGAATTTGACGTCTCCAGCACAGAACATGGTTCGGAGCACTCACCAGTGAAATGGGTGAGATTGAATAGTGTTTTGTAGGATGTTTAAAGTTGAGATTGCATATTATCGATAAAGGCTCTCCTTACAGTTATTTTGTCAGTGCCATTTGGCAAATGTTTACAAGAGCTCTTGGGATCATTGACTTTTTGAGAAGATTGGAGATATACAAATGAAGAACAGCTGGATTGGGGGGGTCGGGAATGGTTGGGGGGGTCGGGAATGGTGGTACCGTGGATATTTCCAATAGGACATTGGAAGTAAAGGACAATCACTATCCACAACAGCAGCTTCGTGCAGTAACAATGTCTGGGGAAAGGGAGGCACGACCCATGTGAGAATCTACAGAGGTTCAGCCTCCCTTGACCTATTTGAAGAGCAGTGTTTCCACAGGCTCAGATTGATAGGTAGGTGGTCGCAGACAACGCGATTTTGTTGAAGAGGATCTGCTCCATGCTGGATCTGCTGCCCACGTGTTGCCCATCACTGTGAAAGTTACCACTGCTCTCAATTTGTTTTTCTTCTGGTTCCTTTCAGTGCACTACCTCAAAGATGTCTCAATTGGCTGTGCATAAATGTAGGAGGCAGGTCATGAATGGGTTTGTTGCCAGGGTGTCAACTTAGATTAACTTCTGCAATGGTGGTATTTGCCAGAATGAGTGGGCACTTGGATTTGCATCTCTGGCAGCCATCCCACAGGTACATGATACTGTTTATTATACACACACAGGCAAAGACACACACCAAGCTGAGGACCACTAGATCAACTGGGATGTTGAATGGGAAAATAGATTAAAGGGTAAGATGTTAGAGAAGCAGTGGCGGATATTTAAGGAGATATAAGGAGAGTAGGGCCCATTAGGGACCAAAGGGGCAATTTATGGGTGGAGCCAGAGGACATCGGTAGAGTGTTGGATGAATATTTCACAGCCATCCTCACTCAAGAGAATGAGGATGAAAGTATGAAACTTGGGGAGAGAGACTGCAAGGTTCTTGAGCAAATTGATATAGGGAGTGACAAGGTATTGGATGTATTGGCAGGCTTAAAAGTGACAAATCTCCAGGTCCGGATGATTTGTGTCCCAGACTGCTGAGGGAGGCAAGGGAGGAGATCGCAGAGGCTCTGACCCAAATTTTTAATTCGTCTCTGGCCACGAGGGAGGTGCCATAGGACTGGAGAACAGCTAATGCGGTTCCGCTATTTAAGAGGGGTTGTAAAGATAAGCCAGGGAACTATAGACCAGTGAGTCTCACGTCAGTGGTAGGGAAACTATTGGAGAAAATTCTGAAGGAGAAAATCTTTGATCAGTTTGATCAGGGATAGTCAGCATTGGCTTTGTCAGAGGGAGGTCATGCCTAACAAATTTGATTGAATTTTTTGAGGAGGTGACCAGGTGTGTAGATGAGGGTAGTGTAGTTGATGTAGTTTATATGGATTTCAGCACAACCTTTGACAAGGTCCCACATGGGAGACTTATAAAGAAGGCAAATGCACATGGGATACAGGGTAATTTGATAAGGTGGATTCAAAATCGGTTTAGCTGTAGGAGGCAGAGGGTGATGACAGAAGGATGCTTTAGTGACCGGAAGCCAGTGTCCAGTGGCGTACCACAGGGATCTGTGCTGGGTCCCCTATTATTTGTCATTTATATAAACAACATAGATGACTACTGGGGGGGTAGGATTAGTAAGTTTGCGGATAACAGATTCACTGCTGAACATTGTGCAATCCTTCCCACTAATGACCTTATGATGGAAGGAACGTCAATGATGAAGCAGCTGAAGATGGCTGGGCCAAGGACATTACCCTGAGGAACTCCTACAGTGATGCCCTGGAACTTAGATCAGTGACCTCCAACAACCCCAACCTTCTTCCGTTGTGCTCAGTATGACTCCAACCAGTGGAGAGTTTTCACCCTGATTCCCATTGACTCCAGTTTTGCTAGGGTTTCTTGATGCCACAATAACACTGTCAATGACCCCTTTCATCACTTCACTGATGATGGAGTGTAGTCTGATTGGACGGTAATTAGCCGAATTGGATTTCTCCTTTTTATGTCCAGGACTTATCTGGGCAATTCGCCACTTTACTAGGTAGATGCCAATGTTGTAACTGTACTGGAACAACTAGGATAGTGGCATGGCAAGTTCTGGAGCACAAGCCTTCAGTACCATTGTCAGGACCCATAACCTTTGCACTATCCAGTGCCTTCAGCCGTTTCTTGATATCACATGGAGTGAATCAATTTGGTTGAAGACTAGTATTTATGATGCTGCGGACCTCTGGAGGAGGATGGATGGATGGATCATCCACTCGACACTTCTGGCTGAAGATTGTTGTGAATGCTTCAGCCTTATCTTTTGCACTGATGTGCTGGGCTCCTCCATCATTGAGAATGGGAATATTTGTGGAATTGCTTCCTCCAGTGAGTCGTTCAATTGTCCACCGCCATTCACGACTGGTTGTGGTAGGACTGCCGAGCTTAGATTTGATCCGTTGGTTGTGGAATCACTTGCTGCTTATGCTGTTTAGCACGCAAGTAGTCCTGTGTTGTAGCTTCACCAAATTGACATGTAATTTTTATGTATGCCTGGTGCTGCTCCTGGCATGCCCTCCTGCACTCTTCATTGAACCAGAGTTGATCCCCTGGCTTGGTGGTATTGGTAGATGGTGGGATGTGCCGGGCCATGAGGTTACAGATTGTGGTTGACTACGATTCTACTGTTGCTGATGGCCCTCAATGCTTCATAGTTGCCCAATCTTAAGTTGGTAGTTCTGTTCAAAATCTGCCCCATTTAACATGGTGGTAATGCCACATAACATGATGGAGGGTATGCTCAATGTGAAGACGGGACTTAGTCTCCACAAGGACTGTGCAGTGTTCACTCCTGCCAATACTGCCATGGACAGGTTTATCTGCGGAAGGCAGTTAGGTGAGGATGAGGTCAAGTATGTTTTTCCCTTTTGTTGGTTTCCTCACCACCTATCGCAGACCCAGTCTAGCACCTCTGTCCTTTAGTACTTGGCCAGCTCCGTCTTGATGGTGCTACTGAGCCACTCTTGATGATGGACATTGAAGTCCTCCACCCAGAGTACATTCTGTGCCCTTCCCCCTCGGTGCTTTCTCTAAATGGTGTTCAACATGGAGGAGTACCAATTCACCAGCTGAGGTCAGTGGTATGTGGGGAGATGGTGACTAGCAGGGGATGGAACATGGAAATCAGCAGGAGGTTTCCCTGCCTATGTTTGACCTGATACCATGAGACTTCATGGGGGCCGGAGTCGATGTTGAGGATTCCCAGGCCAACTCCCAACTGTATACCAGCTCACCTCCACCTCTGCTGGCTATGTCCTGTCCCATAGGCAATTGGTGATCGTGGTATCTGGGACATGATCTGTAAGGTATGATTCTGAGTATGACTATGTCAGGCTTGCCTAGCCTGTGAGACAGTTCTCCCAATTTTGGCGCAAGCCCCCAATTGTTAGTAAGGAGGGTCAACATTTGAAGTTCCAGTGCCTAAGCTGACGCTGGGTGGCCCGTCCGGTTTCATTCTTTTTTATTGTCTTTGTAGTGGTTTGATATAACCATGCGGCTTGGTGGGCTATTTAAAACTCAACCACATTACTGCGCACCTGGAGTCATATGTAAGCCAGGTGAGGGTGACAGATTTCTTCCCTAAAGGACATTAGTGAACCAGATGGATTTTTACACCAGTCAACAATGGTTTCATGGTCATCATTAAACTTTAATTCCATCTGCCGTGGTGGGATTCCTACCCGGGCCCCCAGAACATTACCCTGGGTCTCTGAATTACCAAGCCAGTGACAATACCACTATGCCACAGCCTTCTGTCATCCAATGCAGGGTTGACTTTTTTTAAAAACGATTTCTTCATCTCTACTCCAGTTATTATAACTTTATTCTCCGTTACAAAATACTGCCTGCAGGCAGGGGAGAACATTCTTTCACTGTGTACATCTCTCTACACTTCATGAGTAAGCAACAATAATTAGCAAGCATGGGCAGTTAGGACACCCAAAGTGTTTCTGTCAGAAATTTAGAGATGGAGGGATGTAAATGCACCAGTATTTTTTTTCCAGTGTGCTAACAGCACTGTGGATGTACCTACACCTTATGGATTGCAACGGCAATTGGGGATGGGCAGTAAATACTGACCCAGCCAGCGATGCCCACATCCCATGAATGAATAAAGAAAACTGAAAAATTGCCTTTTTAAATTAAATTTAGATTGTATATTTAGTGTTCAGTAGAATTCCCCTATAACATTTGTAAGCTAACCAGAAAAGCTCAATTCTTTGCAAAAAGTATAATGTTAGATTGAATTGGGAAAAACTTGAAAATGATTTGCTTTTAATGATAGTTGGAGCAGTTGTCATGTCAGACAAATGTACAAGAAGGTACTTTGCCAAATACGTGCTTGAAATCAGACCAATTCAGTTTTGTCAAGGCTATGTGATGTTCAGAACATTGGCAGACTGCTGTGATTAATAAGCAACTTTTAAGGATCAACGTACTTCCCTGTTGAAATATGATTTTACTGGCAATGATTCAAGCATTAACGAAATGGTTTAGCTTTCATTAAATTAAGCTCTGAGCCTAGCTGTAGCTTAGTTCAGAATGTGAACTCAACAAAACTGCACTAAAACAGCAGAAACTTTCCAGTGCTCTACATAGCTCTTTGCTGCAGCTTTAAAATGGGCCTCGGTTACAGTGTTAGAGAGTAAGTACTATTTTTTTATCCTCCCTCCAAAGTTACAATTTTATGTTTTGAATGCTTGAATTTTTAATTTGTTAAAAATATTTGTCTGATAAATTGAATTATTTTATGTGAATGAAATTCATAATGCCACATTGCTGGTCTCAGATGAATAGTCATGAAGTGCAGCTGCCAAAATCAGATTTTTACTGCATTGGACATCGTGCCTGTCAACCTGCATGTAGAGAGCTTCCCTTGTGAGGATTTTAATTTTGTGAGAAAGTTGGGAGATTCTCATTTCTCATAAAATCTAAGTGACTTGGTAATAAGTTTACAAAGTGCCAAGACTTCAGTAAACTGGCAGAGTTGAGTTTAATTACAGCTTTACACTGAGCTGACAATATATGGCAGTTTAGCTAAAGAAGACCATATGTCTCATGCAAAAAGCTGGAAACTACTACATCTAAATTATTAGTGCAGTGCACCTGGGAAATACTATTTGAGCAAGATGGATGGAAACTGGTTCAGATTTTGTTCCCTGTTTTACTGTCACCTGTGACTTACATAGAGTCATAGTCATAGAGGTCTACAACACAGAAAAGGGCCCTTCAGCCCATCAAGTCCGTGCCTGTGCTTCTCTTTCTCCTGATATCATAATATGTTGACCTATCATTTTGCTAAAGGTAACTTTAAGATATCGGATGTGCATGAACAGACTGAGGATGTCATATGTTATAAGAAAGTGGACTCTAGTTCGATGCTTAGAGTGACAGAGAGCATCGTGGAGTCATGTGGGGCATAGAAATGCAGCCAAATGTAGTGAGCTGCGAGAAGCTTAGGCTGGAGTGTAAATTAAAAGGATGTGGGCAATAGTTTTCAGTGTGACTAATTGTATATACGGGTCAGAATTTTAATTTAGTCTTAAAAACTCACTTTTGTTTCCAATTTGCGTTTTCTCACTATTTTGATTGGATAATAGTCAGAAATAACATTTGGAAAAATGTATAAGTTTTGAAGCAAAATGATGTCCATTAAGTGTATTATATCCATGTAAGGTATTGCCTAATCTTGCATATTCTTGGGAGCCCTTGAGCCTCCTATCTGTTTTACAGTATAAAATTAAACTTGCCTGTGCATGTAGCTAATGTTGCAGTTGCTGTGCAAATAGTGACTGTAAATCTATTGTGTTCTGTTAAAAAGATTAAGTTCATGCAAATGTTCAGTTTTTCAGAAATTATATTCAGCATAGAAATTGCTTCACTGAAATAGCAGATAATTTAATTGCATGTAATTCCAAACTCTCAATTGTTGGTGCATTAACAACATTTTCCCTCTTGTACAATCCAGGGTAGATCACCTGTATGCATTCTTTGTTCAGTGGTCACCAGAAGTATATGGGAAAGATGCCAAGGACCAGGGGTTTGTGGTGGTGGAGAAAGATGAACTGGAAGTGATTGACAATTTCTTCAGTGACCCAATTCCTAAAAGTTGGGAGGTGGGTTATATTGAATTGTATTTCAAATTTCTAAATTTTAATGTTTGAAAGTTTTTCTTCTTAACTTATAAGCTTAAACCAAGTCCTTGCCACTTGAAACCTGAGCTATGCTGTGCATTGGTAACTCCATTCGGGTATGTGCATTGAAACATATCAAAAGTTTTCCCCTCCATAGATTTCTGAGGTTGCTATCTTGGCAGCTTTTATGGTTGTCCTCCCCAAGCAATCTTCCATTTACTGTAATGTGGTAGAGCTGTTTTTAATGAGGTATGCTATTGAAAATATGTCACCTTTTATGAAATTAAGTAAATCCCTAGCAGAAATAGAACAGTTCTAGGTATCTGAGAAAGATCTAAAGGACATGTTGCTGTGCATATACAGGTTTGCAAGTTGCATTCTCTTATCCATCCAGTTGTGACCAGGTTCGGGTCGTCTAACTGTCAACTTCTCTACTACTGGATGTAGAATGATCAAATGATTATTCACTCCTACCTGGTATGACCTGCAGGCTTAAAAAAGTAGCACTAATAGCTGCACTGATTATCCTGAGAACAAGTGCCTTGTTGTTCTATTTCTGGAACATAGATTTTTTTTTAAACTTTCAAACAACATTCATCATTATAGCTGAGAATTATACACCTACAACAAAACAGAAAATTCCACTGTAGATATAATACCAAGTACTATAATGCAGATAATGCCAAACTGGTGAAATTTCTTCACTCAATGAATGCTCATGTTACAGTATTAATTCCAAGGAATTATGTGCATGAATGATATGTAGTTGATTTGAAAGCAGCAGTGGTTTAGACAAGAGTAGCAGTTCAATTTTGAGCAGAAACTGTGGGGAATGAGTTGGCAGAAACAACATGCAGCAGTTTTCAAGATAAATGAGATATAAATCTCGAGAGATAAATGAAATGGTGGAGCAAATTACAAGTTTTTCACTCAACATTATCTCCCTCTTTGTAATAAAGAAAACACTTGCAATGCCCATGTTCTGTTCATGAATACCCCAGGCAATGTTCCACTGTTCTATAACAGAAAAATGCTCCAATAAATGGCCACACCTGAATGTTAGCACCGTTGTATCTCAAATTGCTGGTGGTGCAAGCAGAACCTTAATGAGCTGTGTGGGACCCACAGTATATCTCCATAACCAATTAGATTTAAGGATTGATTGCGAATGAAAAGAGACTAGATAAAGGAGGAGGGTGAGTTATAATAGGTGAATTCACTGCCAAGTCAGGTGCAGAAAGGTAAATAAAGAGTTGGAAAGAAAGATCGGATTAAGAAATAGGAAAAAGGGACAAATGAAAAGTAAGGGATTTTTAAAAATCAGCATTTTAAAACCTCCAATAACTTGGCACCTTAGGGATTAACAAGCATCAAAAACATTTGTGAAGGGATGTGACTCCACAGTTTTTTTAATTGTTCACTTTCTGGTCAAGAGAGGCTGATTAGCAATCTTTAACAATTATCACATTGTTAAAAGGGTAGTTGCGCTGTCAATTACAAGACTTAAATTTCTTTACGTTTAATGAGCAATTAATGTACAAATGCAGAAACTTCATGAAAGTGATAAGGTTAGTGGCCCTGTTTTCATAAAGCTGAAGGAGGAGTGGTACAAATCATCCAGAAATTTGTGATTATAATTCACAGGGTACTCTTTCCACCCCACCCACTCCCCCAACAAGTAGCTAGCTGATTTTGTACTTTAATGATGGAGTGTGTCCACACGCTATTATTTCTTCAGCAAATTCCAGCCCACTTTGTTTACTTAAAATCATAACACTTTGCAGCCTTAAGGGGTTAACCAACACACTTTGATAGGTGAATATTACATTGTCTTTTATAAAGTATAATTTTCCAGGCTTTATTACACAATGCATCCTATGAATTTCTATTTGCACATTTAAAAAAAAGAAAATGCATTTATAGAGCATCTTTCACAACCTCAAGATGTCCCAAAGTAATCAGTACCCCATGAATTATTTTGAAATATGGTCTTGGTAATTATGTAGGTAAACATGGCAGCTAATTTGCATTGAGCAAAGTCAACAGTGAGATAAGTTAATCGAGACCAATTAATCAGGTTTGGTTAAGAGACAAAAGTTAACCAAGACATCAGAAGAACTCCCTTGCTACTCTTCAAATAGTGCCATGCAATCTTTTATATTCAGCTGAAGGTTTCTTAACTTGTCTGAAGGATCACACCTCTTGACTATATAGAATTATCTCAATTAGCCTAGATTGTGTGGTGAAGTTTTTTAGTGGAGTTTGAACCCATGACCATAAGACTCCAAGATGAAGGTGCTACTGCTAAACCTGGTTAATACTTTTTTTGTTCTTGTCATGTTTTGTATTTAAATGTATCCATAGTACAAAAATAATTCAACATTAAGTTCCCAGAAAACAGATTTAAAACATTAATGATAAATGCAGTTAGATATAATTAAAGAGTATGGGAGTTTCAGGGATGATCTTTGATCACCTCTGCTCGTTCCTGATTTTTTTTTTCCCTTATGTTCATAGCAAAGGGTCGCCTTCATACACTTGCACTTCTGCCTTGAATTTTATTTTATGTATGTCTGGTCTTTTGAAGAATTCTCCAAATGAGTTGCAGGATATTGATCTACCATGAGAGCAACTAGCTACTTTTAGTTTCCTTCACACATCATTGTCTGGTTTGACAACATTGACTTATATTGGTTTGTATTTTTTTTTTGAGCAATGGAAATCTTTTTTGAAAATTTCACAACCCTACAATTTGGCCTTCTCATTTTTCCTTTGTGGACTATTTGGGAGGTATTGTCGCTGGACTAGTAATCCAGGGACCCAGGTTCAAATCCCGCCATGGCAGATGGAATTTGAATTCAATAAAAAAAACCTGGAATTAAAAGTCTAATGATCATGAATCCATTGTTGATTGTCATTAAAAACTCATCTGTTTCACTAACGTCCTTTAGGGAAGGAAATCTGCCATCCTTACATGGTTTGGCCTACATGTACTCCAGACCCACAGCAATGTGGTTGACTCTTAAATGCCTCTGAACAAGGGCACTTAGGGATAGACAATAAACTCTGGCCTAGCCAGCGAGGCCCACATCCCATGAATGAATCAGCATTTTTCTGCTTTTGCTTCCTGCAGTTAGACTGCAGCTACCAAGGTTATTCCTAAATGTCTTTAATTAGTTTTAGTTAGTGAAAATTAACAGGGAACTTTTTATTCCAAATTAGTGCTACTCAACTTGCAATGCACTTCTCCCCTTTAATAGCTGTTTTGCTGCAGACCTATATGTTGGTCCTCCATTCATTACCTGCTCAGCTGTGAGATATTATTGGAACTAAGATTCTATCCTTTTCCCTGTCCTCTTTTGGCCTCTAGAAAGGAGTTGCTATTTAATATTCATCCGAAAGTAAAGTGAACACTTGGCAGCAACTCAGCAAGATGATGTGATCAAAAATGTATGCAAGTCCCAGAATACTGGCCCATCAAACAGACATCCTGAGAGATTATGGACTTAACAAAAGTGTTGTAATACTGGCTTAAGCCTCTGTAGAATGTGTGACCAGAGCAAATAAGACACTCGAATTATTTGCAAATCATATTTGTATCCAGTGTGTCGGCATCACTGGGCATTTTTGAAGTGACACTTCATTTAGAAAAGACTCCCAGATGGAAAAGAGGCTTCTTAATAGAGAGAATTTATTCAAATAATTCTAAAACTGTATAATTGTTCAGGAATATCAGTTAAAATGTAAGGAATCATGCTTCTAAAGCATTCCTCCACTGGATTTTCAGTTTCATGAAGAGCTCCAAAGCCTTGAAGTTGACAGATTGGGGTTCAAGCACCGTCCTAGGATTTGAACACTTAAGTCTCGGCTGACGCTTCAATGAAGTAATGAAGGACTGTCATGTTGTTGGAGTTGCTTTTTTTCAGAGGTGGTTTAAGTGGCTGTAAAAAGATTCCAGTTCATCATTGGTAGAGCAGCAGGGAGTTCCTTTGGTGTTCTGGCCAAAGTTTATCCAGTAATCAGTACCACAGAAATTATATTTATTTGTGGAATCATCTTGTGTGCAAATTGGCTTCTGTGTTTGCATAATGGTTACTAAACTTAGAAGTAATTCACTGGCTCTGAAGCACTTTAGGGCATTGGGAGGATGTTTAAGGCCCTGAGACGCAGATTCCTTCTTTATGGCAAGAATTCAGACATGAGACCTTGAGGAAGATGTAGGAATAGGTTAGTAATGCATGTTTCAACATTTGAAATATACAGGAAGTGATGTGTAGAAACTGGCTATTTTCCAGTTTTGTTCTAACTCAGTGGTAGGAATTTACTTTCTAGGGAACTATATTTGCTCAAGGTTGCTGTGGCACATTTGCAAAAATGTGAGGGTTTTTTTAAAAAAAGTACTTGGACTAAAGTGCCGTGGCATTACTCATAGGTGAATCATTCAGGCTGAGAAGACCTAGCTTATCCACCAGAGAATGTGCATTTTTTCTAAATGTTGTCACTGTGTGAAGACTTGAAACAAATTGTGTAGCACTGAGAATAGCAGGTACATTACATTTACTTTGAGTATCCTTGTGTTCGATCCAAAGTAGACTCTTCATATAATCATTGTGATTACAGGGCAGAATACTAGTTCTGAAATTCGAGCAAATTTAAATAAAACACAGGTTTTATCGAAATTAATGGCTTAATTTGGCTCGTTATCGGGTTGCTTTGGTTTATTGTTCAAATTATAAATTGATTTTGGGAGATGGGCATAAAAGTTGGATTTAGAAAATATAGAATCAAGCTGAGATGGTGAGTATTCACTTGAATAGGGTTGTTTTATCTTTCCTTCATATTCATTTACTCAATATAAAGTTTAGTATAAATGATAAAAGTTGAATGGAGTGGCATATTTATATTGTGTATGTTTATCTTTTTATATAAAATAATAAAAGCATAGAACCACACTCCCAGTTCATCTAATGTTACTTTATGATGGGTGTACAGGAAGGGAACTTTGGCAAGTTTCCAGTTTTGCTTTCTGCTTGAGCACATTTGGTTTCTAAGCAAAACGAAAATTACTATGTTGAATGGAAAGTAGCTTATTATGCAGCAACAGCCAATCAAATACAATGGAATGTAGAAGTACACACCCCATAAGTAGTTGAGGGTAGTTAAATCATTGTTATTTTCAAGTGATCAAACAGAGTTTTGTGGAAATCCAGTTGCAAAAATGAGGGGCCGCAGAATACAGGATAATGTTAGAGTTTTATTCAAAGCAAAGGGAGAAGATGGATCCTTTGTGCAGGTCAGTTATATGTTTTTCTTCAGTATAATTCCGTTTAGCGATTTACTGAGAAATTACTCATTTGAGGATGACCAAAACCTTTCCTTAAAATTAAAATCTGATACAATAGTTTTCCTTTCCAGCTGTCTTGTATGTTTTAAGTTGCTCAATAATTGCATTTAGTTGTATTTACAATATTCTCTCTCTCTCTCTAAGCTGTTCTTGCAGTTACTGATTAGTGGGTTTAAAGTAAGGATAATAAGGACATTTATTTTCAGGGTAGGTTTAAAAAAAGTTAATTATTTAAAGCAACAAATACCCTCCTAAACAAAAAGCTCTAATTCTAATTTGAATCACCTTACTATCATAACGTTTAACTAAAAGCATTTTTTTATTTATTGAAGTCCCTGCATTTATACCTCCAGCATTCACTTAGAAGTAACACATTAGGAAAGTTTTCTTAAATGATTTTCCATGTTTTTTTTTAAACAAAAAATTATTCTGAGCTGTTGTTAGAAATTGAAGCATTGAATTATTTGTATTTCTTATGCAATTAAAAAAATGAAGCAATTTAAAACATATTTTCATATACTACAAAACCCTGCTGCTATTTTGTTTGCAAGTGTATGGAATTTGCAGTTTTTTGTGATTGTTCCTTGCATCTAGGTTTTGGTTATGAGGAAGAAGTAAGTTTTGGCTATCGTTTGCATAATTTCAATCATAGAAGCTAGCTGAAAGTTTATAAATCTCCCTTGACATCTATTTTGGTGAATTAAATTTTCTCCAATTGTCTTCCTTTCTTGTCTGAGGGTTGTGATTAATGCTGGCTTTTTACACTTGTTTTATCACCCAACTGTCCCCTCAGAGCTTGAGCAGGGTGTGTCAGCAAGCTATCCAGTAATAAGGAGGCATCATGCCAAGCCGATAACACATCTGTCCAATATCAGTTCAAAGCATGCTGCAACAAAGTCACTGGACAGCAGCCAACAGAGAGGCTATTTTTCTTTGAGGTTGTTGGAGATGAGGGAATTTTGAAAAATCCCACAACTTTTGTAATATATTTGTTTTACAGATCATCACCATTGAAGAGGCAAAACGACGCCAAAGCATTGGCAGTTTTTATGAAGAAGAAGCAGAAGATCTAGAACCTGTTCTTGCAGACCCTAGTGAACTGTTGGAGAGTTTCCACATTGAAAAGGTAAAGATATATAAAACCCATTCTAGTGGCTGCAATGTTTTGCAAAAAGAGAAATCGACTAATTAAGTGCTTTCCTCACAGCTAACACAGCATCTTCCTGCAAGAACACAGGGCTATGCTTGGCGACTTATGTACAGTACAGCTGTTCACGGAACAAGCTTAAGGACGCTTTACCGCAGTTTGGCCGTTGTTGATACTCCTGTTCTTCTTGTTGTCAAAGACATGGATAATCAGGTAAAGAAATGATTATTTGAGGAAATAAACATTTAACCATAAAGAAGAATACAGAATTATATGTTTGACAAGTCCAAGAATTTAGCAATGGCATAAGTAAGTTGGAAAACCTAAGATTTTTGTACTCTTTGTAGATATTTGGAGCATTGGCATCACATCCTTTCCGATTAAGTGACCATTGTTTTGGTACAGGCGAAACTTTTCTCTATACATTCAATCCACAGTTCAAGGTAAGTTCTTAGAAAGTTTTTGTGGTTGAGGGAGGTTGGCTGGTAAAATCATTTTTAAAAATCAATTACTCACTTTTTATAAGTTTTTAAAGTTAGTGATTTACTAAGTAGATTTACATCATGCGGTGTTAACTGCCATCTGTGCATCTTAAAATTCTGGACCAAAGTTTGTTGGTATTATTGTCTTGTTTGGATGTCTGATTTGAGGAAAAGTATGTTTTGTCAAGTATGTTAGTTGCACTGTAAGTTTTTTGTAACAATAGGCAGAATTTCTGAAGCATGCATTTGGGAAAGGTTCAGAGCTAGTTTATTGGATTCTTGCAAAGCAAATATAACATGTATTATGCAGGAATAGAACAACCTTTAACTGGGTTGCTAAGGATGGGCAATAAATGCAGCTTTATCAGTGTGATCTACATCCTGAGAACAAATATTTTTTACAAAAAAATAGTTCCATCATTTAACATGTTTCCTGCAGAAGTATTTGCCATTTGTCTTGTGCAATAAGTCCACATTTTGGAAATGTTTGATGACTTTAATTAATGTATAATTGATGCAAGTAAACTTCTAATGGTGTAGAAATGCCATATTTTATGTTATATTATATAACCTGGATATAAATTGAATATATTTGAATCCACTAGATATTCAGGTGGAGCGGAGAAAACTCGTACTTCATTAAAGGAGACAGAGACTCTTTAGAACTAGGGGGTGGCAGGTATGTATCCACCAAGTACAATGACGTTATTATCTCAATTACCACGGCTTACAATACGCTTTTAAATTTTATATAAGCCTGAAAATTAATGCAGAATACATTTATATTGTATGGCCTTGGAATATTTTTTCTTAAAATAATGCAACCACAATATTGTAGTTGATGGTTTTAACTAAAAGAATCACACCATGTGATGTGGTAACGATATTATAATATCAGTACTTGCACAGTATGTAGGCTTAAAAGCAGTCCTAATTAGCCCCCATTGGTACATTACATTAACTCGTTTGGGTGAGGTTGATTAGCTGCACGATAAGCTGCAGTATTACATAAGTGAAGTACTTCAATTTGTTGGGAAGATGATTTCTAAGGGGACCTTTATAAGGGGAGAAAATCTCACTGACATTTTTTAAGGATTTCTAAGCATGATAGAATCTAGGGTGAATTTTGCATGTTGTAGTGTAATAATTTTCTATTTTTAAAATCGTTTGCCTTTTGAACTGATTTTTCCCCCATGTTCAAATGTAATGTGAATAAGGCACTAAGGCACAAAAAGCCCTGCACATTTCATCAAACGGTTTAATAGTTAGAAAATCTTTCGTGACTGCACTTGCACCCACTGGGAACTACGTTGAAAATGGTTTGAATCACTCGGGACACATGAACTTTGTAAAGAGGAAAGACTTTTATTGATATCTGGCCTGCTTTTATGCTCAGGTCCCAGAAATGTAAGAAATTGTCTTCTGTGCCCCATTGGCCTTCTATTAAGATTATCAAGATTGTGTATAATAAATGGCCCAAGATTTACAGTGGTAATGATGGTGAAACTGTCAGTGTTTGTCGTCATTACTGCACTGAAGCTGACAACTTGGGGAGTCACAAAGGCGCAGAATTAAACAAATCCAGCCGTTGCTGTCAGTAATTCTACCGCTCCTCCAGAGGACGCATATTGAGGTTTTCTCAAACTCTATACCCTATAAGCAACCAGTGCATTGACAAAAGCTTCCATTTTTATACACAGTTAGTCTCACTGAGAATCCTTAAAAAAAAAGGTGCACCTTGTTGAATAAGGTGGAATTGGATAATTAACGTGTACTAAATTCATAATTACTGCTGAGCACCTTCACTGGCCTTGAAAAGCTAATTTTGTATTTGTGTAATGGCAAATCTATCCATTATGATAAATTCTACAGTTTTAAAATTTTTCCTTAAAGTTTTGCTTGTAATATTTTACCTTTCATTTAATCCAATCATTATTTATTTTACTGTCTGAAAAATTAAATTGTAAGTGAAGGGATTCAGCAGTTTTGATTTCATGGTTTGCAGTCTGTGAGAATACTTCATTGTGATTGGCTTTTTATCTTACTTGCTAACATTGCTGCTGCTCCACATCTGGAGATCCCCTTAACTTGGTGACCAATTTAAACTGCTGTTGGAAAGGGAAAATACATGTTAGAAATCGCTAGATCTGTGCGAGCAGCTTTCTTAGAAATCAGCAACAAGCACTATTGCTGCTAACCGTAAAACCCATCATAATGAATAAACACACACAATCAGTATTGAATTTATTGCTGACAAATTTTATGATCTTAACTTTCTACCAATCTCAATTTGTATTTCAGTGGCCATTTTGGCTTGTGGCTTGACGCAGATTTATATCATGGAAGAAGCAACCCATGTAGTACATTTAACAATGAAACACTGTCAAAAAAAGAAGACTTCATTGTGCAAGATCTGGAAGTGTGGACATTTGTATAAATTTGCTTGATCTTTTACCAGTCCCACCTTGGTTCTGCTGTTCAGTCCATTGGATGATATGATTCCACTGCTAGCTGCCTTACATTGTGTCTGGTGCTCTCAGCATACTGCAAAAGAGCATGTTTCTGAATGCATAAGCTACAATTTTAAAGTTGAACTACAAAGGAGATCATAGGCCACAGTTTTCCAGCAAGTCAATGATTGCTTTGTATTCTGTCAACTTGCTTGGGACCCTTACATCTGCATTGCATCGTGTGCTAAAGGAAGCCAGTTAAGTCAGTGAAACATTTTTGACAGTTTTTTGGTGTAAAGGAAGAGCAAAAGAAAACTTTGTCATGACAGATGTAGTTCCTTCCAAGTGCTGTGTGCTAGCTGAAGAGTGACTGGCTATAAAGTGCTTGTACATCCAAAGCTATGGTGCAAAGCAGTGCTTTTCAATTTAAGAGGATATTAAATATAAAAGCATTTTATGACCACATAATGCATGTTGAAGAAACATTGTTCAATACTAGTATGTTAGTCTGGTCTTTTTAATTGTTTTATCACATTGCTTAAAGTCTTAATTGGAATGTTTAATATTCTCTAGAAATGCTTGTTTGCATTCCATTAAGTGGAAGTAAATCTGTTGAAAAAGTGACAATCCTGGGGTTGGGGGGAGGAGTTACAATTATGCCAGGATCATTTATATATTATAGTACAGTACTTTAATGTAACTCTTATTTGTTTTTGGTTACATTAGATGTTTTATACCCTGTATTTAGGGTTGGTTTTGTATCAGTGCAGGCACTGAACGCCATGTTTCAAATCTTCGTTTACAGTTAATGATTATGTAAAATACTTGTTTATTGTGTATGTATTTTTGCATTCATTTGAACATTCCAGTGTCTTAAGGATATAAAGGGAATTGTTAAGCGCACACAAGGAATATCATAGCACTTTGAAAGAAATGTTAATAGCTTTTTTGGCACCATATACAGCTTGAATTACGAAGAATCAAGTCTACACATACATCATTCTCCCTTCATTTCAGTCAATTAAAGTGCATTTTGTGTAACAAAGTACAGTGCAAAAAATTTTTTTGATTATTTCTGGATTATCTTGATATTAGGTTGTTAAACATATTTTAAAGAAACATCAAACTTTTCAAAAAGCTTAGAACAATTAAAGTGCATGTTATGTAGATTTGATTTTTTTCTTCTGTATCAGATATTGAAACAGTGATAGAAAAATAATGCTGTTTCCAGAAGGTGCCGTGTCTATTTCTGATCACCAAAATTCAGGAACAAGATCTAAAGAGCATTTCAATACTATTTAAAGTTGCAAGTTTTCAACAATATTTTTTCATATTTGGCTGTTGTGATGCTCTTTAAGAATATCTGAACAGAGCACTAAATGTTTCACCTGTTTTTTTTAAAGTTTAGCATTTGATATGTTAAACAATAGCTTATGAATCATATTGTATTTAATACACTATACCCATAGTGTTATAAAAACAATCAAAATTGTATCTGAATTCAGTATCTGTGACTGTCATTAAAAATATATACTGTAAAACACTTTTGCAGTAAATCCAATAAATCTATGTACTTAAGCATCATAGATGTTTAATATTCAGAGGAAAGAAGCTGATCATATCTATTTATAGAGTATAATCTCAGACTTTGATTTAAAAAGTGCTATCTTATGAAAACTATCTTTATCTTTGTCCCTCCGAAATTGTAACTAGCAGGCAGTTTTCAATGAGTGACATTACAACCCAAGTTTTTGGATTTTTATGGAATATTTTCTCTGGTTTAGCTTCAGAAGCCTCACCTGAATACAAATTTCAGATTTTTAAAAATTCATTCATGGGATGTGGGCTTCACTGGCTGGGCCAGCATTTATTGCCCATCCCTGGCTGCCCTTGAGAAGGTGGTGGTGAGCTACTGCCTTGAACCACAGGTGTAGGCACATCAAAAATGCTGTTTGGAAGGGAGTTCCTGGATTTTGGCCCAGCGACAGTGAAGGAATGGTGATATATTTCCTAGTCAGGATGGTGAGTGACTTGGAGGGGAACTTCCAGGTAGTGGGTTCCCATCTATCTGCTTCCCTGTCCTTCTAGATGGTAGTGGTTGTGGATTTGGAAGGCGCTGTTGAAGGAGCCTTGGTGAATTCCTGCAGTGCACCTTGTAGATGGTACACACTGCTGCTATAGTCCCTCAGTGTTGGAGGGAGTGAATGTTTGTGATGTGCCAATCAAGCGGGCTGCTTTGACCTGGACGGTGTCAAGCTTCTTTAGTATTGTGAAAGCTGCATTCATCCAGGCAAGTGGGGAGAATTCCTTCACACTCCTGACCTGTGCCTTGTAGATGGTGGGCAAGCTTTGGGGAGTCGAGATGAGTTACACGTTGCAGGATTCCTAACCGCTGACCTCTTGTAGCCACAGTTTCTGGTCAACCCCCAGTTCAGTTCTTGTTAACCCCCACGATGTTGATAGTGGGAAATTCAATAATGGTAATGCCATTGAACATCAAGGGGCAATGGTTGGATTCTCCCTTTAAGAGATGGCCTTTGCCTGACACTTGTGTGGCGTGATTGATACTTGCCACTTGTCAGCCCACGCCTTGATATCGTCCAGGCCTTGTTGCTTTAGTATCTGAGGCATTGCAAATGGTGCTGAACATTGTGCAATCATCAGCGAGCATCCCCACTTCTGACCTTATGGTGGAAGGAAGGTCATTGATGAAGCAACTGAAGATGGTTGGGCTGAGGACACTACCCTGAGGAATTCCTGCAGTGATGCACTGGAGCTGAGATGACTGATCTCCAACAACCACAACCATCTTCCTTTGTGCTAGGTATGACTCCAACCAGCGGAGAGTTTCCCCCCTGATTCCCATTGACTCCAGTTTTGCAAGGGCCCCTTGATGCCACACTTGGCCAAATGCTGCCTCGATGTCAAGGGCAGTCACTCTCACCTCACCTCTGGAGTTCAGCTCTTTTATCCATGTTTGAACCAAGGCTGTAATGAGGTTTGGAGCTGAGTGGCCCTGGTGGAACCCAAACTGGGCATCAGTGAGCAGGTTATTGCTAAGCAATTGTCGTTTGATAGCACTGTTGATGACCCCTTCCATTATTTTGCTGATGATCGAGAGTAGACTGATGAGGCGGTAATTGGCCGGTTTGGATTTGTCCTGCTTTTTATGCACAGTACATATCTGGGCAATTTTCCACAGCTGAGTGGATGCCAGTGTTGAAGCTGTACTGGAACAGCTTGGCTAGGAAAATTCTGAATAGTCCTTAGTACTATTGCTGGAATATTACCATAGCCATTGCAATATCCAATGCCTTCAGCCATTTCTTGATTTCACGTGGAGTGAATTGAATTGGCCGAAGACTGGCATCTGTGATGCTGGTGTCTTCCAGAGGAGGCCGAGTTGGACCATCCGCTCAGCACTTCTGGCTAAAGGCTAAAGATTATAGAAATTGCTTTATATATTTTGCACTGATGTGCTGGGCTCCCCCATCATTGCGGATGGGGATATTTGTGGAGCCTCCTCCACCAGTAAGTTGTTTAATTGTCCACCACTATTCAGAACTGGATGTGGTAGGACTGCAGAGCTTAGATCTGACCTGTTGGTTGTGGGTTCGCTTAGCTCTGTCTGTTACTTACTGCTTACTCAGTTTGGCTCGCAAATAGTCCTGTGTTATTGCTTCACCATGTTGACACCTCATGTTTAGGTACGCCTGGTGTTTCTTCTGGCATGCTCTCCTGCACTCTTCATTAGACCATGGTAATGGTGGAGTGGGAGATATGCTGGGCCATGATGTTACAGATTGTGTTCAAGTACAATTCTGCCGCTGTTGATGGCCCACAACGTCTCATGGATGCCCAGTGTTGAGTTGCTAGATCTGTTCAGCAGTAGTGCCACACAACATGATGGAGGGTATCCTCAATGTGAAGACAGGACTTAGCTTCCACAGCAACTGTGTGGTGACCACTCCTACCGATATTGGCTGGCAGGTTGGTGAGGATGAGGCCAAGCATGTTTTTCCCTCTTGTTGGTTCCCTCACCACCTCCCAGTCTAGCAGCTATGTCATTTAGGACTCTGCGAGCTTGGTCAGTAAGACATAAGACATAGGAGCAGAAATTAGGCCATTTGGCCCATCGAGCATGTTCTGCCATTCAATCTTGGCTGATGTTTCTCAACCCCATTCTCCCGCCTTCTCCCCGTAACCTTTGATCCCCTTACTAATCAAGAACCTATCTATCTCTGTCTTAAATATACTCAATGACCTGGCCTCCACTGCCTTCTGTGGCAATGAATACCATAGATTCACCACTCTGGCTGAAGAAGTTTCTCCTCATCTCTGTTCTAAACGGTCTTCCCTTTACTCTGAGGCTATGCCCTCAGGTCCTAGTCTCTCCTACTAATGAAAACATATTTCCCATGTCCACTCTATCCAGACCTTTCAGTATTCTGTAAGTTTCAATCAGATCCCCCCTCATCCTTCTAAACTCCATCGACCCAGAGTCCTCAAACGTTCCTCATATGTTAAGCCTTTCATTCCTGGGATCGTTCTCGTGAACCTCCTCTGGACCCTCTCCAGGGCCAGCACATCCTTCCTGAGATACGGGGCCCAAAATTGATCACAATATTCTAAATGTGGTCTGACCAGAGCCTTATAAAGCCTCAGCAGCACATCCCTGCTTTTATATTCTAGTCCTCTCGAAATAAATGCCAACATTGCATTTGCCTTCCTAACTACTGACTCAACCTGCAAGTTAACCTTAAGAGAATCCTGAACTAGGACTCCCAAGTCCCTTTGCACTCCAGATTTCTGAATTCTCTCTCCATTTAGAAAATAGTCAATGCCTCTATTCTTCCTACCAATGTGCATGACCGCACACTTCCCCACATTGTATTCCATCTGCCACTTCTTTGCCCATTCTCCTAACCTATCCAAATCCTTCTGCAGCCTCCTCGCCTCCTCAATATTATCTGTCCCTCCACCTAACTTTGTATCATCTGCAAACTTAGCCAGGATGCCCTCAGTTCCTTCATCTAGATCATTAATGTATGAAGTGAAAAGTTGTGGTCCCAACACCGATCTCTGCAGAACTCCACTAGTCACCGGCCGCCATCCTGAGAAGGACCCCCTTATCCCCACTCTCTGCCTCCTGCCAGACAGCCAATCTTCTATCCATGCTGGTACCTTGCCTCTAACACCGTGGGCTCTTATCTTACTGAGCAGCCTCCTGTGCGGCACCTTGTCAAAGGCCTTCTGGAAGTCAAAGTAGATAACATCCATTGGCTCTCCTTTGTCTAACCTGCTCGTTACCTCCTCAAAGAATTCTAACAGATTTGTCAGGCATGACCTCCCCTTGATGAAACCATGCTGACTTTGCCCTATTTTACCATGCCCTTCCAAGTATCCTGAAATCTCATCCTTAATAATGGACTCTAAAATCTTACCAACAACCGAGGTCAGGCTAATCGGCCTGTAATTTCCTGTCTTTTACCTCACTCACTTCTTAAACAGGGGGGTTACATTAGCAATTTTCCAGTCCTCTGGGACCCTCCCTGACTTCAGTGATTCCTGAAAGATTACCACTAATGCCGCCACTATCTCTTCAGCTATCTCCTTCAGAACTCTGGGGTGTAATCCATCTGGTCCAGGTGATTTATCCACCTTCAGACCTTTCAGTTTTCCTAGCACCTTCTCTTTGGTAATGGCCACCATACTCACCTCTGACCCCCGATTCTCTTGAACTTTGGGGATGTTACTCGTGTCTTCCACCGTGAAGACTGACGCAAAGTGCCTATTCAGTTCCTCTGCCATTTCTTTGTTCCCCACTACTACTTCTCCAGCGTCATTTTCCAGCGGCCCAATGTCCACTTTTGCCTCTCTCTTACCCTTTATATATCTAAAAAAAACTCTTGCAATCTTCTTTTATATTACTGGCTACTTTACCCTCATATTTAATCTTCTCCCTCCTTATTTCTTTTTTAGTTGTCGTCTGTTGGTCTTTGTAGGTTTCCCAATCCCCTTCCCAATGCTCTTCGCCGCTTTGTATGCTTTCTCTTTAGCTTTTATGCTGTCCCTGACTTCCCTTGTCAGCCATGGCTGCCTCGTCCTCCCTTTAGTATGCTTCTTCTTCCTAGGGATGAATTTTTGCTGTGTCTCCCAAATTACTCCGAGAAATTCCTGCCATTGCTGTTCCACTGTCTTTCCTGCTAGGCTTATCTCCCAATCAATTCTGGCCAGCACCTCCCTCATCCCTCTGTAGTTGCCTTTATTCAACTGTAATGCCATTACATCTGATTCCAGCTTTTTCCTCTCAAATTGCAGGGTAAATTCTATCATATTATGGTCACTTCCTCTTAAAGGTTCCTTCACCTTAAGCTCCCTTATGAAATCTGCCTCTTTACACATCACTAAGTCTAGAATTGCCTGTTCCCTAGTGGGCTCTACCACAAGCTGCTCCAAAGAGCCATCTTGTAGACATTCCACAAATTTCTTTTCTTGGGATCTACCACCAACCTGATTTTCCCAGTCTACTTGCATATTGAAATCCCCCATGATCACTGTAACATTGCCTTTCTTACATGCCTTTTCCAGCTCCTGGTGTATCTTGTACCCCACATCCTGACTACTGTTCAGAGGCCTGTACATAACTCCCAATATTGTTTTTTTACCATTGCAATTCCTCAACTCTACCCACACAGATTCTACATCATCCGACCCTATGTCGTTTCTTGCTATCAATTTAATTTCATTTCTTACTAACAAAGCAACCCCACCCCCTCTGCCAACCTGCCTACCATTTTGATAGAATGTATATCCTTGGATATTTAGCTCCCAGTCCTGATCCCCTTGTAGCCGTGTCTCTGTGATGCCCACCACAATCATACCTGCCAATTTCAAATTGTGCCACAAGCTCATTTACCTTATTTTGTATACTGCATGCATTCAGTTACAACACCTTCAGTCCTGATTTTCCCGTCCCTTTTCTCATTGTCGTCCCTTTATTTGATGTGCTTGAAGTTAGATTCCTAGCCCTTTCCAAACACTCTGTCCTATTTTGTGTTCTGGGGACTTTAATAGCCTCTCCTGGGCTCTCCTTTCTTTTCAGTTTTTTTCATAATTTTCCATGAAGTTGAATCCATCCCCCCAACCGCTAACCTGCTGCTTTGTTTCTCATTAGTCATACTTATTGGAGTTTTACCCTTCCCTGGCCCCCCACTTTCTAATTTAAAGTCCTGTTGACCACCCTATTTACCCTTTTCATTCGAACATTGGTCCCAGATCGGTTCAGTCGGAGACTGTCCCAATGGCACAGATCCCTCCTGTTCCAATATTGATGCCGTAATGGAACCCCTCTTTCCCACACCACTCCTTTAGCCATGTGTTTACTTCCCTTATTCTTGCGTCCCTATGCCAATTTGCACGTCGCTCGGTCAGTAGTGGTGCTACTGAGCCACTCTTGGTGATGGACCTTGAAGCCTCCAGAGTACATTCTCCGCCCTTGCCACCCTCAGTGCTCCTGTTGGACACAACCTGTAGGAGCACTGATTGGTCAGCTGAGCTAGGATGGTACGTGGTAATCAGCAGGAGGTTTCCTTGTCCATGTTTGACCTGATGCCCTGAGACTTCGTGGGGTCAGGAGTCGATGTTGAGGACTCCCAGGGCAGCCCCCTCCTGACTGTATAACATTGCCACCTCTGCTGGGTCTGTCCTGCTGGTGGGATAGGACAAACCCAGGGATGATGAAGGTGATGTCTGGGACATTACCAGTAAGATATGAATCCATGAGGATGACTATGCCCCCTTATCTTTCCTTAGTCATGTCATGTAATGCACATTATCAGAGGAGATCAAGTTGTTGCAAATACAAAGTTTATAAGATTATGTTTTGGGACTGTCTGTTTAAGGTAAAATGGAGGAATGAAGGAGGTCACGTGAGCTTTTCTGAATTCCGCCCGAAGGCAAACCTGGGTGGCTTGGTTACTAAATGTTAATAGAAGCCCAAGTTGACTTTGTGGGGGAAGGTGCAAGATGTTCACACATGTCCCAATGGAGAGAGCAGCTGTGCTGACTGTGGGTAGACTGTTCACTAAGTCTCACAGAGAGGTGTTATGACTGTCAGCCTTTATAAACGGTTATACTTTAAACTATTTAATTCCATGATAAAATGGAGTAGGGGGGCTGAGAGAGAGCTAATCAACATTGCTACCTGGATGCAGGGCCCATGTGATTCATGTTGCCATGGAGATGGGCTTTGAGAGGGAAAAGTCAATAGGCAGCCATTTTAGTATTGGGTTGCAGGATTGCAGGCATTCATAGATATCCTTGAAACTCTGGAATACAAGTCAGCTTGCAGCCATCTGAGAGTCAGAGAGCCTACATCTGAAGCAGGGAAAACGCTGACTCTATTTTTCACCAAACGGAATGCAGATGGGAGCTTGCACTCAGAATGAAGAGACTAAGCTTGAGCAATTAAAAGGTGGAAGCTTCACCAAGCTTGAGCTAGAGGGAAAGGATCTCCGGTGTCAGCCTCACAGTGAAAGCTGGCTCTGGCATTAGAAGTTAACCTGGCTAGGAAAGGAAAAGAAAGGAAGCAGCTCTCAGGAGCTGAGAATAACTTTGGAATGGTTCCAGGAGAATAAAGTGGCCAATTAAGGCACAATGTAACATATAACTGGCGTAGAAATTTCAGTTGCAGTAACAGTTAAATGGGGAATTTCTCTTCGTAGTTTAGAGTACAATTTGCATACTGAGTAGTGTTTATATGACGTTGCTTTTAGTTTAATTGATCCAGTAAAAGTCTTAAAACTTGAAATCTTGTCTGATCCTGTCAGTTGGTCTTAGGAAAAATTTTTTTGAAGTTATCAGTCTCTATGGGGATCGTAACACAGTTATGTTATTCCCAATTGCGCTCATTTGTTTTTTTTGTGGAAAACTTGTTTCCCTCTCCCAATTGAGGCCTTAACTGTGTGTTCACTTCCTGTGGGCAGCTGCTCGATTCAACTCCCAGCCGCCCCTGGGATATTCAACCAGACGCAGGAACATATCAGGAAGCTTTCCAAACTGCTGCATTCAAAAATTCCCTGACATCCCTGCTACCAAAACTGCCTCTGTGGGGCCTGGAAAATTCTAGCCAAGGCTGTGCTGAGCAATCCTATTGACAATTTAGTACAGCCGGGTGATTTGGTCTAGCAATACCTCTGAGCTATGTAGGGAAAGGCCACTGTTAGTTGATACTTAGCAATCGAGGATTGTTATCTCTGACACTTGACCATATGCAATTATGCTGAAACTCCCATCTAAACTCTCCTTAAACTTATGCTCATACAAACGTTGCTGCCAGCATCCTAACTAGCACCAAGCCTCTTTCACTAATCTCCCCTTAGCTCACTGACCTATATTGGCTTCCAGTTGAGTAATGCCTTGACTTTAAAATTTTCATCCTTGTTTTCTTATCCATTCATGGCCTTGCCTTTGTCCATCTTTGTAATCTCCTTCAATCTTACAGCCCTCAGATATTTGAACTCCTCCAATTCTGGGCTCTTGTGCATCTCCAATTTTAATTGCTGCACTATTGGTGCTGTGCATCAGCTGCTAAAGGCCTAAGCTCTCTGCATTTCCTCCTCTTTCCTCTTCTAAAACACTTATAAAACCTACCTCTCTGATGTTCTAACATCTCGCTATGTGGCTTAATGTCAAACCTTGTGTGACAACATGCCTGTGAAGTGCTTGGAACATTTTGCTACATTAAAAGCTCTATATAAATGCAAAAGCAAAATATGGCGCATGTGGGAAATCAAATACAATCAGAAAATGTTGAAAATACTCAGGCCTGGCAGCATCTGTAGAGAGAAATGTTAACTCTGTTTCTGTCATGCTGATATCCCTTAAAGACATATTGCAACATCTCACTTTCTTTTTAAACTTCCCTCTTCCAAAAAAGATTTACTATTTGTCCATGTTTAGTTACCATTACATAAATGCATAGAATTGACGAATCTATTTGTCTCTGAAGCGTAGAGAGAACCTGCTGATACACCCGGATCTTGTAATGGGAACCTTGTCTGGAGGTTTCTAATTGCTCACAGAAATCTGGAGGATTGACATTATTGGATGTTGATCCTGGTTGCATTTAGGATCATGTCCTAGATGCAATAGGACTGAATGGTGGTTGAGGAGTTGGAATGGATCTGATTTGTCCTTAGTTATGCCTCACCGTTGAGCCTTTGTTTGTAATGACTTCATAGGACCTTGGTTCTGAACAAACCCTTGTCACCTTGGCTGGTTACCATTTACCTTCTATAGGATCCTGGGTGCGGACCTGTCCCAACCGTAAACTTGGCAATTCCGTACCTGCATTTTTATTGTGTGCGTCTTCTTGTCTTCTTTTGTGGGTTTAAACTTTGCTCTCTACTTTCTGAGAGAGTAGAATAGGTAAGAGTAGGCAAATTGGTGTGCACTGGACTGCCAACAAAGACGTGTTATAGCAGGTCCGCACCACAGAATAATGGCGTCCTTTCTATTCAATTTATTGTTCAGCAATTCCCAAGGCCGCTTGTTATAATCAATCTTCGCTGGCCTGATTTTTATGATTTTATTTGGTTTAGCTCTCGCTTGCTATCAATCCAGCCCACACCCTGGTCACACGCCTTTCCTGATTAGGCCTATTCTGTGTTGGTGCTCTCGATGCACAGTCTAACCCATGGAACTGACAGGCTATGCACTGCAATTTCACCACAAGGGCCCTGTCTGCTTACTAGCTCTTTACTCAAACACTTGCTCAACACCGTGTCTCCAAACGTTTTCTTTTCTGTTACGACGCTGTGTTTTCAACACAGTCTGACTCTACGACTTCGCAGTCTGACCAAAATGTCAAGGGTCATACCATCTGGTATGACCCAAATCTCTTCATCATGTTGTACTTGTATTTAATGTTGCCACCTGTTTTACCACTGCTGGTCACCATGCCATGTTATTTTAGTGATATAATACCTTGGGCTTAACTATTGTACAAGCCACAAGATACCAATCGCTCCTAGGGGACTGGGTAAAACGTTTGTGGGTTCATTTATTAAGTCTAGGCTCATAAGAACAGTTATACATAGATAAAAAGCCTGAAGACATCAGAGCTTTGTGTGTGTTTTCTGCTCAAAGCATAAGACTGGATCACATGTCATACTTTCCTTCTAGCGATGTCATGGTGATGACTTTTAAAGGATTTTATAACACTTGAGTATCTCCAAAATTTTGCTACATAAATACAAATGGTTTTTGATGCAAGTTTAAGTTAATTGATAAAATAAGGAGGAAGAACATTTTTACACTGTGTTCTGATCTTTAATTTTTTTTCATGAGATATGAGCATTCCTGGCATGGCAGCATTCGTCCATCCCTTAAGAAGGTGTTGGTGAGCTGGTGCCTTTAACTCCTGCAGGTACACTCAGTGCTGTTAGGGAGGGAGTTCCAGGATCCAGTGACTGAGAAGGAACAGCGATATAACTCCAAGTCAGGGTGGAGTGTGGCTTGGAGGGAACTTACAGGTGGTAGTGTTCCTATGTACCTGCTGCCCTTGTTTTCCTAGGCTGTAGAGGTTGCAGGTTTGGAAGGTGCTGTTGAAGGAGCCTTGATGAGTTGCTACAGTGCTTCTTGTAGATGGTACACACTGTGTGTCAGTTGTGGAGGGAATGCATGTTTTGCGCTGGATGGTGTGGAGCTTCGTGAGTGTGGTTGGAGCTGCATTCTTCCAGGCAAGTGGACATGTTTCCATCACACTTCTGATTTGTTCCTTGTAGATGGTGGACAAGCTTTGGGGAGTTAGGAGATGAGTTACCACTGCAGAATTCCCAGCCTCTGACCTGCTCTTGTAGTCACAGTACTTATATGACTGGTCCAGTTAAGTTTCTGGTCAGTGGTAATTTCCAGGATGTTATGATCCCAGGTACTTAGAGAATAAAGCCTCAAAGGTTTTACGGTGTTTGAACAAACAAAATAAACTATAAAAAGGCAGAAGAGTAAAACAACAAGCACCTCACTTCCTGTGCCCTTGCTTTGCATGCGTATCACTTAAAACTATGTGGATGGAAGCCAACGGAATCTGGCAACCCTGCATGTGAGCAACGGTCAACAAAATGTCTTGCGGGCTGCACTCAGAACCCTGATGGGCTGCATGTAGGCCATAGGTTGCCCACCACGGTGTTAGATAGTTGATTAGATAAAGAAGAGAATAAAAAGGTATGCGGACAAGGGATTATGACTACTGTGGGGAATAAACAATATGGACCTTTGGGCCAAAGGGCCTGTTTATTTTTTATGTTAAATTCACACAAGACAGAAGGTTTGGCTCACTTTTCAGCACAATAGACCAGAAGACTGGGGAAACGGATGTAGTTTGGCCAGTTGGGGAGCGGCTAAAATATAAATGCTGGTACTGTAACATTCACACCTGGAAACTAATGCAAAAAAAAAATCACTAGCTCACCAAGTCAGCTAATGTAGGAGAACCCATAATTACTTTTTACTATAAGGCAGTGTCCTAAGATTGTAGCTTCCTCTTTCAGACGCTGCTGAAGTACTTTCCAACCTTAATACAAACGTCCATAACACTGACGTGTCCTTTACACACACAGCCATCACCTGCATATTTCCTTCACTGATCCTTGCATGCATTCAGCCAGTTTTGAAGATGAGCAAGGGGACCCCCCCTCCCCCAACTTCATGTCCTAGCCAATAAGATAAGAAATAGGAACAGGAGTAGGCCATTTGGCCCCTCAAGCCTGCCCTGCCATTCAATAAGATGGCTGATCTGCCCCAGACCTCAACTCCTCTTTTGTGCCAGCTCCTCATAGCCTTCAACTCCCCGATATTTCAAAAAATCTCTCCTTCCCCAGCACTAGTGCAAGTGCTCCATGAATTGGAACCCATTCCTCCCTGTGCCCTTGTCCACTCTGGGATCAAGAAAATTGTGCCTATTGGATAAGGGCACTGGCTGAGGCTTCTCCAAAGCTAAATTCTGGATCCCCATACCTGTCTCACTCGCAGTCACACCCTCCTGTCCTCGACCGTGGTCCAAATTTGATGTAATTAATCTAAGGGGTGTGACTGTCTCCTGAAACACAATGTCCAGGTAACTCTCCCCCTCCCTGCTGTGTTGCAGTGTCTGCAACTCGGACTCTAGCTCATCAGCTCTGAGCCAGAGTTCCTCGAGCAGCCAATACTTGCTGCAGATGTGGTCACCATGGATTGCTCCGGCAACCACAAGCTCCCACATATTACAGCTGCAACACATCGCCTGCCCAGCCATCTCTATTCTATTTAATTAATTAATTTGTATGTTAAATATTTTAAAAGTGAATTTCTTAACTGTACTCTTCAGCTGTAATAACGTTTCCTGATTTAAGCCACTTGGCCAATCAAAAGAGACATGGAAGAGATACCCACCAATCACCTATCTGTTTTCCTTTGATGTCACACTTCAGCTCTGACAGGTAGAAACAGGTTGAAGGGACTCTCTGCCTCCAGTTTTTATCTCCTGCCGCCGCTGCCCTTCTTGCGCAGGTCCACTCTCCACGTGCTGGGGCTACCTCTCTGCTGCCAGTTTTTCTCTCCCACCATCACTGCCATTCTCACGCAGGTCTGTTCTCTGCTAGGTGTTGCTGATTGCCTGTCCCAAGGTCCTCCTCTTGCACTCTCCTCCACAAGCTTTTGGCTTGGAAAGGTTGAGCAGGTTGGGTCTATACTCTCTGGAATTTATAAGTATTAAAGGTGATCTTATTGAAACATATAAAATTCTGAGGGGGGGCTTCACAGGGCAGATGCTGGGAAGATGTTTCCTCTTGGGGAATCTAGAGCTAGAAGGCACAGTTTCAAAATAAGGGGTCTCCTACTTAAGGAGTAGATGAGAATGAATTTCTTCTCTGAGGATTGTTAGTCTTTGGAATTCTTTACCACAGAGAGTGATAGAGGCTGGGCCATTGAATATCTTCAAGGCTGAGTTAGTCAGATTTTGGATTAACAAGGGACTTAAGGGTTATGGTGGACATTCAGGAAAGTGGAGTTAAGGCCACAATCAGATCAGCCATGGAGGAGCAAGCCCAATGGGCCGAATAGCCTACTCTTATTTCTTATGATTGTCAACCATAAGGTATTTCATTCATGACTGGACAGCTAGCATGCAAACACAGAAAAAAACTTGTACAGATGTGTGCCAGATGCCCTTGGATCTGTCATGATACTTTAATACTGCGGCAGTCCAACATTTAAATTCTCTTCTGTTATGGCATAACCAATGGTAAGTGCTGACTTGCTCAAATCCCAAAAGGAAACTTGAAACAATTGCCACAAATGTTTTGCAATGTGTATATCTTTCGAGATGCGTGCTTTGAATTTAGTAGTAATAAGATCACTGAGTCTTTAGTTTCTTACAAAACTAAATTAAACCTTTATTAAATAGAAAAAAGAATATTTTAAGCACAAACATAGGTTTACAAATTGCTATTATAACTCCTACCTCCCTAGTTAATCTAACTCACAGTTATACCTCTGTTAGGGCAACAGTAAAACACTCAGATTTTAAAAGACCCAGGCAAAGTAACGTGATACCCTGAACAGTTGAATTTAAAGTGAGTTTTCTTAACTTCAGTTATTGCAGACAGCAGTTTGGGCACAGAGGCTGGAGGCTTTTCACACTTGTTAGACCTTAGAATGTCTTCCTTTGCACATAGCCTTCCCTCCTTTATACGCATTTTCCCATTTGAATGTAAATTCCCATTGTTTCACTATGTCTTTGGACTCTACCTCTCTAATAATAAAACCTATCATAGTACCAATTTTACCAGTAATCTTTGAGAATTTTTTTTTAAACTTCTCCTGGCTATGTGAAACCTTTTAAATTCAAGCTAGTCTGGTTATTTAAAAATGCAAGTATTTCTTTTACACCTTACATTCTAAGACTTCACCCATGTTTACATACTTAACATTTCAAACCTAACTTACCTTCTGATACATCAAAGCCTTCAGATCAGCTGCCTTTAATTCAATTAATCCGCTCCCCCCCACCCCCCATACATACACAGATACAAACATAGACACAGACCCCAATATTACTCTACAATAAATTCCAATCACATTATTAAAATTATTATATCTCCCTGTCATGTCAGGAAACAGAATTAAGGGCTAGCTCTTGGGAGATTTGTGGAGTTCCCCACAAAGATCAAGGGTGCTACATTGGAAGCTAAATAGCCACCAAATATGTCATTGAGAAAATGTTTGGAGGTATTAAAGATGGCCTTCAGATGCCTAAATAGGTCTGGTTGTGCCTTTCAGTGCCTGCCAGCCAGTATGTCCAGAATCATGGTGGTGTGCTGCTTTCTGCACAACATCGCACAGTAGAAAAGATTGGAGGTGGAGGATGACAAAAGCTCATCAATTGTCTTCCTCTGAGAATATTGAGGAGAATGAGGGTGATGAGAAATACAATAATGGGACATCTACTGGCTGTGAGCGAGGGCCCTGTGGATGTGTGATGGGTTTGAGAGCGTGTGAGTTGGGAGTGATGAAAAGAGTGACTTACCCTGGCAGAACAGAAATGATCATTCATCCTTTTGCGGCACTGGGTGGCTGTCCTCCTCTGCAGGGCATTTGTGCTGACCACCACTGCCTCCCAAAACAGAAACAAAAATACCTGGAAAAACCCAGCAGGTCTGGCAGCATCTGTGGAGAGGAGCACAGTTAAGGTTTCAAATCCGAATGACTCTTCAACAGAACTAAGTAAAAATAGAAGAGAGGTGAAATATAAGCTGGTTTAAGGGGAGGGTGGGACAAGTGGAGCTAGATAGAGGGTCAGTGATTGGTGGAGATAACCAAAAGATGTCACAGACAAAAGGACAAAGAGGTGTTGAAGGTGTGTGCTAAAGAATGTGCTAATTAAGGGTAGAAAGCAGGACAAGCAAGGTACAGATAGCCCTAGTGGGGGTGGGGTGGGGTGAAGGAATCGAAAAAGGCTAAAAGGTAGAGATAAAACAATGAATGGAAATACATTTAAAAATAATGGAAATAGGTGGGAAAAGAAAAATCTGTATAAATTATTGGAAAAAAAAAGATGCGACTGCCTCCCAAGCTGGGTTGGTGACATTGCTACCCAACCTGCGGCTAGAGTGGGGGTAGAGCTCATCCCGGCAGGCCTCCATGGCATCCAGCAGTCACTCTAGCGACCTGTCATTGAAGCTTGGGGCTGCAGGCTTTTTTACTTTGCTGGCCATATTTCCTGTTGGCAATGAGCACTTTGCTGGCGGCTGCCTTTTAAAAATGGCAGCCGTGTGATGCAACAGCAGGGTGATGATAGGCGGGCGAATGAGAGCCCGCTCACCTTGGAAACGGCGTGTTTTGCAGGAGTGAATAAATAATGAGGTGGGCTCGGGACGATATGGCATGAAAACCCTTCATTTTCGTCAGTGGGTAGGATTCCATTTTACCCACCTGCTACTGCACTTAGTGCAATTCTGGGAAAATTCCGCCCAATGTGTTTATTTTTTTTTAAAGCTTACTAGTAAAGTGGGTATTATGAAAGGGTTTTATTGTTAGAAGATTTAAAGTTAAAAAAAGCTGTGATAGTGAGAATTTGCATTCAAAGAGGAAAATATGTATAAAGGAAGAGAAGGCTGTTGGTAAAAGGAGGGATTCTAAGATCTAAAGCCTCCATCCTTTAAGCCTCAAACTGCTGTCTGCAAGGACCCAGAGCTGAAAGAAACTCATTTTGAAAGCGACTGTCCAGGGTGTGCTTTGCCAAGGGTCTGTTTAAATCTGTGTTTTACTGTTGCCTTACTGTGTAACTAAGAGTCAGATTAATTAAGGGATTTTTGTAGTTATTATAGTAGTAATTTTGTAGATATATGTATGTGTTTCCAATCTTGTGTTAATAAATTTTTAATTTAGTTTTATAAAAAAACTTCTTGAGACTCGGTGGTCTTATTACTACTGAATTCAAAGCCTACATCTCGAAATATACAAATTTCAAAAATAGTTTATGTCAGTTGTTTCAAGTTTCCCTCGGCATTTGAACAACTCAGCATTTACCATCGGCTGTGTCAATATACAATTGACACCAGTCGACTAATGTTGGAGTTGCACAACTACTATGGAAAGTGTACGTAGCATGTCAGAGTCATTACAGCACAGGTAACCATTCGGCCCATTGATTCCATGCTGGCTCTGTAGACCAGTCATCTTATTCTACTGCTGTATTCCTGTAGCCCTACATGTTTACTCCCCTCAAGTGCTTATCCAATATTTTTTAAATCATTGATCAGCATATTTTGATATTTTACTCTGCACACTTGGGGCAGGATTTTACCATTGATGAGCAGGGGTGGGCCCGCTCGCTAACACGTAAAATGATGCAAGGTGACATCGGGTGGAACTCCTGAAGTCACCGTGCCCTATTTAAATTTTCAGGAAGGCAGGGGCACAGCAAAATCAGCTGCACACCCACCGACCTGACAATGGCCAATTGACGCCATTGACAGATCAATTAAAGTAATTAGTGGACCTGCCCGTCCAACCTTAAGGTTGGCGGGCAGGCCAGGAGCCCCGGTGGGAAGTAGAAAAAACATGAAATCTCATCCACAGGCGGGATGAGGTTTCATGTAGGGTTTTTAAAATTTTAATAACTTTTTTTGGAAATTATGAACATGTCCCATGAGGGAATTTTTTTTCTATTTTTAATATTTTTGAAAGTAGAGGTGATCCCCTGAGGCAGCACTTAGTCTCAGGGAGATGAGTGTACTCTTTCATGCGCATGCGCAAAAGAGAGCACTCACAATTTTAGGCATTCCCCCCACCCGCACAGGGCGCTTTCCAGCGGACATCACACTGGGCTGGCCTTAATTGGCCCGCCCATGTAAAATGGCGCTGTGCCTCCAATTAAGGGTGCCGATTGGAAGGGCGCCTGTATGCATCCACCCATCAACTTACCCCCCAACTGGGGGAAAATTCTGCCCCAAGTTATTTATACTTCGGGAAAAAAAAGCTGTGTTCCAAGCACTGAAGCTTGAAAGACACTACATCCTGCTGTCTGAAAAAAAAACCATTTATGACAACTTGCTTTCTGTCTTTAAGCCAATTTCTTTCCAAACTAACACTGACTGAATGAGTCTCAATTTTGTTAACCAATCTTTTATGTGGTATTTTGTCAAACCCATTTTTAAAAAAAATCCAAATAGGCAGCATCCATTGCATTCCCCTAATCAATGTTTGTTGTTGCTTCATCAAAAAATAATTGGTCAAACATAATCTGCTTTATACAAATTTTTAATTAACTCAAACCTCTCCAAATGCTTGTTAATGCACTCCCCCCACCCCTGGATTATTGTTTCTAAAATCTTACCTCGCGCTAATCTTAAATTGACAGGCCATTAGCTATTCAGATTGTCCTTGCACCCTTTCTTGAATAAAGGTGTCACATTTACCATTCTCCAATCCTCTGCCACATCCCCTCTATCAAAGGAAACTTGGAATATTCTGGCAACCATTTTTCCCATTTCCTTGCCCACTTCTTTTAGCACCCTGGGATGTAAACCATCTGGACCAGGCTACTTTTCCACTTGAGGGATGGTGAGCTTTTCCAGTACATTAATTTTCACCCCATCCATTACCTCTACTATCTCTGTTTCTACCACACATTAAATATTCTGACCTTTCCCTGCACCTCTAAACATTTACCACCCTTTTTGTTGCTAATAGGTGCCACTCCCAGTAGAAGAGTTTTTGGTTCTCTTATGTTAACTTCTGATTTCTTATTTTCTTCACTGTCCCTTTAACGTATTGCACTTAGCCTGGTTCTTGCTTGAAGAATTCATCTGATATGCATCATACGCCCTGTTTGTTTTATGATATTTTCTATCTCCCTTGTCATTCGACGAGCCCTGAGTTTGGTTCCCCTACCTTCCACCCTTTTGGAATGTACCAAGCCTGTACCTGAAATATCTCCTCCTTAAAGATCCACCTAATTTTCCTGTCAGTGTTTGGGTCCATCTCTTCCTGACCTGATCCCCCCACCTCTCATCTTATTGAAGGTAGACTTCTTCCAATTTAGAAGTTTCATTTTAGACTGTACCTGCTCTCCTTTACTCAACTAAACCTTGATATCGTGATCACTAACTTTTAAAATTGATTTATGGGATGTGGCCATTGCTGGCTAGGCCAGCATTTATTGCCCACACTCAATTGCCCTTGCGAAGGTGGTGGTGAGCTGCCTTCTTGAACTGCTGCAGTCCCTATGGTGTAGGTAGACCCAAGGTGCTGTTAAGGAGGGAGTTCCAGGATTCTGACCCAGTAACAGCGAAGGTACACCGATATATTTCCAAGTCATGATGGTGAGAGGCTTGGATGGGAATTTCTAGATGTCAGTGTTCCCATGTATCTGCTTCCCTCATCCCTCTAAATGGTAGTGGTCATGGGTGCAGTCAAAGGAGCCTTGGTGAATTCCTGCAGTGCACCTTGTTGATGGTACACACTGCTGCCACTGTTCGTCGGTAGTGGAGGGAATGAATGTTTGTGGATGGTGTGCTAATCAAGCTTTGTCCTGGATGTTGTCCAGCTTCTTGAGTGTTGCTGGAGTTGCATTCATCCAGGCAAGTGGATAGTGTTCCGTTACATTCCTGACCTATGCCTTATACATGGTGGACAGGCTTTGGGGAGTCAGGAGGTGAGTTACTCGCAACAGGATTTCTAGCCTCGGTCCTCTTATAGCCATGGTATTTATATAGCTAGATCAGTTCAGTTTCTGGTCAATGGTAACCCCCAGTATGAAGTTAGTGGGAGATTCAGTGATTGTAATGCCATTGAATGTCAAGGGGCAATGGTTGAATACTCTCTTGTTGGAGTTAGTCATTGTCTGGCACTTGTGTGGCATGAATGTTACTTGCCACTTGTCAGCCCAAGCCTGGATATTGTGCAGGTCTTGTTGCACTTGAACATGGACTGCTTCAGTATCTGAGGAATTGTGAATGGTGCCAAACATTGTGCAATCATTAGCAAACATCCCCACTAATGACCTTATAATGGAAGGAAGGTCATTGATGAAGCAGCTGAAGGTGGTTGGGCCTAGGACACTACTCTGAGGAATCCCTGTAGTGATGTCCTGGAGCTGAGATGATTGACTGAGATGATTCAATAACCACAACCTTCTTCCTTTGTTCTAGGTATGACTCCAACCAGAGGAGAGTTGAACCAAGGCTATAATGAGGTCAGGAGCTGAGTGACCCTGGCAGAACCCAAATGAGCATCAGTGAGCATGTTATTGCTAAGCAAGTGCTGCTTGATAGCATCTTTAATGACCCCTTTCATCACTGTAATGATGATCAAGAGTAGACTGATAGGGTGGTAATTGGCCAGGTTGGATTTGTCTTGCTTTTGGGGTGCAGGATATACTTAGGCAATTTCCCACATTGCTATGTCGATCCCAGCGTTATAGCTGTACTGGAACAGCTTAGCTAGGGGTGTGGCAAATTCTGGAGAACAAGCCTTCAGTACTATTGCTGGAATATTGTCAGGGCCTATAGCCTTTGCACCATCCAGTGCCTTCAGTCATTTCTTGATATCATGTGGAGTAAATCAAATTGGCCAAAGAATGGTATTTCTGATGCTGGGGACCTCTGGAGGAGGCCAAGATGGATCATCTACTCGGCACTTCTGGCTGAAGATTGTTGCAAATGCTTCAGCCTTATCTTTTGCACTAATGTGCTGGGCTCCTCCATCATTGAGGATGGGGATATTTGTGGACCTGCCTCCTCCAGTGAGTTGTTTAATTGTCTACCACCATTCACGACTAGGATGCAGAGTTTAGATCTGATCTGTTGGTTGTGGAATCACTTAGCTCTGTCACTTGTTGCTTATGCTGTAAGTAGTCCTGTGCTGTAGCATCACCAGATTGACACGAAATTTTGTGTATACCTGGTGCTGCTTCTGGTACGCCCTCCTGCCCTCTTCATTGAACCAGGATTGATCCCCTGGCTTGGTGGTAATGAGGTTACAGATTTGGTTGAGTATGATTCTGCTGTTATTAATGGCCCACACCACTTCATAGTTGCCCAGTTGCCGACGTCAACACGCAGTCACCCGATGATTCAGTTGGTGGGTGTGCACTGGATTTGGCAGTGCATCCGCCAACAATTAAAAGGCCTGTTAAGGCCAATAAATAATCAATTAACCTAAATTTTTTGCTGCCTGTCCAACCTGACTGTTGGCAGGAAGGTGAAAAGGCCAAAGTGGCCTTTGCATTTTTTTGGAAACCTTATCCATGGGCGGCATGAGGTTTTCAAAGGCAAATAAAAATAAAATAAAAGTTTTACAATTGAATTAATAACATGTCCCTGCTCATGTGACAGAGTGCTGTGAAGCACTTTAGGGCAATGAGAGGATGTTTAAGGCCCTGAAACGCAGATTCTTTCTTTATGGCAAAAATTCAGACATGGGACTTTGAGGAAGATGTAGGAATAGGTTAGTAATGCATGTTTCAATTTTTGAAACATACTGGAAGTGAAGTGTAGAAACTGGCTATTTTCCAGTTCTGTTCTAACTCAGTAGTAGGAATTTACTTTCTAGAGAACTATATTTGCTCAATGTTGCTGTGGCACATTTGCAAAAATGTGAGGGTTTTAAAAAAAAAAGTATTTGGCCTAAAGTGCTGTGGCATTACTCATAGGTTAATCATTCAGGCTGAGAAGACCTAGCTTATCCACCAGAGAATGTGCATTTTTTCTAAATGTCACTGTGTGAAGACTTGAAACAAATTGTGTAGCACTGGGAATAGCGGGTACATTACATTTACTTTGGGTATCCTTGTGTTAGATCCAAAGTAGACTCTTCATATAACCATTGTCATTGTAGGGCAGAACTCTGGTTCTGAAAGTCAAACAAATTTTACCAAGCTTCATGATCACAAACTGAACAAGGGCCAGTAGAAAGCAAGAAGAAACTAACATACAAATTGGATGTTGATGCCTTAAATAGTGCTGGTCGATTATGTTTAATTGGTGTGTTTAACAGAGGGTGTTACTGTCGAGAAAATATAATAATTTGTCATAATGTTTTGGAATTTATTAATTTGTTGTAAAGTCTGTAGTAGAGTCAGTGTGTGTGTGTGTGTGTGTGGCTTAATTGAATTAAAGGCAGATGATCTGAAGGCTTTGATATATCAAAAGATAAGCTAGGTTTGCAATGTTAAGTCGGTAAACATAGATCTAAAGGGAACATTTGGATTTTAAATAAACCAGACTAGATTGAATTCAAAACAGTGAGTGAAATACTACACATAGCCAGGGAAAGTAAGAAACAGTGGGCAGAATTTTCCATTTGGCGTGCGGGTGCATGCCCAGCATGCCGGAATGTTAAATGATGCGTGATGACATCAGGCGTGTGTCCCAATGTCATCGCAAAGTTGCGTGATGTTTCGTTCGGCAGGTGCATGCTGGAGTTGGCTGTGCACCCGCCGATAATTGATAGGCCTGTGAAGGCCATTGACCAGGTAATTAACCTGAATTTTACGCTGGTGTCCAACCTTACAGTTGGCGGACAGGCAAAAAGGCCAAGACCTTAGTTGTTTTTAGAAAACCTCATCCGTAACTACCCTCACCTGCTCCCGCCAAGCCCACCCGATGAATGGAAAATCCTGGCTCGTGGATTTATTTTTCCCCAAAGATTACTGGTAAAATTGGTACTATGAGAGATTTTTATTATTAGAAACAAAGTCCAAAGACATAGTGAAACAATGGGCTGAATTTTCCCCCCAGCAGGGGCTAAGTTGAAGGGTAGGATCAGCATCCCCAATTGGGGGCAGCCATTTTACTTGGGTAGGCCAATTAGTGGGGAGGGGAATCCGAAATCGAGAGTGCGCTCTTTTGTACATGCGCACAAAAGAATGCATTCATCTCCCTGAGGCTAAGTGCAGCCTTGGAGTTGGAGATCAGCTCTAAATGTTAAAAACCAAAAAATAGAAAAATAAAATTTCCCTAACATATCCCCTCATGTGACAATGTCACATGAGTTGTGACATGGCCATAATTTTTATAAAAACTTTAAAATTTTTTAAAAGCCTACATGAAACCTCATCCCGCCGCTGGATGAGGTTTCATGCTTTTTCTAATCCATGCTGGGGCTCCTGGCCTGCCCGCCAACATTAAGGTTGGATGGGCAGGTCCTTTAAATGCTTAATCGACTCTGTCAATGGCCTCAGTTGGCCATTGACAGGTCGGTGGGCACGCCGCTGATTTCACTGCGCCCCTGCCTACCTGAAATTTTAAATGGGGCGTGGTGACATCGGAAGTTCTGGCCAACAACACCACGCGTCATTTTACACGTTGGTGGGCGGGCCCTGCCCCTGCTCGGCAATGCGTAAAATCCTGCCCAATGGGAATTTGCATTCAAAGGGGAAAATATTGGTAAAGGAGAGAAGGTTGTGTGCAAAGGAAGGCATTCTAAGATCTAAAACAAGTGTGAAAAGGCCTTCAGCATCTATAAGTCTCAAGCTGCTGTTTACAAAGAACTGAAGCTATGAAAACTCACTTTGAATTGAATTGTTCAGGGTATCATGTTTCTTTGCCTGAGTCTTTTAAAATCTAAGGGGAGAATTTTCTCCCTGTCGGGTGGGCCGGGTCAGGTGCGGAACTGATCGCCGCCTGCAATCTGCTGCACGCTGCCATTTTATATGGGTGGGCCAATTAAGGCCTGCCCAGGGTGACGCGTACCCAAAAGCACTCAGTGCTACCTGTGCGGGCAGGGGGCAGAGGAAGTGTCGGGGCCTGCGCTCTTTTGCACACACGCACAAAAGAGCACAGAAATCTCCCTGAGACACGGAGTTGCCTCAGGGAGATTACATTTAATTTTAAACATCAAAATAAAAAAAAGTTAAAAATCAATTACACATGTCTCTTCGTGTGACAGCATCACATGAGGGGACATGTTTATCAAATGTTTAAAAAATCTTATTAATTTAATAAACCCTTCATGAAACCTCATCCTGCCTGTGGATGAGGTTTCATGAAATATGCGAAGGCCATCTGGGCTCTGACAATTAAGTCAATTAGTGTATTAATTGCCTTAACAGGCCTTTGACATTTCGGCGAGGCAGCCAACTCTGGTGCATGCCCACCAAACGAAAGATTGGAATGACACGCGGTGATGTCAGGACACACACCTGATGTCACTGCACGTCATTTTACACGTCGGCATGTGGGGCCTGCTCCTGCGCACCGAACAGAAAATTCTGGCCTATGTGTCCTACTGTTGCCTTAACAAAAATGTAAATGGGAATTAGATTAACGAGGGGATTTAGAAGCTATCGTAGCAGTAATTTGTAGATCTATGTGTGTACTTAAAATCATTTCTTCTATTAATAAATGTTTAATTTAGTTTTGTAAGAAACCTATAAGCTTTGGTGGACTTATTACTACTGAATTGAAGGCACGTATCTTGAAGTTTATACAAATTGCAAAACAGTTGTGGCAGTTGTTTCAGGTTTCCCTTTGGGATTTGAACAACTCAGCATTTACCATCAGCTAGATGGTAAGATCAAAACTGCCATGTGGGGCATCAAATCAGCATTGGATATTGACTGACCTCCCCGATCTGGCAATTCTGTGATCAGAAGCAGCGTAAAGCGCCATTTTTCTTCTAAACCAACACTCCCAAATTTTGCATCCCATGTGTCTTAAGTACTATTAAACAAATTCAAATTTAAATAAAAAACAGGTTTTGTCAAAATTAATGGATTTATTTGGCTTGTTATCAGGTTGCTTTGGTTTAATGTTCAAATTGTAAATTGATTTTGGGAGATGGGCATAAAAGATGGAATTAAAAAATATAAAACCAAGCTGAGATGATGAGTATTCACTTGAATAGAATTACTTTATGTTTTCATTGATTTTTATTCATTTACTCAATATAAAGTTTAAATATAAATGATAAAAGTTGAATTGAGTGACGTGTTTATATTGTGTATGTTTATCTTTTTGTGTTATAATAAAAGCATGTAACCACATTCTCAGTTCTTCTAATGATACTTCATGATGGGTGTTCAAGAAAGGAACTTTGGCAAGTTTCCAGTTTCGCTTTCTGCTTGAACACATTTGGTTTTGAAACAAAAGTTACTATGTTGAATGGAAAGTAGCTCATTATGCAGAAACAGCCAATCGTGTACAATAGTTTTCCTTTCCAGCTGTCTTGTATGTTTTAAGTTGCTCAATAATTGCATTGAGTTGTATTTACAACACTCTCTTGAAGCAGTTCTTGCAGTTACTTATTAGTGGACTTAAAATGAGGATAATAGGAACATTTATTTGCAGGGTAGATTTTAAAAAGTTAATTGTTTAAATTTATTCCTTATCGAAAGCACCAATTACTCTCCTAAACAAAAAGTTCTAATTCTAATCAGAATCACCTTACTATCTTAACATTTAATTAAAAGCATTTTTAAATTTTTTGAAGTCTTTGCATTTGCACCTCCAGTAGCAAATTAGGAAAGTTTTCTTAAATGATATTCTGTGTTCATTTTCCATGACAAAACATTATTCTGAGCTGTCGTTAGAAATTGAAGCATTGAATCATTTGTATTTATTCTGAAGAAATAAAAACAAATGAAGCAATTTAAAACACATTTTCATATACTACAAAACCCTGCTGCTATTTTGTTCGCAAGTGTATGGAATTTGCAGTTTTTTGTAACTGTTGCTTGCATCAAGACTTTGGTTATGAGGAAGAAGTACATTTGGCTATCGTTTGCATAATTTCGATTGTAGAAGCTAGCTGAAAATTTATAAGTTTCCCTTGAGATTTATTTTGGTGTATTAAATTTTCTCCAATTGTCTTCCTTACTCGTCTGAGGGTTGTGATTAATGCTGGCTTTTTGCACTTGTTCTGTCACCCAACTGTCCCCTCAGAGCTTGAACAGGGTGTGTTAGTAAGCTATCCAGTAATAAGGACGCATCATGCCAAACCGATAACACATCTGTCCAATATCAGTTCAAAGCATGCTGCAACAAAGTCACTGGACAGCAGCTAACAGAGAGGCTGTTTCTCTTTGAGGTTGTTGGAGATGAGGGAGTTTTGAAAAATCCCACAACTTCTGTAATCGATTTGTTTTGCAGACCATCACCATTGAAGAGGCAAAATGTTAGCAGTTTTTATGAAGAGGCAGAAGATCTCAAACCTGTTCTTACAGACCCTAGTGAACTGTTGGAGAGTTTCCACATTCTAGTGGCTGCAATGTTTGTGTAAAGAGAAATCGACTAATTAAGTGCTTTCCTCACAGCTATTGCAGCACCTTCCTGTAAGAACACAGGGCTATGCTTGGTGACTTATGTGCAGTACAGCAGTTCATAGAACAAGCTTAAGAACACTTTACTGCAGTTTGGCTGTTGTTGCTACTCCTGTTTTTCTTGTTGTCAAAGACATGGGGCAGAAATTTCCCCTTGTTGGGAGGTTTGTGTGGGGGTGGGTGGGAGCGAGTGCGAACCCGAACGGTGCCCCCGATCAGAGGCCGTTGCCATTTTACATGGGCGGGCCAATTAAGGTCCGCCCAGCGTGATGCACACCCAGAAGCGCTGAGCGTTCCCTGAGCGCTCCCTGTGCGGGTGGGGGTCAGATTCCCTGAGTCAAGAGTGCACTCTTTCGTGCATGTGTGCGAAAGAGCGCACTCATCTCCCTGAGGATAAGTGCTGCCTCAGGGAGATCGGCTACACATTAAAAAATATTAAAAACAGAAAAAGAAAATTTCCCCAAAATGTCCCCTCATGGGACATATATATCACTTTCAGTTTCACTTTTATTAAAAATTTATAAACATACAAGGAACCTCATCCCGCCCATGGATGAGGTTTCATGCTTTTTGCATTGCCCGCCAGGGCTCCCGGCCTGCCCGCCAACCTTAAGGTTGGACGAGCAGGTCCACTAATTCCATTAATTACTTTGTCAATGGCCTCAATTGGCTGATTCGGCTGAGCCCCTGCCGACCTGACAATTGAAATGGGGCGGAGTGATGTCAGGAGTTCCGCCTGACATCATCCTGCGTCATTTTACGCATCGGCAAGCCCCCCAGCTCGCCGACTGGGAAATCCTGGCCTACATGTTTCAATAAGGTCGCCTCTCATTCTTCTAAACTCCAATGAGTACAGGCCTCTCAACCCTCCTCACTATAAAATCCCTCCATTCTCGTTATCAACCAAGTGAATCTTATCTAGATTGCCTCCAATGCCAGTCTATCTTTCCTTTGATAAGGGGACCAAGACTGTTTGCAGTATTCTAAGTGTGGCCTAATTAGTGACTTGTATAGTTTTAGCAAGACTTTCTTATTTTTATACTCAATTCCCTTTGAATTAAGGCCAAATTCCATTTGCCTTCCCCATTACCTGCTGAACTTGTATGCTGGCTCTTTGTATTCATGCACGAGGACTCCCAAATCCCTCCGTGTTGCAGCTTTCTGCAGTCTTACTCCATTTAAATAATATTCAGCTTCTCTATTCTTCCTACTAAAGTGCATAACCTCGCATTTCCCCACATTGTTTTCCATCTGCCAAGTTTTTGCCCACTCACTTAACCTGTCTATATCCCTCTGTAGACTCTGTCATCCTCACCACTTGCCTTCCCACCTATTTTTGAGTCATACGCAAACTTGGTGATAGCACATTCACTTCCCTCATCCAAGTCATTAATAAATATTGTAAATAATTGTGGCCGCAGCATTGGTTCCTGTGGCACTCCAAGTTGTATTCTGAAAATGCCCCCTTTATCCCAATTCTGTCTTCTATTAGTTAGCCAGTCCATGCTAATATACTACCCCCAATACCATTGGCTCCTATCTTATTAAGTAGCCTTATGTGTGGTACCTTATTGAACACCTTTTGGAAATCCAAATATATTATGTCTACTAGTTCCCTTTTATCTATCCTGCTTATTACCTCCTCAAAGAATTCTAATAAGTTTGTCAGGCATGATTTCCCCTTCATGAAGCCATGCTAATTCTGCTTGATTATATTATGTATTTCTAAGTGCTCTGCTTTTACATTCTTTATAATAGACTCTAACATTTTCCCAAAGACAGATGTGAAACTAACTGGCCTATAGTTAGCTGTTTTTTTGTCTCTCTCCTTTGTTGAGGAAGGGTGTTTCCAATCCTCTGGGACTTTTCCAGAATCTAAGGATTCTTGGAAGATTACTACCAGTTCATCCATTATCTGTGTCCTAGGATGCAACCCATCAGGTCCAGGGGACTTATCGGCTTTTGGCCCCATTAGTTTCCCTAGTACTTTTTCCTCTAATGATAGTTATTGTATTTATTTCCTGACCCCGCCCCCCACCCCCATCTTGTTTGCCCCTTGATTATTTAGTATTTTTGGAATACTATTAGTGTCTTCCACCATGAAGACTGATGCAAAGTATTTATTCAACTCCTCTGCCTTTTCCTGGTTCCCCATTATTATTTCCCCAGCCTCATTCTCTGTCCACTTTGGCCTCTCTCTTCCTTTTTAAGAAGATCTTACTGTCCATGTTTATGTTACTTTCTAGTTTACCCTCAAAGTTTATTTTCACCCTCTTTATTATTTTTTGGTCATCTTTTGTTGGTTATTAAAACTTTTCCAATCCTTTGGCTTACCACTTCTCCTTGCCACATTGTATGTTTTTTATTTCAATTTGATAACTATCCTTAACTTCCTTGGTTAACCATGGCTGGTTTATCCCCTTCCTAGAATCCTTCTTCTTCACTGGGATATATCTTTATTGTGAGTCATGAACTAATTTCTTAAACGTCTGCCATTGTTCTTCAACCATCTTTTCTGTTAAACTCCTTTCCTAGTCCACTCCAGCCAGCTCTGCCCTCATTCTTTGTAATTACCCTTATATAAGTTTATCACAGTTGTTTACGACCCAAGTTTCTCACTCTCAAACTGAATGCTAAATTCTACCATGTTACGTTCACTGTTTCCTAGGGGATCTTTTACTCTGAGATCATTTATCAAACCTGCCTCATTACACATCATCAGATCCAAAATAGCCTGATCCCTGGTTAGATCCACAACATATTGCTCTAGGAAACTGTCCCAAATACACTCTATGAATTCTTGCTCATGTCTACCTCTGCCAATTTGATTTTCCCAATCTGCATGAAGATTAAAGTCAATCATGATTAATGTACTGCCTTTTTTTACATGCTCTCATTATCCTCTGATTTATTCTCTGTCCTACAGTATAGCTACTGTTAGGGCATCTATAGACTACACCCACCCTGTGTCCTCTTCCCCTTCATACCTACACCCATATGGATTCTACGTTTTCCGATCCAAGATCATTTTTTGCTATCGCACTGATTCCATTTCATACTAACAAAGCTACCCTGCCACCCTTTCCTTCCTGCCTGTTCTTTCAAAAAGTCACATATTCCTGAATATTTAGTTCCCAGCTTTGATTTCCTTGTAACCACGCCTCCATAATGGCTATGAGATCATACCAATTAACCTCTATTTGTGCCATTAATTCATTTATTCTGTTCTGAATACTATGTGCATTTAAATAAAGAGCCATTAATTTTGCCTTTTTACCATTTTTTCCCCCTTTGACCCTATTTGCTGCTGTTTTTTTTAATGTTTGTATACTCTGTTCCTTCCTACCACACTCTGCTTTTGCTTTGCAAGCCTATGTATCCCTTCTCCAGAACCCTCCCACCCTCTATTTAGTTTAAAGCCCTCTCCACAGCCCTAGTTATTCGATTCACCAGGACACTGGTCCCAGCACGATTCAAGTGAAGCTTCTGCACCAGAACAGCTTCCTTCTACCCCAGTACTGGTGCCAGTGCCCCATGAACTGAAACTCATTCCCCTCACACCAATCTCTGAGCCATGCATTTAACTCCTTGACTTTATTTACCCTATGCCAGTTTGCCCATGGCTCAGGTAGTAATCCCAAGATTATTACCTTGGAGCTTCCGCTTTTTAATTCAGCTCCTAACTGTTCAAATTATTTTAGCAGAACTTTCTTTCTAGTCCTATCAATTTTGTGGTACCAACGTGAACAACAACATGCTGCGACAGCAACACATCACCTGTCCTGCCATCACTATCATATTTTATTTAATTTATTAAATAATTACTCTAGTATCCCTGGTCTTTACACTTGAAGAATCTGTTGCTCTTTACCAGTATTGATCTTATACTTAACAAACCTTTTTTAAGAAAAAGAGAGAAAAAAAGACTAGAGACCTAAACACAAACTAAAAACCTTACTTTTATTTCAAAGACTAGAAATACTCACCAATCCTACTCACCAATCAGCTGCTTCCCCTACACTCATGTCACGTTGTTGTTCATGACATCTCTCTACCACTGGTCTCACTGCAGTTAGGCTTCTTGATCCACGCCTTTTATCCTCTCCCACTTACCTCTCACTCAAAATATACTATTTTGAGCCTTAGAAATAGAATAAACCTTTATCACGTACCAGATGCTCACCAGTTAATCAGCTTCTTCTCCTTTAGCACAGCAGGAATCAATTCCAGGAGGCTGAAAAAGTGTAGGTAAAAGCGACCAAACACCTCTACCTCTTCCCCTTCCCAAATTTAACTCCCTGCAGCACTCAACTCCAGCACTCCATTGTAAATCACACTAAATTGGCCACTTATATATGCTCCTACCACAAAAGGCCTATCTAAGTCACTTAATGTGGATCCAGTTACAGCTGGTTCATAATTAAGCTGCTCTTTCACTGGAACCCTTGAAAAATCCCTGCTGAGGAGGTGGTGGCATAGTGGCATTGTCACTGAACTAGAATTCCAAAAGACCCAGAAGGGTAATTCTCTGGGGACTTGGGTTCAAATCTCAGATGGTGAAATGTGAATTCAATTTATAAGTCTGAATGATGACTATGAAAAATCCCTGCTTAAGGCTGGCAATTACAGAATTTAAACTAGATTTCAGTTTAATGCCAACTACAGACTACAAACTAAATTAGGTTTGTACAAAATACAAATTTAGACATTCTTACTCAGCGACTGCATGCACTCAGTCCTAGGTTGAAATGAGTTTGCTGGCTGAATTTATATGGTTTTAACTAAGAGAATCACACCATGTACAGAATTTTCTGCCTGTTGGGCAGACGGGCCCGACTCAATCCCTGACGGGCAGGGAGCCAATCCCCGCCAGCGAAGCGGGCGGCACCGCCATTTTACGTGGGCGGGCCAATTAAGGCTAGCCCAGCGTGACATCCGGTGGGAAGTGCTATGCACTTCCTGTGCAGGCAGGGGTGGATTCCCCAAAAGCAAGAGTGCACTCTTTCGTGCATGCGCACAAAAGAGCACACATCTCCCTGAGGCTAAGTGCTGCCTCAGGGAGATCACTTACACTTTTAAAAAGATTAAAAATAGAAAAAGAAATCCCTAACAATGTCACATGAAGTGGGACATGTTCATAATTTACAGAATAACTTTATTAAAATTTTTAAAACCCTGCATGAAACCTCATCCCACTGCTGGATGAGGTTTCATGTTTTCTCTATTTGCCGTCAGGGCTCCTGGCCTGCCCGCCAATTTTAGGGTTGGACGGGCAGGTCATTTAATTGTTTAAATGATCCTGTCAATGGCCTCAAGTGGCCATTGACAGGTCGGCGGGCCCACAGTTGGTTTTGCTGCGCCCCTGGCTTCCTGAAAATTTGAATGGGGCGGGATGACGTCGGGGGTTCCGCCCGATGTCATCCTGCGTAATTTTACGCGTCGGCGAGCGGGGCCCACCCCCTGCTCGCCGATGGCAAAATTCTGCCCCATGTGATATGGTAACAATGTTATAACATCAGTACTTGCACAGTACGTAGACTGAAATGCAGTCCTAATGAGCCCCCATTATTTGGTTACCTGCACGATAAGCTGGAGTATTACATAAGTGAAGTACGTCAATTTATTGGGAAGATCATTTCTAAAGGGACCTTTATAAGGGGAGAAAATCTCACTGATATTTTTTAAGGATTTCTAAGAGTGATAGAATCTAGGGTGAATTTTGCATGTTGTAGTGTAATAATTTTCTATTTCTAAAGACTTTTGCCTTTTGAACTGAATTTTCCCCCATGTTCAAATGTGGTGTGAATAAGGCACTAAGGTACAGAAAGCCCTGCACATTTCATCAAACGGTTTACTGGGAACTATATTGAAAATGGCTTGAATCACTCGGGACATGAACTTTGTAAAGGGGGAAGACTTTTATTGATATCTGGCCTGCTTTTGTGCTCTGGTCCCAGAAATATAAGAAATCTTGCCCCAGTGGCCTTCTATTAAGTTTATCAAGATTGTGGATAATAAATGGCCCAAGATGGTGTAATGATGATGGAACTGTCAGTGTTTGCCGTCATTACCATACTGAAACTGACAATAACTTGGGGAGTCACAAAGGCGCAGAATAACACAAATCCAGCCGTTGCTGTCAGTGATTCTACTGCTCCTCCAGAGGTTTCAGTGTTGAGGTTTTCTCAAACTCTATATTCTAAGCAACAAGTGCATTGACAAAAGCTTCCATTTTTATAGACAGTTAGTCTCACTGAGAATCCTTGAAAAATGTTGCATCTTGCTGAATATGGCGTAACTGGACATTTAACATGTACTAAGTTCATAATTACTGCTAAGCACCTTCATTTGCCTTGAAAAGCTAATTTTGTATTTGTGTAATGGCAAATCTATCCATTATGATAAATTCCAGAGTTTTAAAAAATTTTCTTAAAGTTTTGCTTGTAATATTTTACCTTTCATTTAATCCAATCATTATTTATTTACTTTCTGAAAATTTAAATTGCCAGGCAGGCACCAGCGCAGATACTAGCACCTCAGTGGGAATTAGAATGTCGGCTAGTGACCCGGGGCACAGCAGTGAGGGCACTTCATAGTTGCTGGAGGAGCTGGCAGAGTCAGAGAATGCCCTTGGCACCAGCAGTTGGGGGACTGCAGGGGACCAGGCACATGCTCAGTCGGTGCCTGATGACGCGCCTCTGGAGTTGCCCGTGTTGCAGCAGCTGCAAGAAATGTGGCTGGGTGTGTGGGAGCATCTGGGAGAGATACATGAGGCTATACTTTGCTAGGTGTCCATGGTGGAGGAGTCTACCCGGACTATCACTGAAGAAATGAGCCTCATGGCTGAGAACCATGCGTCCTCCATGGAGAGAGTGGCGACTCTCGTGGAGAGGCTCCTCCAGGAGACCCATCAGGGCTTCCTGGGGATGTGCTCTGACCAGCAAGCCCTCACATTGGCATTTTTCTCAGCTGGTCAGTGCCAGTGTGGGAGATGGTGTGGGCACCAAGTTTCCCAGCTCGGTGCCCATCCATCCACAGTGAGCAGGGAGGTCTGAAGTAACCTCACATCAGTGCAGCAGCTGCCTGTTGTCTCTGTGGGCTCCTCCCAGAGCACTTCGGATGAGGGTTGCAGCTCCTCCACCCCTCTGTCAGTGACCGTTGCATCTTGTGTGTCTGCGACGACTGGGGAGATGACAGCTGTGGAACTGGCCTCTCCCTCCCAGGCAGGGCCAGCACAGGCTGCATGGGCCAGAGGACGGCCGCCGAGGTAATTGAGGACAAGAAGACAGCAGAGTCAGCAGGCTGTCTCATTTGCCACTCCCCGTTCGAGGTCAGCACCAAGACATAGCACCCAAAAATGTAAACATTAGGCACACCACGCATTTATCGCTGGTACTTTTGTGTTAACCCGCAATGAGGTTTTTATGAGTTGGTGTGATTTGTAACACCTTTATCTTTTTGTTTCATTAAGTTTCTTTGTTTGCAAAAATAAATTCAGACATGTCACCATGGCTGAGCTTGCCTCTTTTGTTCTGCTAGTGGATGGTTTCCAATAAAGTAATGTGTGCTTTGTGGGACATTCAGCTTTATTAACAAGGACCTTAGTTAATGTTCCTAACCAGGCAGATTTTGCACTTAGGTTTCGAATTGGAAGCATACAGCGCAGGCTTGTCCTGGAGGTCCATCTGTGGTGTGCTAGCTAAAGGTTCATTGGATTAAAGCCTTCCGGCTGTCCCTGCCTCCCTGGAATCTGCCTGGGGATCAGCGTCTACCCCCTCAGCATTTCCCTGTGTGTGCTCATCCTTGAACTCACTGCTGAACTCATCGTGTGCATCTGCAGCCACTGTGTCTTCATCGTCCATAGCATCCCCCCTTTCCAGTGCAAGATTGTGGAGAGTGCAGCATGCAACCACATTCAGCGACAAATGATCTGAGGAGTGAGGAGTGCTGCACCCCCTGAGCGGTCCAGGCATCGGAAGCGCATCTTGAGAAGACCAATTGCTCTCACCACCACAGCCTGTGTGGAGGTGTGGCTCCTATTGTACCGCTGCTCAGCTTCTGTTCTTGGATGGCGGAGAGGCTTCATGAGCCACCTTCTGAGGGGATAGCCCTTGTCACCCAGCAGCCATCCATCCAGTCAGGCTGGAGCACTGAATAGCCCTGGCACCTGGGTGTGTCTGAGGCGTAGGCGTCATGGGAGCTGCCTGAGTACCTGGTACAGACTTGAAGAATCAGCATCCTGTGATCACATACTATCTGCACGTTCATGGAGTGGAAGCCCTTCCTGTTGACAAAGGCACCAGGCTCAGCTGCTGGCCACATGTGTGCAGTCTATTGCACCCTGGACATGGGGGAAGTTAGCAATAGCCGCGAAACCTCTGGCTCGCTGTGTCTGGCTTGCCTGGTCCCAACAGTAGAGGATGAAGGTCAATGCACACTTGAACAGAGCGTCTGTAACCTGCTTGACACAAGTGTGGACAGCTGATTGAGAGACACTGCAAAGATCACCCACTGACTCCTGGAAGGAGCCAGAGGCATAGATGTTGAGGGCAGCTGTGACCTTTAGAACCACTAGCATGGGGTTTCCACCCACACAGTTAGCGGAGATCTCAGGCCCAATCATCTGACAGATATAGTTGACTGTCTCCGTTGAGAGATGGAACCTCCTCTGGCACTGCACCTCAGACATATTGGCAGCAGGATAGAGGCTCCTTCCGCCTTGGACACTATCTCTTGGCCCTGCACCCATTGTGCCTGCGCCTGACCTCCCAAAGGTGGCTTCCCTGGAGGCTGCATGTGCACTCCTGGCCTCGTCCCCCTTCTAGCCCTCCCATCCTCCTCAGAGGAGATGCGTCCAGTGGCGAGTTCAGCTCCCATTCCCAGGCTAATGGAAGGCTTCCTGAAACATGCAGGCCCAAAAAAGATTCCTCGCTGCAGAGTGCTGACCTGAAGGTTGTGAGTCCAGACCAAGCAGCTGGTGTGTGTTTTGAAGTATTGCAGATCATACAGGAAAGTATCAGAAACTTTGAAACATCAATATTTGACAGAACAAACTCATGACCCCACTGAGCCTTCTTATCCCACCCGTGGGTGAGGTATATACAAATGTGTCCTCTCCCCCGCCTGTTGCGCCCATGTGCCGACCTGAAGATTGCACGGGTGCCGAAAAATCGCGGTCGATTGTAGTGTCAAGGGCCTTAAATGGCCTGTTAATTAATGGTGGCATCAGAGAGTATTGTGCGCCCGCCCAACGAAATATTGCGATGGCACGCGTAGACATTGGAAGCACGCCCGCCATCACCATGCGTCATTTTATGTGCATGTGTGCGGAACCCGCCCCTGCATGCCAGTGGGAAAATTCTGCCCATAGTTACTCACTCTGTTGAATTTCAAAATTCTGTTCCATTGTATGTTAACTAGCATTTCTCACAAACAACTGCAGGTTGTTTCTATATAAATTACAACCATACGTAATGGGCAATGTTAACAACATTGCAAATAGCCTACAGTGAGAATCTAGCAGTTATTGTTTGCACTGACAACCATCACAAAATAATTGAAAACATCCAATTAAATAAAGTTTATGCATTTTAAAAAGCGTTGGAATTATTTGAAGATAATCTGATGTACTCTAACATCTTTGTCATCTTCAAAGCTGATGAGAAAGAAGCCTGTCTCTCCTGCTTATCATTGTTGTCATCCTCCTTTCTTCCACCTCCCTTGTTTCTCTGAAGGATCTTTAGAATGTTTCTGCAGTGTAGAAGCTAAGAATAGGTTAGCTTCTACTCTACTCCCTACCTAAAAGCACCATGGGAGCACCTTCACTACATAGCCCACAACATTTTGAGAAGAAGGCTCACCATCACATTCTCAAGGGCAACTAGATGTGGGCAATAAATGCCAGTCTTGCCAATGTCAGGAAGATATAATAATTCTCATAATGTTATTGGAATTTATTGTAAAATAGAGTAATAGTGAGATGTCTCTGTGGCCAGAATTTTTCCCTCGTCGGGCGGGCTTGGCGGGGGCGGTCGGGAAGCCAACCCATCGCCCGTGATTGGCTCCACTCCACAATTTCAAGCGGGCAGGCCAATTAAGGCCCACCCTGTGTGGATCTCAAGCAGCAGTATTGAGCACTACCTCTGCGGGCAGAGGGAGGAAGGAGAGCAGCTCTGGCATGCAGTTTGCGCATGCACGCAAAAGAGTGCTTCAATCTCCCTGAGACATGGAGCTGCCTCAGGGAGATTGAAGCGCTTTTTTAAAAAACTAATAAACATAGTAAAAAATTTTAAAAACATGTCTCTGTCACATGAGCTGGGACATGTTTTTAATTCAAAAATAAAGTTTTCAGTTAATGTTTATTTGCTTGAGGAAACCTCATCCCACACGCGGACGAGGTTTCCTAAAAATGTAAAGGCCGCTTGGCTTGGCCTTTTCACCATAAGGTTGGACGGGCAGCGTAAATTTGATTTTAATGAGCTTGTTAATGGCCTTAATAGGCCTTTCAATTATCAAATTCCGTGCGATGATGTTGGGACGCACGTCAGACGTCTTCACAAGTCATATTATGTTCAGGCATGTCGGGCGCGCGTGCACCCGCATGCCGAACGTAAAATTCTGGCCTATGTGCGTTTGTGTTTTTCTGAGACTTAATTGGATTAAGGGAAGTTGGTCTGAGTGCTTTTATGTAAGAAGAGAAGTTAGGTTTGAAATGTTACTTAGGTAAACATGGGGAAGTTTTAGAGTGTGACGTGTAAAGGGGGCAATTTGTATTTTTAAACAAACTAGTGTGGCTTGAATTCAAAAGTGGAGGTGTAATGTATACCAAGCCAGCAGAAGTAGTAAGAAATAGTGTACTTATTTATTTTTCCTAAAGGTTACTGGTAAAACTTAGAGCCAAGAGAGATATTTATCATCAGGAAGATAAAATCCAAAGACACAGTGAAACAATAGGTATTTGCATTTAAAAGGGGAAAATATGTATAAAGGAGCAAAGGCTGTGTGTAAGGGAAAGCAGTCTAAGATTCAACAACTGTGAAATGCCTTCAGCCTGTATCTACCAAAGGGACTGAAGTTAGCCTGTATTTACCAAAGGCACTGAAGTTAAGAGCTCACTTTAAATTTGACTGTTCAGGGTATTGTTTACTCTGCTGGGGTCTTTTAAAAATATGTGCCTTATTGTTGCCTTAATAAAAGTGTAACTGGGAGTCAGATTAAGTAGGGAATTTAGAAGTTATCATAGTAGTAATTTGTAGATCTATGCGTAAGTAATTTCTTCTATTAATAAATGTTTAGTCTAGTTTTGTAAAAACCTCTAAGACTTGGTGGTCTTATTATTACTGAATTCAAGGCACACATTTCAAAATTTATACAAATTGCACAACAGGTTGTGACAGTTGTTTCAAGTTTCCCTTTGAGATTTGAACAACTCAGCATTTACCATCGGCTGTGCCATAACATAGTTGTGGACTCTTTGCAGGATATATTTGAGATTCTTTGATTGGGTTGGAATTGATGAATCTTAAGGTTATGGGTACGGGGAACACTTTGAATTCAGGCATTTGTGTGAGGTTTTTTAAGTGGTAAGACTACATTATGGCTTTGGCAGTTGCTCAGACTTGTCTGGGAGCTGAAGCTATAACTTTGGCCGGTTTACAAAAAGTAACTAAAGTTAAGTTAATGGAATTGGCAGATAAATTATAATTGGGGTTATCTGCAGGGGCTAAGAAAGCAGATATAATTGAAGGAGCATAGCAGTTAAAGTTGGAAGTGATACCTGACACCAGCGAGTCACAGCTGGAGGTAGTGAGACTCCAGTTAGAAATGAAGAAGCTTGAACTTGAACAAGCAAAGGAAATGAAAAAATCTTGATTTGGAGGCAGTAGAAATGAAAAATGGCATTTCAAAGGGATCAAGTGGAAAGGTAGGAGAAAGAAGGGAAGCTGGAACTGGAATTCCAGGCAAGAGAGAAGGATAAAGAAAGGGAGACAAGGGAAAGAGAGAAGGAAAGAGAAAGGGAGTACCAGCTTAAAAGGCTGGAAGTTAAAGAAGAGACCTCAGATTCTGAGGAAAGTTCTGATGAGGAAAAAAACCTTTAAACTAAAACCCAGTGGGGAGATGTTTAAATTTGCACAAGCTCTTCCAAAGTTTGAAGATGTTGAAGCATTTTTACTTCATTTGAGAAGATAGCTAAACCAATTAAACAGCCACAGGATATTGTTGTTATAATCCAGGTTGGTGGGTAGAGTGCATGAGGTTTATGCTTCACTGTCAGAAGAAAAGTCTGTGAATTATGATGTGGTAAAAAAGGCTATTTTGGGTGCATTTGAGTTGGTGCCTGAGGCATACAGGCAGAAATTTAGGAATATGAGAAAATAGCCTGGGCAAACTTATATTGAGTTTGAAAGAGTAAAACAAAGTAATTTTGACTGGTGGATATGGCCATTAACGATAGAGACAACATATGCAGCTCTTAGCGAGGTAATTCTTTTGGAAGAATTTAAAGATTTAATTCCTTTAGTAGCGAGAGCTCATGTGAGGAAAAAGGATTCAAATGACAAGACAAGCATCAAAGATAGCTGATGATTATGAGTTAGCTCATAGAGCTAAACCTTTTTCTCATCACCCTTTTAAATCAGAAAAGAGTAGAAAGCAGGAGGGTGGAACGATGGTGGGTAGCCAGTGAAGAGAGGGAGTAGGTGGAACATTGGAGTAAGTTTTTTTTCAGAATAAAAAGGAAGGTGCTGAAGTTAGAAGTGACATTGGAAAATTGAGGTGTTTTCATTGTAATAAAGTTGGACACACAAAGTCAGTGTGCTGGAAATTGCAGGAAAATCTGTTGGAATTATTGGGGTGCAGAAAAGTTCTGGAAGTAAAAGTACTGTGGGTTGTGAGGTTCGGGCATAGGAAAAACTTTGTGTACAGGTAAAACAGGAAGAATCAGTGATAGGTGAAGAAGTGGAAATGTGTTCACAATTTATCCAAGAGAATTCTAAAGAACAGGTTGCAGAGATGTTTAAAGATTTTGTATGTGAAGGAAAAGTCTTTCCATGTGTACAGGGTGGACTAGGTAAAGATGTTAAAATTTTAAAGAGACTCAGGGGCTAGTCAATCCTTAATGTTGTGGGACAGTGATATTTGTTGTTCAGAGGAAGTATTGCAGGAACAGCTGATAATAAGTGGGGTTCATGGAGATGCTAAATCTATTCCTTTGTGGAAGGTAAATATAAAGAGTAAGTGGAAAACAGGCAAAGTGACTGTTGGAGTGGTAGAAAAATTACCCATTGCAGGAGTTCAATTTATTTTGAGTAAGGATATAGCTGGATCACAAATGTGGGTGATGCATATGGTAGTTGAGCAGCCTGTAGAAGTGTTTTCAACAAAAGTGTTGCAGAGACAGCATCCTGGATTGATTCCAGGTTGTGTGATAACAAGATCACAGGCTCATAGGTTGAAACAAGAAGAAAAGGAAGTTCAAAGGCAGGGAGAAGGTGTGGAAATCCAATTAGCTAACACTGTGTTTGACAAAAACATAAATAGCTGGAAAAACTCAGCAGGTCTGACAGCATTTGTGGAGAGTAAGACAGTTAACGTTTCAAGTCCATATGACTCTTCATCAGAACTAAACAAAAATAGAAATGAGGTGAAATATAAGCTGTTTGAGGGAGGTGGGACAGGTAGAGCTGGATAGAGGGCCAGTGATAGGTGGAGGCAAAGAAGAGATTGCCAAAGATGTCATAGACAAAAAGACAAAGGGGTGTTGACGGCAGTGATATTAGCTAAGGAATGTGATAATGGTGACATTAAGGATAGAAAGTAGGAGGAGCAAGTGACAGGTGGCTGTAGCGGGGTGGGGTAGGGGGAAGGGATCGAAATAGGCTAAAAGGTGGAGATAAAACAATGGATGGAAATAAATTTAAAAATAATAAACACTACTTTCAAGTGAAGCAGCACTTCACTTGTACTTCCCTCAATTTAGTCTACTGCATTCGCTGCTCCCAATGCAGTCTCCTCTACATTGGAGAGACCAAACACACACTGGGTGATTGTTTTGCGGAACATCTTCGGTCTGTCCGCAAGCATGACCCAGACGTCCCTGGTGCTTGCCATTTTAACACACCACCCTGCTCTCATGCCCACATGTCCATCCTTGGCCTGCTGCAATGTTCCAGTGAAGCTCAACGCAAACTTGAGGAACAGCACCTCATCTTCTGATTAGGCACTTTACAGCCTTCCGGACTTAACGTTGAGTTCAACAACTTCAGATCATGAACTCTCTCCTCCATCCCCACTACCTTTCCGATCCCCCTTTTTTCTAACAATTTATATATTTTTAAAATATATTTTTCTTTTCCCACCTATTTCTATTATTATTTTTAAATTTATTTCCATCCATTGTTTTATCTCCACTTTTTAGCCTATTTTGATCCCTTCCCCCTATCCCACCCCCACTAGGGCCATCTGTCACTTGCTCGTCCTGTGTTCTACCCTTAATGTCACCATTAGCACATCCTTTAGATAATATCACCACCGTCAACATCCCTTTGTCCTTTTGTCTATGACATCTTTGGCAATCTCTTCTTTGCCTCTACCGATCACTGGCCCTCTATCCAGCTCTACCTGTCCCACCCCCCTCAAACAGCTTATATTTCACCTCATTTCTATTTTTCTTTAGTTCTGATGAAGAGTCATATGGACTCAAAACGTTAACTGTCTTCCTCCCCGCAGATGTTGTCAGACCTGCTGAGTTTTTCCAGCTATTTTTGTTTTTCTTTCACATTTCCAGCATCCCAAGTATTTTGCTTTTATCTACTGTGTTTGATAACATTGTTTAGGAAGTAAGACTGGAAAACAATTCAGCTGAAGTGTTTAACTCAAGGCAGCTGGTGGAGTTGCAAAAAAAGGATTTGCAAGTACAAACATTTACATCAAACAGCTTACTCAGAAACAGAGGCAACAAGGTCAGCATCCCAAGAATAAATTCTTAAAAAGCATTTCCTTCTTGTAATTAAGGAGACAGAGAAGTGGGTTGAAGCTTGTGACTGAGTGGGATGCAGCAGGGACTGCATAGCTGTGTAGTCACAAATGCGGTGCTGGGACTATGCTCCTGTCCTCTCCATCTTCAACAGCAAGAGCAGACCACCATCCCATCATCTCTCTGGCATGTTCCTCAAAGTGAGCAAGCTCTTTAAAGTCAGGAATGCTCCCTTTTGTGCTCTCCCTCTGATGAACAATGTGTGCCAGTTTCATTGAATCATAGAATACAGCATGGGAGGAGACCACTTAGCCCATCATGTCTATTCTGGCTCTTTGAAAGAGTTGTCTGATTAACCCTGCTCTTTTCTCATAGCCCTGCGAATGTTTCCACTTCAAGTATAAATTCCAATTTCCTTTGAGAGTTACTATTGAATTATTTCAGATCATATCAACTGGGTGGAAAAAAAATCTTTATGTTACCTCTGATTCTTTTAACAATTATCTTAAATTTGTGGCTTTAGTTACTGACCCTTCTGCCCCAGAAACTGTTTCTCTGATACTCTATCAAAACCCTTCATGACTTTGAACATTTTTAAAAATCAGATTTCCCCCTTAACCTTCACTGCTCTAAGGAGAATAAACCAGTTTCTCTAGTTTCTCCATGTAACAGAAGGCGTTCACCTCTGGTTTAATTCCAGTAAATCTCCTCTGCATGCTTTCCAAGGTCTTGACATCCTTCTTAAAGTGTGCTGCCCAGAACTGAACAAAATGGGGAGAATTTTCTCCTCGTCGGGCGGGCCGGTCGGGAGCGGAGCAGATCGCCGCCTGCAATCGCTGCACGCTGCCATTTTACGCTCAGCACTACCTGTGTGGGCGATGGTGGGGGGGGTGGGGGGGGTGGGGGGTGGGGGGAGGGCAAGTCGGGGCCAGCGCTCTTTCGTGCACATGCACGTGGAAGAGCACAGAAATCTCCCTGAGGCATAGAGGTGCCTCAGGGAGATTATATTCAACTACGAAACTCAAAATGAAAAAAGTTAAAAATCATTTACACATTCCTCTCATGTGAGAGTGTCACATGAGCTGGGACATGTTTATGAATTTTGATAAAATTTTAAATTTAATTAATAAAACCTTCATGAAACCTCATCCCGTCCGTGGATGAGGTTTCATGAAAAATGCAAAGGCTGCCTGGGCTCTTCGACTGCCCGTCAGCCTTAAGGGTTGGGTTAATTGTTTTATTAATGGCCTTAACAGGCTTTTGACAGTTTAGTGGACTCGCAGCGACTCCGGTGTGCGCCCGCCGAACGGAAGATCAGAATGATGCGCGGTGACATCGGGACGTACACCCAACATTGCCATAAGTCATTTCACTCGTTGGTATGCGGGGCCGCCCCTGTACCCCGAACAGAAGATTCTGCCCAATATTCTAGTTGGGACCTATAAGCAGTGGAATACAAAGGTATCACATAACTTCTTTGGTGTGGTACCCTCTGCGTCATGTATAAAGCCAGTGATACATTTTACCTTTTCAATAATCTTCTCAGGTTGTCCTGCCACCTTCAAAGATTTGTGATGCACATCTCCAGACCCCTCTGTTCCTGAGGTTCCTTTAACGTTGTACCATTTCATTTGTATTCCTCTCCTCATTCTTCGTACCAAAATGAATCACATCTTACTATGTTAAATTTCATTTGTCATGTGTCTGCCAGTCTATTACTGTCCTTTTCATTGTTACTACGTTTCCAAGTTTCATGTCTCTGCAAACTTTGAAATAATGACATATATCCAAATCCAGGGGCTGAATTTTACGGTGATTGGGCGGGCGTGTGCCCGACCCGATCGGGCATGAAATCGCGCAATATTTCGGTTGGCGGGCATGCACAAAAGCTGGAAGCACACCTACTGACAATTAAGAGGGCAATTTAGCCCATTAACGGTGCAATTGTCTATCATTTTACGTAGCCCGTCCAACCTGACAGTTGGCGGACAGGTGAACCAGCCAGGCGGCCTTTACATTTTTCATCAAGGCTCATCCAAGGGCGGGATGAGGTTTCCGCTATTAAATAAAATAAAAATAGAAATCTGTGGACAGCATTTTTATAATCTATATGTTCAGCTTCCTGACTGTGACACTTGGACATTCTTTTCCTGAGTTTACAAAACTTTATTTCCTGGGTTTCGGGTCTTCAGCTCCCTGAGCCAGCTTTCTGCCTTCTGGGAGCTTTCTGTCATCGCCCGCCCTCATCCCACCCTCACCCCGGCAGCGCTTGAGCTTTTCAGCAGGCGCTTCACGCTGGCTGGCCGTTAATTGGCAAGTCAGCGTGAAATCGCACTCGGGGGCCGAATGTGGTCAGCAGTTCGTTTCCCGACTACTCCTGAGCCCACCATTCATGCCTGCCCACCGAGCTGAAAATTCTGGCCCAGGTCATTAATATTGGGGGGTAGTGGGGTGGTTTGGAGAACATATTCAGAAGTCCCCTGCAGTCTGAAAAACAACCATTCACCACTACTCTGCTTTCTGTCCTTTAGACAATTTCACATCCATGCAGCCATTCCCTCTTTAATCCTGTGGGCTTTAATTTTGCTAACATTATATGGTACTTTACCAAACAGAATAGTGCTGAGGCAGTGTTCTAGGCCCAGCCATTTCAGCTGCTTCAACAATGGCCTTGCCTCCATCATAAGTCAGAAGGGAATATTCGCTGATGATTGCACAATGTTCATCATGTACTGCTCCTCAGGTAATGGGCAGAATTTTCCGTGCTTGCTGGCATCGGGTGTGTTCGGTGGCCTGAGTGGACAATATGGCGAGAAGGCCAAAAATCAGTTTCACGACATCAGGAAACCTGTTTGCAATCATCTGCTCTGCTTGTCAATGTTGGGCCTCGCTTCCCACTGTCGGACATTGGGAACCTCATTGTATTAAATTCGCATATCATTATCAGGCCAGCCCGCTGGAATCATCCCCTGACACTGGATCGTCCACTCATGCCGGCAGGAAAACATGTCAGTGCAGAACACATGCAGAAGTCGGGACTTACTACTAGGGTCTTGCTCATATCGTGGACATCGGAGGAGCAGAAGATGCTGGAGCCCGACAGCAATGGGACCCTGGAGGAATGTCCATGGCATGCTGGGTGGATCTTCATGGACTTGGCCCTGGTGTGAAACAGCTCATGGAAGTTGGAAAGGGTCTGCTCGTAATGGATGATGGTCGAGGGGTTGGATAGGAAGGTCCAGCTGTTTTTGGGAGAGGAAGATGTACCAGGGGCTGGGAGAGGAAGGTCTAGGGTCAACTGGGAGAGGAAGGTCTAGGGTCAACTGGAAGAGGAAGAGGTATTGGTGGGGTGAAGTAGGGAGGGGGGCAGCGTAGGTGTCGGGGGGGTGAGGTTTGGAGGGAGAAACAAAGGTGTTGGGGGGACTGAGGTTGGGGGGGAACTAAGGTGTCAGGGTGGGTGAGGTTGGGAGGGGGGACAACGAAGGTGTCGGGGGGGGGGGAGTTTGGGAGGGATAGGGACCATGGGGGAGGAATGGGTAAAGGGGGAGAAGATGGAAACTGGTAATGCAGGTGTAAGTGGGGTGGAAAGTGTAAGGGAAGGAGTTTGGAAGGGGGAAGGAGTCCTGAGGGGTGAAGGAGTTCAGGGGGAGGAAGAAGTCCAAGGGGGGAAGAAGGAGTGCGGTGAAGGAGAAGGAGCCCCAGGGCGAGGAGTTCCAAGGGGCAGCCCATGGGTGGGGAAAGGAGTTTCAAGGGGGGGGAAGGCGTCCAGAGGGGTGTTTCCAGAGAGGGGATTTCCAGATGAATATGCAAGGGAGGGCTCTGCTGAGTCCATGACTGACTCTTAGGGAGTGAACTGAGGGTGGGCATGGTACAAGGGAATGGTGAGAATGACCGAGGACAGAGTGAGGCAGTAGTGTGGGAGGATTATGGTGCGATGGTATCAGTTGAAGGGATGGCGAGAGTGGTTGGTGGGGACTCGGAGGCAGACACAGACCCTGGGGGTGTGAAGGCGGAGGTCAGGGAGGTTAATGTGGATGGGGGTGGGATTTTTTGGAAGGAAGGGAACGCGCATTTTCACCTGGACATCCCCAAAAGAAAAGAAAGGTCATGGAGGGGACGTGGAAGGTGATGCCAGGGGAGTCGAGAGTGATGGGCGAAAGGAAATGGGTGACTGGGAGAGGGGAAGGGAAGGGGGAGCTGAAGACAAATATGAGAGGCACCATGCCTTCCAAATTGAAAGTGAAAGGAGACTCGTGTTGGGCGGGCACATGTGCTGCATGGGAGTGTGATCAGTGGGTGGGTAGAGATGCAGGTCAGCTCAGATGGACATATGAAAGCAAACCCCAGCAGACAGCATTGAAAATGTTCAGGACATTGAGATGAATGTGATGCAGGAAGGATCCAATTGCTTGTGAGTTTGCTTGCACGAGGCTCCGAAAGGCCCTCCCTCACACACTTTGCCCTCCAGAATCACTTGTGGGCCGGCTGCGTGCAGCTGAACTGCTAGTTGTTGGGGGGGTGGGGGGGGGGGGGTTGCACAGGGAGGACTTGCGAAGCCTGTCATTGAGGCTGAAAGACACCATAACACATTATTCAGTGAAAGTGAATATATTTCCACATTTTAAGGTGACAAAATGTGTTCACCCATGCAACCCACTGTGATCAGACATCTGCAGAAGGGGTGGAGACAGCCTGTGCAATGGTTGGCCCTGTTGTCTTTGGTGTGGGTCCTCTGAAGAGCTGAGGCCTTCGGGGTCCTGGCTTGCTTTAGCTGTCCTCCTGTGGTCCAACTGCTCCCTCTGTAGTGACAGAGGATAAGGTTGAGGGAGTCACAGGCAAAGGTGACTCAGAGGGAGCAGGCAGCCTCTGAGATTCCTGAGTGGAAGGCCCAGGCGTGTCCAGCTGCCGCTTCTACTCCCTTTGACTGTCCGAGGTCCCCAGTCTGACTCCTTGAGAGGAAGGAGCACTGAGGGGACATCAAGGTGCTCTGTTTCCCTCTCACATCGCTACTGCAGGAACTCACCCATCACAACCGCAATGGAGTGCAGGTCTACTCGCATCTTCACATTTTGCTGGATCAAAGTCTCCATGGTGTCCGCCATTCTCCCCATGGAGACCTTCATATGTGCACACGTGGGCACCAGCTCTTCAGAGAGCAGGTGGACGCAATCCTCCGACTTGCGTACCACTCTTTTGAGGGCTTCCAGCAGCTCTGTCTGATGTCCCCTGCCTTCTGCTGACTCTCCAGGATGAGTTGGAAGGTCAAATCCAGAGGCTTGTCATCTGACTTGGACCTCACAGATGCCTCTTCCCCAGCAGTCCTCCAAGTGCTGCAGAGCTCGGCTAAACCTGCCTCCTCCTGCTGTTGGACACGTGTCCGTGCAGTGACCACCGGATTGTGAACCTGAGCTTGCTCTAGATCTAGGTCCCACCAAAGTGTGTGTGTGGAGGGTGTGGGTGAGCGCTATGATGGGTCATCCAGGCTGCTTATTTCCAACTCTTCAATGGAGGATGGGTCCTCTTGGCTGGAGGTAAGCACGTGGACGGAGCTGAGGGGCTGGCTGGCTGATGGTGTCAGTTGCTTGGCAGAACTCCCTGTGAACCAAAGTAGAGATAATTAGTGCATGTCGGCAGAGAAAAAACCAGGAGAGAGAGAACTCACATTTGCATTGAGAGAGGGATGATATGGTGCAGGATCCTCACCAGGGTGTTTGCCGCTGACCTCACCGTAGGCATGGTCCACATCCTCAACAGTCAGCACAATGGCACACTCCTCAAAGTGAGTGAGGGGCCTTATGTGGGACACTCCACCCCCGGTCTGGAATGTCTCCCTACTGTTGTGAGCCAGCTTCTCCTGCGTGGAAATAGATGGAGAGAGTGTGAGCAGGATGCATGGAAATGCATAGAATGTTTGTGTGGCGAGTTGGACAGAGACATAGATGAGATGAGGATGTGAGCTCCACAGGATATGAGCCTGATGGAGATGTGAGGGTGTGTGTGAGAGTTAGTGGTGTTATCCTTTGAGGTGTGAGATCCCTGTGGATGTGTGATAGGTTTGTGAGTGTGTGAGTTGAGAGTGATGAGAAGAGTGACTTATCCTGGCTGAGTCTATGAGATCATTCATCCTGTTGTGGCACTCAGTGGCTGTCCTTTTTTGTAGGGCATTGGCGCTGACCACCACTGCCATTGCCTCCCATGTTGGATTAGTGATGTTGCTGCCCATCCTGCGCCCAGAGTGGGAGCAGAGGACATCACGGCGGGCCTCCACTGCATCGAAAAGGCACTCAAGGGAAGCAACATTAAATCAGGGGTCTGCAGCCTTCTTATCTTTCGGGGCCATGTCTTCTGTGCAACAGTCCTGGGCTGGAAGCACTGAGCGGTGTGCGTGTGGCTGCACTTTAAATATGGCACCCGGCGTGATGAAGAGGCAAGGTGATGGTTTGGTGGGCAAATGAGAGTCCACCTGCTATTGAAATGGCGTGTTTCCTGGGAATGCATGATTAGGCGGGACTGGGATGGGGTGAACACCTGCATTTGCAGGCTGCGGGAAAATCATTTTTTTTCCTGCCTGCTACCGCACTTAGTGCAAATCTGGGACGATTCCACCCAATGAAACAGTCCATGCCCGCATGCAGCAAGACCTGGACAATATTCAGGCTTGGGCTGATAAGTGTCAAGCAATGACCATCTCCAGCAAGAGAGAGTCTAACCATCTTCCCATTCAATTGCATTACCATCGTTGAATCCCCCACTATCAATGTCCTGAGGGCTACCATTGACCAGAAGTTTAACTGGATCACCTTCATAAACACTGTGGCTACCAGAGCAGGCCAGAGGCAGGGTATCCTGTGCAATGACTCACCTGACTCCCCAAAGCATTTTCCATCATCCACAAAGGCACAAGTCAGGAGAGTGATGGAATGCTCTCCTGTTCCCGAAATGGATGCAGCTCCAACAGTACTCAAGGACAAACAGCCAGCTTGATTCACACCCATCTACGACCGTAAACATTTACTCCCTCCACCAACAGCGCACTGTGGCAACAGGATGTACCATCACCAAGCCTTCTTCAAGAGCACCTCCCAATTCTGTGACTTTTACTGCATAAAAGAACAAGGAAAGCAGGTGCATGGGAACACCACCAATTTCAAGTTCCTCTCCAAGCCACACACCATTCTGATGAGGAACTATATTGCCATTCCTTTATTGTTGCTGGGTTAAAATCCTGAAACTCCCTACCTAACAGCACTGGGTGTACCTACACAAGAATTTCAGCAGTTCAAGAAGACCATTGAAATAGTGGCCTCTTCTTTCATGCCATACCCTTGTCTCGTCTCTGGGTGCCTCTACCAGAATATCCAGTGATTAACATTCTTGAAACTTGCCAAAACTTATTCATGGGGCATCCACTCAAGAAAGTGAACATAGTGAGCTACATATTTTGCTTTGTATCTGCTCCCAGTCTGCTACCAAAACTTGAAGGATCATTGAACCAGCCGATGAATCCTCTAATGGATTGCTAATCAGCTGACCTATTGCATTCTAGCGTAAACAGCACGGCAGGCCACAGGTAAATGCAATTCAAGTTGCATTGACACAAGTGCAGTGCAGATCACCGTATGAAAATTCAGGGCCCATATTCAGCTGTCAGTCTTGGTTCAGTGGGAGTACTTTTGCTGAGTGCAAATATCACTCTAGAGACTTTATTATAAAATCTAGACTGGCACTTCAGTGCGGTACTAAGGGAGTATTGCACTGTAAAACTTCTGGATAAGAAATTGAGAACCTGTATGCCCTCTCAGGGAGATGTAAAATATCCCATGGCGTTAGACAAAGTCTAGGATGTCCTGGTTAATAATTGCACCTCAACTGAAAGCCATTTCAAAACTATACATGCCACAAATTAGGGGTGCGGGGGAGGTGAGGGTTGGTGGTATCTCCCTTAGCTTTGGGAAATGAACTTAGCTACTGACCCCTATACAGTTGCAATAGAACAAACAACAGAGATAACAGCTTCACATCCTAGTGAGACACCTAGTGGAAAATAGTATGAACACATCAAGATCAGGAACATATCGTTTGGGGGTTGTTCTGTGTTACAGCTCGCACAGGCACAATATGTACATTAAGGTACGGTAATGTTATGAATTGTGATTAATGAATTGGGCATTGTTCCTAGAAATAAAGAGGTGTCGAACAAATTAATGCCCTGATTTGGAATAATTCATCTACTGGGTTGATTGCATTGATATTATTAAATCATAAAATTTTAGAGGATATTTAGATCACAGATTGCTATAAGTGTTAATCTATTAGCTACTGAAATAATTTTTAATATTGTATTAATTGTAGGATATTTATAGAATTATTAGCATTTATTGATCTATTTATTGATCCAACATCCCGTTTCTCTCCAAAGTGCTTTAACGTGTTATTACCTCCCATATCCGTTCCCATATTTTCTGGAACTCCATGGGACTGCTCTCAACTGGTTCCATTCTTAGCCACCTAATCGGAGATAGAAAATCACTTGCAATGGCGTCTCTTCCAATTCATGCACTATTACCTGTGGTGTCCCTCAAGGATCTATCCTTGGCCTCTCTTCTATTTCTCATCTCCATGCTGTTCCTTGGTGACAGCATGCAAAAGCACAACATTAGTTTTCACATGTACACTGATGACACCCAGTTCTATGCCACCACCATCTCTCTCATCTCCTCCATTGTTGCTAAATTAGCAGACTGCATATCCGACATCCAATATTGGATATGCATAAAGTTTCCTCAATTAAATATTGGGACTGAAACCATTGTTTTCAATCCTCACTCTAAACTCCGTTCCCTAGCTACTGACTCCATCCCTCTGCCTGGCAACAGTCTGAGATTAAGCCAGCCTGTTTGCAACCTTGTTGTCATGTTCGGCACCGAGATGATCTACTGACCTCATATTTGCACCATCACTAACACCGCCTATTCCCACTTCCGTAACATCACCCTACTTCACCCCTGTCTCAGCTCATCAGCAGCTGAAACCCTCATCCATGCCTTTTTTACCTCTAAACTTGACTATTTCAATACACTCCTGGCTGGCATCCCATATTCTAACCTCCATAAACTTGAAGTCCTTCAAAACTCTGCCGCCTGTGTCTTAACTCTCACCAAGTCCTATTCATCTATTACCCCTATGCTTGCTGACCTACCCAGTCAAGCAACATTGTGATTTTAAAATTCTCACGTGTTTTCATATTCTTCCATGGCCTCACTATCTTTGTAATTTCCTCCAGCCCCATGATCATCTGAGATATCAGCACTCTTCTAATTTTGGCCTCTTGAACGTCCCTGATTTTAATTACTCCACCATTGATGGCTGTGCCTTCAGTTGCCCAGGATCCAAGCTCTGGAATACCCTCCCTCTACTTCTCTGCATCTCTAATTCACTTTCCTCCTTTTAGACACTCCTTAAAAACTACCTCTTTGACCAAGCTTTTGGTCATCTGACCTAATATCTTCTGATGTATTTTGGTGTCATACTTTAATAATGCTCATGTGAAGCAGCTTGAGTAATTTCATTACATTAAGGCCACTATATTTAATTGTTGTTAGATATTTATATAAATTTATAATACTAGAGTCACTAACTTATTCAGTTTCTATGTAAATAAAGAAGCTTAGCCCATAGTTCTGTATCATGACTCACAGACCTGACAGGTCCATGGTACAGTTGATGCATTTTAATTTATATGGCTCCATGGATCAGCTTTTGGGATCTTAATTAGCTATTACTCTGCAGACAAGCCCCAAACATTCCATCTTGAGCCATGGCCTCCCACATCTCCATTGTCAAAGGCTTTGTTCTCCTGCTCCCATTCAATTCATCTCCCAAACACCACTCCTTCCTAATCCACACTCTGGCTCCTCACTCCCTGACAAAAAGGCCAAAAATGCCATGTCCTAAATTTCCATTGCCAGGAGTGATAAGACAATTTCTACTGAAGCCCAAATCTACTAGTCTCCATGACAGGTGCGAGGAAAAGGAGCGATTACAAGACAAACAGAAAGAAAGAGAGAGAGTGAAAGGGGTATTGTGTGTGTTATAATGACATAAAGGTACCAATTGCTCATAAGGGATTGTGCAAATATGTTGTGGATTCATTTACTATGAACACACACATGTGAACATATATATATGGATAGAAAGCTTGAGGACATCAAAGCTGCAAAGCTGTGTGCGCTGTGTCATGCTCCAGGCCTCAAACAGAGGCTGGATCACATGACATACTTCCCTTAAAGTGATGGCATGCTGCTATCTCTTAAAGGCATATTACAATATTCCCCTTTCTTTTTAAAGACACTTGCCCCTTGCCAAAGAAGTATAACTGTATACAATACATGTTAGTGTTTACCTACCATTGCGTAAGTGTATAGGACTGGTGAATTTATGAGTCTCTAAAGTCCAGAGCTAATCTACTTGTGCACTCAGATCTTGTAATAGTAAAAGCAAAATATTGCGGATACTGGAAATCTGAAACAAAAACAGAAAATGCTGGAAAAACTCAGCAGTTCTAATAGCATCTATGGAGAGAGAAAAAGAGTTAACAGTTTGAGTCCGTATGACCCTTCTTCAGAGCTGAAGAGAAGTAGGAATATGATTAAATTGATACTGTTTAAGGGGGGTGGGGCAGTTGGAGCTGGATAGAAGGCTAGCGATAGATGGGGGAAAGGGGGGATTGAAAAAGGTGTCATGAACTAAAGGACAAAGGAAGTGTTAATAGTAGTAGTTAATGCTAGAAAAGGTGCTGACAGTGGCATAAAGGTAAGAAAGCAGAATGTGAAAATAGCAGAACAAGGATAGCATTGTGTGAAAGAACAACATGGAACAAGTGACAGATGGTCCTGTGGGGGCTGGGGTGGGGGGAGGGGACAGTGATGGGGAAAGAAGATAGAAAATGGGATAGAAGGGGGAAAATAAATGGGATAAAGCCATGGATAAATTAATAAAAATAAAAATAAGTGGATAAAAAATAAAAATGAATGTAGAATGTACATTCGCTGCCATGGACATGAAAGATGTCGGATGCAATTCTGGACCAAGATAGGTAGGAGCTTTGCCCTTGGATGGTGAGGAGAGAGGAGGTAAAGGGGCAGGTGTTGCATCTTCTGCGATTGCATGGGAAGGTGCCATGGGAAGGGGATGAGCTGTTGGGGGCAATGGAGGAGTGGACCAGGGTGTCCCGGAGGGAACGGTCCATACGGAATGCTGACCTGCCCCTTAGCCTCCTCCCTCTTCACCATCCAAGGGCCAAAACACTCCTTTCAGGTGAAGCAGTGCTTCACTTGCAGCTCCTTCAATTTGGCCTACTGCATACGCTGCTCCCAATGTGGTCTCCTCTACATCGGGGGGACCAAACGCAGACTGGATGACCGCTTTGCGGAACACCTCCAGTCTGTCCACAAGCATGACCCAGACCTTCCTGTCACTTGCCATTTCAACACACCATCCTGCTCTCATGCCCACATGCCCATCCTTGGCCTGCTGCAATGTTCCAGTGAAGCCAAATGCAAACTGGAGGAACAGCACCTCATCTTCCGATTTTGCACTTTACAGCCTTCTGGACTTAACATTAAGTTCAACAATTTCAGACCATGAACTTTCTCCCCCATCCCCACCCCCTTTTTTAATCCATTTTTTCCCCACATTCATTTTTATTTTTTATCCACTTATCTTTATTTTTATTCATTTATCCATGGATTTGTCCCCTTTTTTATCCCCCCTTCCATCCCATTTTCTATCCTTTTTTCTCCACCACTGCCCCCTCCCCCCACTGGGCCATCTGTCACTTGTTCCATGTTGTTCTTTCACACACTGCTACCCTTGTTCTGCTATTATCATATTCTGCTTTCTTACCTTTATGCCGCTGTCAGCACATATTTTCGCACTAACCACAACCATTAACACTCCCTTTGTCCTTTAGTTCATGACATTTTTGTCAATCCCTCCTTTGTCCCCACCTATCACTGGCTTTCTATCCAGCTCCACCTGCCCCAGCTCCCTTTAACAGTTTAAATTTAATCACATTTCCGCTTCTCTTCAGCCCTGAAGAAGGGTCATATGGATTCAAAACATTAACTCTGTTTCTCTCTCCACAGATGCTGCTAGACCTGCTGAGTTTTTCCAGCATTTTCTGTTTTTGTTTCTTGTAATAGTAAGCTTGTCTGGAGGTTTCCTTGATTGCTCACATTGATCTGTGTGATTGTCATTCTTGGCTGTTGATCCTGGCTGCATTTGTCCTAGATGCAATAGGACTGTACGGTGGTTGAGGAGCTGGAATGAATTTGATTTGTCCTCGGTTACACCTCACCATTGCACCTTTGTGTGTAATGACTTCATAGTACTCTGGTTCTGAACAAATCCTTGTCACCTTGGCTGGTTGCCACCTACTTTCTATGGGATCCTGGACGTGGACTTGCTGTCCGAACTGTAAACTTGGCAATTCTGTACCCACATTTTTAACATGCACATTGGTCATCCTTGCAGTTTTAAAAGTTGCTTTCCAGTTTCTAAGAGAGTAGAACGGGTAAGAGTAGGTAGCTTGGTATGCACTGCCGGACATGAACTCTGCCAGTAATGGAATAGTTGCACTTAAAGGTGTCACTCTCAGGTGTAAAATTGCAATGTGTAGATCTTGCCTGGTCTATCTATGTTTGAGAATTAGGGATTTCACTATGTGCATCATTCATTCAGCTAAGCCGTTAGATCTAGGGTAATGAGGAGAAGAAGTAGTGGGCTCGATATTCCACTTCTCACACATATCCAGAATGACTCACTAATAAACTGTGGACCGTTATCTATAATGATCTCTCTAGGGATGCCAAATAAACTGAAGATAGCACTTAGAGTATGCGCGGCAGTTGTTCTTGATGTATTGTGCAATTGTCGAATAATGGGGTACTTGGTAAAGTAGTCAACAATGACAATGAAGTCACTGCCATGGACATGAAAGAGGTTGGATGCAATTCTGGACTAAGATATGTAGGCTCTTTGTGGTTCTTTGAGTGGTTCTTTGTGCTAACTTGATATATGCTTTTGACATGCCTCACACTTCTTGATGACTACTTTAATGATTTTGTTCATACCTGGCCAATAGACTGTCTCTCTTGCAAATCTCTCACCGATCTATGTCTATGGTGAATGACGAAGCTGTTGAAGAATCTCAGATCACAAAGATTCGAGTATAATGACCTGCCTGTCTTTAAAAGTGACTGCCTGAGAAATGCCTAGCTCACCTTGGTAAGTCCACGTGCTTGTGGACATGATGAATTGAATTCAATTATGGGTTTCCACAGTTTCCGTAGTTGAGGAATCTTTTGCTGCTTCTTCTTGTAGCTATTGGCATTTGCATTGCGCAAAATGTATCAGATCAATTGGTCGACTTGCACTCTCCTGGAAGCATAACATTGCAGCTCCCTTGAACCTGCAAAATTGTTGAAACTTGCTGGATATTTTGATGTTAAGTCATGAACGGAGGTGATAGGAGTAGTTTCTGAGGTTGATCTGCCTTATGATGTCCTTCTAATTCCAAGGGCTGTCACTAGTGTGCTGTCATGGCATGCCGGCGGACCTGCGATTGCCGGGCCTTTAGTCTCCATGATGTAGAACATCTGTGATACCAGGAGGATTGTTTGTACTTGCACTCCGGGACTATGGATCCTGAACACAGAATCAGTGAACCATTATATGTTGAAAGTTTCACAGCAGTAGGTTTCATCATGGCCTTCCTTGTCTGTAGATACACGTCTTTTAGAATTCACAGGGATAGTACGTTGGCACTTTCCCCTGTGTCAATCTTGGCCAATAACGAGTAGTTACCAACTTTCTTTAGGGCAGATCATTTGAATCTTAGCAAACTTTTTGCATGGTGTGCCGACATGTACGTTTTCCAAGAATGGACGGTGTGAAACAAGTGTTTCCTGTCCTCTGTATCCCTGTCCCATGTCTCATCATTCACATTATCATCGTTTGCTGGTTTGTCAATCACCTCATGTATATATTTCTGGCTGGATAGCAGATGATCATTCTTATTGCTTGAAAGTGCCCATTGTATACGGTTGTTTGGATCAGTGCATGGCTCTTTGTAGCTGCATCAGCTTTTGCTCTAGTGCACTGCCCCTGCCAATGGTCCTTTCTGCCACATGCTTGCAGAATTGCTGGAAAGCTGGGCATTTCCTTGGTGCATACAGAAGGCCACATCTTCCACATGTTTTCCTACGTTTAGTTGTGCTAGTGACTATGCCAACAATTGGGATTGTGCTTAGGACCTGTAAACTTCGTGGACCTGCGAGGATTGTTTCATACTTACGTCCATTCTTGAGTAGTTCTCCGATGCTCTACGATTTGGGCTTGTCTAGCCGGTCTTGCTGGAATGCTTCCATGGGAGTGGATGCGATCACCAACTCAACAATTTTGACCGTTAGTTCTGCTTCTGAAAAAACACAGTATATATCCTTTTCTCTACATCTGCTGATGAAGTGGTCTCGGGGTTCTGTAGGCTGTCGTTGAAGTGACATGAACTCTAGTCAATGAATGCGGAAGTTTAACCTGATTCTGAACTGGTTTTCGAATGTTGTCCAGATCTTTTGGGGATCCTTCAGCTCTTCTGCTGTTAATCCTGACATGTTCAGCCTGTGTAGACCTTCATTTCCAGTTGCCAGGCAAACTCTTATGGCTTGCTTTTCTGGTTCAGATACACCAGTATCAAGAAGCCATAGCTCTGCAAGCTGTTTAAACATTTTGAATTCGGAAATAAGGTCAGCTGCATATCAGTTCAACCTTGGGAATTTTGTAGATCTTTTGACAATATCCCTTTGACCTTTTTTCTCCTATTGTACCTGGTAGACCTGGCTCAAAGAAGGGCAGGACTGGGCATTAAGTATTTCTGGGGTGCCAGGTGTTTAGGAGAGACAGGAAAGGAAGAAAAGGGGATGGGGGGGAGGGTGGAATGGCAATATTGGTTAGAGATAGCATTACAATACTGGAGAGAGAGGATGTTCCAGAGTGGTCAAGGACAGAATTCCTCTGGCTAAAGGTAAGGAATGGGAAAGGTGCAATAACATTGACTGGTGTAGTATATAGACCACCAACTAGTGCAAACTATCACTTTGAACATACTCTATGCAACAGTGGGCAGAGGGGGACGAGAAGGTGACGAGATGCCTAGACTCTCTATCAGGTGGCCCTCCATCTCTGGTAAACAGGGAGGTCCATTGCATGGCAAGAGGAAGGAGGAGCAACAGCCTGCCACATCTGGGGGCTACTCTCAAGGTGCTCTGAGGGTGGACAGGTGCTCCTCAGCCCCTCTGCCAGTGACCCAAACACCTCCAGTAGCTGTGACCACAGGGGAGGCAGCTGCAAACGATCAAGAGACCCATAACATGCCTGGTCTCTCCAAGTATTGGACACCCAGAAAACAGCCACCATGTTCATCTCAGGCCATGGGGCATCGCGGTCAGCAGCCTGCCTAACATCTTCAGCCGTAGATCATCACAGCACTCGAAAGCGCATAAGAAAAAGTACTAGATATACTAGGGTGGTACAGGTGTTGAAACTTTAAAAATTGGTCTTTGTGTGTCATTAAATTGTGTTGGAGCATTTATTCTTAAGTCCATTATTCAGTGACTGGGGTGTCTTTGTACTTGCAGTGTGAACCCTTGGACCCTCACCTGCCTGTTTCTGGGGGGAAGACGGAGTTTTGCCCTCCCCACAGAAGTGGCAATACACTTGGACAGGCTCGACAATTGGTGCTGCTAAGTGCTAAGTGTGATGACGTGCAGGGATGATGTGGTCTGGTGGTCTCACTCAGCAGGCAGCTCAAGGACGTCATGCCTGCTGGAAGCAGATGTGACTGATGTTGTCACAAGCCTCCCTAAAGTGTCTCTCTAAGGCTCTTGGCTCTGGTGCAGGAAGCTCATCTCGCTATCCTGTCTGATGTGCCCCTTCTCCACATCCTCCTCAACAGAAGAGGAGTGAATTTCCTCCAGGTCCTCTGGCTGAAAGGCCTCAGCCCTCTGCTGTGTTAGATTGTGCAGCATGCAGTAGGACGACAATGATCCTGGAAGCTCTCACTGGGTTATATTACAAAGTGCCACCAGAATGGGCTAGGTAATGAATTGCATCTTGAGTAGGCGATTGTCTACTTGATTGTTGCTCAGGTTGACCTGTGGCAGGCATGGCACCATTCCTCAGCTACAAGGCGAGGGTATCTCACTGGCGTTAGCAGCCATGTCTTGAGTGGGTGACTCTATGTCTTCAAGGATCCATCCCTGGGAGGCATGATGGGCGAGAATGACTGTGCCAGTTGGGAGTGTTGGAGCACATATGCATCATGAATGTTCCCTAGGAAATGGGCACAAACCTGCTGGATGCGTTTTCAGTGGTCACAGATCAGTTAGAAGTAGAAATGAGTAGAAGTCCTTCCTGTTTATGAAGGCTGTAGTTGGTCCAATGGAGCTTTGATAGCCACATGAGTGCAGGCGATTACACTGTGACACATAGAAAGCCTGCAATGCCCAGGAACCAACGGATCCAACTTCTTTGTCTGGGTTTTAGAGTCAGTGCGGGAGCGTAAAAGCTCTCCAGCCCTCTTAAACAAGGCAGTGGTGGGCAGCTGCCTAGGATATCCCACACATATCCCCATTAGATCACTGGAAGGAGCTGGATGTGTAGAAATTCAGTGCTCGGGTGACTTTCGGTGCCATTGGCATTGGGTGCCCATCCAGTCCCATTGCAGGTTGGACTACAGTATCGCACACACGTCAGTGATGGACAGGAGCAGTCTTTTCTGGAACTGGAGCTCCAGCATCTGGAGATAGTTCATGCAACTCCTGAACACCCTGCAATGCAGCACCGCCTGTCTTCACTCACATCTGCTGCCATTCCCCATGACGTGCTTCTGCGGCCTGTCCAGCCACTGGCTATACATCTTGCTACTGCTGCTATTCCAACATTGGTGACTCTGGGACCTGGTGCACCCTCGGTGTCCTCCACAGGGGGTCCAGGACGACTGGGTGGATGAGTCTCATCTCTCGTTCACTCCCTTTTACTGGCTGCTGACTTGGAAGGAATGTCCTCCAGTGGGGCTCAGACCTTGCTGATACATCTGGCACCAGCAACTCTGCCCCGCTGAGCTGTTCCTCAACCTTGGGAGTTCATTGGCCTCCTCTCCTCTTTCAGCTAAAGTTTCCACTCCTATGGAAGGCAATTCCACAATGGCTGACCTATCCCTCAGAGTCGGAGGCCTCACCTAGAAACCGCCCCTTTGAATAGTCTGGGATCTGATGACCCGTGATCCCCATGCGCTGCACGTTTAATTCAGAAACTAACATTTAATTCCATTCAGAGGCATGCAAATGTGATATTGCCTTTCTGCTGCTTCCATGCAGCATCGCTTGCCTCACTGCTTACCAGCATAATTCATCTCAGAGTTTCAGCCATCCAAAATGGCATCTCCTGCGTGATTTTACACAACACCCCCCCACCTCCACCCCCCCACCGACCCCCCTGTCTAGCTCTGTGCTCATTAAAGTCCCTCCATAGAGTGAGAAAGAGTAATTTAAAGAATGAAAGACAAACAGTTCGAAAGGAGGCAGGAAGCAGAATTAGAGCAGAAGACAATGAGAGAGACAGTTAGAGGGAAAGAAACACCACATTTTCCCTCTTTTTTTTATGAGCAACACCATAGGAAGGAAGGAAGAAAGAAAGGAAGAAAAACTTGCAATTATGGAGTGCATATCATGACATCAGCAAATAAAGTAGGATCATAGGAACAGGAGTAGGCCGGTTAGCTCCTTGAGCCTGTCCCATTACTCAGTGAGATCGTGGCTGATCTGTAACCTAATTCCATATACCTGCCTATATCCCATATTTCATAATAGCTTCATTAACAAAATTCATCAGTCTCAGGTTTATAACTACCAACTGATCTAGCAACAATTGCCGTTTACAGAAGAGTTCCAAACTTCATTCACTTTTCGCATGTAGAAGTGGTTCTTAATTTCACCCATGAAAGTTCTCTTAATTTTTAGACTATGCCCTCTAGTCCTTGATGCCCCTCTTTTGAAGAAATAGTTTCTCTCTATCTACCTTTTTAACTTAATTCTTGAAAACTTCAAATCGCCCTGTACCCTTCTAAATATCATGGAATGCTACCCTAGTTTGTGTAATCTCGCTTTGTAATTTAACCCTTGGGGTCCAGATATTATTCTGATATATTATGTTGCACTTGCTTCCAGGCCATTGTATCCTTCCTAAGGTGTGTTGCCCAGACTGCTCACAATACTCCAGGTGTGGTCTAACCAGAGCTTTGTACAGCCAAAGCATGACTTCTACTCTGTTGTATTCTGTTCCTCTAAATATAAAGGCCAGTATTTTTATTAGCCTTTTTAATTATTTATTGTATCTGTACATGACATTTTAATGATCCACGTACCTGGATCCCCAAGTGTCTTTGAGTCTCCACCATTTCTAACATTCCAGCCCTGATTAAGTACCCTGTTTATCCTTTTTAGGTCCAAAGTGAATGACCTCATATTTGCCATTATTGAAATCCCATTGATCATAGTTTTCCCCATTCAGTTAATCTATTAAGATCTCTTTGTAATTTTATGCTTTCATCTACGCTGCTTACAATACCACCTATCTTTGTGTTATCAGCAAATTTAGATATGTGGTTTTCTATCCAATCGTCTAAGTCATTAATAAATAGTGAATAGTTCTTGTAACATGCCACTAGTCACTTCCTGCTGATTAGAGAACCTGCTCTTTATCCCCACTCTCTGTCTCATGCTGCCCAGCCAATTTCTTAACTAGATCAATAATTTGCCTTTTATTCCAAGGGCTTCAACTTTTGCCAACAGATTCTTATGTGGGGCTTTATTAAATGCCTTCTGGAAATCCATATAAATGACATCCATAGGTATTCCATCCACTACTTCAGTCACCTCTTCAAAAAAATCACTCAGATTCATCTGGTATGATCCACCCTTTACAAACCTTGTTGGCTCTCTTTGATCAGCTGAAAAATTTCAAGACTTTCAGTCACTCTACCTTTAATTATAGACCCTAGTAATTTCTTGACATCAGATGTTCGGCTTACTGGTTTATAATTCCCAAGTTTCTCTCTGTCACCTTTCCTAAATAGTACACTGCTATCCACAATTTCCCAATCCAAAGGAAAAGTTCCTGAATTGGAAGAAGTTTGGAAGATTATAGTTAGAACATCTGTGATGTTCTCACTTACTCCGTTAAAACCTGCAATGAAAACCGTATGGTTATGAGGATTTGTCACTGTTGAGTGCCATTATTTTTGTCATTACAGCTATTGTGCTTATATTAATTTTGGCGCGTCCTTGACTTTGATTTCTTGGAGGGGGCTGAAATGCTGACCTTTTTCTCTTCTGTAAATACTGGCACAAAATAACTATTCAGCATGTCCTCCATCTCATTATTTTCATGCCAATATCACCGTTATTAGTTTTCAAGGGACCCATATTGCACCTGCCCTGCTTCTTCTTCCTAAGATTGTTGCAGAAATTTTTTTGTATTGATTTTGATGTTCCTAGCATGTTTCCTTTTATACTCCTTTTTAGTAGCTCTTACTATCTGTTATCATTGTATCTTTCGAATTAATCAAAATCTGTGTAATTTTTTTGCATGTTTTTTTCTTTTGAACAGTACGGAACTTGAATATTGCTCAAAAGAGAGACATGTTGCTGAAGCTTTTCATCTTGCACTCATCAGGACAAATGCAAGAATGCCAAATTTCAAACGATCTCAACAATTTTGCTCTTGCATTTGTCATGATGAGTCCAAGATGAGAAACTTCAGTAATGTGTCTCTCTTTATCTTTTAGTATTATGATGTACTTTAGCTCTTTAGTTGTCTATGGCTGCCTCTTCTGGCAAGTAGAGCACTTGCCAGTTAGGTAAGCAGTTTAACACTGATCTTCTGTCACTTTATCCATTCACAGATTTACCAACTTTACAGTCTCATCTTATTGCAGTCAGACTTACCTTAATCTAGAATCTGTACTTTTCCCTTTCAGACACATTAAGCTTGTTATGATCATTGTTACCACATAAATATTCTTGTATCATTAGGCTATTGACTAAATCTGACTCATTAGATGTAATATGGCCCACTCCCTTGATGGCTCTAGAGCATAGTGTTTTAGAAACCTATTCTGGACACATGGCAACATCTTATCTCTTAATCTATATGGAGGGGGGAGATGGTGGTGTAGTGGTAGTGTCGCTGGATGAGTAAACTAGAGACCCAGATAATGTTCTGGGGGACCACGGCAGCTGGTGGAATTTGAATTCAGTTAATAAATCTGGAATATGAAAAAGCTCGTCTCAGTAATGGTGACCATGAAACTATCATCGATTGTCGTAAAAACCCATCTGGTTCACTAATGTCCTTTAGGGAAGGAAATCTGCTGCCCTTACCTGGTCTGGCCTACATGTGACTCCAGACCCACTGCAATGTGGTTGACTCTTAATTGCCCTCTGAAATGCTGGCCTTGCCAGTGACACCCACGTCATGAAAGAATTAAGAAAAAAATGAAGTTTAAATCCTCCATTAAAACCACTTTACCTTCACTACATGCTTGCCTAACCTCTGCATTTATACAAACTATCAATTCATTGATACCACGATGGGGTGGGTGGCGCTGGCTCTATACACATAGCAAACTCGCACAATCGTGTCAAATACGATCTATGTGAATCGACGCTCTCTGGGTTTGATTGATTGACGTGAATCGACGCTCTCTGGGTTTGATTGATGTGATTACTATGGCGGCGGCGGCGGGCGAAGCTGAGGCCTCGGCCCCGGCAGCGGCAGGTGGAGAGTATGAGGTGGAAGGACCAGGAGTGGCCGACGCGGAGTTTAATAAGAAGTGCATCTTCTGCAAAATTGGGAATAAAGAGGAGTCGGTGGATCTGCTGCACTGGGTGAGGGGACTTTGACATTATAGAATGTATTCCCTGTAAGCAGCCTTGAAAAGAGCTGGCGTGACTTTAACCTTTCTGTATATTTGTTGGTAAGACGGTGACGTGAGAAGCAGAGTATGTGATTTTTTAAATAAATCGCTGTGTGTCCTTTACTAGATTATTAATTATCAACTGAATCTATAACAGCTGAAAATACTGGAGTTCAGGACCATTCAACATTTCCAGCAACTACTCGGTTAAAGCCACAGTACTGCTAGCAACAGGTGAAGGGAAACCTGCAATTAAGATTAGAACATTTACAAATCATAATGCAACATTTTTAAAGTGTTGGTTATGAAGTGAAAAAATTCCAGCTCGTTACAATGCCGAGCATCAAGTAGAAGAGGAAGCCAAGGTGGAGGTGAAAGCACAAAGAGGAAGGTTATAAAGAGGATCTTTGGAGAGGGATGTAAGGATGGGCACGTTGGCCGATAGAAGCTAACAGTGATGGAGTAGAAAGTCCCTATTACGCTATAACTGCAATGTTGCTGCAAAGCAAATTTGCTTCACAAAGATGTTGCACTTCGTGTGAATTCAATCTTCAATCTGTTTGGTATGACACACCTTTACTTCTCCAATCTCCATCAACCATGCATCCTCATACAAGCTACTTCCTCAGCCCCTTCTTTCTCTACTTTAAGTTGGTAGCTGTTCTTTTGGCCACAGTGCCTATCCCTCTCTAATTTCAAAACCCCCTTTTTAACCTTTCTCTTTGACTGTGCTTTCACTCCTACCTTGATTGCAGTCCTGATTGCTATCCAGTGAGCCCTGTGGGTGTCTGTTTTCGTTTGGAGTTTATGTTTAGCTGTGACTCGCTTATCCTATCTGCCTATTGATGCTCAGTGTTCATGTATATGAAGAAAAGTACATGTACTTGACTGAAGCACCTTTGTTTTCTGTCCTTGGGTTTTGTGATATTTTTTAACTTGGCGCATGTTATGTTAGATGTTCTCTTTCTGCGCTTCAATTATAATATAAAGGTACCTGACAGGATCTGGAACTGAAGCAACCGTACTCTAGTTTGTGCCAACATTTTCAGGGGATAAGGGGGTAAAAGAGAATTAGTGAGGAAAACATGTTTTTAAGACATTTTTGTATTGAACTAAAATGTTGATGTCATTTGGGGTATGTGGAAATGATAGTTAAGATGTGAAGAAAACTTTGATGAAAAGTCCCCATTCTGGATGTTACACTTTCCCTCCGAGGAAATGGCAAAAAGAATCATGAAGCAGACAGTGTGTGCAAAGTAGGTGCTTCACATAATTGATGCAAAGGGGTTGGATAATAATATTTGCCTCTCTATGATCAGTAAGTTCGCAGATGAAAGAAAAATTGGTGCTGTCATAAATAGTGAGGAGGAAAGCCTTAAATTACAGGATGATATAGATGGGCTGGTAAGGTGGGTAAAACAGTGGCAAATGGAATTTAATCCTGAGAAGTGTGAGGTGATGCATTTTAGGAGGACTAATACAGCAAGAGAATACACAATGAATGGTAGGACCCTAGGAAGAGGATCTGAGGGACCTTGGTGTACATGTCCATAGATCCCTGAAAACAACAGAACAGGTAGTTAAGGTGGTTAAGAAGACATATGGGATACTTGCCTTTATTAGATGAGGCATAGAATATATGAGCAGGGAGGTTATTTTGGAGCTGTATAAAATGCTAGTTAGGCCACAGCTGGAGTACTGTGTGCAGTTCTGGTCACCACACCATAGGAATTGCACAGGAAAGGGTGCAGAGGAGATTCACCAGGATGTTGCCTGGGCTGGAGCGTTTCAGCTATAAAGAGAGACTGGATAGGCCAGGGTTGTTTTCCTTGGAACAGAGAAGGCTGAGGGGGGACCAGATAGAGGTATACAAAATTATGAGGGGCATAGACAGGATAGATAGGAAGAAACATTTCCCCTTAGTGGAGGTGACAATAACCAGGGGGCATAGATTTAAGGTAAGGGGCAGGAGATTTAGAGGAGATTTGAGGAAAAATCTTTTTACCCAGGGGGTGGTTGGAATCTGGAATACACTGCCTGAAGGGGTGGTAGAGGCAGGAACCCTCACAACATTTAAGTATTTAGATGAGCACTTGAATTGTCATAGCATACAGGGCTATAGGCCAAGTGCTGGAAAATGGGATTCCAATGGGTGGGTGCTTGATGGCCGGTGTGGACATGATAGACCGAAGGTCCTGTTTCTGTGTTGTATAACTCTGTCTATGACTATGATACTGACATTCTAGTTGGAGTTAAAGGTCACATGAAATATTAGCTAACCTCTATTACATTTCATTATCACATGGACATCCTGCCTATTGTGCTAACTGGTATCTATTGGCAATCACTGATGTCTGTGCAGGAGTTTGCAAAATGCATTTACTCCAGAGTTTTAGAATGAAGGTTTTTTTAAGTAATTGTGCTAAATGTCTAATTTTGCAACTAGTCTTGTATTGCAATACCCACTAAGATCAACAAATTTAAAGTATAGCTTGTTCTATTAATTTAACAAATATTAGTTGTGGCATAGCATATATTTTAATCTCAGCATGTCTGGCAGCATCTTTAGGCAGAGCCCATCAACCTGAAACATTAACTTTTTCTCTCTCCTTAGATGCTGCTAGACCTGACTATTTCCAACACTCTTAGTTTTCATTTCAGATTTCCAACATCTGCAATATGTTGCTTCTATATATTTAACCTATTGTATTAAATGAATATACAGCTGAGAAATTAAAAATATTCATAATTTCTGTCCACAAAGTTCCTGGTTTGGTCAGTGTTTTATAAATGACAACACTTATCTTGCTAAATTGCCATATCGTTATTAAAGTAAGTAGTCAAAGAGATGTTAACATTTAAATTGCTGCATTTTTTTGTGCAGGATCAACAGTTTGCCTGTTTTAGGGACATTCGACCTGGTGCGCCCCATCATTATCTTGTTGTGCCAAGAAAACACATTGTAAATTGCAAATCTTTGAAGAAGGAGCACATATCAGTAGGTGAGATTGCATTCACTTCATTTCTCAAATCATATTATAACACTGTACTGCATTCTTTCTTAATTGAACAGTGCTTGTAAAAGCTTTACAAATGTGTTTAAATGCCAAAGGATCATTAAGTCCTAATTATAAATGATTCATTTGGTGGCATGATTGCCTCTCAGTCACACCTGAAAGTCCAGTATTTCTTTTAAAGGTTTAAAATCTGAAAGCCGCATTAAAGTTCAGGTTCCAGCACGAACTTCTGCTAGCATCCTTGTCTTCTAAACAGCTTCTGCTAACTGCAGCCTACCTTGAGGACACCCAGTACATGGAGTAGATAACGTTGCATATATGGCAACATTGATTTTTTTCTAGTATAATATTTGACAATATTATACCACAGCGGAGATCATTTTTATTCACACAGAACGAAAAACAACTGCATTCTGGTTAAATTGTGAACAACCTACAGGTGCTTTGCTAGTTGCCTTGAGTGTCCACTTTCAATGTTTTAAATCATAGTTAGCATGCATTATGCAAGATGTTACACTGTCTTGGCGGGAGTAATATCAAATGGGGTTTGTTGAATCAATTCCTATTTGAAATACAAAGCAAACTTGTGTATTCCTTTGGATGGAATATTAGATTTCCATCGATTGATTTGTAATGTTCTGCCCTGTTATACTGCCATTATTGGGGTCTGCTCTATACAAGCAATTGAGAGGGAACAGTTAGTTGGTGCTCGGCTATTGTAACCCAAGTCCTAACGTTGCCAACACAGTTAACTTCTTTTGCATGTATGCTACTCCATTTTACAAGAGTCTCAGTAGCAGGGGTGAGACATGGTAAAACGTTTCAATGTGCTGCACCTACGTATGGCCAAAATGTGATTGAAAGGCAGCTGACGGTCAAAATGGAAAAGGACTATGTTCTAAAGCAGTGCTTCCCAAACTTGTTTCCCAGTGTGATCCCATTTTAACGTCCCAGGCTTTGTGTGACCCAAGAGTGAAAATTTGAGGATACGAGAGTTATTGAGTAGTGGTGGGGTGGGCTACAGTTGCTGAATGGGTTGGAGGGGAGGTGAGGTTGGGAGTGGTGGGAAACGTTTAAACTTCAGGGTTTTTTTAAAAGAAACTACCTTTTCACAGACTGGGTGAGTGCTTTGCGGAACACCTTCAGTATGTCCGCAAGCATGACCAGACCTGCCTGTTGCTTGCAATTTCAACACACCACCCTGCTCTCATGCCCACATGTCCATCCTTGGCCTGCTGCAATGTTCCAGTGAAGCTCAACGCAAACTGGAGGAACAGCACCTCATCTTCCGATTAGGCACTTTACAGCCTTCCGGACTAACATTGAGTTCAACAACTTCAGATCATGAACTCCCTCCTCCATCCTCACACCTTTTTGATCCTCTTTTTTCAAATATTTATTTTTAAATTTTTATATATATATTTTTTTTCTCACCTATTTCTATTATTATTATTTTTAAAATGTATTTCCATTCATTGTTTTATTCCCAACTTTTAGCCTATTTCGATCTTTTCTCCCACACTGTCCCCTCCCCCCACCCCACTCCCACCAGGGCCATCTGTCACTTGCTCATCCTGCTTTCTACTCTTAATGTCACCTTTAGCACCTCCTTCAGCTAGTATTACCACCATCAACACCCCTTTGACCTTTTGTTTATGACATCTTTTGCAATCTCTCCTTTGCCTCCACCTATCACTGGACTTCTATCCAGCTTCACCTGTCCCACCCCCCTTAAACAGTATATATTTCACCACATTTTTACTTCTCTTTAGTTCTGAAGAGGAGTCATACGGACTTGAAACATTAACTCTGTCTTTCTCTCCACAGATGCTGTCAGACCAGCTGAATTTTTCCAGCAATTTTTGTTTTTGTTTCAGATTTCCAGCATCCACAATATTTTGCTTTTATTTTCAGTCTTTTTGTGCAGCAGGACTCTTATCTCAAAGATCTGTCCATTAGGCCATGCCCTCCATTAGAAAAGAAACAAGGCTTTAAAGGGGCTTTGCAGCTGTTAGCATTCAGTCAGAGCTCCGTGGCAGCCATTGGTGCCTCAGACCTTGTGACTCCAAAATCTCATCATGTGCGGTCGTGACCACAGTATTGGGAAGCCCTGATTCTAAAGAATGCAAACTGAACTGTAGCTTTAGACTATCAGCCCCAATTTTATATATTGGTCCTGATGTATGTGATTTAAGGCTAAGTTATGCTTCAATGGTATGCTTTAATTTGTAAAATTCTATTTTAATGAATAGTTCAAAAGATGGTGGACATTGGAGAAAATGTACTGCAACAAAACGGTTTTGATGACCTGACAGATGTAAGGTATGCACAGTATTGCACAAAACTAACTGGGCACTTGGTAATTGAATACTATTCTGAAGTCGTTATGGCTATTACATTTGTTCGTTTGATAGCTGCCTGTGGACATTTTAGTAATTTTCTAGAAAGGCATGTATCATGCTCAGACAAATTGGAAATAACAAACTTAGACCTAGCATTTTCTTGTAAACATTTAACATACTCTGAAATCTATTGACAGTTCACCTTTTAAAAAGATATTTCAATTTGGACCATAGCAGCGCAAAGTATAGTGCTTGAATTTAAATTTAATCCAGCACAGCAATGCCAGAGGAAGCTGGCACACAATTACTGTGAGGGTTATTGTCTGAATACATGCTGGTAGCAGGCATTGTACTGCAATGTTCTAACCTACTGAACAATTATCCTCACTGTTTAAACATTGTGAAAAGAACGGCAAGTTTTCATAACAAAACAATATTAAAATTACACTCAAAGCACATTACAGTAAAATTGAAAATGAAGGGATGTAAACAATTTGGTATATTTCATGTAACTTGGGTTGAATTATTTTCACAGGTCAATTATCATACTTATAAATTACACTGAAGCCACGAAATAAAAATAAACTTAAATATGAATAAAGTGAACATTTCCCAGGTTCATATAACTAACCTAATTCAGCCTTTCTTTGCAGCTTTCCTGCTGTGATGTGATTTTTGTGATTATTCTGATTGTGCACTGTGTTGAGTATAGTTACCGAGTTATTGGATGTTTTTACAGGCTGGGTTTTCACTGGCCTCCATTCTGCACAATGACTCATTTGCATTTGCATGTACTGGCTCCAGCCAGTCAGATGGGATTTATATCAAGAATGATTTACAGAGCCAATTCCTACTGGTTCATTACAGTAAGTACTTTTGTTTCTGTTGCTGAATAATGTTGTGATAAGCGAAAATATAAACCACCTTGCATTAACTCTGCTATGGCTTAGCTAAAATATTTGCTGCCCCGTGTTAGGGAGTAACACAGTTTCAATCCTTGGTTTGTCTTATAATGGCGTTGGAGGCGCTGGTATTGGTTTCAGCAGCCCAGGCTAGGAAGAGGATAAGTCCGATTATGTCCTAAGTTCCTATCGCTTGAATTCTGCTGAAAAGTATACTCGTAAGGACAGCTATATTTCAGGCTTTCTCCCAGTTCTTTGGGGGAGAGTTTATGGATCCTGCAAGAGATGTGAAATTCAATTTTCTGACGAGTTGAGATGCAGAAATCAAGTCAATAGCGTGTTTGCAGCATGCTGGGCCTGTGGCAGGTTCATACTTGTAATACATTTGCAAGCCATGAATACTTATTAGTGTAAAATATTTTTTAATTACGTTATACTTTCAAGTTAAGGTCAGTGGTGCATGAGAATCTTGTGGCACCCAGTTCATGTTTGTTTAAAGGTGGCGTGAATCTGCTGGCTTTTTGCAGTTGTGTGCAAAGTCACTGGTTTTCCTTGTTTAACTCTATAGCACAAGGGAGGGGAGCAGAAGAATGGCAGCTTGCATGGAGGCTTGGGACCAGCAAGGGTGAGTTGGTGGTGAGCAGGAGGTGTTAAGCAGGGTCAGGGGCATGGAGGAATAGAAGAGGGATCAAGGGGAGGGCAAAGAGTGGGATCAGAGCTATGGAGGAGTGAAGTGGGAAGGACCTGGCATCCTGGGTAAGATAGGAGGAGATGTGGTGCAAGGAGTGGTGATGAGAATAGTCAGCCAAGGTAAGAAAGTGAGGGGTCTACAGGGCGTTGTCAGTATTGTCCATATGTTTGTCCATCTCAGGGTGTTGGCTGGCAGAGTCCCTACAGGGCTTTGAGTTCACCTATAGCATTTCAATTATCCCTGCTGAGAGCAATCTCAGACAATGTCCTTTACAATGCATATAAGGGAGGGCAAGTTGAGCCCGCAAGTTCAGCCGTGTCCCATAGAGTGGCGAGTACAACACTGGTCACTAACATAAACATTCAATAAAGAGTGAACAAAAAACACAATATTGTTTCTTCCACAAAATAAGAAATACCCCTAACTCCTCTGTAACCATCAATGCATGTCAACCATGAGGTGTGCCAATACATTTAACTCTGTAAGTAAGCTAGTCTCAACAAATAACAATGATGCACAAATTAATAAAGTGAAACCAATGTAATGTGAATTATTTATAATTTAAATTTAATTTTGAAAAACACCCGTGTCATCATTGTACTTTCAAGTCTTACGTTAATGGCGATAGAGTTGGACAGGAAAGTTTTGGCCATTTGGCCAGGAGGCTCTTTTATAGCCCACCCAAAGCTGCAGCATTGTCAGCTGACAGTGGGCTTCATCACTGAAAAGCATCCCCCACCACTAGAGTGCATGTGTCTCCTGTGCACACTGCCAGCACTTTAAATTTTAATTGTATTCATGTAGGAAATGGGGAAAAAGCAAGAGAACAGAAGTGGCGCATACTTCTAGCTACACCATCGGGAATCCCCCATTTGATGTTTGCAGCAAAGAAGGCAGTTTCCATAAGCTGTCACAAATCCTAAAATCTGAAATGTAAATTTGTAAAATGTAAAGGAATAACATGCTAATTGCTCTTTTGTTGTCATCTTTTGTGTTGAAAATTGCATAGATGGTCTCTCCTGTCAACTTGAAGATTAAAACACACACCATGTTAGGTCATAGTGTTTGTAAGAAAATAATTGCACAAATAACTATTACAAAATACTTTAAATTGTCCTGAAAATAATCATAGTAACATACAGCACAGGATGCTGTCATTTGGCCCATTGTGTCTGTGCTGGCTCTATGAAAGAGCTGTCCAATTTAGCCCAAGACCCCAGCTTTTTTCTCATACACCTGGGGGAATGTTCTCGGGCAAGGGGAGGTGAATTTGGGTGTGTGTGGGGAGTTAAATCTCCTAAAAGTGATGCAGACATGGGTGGGTTTGAAAGCAACTGGAGAAGAGGGAAGAACAACGTGTGGAGGATGGCTGTGAGGCCTGGGTGCGAGAGGGAAATAGATGAGCGTGAGTGTTGGCTGTTTAGATGTGAGGAGGTCTCTGGAGAGAGAGGAATGAGTGGAGCTGCAAGTTGTGTTCTGAGGAGTGTTTGTCAGAGTCTATAAGTAGAGGACGTTAATAGAAGAGTAATGCTGGATCACTCTGGTTAGTCTGACTGAAGTTGAATATTACCACCAAAGCCAACCCCCCCACCAGCCCACCTTTTCCACCACACTATGTCTAATTATGTGAATGAGCTGATTCAAGTAGCAGATTTGTAGTTAATAACTTGGATCATTGCATTGATCACCTCAATTGCAATAGTAAATATTCATCCCCTTCACCCTTTCATGTTCAAACTTCTGCAAGAATCTGCTTCAACAAAAATGTTCCAAAAATGAACAGTAGGCAGTTGAAAAAGGCTGTTAATCAAATTTTCTTGTATTTGATCCGTTTTTATACTTAAAAGTTAGATGATTGTATAGTGTCCTTCTGTGCTTACATTATCACTATTAAGACTATGGATTGAATCAAATTAAAGAACAAATGAAAAAGACATAAATGCTATATTGGTATGTTCAAATAGCCACATATATATTCTCCAAATATATAGCATAGCTAGATGTAGAACAAACTGCTTTTGACTCTGTGCAGCTCTGTACCTCCATAATCCTTGTAGCATCAATGTGATAATTCCAGCTTTTTCTTTGAAGGAAGTTGCAAATGAAACTAAATAATTGGGTTGTTTTATGCTGCATGCTTACTGGGAACTGGACTGAGATTACCCAAATTCATTTCACATAGAACCCGTGGAAGCAGTAGGCAGAGGAAACTTCCATGCTATCAATTCAATTAGGTTTAAGATGATCTCCTAAAAGGTTCAACAAAGAAACACACTGCTTTACATGGTTCAATTATAGATTGTGTTTTGCACACATTGTACCTGACTTACCACAATACGGACCTTTTCCTCACCTAAAGGTTGACCAGTTGATTAAAAAGCTAAAGTCTCTTCCGGATGATTGAGTGGTGGAATCTAAAAACATGCAGTTGAATTCCAGTGCAGATAGTTCAGAAGGTGACTTGATTTCAAGACTACAGTTGATCTTTTACCTATACAGCTTTTATTTTAATCAACAAGAATTTATATGTGTCCATCATAACTGAAAAGTGCAACATTTTTGATTTAAGAAGTAAAGATCTGTAACTATTCTAGACTGTTTAACAGAGACAACATTTGCATGTGTTTGCCAAAAATAATAATTTGTTAAACTTATTAGTTGTGCGCCAATCAGTGAGGTTAGCTGCAATGTAATATTGGAAAGATTGAAGAACTTAAATTGCATAATGTTCATATGTAAGATTTTGTTTGAAATATTGTTTGTATGAAACATTTAATTGCATCAACATTAATGTAAGACATTCTAATAAGTGTATAAATATGTTTCATGTGCAGCAATAAAATACTTATCTTGTGTCTGTAAGATTATTAGTACTTTAGCATGTAAATTATACTGGTACATTAGTTTGGTTCAGGATTTTCAGAGATATTTTAACAGTTGTATTCTTGGCTGAATTGTTCTCAACTTACAGAACTTAATATGAGAACAGACTAATTCTTTTCTGCATGTAATTCAGAAAATGTACAATGCATTCTTACAGAGGGTTAAGGTAAAAATGATTCACTACTGTGTCATTTTCTTGTGTTGGTGACGAATTGTTTGTTCTAATTTAACAGCCGTGAAAGATTCCATTAAATTGAATATTAATAAAATGGAAACATTATACAATTGTAGTGTACATTCATTTACATCCATGCCATGTCTTATAAGTGCACCACACAATAATTTGAATTGGTGGTGGTTCTCTCTGCCAAAGCCACCATTTGCTTTTATAACATGGCATTCTCTGATCTACTGTGTCTGCAAACTCTAACTGTATTAATAAGTTGAAATTTGCTTTTCAGCTCAGATCTGAGATTTTGCACCTCTGAAATGCTGGAAATTACCATTTTGTTCTTCCTAAAGTCCTAATTTATGGCAATGTACAATTCGTACATATAATTAGTGCCATTACATAATCAGGTCAGGGGGATTGTCAGGGTGGTGCTCGGGAGGTAGTCAGGGGGGTGTGATTGTAGAGTCAGGAGTTAGACCGAGTTTTCATCTGTCTTAACGTTTCCTGGGTAACCATTCAGGTAAGTACTGCAGAACTGTCCAAAGTCTCTGACTCTAACTCAGAGTTGGAGACATTTTTGGAGGGTCCTGGGGAGCAGTGAAATTGCCCACCAGAAGTTGAAACTTCCTGGACAATTGCCACATAGATCTGTGAGTCAGGACTTCCACAGGGTCCTGATGCACATCTTCAATTGTATGTCCCGTCCCTGACCTGGAGACTGGAAGATTTGGCTCACAGAATTATTTATGGCACAGGTGATGAATATTGAACAATAATTTGTATTTAAAAAGCGCTTTGAATAGTTACCCATTCCAAGGTGTTTCAAAGGAACAGTATCAAACAAACTTTGACACCAAGCCACATGAAATGAGATGTGAGGTGACCAAAAAATTTGTCAAAGAAGTAGGTTTTAAAGAACATCTTAAAGGAGGAGAGAGAGAAGTAGAGTGATGCAAAAGTTTGGTCAGGAGAGAAATTTCAGAGCTTAGAAGCACAGCTGCCTATGTTGGAGTGTTTAAAATTGGGGATATACAAGATGCTAAAATTGGAGGAATTGGAATTGCAGAAAGCTCAGAGTTGTAGGATTGGATGAGGCTACAGAGATGGGGATGGTTGAGGGATTTGGAAATGAGGGTAAGAATTTTAAAATTTTGGTGTTTCTGGACTGGAAGTCAATCTAGGTCAGCGAGTATAGAGATTATGGGTGAACAGAATTTAGTGTGGGCAGCAGAGGTTTCTGGATGGTGGAAGTTAGGAGGCCAATTTGGGCAGTATTGGAATATTCAGATAATATAGGGAAAATAGCACTTGAGCAGTCAGCCAGCTTTAAAATAAGACACTGAGGTGTAACTTGGAAACTAAAATATAGGAGGTACATTTTTGCAGTTTATAAATTGCCTGTTAAGATCACAAGGGTGTTCTATTGTTACATCCTTGGTTTATATTTCTATATATTTGGATATTGGGTAGTATGAGCACACTTGAAAGTGAGATGCTCAGACTGCTTGTGGGAGTGATCAACACCACTATATTCAAGATTATTTAAGTAAATAAGAAACTGGCAAGAGTACCTTCTGCCATTGTGAATTTTTTGTAGGAATTTAAATGTAAAATTTACCATTTTGCTGACCCACAATTGATATGAGTTTGGCCTCAGGTATACAAGTGCCTGTTGGTACCATACTAAACTTTTGAGTTTTCTTTGCCACTGGCAGTCATCAAAGTCAAGCTTGTCAGGCATCACTCCTCATGGCATTATATCTAGGTGCACACTGTTAATATGCCATCCAACTCATGTTGTGATAATGAAGAATCAAGAGCCTCTCATTTTTGTATTATTTTGCATTGTGTTGTTTTACTTATTTCTGTAGAGGTTTATAGAAATTGAACCACTTTAGCACGATACACAATCTGTTTAAAAATGTGGTCAGCTGTTAGGTTTTGTTCATCCATCATTCTTATGAGTGCTAACCTGCATCGGTTCCTAGATGTGTAGGGCTTCAATTTTTAAATTCTCGGCCTTATTTTCAAACAAGGGGGGGGGGGCGGCGGGGGGGCTGCCTGCCGCTCCTGTAATGCCTACAGCATACACCTCACCAACCCCCATACCCCCAGATTCCTGCTCCTCCAATATGGCCTTCTGTGCAGCCTGGACTTTCATCGCTCTGGAATTCCAAACCTAAACCTCTCGCCACGCTTTCGTCCTAATATCTGTGGTTCCAGAGCAAGTTCTGTTTGACAATGCTTCTGTGAAGCATCTTGGGATGTTCCGCTACTTTGAAGGTGCTAATTAAATGCAAGTTGTTTTGGTTCTTTTTAATTAGGATAAAAACATACAATAGGATATAAACAAAGGCAGGTACTGTTTTGCTGAGCCTGTTATTAGTTTCCGATTGTAACTCATCTGTTTTTCTACTTTAGTTGTGTCGGCATCACAGACCAATATCCTATTCTGCCATCTCCTATTAGTCCTGCCATTTTTGCAATTCCAGAAGATCATCTTGCAGTGCATTGAAATGATCTTAAGTGTTCCCTGATATGTAAACCCCACAGTTTTTTTTTCAACTTGTTGGGAAGGTCGTTTACCTATCACCGAGAGTAAAGCCCCCAGCACTGTCCCCTGGGGCACTGCGGAAAGGACATCTCTAGGACAGGATGATTCCCCATCATACACCATTCGGTCTTCTGTTGGTAAGGAGTGTTGGATCCAATTTAATAACCCAGCCTTTGCAATTCTTCAGCTTTGTAAATAGATTGTTACAACTTATTTGCAAACAAATCTCAAAAATATTCATAGTATAAGAAGAATAACAGTTGGTAAGTTTTGCCAGCTCTGACAATAGGTTATGGACCTGAAACATTTACACTTTCCCTTTTCACAGATACTGAGAATTTCCAGAATTTTCTGTTTTTGTTTACCTTTCCAGCTTCCGCGATGCTTTGCTTCCGTGCCAAATTTTAGTTTGCAGCTTTGCATTTACTACAACTGCAATAAAATACTTGTTTCTCTTACTATAAATCTTGCACTTTTCAGGACAAATGCATTCACATTTCTGATGTATTCTTGGTGTTTTTCAATAAAGGCTTAAAATTAAAATAAGCGTAACCACAACGAAAGGTGCGACTTCACAAATTACTTGGTCTCATTTCCTACAAACTATCGCCTATCTTCACTCCAGCAGAATGATGAGAGTGCGATCATCCCTTCCTTGCCAAAGCATTTCCCCATCAAAGTGGACCAGACCGTATTTCCGCGCTCGCAGCAGGATCCCCACCAATTTATTGGAAATTGTCACATAGGCATCAAACAATCTTCCAAAAGTTACACAAATGTTTCCATCCGGGCCGGCTTCTCCGTATCTTCTAATAATATAAAGTAACTCTTCGACTTCTTTCCCGACCAGGGTATGTGCATCTTTGCCCCTCTGCTCGGTTTTAGATCCCTTTTTGGGATGCCCGTATTCTTGCCCCTCTCTCTGCAGCCGCAAAGTCACCGCATGGGAACCACTGAAAGGATTGCATCTCTGATAGTCCCTGTGGTCATCGGCCCATTCCTGCCACTTCTGTCTGAGCCTTGTTGTTCCGTCCTGTCCTGGCGTCCCTGGCACCTTGTGATTGCCTCCACTTTCTGCCATTTCTTTTTCAATGTATTATTAGGATCCTCTAATCCTGGAAGGCCATCAGAGCCACTTCTTTCCCCAAAATAATCCGCAGCTGAACAGCAGGATTCGCTTTTATCTCTCACTTGCATTGGAGAATTTCCGGCTGGTTTTGCCTTTCGAAACCCTAGGCTGCAGCCTTGGACACCGCAGGCTGCCTGTCAGCCCCGCGGATCACCGAATCAGGGCGGGATCATTATGATTGACGGTCCAATCAACCAATAGAAGGAGACCCTCTATCAGTACACCAATGGGGAAGAACAGAAGGTGGGAGTGCCGCTTGCCCATTGGGCAATGTTGTAAACTGTTGGTGTTCTTTCCCAGTAATACAAAATTATACTGCTTACTGTTCCAAATATTGGATGAAATATTCACTCTTTAGTCTACTCGCTTATTTTGAGTTTGTTTTCAATGAGTTAAGTTCGCAACACAACAATGCTCAGAGATAGATTTGAAACAGCGAGTTAAAAGGAAAGGAAATGTTTGCATATATGGAGCCTTTCATGACCTTAGGACGTCCCAAAACGCCAATGAAGTACTTTTAAAGTGTATTGTGGAGAGGTAGACAAATGGGTAAACTATTAGAGACCATTGTCAAGGATAAAATTAATTCTTACTTGGACAAGCATGGGTTCCTGAGAGACACACAGTCCAGATAGGTTAAAGCCAAACTGTGTCTGACTAACCTTACTGAGTTCTTCGAGGTAGCAGAGATGGGTGATGAAGGATGTCGTCTTTATATATGAACTTTCAAAAGGCATTTGATAAAGTACGAAGCACACATACATGGTATGAAAGGATGAAACCTGGGCAGGATACAGTGAGCCATTTACAAGTAGACACGTTTATGGAAACTGCACAAAAATGACGCAAAATAAGTTAATTGTTGAAAAGGAGAGTTGAGGAGAACAATTATATATATCTTTTATAGATTTTTTCTCTCAGTGCAACAATCTCTGATGGAGAGGAGTGGCAGATCTGATTTCTGCCCTTTGCCCTGTTTGCTTTGGGTCGGTTAAAGTCGCCTGCTCCGCTCGCTTCCTCAGGAACAGGAGCAACTTAAAGGCAATTGCACACCACTAACAGTAATATTCTTTTTCATTGTACAGAATCTCATTTGTAATTGTGTGCTTTGTTTAACTTAATTTCTACCCCATGAATGTGAAAAGAGATACGGGTTTTTTTGTATAATGATACTGAAGAAAATAATTTCAAACAAAAACATAAAAATAAATGCATATAATGCAGCAATACTCGACGAAATGAATAAAATAATTCAATTTGGAAGTAGTTTAAAAAAGCAGGAATGCAGTGATAAGAATATAAAATCAGGGGTGACAATATAAAAGGTGGTATGTTCTCTGACCCGGGGATGGGAGGGTGGGTGAGTCAGTGCCGGAACTGATATTCAGGGATGGGGAGGGGGGGTCGGGATTGTTTAGTTGTCGGACGGGAAGATGGCGCTGTGCAGTGGGAATGTGTTTCGGAGATTTTTGTTGCTTTTAGCTCAAGAAAACCTGGAGTTCCGGCTCCCGGTGAGTCTGAGTCGGGCTGGGTTCAGCCCGCCCGGTGATATCAGGAGTGGGGTTGTAACTGGAGCAGTGACTGAGTTCCACATGAGATCGGGTCCCACTTCACTAACAGAAAACTCTGGAAACACGGTGGTAGCATTGCCAGTGGAGAATTTGCAGCTTGTCCTGTTTCTATTTCAAATTTCCAACACCCGCAGCATTTTGCTGCTATTCAAGGGACGACATCTCGGCGTCCTGTTCAGAAATGTCTGTTTTTCTAGGACAGTTGGTGCTCGCAGTATCTCAGCCAAATTCGTGTCAAGTGTGAGCTCCGATATCTTGCAGCAATCACTCCAGACAGGGCGGGCTGTCAAGTTGTAATGAGCATCTATGATCTGCAGGGCCTCTGCCACCTTTCGTAGTCTCATTGTGGCGCTTTTTAAGGGGTGGAACCTCCACTCGCTCCCTGCAAGACAAATGTCGGGGAGGGGGAAGAGCCCGCATTACCTCCACCAGGAGTTCCTGCTTTGCTGGCTGCCAGGCTTCGGTCCTTTACTTCTTGCGGGTGGGGTGGATAAAATAGCGGTGGAAATGGGCCTTATCATATGGAATAAGATAAGAACCAAGCCAATGAAGTCTTGACTCTAATAAAAGCCTCCATATTATATTAAGAAAAAATGTAATTATCCCTCACAGCGGGCATCTCTCCACCCAATGACAGTCAGGCATCAAATTGTCCAGTTACTTGGATTGATACTAGGGCTGTTCATTAACAATATAGTTAAAGGTTTGTGGAGAACTTTCCACATTGGATGACATGAAGATATGTCAGGTTTTAAGAACCTTGGGTGTAAAAGATTTGTGGCAAAGCTAGGTGGAATGGGTCTGTGCCTGGAAACCCATTGTCAGGGAGTTCTAATAGGGTTATGGTAGGGGTATCTCCAAGCATATATGCTCCATTCATAGTAGAACAACAGAACGTTGCCATCAGTCCAAAAAGCCATTCTGCCTACCACACAATTGAGCAACACGATGTATGAATCCTGTTGTGAAACCAAATACATGGGCCATATGTCCCAGCAACTGGCTGAACGAATCATACAGCATGTTCCTTTGGTTGTTTGTATTAGTTAGAATACAGACTGTATTCAACCAGCCAGCACTTGCAAAGCCCAAAACAAAATATTTACTGTTAGATGTGATTCTGCGATTGGGCAGCACTTGTTGGACAATCCTAAATGTGCTAATAACTACACTAACAATCAATTTCAGATAATTAGTCTAAGCTTTTGTGTGACTCACTTACGCTTTCTAGAAGTGACATACATTCAAATGTAGGGACTTGTTCTCTACAAAGAAAAGGCATATGTTCAGGCCTTGTGCCTTTTTTGAATTACCCTGAAGCATGGGGAGCCAACAGTTCCTGTTGCTTTCTCCATGGCAATGCCTTAGTCAATTAGAGTGGACTAGCCAACCAGTTAGCACTACTTTTCTCCAGTAGTATAAATTGTGATTGTTTGAAATTTGGCATTCTTGCATTTATCCTGATGAATGCAAGAGGAAAAATTTCGGCAATATGTTTCTCTTTTCAGCAGTATTCAAGCTCTGTACTACAAAGTGACTACTTTATAGTTCTTGCATTTTTCAGTAACTTACTTGAAAATTCGCTCCTCTTATCATCTTCCCATTAGTTTGGTGGCCTATAGAATTCACTGAATAGCATAATTAGCTCTATTGCTATTTAATTCTAACCAAATAGGCACTGTCTTTGGCCTCTCAACTACATCATTCCCCTCCAGGTGGAAGCATTGACCAGTACTCCGCCCTACTATTTTTTCTATATTTCTTGCCAGGAATATTAAGATTCTAATCCTCCACTTCTTTGCACTACCTTGTGCGATTTCCTGCCCCATGTGCCTGAAGATCTGTAGGCTGAGAATTGGCCTGTTCAGTCACATGAAGACCCATGGCAGAAACTTGCAACCCTGAGTAGATGTCATCCTTGAATTGAAGGACAGCCTATGATGGCAACTTGTGCCTGCAGCTCACTGACCTTATTTACTACCCTCCATGCACTTACATGTACATCAAACTCACCTTAGATTCTTTGAATTTTCCCCCAGTCTGATCCTTTCTTCCTATTTCTGGACTACTCTTTACTCTGTGCTATTTACCCTCCCAGTATTCTGTGCACCTTCTTTCTCTAAGGTTCTTATCTTAGGCCCATTATCTTGTCAAATTAGTTTAAGTCCCCCCTCCCCTTCCCAGTATTAGTTAACTTGTACTAATGATGATTTGATGAATCCTTAGCAGTCTGATAACATGTTTTAAAAATTTTCCTTTCTAGTCCATGAATAATGAGTGTAATTGTTGTAATGCTGTAAACTTTGCTGATGGTGCCATCATATGCCTGTATACACCATTTGATGGTTTAGAGCACTATTGTTTCCCTTTGGTACTTGGCTCTGCAGCCCCAGATGAATGCTCTTTCTGATGTGTGTTAAAAGTTCTAATTGAGCTTAATTTGGGTTGTTCATTTCACAATGTAACTCCCAGACCTGGGATCTCTACCACCTAGAAGGATAAAGGCAGCAGGCACATGGAAGCACCACCATGAGGTTTCCCTCCAAGTTACACACCATCTTGACTTGGAATGATATTGCTATTCCCTCACCGCTAGGTCAAAATTCTGGAACAAAAACCCCGGCAACAGCATCTTCACCACATGGACTGCAGTAGTTCAAGAAGGCAGCTTGCCACCACCCTCTTGAGGGCCATTAATGATGGGCAAAATTATGGCTGTGCTGGCAACGCTCACATCCCATGAATGAATGAATAAAAAAAGATCTTTTCAGTGTGCGTATGTGTGCATATTATCTAGCACAAAATCTATCCTTGTGGTGCAAAATGAATAGTAACTTTCAGGTAATGCATTCTAGTCCAATAAAGAGAAAATAGTCAATTCTCAAGTTGAAGGTCAACTCTGGTGAAGTATCTAGCGAGCTTTGCTGATTCAACCTGCATGCCATTCAGTGATCCTTCTAAACATGAGATAACATCACTGTATTGCTCTCTGTGTTCTTTGTGATTCAAAGCTATTGATATAAAAATCTGAAGTAATTGTCATAATTTTAATGCCACCTGACTGCTAATTCATTAGACTATCCTCACTTGTCCAGAGTGGTTCTCAAGACTATCATCACAGGTTTGAAGAATTGTAAAAATCTTATTTAATATCTTTTTATTCCTTAGTAACATTACGTAGCTATTATTAAGCACACCTAAAATGCCCCATGCAAAAGATAGAAGATGGATATTGCAGCCCAGATTAGAAAGTTCTGTGCTGTGATGAAGGAAGTACTTGTTAACTGAATGCACCTTGTTTCAAAAGGGTATGATTCAGCTGCTTTTCAGAATTTATATGTCTGTTGTGCCAACCAAATACCTTTTTTGCTTGTTTCAGGAGCTTAAATCCCTGTTTTCTCTTTGCGGTGGACAGTTAAGATGTGAAGAAAACTTTGATGAAAAGGTAGGTTGTAGTATAGCCTCAGTTTGTACCATAATATACTAATATAATCAAACAATGCTACATATGCAGAATTATGGATTTGTTTATAATTGTTATGTGAAATCTCAAGTTATACTACACTCTGATTCTCCTTGGTATATTGTTGTTTTCAGTATGATGCAAACTGATTTGTTTGTGGGATTTTCTGTTTATGAGCTATGTACTCTTGTGATGGTTGGCTGTGCAAGCATCTGTTTGTACATCAATATTCAGAAAACAGTGTTAAAGCCTTTTGAGGGTGAGAGTAATTTTTAATGGCTGATGATGATCACCAATTTTCCACAATCAGTACATATTATTCTACACTTTGCATTTCAGACTAAATTACCAGCCTAATTTTTCCATCCTTGTGGCCTTCGTCATGTTCTCCCAGGCCAGTTTTCACCCCCTCTACCATCAAACAAAAACTATTAAGCCTGCCCACCTAAATACCTGTAAAATGAGAAACTAAATTTAAACCTTAAGACAAACTGCAGGTGTTCAAAACTTGAAATAAAAGCAGAAAATATCTAAAGGCTAGGCAATGCCTATTGAAGAATTTGAAGTCTTATGAACTTCATGGGGGAGATTGAAGCCCTTATCTAATAGTATGTTCTTCACTTCTTAAAGTGGGTGTTTGACATGGAGAAAAACTGATTCACTATTTTCAATGCCTCAATGCCTATTTTTTTCCATATCCCTCTGTGAGGCACCTCGGGATATTATTCTATGTTAAAGGTGCTTTATCAATAATGTTGTTGAGGCTCAAATGCCCCGGTATCAAATCCTATGCCACGACAGGACCAGTAATGGGAAAGGTATCGAAATCACAAATCCTTGCCTGCTTAGTCTTAGTGCATTTAAATATGAACAGGGCTGGTGTCCTGAGGGACCTGCAATTCCTATGTTTGAGTTTTGGCTCACAGAATTCCATTGAGTGCAAGGTCTGTTAAAGGGAAAATGTAACAAAAAAGGATTAGCTGTATCTGCCTGTGTAACTATTGCCATAATCTATTATTGGACTTATTTCATGAAGCACTAGCAGTTTGTGATGGTATTTGATTTTAGAGTTGTTACATATCATCTCTATGCTGCATAGAGATGATTTGTCTATTTAATGATGCTCCTTTGCCTATTTTTCTGATTTGGAATTTTATTGCCAGTTCTAATTCTCGATGCAGTTTTCACTCACTTTTCCAAGTAGATGTGTAAAGCTGCATTTTCAGAAATGTTAGAAGTTTAAAAGCACATGTTTGTTGGAGACTGATGAACATAAACGTTCAGATTCCCTAATGTTAAATTAACTCTGAAAATTTCCTAGATGTGAAATTCCATTTAATACCAATGTTTTTGAATTTTGATTCACATTGACTAACGTGCTTTTAAAAGTTTCATCAACACAACATTGCTGAAGTTCCAAGGTGATTTAATGTATATGTTTCTTTTTAGTCCCCATTCTGGATTTTACACATTCCCTCCGAGGAAATGGCAAAAGGAATCATGAAACGGACAGTGTGTGCAAAGTAGGTGCTTCACGTAATTGATGCAATGGCGTTGGATAATAATATTTCCATCTCTATGATCAGTAAGTTCGCAGATGACAGAAAAATTGGTGCTGTCGTAAATAGTGAGGAGGAAAGCCTTAAATTACAAGATGATATAGATGGGCTGGTAAGGTGGGTAAAGCAGTGGCAAATGAAATTTAATCCTGAGAAGTGTGGGGTGATGCATTTTGGGAGGACTAATACAGCAAGAGAATACACAATGACTGGTAGGACCCTAGGAAGAAGATCTGAGGGACCTTGATGTACATGTCCATAGATCCCTGAAAGCAACAGCACAGGTAGATAAGGTGGTTAAGAAGACATATGGGATACTTGCCTTTATTAGATGAAGCATAGAATATATGAGCAGGGAGGTTATTTTGGAGCTGTATAAAATGCTAGTTAGGCCACAGCTGGAGTACTGTGTGCAGTTCTGGTCACCACACTATAGGAAGGATGTGATTGCACTGGAGAGGGTGCAGAGGAGATTCAGCAGAATGTTGCCTGGGCTGGAGCGTTTCAGCTATAAAGAGAGACTGGATAGGCCAGGGTTGTTTTCCTTGGAACAGAGAAGGCTGAGGGGGGACCAGATAGAGATAAACAAAATTATGAGGGGCATAGATAGGATAGATAGGAAGAAACATTTCCCCTTAGTGGAGGTGACAATAACCAGGGGGCATAGATTTAAGGTAAGGGGCAGGAGATTTAGAGGAGATTTGAGGAAAAATCTTTTTACCCAGGGGGTGGTTGGAATCTGGAATACACTGCCTGAGGGGGTAGTAGAGGCAGGAACCCTCACAACATTTAAATATTTAGATGAGCACTTGAATTGTCATAGCATACAGGGCTATAGGCCAAGTGCTGGAAAATGGGATTCCAAAGGGTGGGTGCTTGATGGCTGGTGTGGACACAATAGGCCGACGGGCTTGTTTCTGTGTTGTATAACTCTATGATTATGTCTCTAATTGTTTGTATATTGAACTGTGACCCATGCTAATGGTGCCAGCCCCTGACATATGTGTCACTGGGATTTATTAAGGTTGGTTGTTGTGCACAGCTTGTTGAAAATGGGCTGTGTAGTGCTCTGCATGATACTCGTGTGTAAGGAGCAAGGGTCAATAGTGGTCGTAGTGAAATACAAAAGTGGCTGCTATTGTCGAAAGTATGGTATCAGTATTCAGTTGAATGCAGTAAGAAAAATAAGTACTTGCAGAAATTCTTTATTTATTGCACAGTCTAAGCCCAACTGACAACTTTAGTTATTTTATTTAATTGAAGTAAACAGTGAAAAATAATTTTTTGCTTGTCTTCATTCTCCCTCCCATTTTTTTAACTTTCTTCACCTTTCTAAAAATCCATTTATTATCTTCTCTTTATCTGTTCAATCAGTCAGTTAATTTAAAGCTCTGATAAATTCATCTAAACAGCAGCCCATTTATTAAATTATAGATTCCTAATATTTCCCACAACTTATATTAGACTAAATGGTCTATAATTACCAGATTTTCTCACTTTTGAACAAAGGTGTTACATCAACTACTCTACTGCTGTATAGAGATATATTTTATACTCTATCCATCTCGTATTGGAAAACTTCCCACTAATCTGTTAACTTGTTTTCTAAATTTTCTTCCCATTTGATTAGGTCAGATCCGTTTATATCTCACTGAACTGTGGCATTATCTTAAACTCATTGGCCTGGATTTTCGTAGACCTAAGATGGCAAATGGACCCTGGATCCAGAAGTTTCGTTCCCATATCTGGCAAAAGCCATTGTGGGGGTGGGGGAAATCCAAACTTAGCAAGGCCGTTTGAACTGAGTGCTGAGTTGAAACAGACCCCATTTTCACTGGAGCAAGGGCCTTTTCCCACAATGTGAGAGTTATGAATTTTTAGGATAGATGAATCAGGTCTGTAGAATTGTCAAGATATCAAGTTATTTAAATCCCCTACCCTTTAAAAATTGAAATTAAAACTGCCTGCTTGTGTCTGAGAGTCAAAAAAATGTTCTAGTAGTTTCAATAGCTGTTTGTTGACATAATCCTAAATGTTATCATGATAGACTTATTACTGTTTGACTGTTTTCCACAATCTATCATTAGCACAGTAAGGGGCTGTAAGTTCACAGTTTGATTGACAACTCAGAGGTTACTGAAGAATTAATTGTCTTTGATGTGGGGTTACGAATACAAATTTTTTTTTCATAATGGATTAGGTACTTGAGGGGATTTAATTGTATTGAATGGGCTTTCATGAACGGGAGTGCTATTTGTATAGTAAAATCTGCAATGGATATTTAGAACTTTATTTTATTTAATCTCAGTATAGCTCTTGAGGCCTGCCCATGGTCTATACTGGCTGAGTTGAAACATAGAAACTAGGAGCAAGAGTAGGCCATTTAGCCCTTCGAGCCTGCTCCTCCATTCATTATGATCATGGCTGATCATCCAACTCAATAGCTAGTTGGATGGAAGGTGTAAGGGCAAAGGGTGGTAGGTGGGGGGGTAGTCATGAATCGGCACTAAGTTGGCATAAGTGCTATAAAGCGCCATGGGGGTAGGCGGGTGCTGTCTGTATCTTTGTTACAGAATTCTCCGCCACTGCCACTGTCCTTTTCTTGTCTCCTATTTCCCTGGGAGTCATTTATTCATGTAAGTAAATGATGAAACTATCCCTATGCATCTGTGGTTGTTTGAGTTTACATCAGTCTCAGAATTTCCAGAAGAGGCCACAAGTTAAAGGAACAGATGCATTGATAAGTCTGAAATAAGCCTGTTCAGGAGTGAAATCAGAAAATATTTCTGCACAAAAAGATTAGAGGTAGTATGGAACTCCTTTCCTCCCCAAAAAGCCTTTGAGCTCAGTCAATTGAACATTTCAAAACTGAGATTGTTAGATTTTTGTTTTTATTAAGGGATATTAAACCTAATGGTAAATGCAGTTAAGATACAAATCCCCCATGATCTAACTAAATGGTGGAACAAGCTCAATTGGCTGACTCTCCTACTCCTGTTCTTGTGACCCTAAAAAATAGAAAATGCTGGAAATTCAGTCAGCATTTAAAAGAGAAAGAATGGTTAATGCTTAAGGAGAGATTCTCTATCAGAACTCTAATTCCTAATATTCTGCAGGAGAACCACTCAAGTATTTTTTCAGTTGCTGATTGAAATCCTTCCATATGCTGACACAGGAGTCCCTGGTCCTACTGGCTATTGTTGGAGAACCAGAGACCTGATCATTGTTTTGGTGGGGACCAGAGAGTACCTGCAATCATAGGCAGTTCCCTTTCAGCCTGAGCTGTTGTAAACTCATCAGTCTGCAAAGGTTTTGGCACTAGTTCTAGTCTAATTTTTTTGCGCTCCCAGCAGATTGATGTAAAAGAAAATGAGATGCAAAGCTGGAACTGTTTCCTATTTCCTCATTCATATATATCCAACGGCCCTATACAATGCAAAGACAGCTTGAGTCATCTCACCTCCCTGGAGAAGCCCTGGAAATTTCGGGGTAACATAAAGGGGCATTGGTCCAGGTAAGTTGATTGCCTTTAAGTGACTTTTGTGCCTGGGACATGGGTGTTGCCTGGATGAAAATGTCAGAAAAATTGGCCCATTTATCTGTTAAGGAAAGCTCTTTCAAAGCATGATAGCTTACAACAGACTAATGGAAGAATTGCAGTACAAGTATTTCTCCCGGTGTTGCACCTCAGCCACAATATGGCAGCAGCATCCATGTTTAAAGTAGTTGCTTTGGACACAACAACCATGCTTTACTTTGCAGATCAATATTTGAATTGTGGGGTCAAGGAAGAACACATGAAGAGCTATGTAACTCACTGAAAAATTACCCTGCAGACAGAATGGTGTGTATGCACAGGAATCATCTACATTGTCTGGTATATGTAACTAAAACTGTTAGTCTGAGTTAAATTAACTATGTTTATTTTCCTACTTCAGATCCCATTTCTTCAGTGTGGTTCAACATATCAGATAAACGTTTATGCATTCAATAAAACATTGACACATAAAGAGAGGATTCAAAAGATAGATGTATGTATGATATTTTATCTTAGTGTCTTTGACTTAGCTTATATTTACTTTCATACTACCATTGATTAGTTTAGAGTTCTGAGATTATGATTGGGATAAGAGCTTCCTCGATGCCTCCGTTGGTAACTAATAGTAAGTGTGGTACTAAGCCACACACAACAGGAAGATGTTGGGTTTTATCCCTGTTCTTCATTGAATGAGATGGTCACAAGGGGGTATTAAAATTAGTCTTAGCACATCTAGGCTAGGGTGGGAAATGTAAATCGAGGTGACTACTGTGAAAATTTGGACATGGGATCAGGTTGTGTTCTGATAATCGACACAGTAGCTGAGCTGGTGACACTCCCAAACACATGGAAAAATGAGAACAGGAGTACGGTATCAGATAAGAGCTCTGTTGCTGGAACAGGGATCCTTATCTTCAGGAGAGATGGGGACATTTATGACAAAGCAAAGAAAATGATTTGCCTAAGAATTGCTTCATTTAAAACAGTTACTTGTATCAAGTTTGATACTTGTGTCAAAATAATTGAGGGTCTTTTAGAATATCTTTTCTGGGAAAATTTTTGTTTTTAATATTTTCATTTGCCATTTTAACTATGCATGTCACTCAATAATTTCTTAAAGCAGCCTTTACACTTTTTCTCCAGCCAATACTTTGCTCTGTTTTACTAATTTTACTGTTCACTTTCTTTTCAATAAAGCTGACAGCAGCAAGCATTTTAATAACTGTTAAGTTTTTCCATCAAGCTATTTATGCCTCGTTTCCCTCGTGTATTACTACTTTCATCTACAATCATACCAGTGTAGGGTGCCACTTGCAAAGATAGACAGTAAATCTGAGACTAAACAGCTCATGCTTATGTATCTCATTGTGGCTAACTATTAACAGCAGTGGCCTGGGAGTAAGCCATCTCCCTACTTGGCTTGTGATACAGAAAAGCCGAGAATGAAAAAATAAATATTCCAAAAATATAGTATTATGGCCAGACTTCAAGGCTGTTGCATGATGGGGCTCAATATTTTACCCTGCCATCACTGGTGCTCTGTGGCTACTGCTCTTACAGTCTACAGGATATACTGCAGAAACATACATGATCATTTCGATACCACCTTCCTTCCCAGTCACCTCTACCACCAAAAGACAAGGGAGTAGGATTAAGTGACTTGCTTTTTCAAAGAGCCATCATGGACACAATGGGATGACTGACCTCCTTCTCTGCTATCACCATTCTATGACTCTAATGACACAAGCAGCATTGATGGTAGCAAAATCACTTCAAAGTTACACATCATTCTGATTTGGGCATATATTGTCATTCCTTCATAATTGATGGATCAATATCCTGGTATTACCTCCTAAACCACTGTGGAAACATCATCACCACATGGACTGCAGTGTTTCATGGAGAAGTTCACAATTCTCTTCTTGAGGTGATTAGCTATGGGCATTATTAAGGTCTTTTGGGTATCACCCAGATCCTGAAGGAAAGCAAAATCAAGGCACCCAGCAGTCAGAATGGGAATGTGTAAGATGCATGTGTGCTGGTTAAAGAGTGAGTGGAAACATGCCTGAAGGTCAGGGAGAATGATGGGGACAGGATTCCTGCTGGTTAGAAAAGGTACATTGGCTGAAGAAAAAGTGGTAAAAGATCCTTTGATACACAAGTAAAGTTAAGATAATCTACTGGTTATTATACTAGAGCACTAATCCTGAGGTGGTAATTTCAAATCCCACTATAGCAACTTGTGAAATATATGATGATTCTTCATAAGAAAAGTAACCTTGCAAACTGCGAGCTTGTTGGAGATACCCATTTGAGTTACCAGTGGTTGATGCAAAGGACCTGCAACACTACCTGGCCTGGTTTGCAGATGTCTAGGGATGTGCAATGTCAATATCTCCCACATCCCAAGAACAAAATAAAAGTGTGTTCAGAGGAGTCAGAGAACCTGACGTGTTCTATACAAGTTGCTGCAGAGAAAATGTCTAGTCTAGAATTTGCTTCCCTAAACCCAGCATAAGGATAAGGCACCCTTCATCCCTGAATTTCACTGTTATAATGGTTATATTTCATTTATTTCTTATAACCATAAAAATGGAGTTTCAATGTTAATCCAAATGGTCTTATTTATTAGAAAGTTTGAATGAAGTGTGGAGCATTGTTGCATAAGACAATCATAAAAGGCTCAGAGTAAATTCATTATCAAATCACTAATTTAGCTAATAGTGCATTTACCTAATTATTGAAATTGTCAAAAAGTTAATAAAATATTTATTCTGAGTGGTGAATTGTGTTGGGTGTAACATGTGGTTTTATCTTAACTTTTGTTTCATGTGTTTTACAGAATTTAGAATTTCTTCCCTTTCAAGGAACAGTGAACCTAAAGAATCCAGAGCATGCGTTCTGGTTACTTGAAGACTATGGTACAGACCCGAATAATGCTCCAGAGAAGCCCTTTTCTATTTACTTTGGAAGATGGGTGAGATTTATAGAACACACACCTTAAGGGAAATTCAATATTAGCTTATAATTAACTTTTATTAATACTCCTCCCTCGCTGGGTAAATACGCCGTCTGAACAACAGGGTTAGTCAAACCAGAAAATGTCAAACTTTTAACCCTCGTCTGCATTGTGTTAGTTGACCTCAACCAAACTGGTAGTAGCATGCTTCAATGACCTCAATGCCTGGCCTGCATGGGATCCAGCTAGGACTCCTACTGTGTGCCCTATGGTTTAAAAAAAAATGCGTATAGATATTGAGTCTTTTCTGTGATGACTTCCTTGATCAAATTGCCTGTGGAGACTTGGGGGCCAAAAAACCGACAGTGCATTTGGGGCATCTATGTTGTTTCTTATTGGAATGGATAGAGAATAGGACAGAATATGGCTATGGGGGATTTCCTTAGCTAAAGGAGTTTGGTGCTACGTCGATCTGTCCTTGATGGGACTGCCAGGATGATATTGCCACTGGAAAAAAAAATCCTTCCCATCCTGACTCTGGTTCCCTAGCACAATATACACTTGCATGAAGCAGGCAAGCAACGCTTTAAGCCAGGGGCAGAGACCTTGGTTGTCTTTCAGCAGTCATTTGCAGAGCTGACATTAATGAAGGGGGCCTGTTGTGCTGCGCTCTTTCATTCGCTTCAATAGCTGTCCAACACCAGTAGTTCCACCTTCCCCACCCAACCCCTCCATCCAGCTCCACCTCTACTGGTAGGTGATCACCTACTTATATAAATAGCTGGACCCTGGGTTTGCAGTGGGTCCAGGGTGGTAACTATGTGGTGCACCTATGATCCTGCTCATCCCATTATGTCAGCAGAACAGGAGCATGAGCTTTGTATCTTGTTGTCTAGGCACACACCTGAAGAGTGGACACTTGATCAAGAGGGAGCAGGAGTATTTATCTATAGCACTGTATCCTCTGAGACCCAGAATGTTCAAGGGAAGTGAAGGGGAATTAGGAGGTTTAAATAAAAATGTTCCTATATTGAGGAAAAACACTCTCTTTAAGCAATTGTGAGTGGTCGGCATCCTTCCATTTGCAAGAGACGTTGGGAATGCAGTCTTAGAACTTTGGTGAGAAGAGCTGAGATCATCTGCTGCACTTCTTTTGATGTCTAAACAAACTGATTCTGGAAATGCAAAGTCTGCCACATGTGAAATTGTTTCTTGCTGGTGGTGCAGGATGATCTCTGCTGACGTTTTGTTGTAGGACTGGCGTCTGCTTTGGAGCTTCTGAAACCATATGCTGTCATGGTGGTGAACTACCCATAGCTGGTGTCTCCATTTGCATCGATCAACAGCTAAAGTTTCCCACTTGTCGTGATTGATGTTGAGGGCTTTCATGTCTCTTTTGACAGCATTCTTGAATTGAAGGTTTGGTTGTCCTGTTGGTCTCTTGGCATTGCTCCTCCCTGTATAGCATATCCTTGGAAATGCAGCCAACTTCCATCCTGTGCACATGCCCAGGCCAGTGAAGCCTTTTTTGATTTTTGCTAGCATGCTTGGCATGTTTGCCCTAAAAAGGACTGCTTTATGGTGATTTTGTGATGCTGAGGATATGTTGTGGACATTAGAGATAAAAGTTAAGTCATTTTCTTGCTAGGTGTAAGTTGTCCAGGCTTTGCTACCATGCAACAATGTGTGAGGATGCAAACCTTGTAGAAGGACATCATGGTACTGTGGGTTGGTTTGTTCTTCCATGCCATTGTTCTTCCATTCTTTCCAAAAACAAAATGTTGGTCGGCCAAAGTTGGTGGCTGCCATTCTAGTGTATGCGCTGAGCTTTACATCTTGAGACAGGTTTTCTGTCACCGTGGATCCAGGGTAGCAGCATTTGCTGACTACTTCCAGTGGTGTGTTGCTGAGTCTGATCACAGACAGAGACACAATACCCTGTCCCACATTTGTACTTTTATTGACACTGATGGTAAGGGAAAACATGACACAGGCATGGGACAGCTGATTCATGAGCCTTTGGAACTGGTCTTCCTCGTTAGCTAGTGCAGCATCTTCAGTATACAGAAGTTCTCTGATCAGGGCATGCTTCACTTTTGTCTTGGCTTTCAATCTTGATAGATTGAGGAGTTTAAGCGATAAACAATGAAGGATTAATACATCCTATAGAGAATTGGTAAATTCATCAATTTTGTTGAAGTTAGAAATCTTGACCAAAAGTTTAGGTATATATTTCATTATTTAACATGTTTTGTTTTTGTTTTAATTAGTATTGATCAAAAATACTAGAAATAGTATACCCTTAAAAATGATTTGGCGAATTAATGAAGTAAATCCTTAACCTGCTGCCATGATCTGTTTCTGTTTTAGCTTGCTGATGGTCGAAGGGAGCTGATCAACTTGTACAGTGTGAAGAAGCGTCACTTCATTGGTAATACCAGCATGGATGCAGGTCTCTCCTTTCTAATGGCAAATCACGCTAAAGCAGGAGCTAATGATTTGGTATTTGATCCATTTGTGGGAACAGGTAAGTAGAAGATTGGTGAAGCAGACACCAAGTTCATACTTTATTCCATTTTTGTCTGCTAATAATTTAGTTCCTTTTCCCTTTGCATCTTAAATAATTCCAAGGACAAATTGTACAGAAAACGCACAGATGCAATTTAAACAGTTACTTGGTACTGAACTTGAATATTACTGGAAAGAGAGACATATTGCTGAAGCTTTTTGTCTTGCACTTATCATGACAAATGCAAGAATGCCAAATTTCAAATGATCACAATTTATACTGTAAGAGAAAAGGCTGCTGTTTGATTGGCTGAGGCATAATCATGCAGAAAGCAATGGGGAACTGTAGGCTCTCCAGGCTCCCAGGTAATTCAAAAAAGAAACAAGACTTAAACATATTCCTTTTCTTTGCAAAGAACAGGTCCCTGGGTAGGAATGTATGTTACTGCTAGCAAGCATAAATGAGCCCCATTACAAGCTCAACTGACTATCTTAAATTGGTTGTTAGTGTAGCTATTAGCATACTCAGGATTTTCAGCAAGTGCCACCCAATTGTTGAATCACATCTAACAGTAGATGTTTGCACAGCTGCTCTGTGGAGAGAAAGACAGAGTTAATGTTTCGAGTCTGTATGACTTCTTCAGAGCTGCTCTGAAGAAGAGTCATATGGACTTGAAACGTTAACTCTGTCTTTCTCTCCACAGATGCTATTAGATCTGCTGAGTTGTTCCAGCGTTTTCTGTTTTGTTTCAGATTTCCAGCATCTGCAGTATTTTGCTTTTATTAAAGGAACATACTATTTGGTTTGATCACCCAATCATTGCAATGTACAGCCTCTGTACCTAACATTGCAACAGTATTGAAATTCATTCATGACATTGGTGCCTGTGTGATGCCAGGTATGCAGGTTGTAAGTCCCAATGATTGGCTGATTGAATCAAACAGCATGTTCTTTCGATTGTTCATAATAGGCAGAGTACAGATCGTACTCGATCAACCTGCACTTGCAAAACTCAAAAATAAAATGACTATTGTTAGATGTGGTTCCGCAATTGGGCAGCACTTGTTGAACAATCATGGGTGTGTTAACAGCTATACTAACAACCAATTACAATGATCAGTCAGGCTCGCAGTGTCACTCATTTACGCTTGCTACAAGTGACATACATTCATACATAGGAGGACCTGTTCCCTGCAAACCAAAGGAATATGTTCAAGCCTTGTGTCTTTTTTTGAATTACCTGGGAATTTGGGGAGCCTATAGTTCCCCATCGTTTTCTCAATGGCAACGCTTCGGCCAATCAGAGTTGGCTTGCCAAACAAATCAGCACCCATTTCTCCTGTATTAAAATTGTTGTGATTGTTTGAAATTTGGCATTCTTGCATTTGTCTTGAAGAATACAATTTAGTTTAGTTTCAGGTTTCTATCTATTACTTTCTAAAACAATGGTCAGAATTTTCCCATTGGCGATTTGGGGACGTGGCCCGCTCGCCGACGGGAAAATGACGCGGGATGACGTCAGGAGGAACCCCTGACGTCGTCCTGGTTCTTTTCAGGAGGGCAGGCGGACAGCGAAATCAGCTGTCCGCCCGCCGACCTGTCAATGGCCAATTAAGGCCATTTGATTGTTAAAGACCCTGCCCGTACAACCTTAAGGCTGGCAGGCAGGCCAGGAGCCCTAGTGGGCTCTTGATAATACATGAAACCTCATCCACTGGCGGGATGAGGTTTCATGTCCGTTTTTATAAAGTTTATGTGTTTCTTATTAACATGTCCCATCTCGTGTGACATTGCCACAGGAGGGGGACATGTTAATAATTTTAATATTTTTCTATTTTTGGAGTCTTTTTTACCTGTCAGTAATCTCTCTGAGACAGCACTTGCTCCCAGCATGCGCGCGAAAGAGCGCACTTTGACAGATGGGGAATCCCCCCACCCCACCCCGCACAGGAAGCGCATAGCCACTTAATTGGCCCGCCCAATTAAAATGGCGGCGGGCCCCGTTTCAGCGAGGGCAAAATTCTGCCCAATGTATTTTATATTAGTTCCTTGAGGACCTAGCTTCAAATTCATTCTTGTTTTTGCCTTATTCAGGTGCAATTATGGATGGCCTGGATTGAACTTTATCTTTTGTCTTTATAATTTATATGATTAGCATTATCTATACATCTTTCTAAGCACACAATGTAGCTGTTGTTGACTTAAAGACTTGGATTTTGCAGTCAGTGGCGAATGAACAGCATGCATTTCCTTATGTTTATGTTTATGCTTTGCCATAGAACTCCTGTGGGCTGTAATACTGCAATTTGCAGTTATCATACAGTTAAAAATGGCACAACATCCTTCATAGGGGATCTGGAACCTGTGTAAACAAGACAAGCAGTGGTGTGTCTCCTCAACCAATCAAACTGAAGAATCCTTATTGAGTAATGCAAAGTCTAAACCAGGAGGTGTTAGCTAGAATGTTAATTCAAGTAGAATCATACACAGAGTGTGAAAGAAAGAGAGTGAAAGAAAAATACGAATGAGAGAGAGGAGACAGAGAAAGTAAAATCTTAATAATTTTAATTTTGTAGCATCTCAAATAAGAATTAAAATCTGAAGAAATGAGACTCCGTGCTTGTAGAACGTTTTTTTTCAGTGACAGTGAGATTGCTTGGCAGTAATTAGATTATTGTACTGTTAAAATTCACTTTTGCTTGAATGGACAAGCCCTATTTTTTTTCCTGGCGTGTTTAGTGGGTAACTAGTGTGTAAGTGCTGCAACTGCAAACTCTTCATGTCTTTTAATGCCAGGTCTCTCTGTGAGGCATCAGTGTAGCGAAGCTTGTAATAGAACAAGGCAAAGTCAGCAGCTTCTTGATTTCTGTGTTTAACTGTACATGTGCGGACACTACAAGTTTCTGTCTGATATATTCTAATAACAGTGAGCACTGATAAGAACATAATATAAGAAATTGGAGTGAGCCATTTTGCACCACAATTCAATAACATAATTGTTGATTTGAATGTGGCTTGAACTCCACTTTCTTACCTGACCCCCCCAGAACCCTTGACTCCTCTGTGGATCAAAAATTTGTCTAACTTGGCCTTGAATATATTCAATAACCTGGTCTCTATTGCTCTCTGGGATGGATAATGCCAAAAATTAACAGCCCTCTGAGAGAAGAAATTCCTCCTCAACTCTATTAAATGGGAGACCCCTTATTTTGAAACTGTACCCTCTAGTTTTAGATTTCCCCACAAGGAGAAACATTACTCAGCATTTACCCTGTCAAACACCCGCAATCTTATGTGATTCAGTGAGAGCATGTCTCATTCTTCTAAACTCCAATGAATACAAGCTCAAAGACAGCCCCTTCATTTCAGGAATCAACCTGGTGAACATTCTCTGAACTACCTCTAACGCAATTATATCAGTCCTCAGACCAAAACAGTACACAGTACTTTGGATGCGATTTCACCAATGCGCTGTACAATTGTAGCAAGACTCCCCTACTTTTATACGGCATCCCTCAAGCAATAAAGGCTAACATTCCATTTTCTTCCTAACTACTTGGTGTGCATCCATGCTAACTTTTTGGGATTCCTCCCATCAATAATAGAAAAGCAGAATATTATTTAAATGGAGAGAGGCATGCAGATGATGCAGTACAGAGGGCTCTAGGAGTCCCCATACATGAATCAGACTGTTACTCTCACTGTTACTCCTACTGCAATATCCAGGTCACTGATTTTCCTACTTGTTCTTTGGGTGGATCACGTTGTTGTGACAGAGTGCTGCACATATCAGCAAAACTGTGCTCCACCACCAAAGTTTGGGCCATCACAGTCCAGTTAACTTTGAGACAAACATTGCTAAAGATCAATCTGTTCAGTTGTGAGACTAAGTCTTACAGATCTGTTTTCGTATGTCAGACTGTGGGACAGTCAGCGTGAGTAGTCATTTTCAGCTGGTTTTCTGATGGGGGGAATGGGTGGAGCCTGCTGGTCTATTGTCAAAGTTCCTGTTTGAGATGGCGAGTGCCACTGCAGAACTTCAGACGAGCAATTCTATAGGCCTGTAAATCTCTTTCAGTATTATATTGATAGCTTAATATCCTGATACAGCAGTTCATTTTTCGTGGTCGTATCTTGTTTTTTTCTAGGTAGTCTTCTTGTAGCTTGTGCACATTTTGGAGCATACGTATGTGGGACTGACATTGACTACAACATTATTCATGGGCGTGGTAAGTAACCACATAGTGACCAAACCCTTTTGTAAAGCATTGCTGATAAAGGAATATTTTCTTTGTTAAAAGTAAATTGGAGTAGATTTGTTTCTCCTGCTTTGTTGTGAAAATTGGTGTTTATTTTAAAAAATAAATCACTGATAAGACCTTTCCCCCTTTAACTTCACTTCAGTGGGTTAATTTTTGAGTTAGATATACATGTTGTGTGAAAGGAAACAACACCTTCCATTTACATAGCACCATTAATGGTTAAATAAAAGTCCCAAGGAAGTTCACAAAAGAAAAGAGGGCAATGGACACCAAGCTATAGAGGGAGAGATTAAGGTGGGTGATTGAAAGCCAGGTTGATAAAATTTTGAGGTTTGGCTCAGTAGTACACTCCTACCTTTGCTTTAGAAGGTTCAAACCCCACTCCAGGACTTGTTTGAGGCTGGATTCTCGTTTCTTTTCAGTGTTATACTGAGGGAGTGCTGCCTTTTGATCAAGATGTGAACCAATGCCCCATCTGCGTGCTGTGAAGGATATTAAAAATCCAATGGCAGAATTTGCAAAATAGTAGAGAAGATCCCTTAGTGTTTTGTCCAACATTTACCCCTCAACCTCTTGCACCAAAACGGATTAACTATCATTTATCTGATTTCTGTTTGTCTGATATTGCTGTATGCAAATTTGCCTGCGCTTAGTAAGCGTTTAATTGGTTTTAATGCCTTGTGGAACATCCTGAGCACTTGAAAGGTGCTATGTAAATACAAATTATTTTCTTCTGTTTTAAAAGAAGAGGAGAGAAATGGAGCGGTGAAGGGGCTTCAGGTAGGCAGGCCTGGAGCGTGGGATGAAGACAGTGGAAAGCTTTGCCACTTGTGGTGCAGTGCAATAAAGTAAAGGATGACGTGGATTTTTTTTCCTTTATTCTTTCATGGGATGCGAGTGCCCTGGCAAGGCCAGCATTTGTTGCCCATCCCTAATTGCCCTTGAACTGAGTGACTTGCTAGGCCATTGCAGTGGGCAGTGAAGAGTCAATCACATTACTGTAGATCTGGAGTCACATGTAGGTCAGACCAGATAAGGATCCTTTCCTAAAGGACATTATTGAACCATACCAATTTTATGACAATTGATAGTTTCATGGGTCATCATTACTGAGAGCAGCTTTTATTTCTAGATTTTACTAATTCAATTTAAATTCTGCTAGCTGCCATGGTGGGATTTGAACCTGTGTTTCCTGAGCATTAGCTGGGCCTCTGGATTATTTGCCCGGTGACATTACCACTATGCCACCATCTCCCTTACAATATTCAGAAGACCAAAGGGTACGGGGAAGGGATATAATTTTGTAGAGGCTGCAACTATAGTTGGGGTAGTGCAGTGCAGGAATCTGAAGATGAGCTGACATTTAATATGTTGGGAGGCACTGTAGTTCAGTGGGTTTAGGGGAAATCGGGTCAGTGGGACTTGGGTGAGACAGAATATAGGCAGTTACATTTGGACAAGCTGGAGTTTATGGAGGATTGGAAGCCAGAATGGAGAATGTTGGAATAAGCATGTCTGGAAGCTGCAAAAATATGCATACAGCGGGGCTGGGAGTTAATGTTATAGATTAAAATAGGTGCTCTCAGTGATGAATGGCAGAGGTAGTTGGGGGCTGAAAACATTATAAGAACAAAGAGAACAAAGCAAGTGATAGAACTAAATAGAAAACACATGAAAGGAGCATAAAATACAAAAGTGGAAATAGAAGCATGAAAAGGAAACAGATTCTGAGAAGTTTGTAAATGGAATAAAATGAAAAGGATAAGATAAAAGTAATTTCACATCTGTTGGCTACACAGTAGATTTAGTGTGCTCTGGACTGAAGGTAATTTTTATTACTACTGATTGATTACTACGGACCACTCTAATTCTGCAGGTAAGGCCAGCAGGAAGAACCAGAAATGGAGAGGACCAGATGAGAACATCCGGGCAAACCTTCGCCAGTATGGCTTGGAGGATTTCTACGTTGATGTGTTTGTTTCTGATGCATCGAAAAATATTTGGAGGAGAGGGAAGTTGTTTGATGCAATCGTCACAGATCGTAAGTTGATACTGAAGAATGGTAAAGTTCTAATACACCGACGGGGAGAAGAGACTGAGCAGCATATTTTGCATTTTTTACTGATCATTTTAATTTGCAGGTCAGCACTGCTAAACTGCCCAACAATGTTGCTCACCAGCTCGAACCAGTTTTGGATTTGGGCTCAGAGTTCCCTGCCTGTTATTGTAGGATTCCCACTGTCTGACCTTGTCTTGTGATGGGAGCATGCAACAGTGTGAAGAAACTTTGGGTTGAGTCGAGAACAATGAATAGAGCATATTTTTGTATGAGGACCAAACATGCATCTGATTGGTACAATTGACTTGCACTGATCAGCAAATCCCAGAGGGAGGCAGTGGCATAAGGGTTTTGTCACTGGACTGGTAATCCAGAGACCCAGGCGGCTGGGGACCTGGGTTCGAATCCCACCATGGCAGGTAAAAATCTGGAATTATAAGTCTAACAATGACCATGAAACCATGTTGATTGTCTTAAAAACTAATCCAGTTCACTAATGCCCTTTAGAGAAGGAAATCTGTCGTCCTCACCTGGTCTGGCCTACATGTGACTTCAGATCCACAGTAATGTGGTTGACTCTTAACTGCTCTCAGAAATGGCTTAGCAAGCCACAAGCCACTCGGTTGTATCAAACGGCTAAAAAGGAATGAAACTTGGCACCGGAAATGACAATGGCAAACCTAGCCCTGTCAATCCTGCAAAGTCCTCCCTCCTTACCCTAACATCCAAGGGCTAGTGCTAAAATTGGGGGAGCTGTCTACAGACTAGTCAAGCAGCAGCCTAATATAGTCATTCTCACGGAGAAGTTCTGTCTTCACATTGAAGATTGGCACTACCACCATGCTAAATGGGATAGATTTTGAGCAGATCTAGCAACTCAATATTGGGCATCCATGAGGGCCTGTGGGTCATTAGTAGCAGCAGAACTGTACTCAACCACAACCTGGAACCTCATGGCCTGGCATCTCCCCCACCCTCACCACCAAGCCAGGGGGTCAACCTTGGTTCAATGAAGAGGGCAGGAGGGCATGCCAGGAGCAGCACCAAGCATAACTAAAAATGAGGTGTCAACCTGGTGAAGCTACACCACAGGGCTACTTGCGTGCCAAACACCATAAGCAGCAATTCCACAACCAACGGATAAGACCGAAGCTCTGCAGTCCTGCCACATCCTGTCGTGAATGGTGGTGGACAATTAAGTAACTCACTGGAGGAGGAGGCTCCACAAATATCTCCATCCTCAAATGATGGAGGAGCCCAGCATATTGGTGCAAAAGTTAAGGCTGAAGTATTCGCAACAATCTTCAGCCACAAGTGCCGAGTGGATAATCCATCCCGGCCTCCTGTGGAAGCCCCCAGCATCACAGATGCCAGTCTTCAGCCAATTCAATTCATTCCACGTGATGTCAAGAAACGGCTGAAGGCACTGGATAGTGCAAAGGCTATGGGCCCTGACAATATTCCGGCAGTAGTACTGAAGACCTGTGCTCCAGAACTTGCCGCGTCCCTAGCCAAGTTGTTCCAGTACAGCTACAATATTGGTATCTACCCGGCAATGTGCAAAATTGCCCAGGTATGTCCCGTACATACAAAGCAGGACAAATCCAACCCGGCCAATTACAGCCCCTGTAATTACAAATTACAGTTTACTCTTGATCATCAGTAAACAGTTGGAAGTGGTCGTCGACAGTGCTATCAAATGGCCCTTGCTTAGCAATAACCTGCTCACTGACATTCAGTTTGGGTTCCACTGGGGTCACTCAACTTCTGACCTCCTTACAGCTTTGGCTCAAGAGCTGAATGCCAGAGGTGAGTTGAGAATGACTGCCCTTGACATCAAGGCAGCATTTGACCAAGTGTGGCATCAAGGAGTCCTAACAAAACTGGAGTCATTAGGAATCAGGGGAAAACTCTCTGCTAGTTGGAGTCATACCTAGCATGAAGGACGATGGTTGTGGTTGTTCGGGGTCAATCATCTCAGCTCCAGGATATCACTACAGAAGTTCCTCAGGTTAGTGTCCTTGGCCCAACCATCTTCAGTTGCTTCATCAATATCCTTCCTTCCTTCCATCATAAGGCACCCAGCATCACAGATACCAGTCTTCAGCCAATTCAATTCATTCCATGTAATATCAAGAGAACGGGGTTGTTTGCTGGTGATTGCACAATATTCAGTACCATTCATGACTCCACGGATAGTGAAGCAGTCCATGTCCAATGCAGCAAGACCTGGTCAATATCCAGGCTTAGACTGACAAGTGGCAAGTAACATTCACGGCACACAAGTGCCAGGCAATGACCATCTCCAACAAGAGAGAATCTAACCATTGCCCCTTGATGTTCAACGGCATTACCATTGCTGAATCCCCACTCTCAGCTTCCTGGGGGTTACTATTGACCAGAAACTGAACTGGACTAGCCATATAAATACAGTGGTTACAAGAGCAGGTCAGAGGCTAGGAATCCTGTGGTGAGTAACTCATCTCCTGACTCCCCAATGCCTGTCCACCATTTACAAGGCACAAGTCAGGAGTTTGATGGAATATCATCCATTTGCCTGGATGAGTGCAGCTCCGACACACTCAAGAAGCTTGACACTATCCAGGACAAAGCAGTCTGCTGGCTTGGCATCCCTGCCATTAACATTCACTCCCTCCACCACCGACGAACAGTGGCAGCAACGTGTCCCATCCGTAAGATGCACTGCAGAAACTCACCAAGGCTCCTTAGGCAGCACCTTTCAAACCCATGACCGCTACCATCGAGAAAGACAAAGGCAGCAAATATATTGGAACACCAGCAGCTGGAAGTTCCCCTCCTGACCAACCATCCTGACTTGGAAATATATCGCCGTTCCTTCACCGTTGCTGGGTCAAAATCCTGGAACTCCCTCTCTATCAGCACTATGGGTGTACATACACCACAGAAGTTCATGAAGACAGCTCATCACCACCTTTTCAAGGGCAATTAGGGATGGGCAATGAATGCTGGCATAGCCAGTGATGCCCACATCGCGTAAATGAATAAAAAAAAGCGGTTTTGTGAATCAAAGTTGAGCATTGTATCATGAAGAAAGAGGCATTTTGCATAGCACTTATCACCTCAGGCCATCGCAAAATGATTTACAGCCAATGAAGTACATTCGAAGAATAATTGCTTTTCTAATGTACATGATTACTATAAGTACAATTCTCACCTTCATCCTTCATACAAGTCTGTTTGTCTTTGCAAAGAGATTGGTCTGCTTGATGAATGATTTATCATATCATTTGGATAAAAACAAAACACAATCTTTTTATAAAGTTGGAGTGTTTCCTAGAACATGGTTTTCTCCCGTAACAGCTTGTAACATCTCTTCACACTGACTGAGCTGCAGTTTAAAGTGCATTTATGTTGTGTTTCAGTTTGTAAAAACATTCACCTGTGCCCAGAAACCACTCCATAGTTAAATTCAATGATGTCAAAATGAGTGAAGAATTGAGTATAAAAGAAAACAATGCTAGTCACCTCAATTGTTGGGATTCTTAATTTAAAGATAATTTTTGTCAAGGCTATTTTTCAAATTGGCAAATTTTTTTTTCTAGCTCCATATGGTGTAAGGGAATCCACAAGGAAAACAGGATCACAGAAAGAAATTCTAAAACCGACGGAAGAATAGTAAGTATTAATTTGATTTAAACAATTAAAATACCTCTGGATACAGCAAATACTAACATCTTAACATTTTTAGGTAACTTATAACAACAACATGTTACGGCTGCAGCTGATATTAATCGCTCCCAGAGGAAACTTGTCTTACTGATCATAACTTTTTTTTTGTATTTTGAAAACGAGGAGAAAACCACTGATCCCAGAAACTTAGAATCCCAGTAACACTTTTAGGATTCTAAAATTAAAAGAATTAAAAGAATTATTAACAAGAAGAAAAAAAACTTAAACACACAAGATTGAAATTACAGTTAAAACAGTCTTACAAAACATTCCCCCAAAAACCCAGTTGGTCAGAACACACGAGTAAACTACTTGGCAACAGCTCCCTTATGGATTTTAACCATAAAAATCCAGTAATATTACCTAAGGCAAAACCTGCTGCTATTTTAATAAAGTATACCACACAACATCTCTCTCTCTTCCACTCTGCTGTTGAAATATAAACACTGAAGTAAGTTCAGGAACAGACTGCTCTCTGAACACAAAGATTTCTTTGGCTTGAAACTGGATGGCTGCTTCAAATTCACAAATTTTCTCAGCACAGACCTGGTCTCACGACATCTCCCCCACCTAGCCAACGCAACTCAACTAAATACCTTTCCTTAAATACCCTTTTTCCCTTTGATCTTAGAGTTCATTTTTCTAAGCACCTGTTTGAACTCAATTTTTCCAAAATATAAAAATCTTTCAAGTTTTCCTATTGCCTCCATTTTCGGATCAAAGAAAATTTAATAACCCCTTGTTTACCTATGAAACCTTTGTAAGTTGTAAAAGTCCCTTGTCACTTCTAAACTCCCTTTGAAACTTAACAGCTGAAAAATCAAGTTCCTACTTCACGCAATGCAAATTCCAAACCCAACTTGTATGTTCAACGTCACCATAGTATCTCATTATAAATGCATGCATCTGTCACCTTTACCTTTCATCTCTCCGCTCCCACAGACAAATTGTCTTTACTAACCTTCCCCCAATTTAATTACTTACACATGCACACATACACACTCTCTCACAGCCTTCTTTACAGAATACCCAAAAATATTTTTAAAAATAACAGCCATTTTCACAAACATTATAGACAGAAGTTTTGAAAATATTTGAAGCTTTGAAATTACTTTACAAATCTATTACTACCTTACGTGGAAAAAGTGCTTGTCATAAAATATTGTTCTAGCAGCCTCATGGAGACTTCTCAGTTTGTTTTCTTCCTTCATCAGCTGATCTATGTCTTCATATGGCTCCCTTTGCTCTACTGAATGCAGACACTTAAGAATGGCCTGGGAGCTGATTTAGAGTGAACTGACTCCTGGAAGTGGTTGTGCATGTACCAGCATTCAGTAGTGTGTTTTTCTGGGGCCAATCTTATAGGCAGGTTTAAAGGACAGTGTATTAAAATGCTCCACGTTAGTTGTTGCATCTAGTCAATTAAGGCATGAAGTTGCTAAAAAGGGAAGGAGATTCAAAGCTGAGTCTCTGGCACTGCTGCCAGGTGATTCTTTTTTGATAGGTAACTTGTATATGTTGCCATTTGTATTTTTTCTAGACAGAGATTGGGAAAGATGGAGTTGGGTGAGTACAGAAAGCTCTCTCCTCAGATAGCCCTTCATATTTAAATACTCAGCAACTTGAATGCATTCTGAATCATGAAAGAGACACTGATGTGAATTTGAATTTCCTCTAAAATAAAAGCAAAATACAGCAGATGCTGCCAAACCTGCTGAGTCTTTCCAGCATTTTCTGTTTTTATTTGAATCTCCTCTGCCTGGCAGAAACTGAAGGAAGTTAAAATCCTATAAGTACTCTTACTGCTCGTTTTAGTCCAATTTTATCATTGCTGTTCTCTTGGACAATTGGTACATTCATCTGACAAGGGCGGGTGCTTCATAAATATATGCGAATTGGGGTCATATCAGGTAGAAAGGATACTGATGCAATTTCAACTGCCTACTGAGCAGGCTGTCCATTACACAAGCTCTGTAAAGAAAGTTTAAAATTTATCCTTATGGAATCAGAAGGGGCAGGGGTGCAGCTCCAGGCACCACAAAAGAAGTTTGGATTGCTCCCACCTTGGGATCACCCTCTCTTCCCAACAAACCTTCGAAACTTACCTGACGGATGGCTTCTAGGCTGCTGATCTTCACAGGCCGAAAACCACCAAACTGCCTTTGAATACCTGTTGTATATGACCGGATGGATGTTAAATGAGGCCTGGACAAGAAAATGGAGCGGCTTCCCACTGTTGATCTCAGGTTGCATCTTGCTGGCTTCCTTCTTTGCAGTAATATATTTCAAGATGTCAAGCTCAACAGCTAGGTGGCACCATTTATCTGGTTACAGCATGAATTATAGTCTCTGTGCTAAATGCAACCTTAAATCCTTTCTAGTGGACAAAAATAAGTCCAGGTCCAGGGAGACGGTAAGAGAGTTTTTTTTGTTCCTTTTATTTTGAAGAAATGTGCAATAAGTGTGCTCCTCAAATATTGTTGAAATATCTAAAGCTGTATTTGAAAGTGATCTAGGGGCTTTAGAATTGATGATCAGTGTCTGACTACTGGAGAACAGCCATCAGTAAAGCAAATAGAATGCCGAACAATATCACCAAAAGACTAGAAACTCTGAAGCGTGCTAGTCAAACCAAAGCTTCAATACTGTGCAACATTTTAGTCACTGTGACACAAGAGATATTCAGGTGCTGGAGGCAATACAAAAAAGAGCTAGGAGACTGATCCCTAGTGTCAGTGTTACGAAGAAAGACTGGGGAAATTTGGACTCTTCAGCCTCAAAAGGAGGAGAACAAGGGACGATTGAGGTACATAAAACAGTCAATTTTTATGGAATGGGTTAATCCAAAAAACAATTTCTAGGTGAATTTCAAGCCTAAACAGTGAACATGAGGAAACAGGATGAGTGATTAATACAGAGTGTGGATGTGAGATTTCTGGAATTAAGAAACAATTAGATGCCTCATTGGGAAAGAGAAAGATCTTTCTGAGTGAATTGTCCAGGAGGCACTGAATGACCTTCCTCATTGGTGTTTATTTTGTGAATGACTCTCTTACTAATAGAAACCATTAATTTTCTATTCCTCAGGACCAACATTCCTCACTTTGATCAATAAGTTCAACCCACCCCCAAAAATAAAGTGGAAATGATTGCCAGATGATCTTAATTTAAGCATCCTGTTCGAGTTTCTTTTATTTCATTGCATTCATAATTTCCTTTCAGATTGTTCTACAAGTCATTATTCTATGTCTCTTTACAAGCTGCAAATGCTTTAATATGTTCATGGGTATCTTATCTTTATATAATGTTATAAAATATTCATTCTTCATATTGCACAATGGGGAGTCACATGATTAAGTTCAGAGGCCACATAGACAAAGGAGAGCCAATGGATGTTATCTACTTGGACTTCCAGAAGGCCTTTGACAAGGTGCCACACAGGAGGCTGCTCAGCAAGAGCCCATGGTGTTAGAGGCAAGGTACTAGCATGGATAGAAGATTGGCTGCCTGGCAGGAGGCAGAGAGTGGGGATAAGGGAGTCCTTCTCAGGATGGCGGTTGGTGACTAGTGGAGTTCCGCAGGGGTCAGTGTTGGGACCACAACTTTTCACTTTATACATTAATGATCTAGATGAAGGAACTGAGGGCATCCTGGCTAAGTTTGCAGATGATACAAAGATAGGTGGAGGGACAGGTAGTAGTGAGGAGGCGGGGAGGCTGCAAAAGGATTTGGATAGGTTAGGAGAATGGGCAAAGAAGTGGCAGATGGAATACAGCGTGGGGAAGTGTGAGGTCATGCACTTTGGTAGGAAGAATAGAGGCATAGACTATTTTCTAAATGGGGAGAGAATTCAAAAATCTGGAGTGCACAGGGACTTTGGAGTCCTCGTCCAGGATTTTCTTAAGGTTAACTTGCAGGTTGAGTCGGTAGTTAGGAAGGCAAATGCAATGTTGACATTTATTTCGAGAGGACTAGAATATAAAAGCAGGGATGTGTTGCTGAGGCTTTATAAGGCTCTGGTCATACCACATTTAGAATATTGTGAGCAATTTTGGGCCCCGTATCTCAGGAAGGACGTATTGGCCCTGGAGAGGGTCCAGAGGAGGTTCACGAGAATGATCCCAGGAATGAAAAGCTTAACATATGAGGAACGTTTGAGGATTCTGGGTCTATACTCAATGGAGTTTAGAAGGATGAGGGGAGATCTGATTGAAACTTACAGAATACTGAAAGGCCTGGATAGAGTGGACGTGGGGAAGATGTTTCCATTAGTAGGAGAGACTAGGACCCGAGGGCACAGCCTCAGAGTAAAGGGAAGACCTTTTAGAACAGAGATGAGGAGAAACTTCTTTAGCCAAAGAGTGGTGAATCTATGGAATTCATTGCCACCGAAGACTGTGGAGGCCAGGTCATTGAGTGTATTTAAGACCGAGATAGATAGGTTCTTGATTGGTATGGGAATCAAAGGTTATGGGAAGAAGGCGGGAGAATGGGGTTGAGAAACTTATCAGCCATGACTGAATGGCGGAGCAGACTCGATGGGCCGAATCGCCTAATTTCTGCTCCTTTGTCTTATGGTCTTATGGCTGTAACTGAAGATGTGAACTCTGTTAAAACTTTAATGGATATAGCTCCAAAATAGTTGTAAACAAGTAAAACATGTCTATAATTTAAAAAATCTCAGATTTTAAATTACTTTGTAACATGCTCAAGTTGCTAACCTGATATTATCTGGACTCTACAGTTCTCTTCCAATCACTTACTCTTTTAAGGCTAATGGTCAATGTTAACATGTTAAATATTATTAATAACATTATTGTGCTGTGATCATATAAGTGAATAATTGTTTATTTAACAGGCTAAGCATTAATTTTGTTTACTAAAACAGTCATGTCTTCACTAAGTTTTGGAGAAAATAGATGTCATTAAAAAGTGGTTGAATGTAGATAGAATCGCTAATGGACTACAGGCCTCTATTTAGCAGTGATTTAAAGATTCTAACCCCTTTGAAAGTGGATCCTACATATGTTATTTTTTGGTTGTTAAGGTTACCTAAAGGTGAACTTGGGCAGCATACTACATCTGTACAGTTAAATCAAAAAGTGAGTATTTTACCACAGGTTGGACCTGCTGTGAATCTAATGAAGGGAAAAGATTTTTAAATGTCACCAGTCTAATTTAAAATAAATATGAACAGTGAAGAGCAGCTTTTGTCAGTAAGAATGGGTGAAGTGGCCATTCTAAGGTATATTGCAATGGAACAGAAGAGAAGAGCGGGTCTCAGAAAAGTGCGGAGGATTTAGGTGACACATGATTCACAACAGGCATTACACCAGGCAGTGGCTGTACAGCAATGTTGTCCAAATCTTCTCCAGCTCGATATCAGTAAAACTGAAGCCACCCGCTTCACCTATGTGCCTCCAACTTCAACTCTATCAACCTCCCAGGCTGTCACCTCGGGTTAACCTCTGATATATGGAACCTTAGTATCAAGCATGTATCAAAAGACCCTGTGCTTTTCTTCCTCCCCTACATTTTCACTAAGACTGCTTTCTTTCACCCTTGACATTTAAACTGGTTAAGTATTTAACAGAGCTTATGAAGCATTAAAGGATAATTTTCGTAGTTGCCCCTTGTTGTCTTCTATTTTTCTGCACCGCAAAGAAAATAATATTTTTTGGGGTTGTGCACTTCAAAGCCATCAGTTCTGTCAATTTTTTTTAAACTAGGGAATTAAGGTGAAAAATTTGTATTTTTCCTATCTGACATTTGAAAATTTAAACTTGGTTCCATGTGCCTACTTTAAAAGCTAGAGGGAAGAAATTGAGGCATTCAAGAACTAAATAACAACAGACCAATTAATAATATAGACTCTTCGTAGAAAATAAAATTTCTGTCATCTGAAGAATGATCAGATTTGTTCTTATTACCTTTCAGCATCGAAAGTCATGTCCCAGTCTCCATGAGTTATCACTTGAGTGACATTTTCATCGACCTGCTGAACCTTGCTGCAGAAAACCTGGTCATGAATGGTCGTCTGGTTTACTGGCTACCTGTATATAAACTTGAGTAAGCATTTATTTATTTTTATACTTTTTGAAAATATACTGTTTTACTTCTGAACTTTCCAATAGCCTGTAATAATAAATCTGGTGGTGTTCATATATTTGTCTGTCATTGAAATGTTATTTGCGTATTTTAGCACTATTATTCTACCATCATGAAATAAAGTATGAAGGTATAAAGGACACTTCCTTGGGATTACTTTGTATTGGGCTTTTTAGAGTCCCACTTGCTCTTTTTGAAGGGATATATGGAACAGAAAGAATAGATCTAGTATTCTCCAAGAGTATTGCTGAAAAAATACATTTTGTTGAAGCTTTTCATCTTGCACTCATCAGGACAATCACAAGAATACCAATTTCAGGGTAAGCAACAACTTTATACTGTATGAGAAGAGAGTGCTGATTGGTTGGCAAGTGGACACTGATTGGTAGAGATGTTGCTGTGGAAAATGGTGACTGAGAGTTAACTGCCAAGCATTGTTTGAAATTTTAAATCAGGTAGCTTGACTCTGATTGGTCAAGATATTGCCCTGAGGAATGAACCAGCGAATGGCTATCACTTATTTATTTAGCTGAGACAGATGCAATGTGCGTACATGTTCTTTCTGTCTGCAAATAACAGGCCCCTATGTATTAATGTGTGTACCTTCCAGTACATGCAAATGAGCCCGACTGACTATCTTAAATTGGTTGCCAGTGTAACTTTGAGCATGCTGGGGATTACTTAGCAAATGTTATCTAATTGTGGAATCACATCTAATGTTGGACACTGTGTTTTGAGTTTTGCAAGCATGGGCTGGTGGTATACGGTCTGTACCTTGCCTGTTGCAAACAGTGTCCACTTACCAACCAATCAGAACTCTCTTCTCATGCAGTATAAAGTTGTTGCTTCCTCTGACATTGGTATTCTTGTGATTGTCCTGATGAGTGCAGCACGAAAAGCTTCGACAAAATATCTTTCCTCTGCAATAGCCAAGTTCTGTACTACGAAACTCTTCGCCAAGGTGGTGAACAGATTAGCTTAATTTCAGACAGTTGCCAGGAAGAGGAATGAAGTCAACAGGGAAACAATACAATAGTCAAATAACACAGTGTTTATGCTCATTCAGTGAAGCTAATGGTTGGGAGGAGGAGGAAAGCTACTACACTGGCCCAAGTGACTGTACAATTGAAATGTCAGTATTTCATAGCATATAGAAGGAATGATATTTCCTCATAGATGCAGTCAAGGGAAACCTAATAGTCTTGTTGAAATCATAAAATACAATAACACTTCTGTTCCTCCACATCATCCTCTGCATTGACATAAAACGCCATTCTTTAAAAAAGGAAAATCATACCGTGGCTGTATACCTCAAAGACTGGAGATTGTTTCAATTATGCAAAATGCTTTGTGGGTTCAGGTGATGTTAGCTTGAGCTTTGCTCTCTCAGTTGTCTGAATCTATGTACTTTACCAGTTCGTAGCAAACTCTAAACTGTATACTGTGGAAATGTATATTTAGAAAGGTAATTTATTCAAATTTTGGTGTTGATTATTGCTGCTGTGATACTATATGCACTTTGTTATGCAGTTTAAAAATGCCAGAATTAAAGTTTGAAAGGCCCCATTAGGTATCACTTTACATGGATTTGAAGCACAACAGAATTTCCTCATACTTATTTACAGTGTGCTGCTCATGCTTAGACTAATTAGATGCTATTCAATGTTCAGTTGGTTTTTTCCAAGTGGAACTGTTCACGGCAGTGGTCTCCCACCTGCTTCTGATATGTTCATAATACTCCAACAAGAAACATATTAACAGGAAGCTTTCACAAGTAAAATTAACAGTCCAGTATTACTGTGATGTTTGCAACATTGCTCATACCTTCTAGATCTTATCAGGTTCATATGTTTTTGTTCCACACAGTGCAATGTGCAAAGTACTTTCATTTTTTTGCATTTCAAAAGCTCATGAATAAAAATTTTGAATTTGGAAATAAAGCAGCATCAAGTATACTAAAGAGAGGATATGCTTTCAGTTATAGAGTGAAATGTTACATGAAATCAAACTTTCAGTAAATTACTTTTGAACCTTTTCATTACTGCTCAGAGACAGTATGTTTCATTTGATCAAATGTTACAAATGGGGGATCCTTTGGAGCCAGCCATGTAACATGAGAAATATCTCTACCAGTGCAGTTAAATGGATAACTGCTGACTGGAGATATTTAAGAGTTTACCTCACAAGTGGTGATATTTATCGTATCAAGTGATGGCCCTGAGATATATCCTTTTTATTACACTTGGCTTTCAAAAAAAAAAATAATTTTTTGTTTTGTAAGACCAGATGGGTTTGAGACTACTTTCTGAAGTTATACATTTTAGAATTGGCGTATACTTTCCATCAGTCTTTCTTACCATTAGACTTAAATCCCAAAGTATTACTGAGATGTTGCTGATTATCATTTTAGAAATGGTGTATAAAAATGATTGTTCATCTTTTTTAGGAATAATAGTTTGCAAGGAAACTGTAACTAATAGACTTCAGGTCATAATGTACCTGTGAGTGATATGGCACAGCGCTACAGCATGAAGAACTATTATCAAAAACTATCTGGTTGAAGCAATGTAGCCAAAGCATCACACAACATTTAAAGGTTTGTAGCCCACAAATGCAAAAGGAAATCTTGAGTAACACACAAATATTTTCACAGCATTTCACTTCAGCCGCATGTAAAAAAAAAAGTCATATGCATAGATCAAGATTTATGTATATTTCATGGTTTAAAATGAACTTTTTTCATCTCATATTTGCTGTATCTGCAGAGGCTAATAATGAATAATCACAGAATCACACAGTGCAGAAGAGGCTCTTCAGCCCATCGAGTTTGCACCGACACATGAGAAACATTGACCTACCTACCTAATCCCATTTACCAGCACTCGGTCCATAGGCTTGAATGTTATGACGCGCCAAGTGCTCATCCAGGTACTTTTTAAAGGATGTGAGGCAACCCGCATCCACCACCCTCCCAGGCAGCGCATTCCAGACTGTCACCACCCTCTGGGTAAAAATGTTTTTCCTCACATCCCCCCTAAACCTCCTGCTCCTCACCTTGAACTTGTGTCCCCTCATGACTGACCCTTCAGCTAAGGGGAACAGCTGCTCCCTATCCACCCTGTCCTTGCCTTTCATAACTTTGTACACCTTGATCAGGTCACCCCTCAGTCTTCTCTGCCCCAACGAAAACAAACAAAATCTATCCAACCTCTTTTCATAACTTAAATGTTTCATCCCAGGCAACATCCTGGTGAACCTCCTCTGCACCCCCTCCAGTGCAATCACATCCTTCCTATAATATGGTGACCAGAACTGCACACAGTACTCCAGCTGTGGCCTCACCAAGGTTCTATACAACTCCAACATGACCTCCCTACTTTTGTAATCTAAGCCTCGATTGATAAAGGCAAGTGTCGCAAATGCCTTTTTCACCACCCCACTAACATGCCCCTCCACCTTCAGAGATCTATGGACACACATGCCAAGGTCCCTTTGTTCCTCAGAACTTCCTCATGTCATGCATTCATTGAATACTTCCTTGTCAAATTACTCCTTCCAAAGTGTATCACGTCACACTTTTCAGGGTTAAGTTCCACCTGCCACTTATCTGCCTATTTGACTATCCCATCTATATCTTCCTGCAGCCCAAGACACTCAACCTCACTGTTAACCACCCGGCCAATCTTTGTGTCATCCGCAAACTTACTAACCCTCCCCCCCACATAGTCATCTATGTCGTTTATATAAATGACAAATAATAGGGGACCCAGCACAGATCCCTGTGGTATGCCACTGGACACGGGCTTCCAGTCACTAAAGCAGCCTTCTGTCATCACCCTCTGTCTCCTACAACTAAGCCAATTTTGCATCCACCTTACCAAATTACCCTGTATCCCATGTACATTTGCCACCTTTTTAAGTCTCCCATGTGGGACCTTGTCAAAGGCTTTGCTGAAATCCATATAAACTACATTTAGATGATTTAGATGAGGGAATTAAATGTAATATCTCCAAATTTGCGGATGACACAAAGCTGCGTGGAAGGGTGAGCTGTGAGCAGGATGCAGAGATGCTTCAGTGTGATTTGGACAAGCTGAGTGAGTGGGCAAATGCTTGGCAGATGCAGTATAATGTGGATAAATGTGAGGTTATCCATTTTGGTAGCAAAAACAGGAAGGCAGATTATTATCTGAATGGCTATAAATTGAGAGAGGGGAATATGCAACGAGACCTGGGTGTCCTTGTACACCAGTTGCTGAAGGTAAGCATGCAGGTGCAGCAGGGGTAAAGAAGGCAAATGGTATGTTGGCCTTCATAGCCAGAAGATTCAAGTACAGTAACATGGATGTCTTGCTGCAATTGTACAGGGCCTTGGTAAGACCACACCTGGAATATTGTATGCAGTTTTGGTCTCTTTATCTGAGGAAGGATGTACTTGCTGTAGAGGGAGTGCAGTGAAGGTTTACCCGACTGATTCCTGGGATGGCAGGACTGACATATGAGGAGAGATTGAGTCGATTAGGATTATATTCGCTGGAGTTCAGAAGAATGAGGGGGGATCTCATAGAAACCTGTAAAATTCTAACCGGACTAAACAGGGTAGATGCAGGAAGGATATTCCCGATGGTGGAGCAGTCCAGAACCAGGGGTCACAGTCTGAAGATATGGGGTAGACCATTTAGAACTGAGATGAGGAGAAATTTCTTCACCCAGAGAGTGGTGAGTCTGCGGAATTCATTACCACAGAAAGTAGTTGAGCCCAGAACATTGTATGTTTTCAAGAAGGAGTAAGATATAGCTCTTGGGGTGAAAGGGATCAAAGGGTATGGGGGGAAAGCGGGAGCAGGCTATTGAGTTGGATGATCAGCCATGATCATAATGAATGGCGGAGCAGGCTCGAAGGGCCGAATGGCCTACTCCTGCTCCTAGTTTCTATGTTTCTACATCAACTACACTACCCTCATCCACACACCTGGTCACCTCCTCAAAAAATTCAATCAAATTTGTTAGGCATGACCTCCCTCTGACAAAGCCATGCTGACTACCCCTGATCAAACCTTGCCCCTCCAAGTGGAGATAGATCCTGTCCTTCAGAATTTTCTTCAATAGTTTCCCTACCAATGACGTGAGACTCACTGGTCTGTAGTTCCCTAGCTTATCTCAACAACCCTTCTTAAATAGCGGAACCAAATTAGCTGTTCTATCATTGTCTTTTTAATTTTTGCAATGGAATCCTTCTGCGGTAGTGTCATCTAGAACTATAGTTTTCATATAATTCAGTGGCACGTTAACAGGAAGCAGCATTTGAGCGCACGCTTGAACAGAGTCAAAATAAATTGGGGCTGATTTAGAGTGCATTCACCTAGTGCTAACTGTAATGACTCACGATGACATTCATGATCTTATGGCCCCCTTTAAGAACACATATGTGGCCAGCTGCATTTTGAAAGTGATCTAGTGCTGTTTCAGTGATAGGCCCCTTTTAGTATGGAGATTGTGGCCCCTTTTAGTATGGAGATTGTGGGTTCTTTCATGTAACTAGGACCCAGATTACCATTTAAGATCTGAACTGGTCAGAGCCTGCGTGGTTCTGTGCAGGTGAGGTGATGGAACTGAAGAGGCCCAGCTGCACTTCACTGCAATTGCTGCTAGCCATCACAGTCTGATTTTGAGGCCTCGATCCAGGGAGCCTGTTTAGCACGCTCTGCCAGTTGGTTCCTAAAGGTCAAAATAGATCCCATTGAGTCATATGTTCCTGCCAAACTCTGTTGTTTTTATCTTACCCCAGCTGCCAAATGTCTGTTGCTACTACTTTTACAGAGGTAGTGCTTCAGGTAATGAAAGACTGGGAAAGCCCTAGCTTTGAAAGCACTAACCCTAAATTTATGTCCCCTTGTTACTGATTCATTGGCATTGGAAGTAATCTTTGCCTATTTATCCTCTCCGTATCCTTCCTTTCTTTACTTCAGTTATTTTCCCCCATGTGTTAATCTTCTCTGCTCTTGTGAATAAAACTTTAACATTTTGCAGATGTTTCACTATATATATATATATCCTCTCATTCTAGTTATCGACTAGCAAACCAATGTTGTACTTTTGTCCAGGGTTCTAATATTCTTTTGCAATGGGGTGCCCAAAACATTACATGCAACATTGTGACTGTATCTGAAATAATGCTGTACATCAATTCACTGCCACCTCCTTGTTTTTGTATTCAGTGTTCCTACGTATAAAATCCAGGAAATCATTTACCCTTTAATGGTTTTTTGATTGTTAATCTTGTCTATAGCAATTTCTGTATTTGCACCTTAGGTTTCTCTTAGCCTGCACTCCATTGAAGGTGAATCCCATTTTGGGTTTTATTTTCATTTTTTAAAATGTTACATAATCAGATTAGTACATCAGAATTTTATTGAGCTAGGTGTATGGATTTCCAGATTTGCTTTCATTTGTTGACGGAGGCTTCTAATAATACCAAGGGCAATAATTGCATTAAACCTTTTAGTTCATCTCTGGAAAAAATGTAAACTTGGTAAATAGTTCCAGCAGGGGATGCTACAAACCAAGAATTCAGTCAAATCAGAAAATACTAGATTGAATTGTATAACTGCAATCCTTATAAACTTATGAAAATATTTTCATAGCCTGTATTAGATTAACTGCTACAGATCTTCCAGTGCTGTCTATTTAGGCTGATGCAGGCGAGGAAGATTCAGTTTCACAGCCACGGGAACTGATGTGTTCATGACAAAGATCTAGAGAGGGAAAATGTCCTCTGTGCACTATATGTACTGAAATCATAAACTGCTTTACAAATATTGTATTTATGATTTTACTCCAGATAGTACATTGAGGAAATTGCCATCTTTGTATGGCAACCTGTACTGCAGATTCACAATTCATGTGTATTTTATGTGTCATAGCTGATCAGCTGCTTCATTGAGGAAATTTGTCTCGTCAACCATTAGGTTTCCATGATCGTTTTCTGTCTTGGTTACTGGGGTTTGTAGTGTGTGTGTCCTAATGGCAGTTACCCTACATAGACATACACAGATAAGTCAGATTTGCAGAGGATCTTATCTAGTCTTTTCTTTTATTCCTTTTCGCATTGCTGTAATGGCTCTGTGCTGTTCTCCTTTATCAAGGATGACAGGCCATGTTAATTTGCAGAATTCTCAATAGATATAATCAAAGCAACTCACCAAAGGATAATGTATGACGCTTTGTTGAGTGAGCTAGATTACTGTCCTGTTGATTGTTGGTTTTTCTTTTTTCTTCCCCCATTTCAAATCGGAACACTGCTTTACCTCATGGCACTGGACCTGACAAATTAATATGGGATGGGTGGCTGGAAGGGTAGCATAGCAGATATTGACTTTCTGACTTGTCTGGTACTCAAATGGGCTTTTTCAGACCAGCTCCTACACCCCAAGAATATTTATCCAGCCAAATTTTTATATCAGATTGATGGGTTTTGAGTATATTTGTGATTTATTAAATACTTCCACTATTTTATTTTTAAATGCTTTGGGGTCCTAAGGAAAGATTTTCGAGCTTGTGACATATCACAGCTTGTGTCAATTAGCATATCTTTGCACTGGATTTCTTTTGCAGCTAATCCTACAACTTCTACCACACAATATAATGGTTTTGACATTTTATGATTATGGTGGTGATAAATATTTGACTACTGTTCTGTTTAATTCCACCAATGTTACTATAATGTGATAGCTCTGAAAGGTAAACAAATACAACTAACTTCACATTACGTTACCCTTGGCTGCAGTGGAAATGCAGGATTCAATCTGACAGCAGTCCAAACAGTTGAAAGAAAACTATAAAGCAAAATAAATTTGACGGTACATCTCCATAATGAAAGGAAATTGAGAAAGTGTTTTCTTTAAGTTGGGCTATCTAGGTTAGTGTTTTACCAAAAATGAAAAATGCTTCAAAGGAACACAAAATTCAAAATGGTCAAAGATTTGTGATTCTTACGAAATTTTTTGGTGGCTTAAGAACTTCTCAACTACAAAACCTTGTATTTATTTGTTACACCTTTAATATCAACAAATTCCCCATGGCAGTACAGAGTTGATGTTTTTACACAGAACAATTGAACATTTCCTTACAACACGACTCCAGTGCCCCATGTAGGATATTTCTCCAATACAGTCCACTTCTCTCATGAAGGCAGTGACTTATGCCCAGGTAGGGTTTCACAGACACCAACCACTTCTGGTAACTTTGTTTAAGTGACCATTCTTCAAACGTGAATGTTGGTTGGCTATTGGCTGCATGTGAGATTGCAGCGAGCTTGATCGTGCTTGCACCTGACGTCTGCTTTTCAGCAGGAGTCACAAGTTAGTGTCAGGAATGGAAACATTGCAGATTGTTCACCCACGCCACCCCAGCCTAGCTAAAAAAGTAAGTGAGACAAATCATCGTATTGGTCTGATTTTTTTTTTAAGGATATTTCGTTAGTGTTTTCACAAAAATGGTCAAGCAAATAGCAGCCATGTAGCAGAGAGAGTTTATGATCCTTCGCCCCTACATTTTTATCACTCCACTCTTGTGGCATGGGTGTTCCTGATAGAAGATGGATTAAAATTACAAAGGAAATTTATCATAATAGTCCTAAACATAGCTAACATGTCCAAATATAAGTGACTGTTAAGGTTAAGGCACAAGGGCATGAGATGATTTCTGACCAGAGCCTTCAAACATTTCTGTTTAGGAAGCAGCTGTTCCTTCCACCACTATTTCATAATTTTCTCCTTTTTTCTTCTCTCAGCTACTCGGAAGATGTTATCCCCCAGCATCCTTGCCTGAAACTTATTAGTAACTGTGAACAGTCTCTCACAACCCATACATCACGGCAGTTAATTACAATGGAAAAGGTGAAAGAATTTGAGGTATGAAAGCAGCGCTTCTGTTTATTTTTCACCTTTTGGCTTTACCAGGAAAGGGGTTGTGCAGTTACCATGTGGAATACTGCATTTTTAATGGGGAAGGAAGAGCCTGAGGTTGTGCTAAATAGACTCCCTTATCTGTTTTCATCATGTGATGTAGGCAGAGTTGTTCAATTATGACTTTACTTACATTTTATGCTTGTGGTGAGAAGAATATTAATGTAGATGCATACAAATTATTTGCCCTGAATGTTGAGTGCCATCTGCAGACGTGTCTAAAATCAACAAACCTAAGAAATACTTAAGATTTGTGAAATATTTCTCTCCATAATAGTGTCTATGGGCATTTTCCTTTCAACTGAAGTGTTTTAATCCTCTTTTGATTGGGATGGAAAGTTGCAAGGTTAAGTACACAGAGATTGTAAAATGCTGGGAAATGCCAAGGAAGACAATTATTGGTGGATAAGTAATGTAGGATACACAGTCAGATACCTCAGAAAAAAACAAAAATTACTGGAAATACATAGGTGGTCAAGTCAAACTTTGGGGATAAGGTACAGGCAATTGGGCTTTCTTGGTTGCAGTTTTCCAGCATTTGCAGGTATTTGACTTTTATTCAGATTTTCTGGAATTCTGTTTGACTTCATTTTGAGTAAGCAGAGAGAAGTTTTGCAGGACTTCTCCTTGGGAGACTCAATGGGATGACTGGAGTTCATGATATAGCACATTGTATATGGCCTATAGAAAGAATAATGTGTTGCGTGAAATGGACTTTTCTCGACCACTGGGATGAATTTTGATGCTAGTGTGCTGATCCCGACATCGGGATGAATTCTGGATTGGGACCCAGGAAGAGCACGTCGCAATTTTGCAAGAGCAATCTTCCTGGAGGTGGACAATTAAGAAGCCGAATCTGGGAGGCCTGTCCAATCAGGGTCAGTGTCAGGGCTTCAGCATTGGGAAGTCCAAACAATGTGGCGCATGGAGATGGCTCCTAGCTGCCCTTGCAGTGTGTGCGATGCCAGCTCCCAGTAGGAATGGCAGCAGTATCATGGGAGGGATATGGCTGTTTTGAAATAAGGCAAGCATTAGTGGAGGCATCAGTCTCCACGAAGTGGCTGAAAGGGTGTGCCTGCTATTGAGGATGGAGTGCTGACAAATAAACGTAAGCACCAGTTGAGTCACAGCTCAGACCTCTCACTGCAAAGCCAGCTCTGACCTGTTGCTGGACTCTTGACATAATACTGGGAAAGTTGCAGCCTTTGGGGAAATGGCCCTTGATTGGGGCCTTAATTGGCTTCATTCCCTGCCTAACTCCATCGAACAGGCTACTGATTGTTGTGGCAGCCTGCTCCGAGAATGCTGACTAGAGCCAAGATGGCACCGGGGAGCCCTGCAGCCGGGATTTCTTAGTGCTTTCCCAGCAACCCCACGCTCCTATCTCCAAAGCCGTTTCCACAGGACCAGGAAAATTCAGCGCAGTGAGTTCCTATTTTCTGTCATAAATACACCTGCAGTTCAGCTGCATGTCAATTGTTCCTAGTAATCTTTTGCTTTGGATATGTGTAACTGAAGGCTTGTGCCATTCTCTGCAAAATAATTGAATTTTGCACTTAGTTACTCACTTCCCCTTCCCCTGCCTTCCTAACCCACCTTGCAGCCCTATCTCATTGAAGCCCCTGGATAACGTAGTGTTTCTGCATGTTCAGATGACAACCAGTGTGAATCGCAGTAAGAAACCTCCATTCCACCCTTGAAAAATGTGGTCATTTCAGCCACTTGGATGAGTCTTAGTCAAATGTAATTGGAGCTGTATTTTTATGAGATGCTCGTGTGAGCTCGATAAAGCAGGTTGCCTCAGGCTTCTTTTCTGCTTCGCAATTCAAAAATAAGATTTCTTTATTAAAAATGTAATTGTATCCTGCAGACGCTGTTTTAATAGATGTATGGCATGAATCATGAGACATCTTTATAAAGCCAATCTTCCCTACAGTCATTGTCAGTGTTGTTTTTAACTATTACATGGCTGTGAACATTTCAGCTCCATTTTAGGATGCCTTCTTCTGTTCTATTAAGCTGCAATAAGAAACTCCTGTTATTTTATCCTGTTAGTGTTTACTCTGATAGATTGTTTTACACTGTAGCTTGGGTGTGACAGACCACCTTCAGAGAAGGTGCTTCTGTTTTGTACTATACGGCTGGTCCTGTGGAATCCATCTATTTAATATTATAGGGCAGATTTGTGATAGCACGAGAGAAACAATACAGTTCACAACTTCCTTTCTGGTTGATGGACCTTAGTCCACTGTTGAGGAAGGTCTTTGCAAGCCACTGATGGCTGCACCACTGGCCTGTGCAGACAGGCTAAGCTTATACAAGACAGTAAAAAAGCTGTGGGATGAAAATTCCTTGGGCCCACTGCGCCAATGTATGTATGGTGAAGCGGACTCCACTAAGCTCTGCTTCTGACTATGCTGAATGTAAGAAGAGTAGGGCAATCTGGCAATGGCACCTCATTTAGACACTTTGGCAGGCACGTCTAGATATGGGTGCATTTGTGTGCCCATTAGAGAAGGGATGGTGGAAGATGTGGGAATAGATGGTCGCAGGTGAGCCCTCCCCTCAAAAAAAAAAGCTTCCTGCGATTGCCTTTCCTGTGTTCCTTTTTAAGGAAGCCGATCAAAAAATCTCTCTCAATTACCAAAGAGAAGCACTGGAATAGGAGAAAATAGGGCAATTTTGATATCCAGGTGAAGCCCAGTGTGAAGAAGGAATGGGTTGTCTTATAGTCACTTTTGAGTTAATTGTATTAAAGGAAGTATATGCTTATGCTCTGTTATTCATAGAGGTTATATTCATGCAGGAAATGGTGCAATTATTTACTTAATATAGAGTTATTCAATTAGATAGTTAAGCATTGCATGTTCATGAAGTCTGGTGTGATGTCAGATAAGAAGGAGTTATGACAGTGGTGACAATGGTCCGTGTTAAAAAGACGAGGGTGCTTCATTGATATATTGTGTTCCACAACCATCACTGAGGGGTCCTCATCCTGATGCCCTACTCAATGTTCTTCTGGTTCAAAGCAGCTAGGCTTGCTTCCCTTCCTAGGGATCTCCATGTCTAGAACAGGTTGTTCAGACCACAGCAAGCTGTGACTATGCAGGACACAAGATCTTGCATTATTTGCATCTGCTAACAAAGAAATTGGACTTTCAGCAAGTGGTACCATTAAAATTGAGGAGAATACCGGTTGAAGCTTGCAATTCTGTTGTGTCATCTAAGCAACATATTGTAGGAGAGTAGGGGAATTCATGCATGATATGAAGGCAGCAGCTAGATAGCAGTGGCAGAGCCAATAGGACACATTGTAAAATTTGCACTTGTTAAGACAGAACATTAAAAGATTTTGTGGGGCTAAAATTCTACAGTTAGCACAGTTGTGGGTTTCATGCTGCAAAGTGTGCCTGTGGAGCAGTGCCACTAATTGCCTCGACATCCTGCTTCAGCTAATGCGCGTAGCAAACCCAATGGGATAAGTGGAAATTCTGAGCAGCAGGTCCAAATTAAGAGATCTGCACATTAAAAGGGAAGTGCCTGCATATGTGAACAAATATTTATTTTGGCCTTGACCAACAACAAAATCAATTTCAGATACTTGTTAACCTTGGTTAAGGGAGAGGGAAAGGCACTAGGCAGAAATGAAATGAAAGGAAACTCGACATGAAATCATAAAACAGCTTCTGTGGGAAAGTGAAGTACGGTTTATAGCACTTGAGCTCCTGTTTAATTAGTGGGTAAATGGAGATGCCATTGCATTAGGTCGGTGTGAGAAGGGCTGTACGATTTCACATTCAAGTCATGTTCTCCCAGAGAACAACAGGGCAATATTTCTGGAAGCAGGTAGTAAAGAGATTGTGCAGGAGCTTGAAACAACAACTTATATTAATGTAGTACATTTTATGTAATAAAATGTCCCAAAGTTCTTCTCAGGAACATTATGAAACAAAATATAACGCATAAGGAGATATTAAATCAGATGACCAAAAGCTTGGTCAAAGAGCGTTAAGGAGTTTCATAAAGATGGAAGGCGAGGTGGAGAGGTGTAGGGGTGAGAATTCCAGAGCTTAGGGATAAAAACAGAAAATGCTGAAAAAACTCAGCAGATGGGGCAGCACCTGTGGAGAGAGAATCAGAGTTAATGTTTCGAGTCAAATAGGCCTCTTCTTTGGAACTCTCCATATTCAACTTGAAACGTTAACACTGTTTCTCTCTCCACAGATGCTGTCAGACAGGCTGAACTTTTCCAGCGCTTTCTGTTTTTAGTTTGGATTTCTAGCATCTGCAGCATTTTGTTTTATGGCTCAGCTTAGGGGCTATGCAATTAAAAGCATGGCCATCAGTGATGGAGCAATTAAAATCGGGGATGTTCAAGAGGCCAGAATTAGATTAATGCAGATATCGGGGAGGGTTGCGGGGCGGGAGGAGATTACAGTTATAGGGAGAGATGAGGCCTTGGAGAGTTTTGAAATCAATGGTGAGAAATTTAAAATCAAGATGTTGCTTGACCAAGAGCTAACGTGGGTCAGTGAGCACAGGGATGATGGGGGAATGGAACTTATCAAGAGTTAGGACATGAGCAGCAGAGTTTTGGATGACCTCAAGTTTATGGAGGGTAGAATGTAGGAGGTCAGCCAGGAGTGCATTGGAATAGTCAAGTTTAGAGATAACAAAGACATGGATGAGAGTTTCAGCAATAAATAATCTAAGACGTGACTGAAGTCAGGTGATGCTATGAAGGTGGAAATAGGCCATCTTAGTGATGGTGTGAATATGTGGTCAGCAAATGTCACACCAAGGTTGCAAACAGCCTGGTTTAATCTCAGACTGTTGCCAGGGAGAAGGATAGAGACAGCAGCTAGGGAACAAAGTTTGGTGCAAGGATGGAAAACAGTGGTCTCAATCTTCCCAATAATTAACTGGAGGATATTTCTGCTTATCCATTTTGGATGTTGGATAAGCAGTCTGACAATTTAGCAAAGTGGAGGAATCAGGAGAAGTCGTGGTGAGTTAGAGCTGGGTATTGTCTGCATGCATTTGAAAACTAGCGCTGTGCTTTTGGATGATAATATTGAGCTGCAGTATAGAGCTGAGAAATGGGGGGGGTGGGGGGGTGGTGGCAAGGACCTAGAAGCAACTGTGTGAGTGAAAGAAAAGAAACCATTGCAAGTGATACTCTGAATATGATTAGCTAAGATTGGAACCAGATAAATGCAGTCCTACCTAACAGTGGAGAGGTGTTGGAGAAAGATAGTGTGATGAACAGTGTCAAGGTTACAAAATGGGTCGAGAATGAAGAGAGGGCAAACTTATCTCTGTCAGTCACATAGAATGTCATTTTGATAAGAGCTGCTTCGGTACTGTGATGGGGGGAAACGTGATTGGAGGGATTCAAACATGGAGTCCCAGAAAAGATGGGAACAAATTTGGGAGTTTATAACACGTTCAAGGATTTTGTAGAGAAAAGGGAGATGGGAGATTGGCGATGGGATGGTAGTTTGTAAGCACAGTGGGGTCAAAGGTTGTTCTTTGATGACAGTGGGCTTAAATGAAAGAAGGAGAGCACCTGAAGAGCAAATTGTTAACAATATCAGATAACCTGGGGGCTAGGAGGGGCAGTTGGGTAATCAGTAGGTAAATGGGTAACAGGATTGAGGGGGCAGAAGGTCTGCCTTGGACAAGATGAGCTCAGGAGATGAGGGGAGATAGGAAAGTGACTAAAGAAAAATGCAGTTAGATCTAGGAATAGGGCAGGGGGCATCTTTAGAGGAAGTTTGGACTGGAGGACTAATGGAAGGGAAAGACTGGGCAGAGGAGCTGAATGGCTCAACCAGTTGTCTGCCGCATACTTTTAAGTCTGCATCCCTTGGACCTAAAGGAGCAAAGATGAGTGTTGTACTGGGAGAACAGCCAGGATATGACAGAGTAATGGTTTTGTTGGGGATTAGGTTTTCAAAGTTGGAGGTGAGGTACGGTTGAGCAAATCAGTAGCTTTAGAAATGTTGTGTTGAACAGAAGCCAAAGGCTAGACAGTTGGGGTTTTGTAAGTGCCGTTGTAAATGTATTGAGGATAGTTTTTTTCCAGGAGAAGATTCAGAAGGCTTTAGGGTTGAGGTTGAAAGGGGAATGTGAGTGGAGAGTGATACAAGAAAGTGATCAGAGATGTCCCTATCTCTGATTTATATGATGGGACTAGCATCCTCAGCAAGTGGCCACATCTAAAAGCGATGCTGTGTTGCCAGCCCTCTGGTTCGTGTTTGGTTCAATATATAGATAGTAACTATTGGCTGGTTTGAGAAGAAGGTAATTTTTCCTCAAGTGCAAACTTGCAAATAAGCTGAAGTAATCAAACTTGTGCTTAGTGATGGTGATTTATTGATACAATGGGCACCTGAACTGATCTGAACAGGAAAGTTGGCAACATTTCAATTGTTGCTTCTCATATTTTATCTGTGCTACCATATCAGTTGACACTCCAAATCCTATATAAATTATTCCAGTTCCTGATGAGAGCACTTCACAGAAACTGAACATTGGCAGCTTACTCGGTTTCATGGGTAATGGTTGTTAAAAATCTCTCTTTGTTTATATAAAAAAATAAATTACCCTACAATGCTGTTTCAGATGTAATAAATGATGCCAGCACACTGTGTTCTTGAGCTTTGTGTATGAATTCCCATGTGTTTCAACAGTAATGTATGCTGGGCATTACTATATTGTAGAAAATTGGATAGACTGTAAACACATTTTAGTTATCCCAACATAGAAATGATTCCCATTGAAATAGCATATTGTAAAACTTCTACAATATAGAGACAAAGGTTGCCCAAATGTGTTTATTGGAGAATAATATTTATGAGGTTTAAATAATATTCTAAATTCTCAGTGTGGTTTATGATTGTTATCTGAATTTGAAAAGTAGGCTATGGCTTTGGATAATACTGTTTTCTAGGTTCTAAGTCTGCTCAAAAAGTTGCCTTTAACTACAAACATGCAGAAGAGATGGGAATAAATTTGAGAGGTGACAACACGTTCAAAGACTTTGTAGAGAAAAGGGAGGTTGGAGATGGGATGGTAGTTTGCAAGGACAGTGGGGTCAAAGGTTGCTTTTTGATGACAGCAGACTTAAATGAAAGAGGGAGAGCACCTGAAGAGCAAATTGTTAACAAGATCAGCTAATCTGGGGGCCAAGAAGGGAAGTTGGGTAATCAGTAGGTTAATGGGTAACAGGATTGAGGGTGCAGGAGGTCTGTCTTAGACAAGATGAGCTCAGAGATGAGGGGAGATAGGAAAGCTACGAAAGAAAACCGTGGTTAGAGCTAGGAATAAATATAAATATAACATGAATTTATGTCCCATGAGACCAGTTAATTCCTTAACTCACTAATTTTACTGAATTGTTGGATTAGTAAAGCCAGCATAAGTAATGTAGATATGGCATTTCAGCATAAATGCTGAATTATAGATGTACATTAGGGGAACACTAGACTCAGTATCTAGAAAAATGCATTCTTTCGCAAGTCATAAAATAAGATTAAACATCTGTTAGTTGGCATTCAGATCATTGAAAACTTGCAGAAGGAAGAGTGTAAACCATCTTGCATATGAAGTATACATGGTACATGGGCATAAAATAGATTGGGAATATCAAAATTAGCAAATCATTAATATTTAATTTGTAATCAATGACAATTGAGACCACAAGTATAATATGGAGAATTGTAAACAACATACATTACCCAAAACAACAACTTGACCTGCCTGGAAATCAACAAAATGCTAAGGTTAATCATGATGCTTTGCTCAGGACTGCAAGATAATTCCATCCTAGCTCATCTATCCAGAAGAGACTCTCATCATTACTATTGTCTTTGTTTATGTTCTTGTGACATTATTGCTGAGTTCCTAATTTTACTTCAGATGTCCAACTTGGTGAACTTAAACCAAAATTTGTTGTTGTAATTAAGGTATTCGGTTGCATATAATGTGATATTGACTTTTATGTTTTCTTTATTTATATTTATTCTCATGGTTGCAATCCAGTACTCAGATGATAATAAGCCCGAATATGAAGCTGCTATGAATTCAATAGGTTCTTTGTGTTTACTAAAAGGTAAACTGTTCTTGTTGGTGCTAGAAAATTAATTTAAAAAATCTTCTGTTGTTATAGTATTGCTTTTGTTGGATTAGCAAACGCTGTCTTTTAGAAATTCATATAGAGTCCTTAAAATTTGCAGGAATCATCCATAAAGAAAGGTTTGAGAACCTGTGGTGTTGATTGCATTGTGGGGAGAATGTCCTTAAAGCTTTGAATAACTTAATATTCTTAGTTGTATGATGCAGAGTGGTACTGCTGCTACAACGTGTCCATTGCCCCATTAGTGAAGACCACACCAGTAATCTGTGTAATGTATAAAAATTATTTATACGGGCCAGCATTAACCCTGAACAAGTGTTATAAAATGTGAAATGACCAAATTTACAACCTTATTTTAAATACATTTCACTTCAAAACGTCTGTGTTACTTTTGTCAATTATCATTTTGTGCTGAATGTTCACTTAACCTCAACACGTTTCATATCCATTATATTTAGATATGAACAGTTTTCTTTCTCCTGTTTCCATTCATGCATTATGTAGTCTTAAGTAAGGCCCTCAAAGATATTCTTGTCATATCTTGCTGTTTCCTGCTATACAAATGAAAATAATTTTAATCCAATTTCCACAGTATATGCTGTTCAGTTAGCAAGCCTAATCGTGTAGCGATGTCATTGGCCAATGCTGTACTGATAAAATCTTAATTTATTTTAATCCTCATTACTTCTTTCCAACTTAATAAGTACTTGCATAGATCAAAAATTTTTTTTGAGAATTCAACTGGCTGTTATCTATTACTCCAGCATTAAACTGAATGTACTTCCTACCTGATTCTTACCAGTTCCAGCACATAGCTTATCTATTGGATGTAACCATGTAATGTGGGTTTGTAATTATTTGGACATAGGAGATAGAGAGTAGGAATAAAGGCCAATATACTCCGACTGGTGGGATGTGACAAGTAGTGTACAGAGATCTGTACTGGACTCTCAGTTTTCCTCATAAATACAATAAATTGGATGAAGGAATAGAATGTTGTATGTCCAAATTTGCAGCTCTCACTAAGTTAAGAAGCACACTGAGATGAGTAGTTGGGAGCAGGAAGTTACAGAGATACAGATAGATTAAGTGAGTGGGCAAAATTGTGGAAAAGTGAGCATTTGCCCACTTTTGATCTAAGAAAGATAAATTGGAATATCTTCTTGATGTTGAGAAACCAGGAACTGTGGAGGAGCAAATGGAGATAGATGCCCCGGTCAATAAATCACTAAAAGCAAGTGCACATGTACAAAAGGTATTCAAAAAGACTATAATATTGGCCTTTATCTCTAGTGCTGGAATACAAAGGGGAAAAAATTATACTTCAGTTGTACAAATGTTTGGCCAGACCCTATCTGGTATACTGCGTTCAGTTTTGGACATCGTATGTCAGAAAAGATATATTGGCATGGGGTGTAGCACAGACTTGCTGGAGTAATGGCAAGATATAAAAAAGGTATAATTACAAGGACTAGTTGCTTAAACTTGGCTTGTGTTCCCTTGAGTTTAAAAGGTTGAATGGTATTCTAATTGAGGTGCTTAAAATGACAAAAATATTTGATATGATAGATACAAAGAAGCTGTTTCTATTGACAAGGACCAAGGAGGCACATTTTTTAAACAAATGAAGAGGACATTCAGTGGAGTACATACTGCTGTCATGCAATGTTAACTCAATGTTATTACAATTATGCATCTTACTCTTGCAGCTTTTCCTTGCCTGGTTGATACTCTATAACCACAAAGTTGAAAAAAGATTTTTTTATTAAGAACTTCAATCTCATTGAGGCTTCAGGCCAATCCACATCCGATAATCTGCTCTGAAAACTCTGTTCACATTCTGACAGCTGTAGCAATTTCTACCATAGCAGCTGAGACAATCCGCAACATCCTAAAACAATTAGCAAAATTCTAAATAAAATAACCCACAACATTGTAAAAAAAAAAATGTTCAATTCGCCCCATCTCTCCATGTTAACAGAACATTTAAAAAAATTCTGGGATTCAGATCTGGATCCGCATCTTTGTCAAAAACTAATCAGTTCTTCCTTGAGCCATACCTTAATTGTGTACCAAGCTTTATTGAAATCCATCCATTAGCTTTTTTGACAAGCAAACAAACAGGGGCAAAAACATCAGGAAGCACTTTTTACACAATTTGTGATGGAAATCTGAAATTTCTGCCCCACCTCTGGATGCTTATTCAATTGAATGTTCAAGCTTAAGAAGGATAGGTTTTTGTTAGGTCAGGGTACAAAGGAATATGGATCAAGGTGGGGTGGGGGGATTGTGGTTGGTGTAAATTAAATTCAGGTGCAGATCAGCCTTGATTTAATTGAATGGCAGAGAAGCTTTGAAGAACTGAGTGGCCTATTCCCATTCCAGTTGACCTTTAATATAGTCAATGTAACAGTCAAAGATAATGAATGATCTTCAGACATTAAACCATCTGCGATTCCTAGAAAAGTTGTTTTGTGTCATGTTATGTCTTTTAACTGGCTTGACTTGACCCTTGAATGTTGGTGATGATTTTCCCTCTGGTATTTGGCTGTATGGTTCCAGAAGAAATTGGAAATAGACTAAAAAAGTTGAAAAACTATTTCTAAAATCACTTGTTTTTATTTGCATTTTCTTGGGAATTAAGTTTAGTGACCCGTTTTCCATCAGAAGTCTCTGCTTACAATGTTGTTCAAGACCACTAGTATTCTTGGTTCAATTATTTTAAAGAATTCTGGATACTAAACTTGAATTCGATGCAGGTCAGTAAAGAGGAAAGGGTGAGAAGATCCGTGTGTTATACACTAGAGAAAAATATTTTGACTTAATTTGAACTCAGTGACTGGTCGCCTTTTTACTTTAACATGTCAATCTATATATGCATCTATTTACTATCCATGTTTCAGTCTTGTTTTGTGTGGGTAATGCTTTGACTCTGTTAGGAGTGAGGGAGAAACTAGTATATTTTCCTTATTAACTCAAATGAGCAACTTGTAAGTACTGATTTGCAAGATACAGATCAGCAAATATCCTACAGAAACCAACTCAAAGTTCTACTTTCAACCAGTAACATCATTTAATTATTTTACTGTAATTACCACTTTTATTTCTGACAGCTGAATTTAGTGTAACTAACATTCATAAAAAAACAAACTTACTGAAAAAAATTCTTAAAAATCCATGGAACCTACCCATTATATCAATTGCTATTTCTTAGCAATGTCCATGAAGTTCCTTCCACCTAGGCTTGTCTGAATCCTGGAGCTTAAATTCTGCTGCCATTCCTCAAGTCCTTGAATGAAAAGGCCTAGTTAAACCAAAGATTTCCAAAATACACCAGTGACTCTTTGTTCATGTTATTCTAGTAGGTTACAATGCTCAATGCACTTTTAAGACTGCTTTCTTATCCTAATACAGTACTAGTTAGACAGGTAAGCTAGGACTTACAAACAGGAAGTCATGACTCTCACTTTGTGAGTAGCCTTGTTGTTTATCATTAAAAAGTCTGGTGCTTTAAAGACACACTCCAGTTTTCAGACTGCAGTAACAAAAAATAACAACTCCCGCTTATAGCCTTCTAATTGGGAGAAAGATTATCTCAACAACAGTTCTCACAGTTGACATGACATTAGAGACAGTTAAGCAATTGGCCATATTCTCCAAATTAAATGTAGAGAAAGACTGTGTGTGTGTGTGTGTGTGTGTGTGTGTGTGTGTGTTTCAGTACGCATCCATGACTGCTGGTTGTACACTAGGGCAGCACAAGTTGGCATTCTTAATCTGTGAACCTGAATAGTTAATACTTTTTGACTGGATGGCATTACAACTGAGTCTGATTGTCTCTTCACATGTGCACTTTTGAATGGCAGCCACTTGGTCTTGAGCAGGGATCTTGGATGATTATTTTCAACCTCTTCTCTACTGTATGAACACTGACCAGTTGTGATGTTGCCATTGCAGCCATATCACCTTCAGATTTCCAGCTATGGTGAACTGAGGGAAATCTAATGGGTGAAAATTATTTGTGTCATTATCTTTTTGGAAAAAACATTTATTACCTTAATACATGGAGTATGCATATATTTTTGACATTTTGCAGAAATGTTGTTGGATTTCAATATTTGGCATTGCACAGAGGAAAACTTTACAAAGTAATGCTATTGCCCAGATATCAAATCACTAGTTCTTGTCTTTTATCCCAATTCATGTGGATTTTGTTTCTATCCTTCTATTAGTTATGCCTTTTTCATTTAATGGTATTATTTTATCTCTACTTAGTATAGCCATTCCAACTCTCATCCTTCCTACCCTATCATGTATAACCTGCAATATTTAGTAGCCAGTCCTGTTCTTTATGTAGCCATGTTTCAATTATTCCTGTTACATCTCATTCCTCACTATGGATTATTGCCTTCAAATCCCCTCTTTCATTTTGGATGCTGTGCACATTGCTGTACAGGCAGTGCAACTGCTCTTTAATAGTTGTTCCATTAACTTAAATAGCAGACTTTTAATAGCTGTATTTCATCTCAGAGCTTTGTTCTCCTTACTCCTTACCTTGGTCTCATCTTTATGCTCGTTTCCTATATCCTTTTTCTTCAGACTTGTGTTACTTTCACCATATTCCTCCCTCTTTGACACCCTGTTCCTGCCTGGCTTACTGGTTTAAAATCTTATCAACAGTCCTATTGGTCCTATGATTCCTTTCCTCTAGGATTATTATTCAATGTCCATTACTCGTTTCATGTATTTGCTTACATGCATGTTATAATCAGAAAGGATTAGGAAGGAGAGGGTGGGATAGCTGTACTAATTAGAGACAGCAAAATGGCAGTAGTTTAAAGGAACATAACAAAGAAAGTTAGAAACCAAAACCACATGAATTGAAGTCAAAGGTAACAAGGAATCGCTCATGCTAATGATATACTCGGGTTCAGGTGGAGCCCATCCCTATGGAATAGCTTCTTCCTGTCCCAGTACTGGTACCAGAATCCCATGAACGGAACCCCCCCCCACCCCTTTCCACACCAATTCTTCAGCCATGCATTCGTTCCTGATCAGTCTATCCCTGTGCCAGTTAGCACATGGCTTGGTTTTAACCCTGAGCTTACAGCTATGAGTTCTTTTTTTTTTCAGATTGGCCCTATTTCTGATATTCCTTTTAGCAGGGCCTCTTCCCTTTTGTTCCCTCTGTCATTGGTCCCAACATGGACCACATCAACTTGATCGCACCCCCACCCCCCCATTCCAGATTCCTCAACAGTTGCCCTGAAATACCCTTTACCTTGACACCAGGTAGTCAATAAGCCTGCTGGCTTGTCGGTCACGACTGCAGATTCCCCTAATTATTGAATCCCCTATTACTGCAGCCTTTCCAACCTGTTCTCCACCCCCCCCCCCCCCACACACACACACACACACACACACACACACACAAAAACTTTGGACTGCCACCAGCAAGTACATTGTACCTGTTGGATAGGACCACTGTCTGTGGTACCATCTCCTCTATCGTCCCTTGGTCCCTACCTTGCTAACTGCAGTCATATTCTCATATTCTCCTCTTCCTGCACTTGTGCATTAACACTTCATGGAAAACACAAATTCTTCACTCCTTCATTTATGTGTGGAGCGTCTCTAACTCGCATTCCAGCTCAAGGATTTTAAGAGAGTGATATTTACTGCAGTCTTAACTGAGATTGTTTTTGTGATGTTGGACTTCTCGTATAATAGTGCATGTAATATAAATTTCTCAAAGTTTCTAGCGCAGCAGGTAGCAATTGTGCACCTTCTGATCCTGATTTAGTGAAAATAGTGTTTTCCTTGATTCTGTCTTTTATTTCATGTGGCGTGCTGATTCTGATCTGCAGGTTATAACTCCAGCAAGTTGTGGCACAACCTTTGCCATTAGTTTGCCAGAAAGCCTTTCTCATTCTTCCAGTTAACACTTCATATATCAATACCATTGTGCTAGGTTATTTTGTTTTCAAGTGCGGTTTACTGAATAACTCAGCTGGTTGATTTTAGTCTTATGGAATTTGTCTCATTTTCCTACACTGATCTGAACTGACCTGCAATCAAAGTGATCTGAATCAGTCACTGTAACAGTCTGATACAATTATGTTCAATAGGAGGTTTACTCATGTGCTTCCACCAGATCTGTCTACACCAGGCAGCAGCAGCTTCAAAACATATTTTTTCTGTTCCTGCACTTTGTGCAGATTGAATCACTTTTCTGAGCTGTCTTGCTTTGCTGAGTCCCACTTTTTTGCCTCTTGCTTTTTACTATAAAGCTTCTACGCCTCATCATTCATTTAAGGTGAAGAATTGTGGGTACTTTGTATCATAGCAGTGATATTTGGACTTTGTTTTTAATCCCAACAAATAAAGCATTTTACCTCTTGAACATATGGATTTTTCAGTAATTCTCAATTGACATCATTGCAAAGATTCAAAAAAGTGGCCCTTTGGTTAGAATGGCATTATCAGGAAATGTTTTCCTCAAAAGAAAGTATCTCAGAATAAATTTTTCCTGTTTTACACCAATGTTGTAAACACTTGTGCTCAAGATGAAGCTTCAAGCTTTTGGCCATTTGTTTTGCCAGTGAAAAACAAGCATTTATTTCTCTCATCGTAAACACAGATAAAAAGACTTTTATGGTTCCCCACTCTCTCTGGCTGTTTCTGTTTATAACAGTATGGTTGTAAACCCAGGAAACCCATTTGACCTGATTTATTGCCCTGGACTCTGACGTTTTGGCCATCTGGCTTTTTAGTATTAGGGTTTTTAAAACAAAGAATCCTCTATTTTTATTGAAAAAGCAAATTCAGTACCTTCAGCTCTGTCGCTTACTTGGCTCTCATCTCACTACATTACATTGTCTTCACTGAAGTCTTCAGTTGATCAAGTGGCAATATCAGACACATCTCCAATAGAGGCTGTCAGCCATAAGCATAGAGAAAATACCCCTTATGATTGTTCCCACTTTTTACTAAACTCCCAAGATGCATAGTTGACTTTAAGTTGCTTAGAGAGGAGTTTTACAGGCAACCAGAAATTAACTACTGTCTAGTGCTTATGTTGAGAAGATTCTCTTCAGCAGTTGCATGGTACAGTAGCATACATGCTGATGATAGTGCTCTGTCATGACGTTGCCCTAGGCGAGTGACAGTAGGTGCTGTGTCTGAAAACAATGAACCCACAGAGCATTTAATAAAAGAGAACACTAGCGCTGATGAAGATGCATCAGGGTTTGCAGAAGATGAAGATCTGGTTAGAAAATTAAAAGCTGATGGAATCCAAGGTAAAGTGGAAGGAAGCAAAGGGTTATGGTCGGATGCTTTGCAACTGGAAGACTGTTTCCAGTGGGGGTTCCACAGGGTTTAGTACTGGATCCCTTGCTGTTTGGGGTATTTATCAGCGAATTAGACTCGCACATAGCGGGAGGCAGTGGGCGTGATTAAGAAGTTGGCAGTTGATATGAATTGGCCCTGTGATTGATAGTGAGGAAGAAAGCTGTGGACTGCAGGAAGATATCAATGGTGGGCATCTGCATAGAACATGCTAATGTTTCACAGCAGAGCTTGGCCTCCAATCATCTTGGAATTACCTTGCCATTGGACCAAGGGCCCACTCTGCCGAGACCAGGTGGTAGTCAGCTAGCAACAACCAATCCATGTTTTAAAAAAATCACACAAGGTATCTTCCACTCATCAAAATGAAGTTTGAGACCTGGAACGTAAACACCCTCATGTACAACCCCAAAGGTGATGGACCTGAGTGCTGCACCACAATCATAGCTCAGGAAGCCGGGTGCCTTAACATCAGTGTTGCTGCCCTAAATGAGACATGATGTGCAGGAGAAGGCAAACTGAAGGAACAAGGATCTTCCAGAAAAGAACAATGTCTCCATTGGGGTGAGCTACCGCATCAAAAATGAGCTTTTCTGGTGTATCAGCGACTCCTCTTATGGGATAAGCATGCACTTCACCATTGCTTGGCTCACCCCAGTGAGGATTCTACACTTGAGGCAAGAGACAAGACCAAGGAGCAATTCTACACTGCCCTTGAGCGATCCCCAGCCCAAGTCCTAGTAAGTGATAAACTGATCCTCTTTGGAGATTTCGACGCCATGGACGGGGAGGATGTGAATCTCTGGAGGGATGTGATAGGCAAGCAAGAAGTCTTCCTGCTGTCTGTTACAGGGAAAATCATTGCAAGGATTCTCCTCAACTGCCTTCTCCCAGTGACCAAGGAACTCTTTCCAGAATTGCAGTGCAGTTTTCACCCATCGAGAGGTAACACAGACATAATCTTCATAGCGTGGCAAATTCAAGAAAAGTGCAATGAGCAGCACAAACTGCTGTAAATGGTTTTTTCCAACTCATGAAAGCCTTTGACTCTGTCAACTGCAAAGGCTTATGGAGTATTCTCAGCAGGTCTGGCTGCCCTCAGAAATTTGTTACCATCCTCTACCTACCCCATGGTGACATGTAAGCTATGATCCTCGCCACAGACCCTATATCAGTGAAAACTGGGATCCAACAAGCCTGTGTCATTGCTTCACCTCTCCTCTGTTTTCCTCACTGTAATACTTCACCTCACTTCCATCACATTACCCAGAGATGTAGAGATAATTTACAGACAGACAGGAAACTGTGCAACCTATGCAACCTTCAATCCAAAACCACTCCAACCTCAGTAGTAGAGCTTCAGTGTACAGATGATGCTTGTATGTGCGCTCACCCAGAAACTGAGCTCAAATTGTTGCCAGCTAATTCTCTGAAATATATGAGAAAATGGGCTTTTCGCTAAACACCCAGAAAACTAAGGTCCTCTTCCAACCAGCTCCCACAGCAAAATACTACCTCTTACCGATTAAAATCGCTGGCGAGGTCCTGGAAAACATGGAACATTTTCCGTATCTCAGGAGCCTCCTCTCAATGAGGCAGACATAGATGACAACAATTCATCATCACCTCCAGTAAGCTAGCTCAGCCTTCAACTGACTGAGGAAAAGAGTATTTGAGGACCAGGATCTCAAACCTGAGACTAAGGTAATGGTATACTAGGCAACAGTGAACCCCATGTTCCTATACGCTTTGGAGTCTTGGACAACCTACAACAGACACCTCAAAGCACTGCAGAAGTATACTACCAGCGGCGCCTTCGCAAAATCCTCCAAATCTGATGCCAAGAAAGGTGGTCCTGAGCAAACTTGTGCAACATTGAGCGGTAATCACTCAAAACCAGTTTCACTGGGCAAGACGTGTCGTTTGTATGATTGACACCGGACTCATGAAGCAAGTGCGCTACTCAGAACTCAGTCGTCGTGGTGATTCCCAAGATAGCAGAAATGCTTTGAGGTGTCCTCAAAGAATCCCTAAAGAGGTCAAATGTCCCTCCTCATGTGAGACCTTGGCTTGTGACTGACTGGAAGGGAGAAGGCTCATTCAGGAAGACACCAAACATATTGAAAAACTTCATTGGGAGCATGTAGTCTGAAGGAGTGCAGAAACCTCCATCTACCCAACCCTTCAAGCACCACTGCCCCACCTGAGGCAGAGCCTGCAGAACATGCATTGGACTTATCAGCCATCTCAGAATCCATCGAATCTGAGTGGAAGCAAGTTATCCTCAATCCCAAGGGACTGCCAGAGAAGAAGAAGAAGATGGACTGATCAGGTACGAAATGGAATTCAATCCTGAGAAGTGTGAAGTAATGCATTTGGGGAAGACAAACACAGCAAGGGAATAAATAGTAAGATTCTGGGAAGTGTAGAGAAAGAGAGGGGCCCTGAAGTGTATGTCCACAGATCTCTGAAGTCAGCAGGATAGGTAGATAAGATGGTCAAGAAGGCATACACGATACTTTCCTTTATTGGCTGAGACCTAGAGTATTGGAGCAGGGAGGTTTTGTTAGAATTATATAGAATACTGGTTAGACCACAATTGGAACACTGCTTACGGTTCTTGTCACTGCATTATAGGATAGATGTGATCGCAGTGGAGAGGTTACAGAAGAAATTTACAAAACTGTTGCCTAGACTAGAGAATTTTAGCCATGAGGGGAAATTGGATAGGCTAGGATTGTTTTCTTTGGAACAGAGGAGGCCGAGGGGAGGTTTAATTGATATGCATAAAATTGAGGGGCTGAGGTAGCGTGGTTAGGAAGAACCTATTTCTCTTAGCAGCATGGTTAATAGGAGACATAGATTTAAAATAATTAATAGAAGAATTAGAGAGAAGTTGAGGAGTAATCTGTTCAATCAGGCTGGTGGAGGCAGAGACCCTGACTGCATTTTAAAAAACACTTAGATATGCCTTTGAGGTGCTGTAACCTACAGGGCTACAGGCCAAGAAGTGGATGTCAGGATTAGACTGGATGGCTCTTTTTCAACCAACATGCACATGATTAGTCGAAGGCCTTCTTCTGTGCCGCAAATCTTTCTGTTTCTAAGACAGTGGGATTTCTGTACTCCCCAGTGCAACTAGCCACAAGTGCTACTCTCTCAGAGGAATATATCCATTACTCACATAGAGAACTTCACAACTCTGAAACGGCAAACACATTGAACAAATGGCTTAATAAATTGAATTCACTTTACCCTGTTTTTCTTGTGTAGAAAAAGTCATTATTTTACGTTGAGTACCAGAATTGAACAAGTATGGGTGTTCTCATAGTCATAGAGTTCTACAGCACAGAAAAAGGCCCTTTGGCCCATCAAGCCTGCACCAGTCAAACAAGTACCTAACTATTCTAACCCCATTTTCCAGCACTAGGCCCATAGCTTTGTATGCCATGGTATTACAAGTGCGCATCCAAATACTTCTTAAATGTTTTGAGGGTATCTGCCTCTACCACCCTTTCAGGCAGTGAGTTCCAGATTCCCACCACCCACCTGTCCCTTAGCTTAAATCTGTGGCCCCTGGCTATTGATTCCTTCACCAAGGGGAAAAGTTCCTTCCTGTCTACCCTACCTATGCCCCTCATAGATTTTATACACCTCAATCATGTCCCCTCCCAATTGCTCCTGCTCCAGGGAAAATAACTTCAATCTATCCAATCTCTCCTCATAACTAAAACTCTCTAGCCCAGGCAACATCCTGGTAAATCTCCTCTGCAATCTCTAGTGCAATCACATCCTTCCTATAATGCGGATTCCAGAATTGCTCGCAATACTCTAGCTGTGGCCTAACCAGCGTTCTATAATTGTAAATCTATTCAACAGAAAATAGTAGTGTTATAAGATTAGAGCTCAACGATGGGACTGAGCAATGAGACCGTCCTGGCTGGTTTCATAGAGGCTCCTACTCACCTTTGTCCTCCTTATCATCCATATCTTACAACTGTATCTCATCTGAATCTATTTGACTGGTTCCTGACAACATTACATAGCACATATCATCTCCATGCTCCTTTCTAAGTTGCACACCATCCTTGATTTGGACATGTATCGCCGTCCCTTCATTGTCAGAGTCAAAATCCTAGAAATCCCTACCGAACAATATTCTGGGCACATCTTCACTTCAGTGGTTCACCAACATCTTCTCAAGGACAAGTAATGATGATCAATAAATACTGGTGAAGCCTGTATCCCAAAAACAATGTTTAAAAATTCATCATATATTAAAGCTAAGTGGTCTGAAGATTTCAGAGATTCAGCAACTGTAGGCGGCTTTGTGAGCATAACAACATTGCTTGACTAAGTCATTGCGATTGGCAGACCAATGTAATGTTGCATTCACTCTGTGTCTCCCTCCTCACACACATGCATGCACACACACACACACACCCATTTAAATAAAAATATCCTGGCTGCAAGCTCCCAGGAACCAATTGAACTGACATTGGAATAATCCCACCTCGGGCCCCACTGAAGCAGAAATGCTTCCCTCAACCGAGCAGAAATGCAGCCATCAGTTGCCACCCACAAGGCCGAAAATAGAACAGCAATTACCCCACTCACCAGTGGTTAGGTCACAATCATCGTAGCATACGTGAGTTGAAATCAGAGCACCCATGAGCAGAAGTCACTGTACAAACCAGCCCCCGACAAGAAATTCAACAAACGTTCCCTTAGCAGAAAGCCAACAAAATTCAACAGCTCATGCCTCTTCCAATCTCTCACCCAGAAGCATTACTTCCTACCGAGAGTGCCATTACCTCCTTAACCAGTAAGAGGAAAATTGCTTTGGCCTAATGCCCCCCAACCTTCCTCTCCCATTGTTATTTTCCCCCCTTTACCCCCTCTCCCTTTATACTTCCTGCTTATTCCTACTGTGAAGAAATAGACCCTGACGCAGTGCCATTATCCTCTGTTTCTCCACTTCTACTGTCTGTCCTCTCTTTCATCCTTCCATCTCCCTTTCCATGCTCATATCTTGATCTCTTTCTTTCCTCTTTCTCACTGCCCCACTCTCTTCCTCCTCCTCCTCCTCCTTCCATTTGCCTTCTCTCCCTTAATTTAGCCGCTGTCCTGTACCTGGGTTCAGTTATTCTACCGTCTTCTAATTTTCTTGACCTAAGTATTATACTTGGTCTTGACTTTGTAAGTACCACCACTGTCATACAATGTTGTTGAACTTTTCCCATGTGATCGCTCCCAAGGCTCTAAATCCTAAGTTGCTTTAGCGTCCCAAATACTGTTTAATGTTAACCTTTGTCAGTCATAGTCCTGATTGTTTTGTAGTCTAGATGACTGCTGGAATAAAGGATGTTGGAAGTGATGCATGGTCTGTTGTGGTGGAAAACAGAATCTTGCGAAGGCTACAGACTGGGGCTTGGGAGGAAAACGTGGCTGCAGCCATTAGCGATTCCCTTTGTAGCTTTTTCTCACAGTAGTAACCCTTTCCTTCGCACCCTATAGTTTCCCATACCTCTGCATTTCCAGTCGACCGTTCTTACCAAGTCCTTTGCTATTCTCTGTTTGCTACCCAGTCTTTCCCTTCATACACAATGTATCCTCTTCTTTATTCTGCAGCCACTCATTTCAGTGATGACATTCATTAACACCATTTTCCCCCCAAAGATGGATGCTGAGACCCCCTCACTGTTTTGACTCTCCCCTCATCCCTCTTAGCCTTCTATCTGTATTCCTCAAAGAGGCTTTGTTTAATTTCAAAATTGAACATAATGGCTTTTTTAAAAATCAAATGGTGTAGGCACTTTGCTGTCATGGTTAGGAGGCAGAAAGAGATGTTCCTGACAATTTGTCTAATTTGTGTGGGAATGGGCATAGAAGTAGGCACAGCTGAAAAATATAACAAAGGGCTTGTGTCACAATCACTACATCCCTCTCCCACCAACCAGATGAGTACACTAACTGAGCAAAGCTGGCTTTTCCCTTCAGTATTTATTCTCAGATCTTTAAGAACTGGAATATTTTTCTATTTTGAGGAGCAAAATTATTTTAAAAGGAAATTAAATGGACACTTGAAGGAAATAAGCTTGCAGGGCTAAGGGGATAGAATAGGGAATTGGGACTGACTGGATTGCTCTGCTGAGAGCTGGCACACTCTTGATGGGCCGAATAGCCTCCTATGCTGTAAATGACTCTATATAACTTTGCTGAAAAGTTGATTGAGAAGAGGAAGATCTGTCTGACGTAGATAGCAGAGCTTTGTGGATATAGGCCAGGATTTTCTGGCCCTGTCGCGGGTGGGACCCGCCGCAGGTGAGGAAGCGCCCCAGCCAGAAGTCCATTGATTTGCGGCAGGACTGGAAGATCCTGCTGATGGGCGGGTGCGGAAAATCCCACTCATAATTTCACAATGCGATCACAAGACTTCCTGGCACTTTTGTGCCAAAATTTCACACAAAAGTCTATCAACTAAAAGAATCCAGGATAGAACACGGACAGGTGAAAAAACAGAAAATGAAGACTACCCATGATTGGTGTACTGTTTAATTTTATGGAGTTTTTAAGTTAATGATTGGACCCCTACTCTTTCTAATAAATGAACTGGATATGGAAAGCAAATGTAAAGTGCTAATGATACTAAAAGAAGTACAATAATTGAGACAGATAATGTAGAAAGATTTTTAATGTTTATGTAATTTGGGCATAGAGGTAGTTTATAAAACTTAACACCAAAAATATAAAATAGCTTAAATTATTCACAAAGAGTATTCCTCATGAGCATATAATGAATGGATATAAATGAACACAGGTAAATTCTAAGACCTCAGAAAAATGGTAGATTTATCATTTTCTAGACAATGTGATAAAGCTAATAGAAAGTGGGAGTCTCAATGGTTACGCTAAGGCTTTGCACTGTACTAGTCATTAGAGAACCTTGTTCAGCTGTGATCCCTATGATACAAAAAAAAATGACAATTCGTAAACATAAAGAAATTAGTGCCAAAACTGATCACAAATTGTGAAGGGAATGATCACTAAGAAAAAAAAACAAGAAAATTTAATTTTTTATGGGAAGAGGGTGGCATTGAAGCACATAAAAAGAAATAGTTTAGAATTTTTACTACTTCAAATTAAACCAATGAATTAGCACCCAGGACATAAACTTAAAGTTGTTATTAGACAGAACTTGCAGAATGCAGTATGTATAGAATAATCTCCCTGATTATCTTAAATTGGTTGTTTCCTACACAATAGGTTAAGCAAGCTGCTACTATGCAGTGACTTCCCACTAACAGGATGCTGACATTCTGTCTGCCACACATTGAGCATCGCTGTGTCTGAATTTCAGTGCTGGCATAATGCCAGGTACGTAGGCCAGTATGTCCCAACAACTGGCTGATCAAATCAAACAGCATGTTCCTTCAGTTGAATACAGATCACACTCGATCAGCCCGTGCTTGCAAAACCCAAAGTAAAATGTCTAACGCTAGGTGTGATTCTGCGATGGAGCAGCACTTGCTGAATGATCCTGAGTGCGCTAACACTTATAAACAATATAAGGTAATCAGCTGGAAGCAACATACATTCATATGGAAGGACCTGTTCTCCATAAACAAAAAGAATATGCTCAAGTCTTGCACCTATTTTAAATTATTCAGGAGCTTGGGGAATCTGTAGTTCCCAATTGCTTTCTCCATGTCAATGCCTCAACCAATCAGATTGGCAACCAATTAGAATCATTTTCTCCTGTAGTATAAATTGTTGTGATTGTTTGAAATTTGGCCTTCTTTTGTTTGTCCTGATGAGTACAAGACGAAAAGCTTTGGCGACATGTCTTTCTTTTCAGCAATATTAATTGGAATTATTTCATAGCTCAAATATTTTAATACAGTTATCAATTATTGACTATCAAAATCTATATTTCCTTTTTTTAGGATAGCACATTTTGACAATATCATATTTTCTCACTTGTTCAACATGCACCAAACCTAATCAAAAGAATGAGTATAGATGGACAATACCATTCAGCTTAGAAGTAGAGCAGTAGAAAACTGCAGTATCCTATCACATGTAGGATGGGAGTACAAAACCAGGACAGCCTGCTGGATGAGAATCTGCTCTGTTTTCTGGTTGTAAAGATGCTAAATTAAAAAGGTTTGGGTAGTCTAAGTCCAGTTCCTAATGACACAAAATCTGGCACTAATTGCAAACACCATCTGAGAGACTACAAGAAAAGCAGTGTGGAAAATGTAAATCCACATTCAGATAATGAGGATGTCCATGTTACCAGCAGATAATCTAGTATATTAAGAATGTAGTTACATACAGGATTAGACTAGGTTCATTCTACTGACTTCTTTATATGTAAACATTGACACTTCCTGCACTGTTAATGTTGCAACTTTCATTGTACCCACTGCTTTCATGGATACAGGTGGTGGCTTTAAGGACTGTTTTGTCTGGCTGTAACTTCAAAGCAGTAGTAGTTACATAGTACATACACAATAGAACTAGAAAATCTGTGACAATGATTGAACTGCTAAATTATTAACTGTGATGTCTGTAAATAGTACGATATAATTTTAAAAAATACTTGAAAGCTAGCTGTGACACTGTTTTAAAGTACAGATACAAAGCAAACCAGGGAAAAAAGACAGTTCACCAATGATACACAGCAATCATTGTACATTAACTGGTAGTTAGAGGAACACAACATGAAATGGAGCCCCAGACAGAGGTCATTGGCAATATGAAATTGGGCACAGAAAGAGAAATAAGGAGAAATTAGAGAGAGAAAAATGATACAGGAAGGGAAAATAATAGAAAACATTTTTTTTTTAGTTTATCTCCAACAATAAATACCTGTTTCAAAAATTGAAAGCAGGATCTATAGAATCCAACCATAAAAGATACCTGCAGTACACTGAATATTTAAAGAAATTAAAGAAATCCGGACAGGAACAAAATATTTCCTAAGCAATTATTATTCAAAAATAATTTTCTTTTGCAAGATTCCTGTTGGATAAAGGAGTATGATTGTGTAATGATTGTTATGACGTGGCAGATGATGTGTCCCAGGTGGGTCAAATCCACGAAGGAAACTTGATCATGCTATCACAATGGTTTTGAAATTTGTGTTTTGTTTTTGAGATGTGCACCCTGAATTCAGAAGCAATAAGGCCACCAAGACTTCAGGGATATTTTTAAAAGCTAAATTAAACATTTATTAATAAAAAAAAGATTTCAAGCACATACATAGGCCTACAAATGATCATTATAATAACTCCTAAAATCCCTAATTAATCTGGCTTCCAGTTACACCCCTGTTAAGGTAATAAAGAAATAGATTTTAAACAGATACCAGCAAGTTAACATAATACCTTGAACAGTAGAATTCAAAATGGCTTTTCCCAGCTTTGGTTTCTATAGGCAGCTGGCTTAATGCACAAATACTGGAGGCTTCTCACACTTCTGGTAGATCTTACAATGCCTCAATGACACACAGCCTCATTCTCCATTGTACATGTTTCTCCTTTTTAATGTTAATTCCATTGTTCCCATATGTCTTTGGAATTTTACCTTTCTCATAACATAAATCTTTTCATGATGCTAATATTGTCAGTTACTTTTGGGAAAAATAAACACACTGCTTGGCCTAGCTTCTCTGGCTAGTATATAAACATCCTACCATCTCTTTGAAATTCAAACTGCCCTGATTTATCTAAAAATGCAAATTCTCCTCACTTTACATTCTAAGACTTCAGCTATGCTTACGTATTTAGCATTTCAAACCTAGCTTCTTTTGATGAGTCAAAGCCTCCAGACCAGCTGTCTCCAATTCAATGAAATTCCATGCACACACAGAGAAACTATCCAAATCCCACTATTAACCTACTTTTATAATAAATCACAATAATAATAAGAATTATTATACTTTCATGACATGATATTAGAAGCCTGGCATGAGCTCAAATTCCAGCATAGATATTTTGAAAGTTTTAAAAATCTGGATATAAAAGATGTTTTGTCATAAAAAAAAACAACTTGCCCATAAATATCCGTTAGGCAAGGAAACCTGCTGTCAAATATCCTTTAGGCAAGGAAACCTGCTGTCCTCACTTGGTCAGGTCTATGTCTGACTCCAGTCCCACACCAACATGGCTGACTTTTATCTGCTCTCTGAAATGGCCTCACAACCCATTCTATTGTACTAGACCGCTACAAAAAATAACACTTGCAGAAGAAGGCCCACCACAGCCTAAAAAAATGAGTGTCAGTGTTTCCCACATTCTGAGACTGGATTAAAAAAAATAGAATGGCTGACAGCATGCAAGTATCTCCAGGAAGGTCATCGACCTGGAAAGTTAATTCTGTTTCTCTCCACAGAGGCTGCCTGACCTGCTGAGAAACCAGCAGTTTCTGTTTTTATCTTCAGGTGTTCTTTGAATTGATGATCGTACATTTAGCCCTATAATTCCTCCTCTTTGTACAGTTTTACCCGCTTCTGAAGAGTTAAACAGACTCTTCTTTGTGGCAGTTTGTGAATCATAATGAATTACTATTGCCGGAAGCTAGTTAGTTTGGATCCATGTCCTCTGCTGATTGGAAGGAAAGTGAGATTCCAGCAGTGGCAACCAGCAGTAATTCCATAGCATAATGTCATCTATGAATTGACTTAGATATTTAGAGAAGTCACAAAGATCCTGGTATGAAAGTGGCTATCACAGGAGTGCAATGGATAAGATATTGTATATCTTTAGAGTATAACAGAGAAGCATCAGTATGCAATCCATATGTAATGTTGACATTCGTCATATAAGTGAAAGCAGGTTTTATTCTCCAGCTTTTTTTTTTAAAGGATAATCTGTATTTTTGAATAATAAGGCCTGGCAATTTACTTTGTGGGAATTTTTTCCGCAACATTTTTAAAAAAGTCTGGAGCTGCAGAGTTTTGTGTTGTGTATTGAATCACCCTTGTAATTATGGGCTGGATTTTACATGAACCAAGGAAATCTTGTCACCAGGACCAAAAATAAGTCATCAACTGGCGTGTGTGGACTGCAGGATGGCAAGGGTGATTTGACTGGTGGCAGCCAATTGAGAGGCTGCTGTGGGACTGCCATCCAATTAAGGATGGTAGCTTGCCTCCCAGAGCCGCTGGCCCAATTAGAGGGCCGGGAGCTCGGCAGAACCAATGATACAGGTGGCCATTGCTGAGACTGCAGGAAGGAGGAAAATACCTCCATGTTGAGGAGCCCTTGAAGGGTGGGTAAGAATTTTTTTAATGTGCCAGGGTTAAGGCAGGCAGACCCTGGCAATTGGAAGAATGAACCCACCAGTGGCAGCAGTGGAGCTGCAGGAATGGTTATTACAGCTGGAGGTCATGGAGCAGCCGGAAAAGAAGGCCATTTCCCCCACTTCATATTCAGAAGCCACTGGAAGGTTGTTGCGATGTACCTGCTGATCTCACCACATAGCAGGGGGACTGTCCTGATGCCAGTAAAATGCTGGTGAGGGATGTGAAGTGGCTGTTCAGTGGCTAGTTAGTTGTATTAATTGGCCATACACCTTCAGTTGGTGTGTGGCTGTGCCACTGCCGTTCCCACTTCTGAGAGTATCCTGTGGCAGTGAGAAGACATTGGGCTTCTCTCTCCCTTCTGACACTATTTTACAAGCCTTCCCATCTCCCAGCCTATCTCCAGAGGAATGGTGAAATTCAGTCCTATGTTTCAAATATTCTGCCTAAGTGCCTGTCAACATTTGCATTATCATTTTGACACACAGACAAAGATTAAACAAAGTTGTAGTTTTCTTCTTAATCCAGGAAAAGTCCTTTAGTTTTGTACATTTCAGAAGTAATGGAATAACTTTAGTGGATCATACGTGCAAGGAAGACAACACCTCGAATGAAAGCTGAAAATTTTTAGGACTTGTAGCATAGGCCCTTTCAGTTGATTTCTCTCGAGTTTTGGGTAGCAGTTTCTGTAGTACAGCTGGCCTGTTGAAGAGATTAATCCTTAATATTAATTGTTATTCATTTTCTTGCATAATTCTTTAAGAATGGATTACCATTTAAATGTTGGTTTGCAGTAAAATAATTTATTTTGGATATATTTTCCAATGACATTCTCCTCCTATAGATTTCCTGGTTTCATGTCAGCGGTTTTATGTCAGAACTAGTTGTCCTTTACAATGTTTATAATTGTATGATTTTGCACAAGTGGTTTCTATAGCTACTGTACAGCAGCAGATGTAGAGCAGTGAAAAGCTGTGATAAGAAAGACAGGCTTTTTAAACAAAAACCAGACATGGGCAATTACCCTGAAGCTGAACTGAGGCCCATTTGAGTAAATGTAGGATATGAATCTTTAAAAAGTGTAAGCAAATGCAACACTACCTGATACTTTCTTTTTCCTGTTTATAATATGGTAATAGCACAGCTAATAACATATTAGATATTACAATTGCCAGAGCAACTTTTTAGGTCAGTAGTTTTTTAGAAGCCAATTGTCAAGGGTTAATTTGAAGTTGCAGGAGCTGAGGTGAGAAGCACACAGGAGCAATTTTTCTTTTGTTGTTTTATGTTTTCAAGTGCTGTTTGCTTCTAAAGGTTTACAGATAGCAACATTTCTCTCTCCAAACAGCTGGTGTTTAAAGGCTGTAAATGACATGTGGTTAACATGGCAGTAAGGGACCTCAACCAATGATTATGTTATCATTTGAAGAGGGTCTGTAAGTTTTAATGTAATAATAGTAGCACAAACCACTGGAGGTCAAAGAAGACACTGTTTAACCCTCTAACATCTGAGAAAGATAAATCAAATTTAAAGGTTACATATGAGTCCAAATAACTGCATTTCTGATCCAAGCATAAGATTCCATTATACCAAACCACTTGGCATTTGCTTCTAATTGTGTAGTAACTCTTGATCCAAATGCAATATTTAAATACTGCTGATCCAAGCACAAAATATCTCTAGTTATCTGGTTTCAATGATTCGCATGATAAGACAGTGAGTCTATTGGTAAAGGCCATGTGAAATGTCCTGCTGACTCGAGAAAAAGATTCTGTTCAGGGTGTGACTGTTTTTGTTTCGATTGAATTGCTGGGTAAAAAATTAAATAGGTTGCGGTACAAGGACTTGAAAATTGGCTGCTTTTAACTGCAGTTTCCTGATCCAAGCATAACCTTCCTTGATAAATTAGTTTATGTATTTAATTGGAATAGAATTGGAATGCACATTAAACAGGAAATAAAGTTACTGTCTCTTTCTTAATGGCTGCATTAGAGAAATAGTGATATTTATTAGTTACATTAAATCTAAGTGTGTCAAATATCTGTATGCACTTTAAAACAATGGAATGATTTTTCCAGAGTTAACTCTTGGGAAATTGAATTAAAATACATGAAATACATGTTCTTTAATAAATGAACAGTTTCATCTCTAAAACTACACACTTCATGCAGGAATGGTGTGTTAATTCAAATGAAAAACAAAAAAAAAACCCACTATTTCCGAGTAAATTATCTTAGTTCTACTCTCTCCCCACATTTTTTCTGCTCTGTCCAGGACTCCTCCTGGACTTCCACTTACTGATCTTAGCTTTTGTTCTCTAACAATAATTTGGATGCTCCCTTCATCACCGTTGACATCTCACTGAGCTTATAGTAAGCTTAGATGTTTTAAAAAAAACAGGCCATTAATCTAAGAAATGGGGAAATGTCAAAAGGAAAGGTGAGGGTTGCTCCAAAAAAAAGGCCAGATTCAAACCCAGAGTAGAGTGCTGAGTTAGTTAATCTCAGCTGGGGTAACACCAGCATTGTTAGATCAGCAAAGCATGCTATGGGAGAAGGAGGAATCAAATAGGATTCCTGCTCATCGTTCAATCATTCCTGTTACTTCCCTTGAACAGCCTAACTTGCATGTCTCTGCTTGCAAGTCAAGAGTGGCCAGTTGGATAAAGTTGTTGGAAATTTGTTGGTACCTATGAGGCTGTACCTTCAAGAGAAGCCCAAAAAATAAAGGGAAGAATGTGAGAAAAAAATAAATAAGTCAAGTAGGTGGAGGAAAAGAAACGTTACTTCCATTGAAAATGAGTAGATTTCCATTACATTGAGAGAGAATGACAGTGGTTCAACAAGCTCTAGCTTTAAGAGCTTCTTCCAATTTCCTACCAAAGAGGGTGTGCTGTCCTTCTATAGTTGAACTAATCAGTCACTACTACATAGCATACTCACAAGCAAACCAGTGACCCATCTGTGCTTATGCAGTAAACATCTTATATTTACATGCACTGCCTAACTGTGTTCCTTAATTACCTGTTGCCATGTTTTTCATAAACTTTATGTATCAAGCTTTTTTCCATTATAAATTCATTTACACACATTTATAATGCATTACAGTTTTGCAATAGTATAGTTAAATTCATCAATTGACTTTTTTCTTGTGTATACTTAATGGCTTCATTAAAGTTTCACCTGAAGATCGCAACAGCTGCTAAAAGCCTGGGCAGGGACTTGAAAGTTTTGTCCAGTGGCTGTGACTCCACCTTCTCAAAGGCAGTTAGGGATGGGCAATAAACGCTGGCCCAGCCAGCGATGCCCACACCCCATGAATGAATAAAACAAAATAGATAGAAAGGGAAATTAGGAAGGGAAGCTAAGGAGGAATAAAAGCAGAAAATGCTGGAAAAACTCAGCAGGTCTGGCAGCATCTGTGGAGAGAGAAACAGAGTTAACATTTCGAGTCCGTATGACTCTTCTTCTGGCTCTGAAGAGGAGCAAGTGCCAATAGACAGGAGTGGATTGCATATTAAGGATGAGTTGACAGGAGAGAGAGAGGAAGTGGAAAGAATATGAGGAAGCATCAGATAATTCCTAGGAAGAGGTTGGGTGGTGTTAGGATGAGAGTGTGATAGGAAGCGTAATGGGTTGTTCACCATAAGCTCAGTGAGAAGAAGGGGCAGGGATGTGATTGGAGTGGTATATCCAAATATTTATTTATTATGTGTTTATTTATCTGTGTATTTCTGAAGCCTAATTAATTGAATTCGTTTATAGTTAGGGTAATTGAGTAGTGAATAATGTCTTTCAAACTAATCTCATTCTCTTCATTCCTTAGGATAAGGATCGATATGCCCATCTTATTGATGCAAAGTATAGTCCATACGTGGGCCACAATTCATTCCGTGACAAGTACTTCAGTGGGGTAACAAAGAAGATTTCTAAAGAAAATGAAAATCCGCAGAAATGAACAGTTCAGATCTATTTTGAACTGCAAAAGACCTTTTAGCTAATAAATTGATAAAGGCCCATTTTATTTGGCTGTTACAGCATTCTTAAATGTGAGAGACAGAAATGATTAGTATGAACTGTATTTTTATATGAAATGGCCAAATAGAATATGTATAAACAGCTAAAACAATAAATGTCCTTTTGTATGAATTAAGTGCATTTGTAAATAATTTCTTTGGTCTGAGAGGAAGACACAAAGAAATCCAGTTCGTAAAGCAAATCACATTGAGATGTAGTAAAAGGTCAATATTCAGCCGAAACAGATAATTCTGCCACTTTATATATAAAATGAAAGGACAAGCGGACGTAAGTTCAAACTAGTTAACATTAAATTTACAACTGATAATTAGGAGGTATTTCTTCAAACAAATAATGAACAATAGTGAATATCGAAAATTGAATATACTTGTAAACAGAGCAGTGATGGTGAAAATACTTGGAAAATTTAAGAAACAGTGGAGTGACTTGTGCAGTTTTCCAATCTATAGAACAATGAAATGGGATGACTGTAGGATCTTCTGGATAGGTGAATTAAGATGGGCCGAATGACATAAGAACAGGAGCAGGCTATTAAACCTGTTATGCATGCCCCACCGTTCAATGAGATCATGGCTAATCTGCAACCTAGCTCCATATACCTGTCTTTGCCCTGTATTGCTTAATAGCTTTAGTTAACCAATAACAATCGATCTCAAATTGAAAATTGACAATTGATTTAGCATCAATTGCTGTTTGCCAAAGAGAATTCCAAACTTCTACCACATTCCTATGTAGAAGATTTTCCTAATTTCACTCCTGAAAGGTTTGGCTCTAATTTTCAAACCATGCCTTCAAGTTCTAGGCTCCCTAATCAGCGGAAATAGTTTCTGTCTATCTGCCCTTCATTTCCCCTTAATATCTTTGAAATCTCAATCAAATCAACCCTTCTTAACCTTCACAATCCCAGGGAATACATCCCTAGTTTGTGTAATCTCTCCTCATAACTTAATTGGTGAAGTCTAGATATCTTTCTGGTAAAGCTAAGCTGTACTGCCTCCAAGGCCAATGTATTCTTCTAGGGTGTGGTTCCCAAAAGTGCTGATAGTACTCCAAATGTGATCCAACCTGGACTTTGTATAACTTAAGCATGACTTATACTCCCCTGTACTCTAGTCCTCTACATATAAAGGCCAGAATTCCATTAACTTTTTGATTATTTTCTGGGTACCTGTTCACAACATTTTAATGATCTAAGTACCTGGACCCCCAAAGTCTCTCTGGACCTCCACTGTTTCTAGCTTTTCACCATTTAGAAAGTGCCCAGCTCTATCCTTCTTAGGTCCAAGTTCGATGACCTCACATTTGTCTACATTGAAATCCATTTGCTGCAGTTTTGCCCATTCACTTAATCTATCAATATCTCTGTGATTGAATCCTATCTATTTTACTGTTTACAATGGCACCCATCTTTGTGTCATCAGCAAATTTGGATATGTGGCTTTCTATCCCATCAACCAAGTTGTTAATAAATAGTGTGAATAGTTGTGGCCTTGACACAGTTCCTTGTGGGCACTGCTAGTCACATCCTGCCAGTTAGAGTACCTGCCAGTTATCCAAATCATCGTCTCCAGCTGTTCAGCCAATTCTCTAACCAGGTCAATAGTTTTCCTCAAATCTATGAGCTTAAATTTTAACCAACAGTCTCTTATGAAGGACCTTGTGGATGTTATTTACATGGATTCCAGAAGGTGTTTCATAGACACACCCTTGTCCACTACTTAAATTAACTCTTCAAAAAGTTCAAACCCATGCTGGCTCTCTCTGATCAGCTGAAAACTTTTAGTGTTCAATCACATAATTCTTAACAATAGATTCTAGTAACTTCCTGATATTAGGCCAACTGATCAATAATTCCCTGGTTTCCCGCCTCTCACCTTTCTTAAATAATGGAGTAATTTGCACAATTTTCCAATTGTACCTGAATCGAGAGAATTTTGGAGGATTGTCGTTAGGTCATCTGATGTGTTAACTGACTTCCTTTAAAACCCAGGTTGAAAACTTTCTGGTCTTGGAGATTTGTCACTCTTCTTCATTATTGTTCTTTTACTTACGTTAATTTTGGTGAGCCCCTGTTACTGATTCAGTATGAATTTTCATGGGATGACCAGCATGTTGACCTCTTCCTCTACTGTTGACCTCTTCCTCTACTGTAAATACTGATGCAAAGTAATTATCCAACATGTCTGCCATTTCTTTATTTTTATTGACATTATCAGTTTTTTTGTATCTTTCTTATTCGCCATGAATGTTTGTTCTGTATTTTTGTGTACTTTTTCTTTTAGTTTTAAGTCTCTTACCTCTATAGGCATCCATAGCTGTTTTTTTTGGTAAATAGACTCTTGCCCTTAGGATAGAAACTGTATCATTATAAGTTCTTTTTTGAACACCACTTATCTTCTAATATTTTACCCATTAACAGACTTGTCCAGTTTACTGTTGTCACTCTTTGTCTCATCACGGTAAAGTCAGCCTGACCTAACTCTGAGATATTAGTAGCTGTTTTACATTTCTCCCTTTCAAGCACTACATTGAGCTTGATCATATTATAATAATTATTAGATATATGTTCATGGACTTTTAGGCTGTTACCTAAATCTGATTTGATACCCATTACTAAATCTAATATGCCCCCTTGTTAGCTTTGGGCTCCAATATGGCATGCGTCCTTGTTTTCTAGTCCTTTTTCATCCTTAATTATCTGTACTTAAGTGGTGTACTTGTACAAGTTCCAGCAATTTTTATAATTTTGTAATTAGTAATGAGGCTAATGCACGCACAGTGATTCAGTATAATGAGCCATTTGGTGCTAAGTATGCTGTGACTTACTTTTCTGACCTCAGGCGCTTCACATAGAATTGGCCCTTTAGTATTTCATTATCATAAGGATGCCCAAGCCTTTTGCTTTTGAGGTCTATGTGGGTATGCACATTTAAAATTTGAATTCCTTGCATAAATGTAGAGCATTCCCTGACCTCAAAAATTCCAAAATAAAGGTAAAACTAGGGAGTAAGTTCACAGACCAGCTGTTGTACAATGACAAGCTAGTTATGGCAGCAAGTGTGGCTTCAGCAGAGGAAAACGCTGTCTGATTAACTTTGTTGATTTCTTTGGGGAAGAGAAAACACAAGTGATAAAAACAAAAAACTGCGGATGCTGGAAATCCAAAACAAAAACAGAAATACCTGGAAAAACTCAGCAGGTCTGGCAGCATCGGCAGAGAAGAACAAAGTTGACATTTCGAGTCCTCATGACCCTTCAACAGATCTAAGTAAAAATAGGAGAGGGTGAAACACAAGTGGACTATGGTAAGCTCTATAATGCAGTCTATCTGGACTTTGAATAGGTTGAAATGAAAGATTATTAAATAAACACAAAATTGTGGAGTTTTGGGATAAACCTTGGACATGGATAAGAAACTGGTTGAAGGTTCAGAAACAATGAGTACTTGTTAAAGGAATTATGCTAAATGTGGTGGAAAGCACTGAGTGAGTAGCCTCAGGGTTCAGCTCTGGAATCACTATTGTTTCCAGTTTTTGAATCCAATGTGGGCAATTTTGCAGATGGTACCAAGCTAGCAGGGGCAGTGAAACTGAATTGGTTTATATTCACTGGATTATAGAAGATTGGTGATCTAATTGAGGTATTCAAAATTTAACAGGGTGGATGCAAAGAAATGATTTCCTTTGGTGAGGCAATAATGAATGAAAGGCATCAATAATTGTCTTGTGATAAATCCTCAATGTGACAATGTAGAAGAACATGACACTAGAGCTGCAAACCATTCCGATTTCAATAGCCAATTGCTTCACCACACATGGGAAGCAAAATCAATGGGAAAGCTATCATTGGGACAGCTGGCAATTCAGGCCAGAATTGATGACACCCTAGAGAGTACATCTGCGTTGCTGTGCAGTTTAAACACACAAGAATAAATAGGGAGGAGAGCCCCTCTCCTCAGAGAAAAAAACATTCTCACAAAAATATCCAGAGTTCTAAATTGTGTTGTATCCCTAGGTATAAATTAGCAATGGGTAAATTAGTTTTAGCTTTCAAAATATTGGTAACAGTTTGGATTTTCCAGTCTTTAAACTTGTCACTTTTTATTCTTTTAACTATAAAATAAAGAGCCATTTATAAGGTATCTGCTTGAAAGAAAGCAGACACAGATGTAGGCAGCTGACGATAGCCAAGCTAGTTCATCTGCAAACTTGATTTTGGAGATTGCCAGCAGTTAGAATGCCAGGAACTCTATTTCACAGAAAACACAGGATAAACAGAACCCGACAAACAGGAAACGTTTTGATCCAAAATGGTCTATATTGGCAATATTTATTATTCATTAGAAGCTGGCATTTATTCTCCTCAGAACAAAGATTAACAGGGGATTTAATGGAAATATTCAAAATTATGAGAGTTGTGTTAGAGTAAATAAAGATAAAATGTCCACCGGTGATTGGCATGGTGACGAGAGGGCACAGGTTTAAGATAGTTGGCAAAAGAACCAGTTTAGTGATAGGCAAAATTGAGTGGTTATTATCTGGAATGCACCGCGTAAAAGGATGGTAGAAGCAGATTCAATAGGGTATTGATGTATACTTGGAAAGAAAAAAAATTGCAGGGCTTTATGAAAAAAAATTGGGATATGGGACTAATTGGATAACTCTTTCAAGGAGCTGACACAGGCGCCATGAGCTGAATGGCCTAAAATTCTATGGTGTTGGATACCATTCACTAGGTCTTAATAAAGTCTTCGTAGAAGACTACAAGAATCATGGGTATACGTATATATATATTATTTACGTATCCTATATATATATATATATATACACATACATATACAGTAAAGGGTTCAAGCTAGGATCTGTCTCCATGCTTGCTTGTGCACATGACTCTGTCCAACACTAGACTGACCCCTAGGTGTGGGTCATGTGTTCTTTTACATCACTGTATGGTGGTACTGTACTCAGTCCCACATTGACCCTATATGTGCCAGACCCTTATACTACAGACACAAACACGATGAGCTCCCCATCTCCCCCTTGCAGCTTAAACTCCAGGCCCACACCAAAGATTCTGTGCATCTTCATTGGTTGTAATCTTCCAAAATTCCCTAGATTCTGGAAAGGTTCCAGTGAATTGGTAAACCGCAAATGTAACACTACCATTCAGGAAATAAGAGAGGCAGAAAGCAGGAAACTATAGGCCAGTCGGTCTAACATCTGTCATTAGGGAAATGCTAGAATCCATTATTAGAGAGGTAGTAGCGGTCGAAAATCATAATACAATCAGGCAGAATCAACATGGTTTTGCGAAAGGACAATTGTGCTTGACAAATTTATTAATGTTCTTTGAGGATGTAACAAAAAGGATTGCTAAAGGGGAACCAGTGGATGTGGTTCATTAAATATATTCAAAGCTGAGTTAGACAGATTTTTGATCAATAAGGGAGTTAAGAGTTATGGAGGACAGGCAGGGAAGTGGAGGTAAAGCAACAATCAGATCAGCCATGATCTCATTGAATGGCAGAGCAAGCTCGATTGGCTGAATAGCCTACTCCTGCTCGTCTTTCTTATGATCTTATGACAGCTACAGTGAAGATACAAACATACGAATTAGGAGCAGGAATAGGCCACTTGGCCCTTCAGCCCTGCTCTGCCATTTGATGCTGGTCTATTGTGGGAAGCTTAAACTTGAGGTAAGCACAAGAAGGATCAGTGAATGACGGTTCCTGCAATTAAAGATTCAAGGGTGCCAATATATTTATTTGGAAATAATTTCCACTCTATCCTGACTTGGAACTTGCATGAAGATAGAAAAAGAGCACTATAACTTCATTTAGAGTCGTTAAATGTATTTCAATCAAGAGTTGTGGTGCAGTTGTTTTATTAGGCCAAAAGTCTGTGCACATTCTGTCAACTTCCAACTTGAAAAAATCCAGACCTTGGTTCTTCGAAGGATGCTGGCTCTTCATTTCTTGTTCCTGACTCATGTTATAGTTACAACTGGCACGACCTCAATCAGCTCTGATGTGAAATCTATCTTTGGAATTATTGACTGAGGACTGGGCTTGAAGTTAATAGGTTGTAATAAGATGTCTAACAGAGGTGATAATGTACAGACATATTTCCTTAGTTGAACTTTGTTAGAAGTACTAATGATCTTCTGAGATTAAATTCCACAATTTTGAGGGTGTGGATGGCTGTGACACTAAAATTGATAGTCATTAGTAACAAAGTGAACTATTTTCCATCTATAATGTTACATAATTGTTCTAATAATTTATATAAAAGCAACCAAAGTGGTAAACCTACAAGGAAGAGATAAAGCTTAGGAACTGAAAGTTTGACCCCAAAGAAATGTGTATGTGCTAGCCTGGTACTCAAGCATGAGGGCTGATGTCTTCTTTCCCAAGGATAGGGGCAGCTACATCCTGTTATTAATTATTGAAGTGATAGCAGGGCTAATTGCAGAGGCTCAGGGTAGGATTGGCACTGAGAATGAATTCATTAATGGAACGATTAACTGGTTCTTCTTGTCTCATTTACAATTTGTGGAATTTAGCAGTTGGATTTATTTATAAAACAACAATCTACCCAGCAATGTGGGAATTGCCCTGGTATGTCCTGTTCACAAAAAGCAGGACAAATCTAACCCAGCCAATTACCGTCCCATCTGTCCACTCTCGCCCACCTGCAAAGTGAAAGAAGGTGTCGTCGACAGTGCTATTAAGCGGCACTTACTCAGCAATAACCTGCTCACTGATGCTGTTTGGGTTCCACCGGGGCCACACAGCTCCTGACCTCATTACAACCTTGGTCCAAACATGGACAAAAGAGCTGAACTCAAGAGGTGAGAGTGACTGTCCTTGGCATCAAGGAGTCCTAGCAAAACTGGAGTCAATGGGAATTAAGTGGAAAGCTATCCTCTGCTTGGAGTCAGACCTAGCACATAGGAAGATGGTTGTGGTTGTTGGAGGCCAATCATGGAGTCCCAGGATATCGCTGCAGGAGTTGCTCAGGGTAGTGTCCTAGGCCCAAACATCTTGAGTTGCTTCATCAATGACCTTTTCTCCATCATAAAGTCAGAAGTGGGGATATTCACTGATGATTTCACAATATTCAGCACCATTCACGACTCGTCAGATAATGAAGCATTCCATGTTGATATGCAGCAAAACCTGGACAATATTCAGGCATGGGCTGATAAGTGGTAAGTAACATTCCTGTCACACAAGCGTCAGGCAATGACTATCTCCAATAAGCGAGAATCTAACCATCTCCCCTTGATATTCATTCCCATTACCATCACTGAATTTTCTTTTATTTATTCATTCATGGGATGTGGGCTTCGCTGGCTAGGCCAGCATTTATTGCCCATCCCTAGTTGTCCTTGAGAAGGTAGTGGTGAGCTACCTTCTTGAACCGCTGCAGTCCATGTGGTGTAGGTATACCTACTGTGCTGTTAGGAAGGGAGTTCCAGGATTTTGGCCCAGTGACAGTGAAGGAATGGCGACATATTTCCAAGTCAGTATGGTGAGTGACTTGGAGGGGAACTTCCAGGTGGTGGTGTTCCCATCTATCTGCTGCCCTTGTCCTTCCAGATTGTAGTGGTTGTGGGTTTGGAAGCTGCTGTATAAGCAGCCTTTGTGAATTCCTGCAGTGCACCTTGTAGATGGTACACTGCTACTTTTACGCATCGGTGGTGGAGGGAGTGAATGTTTGTGGATGTGGTGCCATTCAAGTGGGTTGCTTTGTCCTGGATGGTGTCAAGCTTCTTGAGTGTTGTGGGAGCTGCACTCATCCAGGCAAGTGGGAAGTATTCCATCACACTCCTGACTTGTGCCTTGTAGATGGTGTACAGGCTTTGAGGAGTCAGGAGGTGAGCTACTCTCTGCAGAATTCCCAGCCTTTGATCATCTCTTGTAGCTGCAGTATTTATATGGCTGTCCATTTCAGTTTCTGGTCAATGGTAACCTGCAGGATGTTGATAGTGGGGGAGGTGAGTAACTCACCTCCTGACTCCCCAAAGCCAGTCCACCATCTACAAGGCTCAAGTCAGGAATGTGATGGAATACTCTGCACTTACCTGGATGAGTGCAGCTCCAACAACACACAAGAAGCTTGACACCATCTAGGACAAAGCAGCCCACTTGATTGGCACCCCATTCACCACCTTTAACATTCACTCCCTCCCCCACTGACGCACAGTGGCAACAGTGTGTACCATCTATAAGATGCACTGCAGCAGCTTATGAAGGCTCCTTTGTCAGCACCTTTCAAACCCACAACCTCCACCATCTAGAAAGACAAAGACAGCAGATACATGGGAACACCACTGCTTGCAAGTTCCCCTCCAAGCCACTCGCCATCCTGACTTGGAAATATATCGCCATTCCTTTCCTGTCGCTGGGTCAGAGTCCTGGAACTCCCTTCCTAACAGCACAGTGGGTGTACTTACACCAGATGGAGTTGAGCAATTCAAGAAGGTGGCTCCCCACCACCTTCTCAAGGGCAGTCAGGGCTGGGGAACAAATACTGGCCGAGCCAGCGATGCCCACATCCCATGAAAGAATTTTTAAAAATCAAAAGGACAGCAGGACATCTCAAAAAACGTTGCTGATTTCAAGACTATGACCAAAAACTTAAGTCTCTCCATAACATAATACAGTGCAGATCAGTGACAGGTTTTCATTAATCAACCACAGATTTTTTTGTGTCTTGGGTGGGGGAGCCTATGGAAAAGGAATTATATAACACAGCTACTTAAAGTTGAAGCAATCCTGTTTGCTTTGGCTCCACTTACATTGGGGACAGTTTTGGCAGCCACAGATGCACAACTTAGTTTCTGTCCTCTAAAAGAAAGGAAGACTTGCAATTATACAATGCCTCTCATTACCTCAGCACACCATAAAATTCTTTACAACCAACAAGGCACTACTTAAATTAAGTGTAATCAGTGTTGTAGCCTGGAAAAAGCAGCAACCAATTTGAGCGGAGCAAGGTCCCACAAACAGCAATGTGACAATGATCAGATACTCTGCTTCTTAGTGATGTTGGTTGAAGGATTAATGTGACCCAAGACTCTGAGGCAAACTCCCTTCCTTTTCTTTGAAATAGTGCCATGGGATCTTCCCTCATGAGAGGGAAGAAAGAGCCTTGGTTTGATGTGTCACTGCATAGGCCAGGGATCTCAGAACCACAATGCTAGCCCATATGGATTGACTGAGGAGTGGGAGACTGTCTGCATCAGGAGTGAATGGAGGAAGTCACCACTGGAACCTACTCTTCTGATGGGACCTCTGGAAGCACAAGGGAAACCATCTGTTTGCATGGGTTTGAATGTTTTGGGACCACTTTGATGAGCAAACAATGCTGCCATCCTTGTCGGAACCTGCTGTCAGCAGTACAAGTATTTCCTTCAGGCAAATGACATGTTGCTTTTCTAACTAAAGATGCAGATAGCAAATTATGTCTGTGGTCTCTCGATATGTTCTCAATCTACTGAAAATGAAATATTTTGAATTAAAATATGAAAGATTCACCTAGGGTCCTGGGTGCACATTTTGCCTGATAGGGTAATAAAAGGTTAAACTGCACTCCTTACAAAAGCCAGTTGGCACTCAGCAATTTGAAAAAAGCTTATCAGTTTCTGTCAAAGCACAAATAGCACTAGAGTCGATATCAGCATTAGAGGACAGCTGACATGGGCGGGGTTTGTAAAGATCTCAGTATCCCGCATCCCCAGGGAATGGTTGCCAACCATTAAATTCTGGTTGATATTGACACCAAGTTCTCCACATACAGAATAGGCCATTCACAACATGCCCCATCACTCAGTAATGCCCTGACAAGGGTGGAGATAAAAAGTCACAACATTTCAGACGGTCTGGCACAGACATCTTCACAGGATGGAGCAAGTCAGCACTGGAATTGAGGTTCAGTGCATATCATTCCTCCAGCACAAGTGCTACAGATTATGTTCAAAGCTGAGAAAAATGAATCCTAATACTACTTTCTGAGCACTGATGATGGAAACTCACTGCCTTGGAAACTTTAAAGCCAAGGTAAATTGACCTATCGTATTTCCCATAATTCAGAATCTGACCACATCAGATTTCTTGTTGAAGTGATTTTATTCTTTCTGACATTTGGTACACCTACACCTCCATAGATTAATTGTTTCAGTGCCTAGACCCTCTGAGTGTGTTCTTTCAATTTCCCCCCATTAATATGGTGGAGGATCAGTGAAAACTCTGGAGAAATAGTGTAAATGTCTGTTAATGCTATTTCTCATCGAGACATTCGGTGCTGGCTCATTACGAGGAGCAGCTCCAATTTCCCTTTCCCATTTTCTCATCAACTTTTCTGTCCATTTTGCCTGCTGGGGGATAGCCATGCCAATCTTCTCCTTGTCCAACTCACCCTCACACTGCTGATCCTGTGGACTCTGCCAGTGGCTCAGCTCCCATCACGCCCCTATGCATCCCCCTGGAGAATGTTTGTTCACTTGTGAACAAGGCCCAAGTTACCCATGAACTTATTGTGGATGATTGCATTGACATCATGGCCTTGATAGAAGCCTGGCTGAGGGGTGATGACACCTTCCCCTTTAATGAAGCCTGCCCGCCTGGTTACATCTTGTGCCGCTCGCCCCCTCAAGACTGTTGTGCTGGTGGCGTGGGAATTATCACAAGATCACACCTTGGCCAGACTCCCTCCTCCTCAGGTACTTTCCCCTCCTTCGAGCATCTCACCTTGTTCCACCTCCCTCACTTCTCTTTCAGAATCATTATTCTGTACCACCCTCCCAAGTACAATAAAAATGTCAAGTGGAACGTTGTCATTTTTGTAAGGGGAATGGAATACAAAAGTAAGGATGTTTTGCTACAGTTGTATAGGGTGTTGGTGAGACTACATCTGCAATACTGTGTAAAGTTTTGGTCTCCTTATTTAAAAAAGGATATAAACACATTAGAAGCAGTTCAGAGAAAGTTCACTTGACTGATACCTGGGAGGGAAGGTTGAACAGGCTGGGTCTGTATCCATTGGAGTTTAGAAGATTGAGAGATAACTTTATTAAGACATATAAGATCCTGAGGTGACTTGACAGGGTGAATGCTGAAAGGATGTTTCCCCTTGTGGGAGAGACTAGATCTAAGGGACACAGTTTAAAAATCAGGGGTCTCCCATTTAAGACTGAGATTAGGAAAATTTTTTTCTCTCAGAGGGTTGTTAGTCCTTGTAACTCTCTGTGCCAGAGAGCACTGGAGGCTGGGTCATTGACTATTTTTCAGACACTGGTAGACAGATTCTTGATTAACATGGAGTGAAAGGTTATCGGGGGTGAGCAGGAATGTGGGCTTAAAGCCACAGTCAGATCAGCCATGACCTTTCTGAATAGCAGAGTAGGCTCGAGGGGCTGAATGGCTTACTCCTGCTCCTGATTCATATGTTTTTTTGTATGTTTTTTAATCACTTCATTGCTTTCCTTCCTCAGCCTTTGCACCAAACCACTTCTCATCCTCGGTGATTTCAACCTTCATTTCAACTCATCATGTTCTCTCTCCTTTGAGTTCACTGTCCTCTTATCCTCCTTAAATCTCTCCCTTCATGTAAACTCCCAACACATATTCACAGCTACCGCCTTCATCTCACATGGTTTTGCTCTTCCTATAGTTTCAGTTACAGATAAGGCCATCTCTGTTCACTTTATTGTATCATCCACCATCCACATTCCCCTTCCATGGCCCAATCCCAAGTCCTTCTTTATTCATCCCTGGTTATAATATGGTAACATCCCCCAATTCATTTACCATTGCACTTTCAAAATACGAACTATCTAGCCTTTGACCCTCTGTTCGCCACAGCATTTCTGCAGCTACTGATTTATTCAACCACACCCTCACTTCCACCTTTGATGTCCTAGTCCCCAATAAAACCATTACCTTGTCTCACCCTGGCTGTTACCCCATTATAGCCCTCAACTTCACTCACTTAAGTCCAAGGGATGCAGACATACAGGATATGGAGCATAGCTGGTTTAGCATCCATTGCCAGATCTGGCTGGACTGCTTAAAATAATATCTGCTGTCGTCTGCTGAAGCTGCTCACTATTCCAGGATCATCCTGAAATGCAAAGACAACCGCAGCTTCTTTTCTTGGCTGCAGACCCTGTTCTTAAATCCCTTTCCCTTGGCTGTCCACCCTCACCTCCAACAACCACTGCAAGGAGCTCATAGAATCCTTTGTAACTAAGATACAAACCATCTGATCAGCTGCCTCTGCCACTCCCTTTCCTTCCACTAGTCCACCTGGCAAACTTCCTTTCATGCTCCACCCACCTGCCCTAGTCCTGAACTCATGTATTTTTCTAGTTTTTCTTCTACTCATGCCATCTTGGAACTCATCTTGTCCATGAGACCCACCTCCTGATCCCTCAATCCTATTCTGACTAAACTGCTGATCCGACTTTCCCTCCTGGCCCCCATGTCAATCAATACTGCAAATAGTTCTGTCTCTTCAGGTGTTGTAACTTTCTCTTTTAAATCTCCTGTCATCACCGCTCGCCTCCAAAAAATATCCTTAATTCCTCCGCCCTTGCACACTACCATTCCATCTCCAAATTCCCTTTCATCTCCAAAGTCCTTGAACATGTTGTCACCTCCCAAATCCATTCTCATCTTTTCTGGAACTCCATGTTTGAATCCATCCAATCAGCTTTCCGCCCCATCATGCTGAAACAGCTCGTATCAAAGTCACAAATGACATCCTGTGTGACTCTGACAAAGGTGAACTTTCGCCCCCACTTAACCTTCTCAACTTGCCTGCAGCCTTTGTCACAGCTGATCACACCATCCTCTTCCAAATCCTCTCCACTGTCATCCAGCTGAGTGGGACTGCTCTCACCTGGTTCTATTCTTAAGTATCTAATCATAGCCAGAGAATCACTGGCAATGGTTTCTCTTCCTGCTTTGACACTGTTACCGCTGGTGTTCACCAAAGATCAATCCTTGGTCCCCTCCTTTTTCTCATCTACATGTTGCCCCGTGATGACTTCATACAAAGGCATGGCATTTCCACATGTGTGCTGATGACACCCAGCTCTACCTCACCACCACCTCTTACTTGATCTCCACTTTTGCTAAATTATCAGACTGCCTATCCGACATCCAGTACTGGATAAGAAGCAATTTCCTCCATTTAAAGATTGTTAAGGCTGAAGCCATTGTTTTTAGTCCCTGCTCTAAACTCGGTTCACTGACTATCAACTCCATCCCTCTCTGGAGTGATGTCTGCGATTAACCCAGTCTCTTTACAACCTGTCATTTGATCCTGAGATGACCACAGATTCATGCCAATTCTATTTCTGGTAAATGTAGTATACTTGGATTTCTAGAAGGCTTTTGAAATGGTGCCACATATTTTTGCACCAGGTTATTGTACAAGATAGGAGCTCACGGTATTATGGGTAATGTATTAACATGGATTGAGGGTTGGTTAACACATAGAAGACAGAGATTGGGGATTAATGGGTCTTTTTCAGATTGGCAAGATGTAACTAGTGGAGTGCTACAAGGATCAGTCCTAGGGCCTCAATTATTTACTGTCTATATTAATGGCTTGGAGGAGGGGGCTGAGGGTAATGTATCCAAATTTGCTGGTGATACAAAAATAGGTGGGAGAGCATGTTGTGATGAGGACATAAGGAATCTGCAAGGGGATATAGATAGGTTGAGTGAGTGGGCGAAAACTTGGCAGATGGAATTTAATGTAGGAAAGCGTAAGGTCATGAACTTTAGTAGGAAGATTCAAACAGCAGACTATTATTTAAAAGGAGAGAGAGACTCCAAAAAAAGTGCAGCACAGAGGGATCTGGGTGTTCTTGTGCTTGAAACACAAAAAGTTAGCATGCAGGTGCAGCAAGTAATTAAGAAGGCAAATGGAATTTTGGCCTCAATTGCTAGGGGGTTAGAGTTTAAAAATAGGTAAGTGTTGTTACAAATGTACAAGGTGTTGGTGAGGCCACACCTGGAGCACTGTGTACAGTTTTGGTCCCCGTTTGTAAGAAACAACATACTGGCATTTGAAGCAGTTCAAAGGTGATTCATTAGGCTGATTCCTGAGATGAAGGGGTTGACTTATCAAGAACAGCTAAACAGGTTAGTTCTTTATTCATTAGAGTTTAGAAGAATGAGGAGTGAACTTATTGAAATGTACTAGATTCTGTGGGGGCTTGACAGGGTAGATGCTGAGAAGATATTTCTACTAGTGGGGGAATCTCAAACTAAGGTACATAGTTACAGAATAAGACGACACTCATTTAAAACTAAGACGCGAAGGAATTTCTTCTCTCCAAGAGTAGTGAATGACTGGAATTCTCTGCCCCAGAGAGTTGCGGATGCTAGATCACTGAAAGTATCTAAAGAGGAGATAGATAGATTTTTGAAATATTGGGGAATTGAGGGCTATGAGGAACTGGCATGAAAGAGGAGTTGAGGCCTGGGGCAGATCAGCCATGATCTTTTTGAATGGCGGGGAAGGCTTGAGGGGCCAAATGGCCTACTCCTGCTCCTATTTCTTATGTTCTTATGTAACATCACCTGACTTCAGCCCTGTCTGAACTCATCTGCTGCAGAAACCCTCATTCTTACCTCCATTACTTCTAGACCAACTATTCCAATGCACCCTGGGCTGGTGTCCCACATTCTACCCTCTGTAAACTTGAAGTCATCCAAAACTTAGATATACATGTCTAAACTCGCAGCAAGTCCAGTTCCCCTATTGCACCTGTACTCGCTGACCCTACATTGGCCTCCAGTCAAGCAATGTCTTAATTTTAAAATTCTCACCCTCATTTACAGCTCCCTCCATGGCCTCGCCCCTCCCTTTCTCTGTAATATCCTCTAACCCCACAACCCTCCGAAATATTTGTGCTCCTCTAGTTCTGGCCTCCCAATCTTAATTCCTCCCCCACTGGTGACCACACCTTTAATTACCTAGGCCCAAACTCTGGAATAACCTCCTTATGCATCTCTGCCTCTGTACCTCACTTTCCTCTTCTACGACATTTCTTAAAACCTTTCTTCTTGACCAAAATTTTTCCTTATACGGCTTGGTGTCACACTTTGTTAAAAAATGCCCCTGTGATGCTCCTTGTGATGTTTTGTTGCATAAAGGGTGCTATATAAATATACATTATTGTTGTTGTTTCTGCCAATCACCCACCAATGTGATGGCAGGAAATCAGGAGTTTGCTTAAATAGTCTCAGGTAGGTATCATATAGAAGTAGTATTCGCGATATTAGTAAATGAATGCTAAATGCATTCAGATGACATTACTCTGGTGTTTTACTGCAGCTGTTAATTTTATTTTAAACATGTAATTCCTCCACTAAGATAATGGCCAAGGATTGTCCAGTAAATGCAGTATGCAACAATAATTTGTTACTGTTTTGAGGGGGGATGATGGAATAACGGTAATGTCACTGGGCTAGTAATCCAGAGGCCCAGGCTAACGTTCTGGGGACACAGGTTCAAATCCCCCCAGGGCAGCTGGTGGAATTTAAATTCAATTAAAAATTGAAATGAAAGCTTGTCTCAGTGATGGTGACCATGAAGCTATCATTAATTGTTGCAAAAACTCACCTGGAAATCTGCCATCCTTACCTTATCTGGTCTGGCCTACACATGACTCTAGGCCCACAGCAATGTGGTTGACTCTTAATTGCCCTCATAAATGGCCTAGCAAGTCACTCAGTTCACAGGCCCCACCCTGGCATCACCTGATCATGGGCAGCAGTCAACTTCACAACTGCTCCCAGGCCTGCCCACTGTGCCCACCCAATGAGTGCAAAATTATGCCCAAAAGATTCTGCTGCACATTGAACATTCTTTTGCTGTTATATGTTCATGTGGGAACCCTGAGTGGACTCCGCTATGGTGCATGATCCTCCCTTCCAGAGTTTTCTCCACAGCCTGGAATTTCCTAGGAACTGTTCCCACCCTACCACTATAACATTACCAGAAGCAAGTTAGAATCCCTTCTTAACGCAGGTCAATGGGGTTTCCGTTGTACTTGTACTGAAGTTGTAGCAGCAGGCCAACAGCTCCAAGGAAATCCTGGGTATGTATCCTGTCCAAGCTACTGAATGCCCAAGAACAAAAGCAGAAAATTTGGCTCATTGTTCCCAACCTGGAAGTCAAATTTTAGTTTGCATTTTACAGTTAGTACTGACCCCTATGGGGAAGCAGTGAGCTCAGTTGACTGGATGGCTAGTGTGTGGTTCAGAATAATGCCAATGTTGTTGGTTCAATTCTCATTCTGGCTGAGGTAGACTTGGGACCTGCCTTCTCACCCTGTCCCTGAAAATGGATGTCAAAACTATCACTGACAAAGAAACTGCCAAAAAAAATGGCTCAGGTTGAAACATCAGCAGACAATTGAGCCAAGGACCTGCCTCCAGGCAGAGCACACATGCCATTGACCATTTTGTTTTGCATCTTTTGGATGATATTTCCTTATTATGTTGTACAACTCGCTCCATAGACTGGCTGCTGCTTGATTTCAGTTCCTAGTTTAGTTACATTGTTTTCAGTTTTGTGGTCACTCTTTTTTCCTTAGCCCTTGTCCTGTTCTAGATAGTGGCAGATCTTCATTGCTGGGGCATTGTACCATTGTTAGCCTAGCTTTGCACTGACTGCTCTGGGCATGGGGAAGGGATTGGTATATCTCAATTGCAAGACTACCAAATAAGGATCAGATTCAGGTTAATCAAATTGATGGTAACATGTTGAATTAGATTAAAAAATGGCTGTTTGTAAAAAATAATGTATAATGTAATAAGGACGTCAGGCATGTTCATAGAATCATAGAATGCTTATAACACACTTATGATGGAAGGAAGGTCATTGATGAAGCAGCTGAAGATGGTTGGGTATAGGATACTACCTTGAGGAACTCCTGCAGTGTTGTCCTGGAACTGAGATGATTGACCTCCAACAACCACAACCATCTTCCTTTGTGCTCGGTATGACTCCAACCAGCAGAGCGTTTCCCCCCTGATTCCCATTGACTCCAGTTTTGTTAGGGCTCCTTGATGCCACACTCGTCCAAATGTTGCCTTGATGTCAAGGGCAGTCACTGACACCTCAGCTCTGGAGTTCAGCTCTTTTGTCCATGTTTGAACCAAGGCTGTAATGAGGTCAGGAGCTGAGTGACTCTGGCAGAACCCAAATTTAAGCATCAGTGAGCAGGTTATTTATAAGCAAGTGCCGCTTGATAGTACTGTTGATGACCCTTTCCATCACTTTACTGATGATCGAGAGTAGACTGATGGGATGGTAATTAGCCGGGTTGGATTTGTTCTGCTTTTTGTGTACAGGACATACCTGGGCAATTTTCCACATTTCCCGGTAGATGCCAGTATCGTAGCTGTACTGGAACAGCTTGGCTAGGGGCGTGGAAAGTTCTGGAGCACAAACCTTCAGTACTATTGCCGGAATATTGTCAGGGCCCATAGCCTTTGCATTATCCAGTGCCTTTAGCCATTCCTTGATATCACGTGGAGTGAATCGAGTTGGCTGAAGACTGGCACCTGTGATGCTGGGGACCTTCAGAGAAGGCCGAAATGGATCATCCACTCAGCACTTCCGGCTGAAGATTGTTGCAAATGCTTCAGCCTTCTCTTTATCACTGATGTGCTGGGCTCCCCGATCATTGAGAATAGTGGTATTTTTGGAGTCTCCAGTGAGTTGTTTAATCATCCACCACATATCACAACTGGATATGGCAGGATTGCAGAGCTTAGATCTGATCTGTTGGTTGTGGAATCCTGCCCTCCCGCATTCTTCATTGAACCAGGGTTGATCCCCTGGCTTGGTGGTAATGGTAGAGTGGGGAATGTGGGGGATAATGATAAAGTGGGACATCAGCCTCATCAACCCTCCTTTGCCTCATCAAAAAACTCAAAGAAGTTAGTTAAACATGATTTGCCCTTAACAAAAGATATCTGTTTAAATCAGACTTCTCAATAATAATTATTAATAATAATGTTCTTCTGATCAAGGTAAGAGATGTTAGTGGGAGAGAATGGAACATTTTCCATTCTTGGTTTCAGGTGTTAACATCGGCTTTTACAAAATCAGTCAAAGCACACATTAGACAAAGATCTAAAAATGTATGATAATGCTCTACAACAAAAACAAAAACAGAAATACCTGGAAAAACTCAGCAGGTCTGGAAGCATCGGTAGAGAAGAGCACAGCTAACATTTTGAGTCCTCATGAACCTTCAACAGAACTAAGTAAAAAAAGGAAAGGGGTGAAATATAAACTGGTTTATGGAGGGGGGGGCGTTGGGACAAGAAGAGCTAGATAAAGGGCCAGTGATAGGTGGAGATAACCAAAAGGTGTCACAGACAAAAGGACAAAGAGGTGTTGAAGGTTGTGATATTATCTAAAGGAATGTGCTAATTAAGGGTAGAAAGCAGGACAAACAAAGTACAGATAGCCCTAGTGGGGGTGGGATGGGGTGAAGGAATCTAAAAAGGCTAAAAGGTAAAGATAAAACAATGGATGGAAATACATTTGAAAATAAAGTAGGTGGGAAAAGAAAATTCGATATAAATTATTGGAAAAAACAAAAAGGAGGGGGAAAAAACAGAAAGGGGTTGGGGATGGAGGAGAGAGGTCATGGTCTAAAATTGTTGAACTCAATATTCAGTCTGGAAAGCTATAAAGTGCCTAGTCGGAAGGTGAGGTGCTGTTCCTCCAGTTTGCGTTGAGCTTCACTGGATCAATGCAGCAGGCCAAGGACAGACATGTGGGCAGGGTGGATTGTTGAAATGGCAAGCGACAGGGAGGTCTGGGCCATGCTTGCGGACAGACTGAAGGTGTTCTGCAAAGCGGTCACCCAGTCTGCGTTTGGTCTCTCCAATGTAGAGGAAACCACATTGGGAGCAACGAATGCAGTAGACTAAGATGAGGGAAGTGCAAGTGAAATGCTGCTTCACTTGACCTCTCTGTCTCAATTTCTGGTGATAGACTGTCCACCAAAATCCATTACAAGCATACCAACTCCCACAGCTACCTCGACTACAGCTTCTCACAGCCTGCTTTCTGTAAGGTCTCCATCCCATTTTCTCAGTTCCTTCGTCTCTGTTGCATCTGTTCTGATGATGCCACTTTCAAAAGCAGTTCCTCTGACATGTCCTCCTTCTTCCTTAACTGAGGGTTTCCAGCCACGGTGGCTAACAGGGCTCTCAACTGTGTCCGGCCCATCTCCCACGCATCCACCCTCACACCTTCTCCTCCCTCCCAGAAACATGATAGGGTCCCCCTTGTCCTCACTTATCACCCCACCAGCATCCGCATTCAAAGGATCATCTTCTGCCATTTATGCCAACTCCAGCATGATGCCACCACCAAACACATCTTCCCTTCACCCCCCCGGTGGCATTCCGTAGAAATTGTTCCCTCCGTGACACCCTGGTCCACTCCTCCATCACCCCCTACTCCTCAACACCCTCCAACGGCACCTTCCCATGCAACCGCAGAAGATGCAACACCTGCCCCTTCACTTCCCCTCTCCTCACCGTCCAAGGGCCCAAACACTCTTTTCAAGTGAAGTAGCATTTCACTTGCACTTCCCTCAACTTAGCCTACTGCATTCGTTGCTCCCAATGCAGTTTCCTCTACATTGGAGAGCCAAACGCAGACTGGGTGACCGCTTTGCAGAACACCTTCGGTCTGTCCGCAAGCATGGCCCAGACCTCCCTGTCGCTTGCCATTTCAACACTCCACTCTGCTGTCATGCCCACATGTCCGTGCTTGGATTGCTGCATTGTTCTAGTGAAGCTCAACGCAAACTGGAGGAACAGCACCTCATCTTCCTACTAGGCACTTTACAGCCTTCCGGAGTGAATATTGAGTTCAACAATTTTAGATCATGAACTCTCTCCTCCATCCCCACCCCCTTTCCGTTTTTCCCCCTCTTTGTTTTTTCCAATAATTTATATAGATTTTTCTTTTCCCACCTATTTCCATTATTTTTAAATGTATTTCCATCCATTGTTTTATCTTTACCTTTTAGCCTTTTTAGATTCCTTCACCCCATCCCACCCCCACTAGGGCTATCTGTAGCTTGTTTGTCCTGCTTTCCATCCTTAATTAGCACATTCCTTAGATAATATCACCACCTTCAACACCTCTTTGTCCTTTTGTCTGTGACACCTTTTGGTTATCTCCACTTATCACTGGCCCTTTACCTAGCTCTTCTTGTCCCAACCCCCTCCGCCTTAAACCAACTTATATTTCACCCCTTTCCCTTTTTCACTTAGTTCTGTTGAAGGTTCATGAGGACCCAAAACATCAACTGTGCTCTTCTCCACCGATGCTTCCAGACCTGCTGAGTTTTTCCAGGTATTTCTGTTTTTGTTTTTGTTTTGGATTTCCAGCATCCGCAGTTCTTTGCCTTTATCTCTGATGATAATGCTCTATTCTGCCTTAACTCCAATCTCAGAAAAGGAGCCCTCCCATTCCTCATGGCATCCATCCCATAGCCCCAAACGGGAGTGCCGATTTAATCCTAATTTTGCATAATTCTGGAAGTGTTGCGCTGTTGGATGTTTTTTGTAAGGACTGGAATGAAACTGCACAGATTCATTTCACTCAAGGTGGCAACAATTACACTCTATTAGTTTGGAGTTGATTTAAATTCAATTCATACGTAAAATAGCATTATTTTAAACAACTGTTATCTTCAGTCCTCCATGAATGACCTTTGCTAAGGATGGGAAGCAAAATTTAAGAGGATGCCCATGGAGTCATGTTCCAGTTTTCTAGTTTCCATTGTCCAATCACACAAGCAAAGCAAAGGCAGGCTGGGGAGAGAGTTCTGAAATCCCTGACAATGTTTAAATTGATTTTTGGCTTCAGCCATATGAGAAACTAACAGTTACTTATCCATATTACAATGTTTACATTTTACAAAGCTTCAAAGCCCCCAAATCAATCCTGTCATGCCTATATGGCAGGAAATGTTTGACATTCCTGGAAGACCAGCTATCTGTGGATCATTCTAAATAGAGTTGGTAATCAATGAGAATACAACCTGTCCTGCTATTATTCCATTCAGATGGATTATGACGCAGATTGTATCAGTGGCACCATAAACCCAATGGGACATATTGGAGCTAATCCTCTGAGAAGTGGCAATCACTGTCAGATTGTCACTCTGCACTGATTTGCTTACCTTGAACCGGAGTTCCACCTTTCTTGCCTGGAATTCTGAACCAGGCTTCCTGAGAAATGTCAAGCATAACTGCTCGTGGGGTCATTCCATTGTAGTGTAGGCCACACCCCCTTTTTAAGGCACTAGCTGCCATACAGCAGTAAGTTTAAATGTCCCAAAGCCACTGTCACAAGATAGGGAGAGAAGGTAAGTGTGTAGGGTAAGTGGGTGAGGAGGTAGTGTGGTTTGGGGCTTCAGGAGGGTAATTGGGAGCAGGGCTAGTCAGGTGATTGGGAGCAGTTAGCTGGTGGGGGTGTTATTCGGGGTGTGGGGTAATGGGGGGGGTCGAGGGTAGTCAGGTGGTCGTGGAGGGGGTGGTCAGGGATTGTGGGGGTGGTTTGGATGGGAGTCAGGGGGGTCAGTAGTCTATTTACCCAGGAGTTAGAACTGGTTTTAATCCTTCTAACTTTTCTGGCAAGTGAGTCAGTATCATCTGAAGTCTTTGGCTGGAATTTTCTAGCCTCCCCCACCCACCCCCCATTGTTCCCCCATGGCAGGGCTGGCAATCCATTGAAATCTCCCTTCACACTGATGGAACCAGAAGATCTCGCCAGCGTGAAGGGCTGGAAAATTCCTGCCTTTGATTCTAACTTATAGTCTTGGAGGGTTCCAGATGCAGGGTAATTGCCCAATGGAAGTTGAAACTTCCCGGGCAATTCCCACAGAGTCCTTGCATTCAGAATTCCGAGATGTCCCAATGAATCTTCCAGGGTACAAACATCTGGAGACCACAAGATCTGGACCAACATTCCAGTGCTGCCTGGTGCAGTGGAGAGGGCAGAGCACAGCTGGCATCCGTGGAATTGGACCATGAATTTAGGAAAGGAGAGGAGAAAATTTCAGAAATTTTAATTAAAGTATTTACATTTATTTAAAATAACATAGGGCAGGAATTTTCGCTCAGCATGTGGGTACACGCCCAACACGCTTGAGGGTGAAATAGCGCATGATGACATCGGGCAAGTGCCCCGAAGTTGTTGGGCAGTCACGTGATTTTTTGGTGGACGGGTACACGCGAATGCCTGCGGGCAGGCAAATCAGCCAGGTGGCCTTTGCCCTTTTGAGGAAATCTCATCCAAGGGCGGGATGAGGTTTCCGATATTAACTAAAAAAAATATTAAAATGCGCACACAGAATTTTCACCTCATATAGGTTTCGGTGACTGAGAAATGTCAAGCACTTTTTCACAGTTTTTACAATCTTTATTTTTGGCATTTAAATTCTTCAGCTTCCTGAGGCAGCTCTCTGCCTTCAGGAAGTTTTCTATGAGCGTTCCACCACGCCCGCGCTGACTCCAGCACTCACCCTCCTCTCATCCCCACCCTGGCAGCGCTGAGCTTTTCAGCGCACCTTTCACCCTGTCTTTCTGTTAATTGGCCAGCCAGTGCGAAATCACAGTTGGGGTCCATTCCCCGGCCGCTCCCGGGCCCACCGATCTCAGGGGCCCACTGAACTAAAAATCCTGCCCATAGTACTTGGAATACTGGGCTTTATAAATAATGGCATAGAGTACAAAGGCAAGGAAGTTATGCTAAACTTTTAAATCACTGGCTAGACCTCAGCTGGAGTATTGCGCTCAGTTCTGAGCACCGCATTTTAGGAAGGAAGTCAAGGTCTTGTATGGATGCAGAGGAGATTTACTGCCATCATGTCAGGGTGAGGGATTTTACTTATGTTCGGGGACTAGAGAAGATGGGATGTGTGGTAAAGTGAGGCACCCTGTCCCTTTAAGAGAATCAAGTGTACTGATCATGTGACAGCACTGATGAATCACTGTACAGCACAAGCAGTTGGGAATGGGAAGTCTAGTTCTGGATGTTTCTGAGTGAGCACATATGATCTGGTGCTCTATGTCTCAATAAAGCTTCACTGCTAATTCTTACATCAGCCTCTCCCCGTTATTGATTGCAAGTAGCAACTGAAGAAAACATAGGAAGGTGTGCGGTTAGAGTTCGGTTGGCCAACGAACATAAAACATAAAAGCGGTGAAGAGAATAAGGAACAAAAGAAAATAAATTTCAAGACAGGTGAGCAAAGCATTGGAAAGAACAGCTATACTTTTCTTATAAAATAGGTGACAGCTGGCAATCGGAGCAGAAAGCAGTGCTGCAGTTTAAAATTAAAATAAAAACCTGCAGAATTGTGATCGCTGGGATCCCACCATAAACTCAAAAAGAGCGTGAAATGCAGCAGGGAAAGCTGAAAGCTGCAGAGACAGAGTTAAAAAAATACCGTGACTGCTCTTAAATTGACAATACATTTAAAAGGGTAAATATATGAAAAATGGCTATGGACAGAAAATTATAAGAGACCCCAGAGAGAACGCAACTCCACAGAAAGCCAAACATCTAAATTTGTCATTACCTTGAAAGCCTATCGGAAGTGCAGTCCCCTTGCAATCGTTCATGATGCCGCAGTTAGGGCGTGTCGATCCATTCGACCCCATTGCAGATTGCTGGTTTCAGTATGTCGAACACCTAGCGTTCTTTTTTACAGCTAACAACATCGCAGAGGAGGAGAAGAAGACAGCGATTCTTTCATCCACATGCGGGAACAAAATGTATGGGCTGATCCACAGCCTTACGTCACCTAGCGCCCCAGACTCGAAGATTTTCAACGAGTTAATAAAAATTGTACAGGGCCACCTGAGACCAAAGCCCTCAGTTACTAAGCAGCGCTTCACGCTCAATTTAAGGAACAGGCTTCCAAAGGAGACAATAGCTGACTATGTGGCTGTTTTAAAGGCATTAACTGAGCACTGCGAATTCGGAGCGTCCATTAGTGATACGTTGAGAGACCGGCTGATATGCGGAATTGGAGATGATACCATCCAAAGGTGTTTGCTAGCTAAACCTAGTCCAGACTTCAATAAGGAATTAGAATTAGCTACCGTGATGGAGACCGCGGTTAAAAATTCCGAAGTTATAAAAGACACACAAAATGGTGCCATCCATCTGGTCGTGCAGGACACTCCGGCAACAAAAGGTGCGAAAACTTCGGACTCCACGGAAAGGCAGGAAATGCTCTCTAGCTCCAGACCATTGCAGAACAACGTTACTGCAGTAAAAACCCACATAATGAATGAGAAAAATACATCCAGGCCTCCAGTGAGCAAATGACAACTCAAACAAGTCCAGTGCTTCTTCTGCCACCGCTATGGCCATATAAAACGACACTGCAGAGAAAGGCTAAAACAACATTATAAAGGCAGAAGGAAAAATCATGAAACATGCCTCATGGGAGAACCAGAAGAAATAAAATCCGACATCCATTCATTATATAACCTCAAAGTGGGTGGAACTGAGCCAATCCAAATAGTCATTACAGTTAACAGACATCCCATTAAGATGGAAATTGATATGGGAGTGTCGATATCCATCACTGGAGAGCATACATTTAGATATCTGAGTAAACGAACCATCCTTTGAAGATAGAAGTTTCGGACACAAAGCTGAAGATATACGTGGGCAAAGAAATCACTGTGAAAGGGATTTGTTAAGTCAAGGTGCAGTATGAGGAACAGTCTGCAAAATGACCCCTATTTGTAATGTCAAGCAGGAGACTGAGTCTCCTTGGAAGGAACTGGCTGGGAAAGATAAATCTTGATGGCCCATTAAGTTCCCAATTCAAAACCAGAAGCATTGCTGCAAGAAAAAAATGAGTACGTAAAGACCCAATGGAAGAAGGCCCTAGAAGTGTTGCACCAGGACAGAGTTCAATCTGAAGTCAGCATCCTTTGAAAGGAAACGGAAAATCTATTAAAGGGCTTTCCTGCGCTACAAAACTCAATCAGCTCCCATTTTGTGCCATGAAAAAGATATGAAGAAGAAAAGGAAGAGCTAAGCCTGTTTCTGGCTGAGTTAAGGAACAAATTAGCGGAGAAGGGGCAACAATATGCGATTCTCCAGGAAACTATTAATGAGAATAGGAAAGAATTGGCAGAGCTGAAGCAGCAGCTGCATAAAAGCCTTGAAGTTTTAAAGCTACAAGACTCTGAATTCTTAGAAGAAATGTTGGAAAACTCAACTACTGAACTCACTTGCTCTGAAGTCTAGACCTGCCAACAGCGAAATTAAAGAGAAGACAGAGGAACGGGTCAGTGCTTCCAATAAAAGGACACACAGGAAACAAAAGAAAATCATTGCTAGCCCTCGGAATGAAAAAACAAACACAAATCTTTTTTTCCCTCTTCCTCTTTCTCCTCACACATCACGTAGCTCATCGCTGCATTGCTTTGTGTTTGTTGCTCTTATCTGTTTCAGCTTGGAGGGGAGGGACAGCAGGGTTGAACATGACTCCACCCGGAAGATAGTGAAATCATCCACGGAGGGACATAGTGGGCAACTGTCCCTGAAAAGGAGGTCTCGGAAACACCAGCTGAGGTTGTTGGGCTACAACGCTCAACCCGTCAAAGAAGGTCTTCTGAGAGACTTGACCTGTAAATAGTTAGTGTGTAAATAGGTATTGTGTAAATAATTAATGTGTTTTAAGCTTGTTAGCTGTACTTTTAAGTAAAGGGGGAGGGATGTGGTAAAGTGAGGTGCCCTGTCCCTTTAAGAGAATGCATGTGTATAGATCATGCAACAGCAATGAGGAATCACTGTACTGCACGGGCAACTGGGAACGGGAAGTCTAGTTTTGGAGGTTTCTGAGTGAGCATGTATGATCTGGTGCTCTGTTCTATGTCTCAATAAACCATCACTCTTTATCTCTTTTTTCTTACATTGGTCTCTCCCCATTATTGATTGCAAGCAGCAACTGAAGAAAACATAAGAAGGCCTGCAGGTTGACCAAAGAACTCATTTACCCAAGACATAAAAGGATGGTTGTCTACACAGCAGAGAAAGATAGAGAGACATTTAATAGAAATACTGAAAATTTTTAGGGGTTTTGATAGAATTAATAAGGAGAAACTCTTTCTACTGGCAGGGTAATCAAAACCGAGGACCCAGATTTAAAATAAATGGCAAAAATGCCAGGGGAAAAAAAACGAGAATTTTTAGCATTTTTAAGAACCCACTGGACTTTTAAAAATGCTTTACAGCCAATTAAGTAATTTTTGAGGTGTAGTCACTTTTGTAATGTTGGTAACATGGCAGCAGATTTATGCACCGTAAGCTCCCACAATTGGCAATGTGATGAGGACCAGATAATTTGATTTTGTGATGTGATTGAGGGATAACTATTAACCAGAAGCCCAGGGATAACCCCCTTGCTCTTCTTCAAGATAGTGTCACAGGATCTTTTACATGCACCTGAGCAGGCAGATAGGAACTCTGTTAAATGTCTCATCTGAAAAACTACCTTTGACAGCACTGCACTGAAGTGTCAACCTTGATTTTTATGCCCAGGCCCTGGAGTGGGTCTTGAACATAGAAACATAGAAAATAGGAGCAGGAGTATGTCATTTGGCCCTTTGAGCCTGCTCTGCCATTCAATATGATCATGGCTGATCCTCTATCTCAATGCCGTATTCCCGTTCTCTCCCCATACTCCTTGATGCCTTTAAGGTCCAGAAATCTATCTATTTCCTTCTCACATATATTCAGTGACTTGACTTCCACAGCCTTCTGTGGTCGAAGACTCCACGGTTCACCACCCTCTGAGTGAAGAAGTTTCTCCTCATCTCAGTCATAAATGGCCTACCCTATATCCTGACACTGTGACCCCCTTGTTCTATACCCCTCCCGGCTAGAGGAAACATCATCCCTGCATCTGGTCTGTTCACCCCTGTCAGAATTTTATATGTTTCAATGAGATCCTCTCTCATTCTTCTAAACTCCAGTGAATACAGGCCTAGTTGGTCCAATCTCTCCTCATACGACAATCCTGCCATCCCAGGAATCAGTCTGGTGAACCTTCGCTCTCCCTCAATGGCAAGTGTATTCTTTCTTAGGTAAGGAGACCAAAATTGCACACAATACTCCAGGTTGGTCTCACCATGGTTCTGTACAGCTACAGTATGACATCACTGTTCCTATACTCAAGTCCTCTTGCAATGAAGACCAACATACCATTTGCTTGCTTAGCTGCTTGCTGCACCTGCCTGCTTACTTTCAGTGATTGGCGAACCAGGAACCTTGTGACTCAGAGGCAGGCGCGCTATCAACTGAGCCAAACACAACACATGAAGGGGTGGGGGAAGGGGAGATAAGAATCCTTTTCGGCACCAAGTTGTTATGTCCTGGAATGCACTGCCTGAAAGGGTGGTGGAAGCAAATTTAATGGTAACTTTCAGAACTGTTTTGAATTTCTACGTAAAAAAGAATTTGCCTGGCTGCGAGGAAAGTGCAGGGGATAAAGCTTCAAAGAGCCAGCACAGGAATGATGGGCTTCCTTTCAGTATGCTTTGTGATCCTATTGTCCATAGAGAATCACAAAAGACAATTAGATGATAGGATCTTAAATGGCACAAATTCTCAAAAACTAGTAAGTCTATTTATTCTATTTGCAGTAAGAAATTTAGACACTGCGATGCTGTTGTGAATGTCTGTGAAAGGCCCATACAATATCTGCTATCCTCACCACAATTAGTAATCTATATAAATGCTTACCCACACTGCTGAACCTGGAAAATAGCTGTTTTGCAACTAAAGCATTCACACCCAGCCTTTTTAACATATTATTGGGTATTTGAGAAGGATGAGAGTTGGGTAGGATATAGTATCTGTCCCTCAGACAATCAATTTTTTTTGACAAACAATGATGCAATGCTCTGCTCAAAGGTGTGCTGGGGAACAAGCATTCTAATATTTGTCCTCTTTCTACCAGTGTAGGCCTGGAAAAGCTGCCAGTATTCAACGTAAGACAGCACCATACAGCATCTTGCATCGCTCTAACAAAAGGTTACAAGCACCAGCCCAACTGGGCACATCCTGAAAGATGCAATTTTTTAACACGATGAAGTAACATTAGGTAATGCCAGTTGAAATAAAGTGCAAATCTGTGGAGGAGCGAAAGATCATAGTAGAGGAGGAGCAGAGAGCAGCTGAGTAGGTGGCCACCTATGTGCAATTTATGATGTTGTACGCCCTTAGGAACCCTGTCACCCAGGCAAAATTCTGTATTTTGTCATGTTGGAATCCCCTTACCACACTGAAAGTGATGAGTGTGTTGTTTCTTACAAACAAGGCCTCTGTCACCTGCTTGATGTAGATTAATCTGACGTATTTCATGGTGATGGTTTGGAAGGAACCGGTGCCATAAAAGGTTAACAGACTAATGACCTTTGCACTCTCGGAAGAACCATCACCAAGTTGGCTGCAGCTCAACCTCCAGGAGATGGCGCTGCTATGTGCAGCTTCCTTTATTAAGCAGAGGCACTAGAGATAGGCCTCCCCTGAGATGTTCTGTAAGGACTGTCTGGGACAGTAATTGGGGTCTGAAGTAAGCATATGTGCATACCTAACCTACCTTTCTTGACCGCTCAAGAAGCTTCTTCTCCAAACCTAGAATGGTCAGTACAACTCCCAACGAAATTTCTACCCTGCATACTTATGTTGTTGAAAATGAAATATAACTGAAGGTAAGTATATTATAAGAAATAAAAAACCTAAAATGCAAAACATCAAAAAGAAGGGGGCAAAGAAGACACTTATTGCAATTGTCATGGCGCTAAGACATGAAAGAGATCACAAACTGTTTAAATCAAACACAATCTTCTTGCTTATTTTAAAAAGTGGACCTTGCTGAACCAAAAGTTGGCTGCTACAGGCCAGATAATTCACATGTTGTCTACAGTTTCTGGAAATTTCCAATAGCAGTTACAGGACAAAAGCTTAACCTTCATCCTTGTGGAATCTCACACCTCTCATTTTGAGGATGCATTACAATCAACGAAACCAGGGACCAGCAGACAACTTGTCTCCCCAACCTGGATTATAACAAAGGCAGAGCCATCGAAATTTGTTATACCTGCAGAGGCACCGAAAGCCATCATTTATCTCCTAAGATGAACAATGGATTTTGACCAGAGGCATAGAAGCTTGTTAGCTTGCTACTGGCTCATTAATGACCAACATCACATGACCTAAGTTTTGGCCTTTGTAAAGTTTTAATATTACGTTCCCAGGTTTGCAACTCAGTCTGCTGTTTAAACTCCAGCCTGCAAACATCAAAGCAGGACTCCAGACTGACCAACAGCTGGCATCAAGTCTAAGCCTCCTTAGACCCTGTTTCTGTGGAAGATTCCTGCCATTGCCTGCTGATTAGGCCCAGTCTCTGTATACCAACCTCATCTTGCTGAACCACCATCAACTTTAAAGGAATTCTGCAAAATCCTGTTTCAGCTAGCTGAATTGTAGCTTCTCCATGAAGGAACCCTCACTAGACTCTGACTTTCTGGACTCTGGAAGTCATGCGAACTGATATTCATATCTGTGGTTCTTTTTATTTAAGTTATTCATGGTTGTAAAATCTCCTGTTTTCTATATTCTTATTGTGTGTTAATGTGTGTGTATATGAAGTTGTGACCATTTCCTGGGTTTGAATGTGTGAATAAACCATGCTTCTGATTTAACCCTAAGAAGAGCTTGCTGAAAGTCACTTTTAAAATTGACTTCACAAACAGAGGGTTTGGGGAAACCTGCCACAGCCTATTTCAAAAATTAAACTCTGCTTACAGTCAGACGGCCAGAAAATAAGAGTTCAGTTTTGTCTCCCTCCCTTTCCATAACACAATGTGTGTCTAAATGAAATAATTTTGACCATCTTACCAGTGCAGTGTCTAAAAACCTGGTATTGTCCTACACAGCAAAATGGAGTGTGCTGCATGAGGATTGTGCATGATAGTCTATGTTCAGTTTTGTAACCTATAATTACTCATAATGAAGATCTGTGGCACCAGTTTAGTTTTAGAAAGTTGGGACTTTAATGTGCTTTAGGCTACACTAGTGACAAAGTAGCAGAATTCCAAAATAATGCTACAACTATCAAAACATGAAAGATCATTCTCCAACTGGAATGAGCTTCCATGACAGGGCCAACTTCCCTGCTTCTTTAAGGTATAAGATGTACTGGCCTTTGTGCTTTCATGCTGGAAGTTAGAGTGTGGCTGGTGACTATGGCTAACCATTATTTTTTGGTTCAATGGATGTGGGTGTCACTTGCTAGGCCAGCATTTATTACCCATCCCTAATTGCTCTTGTTCAGAGGGTATTTTTAAGAGCTAACCACATTGCTGTAGGTCTGGAGTCTCTTGTAGGGCAGACCAGCAGATTTCCTTCCCTAAAGGGCATTAGTGAACCAGATGGGTTTTTACAACTATCAGCGATGGTTTTATGGTCATCATCAGGCTTTTAATTACAGATTTTTATTGAATTTTGTCTTGGTGGGATTTGAACCTGGGTCCTCAGAGTATTACCCTGAGCCTCTGGAATACTAGCCCAGAGATGATACCAGTATGCCACCACCTCCCCCAAATATGAGTGGAGGTATTCAAATGATATAGCCATGGTAAACATCACACAATATATTTCCTTTCATTGGTGCTGTAGCAATGCTGAATGCTAAGAGCAGTGTTTCCTTATGCTTAGTGTTGCTGTAGAGTACTGAGCATGATTGAAAGTATAACCCTGCACCCTTGAAGCCTGGGACATAGATTTTGTGTTTTGAGCAAAACCTTGGTTTCAGCAACTCTAGAGACAGCTGGGCCACGATGAGGCCTGCAACAGCAATTTTTCATCTTTTCCTCAATTGGGCACCCTGACACTACTAAAATTTATTTAAATAAGACTGACCCTGGAAAATTCATTGAAGTCAGTTTGGCACGAGATGGGTGGGTGCAAATCATATGCAGCTGCAGTTCCCAGGAGGGAAATCGAGCCCAGAACCAATTGTCTAATTACTCTGCACCTATTATGAGTGAAAAACTAGAAGTAAACTTAAAACATCAGCATAGAGAGAATACAAAGTTAGTGTTTTTATATCTATTGATCTTTGCTTGCCCTAAGAATCCCTCACATGGAATCCTGGATCCAGCTTGCGTGTGCATTGGCTTTTATCTGCTGATTTCTCAACCATCAACATTGTTGTGGGCAATTTACACTGAATAAACTGTTTGTACTTGGATTCTAGAGGGCACATTATATGCCAAGGATTGAAGGAAAATGTTCTTATTGTATACTCTGTAGGTTTGCCCAGTATTACCTCAACAGTAGTTTTTACTGCCAATATAAACTGGAGTTGTGTGGGTTTTTTTGACCTAAGCTTCTACAACTCACAAGTGCAGCTGACTGCAAACCCATGGGTTTTCCTCTGTTGGCTGTAATCCATAATGTAAACAAGCCTGGCTTCTTCATCCTGAAAACATTGGGGATTATTAAAAATGTGGATCGATTATGCTCCTGTCAGAATCTGAACTATAAGGGAGGGGCAGGGTTAGCTTTTAGTCTGATGGACAAGGAAAAATTGATAAGTGGCTGCTGAATGTAAAGTGTGTCAGGTGAGAAAGAAGTAAGAAGGAAAAAGAGGAGGGGGTAGTAGTAATCCTGGGGTTGTTCTGATGCTGACTGACCTACTTGTTCTTCCAAAATCTGCAATTCTTTGCTTTGTATTTATTCTTTTATCTCCATTATAACACTCATCCAATGCTTCCTGTTTTCATATAAGATAACTTTGGTAGTACAGAAGAAGGAATGTCTTTGGAACATAAAAGGTTTTTCATTACAAAAAAGAACATTTGGAGTGAGAGAGAAAAGAAAAGAGTGAAGAGAGAGGCATCAGTTAGGTCTGGCACATGTTCATTCTGTACAAATGTGGTGCCACGAAAACAATTAAGGGAGAAGATTTCATGTCAGCCTGTTCTGCAAATTTGTATCATGATCTGAGACAACTTGCTATTTGTGGACTAATAAATGACCCAAATAAATCAATCTTTATTATATATTTTTCAAAGTAGTAAACAGTATTAGTTATACTATTAAGAGCCTGTTCCAAGTCCAGTGGTTAGTTCATCCTTTTTAAAACACCGTAGTGATCTCCTCTCTAACAGATCTTATAATGAGGTGAAAATTGTTACCAGGCCACCAGGCTTGGGTTTTAAATTCAGCATTTGTCAATTAAAAAAGACAAATCTGTCAGTCTGCTCTTAAAGCACTAATGCACTCATTTGCTTTGCGATTAGTTCTCAAACTGCAATTGTAGCTGTCCAATTAAGTACAAGTTCACTGATGCAAACTAATTAATTTAGCTTCTGAAAAATGAAACATCAAGGCAACAGATTTAAAAGATTTAAAAGATTTAAAATATTATCAAGGCAACAGCACACCGGTCTATGATTGATTGTGATAAGCTCTGAAAGCTGACAGGTAAAACAAATGCTGAAAACATGCTTTGCAGCATCAGAGCCAACCATATTGTTGGAAGAAGTTTTGAAATCGTGTGAACCCACATTTGGGTCTAGATGTGTCCACATAGGTTGAATGCAATTGGAATCTGGGGCCATTGATCAATTTATTGATCTGGAAGCAAATGTTTCTGGGTTGTTGCATTTAGCATATTACATATTGAGCTGATTATTGATGGATTCTACCGCTGTTACCATGATATATTCTGCTGTCATTGCAGTTGAAGCATTCTGCTTGAACTCCATGAAGCAGTCTTGTATAAGTTACAACAAAGTCTTTATTAACAATATTTAACTACGTACATATTACAGAAGGTATAGAGAGGACTCCATACTAGGTCTATACACATTGCTACTCATCTCTAGATTGGCCCTAGCTCTAGGTCATGTACCTTCTTACATCACCATATGGGCGGTACTGTACTCAGTTAAATGTTAACCATTCAGGTACCAGGTCCTTCTTCAACAATTAATGCATTTTGAAATTAGGTATTTAAAACAAAAAAAATCAGCATTTTGGAATAGTATACAGGTGAAGATTTTTGTTTTGCTCCTGGTTAAAAATGGCACCTGAAAAAAGAGCAAAATGTGCAGGTGTAAGGTAGCCTTTAATATATGCTGGGAATTGTGATCTAGTCCTTGCACAGAGTGTCAGTAGACTTTTCAGGCAAACCTTTCATACACAGACAGCTATGAGAAATTACAGACTTTAGGTTCTGTATGTTTGTCAGGATAATATGGGTCTTTGAAGAGAACTTGTAGATGATCATGCCCAGAAGCACTTGCTGCCCTTGTTCTTCTAGGGGTGTCGTGAAGCTATTAATGTATATAATATTATTGGAAAATATTTTTCTTTTAAAATAGAGGTTTAGTCTGTGGGTGTGTCTTAATTGGATTAAAGCCAGCTAGTCTGGGTACTTTGATGTGTACTAGTTTTGAGATGTAAGAGAGATAGCGTGCATTTACATTTTTTGTATAAAGCATTCAAGAGGTGGGGTGAATCTGGCACCTTGCAAGCAGAGACCAAGCAATATATTTATATTGCTAATAAAATTGGTACTATGAAAGGGGATTTATTGTTAGAAGGGGCTGGTAATACAATGGGAATTTACATTCAATGGGCTGTGCTAGGTATAACAAGACAACTGTTTTGTGTGTCTAGCGCAGAGACAATGTGAAATCAAAAGCAGCTGTAAGCCTCCAACTGTCTCCACAGGAGCCAAAGTAAAAATAACCTCATTTTCAATCTGTAAGATGAAAATACATTGCCTGCTGTCTGGTTAAGTCTATGGGTTGCTGTTGCCTTAATAGAGATTAGTTTGGGAAGTTGTTAAAAAGTTATGATGGTAGTAATTTGTAACCATGTGTATATATTTAATGTGTGTAAATTAAAAAAATGTTTCATTTAGTTTAATATAAATCCTCTCGAGAACTGGTGGTCTGATTCCTGAATTTAGAGTTGCATCTCAAACATAACATTTAAAATTATAGGTTATGACAGTTGTTTAAAGTTTCCCCCTGGGATTATTTTTAAATAACTCAGCTTTACCAATTGCTTGGTCATAATAAGGGGGCACAGCTCACAGGTTCGGGGTACATTTTAAAAATTCATTCACGGAATGTGGGCTTTGCTGGCTAGGCCAGCATTTATTTCCCTACCTTAGTTTCCCTGAAGAAGGTGGTGGTGAGCTGTCATCCTGAACTGCTGCAGTCCATGTGGTGTAGGTACACCCACAGTGCTGTTAGGGAGGGAGTTCCAGGGTGTCAACCCAGTAACAGTGAAGGAACGGCGATATATTTCCAAGTCAGGATAGTGAGTGTCTTGGAGGGGAACTTGCAGGTGGAGGTTTTCCCATCTATCTGCTGCCTTTGTCCTTCTAAATGGTGGTGGTCATGAGTTTGGAAGGTGCTGTCTGAGGAGCCTTGGTGAATTCCTGCAGTGCATCTTGTACATGGTATACACTGCTGCTTCAGTGCATCGGTGGTGGAGGAAGTGAATGTTTGTGGATGTGATGCCAAACAAGTGGGCTGCTTTGTCCTGGATGGTATCAAACTTCTTGAGTGTTGTGGGAGCTGCACTCATCCAGGCAAGAGGGGTGTATTCCATCACACACTTGACTTGTCCCTTGTAGATGGAGGTCAGGCGTTGGGGAATCGGGAGGTGAGTTACTTGTCGCAGGGTTCCCAGCCTCTAACTGCCGAAGAAGCCTTGGTGAGTTGCTGCAGTGAATCTTGTAGATGGTGCACACTGCAGGCATGGTGTGCTGGTGGTGGAGTGAGTGAATGCTCAAGGTGGTGGATGGGTGCCAATCATGTTGGCTGCTTAATTGTCCTGGCTGACATTGAGTTTTATTAGTACTGTTGGAGCTGCACACATCCAGGCAAGTGAAAAGTATTCCATGTTATGACATATGCCTTGTTGATGATGAAAAGGCTTTGTGAAGTCAGGAGGAGAGTTACTCATTGCAGAATACCCAGATTCTGACCCTCTCTTAAAACCACCATATTTTATGCCGTCAGCCCAGTTAAAGTTGTGCCCAATGGGATATTGATGCTAGGGGATTTGGCGAAGATAATGCCATTGGATATCAAAAGGAGGTAGCCTCTCTCTTACTGGAGATGTTAATTGCCTAAAATTTATTAGATGCAAATGTTATTTACCATTTAGCAGCCCAAGCCCAAACCTTGTCCCGGTCTTGCACACGAACAGGGGAAAGATCTCGTCCTGAATGAGACACAGCCAGAGTGGGTATTGGCAGTTTGGTGCACAGTGGAAATTTGGTGCACATGGGAAGAGTTGCTCTTTGCATTTTTTCCTTGCTATCCAACTTCTTAAATCTTCAGATTTAAGGGAAAGGAATCACTGGTAAGTAGTAGGTAAGTTTGGATAAGTATTTACCACTTTAATCACTTATAGTTTAAGGTCATTTTGTGGCTTTTAGTTTGTATATTCTATAGTACTGAGGATCAGGAAAGAAGGGCCATAGAGTAATTGATTTAAAAGGTTTAATTTAAAGGGATAAAACATGGCAGGAGAGCTCAAAGCCATGGTGTGCTCCTTGTGTTCCATGTGGGAAGCCGGGGACATTTCCAGTGCCCAGGACCAGCATGTGTGCAGGAAGTGTGTCCAGCTGCAGCTCCTGGAAGCTCGGGTTTCAGAGCTGGAACGGCGGCTGGGGACACTGTGGAGCATCCGTGTGTCTGAGAGCATCGTGGATAGCATTTTTAGAGAGGTGGCCACACAGCAGATGAAGGGACTCGAGGAAGGAAGGGAATGAGTGATCACCAGGCAGGTAGTTCAGGAGTCCCCTGGGGTCCCGCTTGCAAATTGGTATTGCATTTTGGAGGCTGATGAGGGTGCTGGTTCCTCCAGGGAATGCAGACAGAGCCAAACTTCTGGCACCAAAAGCAACCTGTCTGTATAGGAGGGGAGGAAGGGAGAAAGAGCAATAGTAATAGGGGATTCTATAGTCAGGGGAACAAATAAGTGCTACTGTGGCCATCAGCGTGATTCCAGGATGGTATGTTGCCTCCCTGGTGCCAGGGTCCTGGATCCTGAAGGGGGAGGGTGATAAGGCAGAGGTCATGGTACATGTTGGTACCAATGATAAAGGTAGAAAGAGAGATGAGGTCTTGCATCAGGAATTCAGGGAATTAGGCAGTAGACTGAAAAGCAGGACTTCTTGGGTTGTAATCTCTGTATTACTCCCAGAGCCACGTGCTAGTGAGCTCAGAAATAGGAGAATAGCACAGATGAATATGTGGCTTAAGAGTTGGTGCAGGAGGGAGGCTTTTAGATTCCTAGATCACTGGGACCATTATAGACATAGTGTTCAGGGCTTGGATGGAGTGGATTTCTTGAAATGTGTACAGGAGAACTTTTTAGGTCAATACGTAGAGGGTCCAACAAGGCACGGTGCAGTGCTGGGCTTAATTCTGGGGAATGAAGCCAGACAGGTGGCTGAGGTGGTGGTGGGGAAGCATTTTAGTGATAGCGACCAGAACATGGTACAGTTTAAGTTTGTTATGGACAAAGAAATAGACAAGTTGCAAAAAAGTGTTTTGGATTTGGGGAGAGTGGATTTTAGTAAAATAAGGCAGGATCAGGCCAAGGTAGACTGGGAATGGCTACTAGCAGGGAAATCTACAGAGGAGTAGTGGGGGGTGTTCAAAAAGGAAATGGGGAGGGTACAGGCTCAACATGTTCCCTTTAGGGTGATAGGAAGGAGTAACAAGCCCAGAGAACCAAGGATGATATTCAGGATACGATGCGAAGGAAAAGAGAAGCTTTTAGCAGGTACAAGGGAAGCAAATCAGTGGAGGTATTAGTGGAGCGCAGAAAGTGCAGATGGAGCTTAAGAAAGCAATTAGGAGAGCAAAGAGGGGAGATGAGAAAGCTCTGGCTGGTAAAAGTATGGAAAATCCCAAGTATATCAATTGGAAGACGGACCCAGGGAAAGAGTAGGGCCCATAAGGTCCAAAGGAGTAATCTATGGGTGGAGCCAGAGGACATTGCTAGAGTGTTGAAAGAATACTTCACATCTGTTTTCACTCAAGAGAATGAGGATGAAGGTACCGAACTCGGGGAGAGAGATTGCGAGGTTCTTAAGCAAATTGATGTAGGGAGTGACAAGGTATTGGAGGTGTTGGCTGGCTTAAAAGTGGGCTAACCTCTGTGTCCAGATGATTTGTGTCCCAGACTACTGAGGGAGGTAAGGGAGGAGATCGCAGGGGCTCTGACCAAAATTTTTAATTCCTCTCTGGCCATGCGGGAGGTGCCAGAGGACTGGAGAACAGCTAATGTGGTTCTGCTATTTAAGAAGGGTTGGAGAGATAAGCCAGGGAACTACAGGCCAGTGAGTCCCACGTCAGTGATAGGGAAACTATTGGAGAAAATTCTGAAGGAGAGAATTTATCTCCACTTGGAGAGGCGAGGTTTGATCAGGGATAGTCAGCATGGCTTTGTCAGAGGGAGGGCATGCCTAACAAATTTGTTTGAATTTTTTGAGGAGGTGACCAGGTGTGTAGATGAGGGTGGTGCAGTTGGTGTAGTTTATATGGATTTCAGCAAAGCCTTTGACAATGTCCCACATGGGACACTTATAAAGGGATACAGGGTAATTTGATACGGTGGATTCAAAATTGGTTTAGTTGTAGGAGACAGAGTTTGATGACAGAAGGATGCTTTAGTGACTGGAAACCAGTGTCCAGTGGCGTACCACAGGGATCTGTGCTGGGTCCCCTATTATTTGTCATTTATATAAACGACATAGATGACTATGTGAAGTAGGATTAGTAAGTTTGCAGATGACACAAAGATTGGCCAGGTTGTTAACAGTGAGGTTGAGTGTCTTGGGCTACAGGAAGATATAGATGGGATGGTCAAATGGGCAGATAAGTGGCAGATGGAATTTAACCCTGAAAAGTGTGAGGTGATATATTTTGGAAGGAATAATTTGACAAGGAAGTGTTCAATGAACGCATGACACTAGGAAGTTCTGAGGAACAAAGGGACCTTTAGATCTCTGTGCATAGATCTCTGAAGGCATGTTAGTAGTGTGGTGAAAAAGACATATGGGACACTTGCCTTTATCAATCGAGGCATAGATTACAAAAGTAGGGAGGTCATGTTGGAGTTGTATAGAACCTTGGTGAGGCCACAGCTGGAGGACTGTGTGCAGTTCTGGTCACCACATTATAGAAAGGGTGTGGTTACACTGGAGGGGGTGCAGAGGAGATTCACCAGGATGTTACCTGGGATGAAACATTTAAGCTTTGAAGAGAGGTTGGATAGACTTGGGTTGTTTTTGTTGGAGCAGAGAAGACTGAGGAGCAACTTGATCAAGGTGTATAAGATTATGAGAGGCATGGACAGGGTGGATAGGGAGCTGCTGTTCCCCTTAGTTGACGTGTCAGTCACAAGAGGACATAAGTTCAAGGTGATGGGCAGGAGGTTTAGCGGAGATGTGAGGAAAACCGTTTTAACCCAGAGGGTGGTGACGGTCTGGAATGCGCTGCCTGGGAGGGTGGTTGATGCGGGTTGCCTCACATCCTTTAAAAAAGTACCTGGATGAGCACTTGGCATATCATAACATTCAAGGCAAGGGGCCAAGTGCTGGTAAATGGGATTAGGTAGGTAGGTCACATGTTTCTCACGTGTCGGTGCAGACGCGATGGGCCGAAGGGCCTCTTCTGCATTCTGTGATTCTATGATTCTTGCTGCATGGGGACACAAAGTGCTTCATTACCTAAGGAATTCTGAATTGTGCTGAACACTGAACAAACATCAGCTGCCATCCCCACTTCTGGACTTGGAGGGCAGATCATTGATGAAGCAGCTAAAGATGTTTGGGCTTAGGACACTACTCTGATGTCTTGGCACTGAGATCTCCCTTTGTGCTTGACACATATCTAGCCAGTGGAGGGCTTTTCCCCGATTCCGATTGACTTCAATTTCATTAGGGAATGATGCTGCATTCAGGTACAAGCTGCCTAGTTGAAAATGGCAATCACTCTCACCGTACATCTGGAATTCAGTTTGTTTGGCCATGTGTGAACTAAAGCTATAATGTGGTTTCAAGCGGAGTGACCCTGGTGAAACCCAAGCTGAGCATCATTGAGAAGGTTATTGGGGAATAAGCTTGATAGCACTCTCGCTACCACCTTCCATCACTTTGCTGATATTGAGAGTAGACTGATGGGGCAGTAATTTATCGGATTGAATTTGCCCTATTTTACGGAGAAAGGACATATCTAGGCAAATTCCACTTTTCTGGGTAGATGCTAGTTTTGTAGCACAAGTCTGCAGCACTACAGACAGGATGTTGTCACACTCATTACCTTTGCTGTATCCAGTGCCTTCAACCATTTCTTGATAGCACGTAGAGTGAATCAAAATGCCAATGACCCTCCTTAGTCCTTTTCATGTACACAATTCTTTGTTTCAGAGGGTTCAGCTTCTGCCTCAATCTTCTCACCAGGAATGACAATTGCCCTGCTTTTGAATTACAAAATTGTGGAGGGCATAGCAGGCTCATATAATTCACAAGACAACGTTGGAGTATACATGAGGGAGCTTCAGGACTTATCTAAGTACCAAATCTTCCTTCAACAGACCAGTGACCTGTTTAATTTTAATTTGACTGCAATGAAAACCTCATTGTGGCATTCTTCCAATTTATTTGACCACCTTCTCAATAGCATTAGAAGCTCTGGTTGTACAAGATAATTTATTGTTTCCAAGAAATTATTGTGTCCTGATTCTGAAAGACTATAGGAACACTGCACTACCAAAGGATGAAAGAATTATGGTAGCTGAATACATTCTGGGCAATGATATACAAAACTCTATGCTTGCAGTTGCACATTAATTGGACCCTTTTGGTTTGCATAATGGTGTTGGTTGGCAATAGGTATGTATGTAGTCATCTGAGTTCAATCTGTAACTCCAAGCACAGAGATATAACTGGACAAACACCTAAAATGGCTGAACCTATGCCCCTCTGTGACCTCAAACAAAAGAAGCTACCGGTCAGTATTGGGGAAGCTCACACATCATTATCCCTGAAAATCCACTAATGACCCCCCTGATGGCTGCACAGACCAAATTCAAAGAGAGCAATACAAAGGCTCTCTGCATTTTATAACCCAGACTGGCCACCAGGAATCTGCTCGTCTGCTAAGACAAAGGGCCCCACAACTTTCCTTTCAATTTTTCATGGTTGAGACATTTAACCATCTTGGGGACCGAGACAAGGGATACACGCCCTTTGTTAAAGACAGTATGGAGAGGTGGAAGTCATGTGACATGGGCCTCTGGCTTGTGGAACCAGTAATATTGCCTTGCTGAACTGTAAAGTTTCAATGTGCTTTTTTATTGCCTGACTAGAAGCCTCACAAACAAGGAGCTCTGGCCCTATCTACACTCATTCTGCTGGACATTCTATACCATCGCCTACAAGACTGATTTATCTCTACATGTCCACCTCATCATGTGAAGTCAACCCCACTGGCGAAGTGAATTATCCAGCATTGATTTACAGGTCACCGACCTCCATGAAGGAATACCTCATTGGACTTTGATTCTGGGCTCTGGAACCCATGTGAAATGATATTTCTTTTCTCTGTAACAAAAACAAAAATAGCTGGAAAAACTCAGAAGGTCTGACAGCATCTGCGGAGAGGAATACAGCTAACGTTTCGAGTCCGTATGACTCTTCACCGGATCTAAGAAAATATAGAAATGTGGTGAAATATATGCTGGTTGAGGGGGGTGGAACAGGTAGAGCTGGATAGACAGCCTTTTCTCTTCTTTTCTCTGTGGTCTCTGCAACGTAAGTATTTATTTTCTCTATCCCTCTCTTTACTGCCTGAGTGGGGAGGCAACATTGCGACCCTCCTCCCATATTTTTAGTGTGTGCAAATAAACTAACCTTTAAAGTTCATCCTAAAGTTTGCTGTGGGGTTATTAATAGAAAAGTGGATCACACCAAATCTGAGGGGTTGAAGAATACACCACCGCTTATAAAGAGGGAAACAAATCAAAACACCTTTTTGTTTACGGATGGGTGGTGAGAAGAGAAATTAGTGCTATTTCAATTAACCACCCCCCCTTGTCTGTAACAATAGAGAGAAACATTTCCCATTGGTGGATGGATCAAGATCCGGAAGGCACGGATTTAAGGTAATTGGAATATGAAGCAATGGCAACATGAAAAACTTTTCCACACAGCGAGTGGTAGTAGGAATGCACTGCCTGAATGTGTGGTGGAGACAGAGTCAATTGAGATTTTCAAAAGGGAATTAGATCATAATCTGAAAAGGAAATAAAAGACAGGGGAGTGGCACTGGGTGAATTGCTCCTGCAAAAGGGCCAGCACAGCCACAACAGGTCGAATGGCCTCCTTCTATGGCATAACTATTCTATGAGTCTTATGATATCTTTCAAATCAAATCGTTTCAATGGCATGACTACATTCTTTCCAGGATTGGTGCATCTTCCTCCAGCCTATATGTCCAGTAGCATTTAGGTCTAAGTCAGGCGAAGATCCGGTGAGTCTGGGCTATGTCTCAAATTCCACCCTATCCAAGACTGAGCCACTGGATTTCCATCCTACCAAACAACTAGAATTTTGAGGCCAAGATAAATTTCGTATTTAAGTCAAAAAAAAATATGAAAGGAGTTTAATTTGTCCACTGAAATTGGGGTTTATCATCAGAAGGTTAATTTACAACAATATTTAACAACAACAGTTGTTTCCTTCCCTAGCAAACCATCTAAGTAACAACAAGAATAATCACACGGACTCACTCTGTAGATGGAGAAGTGTTTCTTTCAGTAAACTTGCAGATTTGCTTCTATGAGGAACAGTGTGCAGGCTTCCCCAACTTAAAACAGTGGAGGGATTGTGATACCCCTCTATTTCAACTCTAACTGATTTCTACGATCACAAAGGAGGAATCAGTTTATCACTTCCCCACTGCCTGCCTGAGCCATGCTGAACCCTGGAGATAAGTAATTTGCTGGCAGTCGCTATCTCCCTGAGGAGGCAGGATAGTTATTCTGTTTTGCAGCATTGTTGTAGAGTTGATTTTCTAGGCAACTTTTCTTGATGGACACATTTACCTTTATTTACAACAGCAGCAGCAATTACATGTGTGCATCTAACTCTATAACTAAAGAAGAACTCCCTCCTAGAGGTTACCCGCGCTGTTAACACATTGGTTTATACAGATCATGTGATCTTACAACACAGGATTATTTTTAAAACTACAGTCCTACATTTATCAGAAATGTGGGCAGGATTTTACATTCATCAGGTGGGCATGTGCCTGACCCGATCGGGCGTAAAATCACCGTTAATAATGTTGGGCAAGCATCCTGACATCATTGCGCACTCTTGTAATAATTCGGTTGACAGGCATGTGCAAGAGTCGGCAGCGCTCCTGCTGACAATTAAGAGGCCTATTAAGGCCCTTAAGCCATTAATTAAGTTGCATTTTTCGCTGCCCACTCAATGTTTTTGGTTGGCAGGTGGGTGAATAGGCCAGGCAGCCTTTGCTTTTTTTTTGAAACTTCATCCATGGGGTAGGATGAGGGTTCCAACGGTAAGTAAAAAATGCAAAAAAAATTCTCCACTTCATTTCAAACATGCCCCCCTTCATGTGACTGAATCACATGTGAGGGCATGTTGATATCATTTATTAAATCTTTACTCTCCTTTGTCCAAACCTTCAGCTCCCTAAGGCAGATCTGTACCCTCAGGGAGTTAACAGCATGTGCTCCCCCATGCATGTGCAGACTTTCCTTCCTGTCCCCACCCTGGCAGTGTTGTGCCTTTCAGCGTACTTTTCATGTTGGCTGCTCATTAATTGGCCAGCCAGCATGAAATTGTGGTTGGGGCCCGATCACGAGTGACGGTCCATTTTGCGGCTGCTCCTGGGACTGCCTGCTGTGCTCGCCCGACGAAGGGAAAATCCTGCCCTATAATTACTACATTCCTCTCCCTTTAACTTTTCTGTACATTTTGTACTTACAAGGATATTTATCTCATGACATTACAATATTTACACAGGTCATGAAATTACAAGTTCAGTCTTTCAGGTGATTTCCTAATCCGTGTAGAACACCGCAGCTCCATGACTTCACATTCTTATGCAGGAAACACATTCTCTGGAACTGCATTAACACCAGGTACCTCATTAGACACATGCAGTTCAGTGTTGTCGACGCCGACAGAGACATCGAACCTGTCTGTCCTTGGGTGAGCTACTTCAACAGGAACCACAGGTTCAGCAATGGTAACAGGTGGAACATCATTTTGTTGGGGTATCACCCTTCTTCTTAAATGATCCACATGCTTATGGGTGATCCGGCCCTCCACTTCTATGTGGTATGACAATGGTCTGGTTACAGAGCTTACTTAACCACTTTAGTCCTCCACTGAAAGTCCTTACACACTCTGCTTCTCTAACAGTAAATTGCCGCTCACAACTATGCAAATCATGAGTGGCTTTTTGGTCCCCTTGACTTTTCTCCACCTTCCCCTCCAATTTGGGAATTACCTGGCTTAGGCTTGTTCGAAGATGGCGCCTCATCAGTAATTCTGCAGGTGTTGCTCCTGTCGTAGTGTGGGGGAGGGGAAGGAGTTTGTTCTGTAGTGAAATAGGAAACGAGCAAGTCTAGCTTCCAACAAATCACCTGTTAACATTTTCATTCCTGCCTTAAAAGTTTGCACTGCCCTTTCCACCAGTCCATTGGATGACAATGGTATGGTGCAGTCTTCATATGGTACCATTGAGACTGATAAATTGTTGTAACTCAGTGCTCATAAACACAATACCATTATCTGAGACGATTACCTTGGGCAATCCATGGATGGTGAAGTTGTGGCATCGCTTTTCTAATGTAGTACCTGATGTTCGCGACTTTACCTCATAAACGTCTAACCACTTGGAATGAGCATCTATAATCAGTAGAAACATGGTTCCAAGGAAAGGACTGATATAATCTATGTACAATCTCATTCCGGATCTACCAGGCCATCCCATGGGTATAATGGGGCTGCCACCAGCAACTTTTGTAGCTGTTGACATTGCACAGTATCGCCACCCATCTCTGGCCACCAAAGATAACTTTGTGCTATTGTCTTCATTCGTGAGATTCCTGGATGAGCTCTGTGTAGCTCTTCTAAGAGTGGTTTCCTTCCTTGTGAAGGAACTACTGCTCGTGCACCCCAAAATAGAATGCCATCTTGATGCTCATCTTGTATCTTAGGTTGAAAAATGGCTTCAATTCATCAGAGACTGGTTCCTGGGACCAACCATGTAACACTTGGTGTCTCATTCAAGACAGCACTGGATCATGAATCATTCAGTTTCTTAACCGCCTGGCACAGACTGGTAGGAATCCAGGAAATGCATCACTAATACGAAATCTTGGGGAATTGAGACATGGTCATTATTTTCTTGCAAGGAAGGCGACTTAGGGCATCAGCATTTGCTATATAATTCCCTGGTCTATGCACAAAAGTACCACCAAAATTAGGGCCCATCTTTGTATTCTTGCAGAGGCTATGGGAAGTATAACCTTTTTCTCACTAAACAGACCCAAAGGTGGTTTGTGGTCTGATACTATTGTGAAATGTCACTCATGCACGTATTGGTGAAATTTTTTTACACCAAAAATAATCAACAGACCTTCCTTTTCAATCTGAGAATATCCTTTTACACCTGTGGTAAGCATCCTGGATATGTAGCCTAATAGCCTCTCTGGGTCGTTGTCCATTTTGTGAGATAATACTGCTCCCATTCCATAGGGGGACACATCACAGGTTGGCACCAATTCCTTCACCTGGTCATAAGGTATTACAAAATTAAAGAGTGTGAGCGCCGTTTTAATTTCATGAAGGCTTCTTTTTGGAATGACTTCCAACCCCAACTCTGGTTTTTCTTTAGCAGTGAATGTAGAGGGGCTAGAACTGTTGATAAATTTGGTAGCAATCACCCATAATAATTTACCACCCCTAAAAATGATTTCAGTTCAGAAACGTGCCTCTTAGGTGCAGATGCCTCTCTGATTGCTTTAATCTTCTCTTCAAATGGGTGTAACCCTTGGACATCTACCCGGTGACCCAAATAAATTACTTCATTTGCCTGAAAAGTGAATTTTTCTTTCTTTAGGCACACTCCAGCTTCTAAAAATCATTTCAGGACTTCCTCTAGATTAGCCATGTGTTCCTTTCCTGTGAATCCAGTTATCAGTACATCGTTCAGGTAGACCACAGCCTGAAGGAGCCCCTTTAGTAAGCGCTCCATCGTCCTCTGAAAATTGGCACAGGCCAAGGAAACACCGAAGGGCAGGCCTGTATATTGATATAACCCTTTGTGGGTATTTATTGTCACAAATTCATGAGAGGCATCATCCAGCTCCAGTTGCTGATATGTGTGACTCATTTCAAGCTTTGTATTAGTTGTCCTTCCTGATAGTTTGGCATAGAGATCTTCAATCTTGGGAACAGGGTCTCTGTCCAGTTTGGCTGCTCAGTTGACTGTTAGTTTATAGTCCCCACAGATCTAGATGGTCTGGTCTGGTTTAAGGACAGGGACTATGGGTGCTACCCACTCTGAAAACTGAATGGCTTTTATGACACCCAACCTCTCTAGCTGTTTCAGCTCAGCATCAACCTTCTCTCTCAGGGCATATGGCACCGGTCTTGCTTTCAAGAAGTGAGGGGATGCTTCTGGGTCCACATAAATCTTGGCCTGTAGGCATTTGATTTTTCCCAGTTCATCGTTGAAGATGGTATCATTTTTTTTTAGCAGCTCTGGAAGTCCCCTTGCTCACAACTGGAAGATTTCGGACCAGTTTAATTTAATCTCTTTCAACCAACCATGACCTAGAAAGCTTGGTCCTTCACCTTTTACTACCATCACTGGTAGCTGTGCTGACTGGTGTCTATTATGAAGTTACCCTGGTGATACCTTTTACTTGGAATTCTTCGGCTGTGTATGTTTTCAACTCGTCAGATGTTTGTTTCAAATTTAATTGTTGATCACCTTTATTTAAGTATTTGAAAGTGTGTTCTCCTATTACAGTGCACCCACTTCTTCTTCCATTTTTAAGGGTTTAACATTCACTTGCACTGTGACAATAATTGGCTCTGGTTTCCAAACTTTCATGTTGAATAATGAATAAATATCAGAATTGGTTGTTTCTGGCTCTTCTACACTATATACTTCATTGGACTTCAACTGTTGCCTGGAAGCCTGTTTAAATCTTGCTTCTGCCATTCAATAAGATCATGGCTGATCTTCTTGTGTTTCGATTTCCACATTCTCATCTAACCCCGATAACTTTTGGTTCCCTTCTCTAACAAAGATCTATCTACTTCTGCCTTAAAAATATTCAATGACCCCGCCTCCACCACTTTCTGAGGCAGAGAATTCCAAAGTCTCACAACCCTCTGAGAGAAAAAAATTCTCCTTATCCCAGTCCTACAAGGGCGATCCCTAATTTTAAAACAATGCCCCCTGGTTCAATATGTGTCCACTTCTGTAACAAAAACTACACTCCACTCTTTTAAATTGCCAATCGTTTGGAGAACGTTTCTTTCCGCTTTGATAAAAATTAGTTTTCGGCTTTGCTGTTAAGCTGTCCCCTCTAAGTTATTGGTTAGCGGTGGCCTGTTTCCCGCTTCGCGGCAAAGTCTTGGCTTTTCATGCCACTTTCGGCTCAGTGTTCCTGCCCAACTAGGAGAACAGCAGCAGGTTCTGGAATCAACCAGAGACCAGGTTATATTAGACTTGGTAATGTGTAACATGACCTCAGAGTAAAGGCACTTCTAGGTAACGGCGATCAAAATATGATTAAATTTTACATCCAGTTTGAAAGGGAGAAAAGTAGGTCTAAGACTAGTATCTTAAGTTTAACTAAGGACAACTATGTGGGGATGAAAGCTGAGCTAGCTGAAGTGAACAGAGAAACTAGGCTAAAGGATAGGTTAATAGAGAAGCAGTGGCAGACATTTATGGGAATATTTCAGAGTATTCAGAATAAGTATATTCCTTCCATAAAGAAAAATTCTAAGGGGAGGACCCACTATCCGTGGTTAACTAAAGAAGTTAAGGAAAGTATCAAACTTAAGGAAAAAGCATACAATGCCTCAAATATGAGTGGCAGGTCAGACGATCGGACAGAATATTAAGGATGCAGAGAATGGCTAAAAGGTTAATCAGGAGAAAGAATTTAGAGTGTGGGAGGAAGCTAGCTAGAAATGTAAAAATGGATAGTAAGAGTTTCTACAGGTACTTAAAAAGGAAGAGTGAGTAAAGTGAGTGTTAGTCCTCTAGAGAGTGACAGTGGGGAGTTAATAGTAGATAATAAGGAAATAGCGGAATAAATGAACAAATATTTTGCTTCTGTGTTCACTATAGAGGATACAAAAAACATTCCAGTAATAGCTACAAATCAGGGGGTAAACAGGAGAAAGGAACTTGGTGAAATTGAAATCACGAGGGAAATGGTACTGAGCAAACTGATGAGCTGCGGGCTGGCAAGTTCCTGATTCCCGATGGACCACGTCCTGGGATCTTAAAAGAGGTGGCTAATGAGGTAACCGATGTGCTGGTGTTAATTTTCCAAAATGGCAGCGATTAATACCATGATCTGCAGTCATTAGGAGTGTGCACTCAAACTCCCTTGCAAAAATGGCATTGCTGCACTTCCTAGTGGAAGCGTGATGCACCAGGGCAAGAGTTATAGTGCTCATATATGTTGCATCATGTGATATGGTGATAAGTGATATTTATTTTATTTTGTTCTTGGGATGTGGCTGATGCTCTCCAGCTACATTTATTGTCCTTTGCAAATGTTGCATCTGCTGCACTTTCTAATTTCAGAGACTTCATAGCACCTCCATTTTAATGAAGTGTAAGGAAGGCACCTCAGGAATGTGGGAGTATTCAATCACAAAATGAAAACAAACCCCTCTTTAAATCGAATTTGAATACTTACCTCCAATAATAATTGAATTAGACAAATTCTTCAGTTATTTTCTTTAATGCCTAAATTCCATTTAAACAAGTTTTTAGGCTTCAGTTAGTAGTTGTCCTAGATTTGCATTGCAGAATTCCCAATTGGGAGTGTCAATGATCTTTCCTTGTCAGTGCCAGGTAGGGAAAGTGATTGGATGGCATATGCACTGTAAACTTGATGCATGTGATGTAGCTGTAGATGTATGTAAGTGCTGCAGCAGGAATGCAGTTAGCAAGGGAAATACTGTACATAACAACACCAAAAATGGAATAGGAGAATTATTTGCTGGATTATGAGATCACACACCATTAGGTTTTAGTGAGTTGTAAGTGGCTCAAATGACAGTACAAAATACAAGATTGATATTTCATTTGGTTATGAATGTCACTTATATGCTAAGATTATGCTACAGCTTGCAACTCACCAACGCAACTGACTCTATGCAGCAAAAAACTCATGTTCCTATTGATCACAAACACTTTTTAAGGACACCAGTTGCTGTCATGCACCAAGGCAAGAGTTATGGTGAACATTCTCATATAATATATTGCATCATGTGACATGGTGATAAATGATATTTATTTTATTTCATTCTTGGGATGTGGCTGATGCTCTCCAGCTACATATATAGCCCATCCCTATTGCCCTCAGAAAGTGATGAGCCTTCTTCTCGAACCACTGCATGCCTAATGGCTATTTTACTACTGGTTGGCTCATCAGGCCACACCTAAGGAAATTAAGAATCAAAACTAAATTTAATACAAATCTTAAGAAAGTACTCCATCTTTAATAAATGAATGCAATAAATGTTTTATTCATAGTCAATAATTAGAGTTGCAATAATCTGTTAGTTATTATATATGATATTTGTCAGTCAATGCTCGGTTTGCCTTGCAACAAGAGATGGGAGTATGTAGTTGTTTATCGTTACATCGCACAACAATATTCATTTCATGTACCATCAACACCAGCACAAATACAGATAACACTGTAGCACTGTTAGCACTGGAGTTAATACTTTCCTGTTCTATTTGTTTGTTTCTGCACCATAATTAATACCATGATTCAGTAGATACTCACAACTAGTGAAGAGCATCTCACCAAAGATTCTGCAAGCAGTGAATTATTTGACTTTTTAAAAACTTTTTTTTAAGAGTAATTGCAGATCGGTTAGACAACATTGCTAAATAACAAGTTGATATGGGTGGGATTAAGTAAGTACTCAGTCCACTTGTGATGGCACTTTATAAATTTGGTTACAGGGAACATTGTGTGATTGTTCATTCTTGAGACATGGCAAAATACATGGTAAAGAGAACTGTCAATGTGCTGATGTGATAGATGCTCTTAAGCCCCAATAGAGACTGCTTTCTGTTCTGCTTCTCCCTGCGTAACTGATTTTCTCGAGGGGCAGTTAGGAGAATTTGACAAGCTTTCTTAAATTTCCTTGCATAACATCATTGATGCTCTTAAACCTTTTAAAATCTGCCTATAAAATCATATTTATTGTATAGAAACAATGGCATGTATGTAAGTTTGTCCTTTGGTGGAGTGGGGCACTTAACAAAAATAGGTATGAAGAAACCACTTTATCACAAGCAGGTGTGAATGGCCACCATTCATCCCATATTGTGTAATAATGACATCTAACTTCGAGTCATTTGTCTGAACAATGCAAGTATTTATCATGTGGTCATATGAAACTGACTTCAGATAACACATTTTATTATTCCAAGGACCAGGCAAGTCAGTCTGGAGACCAACAGGACACAAGAGGGATCATCCTCCATCCTCCACTTTGAATTGTGCTATTGCATCCTCAACCCCTGTCATTCCTAATTGGATGGCGATCCCAGAGGCAGCCTCTTAATTGGATTCCACCCGGAAGATTGTACTGGCAGTCCTGCTGTTGTGGTGATCAGATTCAGGAGCTGAAAATGGCCATGTCCTTCAGAAAAATCCTAAGGTGGGAACATTTGGGCCATTATTTCCCAACATTGCATTTTTTGTATTTTTACAACTTAGAATGATTTACAGTAGCTTATTTTGTTCGATTGCGATGCTAAGAAGCTGTGGCAGAAGTTAGTGATTGCTGTCAATTTACGTCCAAGAAATGCACTGATGTACTAACTAATCTTGACTGAGGCACTGATTTATTTATGCTTCTCTTTTAGTGGGCTAGTTTTTCTCCGGAACCAGCCTGGTCGTTTTGTGTTGACCAAAACAATATAAAGTCAGAGCTGTTGCAACTATATGTGACTTCCCAGCAGTACTGGAAATAGTATTATTAACATCCAACACATGAAAAACAATGACATTGGGCGACCTGCACTTTGCAAGTGAATTCCAGATGCACCAGTTTCAAACCAGCCAGAAATCTCACCACAAGATATCAATTCTTTGAATCGCTCACCACAATAGTAATCAAAATCAGATTCCAATCCATTAAGCAGCCTGAGTAAAATTAAAGCAAAGCTTGTAACATATTCTGCTAAAATAGTTCGATGTTTTCATCTTTAACACATGCCAATGTTTTATGGTACCATTTATCAGCCTGCTGTGCAAAATTCTAATGTCAAATCAATGCCAGGGAAAACAGAGTAGATACTGCAACTTTGTCTGAAATGCATTATCCATTTGCTGTGTATGAACAGGGGTGTCATGTTATTTAGCTAAATGCCTAGCATGACCTGACCTGCCTGTTTCCAGCATACTTGATCAAAAAATAAATGTAGTGGAAATGTTATACATTGTACCACCTGTACTAAGGAGAAACCTTTCTTGCTGCCTCACAAATTTCACTGCTGCATATGTGTTAAAGTAAACAGGTTTGTTGGTGACGTCATCATCACTGAAGCAGACCAAAGTATTTGCTTTGGAAATCTGGAAAAAGTATTTGCTAGAAAAGTGCTTGGATTGTTTCTGTCATCAATTCCAGGCCTGTTCTTCATCTAATCATGATTTTGTTTTGTGATTTTAGAAGTATCCTTGGTTATGCTTGGTTATATCAACAATTTCAGAAACCTTGGAATGATTAACAAGGATGTAATTGAGAGCTTTGAGTGACAGAATGCTTTGCTGGAATGATTTTAAAATGTTGTCCAAACCCTGTGGCTGCATTACCTCATTCCAGCATATACATTGCTGCAGTTTTACTTTAAAGAAAATAAATGAACAATGCATTCTCACCGAGAGTCGGACATCATTCTACAGTATCTACTGGCCATAGTGGCAGCATTATGTGATTCCCTAAGATTTTTGTTCTTTGCAGGAGATTCTATGTTACTGTAATGTATATAACTTAGTTTGAATGCATTATTAGATTGTTGCACAATCAAACCCTTCATTAAGGCAAGAAGTAATGTTCTTATGATACTTTGTTGTTTCAGCTCATATGTTTCCCAACTTCAAGAATGTTTTGCTGTTTACACTTGAATTGTCCCCAGCCACTATAACTATTAACAATGCTCGCTGTGGGACAACATTACAAGGCAGGAAGCCAGTGTTGGTCAAGGCTTTTTCAGCATAAAGCATGGTTGTATCAATATTTTACAATAAATGAGTCTAAGGTTTCGTTTCATGTGGAGGTTGTCCAAACTCAAGGAATGTAATATATCTCAGGTTTGCAATATAATTCTTTAGCCATATGTCAACACCGTGTTTTTGCCTATGGGACTTTACATCATTCTGAATTTTCAGTTGTTATTGAAGAAATCCAGAGTGACATTGTTGGACCAGACTGGGAATGGGACAGGAAAGCGATGGGAGCAGAGAGGTAGTGAAAAAGCAGCTGCAGTGGTGGGGGGGGGGGGCAATGGCAATGAGGAAGTAGCTGCAGTTGGGGGAGAGGCAGTGAGGGAGCAGCTGCCATTGTGGAAGCGTGTTTGAAAAGGCTGAAAGGAAGACAGGGGATAGGCTGCAGAGTGGACGAGAGGCTGTGAAGCGGGGATTGGCTGCGAGGGCAAAGAAGCTGCAATGAGGGGAGAGGCTACAAAAGGGGGAGAGGCTGCGAAAGGGGGACAGACTGTGAAGGGGGAAGAGGCTGTGAAAAGGGAACAGACTGTGAAGGGGGGAAGAGGCTGCGAAAGGAGGACAGGCTGTGAAGGGGGAACAGGCTGTGAAGGGGGGAGAGGCTGCGAAAGGGGGAGGGCAGGGGTTGTGAGGTTGTGAGGGAGAGAGAACGGTTTTAAACCTGTCAAAGGAACACTCAGGTAGCTGGGAGCCAGGAAAACTTGAAGTCACTGAGGTAATGAATTCCTTGCAAATTAATATAGAGCCTCTAGCTTAAGGCTGCATGAGTTCAGGAGTTAGTGCTACTGAATTAGGAAAGATGTATTTGATACTATTGTAATGAGCACAGTTTAATTGGACAATTTAATACTGAGCAGTTTTATTTCATAAGAAAGATTTGCATTTTTTTATCACATCTTAAAAAGTTTCATATTTTATGAATTACTTGAGGTGCAGTAACTGTGTAGAGTCAAACATGCAACCATTTTGCATATACTGCATTCCCAAACAGCAGTGCATGGCTTGTATTTTTGTCGTGCTTTATATGACGTCATGACATCCCAAAGTGCTTTAATGTGAATGAAGTATTTTGGAAATGAATTCACTGTTGTGATGAGGTAAATGTTCAATTAATTTAGGGGAGACTAGGACTCGGGAGCATAATCTAAATTAGAACCTGATCTTTCAGGAGTGGAATTAGGAAACATTTCTCCATGGAAAGGATGGTAGAAATTTGGAACTCTCTTTGCAATCAGCAATTAATGATGGATCAGTATCAATGCTAGATCAATTGTTAAATTTTAATCTGACATTGACAGCTAAAATGCAGTAAGGAGGGTTGTCATTGCCTGTGGTTAAAATCTTCCACCTTTGTGCATATGCAATGAAAACAAATTAGCTGTGACCTCACCAGTCCACAGAAGGCATGTTTAGGGTGATGGCTTTTTGTGTGTGGAAGTTTGTGTCAGTTATCTTGAAAAAACCTTTGTTGCTAACTTATGCTCGTTGTCTTGTGCCAATTTAAATACTGTGGTATCTAGGAAATTAATGCATTCCTTGTGTGTTGCGGCTTTAAGTTCAATAGTGGGTGATTATTGTTGAGGATATTGATGAATTCTTCTTATTCTGCTTCTGAGTGAATCCAAATGTCCCATGGCCAGAAATTTCCCCCCATTGGGTGGGGTGGGGGGAGTGGGGTTGTGCGGGGGCAAGCAGGGCCAGGTGCAAACCTGATCGGCACCCCTGATTGGGACTGCGCCGCCATTTTATGTGGGTGAGCCAATTAAGGCCCGCCCAGCGTGACATGCTCCCTGTGCGGTCGGGGAGAGGGGGGAGGGATTCCCTGAGTCAGGGCCAGCGCTCTTTCGTGCATATGCGCAAAAAATCACAGAAATCTCCCTGAGGCACGGAGCTGCCTCAGGGAGATTAAGTTTGGAATGAAAGTTTTTAATTAAAGACAGAGAAAAATTATTTATACATGTCCCCTCATGTGACAGTATCACATGAGCTGGGACATGTTTATCAAATGTTTGAAATTTTTAAATTTAATTAATAAACCCTTCATGAAACCTCATCCCGCCCACGGATGAGGTTTCATGAAAAATTCGAAGGCCGCCTGGGCTCTCTGCCTGCCCGCCAGCCTTAAGGTTGGACGGGCAGCATTTTTAGCTACTTTAATAACTTTCCTAATGGCCTTAATAGGCCTTTGACAGTTCGGCGGGTGTGCAGCTGACTTGGTATCATTTTACATGTTGACAAGTGGGCCCTGCCCCTGCTCACTGACCCGAAAATTCTGCCCCATATGTAAACACAAATACAGAAAGTAATGTTACAACATGACTGCATCATTTAATAAAGGAGTTAGTAAGAATGAAAAAGGAGCCCATGAAAACCATTAAGTAGCTCCTGAAAATCAAAAAAGTGGCCCTAAAGAAAATCTCAAGAAAAGCCCTTGAAAAATAGATTATTTTGACCCCTGCTGTAGTGCTCAGCAAATAGTCTTAAACAATGAATTGCAATAAATCCAAAAGAAGTATGAGAACTCAATCAGTATCAGAGTAGCTCATCAATTCAATAACTGGCACAAACTGCTTTTGGAATCCTGTTGCATGAGTAGCATTCTAATAGATGATTTAGTGGTAGTTCTCATAATTTTATACTTCCAGGATTTAAAACAATCTGAAAATCTCTGCAGACAGATGGCAATTTGGAAAGAAAACCCTACAACATGCAAGGAAAAACCTTGGAAGAGGTTAAGACAAACAATATCAAATGATTTCCAGTCCTAAGAACAATCTTCTTTTAACCACATTTCTCCTACCATGCACAAGTGTTTCACCACAAAGTATCTGTACTCCATGTAAGCAGAGTTTAGATAATAATGTGGGACTGCTTTCATGTAAAAACAGTTCCATTAAAGCTACAGATAGCATCAGCACATAACTCAAATGATTCAGTTAAATAAATAAAAGAATGTAAAATTAAAAACTTTTAACCTGTAACAGAAAGCAGGCACCCCGCAGAAACCACATTGTTTAAAGGGGCTTTTTATTTGCTGCCAATGTTTGAGGATGAGGTTTCAGCAGCAATACATAAAGAATGACTTGGAGCACGGATATAGACAGTGAAGCACAGTTTGCTGTAACTCAAACTTTATATGCCTGAAATAAAGAGCCTTGCATCATTCCACGAATGCTTGCAGGAAATAAAATAATTTCTTGAACTCAGGGATTCCTGTGGATTGTCTGCTTTCTACATACTTCTTAATGTGACCCAATGTGGTCCATGAATTGTTAACCAAATAAAGAGATGCCTTGTGATTTTACAACTCAGGTGTTCACTTGAGACACTGGAATATTTCAAGGGCAGATATTGCATTCCTAATTTACACTATTTCAAACACAAAAGCTAAAGTTTAGGGAGACTTTTCTAATATGGAAATGTGGGGGTGAATTTTCTTCTCCTTTGCCTGTGTGAATCACCTGCTCTTTGTAATAGCCGTCTGCTTTTCATTCCACTGACTTTATAAATTGGGCAGGTTCTACACCAGACTGGCAATCCAGGCTGCTACATTACTCTGCCACAAGTAAAGACAAAAATCTACCGCATAATCTTTCTCAATGTCTTTTAAAACATTCTGTTTAATATGGGTGACAATGAAGTTTCCTAATTATCATGAACAGAACAATTATTTACAAATCACCAAGGCCCCTGAGATTGACAGGAGTGGGTTTGGTAAATGGTGAAGGGGTAGGGGGTGGTGAGGACGGAGTGGGGTAGGTGCACAGAGTTTCTGCCGGGAAAGCAGGAAGTCCAAGTTTGACTTTGCAGCATGCAGCTATTTTCTTTGAAAGATCTCTGGACTGAATAAGCCTGATTGATAGGCTAGCTTCCAGACAGGTTGGGAGGGTTCTGGAGTGGGGAAAGAGCCTGTAGTTGCTAGTGGGAGTGTGGGAGGGGAGGTCCAATCCACGATGGGTGGTATCTTAGCTGGGGGGGCATCTGACTGGTGGTCTGACCACAGGGAAGCAGATTATCTTGGGGATCTGGGCGTTGCTCTTCTGCACCTCTTTTTTAATGTTTAACAAAGGCAAGATCAGCAGTCATAATAGACAGGGCAACAGGCTTGGTAAACCTGTTGTCCTCACCTCCCTTGGGCTGCTGGGTTTCCTCGGGAAACCTGGTCATCATGGGTTAAAACTGGTTAAATATGATGATCTCAATCTCATTATAATACCTAAATGGCCAACCCATCTCCTAGGATTGAGTTGGCTACCCATCCCCATCCCACCTCCGTTAAACTTGGGGCAGAATTTTCTGGTCGGCACGCGGGTGTGGGCCTTACACACCGATGCGTAAAAGGATGGGTGATGACGTCGGGCATGCATCCTGATGTCACCGCAAACCGTCGCAATATTTCGGAAGGTGGGTGCTATGAGTTCCGAGGCGTGCCCGCCAGTAATTAACGACCCACTTAAGGCCATTGAGGCAGCAATTGAAGATGATTTTTCAAAGCCCGTGAGATTTTCAGTGCATCACACGGACGCAATGGGCAGGCAAGTTGGCCACCTTTATAAAAACCTCATCCACGGGTGGGATAAAAGGGATGAGTAGGCTCGCTAATGTGAGTAGTTATAACTTTAGTTTTTTACTTACTGCTACTTGCTTGTGTGAACAGGACAACTTCATTTCTCTTCAGAGCTGTTCTGACAGAAAGAACAGGCTTCAGTTCAGGACCCTGGAGGAATCGTAACACTTGGAACTTTCCAGGTATCAGACAGCCTTCCCTTAACCTGGAAATGGGGATTGTGCTCTCCGCTGGAGGCACCTCCCCTGAGGGGGAAGAGAGGACCAGAAGGGGGAGGAGGCCAGGAGTCCATATTCAGACTCCAGGGGAGCCACCTGTAGGAGGACAGGTGCAGACACAAGGGCGCAGGGCCAACAGGAAGTCCAAGGCGAAAGGGGCTGCAAAAGACACCACCATCCTACTGCCAGTGTTTACAGGCAGCAATGCAGCTACCTCAATATGTCTGGGAAGCAGTGCCGAAGAAGGCTCTGTCTCTCAAGGGAGACAGTGACCTGCATCTGGCAGATAATCGGCTCTGAGATCAGCTCCAACTGTGTGGGTGGACACCTCATGCCAGTGGCGCTAAAGGTCACGGTTGCCCTCAACTTCAATGCCTCCGGCTCTTACCAGGGGTCAGTGGGTGATCTTTGTGGAGTCTCCCAATCAGCTGTCCATAGTTGTGTCAAGCTGGTGACATACGCTCTGTTCAGGTATACGTTGACTTTCATTCATTACCACTCAGATGAGGCCAGCCAGACAGAACGAGCCAAAGGCTTTGCAGCGATTACGGGGCTCTCCCGCATCCAGTGTGCAATAGACTGCACACGTGAAGCCATCAAGGTACCAACAGGTGAGCCCGGTGCCTTTGTCAATAGGAAGGGCTTCCAGTCCATGAATGTGCAGATAGTGTGTGACCATAGGATGCAGATTCTGCAAATCTGTGCAAGGTACCCAGGCAGCTCCAATGACGCATACTCCTGAGACACTCCCAGGTGCCGAGGATTTTCAGTGCTCCAGCCTGACTGGATGGAAGGCTGCTGGGTGACACGGCTATCCCCTCAGAAAGTGGCTCATGACACCCTTCCGCCATCCAAGAACAGAGGTTGAGCAGCGGTACAATAGGAGTCACACCTCCACAAGTGGTGTGGTAGAGAGAACCATCAGTCTTCTCAAATTGCACTTCCGATGCCTGGACCGTTCAGGTGACGCACTCCAGTACCCCCCAGATTGTGTGCCACTGATAGTGATTGCATGCTGCACTCTCTACAATCTGGCGCTGGAAAGGGGGCACACAGTGGAGGAAGAAGATGGAGACACAGATGCTCTGTCTGCAGACGATGAGCCCAATAATGAGTCCAAGGATGAGAATGCTCAGGAGAATGCTGAGGGGATAGATACTGACCCAGGCAACCTCCAGGGAGGCAGGTACACCCAGAAGGCTTTGATCCAACATTTCTTCAGCTAGATTACCAAAGATGAGCCACCGCCACATGCCAGGGCTGCAGGCTCCATACTCGATACCTGAGAGCAACATTTGCCTGGTTAGGAACATTAACTATGTGCTTTTTCAATAAATTTCAATGACAAACAAGTCACTCATAACATCATGGGTTACCCTTCACCTGCAGAACTAATGAAGGCTTGTAGGGAACCAAAACATTTAATGATTGCCAACCTGCATACAGAAATCAAAGTCCATTAAAAGGTGTTGAGCAACACACCTACTTAAAAACAACTGAAACGGGGGCCAAAAGAAAATCATCAGTGAGAAGCCCGTGTTGTGCCTAAGGTGATTTATGCTTACACTTGTGGGTGCTACGTTTCAGTGCTCCCCCCTCGCTGGCACTTACATTGGAGACAGCCCACTCACTTTTCTGAGCTGTTGGCCTTGATGCCTTGGTGGGCGTCCTCTGGTCCATGGAACCTGTGCTGGTCCAGATGAGGAGGGAGTGGCCAGTGGCACGGCTGGTATCTCCCCAGTCACTGCAGCCTCATCAGATGCCACAGTCACTGGCAGAGGGGCAGAGGAGCTGCTGCCATCACCCAGAGCGCCCTGAGACAAGCATGTAGGCAGCTTGTGCACCAATGTGAGTTTGCTTTGGATCTCCCTGCTCACAATTGATGGACGGGCACCTAGCTAGGATACTGGGTGCCCAATCCATTTCCCACACTGACACTGACCAGCTGAGTTCAATGCTGATGTGAGGGCTTGTAGGTCCAAGCGCATCCCCAGGAAGCCCTGATTGTTCCCCTGGAGGAGCCTCTCCATGAGAGTTGCCACCCTCTCCATGGAGGAGGCATTGCACTCGGCCATGAAGGTCATTTCATTGTTCATGCTTCGCATGGACTGCTCCATCACGGAGACCATGGCACACATTCCCTTATGTATCTCCGCCAGATCATCCCCAGACCCTGCAGGACTTCCAGCATCTGCTGCCTCAGGGACGACTCCAGAGGCCCATCATCAGCCATCGCCTGAGCATGTTTCTGGTCCCCAGCAGTCCTCCAACTGCCAGTACCCTGGGAACCCTCTGCCTCTCCCTGCACCTCAAGCGAGCGTGAAGTGCCCTCACCGCTGTGCACCGAGACACTAGCAGACGAGCTTATTCCCACCAAGGTGCTGGTACCTGGGCTGGTGCCTGCCTGGCTGAGAGGGTGTGACGCTGGTGCATTTATATCTTCTGGGCCCTCAAGGGTCAGCAGCGGTCCCTCTGCCTCCTGAGTCCGGGCGTACTCTGATGAGGCTGAAAGGAAGAACAAGGACATCTGATTAGTAGAACTCATTACACTGTTAATGTACATGCCTGGCACCCGGATCAGGATGCGCTCCTCCTTCCATTATCAATGCGAAACCCATGTTGAATGCTGAATTCAATATACAGTCAACAGTGGAATGTTTGCACTGACAATGTGACCTCAGTGCACAGTCTTACCTCCCACTGGCACCCCAACCTCACCGCGGCCGGTTGACCTGGGCGCATGGTGCCTCTCCAGCTCCAGTGCCTCCTGCTCATATCTGGTCATGACAAGGAGGTGGGGCTGCCCTCTGCCAGTCAGCAGCCGCTTGGCATTATTGTGTACAGTCTTCTCCTGAAAGGAGAGAGGAGCATTGATTAGTCCACCCTGTACCTGGATTGCCATTGCAGCCCTGCCACCCCCACATGAGTGAAACATTGCAGGGCTCATCCGATTCGTGACCCTGGAGCCGCCATATACTCACTCCAAGCAGCCAGGGCTGACCCCCTTGTCCAGATGCTGCCTCAATCACATTTGCCATTCACACTCTAAGATCTTCCAAACCCACAAACACTGCCATCTAGAAGGACAAGGGCGAGCAGATAGATGGGAACATCGCCACCTGGAAGTTCCCCTCTAAGTCACTCAGCATCCTGATTTGGAAATGTTTCGCCGCTCCACCACTGTCGCTGGGTCAAAATCCTGGAACTCGCCACTTAACAGTACTGCGGGTATTCCTGTACCACATGCAGTGGATACAGGAGGCAGCTCAGCACCGCTCTCTCAGGGGCAACTAGGGATGGGCAATAAATGCTGGTCCACCCAGCGAAGGCCACATCCCCTGAATGAATGAATATTAAAACAAAATTCTGAACTGGGGGGTTGCCGTGGAGGCCAACCTAACTGCTGTCTAAGTGACCCATGCCAACACGGTACTCGCCCTTCCCGATTGCAACAGGTCATTAATCCATTTGTGGCACTGCACCCAGGTATTGCCTCACCACATCGTGGGAGCTGAACTGTTCTGCCACCTTCTCCCAGGCATGTTTGGTTATGTGGGGGGCCTCCTCCTCCTGTCCCTTGGGTACCCTCTCGTGTTGTGCTGCCACCTCCTCAAGGAGGACAGCGAGGCACTCATCTGAAAACCTCGGGGCCGACTGCCCCGCCGACCTGTCCTCGTGCCTGGCCTGCTCTCCGAGGACGTTATCAATCATGCTCCTGTCTGACATCAGTGGCAGCCTCAGGACGGCTGCCTGTGCCATTTTTGAATAGGCCGCTGGGTCCCCATTGGACCCAGTGGTCATTGACCTCCTGCCGCTGCCCGCCTCTTGCCCCTGATCTCGGGAGCCGCAATTTACGCTGGGCGAGCCTTTATTGGCTTGCCTGCGTAAAATGGTAGTGCGGAGCCAATTGTGGGCGGCGATCACTCCACGCCCACCCCGCCCGCTCCCATCCAGCCTACCCGCGATAGGGAAAATCCTGGCCCTGAAGTATTTAGGGTTGGGGTTGGGTTTTAGATTTTTAATATCTCACCTGACACTAATGTATCTTTTTGAGGCTTTAATGTTACCCCCCACCCCCAACCCCCACCCCAAATTGTCTGAAAATCCAACTGTATAACATGGTGAAAACCTGATGGATCTACGTTATAGAAAGTCTGAATTTAGAAGAAAAGATTCACAAGTTTAAGTTCTGTTCTAAATTCCACTGGAAGTTGGGGACAATGTTGGATCCACCTGCCCGAGCTAAGATGTAACCATGCAAATGGTGAATTTAGGTCAGGATGGCATTATCAGTCCTAAATTCTAAAATTATATCTGCCCTGAAAATTGCCCAGCTACCATGTGCCTCTCTGAAACAGGGATAATTCAGGACAGCAATTGAGGAAGCCTAACACTGCGATTTAGCGAAGAGCTGCCGTGTTTCATTGTGCCGATAGAAGATTGTCCTTAAATTCCAAGTCCTGTGATATGCTGCCTGGAAGTCTATTGAGGTAAGACTTTCATCCATCCTCTGACCCCAAAGTTGCTCCTTGCGTCATGAAATGCTCATTTCACTATTGATGGGCAGGATAAAGTCTAAACTCTGACCAGCAATTGGTGAGTTATACCAGGGAGGCCCAGAAATATAAGTTGGGGCTGTGGAACCAATTATTGTGAGCTGCAGCATTTAAATTTGGACTACCCTTAAAGCAGAATAAGCATGCAGACATGCCTGCAATAAGGAGAGGGTGGCAAACTTCTCAAAGTGTGACATAAATTAGACATAGAATCTATGCAATCGTGGGAATTGAAGGCCAGAAGTCACTGCACAAACCAGGACCCTGTGGAAGGAGGCATGACAGACAGTGAATGGAACATGGAAAATCTCTAACCACTGATGCTCTTCCCCTCCCGGACTCCTCACCAGTGTTTAATAACCTTACAAGATCAGCAAAGGTATGTATGGTTGCGGAAATATGCCATTCATCTATACTTTAAACCATTCAGACTATAGACCAGTATTGACCTTAACACAAACTTAAGGCTATAAACTGTCAACTAAATGAATTGTACGGACTCCTTCATGTTCAATTATATTGAACCAGATTTTGCGATAGGAATAACATTGAGGCTATCAGAGCTAACTGTAATGATGGAATAAATCAGGTAGGGACTTCTGGAATCCGCACAAGTGCAGTTAAACACGGAGAGCAGGAACTTGCTGCCTGATGTGTCTTGCTTCTCAGCGTATTGGTATCTTGCTGATGGATTCAGCTTTCAAACACATGAAGGGCAAAGAGTTGTAGAAAACATACCAGAAAATATTAGGGCTTGTTCACACAAATGTGAGTGGATTTTTAATGGCATAATAAGTCTTATTTGCTACCAAATAACAGCTCTGGCCCTGAAAATTTCATTTTACAATTGTGGGCTCTCATTTCCTCAGCATTTAATTACTCTGGGGATTATTCACAGAATCACAGAATCACACAATGCAGAAGAGGCCCTTCGGCCCATCGAGTCTGCACCAACACGTGAGAAACACCTGACCTACCTACCTAATCCCATTTACCAGCACTTGGCCCATAGCCTTGAATGCTATGATGTGCCAAATGTTCATGCAGGTACTTTTTAAAGGCTGTGAGGCAATCTGTCTCCACCACCCTCCCAGGCAGTGCATTCCAGACCGTCACCAACCTCTGGGTAAAAAAGTTTTTCCTCACATCCTACCTAAACCTCCTGCCCCTCACCTTGAACTATGTCCCCTTGTAACTGACCCTTCAACTAAGGGGAACAGCTGCTCCCTATCTGTCCTGTCCATGCCCCTCATAATCTTGTACACCTTGATCAGGTCACCCCTCAGTCTTCTTTGCTCCAACAAAAACAACCCAAGTCTATCCAATCTCTCTTCATAACTTACGTGTTTCATCCCAGGCAACATCCTGGTGAATCTCCTTTGCACCCCCTCCAGTGCAACCACGTTCTTCCTATAATGTGGCGACTAAACTGCACACAGTACTCCAACTGTGGCCTCACCAAGGTTCTATACAACTCCAACATGACCTCCCTACTTTTGAAAGCTATGCCTCAATTGATAAAGGCAAGTGTCCCAAATGCCTTTCTCACCATCCCACTAATATACCCCTCCACCTTCAGAGATCTATGGACACACACGCCAAGGTCCCTTTGTTCCTCAGAACGTCCTAGTGTCATGCGTTCATTGAATACATCCTTGGCAAATTACCTCTTCCAAAGTGTATCACCTCACACTTTTCAGTGTTAAATTCCACCTGCCACTTATCTGCCCATTTGACCATCCCATCTATATCTTCCTGTTGTTGGAGATTTGATTCTGTGAACTATGAAGGTTATAATTGTCGGACACAATCCTGTTCTCACCTGATGGCTGGGATTTTCCCAGCACAGGATGAGTCCCAATATTGAGATTATATGTGGGGTCCTGAGCTTATGTGGATGGCCAATCTTCCTGGTGATGACCAATTAAGAGGCCTCCACCAGGCCCATCATCCATTTAACGACAGCGGGATGTTTTTCCATGCTGCTAGCCCAATCAGAGGACTGGAATTGCTGCAGCCTCGGCTGTGTCACCGAATGAGGCTGTAAAGAGAACAAGAAGGCACGTCCATTTTGAAGCTCCCTCAAAGAGGAGGTAAAGAATTTGTTACCGTGCCAGGGCCAGCCAGGCAGCTCCAGTGATCAGAGGGGTAATCTCTCCAGCAGCAGCATCACATCTGCAGGAGAGGCCATTGCCGCCAGGGACCCTCACCTTGGGCCATAGAGCCTCCAGAGACCAAAGCCATCCTGGGAAGCTGCTGGGTAGCTGCCTCCATGCAGCTGGTGGTCTCGCCAAATGGCAGGAGACCACTCTACCAATGGAAAAATGCTGATGGCGTAGGAAAATAATGTCAATTGGCCCTTGAATTATTTAAATTGGCCACCCGTTCCTGGTTGTTAGGTGGCTGAGCTGCTGCTGTTCCCCTATGCTAGGAAAATGGTCTAGCAGCAAGACTGTGTTGGGGACTCCTCCTGATGAGGCTCTCCAGAATGCTACTGGCCCCCCAGCTCATAGACTGCCACCCAGAAGCCAGTGGAATCCCAGCTGATGCGTGGATTTCCAGCAGGGGGTTGATGGATAGTGATCAGGAATTGAAATCATGCTCAGATTTCTTCTTTCTAATCCAGGAGTGCTGAGAGCAATTTTAATGTCCCTAGTTCCTTTATACTTGTCAATGTAAACTAACTCAGCATGGACTGGAGAGCAAACTTGTGAATGTTCTGTTCGGTATGGCTCAAATACTCAATGATAAATCCCTTTGAACTATTATTAGTGGAGCCAAGTGAGCTATTTAAAGAGGCGCTAACACTCGACATTGCAAAATAGCTTACTGGATTTGTATCTAAACAAATGTGTATTGATGTTATTGCCCTGAACTACGCCCTGTTCTTAGTGCTGATTGTGTTTTAATAAGTTCTAGCTGATTTCAAGAAATCATAGTCTGCAGCATAAAATCATAGCAACTGTATTAGAGATTTTAGTTTAGGCTATTCCATGAACTGAGCTCACCTAAATATTCCCCAAAAATGCAACTGCACTTTTTAGTTCTTATAAAGAGCAGAGTTATGGGGTTTTCTGCCTCTAATCTATGTAGGTAGGCAATTATTTAAAGGGGGATTATTGGTACTTTAGAGATAGAAAGCAATCAGATGCCACATGTGCCGCAGAAATGTTGTATGCAAGTGAGATCAAGATGTTTTTGCGGCAATATCATTTTACATGTATTATATTGGTATAATGCAAATAGCTTAGTTGCTCATTGGAGAAACTTTGAGCTCTTTGTTGAACTAGGTGAGCTATGTTAAAGAGGTCACCACCATTAGTATTATGAGATAGTTTACCGGTTAGTACACAGGAAAATGTGTAAAGTTGTGAATAATGGCATAATTTGCTGCTTTTGTTACTGAATTTTTTTTTATAAGTTTAAGGTGATTTCAATAAAAGACTTGAATGAATTCAGCAAACTGTTTCAAATAACACTTTATTTATTTGGTGGTTTTGTGCCACGTCCCAAGAACTTCATTTTAATTTCAAAAGCAAGCGTGTTCTTAAAAGTGCCATGTGTACTCTGCACAATGAATGGTTCATTAATAGTTCCGGTTAAAATATTTGTAGGTTTCATCCTGGAATAGGGGTGTGGAGCTGATTAAAACACTCAGCTGTTGTCTTTGCTTTTATTTGTCTAGTACAGAGCCCGTATATCCATATAATATAGACACATGATAGGATTTTAAAATGAGCAAGGAAAGAACTGGTGGTAGTATCACATGTGGGTCCGAGTGATGTTAGAGACAGGCTGTCTCAGGGACTAAAGAGGAAGTGTATAGAAATGGTGAATATGCTTTTCAGAATTGGGTAAAAAGGTAGTGAGATCTTGGCTCCTTCTGGCGATGACAGGAGGTGATGAAAGGTTCAGCAGGATAATTGATCTTAACAAGTGGTTCAAAAGGTAGTGTAGAAAGCAGCGGATGAATTTCATTGGAAACAGGGAAAGGCTTTGGGGCAAACATTACTTCTTTAGGAGGGAAGGATTTTATACTAATCAACTTTGGAGCAGAAAGTTGGACCTAACTGTGATGGATATATTTGAAAAAATATCTAACCCAGACATGGTAAAAAAGGAATAGAGAAGGTGAAAATTATAAAGACAAAGCTAGAAAGTATAGGGAAGTACATAGAGGAATTGAGGTTGAAAAAAATACGGTAAAAGATTTTCTAAACTAACAGGGAACATATTAGGAATACAAGTTTTGTACTAGAAATTTGCACAGATGTGAAACTGCGGACATAATAGAGATTGAGTGAGACATTTAAGAGACCCAAAGGGATAGGAGAGAAACTAGGTGGCACAGTAGATTAGAATACAATGATTGAAGGTAGTTTCCTGTTGGGCCTCTGGGAGCTGGATTCAAATCCAGCTGATAGAATGTGCTTCAAATCCTCCAGTTCAGCTCTGATGTGAACATGTTCTTGCAGAACAGCTTAACTTACTTTTTGCATGTTTTTCTTCTTTTGAGTTACCTCAAATAGCTTTCTTCCATTCATAGCCATCTGCATACTTTGCATTGTCATCTATCTCCCTCACTGTGGGGGGAGGAAGGAGTCTGGAGGGGGGAAGGTGTCCAGAGGGAGGAAAGCGTGTAAGGGGAGGAAGGAGTCTGGGAGGAGGAAGGAGTCCAGTGGGAGGAAGGAGTCTGGAGGTGGGGGGAAAGTAGGGGTGGAGGAAGAAGTAAGAAAGGAGGAAGGAGTAAGTGGGCATAAAGTGTAAGGGGGCAAGGTGTCCAGGGGAGAAGGCTTTTCAAGGGAGGAAGGAGTTTTGAGGGGGGAAGGAGTAAGATGTGGGGGAGGGGGGGTTGTCCAGGTGACCGTGCAAGGGAGGGGTCTGGGGAGTTGATGATGAGAGTGGGCATGGTAGGAAGGAATGGTGGGAATAAGAGAGGGTGGAGTGAACCAGTAGGGCGGGAAGGTGAGGGTGCGACAGTATCAGTAGAAAGGGCGGAGAGGGTGGTTGGTGAGGACTTGGAGGCAGACACGGACCCTAGGGGTGGAAAGGTGGAGGTTGGGGAGATTAATATGGATAGGGTGGGATTTTCGGGAAGGAAGAGAAAGTGCAAGTTCGCCTGGACCTCCCCAAAAGAAAATGTTCTGTCTGATAGGTCACAGAGAGGAGGTGGAAGGTGATGCCGGGGGGGTCGACAGTGATGGGGGAAAGAGCATGGGTGATTGGGGGAGGGGAAAGGCTAGGGGAGCTGAAGACAAATGTTACATGTACCATGCTTGTAAACCTGAAAGTGAAAGCAAACACGTGGTGGGCGAGATCAGGTGCTGCATGTGAGTGTGATCAGTGGGTGGGTGGAGATGCAGATCAGCTCTGTAGGGGGTGGTGGTGTGTGTCAGCTTCACCTCTGACTTCTCAGTGGTTCGAATTGCTCCCATTCCCTGGGTTCTAGACCTTGGACTTATTTGGGGGTTGTGACAAAGTGCAACAGGCAACTGGCTTTGGTGCAAGAAAAAAACTGAGTTTATTGAAGTCACAAATGAACTTATAACATTAGGATTACTCTGAGATTATACAGACCTACAAAGTACACTTAGTTAAGAATGGGGAACACATGGTATAATGAAGGAAAATCATGCTACTAATCCCCTTACCCTTGTTCCAGCCCCAAAACCTAACTAGATTGAACTAGGAGAGGTCAGAGATCATGCTCACCAACCCAGTTCGAAATCCAGCCAGGTAAGCCAGTTGTAGTTTTGGGGTACGCTCTTTGTGTCCTCTGGGGCCTGCAGTCCCCACGTGATCCTGGTCTGTGGAATCTGCGAAGGTTCTTCGGTTGGGTGAAGTGCGCGGTTATGGGTGGTTGATCTTCATGGAGGGCTATGGTTGCAGCCTTGTTGTCTTTGGTTGAGCCTGCTACCCCGTGCCCCTTGTCGTGATGTTGCCTGTGGGCCTGCAAACCTCCAGATCTTCTTCCTCCGCTTGGCTCAGCTTCCTGCTTAAACTCTGCAAAACCGCTCACCCTGCTCACTGCCCAAAACTGCCCTGTAACCCCTCATTTCAGATCTCCTGGCCCAGTTATACTGTTTTTTTTCGAGTTTCTTATCTCAATCCAAATCAAGGTTAGTTCTTTGTTTGATTTTGGTGGGCTTCCTGAGGTAATTGTTGTCTCATTGTTTTTAATGGGCTCTCATGTTGTTTATCATTGTCTTCCTGCCCCCATAACTAGTCTTGAACTGAAAGCTGTTGTATGTGTTGGCATAATTGCATTGATTGTGGTCTTCCTGCCCCCGTAGTTAGTTACAATTATTTATGCAAGATTTTGATGGGCTTTAGTTTTGTGTTGATTGTTTTAAAGGGAAGAATACGTATTCTGTCTCCTCTTGTTGTCTGGTTTCAAGTAAAAGTCCAAAAGTCATATCCTTGTTGATGATATGAAAAATGTGGGAATGTTGAGAACCCTTCAGCTCAGATGGACAACTGAAAGTGAACCCCAGCGGACAGCATTGAAAATGCTCAGGACACTGAGATGAGGTAATGGAGGAAGGATCTGCATGTGTGGGAGAGTGCTTACACGAGGCTATGAAAGGCCCTGCCCCACACATATTCCTCCCTCCAGAATCACTTGTGGGCCAGCTGCACGCAGCTGAACTGCTAGTGGTAGTGGTGGGGTGGGGTGGGGGGGTGGGACAGGGGAGGGGGGGTGGGATGCAGAGGGAGGACTCGCGAAGCCTGTAAATGATGCTGATAGACACCATTACACAAGTTTCAATGAAAGTGAATATATTTTCAGATTATAAAGTGACAAAATGTGTTCACCTGTGCAACCAACTGTGATCAGAATTTCTTAACTTTTGAATACTTTAGACCTTAGCTACTGCCCTGACATCTGCAGCAGGAGTGGAGACAGCCTGTGCACTTGTTGGTCCTGTTGCCTCTGATGACTTCAGTATTGGTCCTCTGGACAGCTGAGGTCTTGGGGACCCTGGCTTCCTTTAGCTGCCCTCCTGTGGGCCAGCTGCTCCCCCTGCAGTGACAGAGGATGAGGTTGTAGGGGTCACAGGCAAAGGGGACTCGGAGAGAGAGGACAGCTTCAGAGATTCCTGAGTGGATGACCAAGGGGTGTCTAACTGCCATTCCTCCCCTCTTCAGGCCCGAGGGCCCGGCCTGATTCCTTCAGGGGAAGAAGCACCTGGAGGGAGGTCCCCCATTTCCCTGTCATGTTGCCACTGCAGGAACTCACCCATAGCTACTGTGATGTATTGTAGGTCTGCATGCATCTCCGTGTTCTGCTGGATCAGTGTCTCCATGGCCTCCAACATCCTTCCCATGGAGACCACCATGTGCACATGTGTGGGCATCATTTCATCAGAGAGCTGGTGGACGCACTCTTCCAACTCACATGCTGCTCTGTTGAGGGCTTCCAACAGCTCTGCGAGATGTTCCCCAGCTTCTGCTGACTCTCCACGATGAGTTGGAAGGCCCAGTCCAGAGGATTGTCATCTGACTCGGATCTCGCAGATTCCTCTTCCCCAGCAGTCCTCCAGGTGCTGGGGAGCTCAGCTGAACCTGTCTCTTCTTGCTGTGGACACGGGTCCATGTGGTGACCACCAGATTATGAACCCAAGCCTGTTCTAGACCTAGGTCGCACTGAGGTGTGTGTATATGCGCTGGTGGAGGCTGTGGATAAGTGCTATGATGGGTCTTCCAGGCTGCTTATTTCCAGCTCTTCAATAGAGAAGGAGTCCTCTTGGCTGGAGGTGAGGACCTGAACGGTGTTTGTCACTTGGAAGAGCAGCCCATGAACCAAAGTAGAAATAATTAGTGCATGGCAGCAGAGTCAAAAGTGGGAAACAGAACACTTAGGTCTGCATTGAGAGAGGGATGATGTGGGGCAGGATCCTCATGTGGGTGTTCGCTGCTGACTCACCATTGCCACAGGCACGGTCCATGCCCTCACCAATCAGTGTGATGGCATGCTCTTCAAAGTGAGTGAGGGGCCACTCCACCCCAAGTCTGGGACCTCTCCCTGCTGTTGTGAGCCAGTTTCTCCTGCATGAAAACGGATGGGGAGAGTGTGAGTAGGACACATGGCACTGCAAGGAGTGTTTGTGTGGTGAGGGGAGCCATGGACGGGATGAGGGCGTGTGCTCCAGAGGATATGAACCTGATGGAGATGTGAGGGTGTGTGTGAGAGTTAGTGGTGTTGTCCCTTGAGGTGTGAGATCCCTGTGGATGTGTGATTGATTTGCGAGTGTGTGAGTTGAGAGTGATGAGAAGAGAGATTTACCCTGACAGGACGGATGAGATCATTCATTTTCTTTTGGCACTGGGTGGCTGTCCTCTTTTGCAGAGCTTTGGTGCTGAAAACAGCTGTCATTGCTTCCCATGCTGGATTGGTGACCTTACTTGCTGGCTTTTGCCCAGAGCTGGGGGTAGAGGCATCATGGCGGGCCTCCACTGCATCCAAAACATTTTCAAGGGATGCGTCACTGAATCGGGGGCTTGCCTTTTGGGGCCATGTCTTCTGTACAGCAATCCTTGGCTGGAAGCATTGAGAGGTTTGTGCACAGCTGGTGCCTGGCGTGAGGAAGTGGCGGGGTGATGGTATGGTTGGTGAATTGGAGGCCACCCAGTAGCGAAATGGCATGTTTCCTGGGAATGAATGATTAATGAGGGAGGCTTGGGACGATACAGCATGAAAAGACACCATTGTGGCCGATGGGAAAATCTGGGACGATTCTGTCCACAGAAAAACGCGGATCAGTTGTTAGTGAAGAGAAACACAATTCTAAGGAGTGCAAAAAGAGAATCAAAAGGAGATAACCAAGTACCAGAAACAAACTACCTTTCCCTTCAAACGTGACTGACCAAAATGTGGAAGAACTATCAAGCCTCAAGACTGTCTGAATTTATATAGTTAGAGGCTTGAGATGGGGCAACACGGATAGCAAGTAAAGATTGTATTACAAATAGTTACATTCGCTTAAATGGAAATTTCTTTGGAGAAGAAAGGAGGATGTTATTTGATGTTGTATGATGTGCTTGCATGCCATTGTAATGTAAAGGTGCTTGGCAGAATAAGGGCCACATGGGACTGGAGAAAGGCACTGCCCACGGTATGATGTATAGAGTGACAAGGTAATAGACCTAGAAACCTTTCTAGAAAAAACATTCTGGAACCAGCCTGCATGGAGGTAACAGTGCCAAGCATAACCATACCTTCGGTCTGTAAATAGTTAAAACATTACCAACAAAGAGCTCATGTTTAAATATACAAGTCTCAAGATCTCATCATTGAGACAACACAGCATACTATAATACAACAGCTTTGACCTAGGACAATAAGTAGGAAGGCGATTTTGAGTGAGATGGAGTAAGGGTGATTGGCGGAAACCTCCTTACATATGTAAATAAGTGCCATTCTGTGACTTTAGTGGGGCTACTATGGATAAGGCAATTGGTAATTGTTGCCAGACAGATAATTGTCATTGGAAAATGGGTCCAAAAATAAATTCTTCAACTTTGTATCCTCAGCTCGCTCCTGGCCTTGGACTCCAATTAGTGGACTGGAGTTTCAAGTGACAGAGTAGGGACAACATTGCTGATGCACCTCTACAGATACAGGGCACCTCCCTTAAAATGAACCTGCTACTGGGAGTTGGGGCAACACCAGATGAAGGGCAAAATGATGGGTGATAGCCTTGTTCTGCCATATCACCCTCTCACCCTCTCCATGTAAATATTAATCTTGGTAGCAAAGCCAGACAGTCAAAAAGGTCCAAGGTTCAATTCTTGCTCTGTGGTGAATTAGCTGATATCAGCTAGGATAATGATGGGGGCACTATAACTGGTCTCAATGTTTCTGGACTAGGAAGGAGAAAATCAGGCTGCATTCTCTCCTCTGATCTCCATCCAGTATTTCTCCTTGCTGTGTGTGCACAAAAGTTAAACGAGGGCAGGATGAACTTGCTGCTGTGGTAAAATACTTTACTGATATTCAATGTCAAGTGGGGAACAGAGATCTCAAGGTGCAGATTCATAGATCTTTGAGAGTGCAATTTAAGGTGAAACAAAATGATAAAAAAAAGCAACCAAGATCCTGGGTTTTATACAAAAACAAAAATTGCTGGAAACACTCAGCAGGTCTGACAGCATTTGTGGTGAGAAGGACACATTTAATGTTTCAAATCTGTATGACTCCTCTTCAGAATGGTGGGTTCTGTGTTTTACACTTGGAATAATGAAAGTAACAACAAAGAAAGATGTTGAATTTGTACAAGGCATGGGTTAAGTCATTGTATAGTATTGTGCACATTTCTGGGGCACCTTTATGGGAAGGATATCAGAGCCATTGATAATTGTACAATAAAGTTTACTAGGATGATAACAGGAATGAAAGGATAAATTTCTAAAGAAAGGCTCAAAGGATATGACTTTTTAAAAATTGGAATAGAGAAGTTTAAAGGAAAATCTAATAAAAGCTTTCAAAATCATGATTAGTTTTGGCAGGACAAACAGAGAAAGATTGTTTTCAGTGGTTGGCTAATCAGTATCAAAAGGGCAAAAATTGAGAATAAGAATTGTAAAGGAACTCAACAGAGTGGACAAGGAGCCATAAACATAATGGGCTAAATTGTCAACAGCCCCTGAAAGTGGGTGACGAAATCACGATGACTAATTAATCTATGCCTGTTCAAAGTAATGCACGTAGTGCACAAACCTCATGCTGACAGCTCATTTAAATTAATGTGGCATGTAGCCCAGTGTTAAACATGCAGTTGACTGGTTACGCACCTCAGCAGGGGTCTCTAATTCATGCAAGACTAGCACTATTTAAAACTATCTTGAACTAAAAAAGCCCAACTATACCTCTTAAAGTGGTGGTGTTTTCTGGCTGCAATAACAGCAATAATGTACTTTTATATAGCCCTTTTACTATAATGAAATGTCCTAAGGTGCTTCACATGAGCATTACATAGCAAAGTATGACGCATGGTCACATAAGGAGATTTTAGGTTTAGTGCTGAAAAGAGAGACAGGTTGCTGAAGCTTCTCATGTTGGATTCATCAGAACAAATGCAAGAATGCCAAATTTCAAATGATCACAACAATTCTACCACAGGAGAAAAGGGTGCTCATTGGTTTCTCCTGTGGTAGAAATTGTTGTGAACATTTAAAATTGGCACTCTTGTGTTTGTCCTGATGGGTGCAAGACGAACAGCTTCACCAACATTTCTCTCTTTTCAGCAATATTAGGTTAGATGATCAAAAGCTTAGTCAAAGAGGAAAGTTTTAAGAAGTGTCTTAAAGGAGGCAAGCAAGGTAGAGAGGCAAAGAGGTATTCCAGAGTTTGGGGCCAAAGCAACTGAAAACATGACCATCAGTAGTGGAGAAATTATGGTTCGAAATACGCAAGAGGCCAGAATTACAGCAGTGCAGATATCTCAGAGGGTTATGGGGTTGGAGGAGATTACAGATAGGGAGGGGAAAGGCTATGGAGGAATTTGAAAGCAAGGATGAGAATTTTAAAATCAAGACGTTGCTTGACTGGGAGCCAATGTAGATCAGTAAACACAGGGTGAGAGGGGAACAGGACTTGTTCTGAATTAAGATACGGGCCGCAGAGCTTTGGATGACCTTATGTTTCCGGGGCGGGGTGGGGGGGGGGGTGGTGTTAGAATGTGGGAAACAAACCAGGAGTGCATTGGAATAGTTGAGCCTAAAGATAACAAAGGCATGGATGAGGGTTTCTGCAGCAAATAAGCTGAGACAGAGGCGAAGTCGAATGATGTTACAGAGATGGAAATTGGTGATCTTAGACATAGAATGATTATGAGGTCGTAAGCTCATCTCAGGATTGAATGTGACACCAAGGCTGTGGACAGACTGGGTTAATCTCCGATTGTCGCCAAGGAGAGGGATGGAGTCAATACTTAGGGAACGGAGTTTGGAGCAAGGACTGAAAACAATGGCTTCAGTCTTTGCGATATATAATTGGAGGAAATTTCTGTTCATTCAGTACTGAATGATGTCAGATAAATAGTATGATAATTTAGCAACAGTGGAGGAGTCAAGAGAGGTGGTGGTGAAGTAGAGCTGAGTGTCATCAGCACACATATGAAAACTAATGGCATGCCTTTGGATGTTGTTGCCAATGAGTAGCATGTAGACGAGAAACAGAAGAGGGCCAAGGATTGATTCTTGGAGGACATCAGAGGTAATGGTGCAGGAGCAGGAAGAGAAGCCATTGCAAGTGATTCGCCGGCTATGATTAGATACTTAAGAATGGAACCAGGTGAGAGCATTCCCACCCAGGTGGCAACAATGGAGAGGAGTTGGGAGTCAAAGGTTGCAAGCAGGTTGAGAAGGTGGGGGGGGGGGTGGGGGCGGAGTTCACCTTTGTCACAGTCACACAGGATGTCGTTTTTGACTTTGATATGGGCCATTTCTGTACTGTTGTTGGGGGTGTGGTTGGGAGCCTGATTGGAGGGATTCAAACACAGAGTTCCAGGCATGAATTTGGGAGGTGACAGCATGTTCAAAGAGATGAAAGGAAGGTTGGAGATGGGATGATATTTTGCAAGAATGGAGGGGTCAAGGGCTGATTTTTTGATGAAAGACGTGATGATAGAAGATTTAAAGGAAAAAGGGACATCACCTGAAGAGAGAGAACCATTTACAGTATTGACTAACATTGGGGCCAGGAGGTAAAGTCATATGATCAGCAGTTTAGACTGAATAGAATCGAGGGAATAGGAGGTGTGTGTCTCATGGACACGATGAACCCAGTGAGGACATGAGGAGAGATAGGACAGAAACTAGAGAAAGATGTGAATTCAGGGCTAGGGCAGTTGGGAGCATTAGAGGAGGTTTGGCCAGGTGGGCTAGTGGGAGGAAAGCAGGTGGCAGAATAAGCTGATTGGATGGTCTGTATCTTAGACCTGAATTTTACCCTTGATAGGCAGTTGCGATTGGCAGGCCCGCAACCAATCAGGAAACAGGCCGCCGCTCGCGATCGGCCCCTGATCGTGACTTCACACTGGTTGGCCCATTAAGGCCCACCCAGCATGAAACATGTCTTCTCAATGTTTAGGAAGGGTTGGGGAGAGCGGGGGCCTGTTGGCTGCTGGGTCCAATGGCAACCCAGCGGCCAGTTTAAAAACGGCACAGGCAGCTCCTTGAAGGCTGCCTGGGAAGAACATATCTTCTGCATTGTGACACTGAAGTTATGGCATCAAGTGTGGCTGGAGACACCAGGTGGGAGGGTAGGTCGGGTGGGCACTTGTCCCCCTCCCCACCCAAGTTTTCAGATGAATGCCTTGGGGTCTTCCTGGATGAGGTAGCTGCCAGGAGGGACACCCTTGTCCCCAGAGATGAAAGGAGGAGGCCACTGCACCTGACAAAAAGAGCTTGGGAGGAGGTGGCAACGCAAGTCAGCAGCCACAACGTTGTGCGGTGCACATGGGTGCAGTGCCGCAAAAGGTTTAACAACCTGCTGCGCGCAGGAAGGCTGAGTACCGTGTTGGCATGGATCAGTGTGGAGAAGTGTTAAGGTCTGGCCATCCCCTCCATGGGGGGTGTGAGAGTCTGAGTGCTAACTGTCAATGACCCCGGAGCAGGCCAAGGGGATGAGCCCTGGCTGCTTGGCCTGAGTGCCTTGGGGCTTGAGGGCCAAACTCGGATATGTCTTCCAAGATGTTCCTCTGGTGGGGTTGGCCAGGCTGCAATGGTACTGCAGGTAGAGAGAAGACGTTCAGGAGCAGAAGAGCTATAACAACATAGAGAATTGTGGACAGGCGGAGGGCTCCCAAACCTCTTAATCCTTACAAGGTTTGTGCAGGACGCCTGGGAGCTGGAGAGGCACCATGCACCTCGGGCAATTGGCCGTGGAGAGCCTGGAGTGTCAGATGAAGGTAAGAGTGCCGTGCACAGACATGAGAGCTGCAGATGGTGTAAACCTTCATGAGTAGCCTCATCATTGATGGGAGCCACAAAACTGGAGTCCCCATTGATGATTGAAAGATGTTGGCATCATGATGCAGATCTCCATTTTCTTACCAGGGTGCCTGGCATGCACAGTGACAGTGTGATGACTTAAACTAATGACATGTTGTTGTTCTCTCTTAGATTTGCCAGCACACACTCAATTGCAGGACCCCGAAGGACACGCCTGAAGCCAGTGAACCACCAGACTTCAGCTGCACCCTAGTCACACCCGCTCTCTGAAGCAAGCAGGCACCAGCGCAGATACCAGCACCACAGTGGGCATTAGATCCTTGGCTAGAATGTCGGAGCACAATGGTGAGGGCACTTCACACTCGCTTGATGAGCAGGCAGAGGCAGAGAGTGTCCAGGGCGCTGGCAATTGGAGGACTGCTGGAGACCAGGACGATGCTGAGTCGAAGGCAGATGATAAGCCTCTGGAGTCATCCATTAGGTGGTAGACGCTGGATGTCCAGTGGGATGTGCAGGAGGATCTGGCGGAGATCTATGAGGGTATGCTTGCCATGGTCTCTGATGTGGAGGAGTCGATGCGGAGCATGAGCACTGTGTTGACCCTCATGGCCGAGCACACTACCTCCTCCATTGAGAGGCAGCTCCAGGGACAGAATCAGGGGTTTGTGGGGATGCGCTTGGACCTGCAAGCCCTCAGACAGGCAATGATCTCAGGAGGTCAGTGCCAGCGTGGGAGATATATGAGGCATCCAGTATTCCAACTAGGTGCCCGTCCATCAGTGGTGTGCAGGGAGGTCCAGAGCAACCTCACACTTGGTGCACAAGATGCCTGTCATCTCTATGGGTTCCTCTCAGGGCGCCCTGGATGATAGTAGCAGATCCTCCGCCCTTCTGCCAATGATCGGAATATCTGATGAAGCTGCAGTGACTGGGGAGTTGCCAGGTGGGGCCAGCACAGGCTCCACTGACCAGAGGACGACCGCCAAGGTCATCAAGGCCAACAAGACACCAGAGTCAGTAGGCTGTCTCCAATACCACAGCCGGTGAGGGGGTGGGGTGGGGGGGCACCAAGACATAGCACTCGCCAACATAAGTTTAAGACACCATGAGCACAAGAGAGACTGATCATTGGTGATCCTCTGTTGCTTAACATTCTGTTTATGTTTATTGGTCTGGGAATGAAGACCAGAGAAGGTTATGTTAATTTTTTTGATTATCAAAATCAGATAAATTTTGTTTTTGTTGTAATGGCCTGAGTATGCTTCACCTTTGTATTTTTTTGGTGCACGGTATGCTAGTATGTAACGCTGCACATGAGTGGCTCTAAACATTATTGCACGGGCACTGTGTGGACTTTAGGTTCAAAGGAAAGGGGCATTTCAGACATCCGGGATGGAGGCGGCAGCCCTGGCATGAGGTGGGAGCGGATCGTTGGCAGCCTAACTGAAGAAGCACTAGGATCAAGGTGTCCCTGGTGTCCCTGCCTCCCTGAAGGATATAGAGGTCTGCCCCCATGCCCTCAGCATTCTCCTCGCCGAGCCCCTCTTCTGACTCACTACTGGATTCATCATTTGTGGCCTCTGCAGCTGCCTCAAGATCCTCTCCCTCCAGTGGGACCCCTTTGCCAGTGCCAGATTGTGGAGTGTGCAACATGCACCCACTATTGGTGACACCTGCTCTGGTGGATATGGTAGTGCTCTCCCTGAACAGTCCAGGCATTGAAAGTACATCTTCAGAAGACTTATGGTCCTCTCTATCACTGCCCTTTTGGAGACATGATTCCTATTATAACGCTGCTCCGCCTCTGTTCTTGTGTGGCGGAGAGGCGTCATAAGTCACCTTTTCAAACGATAATCTTTGTCAGCCAATAGCTATCCATACAGTTGGGCTGGAGCACTGAATAGCTTCAGTGGGAGTGTTTGAGGATATAAACGTCATGGGAGCTGCCTGGGTACCTTGCACAGGTTTGCAGAATCTGCATCCTGTGGTCACACACTATCTGCACATTCATGGAGTGGAATCCCTTCCTGTTGACGAAGGCACCGGGCTCACCTGCTGGTGCCTTGATGGCCACATGTGTACAGTCTATTGTACCCTGGACATGGGGGAAGCCAGCAATCACTGCATAGCCTCTGCTCAGCCTGGCTGGCTTCGTCCACATGGAAATGAATAAATGTCATTACCCACCTGAACAGAGCTTCAGTCACCAGCTTGATGCAACTGTGGACAGCTGATTGGGAGACTCCTCAAAGATCCCCCACTGACCCCTGAAAAGAGCTGGAGGCATAGAAGTTGAGGGCCACTGTGTCCTTCAGAGGCACTGACATGGGGTGTCCACCACACAGTTGGAAGTTATCACAGGCCAAATCACTTGACAGATAGAGGTCACTGTCACCCTTGAGAGCAAAGCCTCCTTTGGCATTGCATCTCAGATATATTGAGGTAGCTGCATCACTGCCTGTAAACCCTGGCAACAGGAAAGTGGTGTCTTCTGCCTTGGACTACCTGCTGGCTCTGTGCCCCTTGTGCCTGCACCTCACCTCCCACAGGTCGCTTTCCTGGAAGCTGCATAGGGACACCTGGCTTCCTCTCCCTTCTGCCCCTCTCTTCCTCCTCAGAGGAGGTGCCTCCAGTAGAGACCACAATCCCCATTACCAGGGTAACAGAAGGCCGTATGATACCTGGAAGGGTCCACAGGGTTAAAATTCTCCGGGGGCCTTGGAGACGCCAATGAGTCCGGAAATGAAGCCTGGAAATGCTCAGAATGGAGATGCAGCTGTCAAGTTCAAATAAGCAACCAGCAGCAAACTATCTCCTAAACTCCTCACTACTCACAACGGCAATACTGCTGACCCTTATAATCCCACCCTTGGATGAAGTTTTGCAAAATGTAGGCTGCCTGCCTGCCCGTTTTGCCCGTGTGACAAGCGCGAAATCGCATGGGCAACGTAAAATCGGGCTCAGTTGGATTTTTATTGGCCTTAAGTGTCCTCTTAATTGATGGTGGGTGCGGCTCTGACACCCGTGTGTATCCGCCGACCTGAAGAGTGCGTGCATGCGGGATGACGTAGGGACGCTCGCCCGACGTCTTCTCTTGCTATTATACACCCAGTCATGTCGGGCGTGTGCCTGCCCGTGAGGCGTAAAATTCTGCTCTTAGTGACAAAGAATTCAATGTGTTCCTCACACTCAATGAACAGTGCAGGAGGGCATGCCAGCAGCAGCACCAGGCATAGCTAAAAATGAAGTGTCAACCTGGTGATACTATAAACACAGGACTACTTGCACACCAAACAGCATAAGCAGCAAGTGAGATACAGAGCTAAACGATTCTACAGCCTGTGGAGCAGATCTAAACTCTGCAGTCCTGTCACATACACTCGTGAATGGTGGTGAACAATTAAACAACTCAGTTGAGGAGGAGGCTCCTCAAATATCCCCATCCTCAATGATGATAGAGCCCAGCATATCAGTGCAAAAGATAAGACTGGAGCATTCGCCACAATCTTCAGCCAAAAATACTGAGTGGATAATTCATCTCAGCCTCTGAGGTCCCCAGCATCACAAATGCCAAACTCCAGCCAATTCAATTCACTCCACATGTTATCAAAAAATTACTGAAGGCACTGGATACTGCAAAGGCTATGGGCCCTGACAATATTCCGGCAATAATACTGAAGACTTGTGCTTCAGAACTTGTCGTGCCCCTAGTCAAGCTGTTCCAGTACAGTTACAACTCTGGCATGTACCCAGCAATGTGGAAATTTATGTCCTGTACACAAACGCAATTACTGCTCCAATAGTCTACCCTCGATCATCAATAAAGTAGTGGAAGGGGTCATTAACAGTGCCAGCAAGCAGCAATTGCTTAGCAATAACCTGCTCACTGACACCCAGTTTGGATTCTGCCAGGGACACTCAGCTCCTGACCGCATTATAGTCTTGGTTCAAACATGGACAGAACAGATGAACTCCAGAAGTGAGGTGAGGGTGACTGCCTATGACGTCAAGACAGCATTTGACAGTATGTGGCATCAAGGAGCCCTAGCAAAACTGAAGTCAATGGAAATCAGGGGAAAACCCTCCACTGGTTGGAGTCATACCTAGCACAAAGGAAGAGGGTTGTGGTTGTTGAAGGTCAGTCATCTTAGTTCCAGGCCATCACTGCAGGGCTTCCTTAAGGGCAGTATCCTCAGCTCAACAATCATCAGCTGCTTCAGCAATGACCTTCCTTCCACCATAAGGTCAGAAGAGGGGATGTTCACTGATAATTGCACAATGTTCAGCATCATTCGCAATTCCTCAGATACTGAAGCAGTCCATATCCAAATGCAACAAGACCTGGACAATATCCAGGCTTGGGCTGACAAGCGTCAAGTAGGGTTCATGTCACACAAGTGTGAAGCAATGGCCTTCTCCAACAAGAGGGAATTTAATCATTTCCCCTTGATGTTCAATGGCATTACCAGAACTGAATACCCAACTATCAACATCCTGGGGGTTAACATTGATCAGAAACTGAACTGGACTAGTCACATAAATACTGTGGCTACAAGAGCAGGTCACAGGCTAGGAATCCTGTGACAAGTAACTCACCTCCACACTCCACAAAGCTTGTCCACAATCTACAAAGCACAAGTCAGGAGTGTGATGGAATACTCCCCACCTGCCTGGATGAGTGCAGCTCCCACAACACTCAAGAAGTTTGACACCATCCAGGACAAAGCAGCCCGCTTGATTGGCACCACATCCACAGCCAGTCACTCCTCCACCACCGATGCACAGTAGCAGCCATGTGTACCATCTACAAGATGCATTGCAGGAACTCACCAAGGCTCCTTAGACAGCATCTTCCAAGCCCACGACCACTACCATCTAGAAGTACAAGGGCAGCAGATAAATGTGAACATCACCATCCGGAAGCTCCCTTTTAAGCCAATCACCAACCTGACTTGGAAATATATCACCGTTCCTTCACTGTTGCTGGGACAAAACCCTGGAACTCCCTTCCTAACAGCACTGTGGGTGTACCTACACCACATGGACTGTAGCAGTTCAAGAAGACAGCTCACCACCACCTTCTCAAGGGCAATTAAGGATGGGCAATAAATGCTGGTCCAGCCAGTGAAACCCACACTCCTCTAACGAGTAAATAAAAACCTTATTGTTGGAGGTAAGGGTGGGCGGTCAGAGGAGAGTGATTTGAGAACAGAGTCTGCCATTAAGAAAATAAGCCCAGAGTTCACTTTGCATTTCAGGATGATTCTGGATAGTGAACAGTTTCAGCAGATGAGAAGAGGACCATTTAAGTGGTCCAGTCAGATCAGTGGACAGCTAAACCAGTTGTGCACCACATCTTTTCAAGTCTGTGTCTTTTGGACTTAAATGAGTAGAGATGAGCAACTTACCAGGGGGAATGTCTAGGGTGCGACAGAGTTATAGTATTACTGACGACTAGGAAGGTGGAGGTGAAGGTATGGTTGAGCAAATCAGCAGCTGCATAAGTTTAGTGACTAAGCTGGGATTTTGAAAGTGCAGTTGTAAATGAATTGAGGATAGTTTTCTCTAGGGGCGCATAGGGAAGGGGGTATTGTCGGGTTATGGAAAGGGGATGTGGGTTGTGAGTGATACAAAGAACTGACCAGAGATGGCCTTATCTGTGATTGAGAGATGAAGTCCACACGAGATGATGAGGTCAAGGGGGTGGCCGTGAATATGCGTTGGGAGTTTACATGAAGGGAGAGATTTAAGGAGTATAAGAGGGCAGTGAACTCAGAGGAGGGAGAACATGATGAGTCGAAATGAAGGTTCAAATCACAATTTTATTGCACTTGAGAGGGTGGCACAGAACGATGATTCTGAAACAGAGGTGAGAGAGGTGGAACAAGGTGAGATGCTCGAAGGAGGTAAAGTACCAGAAGGGGAGGGAGTCTGGCCAAGGTGTGATTTTGTGATAATTCTGACGCCACCAGCACAAGTCTTAAGGGGGCGAGTGGTACAAGATGTAACCAGGCGGGGAGGCTTCATTAAAGGTGTCATCACCCCTCAGCCAGGTTTCCATCAAGGCCATGATGTCAATGCAATCATCCACAATAAGTTCACGGATAATTTGGGCCTTGCTCACAAGTGAACAAACATTTTCGAGGGGGATGCATAAAGGCGTGATGGGAGCTGAGCCACTGGCAGAGTCCACAGGATCAGCAGTGTGAGGGTGAGTTGGACTAGGAGAAGATTGGCATGGCTATCCCCCAGCAGGCAAAATGGACAGAAAAGTTGATGAGAAAGTGGGAAAGGGAAATTGGAGCTGCTCCCCGTAATGAGCCAGCACTGAGTGTCTTGACCAACCCTTAGAAGAATGCCAAGAGAGGCACAGAGGGAAGCAACAGATTTATCTAACAGGGAGTCAAGCCTGGAACAGCAGCAAGGGAGTAGGAAGTTTGAGGAATACTGAAGCATTGGGCAAAGGAACTGGAAGACCAGAATACCTGAGAGAGGAGAATTGGAAGGAGGCATGACAATAAAAGAGAGTCTAGGAGAGATTAAGAGAGAAGATGTTTACAAACAGCCAAACAATTTCAAATGGTCCATCTCCAAAACTTCCCTTCCCTTCTTGACTTCTCTGTCTCGAGTCCTGGTAATAGACTGTATACCAATATTCATTACAAGTCCATTAACTCCAATAGCTACCTCCACTATATCTCCCCACACCCTGCTTCCTGTAAGGACTCCATTCCATTCTCCTAGTTTCTCTGCCTCCGTTGCATCTGTTCTGATGATGCAACCTTCCACAACAGCACTTCTGACATGTCTTCCTTTTTCCTCAACTGGCGATTCTCCCCACTGTGGTTAACAGGGTCCTCAACCGTGTACAACCCCTTTCCTGCACTTATGCTCTCACCTCTTCCCTCCCTCTCTGAACCATGTTAGTGTTGCCTTTGTCCTCACTTTCCACCCCACCAGCCTCCGCATTCAAAGAATCATCCTCTGCCATTTTTTCTCAACTCCAATATGATGCCACCACTAAACACATCTCCCTCACCCCTCCCCTATCTGCATTCCGAAGGGACTGTTCCTTCTGCAGCATCCAGGTCCACCCCTCTATCATCTCCAACAGCTCATCCCTTTCCCACGGCACCTTCCCATGCAATAACAGGAGGTGTAATACCTGCCTCTTTACCTCCTCCCTCCTCATTGCTCAAGGCCCAAAACACTCCTTCCAAGTGAAGCAATGATTCACTTGTACTTATTCCAACTTAGTCTATTGTATTCGCTGCTCAAAATGCAATCTCCTCTACATTGGGGAGACCCAAACACAAATTGGGTGAACACTTTGCGGAGCATCTTCAGTCCACAAACAGCTCCCCTTGTGGCTCCTTGCCATTTCAAATCACCATCTTGCTCTCATGCTTGTATTTCTGTCCTTGGCCTGCTACCATGTTCCAGTGAAACACAATGCAAACTGGAGGAGCAGCACCTCATCTTCCAATTAAGCACTTAATATCCTTCTTGACTCAACATTGAGTTCAACAACTTTAGACCATGAACTTCGCCCTCCATTTTGCCTCAGTGCCAGTCTGTATCTTGTTCTCATGCTTTGCTTCCATCCAGCACTGACCTTTATTCTGCTAATAACACATTCTGCTATTTTCCTTTCAGACAGCACTGATCTTCAGCTACTAACAGCATAAAACCCATCACGTTTCTGCTTCCTTTCAGTTCCAAAGAGGAGTCATATTGACCTCGAGACATTCACTCTGTTTTTCTCTCCACAGATGCTGCCAGACTTGCTGAGCTTTTCCAGCAATTTCTGTTTTTATTTTACAAACAGTTACTTGGTAGCAGAGGATAAGCCAGCTGCTTCCTATTTCTCCTTTTGCTCCTCCTCCTTCTCCTCCTGAGGTGTTTGTCATATCCATGGTGACAAATGACTGGGTCCTCAAGATGACCAGGTGGTGGAGGATACAGGGGACCAAGAGAAATCAGGACACACAGTTCCAGCGAGTATTGGAGAGCTCCTCTCCAGTCAAAGCAGTGGAACTGTTGCTTCAGCACCACAATTATCTGCTAAATGATGTTTCTTATGACAGTATGGTTCTCTTGTACTCACGTTGGCCACATGTTGTTGGGTTATGGAAGGGAGTCATCAGCCAGGTATAGAGTAAATCACCCTCGTCAACCAGCAATTATCCTCTTGTTTGATGATGTGACTGAAAGACTGAGAGAACAGCAAACTGATGCAGAATGAAAGCATCATCATGAATGGATTACTCTCCACTTGCAGCTCTAACAACATTAAAAAAGCTTGACACCATCCAGGACAAAGCAGCTGCTAGATTGGCACTCCACCAACAACCATCCACTACCTCCACTACCAACACACAGTGGCAGCAGTGTGTACCAACACAAAATGCACTGCAATAACTCACCAAGGCTCCTTCAACAGCACCTTCCAAACCCATGAGCACTACCATCTAGAAAGATGGGGCAGCAGGTAGATGGGAACATCACCACCTAGAAGTTCCCCTCCAAGCCATGCACCATCCTGACTTGGAAATATATTGCTGTTCCTTCACTGTTGCTGGGCCAAAATCCTGGAACTCCCTTCCTCACAGCACTGTGGGTGTACCTACACTGCATGGACTGCAGTGGTTCAAGAAGGCAGCTCACCACCACCCTCTCAAGGGCAATTAGGGATGGGCAATAAATGTGGGCATATCCAGCGACATGCACATCCTATGAATATATTTTAAATAATGCTGACTGCTGCCAGGATAGTTGGTATTCATCAGTATGACGTGCTGGGCTTGGTCACACACCAACTGCACATTCAGCAAATGGTAAACTTTGTGCTTGTGGTACATCTCAGCATTGAGATGCGGATATCACAAAACTATGTGTACGTAGTTGATGCAACATAAGGGCACCTGTAATCCTGGTAAAGTCACATGTGCACTCCACCTGCTTCCCTTTCTTCTGACAGGACACAACAAACTCCCCTCTGCTGGTAGAAAGAGGATCTGTCACCTCTCTGATGCAGTAATGGACAATGAATTGGAAGATGTTAGCTATGTCACCTGCTCCATAAGTAACAACAAAAAATTATATTTCTACAGCCTTTAACGTAATGAAATGCTCCAAGGCACTTTTCAAGAGCATTCTAAAACAAAATGTGACCCAAGCCACATAATAAGATTTTAGGTCAGATAACCAAAAGCTTAGTCAAAGAAATAGGTTGTAAGGAGTGTCTTAAAGAAGGAAGTGAGGTACAGAGGCAGAGAGGTGTAGAGATCATATTCCAGAGCTCTGGAAGGATTCTGATGTGAAGAAATTCAAGGCCACAGTCATCTTCACTACAACTGGCATTTAACCCTTACCCTGTTGTGAGGCAACAGGTTTCAAGAGGTAGTTCTCCTTCATGAGACACGAACAATATAAACGCTGCTCTTGGCTTAGTACTTTCGTGGATCCCTTTTCCCGGTCCAAATGTATTTATGTTTTAAAAGTAGCCAATTTAACCAGGCTTTCTTGAGTCAAAGAAAGAGTGAGTTTATTAGTTACTAAAACACGAGAAAAAAAAAATGCAGCATACGTACACTTAGGTTAGAGATGAGAAGTGAGCCCAAAAATAGAAGTCAAAAAAGATGTACAAATCAGCCTTTTGCTTGTTGTGAGCAGTAGCTGGCAAAAGGTTGTGGTCATTAAGTTGGTGGTTCCAATAGCGCTGATTTTGGCAATTGGTTTGGAGATTCTTGGCTCTGCAGGTTAGCAGAAAGGAGTTGTCCTGTTTCCTTTTTGACTGCTGCTTTGCTGACTTGCCTCCAGCCATGAGAGAGAGAGGACTGTTTTACCTGCAAGCACAGGGATACCTAATTAATGTTCTTCAGCTGTGATCTTCACAGCACACCCTCGTACATCAGGCATGGAACACCAAAACTAGCACACACAACCAGGATTACACTTGGCTTTTAACCCCTTTTCTTGTGTATTCCTAGAGGGGAAAAAAACAAACATGTCTTTCACCCAGATCTGCTTTCTTTTCAACTCACATCATGTCCAGTCTGGAATATAACTCACAGGAGATGCTTTCTGCTGAGGTGGTAATCAGCCTTCATTATCTCCACAACCACATTTTGGTTTTTGCATTGCATATTTTCCTTTGAAGTGTCTCTGTCTGAAGTAGGCTTTGACACCTTTTTAGGTGGGACATTCCGTTCTCTGGACTAGTTGGTCAAGAATTTTCTAGCAAGTGGTTACTTTACAGTCTCAGCCATCTTTTGCTTGCATGTCCTTTTTTAAAAAAACACATGTTTTCCTTTAAAAAGTTCAATATACCAGTAGGTAACTTGGGCTATGGTCTGCTGTCATGACAGCATACATCCAGCGCACACTTCTAATGCCTGCACTAATGCCCTCACCAAAATGGCTTTTGGTGCAGGCCATATTGGATGTGTGTGCATGCAGTGCAGACACCATTTTGATATCAAAACACCCGTAGTACTGAAACTAAGAGTGCCACAGAGACCAATTTCTACTTATAGATCAAATAAAAGATATAGGTGGAATATAGGTACAGATACTGATGAAAATTTGGAACCTGCTGCCATGTGGAATGGTTAAATCAGAGTGCCTTAAAACATTTAAGTGGATGTTTATTACATACTTGAGAGAGAAAGGAATGGAAGAATGTAGAGGGAAGGTGGGAAGAGGTCATTAAAGCGGTAGGAGGTTGATATAGAGGATAACACCAACATAGACCACTTCAGTCAAATGGCTAGTTTCCTTGCTATAGTTTTCATATAGTTCTATGTAATCATTAGGAAAGTAGAATATAAAACAAAATAGGAAAAGAGCAATGAAATGGGATTGGAATGGATGCTTCCAATTGAAGAGTTACCATCGCAAAGCTGTAATAGTTATGATTAGATGATTGAAAAGAACGTCAAATACTGTATTCATGTTGTAGGTTTGCTGCCAACAGCCATTCATAAGAAACCAGCAATGTCAAATAGGTAATGCTGTTGCTGGAGTTCAGTTACCAGCGAAAGGGCTGGGCCCAAAATTGCTGGGGCCAGAGAAGAAGAAAGGAAGTTTTCCACTTGGAGATGTCTAGGATTTTAGGGTGTTTGCACCAGGATTTCAGTCATTTTGTTCTGGCCCTTTAAAAACCTTTGGGAGGGGGCATCAGAGATGACCTTGCAGCCCCCCTCCCCAATTCATTACACCTCTACTGGATGATGGATTGGAAGGAAACCACTAAAGCATCCTTTCAGGTGTGATTGACCCCATCCTGGTGATGGAAATGGCCTCATCATTGGGACATTGGGTGTGATTTTTGTCACCCAGATTTCAGAAACATGACTCTGGGGCTTTGCACTTTTTAGGAAAAGATCTAAAGCTACTGGAGCTCTTTGGAGTGGCAGGGTACTCTTTTGGTTAGCTCGGATATCTTTTTGGACAGCTTAAAAAGTTTAAATAAGTGCCACAGAACTTCCACCAATTAAATCATAACCCACAGCCCTCCAAGATACCTGGGCTCCTCTAATTCAGTCCCCTTGTGCATCCTCAATTTTAATCACATCACCACTGATGGTTGCACCTTCAATTGTCCGTTCTAGCCACCACTGTGTCACTAGTGTGACCATATTGTTAAGGGAGCGCATCTCCTCATGTATTTCATGATGTCAGTGTTCACACTCTGAGTGGACTACTCCAGGCTACTGAGTACCCTTTGCAGGCAGTGACGCTGCTCCGAGTGATGCTTCATCTGTCTCTCCACGAGATTGGCCATTCTCACATGGTTGGAGCTCATGTGGTCATGCCCCAGGGAGAAGGTGGAGATCATGATCTCAGGGAACTCAGCCAGATATCCCTGCATCTGATGGCCCAATCAGTCTCTGGCACTATGGCCCTCTTGTCCTGCAAACACAACATAAAGAGGAATGTTATCCTAATATATAGTGTCAAATCTCTTGAATATGTTAATGCATCACAGTGGTCATTCACATCTTTACTGTGTGTACCTATAGGAGCAGTTTGGACATACAAGCCTCCATGCCAAAGGAGAGGCATGTGCCCAGTCTCCCACAATAGGCACAGCATTCAGATGTGAACCATCACTTCGACCGCTCTGTGCTTGTGCTGAACAATTTACCTTGCTAGATCGCAGTGGGTCATGGAATCTCTTCCTATGTTGGATGCATCTTTTTTTTTATTGCCCCCCTGCTGCCCTCACAACAGTGGCTATCTTTTGCCACACCCTCTTGGTTGCTGTAGGCAGGTTCCGGCGGCCGTGTGGATATAATATTATGTGCCATGTCTGGACTTCCTCCATCAGGAACTGGAGTTCCTGGTCACTGAAGTGGGGTGCTGGACCTCCCTCTCCTTCCCCAATCTCCTCCGGTGAGATATGTTGGCATGAAAAAGAAAAAGAAAAGGCATGTAAGGAGTCCAGCTTTGAATGGTGTCACACATATGTCTGTTTACATACACAAACCATGTTCTCTATCTGATCAATGGCTAATGTTGGGGGAGGGGGGAAGTGGATCTGGACAAATGCATGGTAGCCTGATGTTTATTCCTATTACTCCCAGATGGCATGCTGTGCTCCCAGCCACGAATTACCATGCTGGCTTGCTCCCTCTGAGTCACACTGTTGTGCCATGAGATTGTGTAGCTTTGAGGGTCTTGGTCAAGGGTCAATTGCATGGCTACACCCTGAGAGATGGCTGGAAAGAGGATAGGTGGCAGGGCAAAGGTTCTTGGCAAATGCGTTTTCTATCAGTCATCCTCCGAGGCCTTATACTAACCTGAGTCAATGCAGAACATCGTGAGCAGCTTATGGTGTCAAGATGCTGCCACTGTGATGTGTGATGTTCCTCCAGCCTTAAATTGATTGCGTGACCTCCTTCATTATAAAGTGAATAGGCAGCACTAATGATTATATTTTCCTATGGAAAGCCCATGATGGGCCATATCTCTTCCAGTGTCAGCAAGCAGTTGGACAACTGTTATAGCTTGCACTCACCTGACTGCTCCTCTGCAGAAATATAGCAGCACAATAAAGCAGCACCTCCGTCCACTTTCTGCTTCACAGTAGGAGCCCCTTTGCCTTTTAAACCGGACCAAATTGCTCAATTCATGCTGTGCCCACCTCCGCCTTTACGCTACTTTCGGAGGCAGTGGGTCCGACTCCCATTAGCCTTCCAACCTGTCACACCCCCACCCCACCCCAACACCGAGTGGGGCCCTTGACTCAGGAGGGAAAATTTGGCCTATGGGCTCTGCCTCTGCCGGTAGAGCAGGCTCCAGGCTATACATCATTTGTCACCTTGGTGTCCACTCACTTAACCTGCAGCCTCTTGACGTACTCCACACAGCTCAGCAAACTTGCATACATTACTGTTAGGCTGTGAAGTCATTAATATAGATTGTAACTGGCTGAGGCCCCAGCAGAGCCAGTGACCATGATCCTTATGACACTAGTTACAGCCTGTCAACTTGAAAATACCCTGCTTAAAAAAACCCAAAATAAACCATTGTCTTCGGTTCCCATCATAAACTCCATTCCCTCACCACCAATTCCACCTCTCGCACTGGGAACTGAGGCTGGATCACACTATCCACAACCTGGGTACCATATTTGACCTTGAGATGAGCTTCCAACTACATATCTGTGCCAGCACCAAATGCTGCCTATTAATACCTATGTAACATTGTTCGACTCTGCCTCTGGCCCAGTTGATCTGTTGCCTTTGATGTCTCTGGGCTTGACTATTCCAATGGTCTTCTGTCCACCCTCTGTAAACTTGAAATCATCCAAAGGTCAACTGCTTATGTCTTGACTCGCACCAAGTCTTATTCACCCATCACTCCTGTACTCAATGAACTACATTGGCTCCTGGCCAAGCAATGTTCCTATTTTAAAACTTTCATCCATGTTTACATATTCCTTCCATCGCTCGCCTCTCCCTACTTGTATAAATTCCTTCAGCCTGACAAATCCCCAAGATATCTTAAAAGCAAAATACTGCAGATGCTGGAAATCTGAAACAAAAACAGAAAACTCAGCAGGCCTGGCAGCATCCAGGGAGAGAGAAATGCAGCCAAGGTTTTGAGTCCAATATGACTCTTCAGAACTTACAGAAGCAAAAAATTACAGACAGGTGAAGAGGGCAGCTGAATACTTTAATATGGCATGACAAATAAAGAAAATGGCTTACCCTGACTTTCCCCTAGTTATCTTATTTTACCTTGACTATGCAGTTTTTCTACAATAGGTCAAGGCTGATTTGGTTCTTTTTATTATTATTTATTGTACGATCTACAACTACAATTTTAATCCTCTGTCGGATGATGTATCACTGCACATTTTACATCGGCGTTGAACTTGCCTGCATCATAGGTTTGAAATGGTAGGCCCAAATAGTCTTAATACTTGTGAATAATCTTAATACTTTCAAGTAACGGTAACACTTTTATAATTTTTTAAAATTTCTTGTTCTTAGTGGTGTGATATTGGTGAATGCTCAACAAATAGTTATATGCAAAAACAGCAGAAAGACTAGAAAAGATCAGTTAATCATCAAAGCAGACTCTGATTTCTTCTGGCAGCCAGTCTTCAGGCTAAGTTAATGCTTCTCCCTCCCGTCCCCATCAATGGATTTAGGATTGTTATCTAAAACTTACAAATTTGTCAGACGACTTATACACTTACCAGTTCACAAACATCTGATAAATTTATAAAGGCTCAGATATCCAGTACCACTAAAGAAATATTTATACTGGCTGAATTTTAATAAAAGGATTACAGAAAATCTGCTCTTCTCCACAAATGTTCATGCATTTGTTGTGCTTGGAAGGTACTGAGAGGGAGATTTTGATTTTAGTTTTAAATGTCTTTCAGTAATCACTCTAATGTGATTACACAATACAGTAATGGTTTGGGCTGGTTGTATGAAGTGCAGCTGTAACTGAGCCAGCCAATTTAATGTTAAAGGCATTGTGCTTTATAGCCTTCGCCTCAGAATCAGGGAGTCTGCCTGATTTTGGCACATATCAGTAATTTTTTTTAAAGTGTCTCTTTATTCAGAATGTTCAGTCCACGAATACTTTTTAATTGAAAGAACTGAAACCATAAATTATACTTTCTGGATGGTTATAAATACAAACATATCCTTATTGCTAGCCTGGAAGGATGACAATGCTCACTAATCTCCTATTGTATTATTATCCTTGCAGATTTTTAGAAATTCAACACATGAATTGTGTCTTCAATTACTGCCTCTCCTAGCGCTGTGCTGTTCCCGCCACGCCATGTCGGGAACGTCATTTGCATATATATGAATATCATGAATGCTCATTATCAACGCAGCTCACTGGAATCACACCTCCACGCTGGATCAAAAGGCCATGCCAGTGTCAAATTAGACCAGTGTGATTCGTAACCACATAAGCAGCGTGCACCTGGCGACCTGCACTTTCCTCGTGACTTTGCGGCTTGTTCACCTCCCTTGCGTCACGCGGTGCTCGTGGCACCTTGGACTCTGCAACGGCTTTGCAGGCGGCACCGCTTCGCTTTCAAGGGTGGGGTTACTGAGGCAAGAATCTACATATCAGACCAGTGGTAAGGTGGATTGTAATGTGCTGCAGGGCACGGGCTCTGGGAGGGAAAGCAAGACAGAGGCAAGGGAAAGGGCTGGAGGGCAAGGGCTCAACTGGATGGTGGGATGCTGGGGGAGACAAGACAGAGGCAAGGAAAGGGGCAGGTGGGCAAGGGCTTGGCTGGAGGGAGGGGGAAGACTGCACTCAGACACATGAGCAAGTCGGGCCAGGATTGGGAGAGTCTCTTACAGAAGGATATAAGTGACTCAGGGCCAGAGTGGGGGATTGCGGAGTGAAGAAATGCTCTAGCTTGCATTGCTGAGCTTCCAAAGCCAGTCCTTGTTCCAATAACAGGGAAGGGGGTGGGCATGTCAGTCCACTATCTGTCGTGCCCAGCATAGTGTGCACATGGCATGGTCAGGACCTCACACATGGCCGTCTATGAATTTCTGGCATAGTGCTCAGCCACAAATAGTACAGTCACAGCAGGTAACACAGGGATATCAACCACAATTACAATGGGATGAAGGATTACAGGGGGAGGACTGGGAGTAATAAAAGGGAGGGATTGTTATGCTTCTCCAGGACGATGGGAGGGATTTCCATAGTCACACAGGGAGGGTCAAAGCTGATCTGGAAATAAAGTCTGAGGCCTACCTTCCTGGAACTTCAAGCAATGACACAACAGAAAGTGCAAGTAAGAAAAAACACTGCTGGGGAGGGCTGGTAGGGCTTCTGGGAGGAGTGTATCACAGCACTGGGGCTGATTAAAGGCACACCTATCTGGAATCTCGATTACTACATGAGGAGGAATGCACAGCTGAGACAGGTTAGGAGCATCTCAATAACTATAGTGGCAACCTGGAGCCTTCAATGTAATAGCACATTCAGTGCGATTAACTTTGATGTATTCTAATCATCGACCTCCCTGCAACAACCCACTGTACCAATTGTGGTAATTCCCCAGAGTGAGAATGACTCCAAAAGCAAGTGAGCCCCTGGACAAACAGGAGAAGCCTCTTGGAAACCCCACCCCAGAACCTTGCAGCTGCTGGGTTCAATGATGGGAACTCCCAGAACCCCACCCCCCCCAAAAGAATCTCATCACCTCACAGAGCATGTGGTCTCATTGTCTATTATAACTCTTTTGAGTACAAACACATTTCCATCTGTTCCTATTCAGATGAAGTTTTATTGTTTCATAGTTTGCCATTGTGAGATTTGAACTCTTGATAATCTTTTAAATGAAAACCAAATCAACAAAATTGGGATAAATCAGGCACAGCCCCTAATTCAGGTCAGCTGTAAAACCACAAACAAAGTTTAAAGGAAACTTACAAACTTTAAATCAAAATGTGATTAAAGGGGTCAACAAAACACCCCAGTCCCCGCGGTGTCCACCGAGCACGGAAGGCCTCGAGAGTGCCAGCAGACATCGCGTGCTCCTTCTCCAGGGACATCCGGCAGCGAACGTAGCCACGGAAGAGGGACAAACAATCGAGCGGGACTCCCCCGTCGATCGCCCGCTGCCGGGACCTGTTAATGGCCAACTTGGCCAGGCCCAGGAGCAGGTTCACGAGGAGGTCCTCCTCCTTCCCGACCCCCTTCCACACCGGGTGCCCATTGATCAGGAACGTGGGGCTGAAGTGCAAACAAAACATCAATAAAAGGTTTTTCAAATAACTAAAAAGGGAGTGCAGTCTACAACACCCTATGTATACATGGTCCACGGACTCCACAAGACCGCAAAAAGGGCACGTGTCCTGAGAGTCCGTGAACCTATGCATTCTCTTATTATAAGGGACTGCTGCATGCAACACCCTCCAACCCAGGTCCCCGATAGAAAGGGGGAGGACACCTTCGTAGAGGGCCTCCCATCGGGGACCTCCGCCGCCGGACGGCAACAAAGCACGCCAGGGCGTGTCCGGTCGACGGACAAGGGAGAGAAATTGGAAGGTGTGCAGCAGCAGTCCGTACAAAAAGCCCCTCTTTGCCGTGCCAAAAGGCACAGAGGGCATGTCCCCGAGGCGGCTCATATTGCGGGGCACCAGCACCCGAGGGAGGTTTCTGGGCTTGGGGCCAATGTGGAATTCCGTCCGAACAGGGGAACGTTCAGACGGAAGACCACCGCGCACCTGGGCCACCTCAAGACCCAAAATAATGTCGGGTCCGAGCACAACCGTTCTCAGGTCTTGGATGGCATCGGCTGCGACCTGGACACTCACAGATGTGCGTCGCGCCAACTCCTGCGGGAGCATCCAACCCAGTCCTCCGCCACCCAGCACGTCCCCGATCCTGGTCACCCCTGCGGCCACAGCCCTCCTCTCCGCCAACCACTGAAAAGGACGGAGGGGCGGATTCCTGAGCAGCGGCTCTCTGACGATAGCCGCTACTCCTGACGGGGGAGAGATGCGTCGCGAGGCGACCACTTTCCAGACTTTGATCAGGTCCTGGTAAAAGACGGGCAACGCCTGCAAGGAGCCACCGAGGCCCATCTGTTCTATAAACAGGAGCTGCACGTCATAATTCAGGCCGTGCACCTGACGGAAGAAATACGTCATCAGGGCACACCATCTAGGAGGAGGCTCGACGTAGAGGTATCGCTGCAGGGTCTGAAGGCGGAAAGTCGCCACCTGTGTGCGTAGGCACACTAGCGCCTGACCACCCTCCCTAAGCGGGAGACTCAGAACCTCGGTAGCGACCCAGTGCAATCTTTTGTCCCAGAAGAAGTCAACTAACAATCTCTGGATTCTTGTGACAAAGTCCGGGGGAGGGGTCAAAGTGACCAGCCGATACCACAACATGGCGGCGATCAGCTGGTTTATGACCAGAACTCGACCTCGGTAAGATAGCACTCGGAGCAGTCCTGTCCAGCGCCGCAGGCGAGCGGTGACTTTCGTCTCCAGTTCCTGCCAGTTTGCCGGCCAGGATTCCTCAATATGTAACTCTTTTGAGTACAAACACGTTTCCATCTGTTCCTATTCAGATGAAGTTACATTGTTTCATAGTTTGCCATTGTGAGATTTGAACAGTTGATCTTGGGGTTACAAACCCAGTACCATAACCACTTGGCTATTTAGGCCAAGCTCCTCATATCTATTGTAAAGGATGTGGTCATGGAGTCCACTGAATGAGTAATTTATCATCTCAAATAAATGGAGGGCATCCAAACACTTGGCCAAATCCATCTCATAGCTGTAGGTCCACTGAAATGGGGCCAGGTGAGAATGGGGGGATTGGGAAGCATACTGAGACACTGAGAGCGGTAGTTGCGATGGCCAGGATTGTAATGGCTAATTGGTGCCTAGACTGTAACCAAGCCCTTGAGCCCACAGTCACTCATGAGTCAGCAACAGAAAGAGAGCCTTTGGAGGCTGATGCTCAGTCATGTCTTACTTTCAATGTTCTGCAGAAAGGGTGCATTTAATGTTGCCTGCATCATTACATGCAGGTGGCAGGAAAGGCGGAGAAGATGCTATGGTGGCACCAGACTCAGCAAAGGGAAGAGTTTCATTCTGATGGGCAAGAGGCAGCGGGGCCCCCTACAGGATGAGACTCACAGAAATGCTGCATGTAGACACCTCTCAAGACCGAGGGTGTACAGAAGACCCATGCCTTTTCAGCAGGTGAGCGAGTGATAGTGTCGTTGATACCTCCACATGCCCAGGGATCTGGTGCCTCACATCTGCCACATTCTCCATGAGTTGATGCCGTGGGCATTGGGAGAACATCCATTGCAAGTGGCTCTGAAAGTCACCACCGCCCTTAACTTGTACATGCGTGGCTCTTTCCAGGGCTCCATGGGGACCTCTGTGGGATCTCACAAACTTCCACCCACAAGTGCATACAGGAGGTGAGAGACACCCTCTTTGCCAATGCCCACAATTATGTGCACTTTGCTAGAGATCGAGCTAGCCAGGCAGCCGGAGCAATGGGCTTTGCTGCTATTTCCAGATTCCTACAGGTGCAGGGTGCCATTGACTGCACTCATGTGGCTATAAGAGCTTCCTGGCAACAGGCAATGCAGTACACCAAGAGGAAAGGCTTCCACTTGCTCAAGTGCAGCTGGTCTGCGAACCTCCAGAAACACATCATGCAAATTTGTGTGAGATACCCAGGAAGCTGCCACGATTCCTACATCCTGAGTAGATCGCAGATCCCGGACATCTTTGCTGGAGCACACAACATCCAGGGTTGGCTCCTTGACAAAGACCACCCGCAAAGGCCATGGCTGATGACACCAGTCCAATGGCCACAAACCCCTCCTTAGCGAAGGTACAGCAATTCTTATTCTGCCACATGGACATTGGTAGAGCAGACCATTGAAGATGCCATTCCGATGCCTCAACAGGTCTGGTGGAGCACTCCAGTACACCTCCCAGATGGTCTCACGGATCATTGTGGTTTGCTGCGCCCTACCTAACCTGGTACTGCAAAGGGAGGAGGATTTGCCGGACGCTAAGATGCTGAGAGGAGATGGTGATGGTGTAGTGATATTGTTGCTGGACTAATAATCCAGAGACCCAGGGTAATGCTCTGGGAACCTGGATTCAAATCCTGCCATGGCAGATGGTGGAATTTGAACCCAATAATAATATGGAGTTAAAAGTCTGATGATGGCCATGAAACAATTGCCAATTGTTGTAAAAACCCATCTGATTCACCAACTCCCATGAGGGAAGGAAATCTGTCATCCTTAACTGGTCTGGCCAACATGTGACTCCAGACCCACAGCAATGTGGTTGACTTTTCAATGCCCTTAAAAGCAAGCCATTCACTTGTACAAACCTCTAAAAAGGGAATGAAACCGGATGGACCACCTGGCATCGACCTAGGCACCGGAAATGACAGCGGCAAACCCAGCCCTGTTCCCCTTGCTAACATCTGGGGGCTAGTGGCAAAATTGGGAGAGCTGTCGCACAGACTAGTCAAGCATCAGCCTGACATAGTCATCCTCACAGAATCATATCTTACAGATAAAGTCCAAGGCATCACCATCACCATCCCTGATTATGTCCTGTCCCACCGGCAGGACAGGCCCATCAGAGGTGGTGGGACAGTGGTATACAGTCAGGAGGGAGTGGTCCCGGGAGTCCTCAACATCAGCTCTGGACCCCATGAAGTCTTGTGGCATAAGGTCAAATGTGGACAAGGAAACCTCCTGTTGATTACCACATGCTGCCCTTCCTCAGCAAGTGCTCCTCCATGTTGAACACCACTGGAGGAAGCATTGAATGTGGCAAGGGCAGAGAATGTACTCTGGGTGGAGGTCTTCAACATACATCACTCAGACTGGCTCAGTAGCACCACTACTGACCGAGCTGGCCGAGTCCTAAATGACATAGCTGCTAGACTGGGTCTGCGGCAGTGGTGAGGGAACCAACAAGAAGGAAAAACATACTTGACCTCATCCTCTCTGACGATAGCCGCTACTCCTGACGGGGGAGAGATGCGTCGCGAGGCGACCACTTTCCAGACTTTGATCAGGTCCTGGTAAAAGACGGGCAACGCCTGCAAGGAGCCACCGAGGCCCATCTGTTCTATAAACAGGAGCTGCACGTCATAATTCAGGCCGTGCACCTGACGGAAGAAATACGTCATCAGGGCACACCATCTAGGAGGAGGCTCGACGTAGAGGTATCGCTGCAGGGTCTGAAGGCGGAAAGTCGCCACCTGTGTGCGTAGGCACACTAGCGCCTGACCACCCTCCCTAAGCGGGAGACTCAGAACCTCGGCAGCGACCCAGTGCAATCTTTTGTCCCAGAAGAAGTCAACTAACAATCTCTGGATTCTTGTGACAAAGTCCGGGGGAGGGGTCAAAGTGACCAGCCGATACCACAACATGGCGGCAATCAGCTGGTTTATGACCAGAACTCGACCTCGGTAAGATAGCACTCGGAGCAGTCCTGTCCAGCGCCGCAGGCGAGCGGTGACTTTCGTCTCCAGTTCCTGCCAGTTTGCCGGCCAGGATTCCTCAATATGTAACTCTTTTGAGTACAAACACGTTTCCATCTGTTCCTATTCAGATGAAGTTACATTGTTTCATAGTTTGCCATTGTGAGATTTGAACAGTTGATCTTGGGGTTACAAACCCAGTACCATAACCACTTGGCTATTTAGGCCAAGCTCCTCATATCTATTGTAAAGGATGTGGTCATGGAGTCCACTGAATGAGTAATTTATCATCTCAAATAAATGGAGGGCATCCAAACACTTGGCCAAATCCATCTCATAGCTGTAGGTCCACTGAAATGGGGCCAGGTGAGAATGGGGGGGATTGGGAAGCATACTGAGACACTGAGAGCGGTAGTTGCGATGGCCAGGATTGTAATGGCTAATTGGTGCCTAGACTGTAACCAAGCCCTTGAGCCCACAGTCACTCATGAGTCAGCAACAGAAAGAGAGCCTTTGGAGGCTGATGCTCAGTCATGTCTTACTTTCAATGTTCTGCAGAAAGGGTGCATTTAATGTTGCCTGCATCATTACATGCAGGTGGCAGGAAAGGCGGAGAAGATGCTATGGTGGCACCAGACTCAGCAAAGGGAAGAGTTTCATTCTGATGGGCAAGAGGCAGCGGGGCCCCCTACAGGATGAGACTCACAGAAATGCTGCATGTAGACACCTCTCAAGACCGAGGGTGTACAGAAGACACATGCCTACATGCCTGCCACAGGTGCATCTGCCAATGACAGTATCGGTAGGAGTGACCACCACACATTGTGGAGCCAAAGTCCCACCTTCACATTGAGGTTACCCTTCATTGTGTTGTGTGGCACTATCACTGTGCTAAATGGGATAGATTGTGAACAGATCTAGCAACTCTTGAGATGCTGTGGACCATCAACAGCAGCAGAATTGTACTCAAACACAATCTGTAACCGCATGGCCTAGCATATTCCCCCACTCTACGATTACCATCAAGCCAGGGGATCAACACTGGTTCAATGAAGAATGTAGGAGGTCATGCCAGGTACAGCACCAGGCATGCCTAAAATTGAGGTGTCTACCTGGTGAAGCTATAACACAGGACTACTTGCACGCCAAACAGCATAAGCAGCAAGTGATAGACAGAATTAAGTAATCCCACAACCAATGGATCAGTTCTACAATCTGCCACTTCCAGTTGTAAATGGCGGTGGACAATTCAACAAATCACTGGAGGAGGAGGCTCCACAAATATCCCCATCCTCAATGATGGAGGAGGCCAGCACATCAGTGCAAAAGATAAGGCTGAAGCATTTGCTGCAATCTTCAGCCAGAAGTGCCAAGTGAATGATCCACCTTGGCCTCCTCCAGAGGTCCCCAGCATCACAGATGCCAGTCTTCAGCCAATTCGATTCACTCCACGTGATAGCAACAAATGGTTGAAGGTACTGGGCACTGCAAAGGCTATGGGTCCTGACAATGTTCCGGCAATAGTACTGAAGACTTATGCCTCAGAACTTGCTGCGACTCTAGCCAAGCTGTTCCAGTACAGCTACAGCACTGGCATCTACCCGGGTATGTGGAAAATTGCCCAGGTATGTCCTATACACAAAAAGCAGGACAAATCCAGCCTAGCCTATTACTGCCCCATCAGTCAACTCTCCATCATCAGTAAAGTAATGGAAGGGGTCATCAACAGTGCTATCAAGCGGCACTTGCTTAGCAATAGCCTGCTCACTGACACACAGTTTGTGTTCCTCCAGGGACTCTCAGCTCTTGGTCTCATTACAGCCTTGGTTCAAACATGGACATAAGAGCTGAACTCACGAGGTGAGGTAAGAGTGACTGCCCTTGACATTAAGGCAGCATTTGACAGTGTGGTGCTAAGGAGCCCTACCAAAACTGGAGTTAATGGGAATCAGGTGTAAAAATCTCTGCTGGTTGGAGTCATACCAAGCAAAAAGGAAGTTGGTTGTGGTTGTTGGAAGCCAATCTTCTTAGTTCCTGGACATCACCACAGGGGCTCCTCAGGGTAGTGTCCTCGGCCTAACAATCTTCAGCTGCTTCATCAATAATCTTCCTTCCATCATAAGGTCAGAAGTGGAGATGTTCGCTGATGATTGCACAATGTTCAGCACCATTCGCAACTCCTCAGATACTGAAGCTGTCCATGTCCAAATGCAGCAAGACCTGGACAATATCCAGGCTTGGGCTGACAATTGGCAAGTAACATTTGCACCACACAAGTGTCAGGCAATGACCATCTCCAACAAGATAAAATCCAACCATCGCTCCTTGATGTTCAATGGCATTGCCATCACTGAATCCCCCACGGTCAACATCCTGGGGGTTACCATTGACCAGAAATTGAACTGGAATAGCCATATAAAAACTATGGCTACAAGAGCAGGTCAGAGTCTAGGAATCGTGCGACAAGTAACCCACCTCCTGACTCCCCAAATCCTGTCCACCATCTACAAAGCACAAGTCAGGAGTATGATGAAATACTCTCCACTTAATAGGTTTAAGGTAAAGGGCAGGAGGCTTAGAGGGGATGTGAGGAAAAATTTTTTCACCCAGAGGGTGGTGAGAATCTGGAACTCACTGCCTGAAAGGGTGGTAGAGGCAGAAACCCTCATAGCATTTAAGAAGTATTTGGATGTGCACTTGCGCTGCCATGGCATACAAGGTTATGGGCCTAGTGCTGGAAAATGGGATTAGAATAGTTAGGTACTTGTTTCACCAGTGCAGACTCAATGGGCTGAAGGACTTTTTTATGTGCTGTCGACCTCTATGACTCTATGACTACCTGGATGAATGCAGCTCCCACAACACTCAAGAAGCTTGACACCATTGAGGGCAGGGCAGCCCATTTGATTGGCACCACATCCACTAACATTCACTCCCTCTACCACTGATGCACGGTAGCAGCAGTGCGTACCATCTACAAGATGCCCTACAGAATTCACCAAGGTTCCTTTGACAGAACCTTCCAAGTCCATGAACACTCCATCTAAAAGGACAAGGGCAGCAGATGGATAGGAGCACCACCACCTGGAAGTTCCCCTCTAAGTCACTCACCATCCTGACTTGGAAATATATCGCTGTTCCTTCACTGTCACTGGGTCAAAATCCTAGAACTCCCTTGGGCTGCAGTGGTTCAAGAAGTCAGCTCACCACCACCTTCTCAAGGGCAACTAGGAATGGGCAATAAAATGTTGGCCCAGCCAGTGAAGTCCACATCCCATGAATGAATAATAAACAAAAAAGATTGAAGATCTGCATGTCTCCTCTGATGAGGAGGACATCGAGAGGGATGAGGGCAGTGAAGTCGAAGAAGCTGAAACTGCAGGGAAAGAAGCCATAGCATGGGCCAGAAGAGGCAGGCATGTGAGGTGCTCATAGCCATCAGATTCCAGGAGGATGATGACGAGTAGCAATGCTCATCCTGTTGGACCTGTCCTCCCATGCTGGGCCCGCATCATCACCAGCCTGGATAGCCATTTCAACCATGCTCTTCATTCTGAGATTGAGTATTTACACTTTCTGCTAATGATGTGCTCATCCTTTGAAGGATGATGAGCCTCGGGGGCATGTGTCCTTACTGAGATGAGGTACGTCTTTTTCATTCATTCATGGGATGTGGGCTTCACTGGCTGGGCCAGCATTTATTGCCTATTCCTAATTGCCCTTGAGAAGGTGGTGGTGAGCTGACTTTTTGAACCGCTGCAGTTCATGTGGTGTTGGTACACTCACAGTGCTGTTAGGAAGGCCGTTCCCAGATTTTGACTCAGCAACAGTGAAGGAATGGTCATATATTTCCAAGTCAGATTGGTTACAGTCTTGGAGGGGAAATTCCATCTGCTGTCCTTGTCCTTCCAGATGGTAGTGGTCATGGGTTTGGAAGATGCTGCCTAAGGAGCCTTGGTGAATTCTTGCAGTGCACCTTGTAGTTGGTATACACTGCTGCTTCTCTAAGTTGGTGGTGGAGGGAGTGAATGTTTGTGGATGTGATACTAATCAAGCAGGCTGCTTTGCCCTGAATGGTGTCAAGCTTCTTGAGTGTCATGGGAGCTGCACCCATTCAAACAAGTAAGGAATATTCCATCACACTCCTGACTTGTGCCATGTAGATGGTGGACAGGCTTTGGGGAATCAGGAAGTGAGTTAATCATCACACAATTCCTAGACTCTGATCTGTTCTTGTAGCCATGGTATTTATATGGCTAGTCCAGTTCAGTTTCTGGTCAACGGTAACCCCCAGGATATTGACCGTGGGGCTCCAGTGTTGGCAATGCCATTGAATGTCAAGGGGCAATGGTTCAATTCTCTTGTTGGAGCTGGTCATTCTCTGACACTTGCGTGGCATGAATGTTACTTGCCACTTGTCAGCCCAAGCCTGGATATTGTCCAGGTCTTGCTGCATTTGGACATGGACAGCTTCAGTATCTGTGGATACACGAATGGTGCTGAACCTTGTGCAATCATCAGCAAACATCCCCACTTCTGACCTTATGGTGGAAGGAAGGTCATTGATGAAGAAGCTGAAGATGGTTGGGCCGAGGACACTGCCCATTGCCTACAGTGATGTCCTGGAGCTGAGAATGACTGCCCTCCAACAACCACAACAATCTTCCTTCATGCTAGGTATGACTCCAACCAGTGGAGAGTTTTCCCCCGATTCCCATTGACTCCAGTTTTGCTAGGGCTCCTTGATGCCACACTAGGTCAAATGTAGCCTTGATGTCAAGGGCAGTCACTCTCACCTCACCTCAGGAGTTCAGCTCTTTTGTCCATGTTTGAACAAAGGCTGTAATGAGGTCAGGAGCTGAGTGTCCCTGGTGGAACTCAAACTGGACGTCAATGAGCAAGTTATTGCTAAGCAAGTGCTACTTGATAGCACTGTTGATGACCCCTTCAATTTCTTTACTGAGGACCGAGAGTAGACTGATGGGGTGGTAATTGGATGTGTTGGATTTGTCCTGCTTTTTGTGTACAGGACATACTTGGGCAATTTTCCACATTGTCAGGTAGATGCCAGTGTTGTTGCTGTACTAGAATAGCTTGGCTAGGAGCGCGGCAAGTTCTAGAGCAGAAATCTTCAGTACTATTGTTGGAATATTGTCATACTCCATAGCCTATGTACTATCCAGTCCCTTCAGCTGTTCCTTGATATCATGTGGAGTGAATCAAATTGGCTGAAGACTGGCATCTGTGAAGCTGGGGACCTCTGGAAGAGGCCAAGGAAGATCATCCACTCGGCACTTCTGGCTGAGCCTCCTCCTCCAGTGAGTTGTTTAATTGTCCACCACCATTCGTAACTGGATGTGGCAGGACTGCAGAGCTTAGGTCTGACTCATTGGTTGTGGGATCACTTAGCCCTGTCTACCACTTGCTGCTTATGCTGTTTGGCACACAAGTAGTCCTATATTGTAGCTTCACCAGGTTGACACCTCATTCTTAGTAATGCCTGGTGCTGCTCCTGGCAGGCCCTCCTGCACTTTTTATTGAATCATGTTGATCCCCTGGCTTGATGGTAATCGTAGAGTAGGGGATATGTCAGGCCATGAGGTTACAGATTGTGTTCGAGAATAATTCTGCTGTTGCGGATGGCCCACAGCATTTCAAGAATGCCCAGTCTTGAGTTGCTGGATCTGTTCGAAAGCTATCCTGTTTATCATGGTGGTAGTGCCACATAACACGATGGAGGGCATCCTTAACATGAAGGCGAGACTTTGTCTCCACAATGACGGTGCAGTGGTCACTCCTACCAATACAGTCACGGAAAGATGCATCTGCAGCAAGCATGTTGGTGAGGATGAGGTCAAGTTTGTTTTTCCCTCTAGTTGATACCCTCACCACATGCCACAGATCCAACCTCACATCTATGTTCTTTAGGAATCGGCCATCTCGATCAGTAGTGGTGCTATCGAGCCACTCTTGGTGATGAACATTGAAGTCCTCCACCCAGCGTCCCTCAGTGCTCCCTCCAGTGATGTTCGACATTGAGGAGCCATGATTCATCAGCTGAGGGAGGATAGTACATCGTAATCAGCAGGATGTTTCCTTGCCCATGTTTGACCTGATGCCCGATCCGGAGTCAATGTTGAGGACTCCCAGGGCAACTCCCTCCCAACAGTATACCACTGTGCCGCCACCTCTACTGAGCCTGTCCTGCCGGTGGGACAGGACATACCCAGGGATGGTGATGGTGGTGTCTGGGACATCATCTGTAAGGTATGATTCCGTGAGGATGGCTATGTTGCTTGACTAGTCTGTGAGATAGCTCTCTCAATTTTGGCACTAGCTGCCAGATGTTAGTAAGGAGGGCTTTGCAGGGTCTATAGGGCTGAGATTGCCATTGTCGGTTCCAGTGTCTAGGTCGATGCCGGGTGGTCTGTCTGGTTTCATTCCTTTTTGGAGACTTTGTAGTGTTTTGGTACAACTGAATAGCTTGCTAGGCTATTTCAGAGGGCATTTAAGAGTCAACCACATTGCTGCAGGAGGTCGTTCTGGCGTCACCAGACAGAAGTTGCTGCCTCTTCAAGTGTTTCTCCAGCATTCCAGTCACTAAGGCAGCTGACAAGAGGCACCAGTTGCACCACAGTCCTCAGTGGAATCATGGCAGTATACATTCAGTCTGTCAAAACGCCTCAAGTCGATCCATCTCTTGCAATGGAAAACGTCTTATGTGTCACTTCGATGGTGACACTGTGAGGCTAGACTTGGGCCAAGCCAGGCAAGGACATTCGCCAGGTGTTACCGCTTGTTCAAAGCACTCATTCCTCAATATTACCTTAATGACCATTACATTGAGATCCTCCACTCTCAATTAGGGATGCAAGGCTCCAGTTAACCATGATGATCATCTTCACACATTTGCCTGACAGACATGAGAAAGCTTCCTTTTTGACAACATCAGTTTCCCACAATGGTCAGCCCTGAACCTTGCGAACCCCAAAACGCAGACACACCAGGGAGCCCTCAAGGTTCCGTTTTGTTGATAATAAAAAGCACAGATCAGCTGCACTACATCCTAGCTCCTAGCCCATTCCCGACCTGAGCATTGAGGCCATGCTCAATGGTTCCATTGACCACAATGTAGATTGACCACACTCCATGTAGATGTAGCATCGCTGAGATTGGCGAGTGTTTAGTGGAAGGAAGAAGAGTCTTACGGACTCGAAACATTAACACTGTTTTTCTCTCCACAGATGCTGTCAGAACTGTTCAGTTTTCTCAACATTTTCCCTTTTTATTTAACTTTAGGTTCTTGTTAGGCAAGGGCATCAATCTAACTGAAAACCTTTGATTCCCTTGCTTAACAAGAGTCTATCTACCTCTGCCTTAAAATTATTCAGTTAACCCGCCTCCATTCCCTTCTGAGGCAGAGAATTCCAAAGTCGCACAACTCTCAGAGAGAAAAAAATTCTCCTCATCTCTGTCCTAAAAGGGTGACCCCTTATTTTAAAGCAGTGGCCCCTAGTTCTGGACTCACCCACAAGAGGAAAATCCTTTCTATGCCCACCTGGTCAAGGCCATTCTGGATCTTATATACTTCAATCAAATCACCCTTTATTCTTATAAACTCCAGTGGAAATAAACCCAGCTTGTCCAACCTTTCCTTATAAGACAACCTCCTCATTCCAGCTATTAATCTAGTAAGCCTCCTCTGAACCTCCTCAAATGCATTTACATCCTTCCTTAAATAAGGAGACCAAAACTGTGCACAGTATTCGAGATGCGGTCTCACCAATGCCCTGTATAACTGAAGCATAAGATCATTACTGTTATAAAAACAAAATACTTACTTTTATGTTCAATTCCTCTCATAATAAAGGATAGTGTTCCATTAGCCTTCTTAATTACTCGCTGTACCTGCATGTAGAGGGTATGCGTAAATAGGTATTTTTTTGATTGGCAGAATGTGATGAGTGGAGTCCTGGGAATCTGTGCTGGGGCCTCAACTGTTTACAACTTATATCAATGACTCAGATGAGGGAAGCGAAGACATGGTAGCTAAATTTGCAGATGGCACAAAGATAGGTAGGAAAGTATGTTGTGAAGAGGACATAAAGAGGTTACAGATGGATATAGATAGGTTGAGCGAGTGGGCAAAAATCTGGCAGATGGAGTTTAATGCGGGAAAATGTGAAGTTCTTCACTTTGGCAGGAAAATAAAAAAGCAGAGTATTACTTAAATGGAGAACGTCTACAGAATTCCGAGGTGCATAGGGATCTGGGTGTTCTGGTGCATGAGTCACAAAAGCCAAGCTTCTATCCATTCTAATATATTACTCCCTGCACCATGAGCTTTTATTTTCCACAGTAACCTTTGATGTGGCACCTTATCAAATGCCTTCTGGACATTCAAGTACAGTACATCCAGTAGAGTACAAACACAGGCTTCCCTTTAACCGCTGCACATGTTACTTCTTCAAAGAAATCTAATAAATTGGTTAAACATGATTTCCCTTTCACAAAGCTATGTTGACTCTTCCCGATTACCTTGAGATTTTCCAAGTGCCCGGCTATAACACCTTTAATGATCGATTCTAACACCCTCCCCACAACCAACATCAAGCTAACTGACCTACAGTTCCCAGTTTTCTGCCTCCCTCCCTTCTTGAATAGAGGGGTTATATTTGCTACTTTCTAGTCTGATGGAACCTTTCCACAATGCAGCGAATTTTACAAAATTAACATCAATGCATCTACCACCTCATTAGCCACTTCTTTTGAGACCCTAGTATGAATTCCCTTAGGACCTGGAGACTTGTCAGCCCGCAGCTCCATCAGTTTGCCCAGTAACACTTTCCTAGTGATTGTAATTTCACCAATTCCCCTCTCCCTTCCACTTCCTGTTTTATACCTATTACTAGAATGCTTTTTGTATCTTCTATAGTGAAGATAGAGCAAAGTATTTGTTCATTTCATCCACAGTTTCCTTATTATCTACTATTAACTCCCCATTCTCACTCTCTAGAGGACCAACACTCACTTTACTTGTTCTTTTCCTCTTCATATACTTGTAGAAACTCTTGCTATCCATTTTTACATTTCTATGTAGCTTCTTCTCATACTCTGATTTCTTTCTCCTGATTAACCTTTTAGTCATTCTCTGCCGGTTCTTTATATTCTGACCAATCATCTGACCTGCCACTCATTTTTGTGCAGTTACTTGCTTTTTCCTTAAGTTTGATGCTTTCCTTAACATCTTTAGTTAACCATGGATGGTAGGTCCTCCCTTAGAATTTTTCTTTTTAGTAGGAATATACTTATTCTGACTATTTTGAAATATCCTCTTAAATGTCTGCCATTGCTTCTCTATTTTCTATCCCCTAACCTAATAGCCCAATTAACTTCAGCTAGCTCAGCTTTCATGTCCACATAGTTGCCCTTGTTTAAGTTTAAAATACTAGTCTTAGACCTACTCTTCTCGTTTTCAAACTGGATGTAAATTTCAATTGTATTGTGGTCGCTGCTACATAAGGGTGCCTTCACTCTGAGGTCATTAATTAATCCTGTCACATTACACAATACCAAATCTAATATAACCTGCTGTTTGGTAGGTTCCAGAACATGCTGCTTTAAGAAACTATCTTGAAAGCATTCTATGAACTCCTCATCCAGGCTACTATTGCCAAAACAAAATTGTGCGTGTGAGGGACAGGGAACTAGCACCTTGAGATGGGAAGGTGTGCCCACTTATTAGTCAGCTTAGCAGATGTATGCTTGTCGAGTCCTCAATGCACAAGGCTGGCAGGAGTGCACACAACCTCTGAGTGTGGGCTTATAGATTGCAAACCCTCATGGACAACAGAGGGCATGTATTCAAGGAAAGATTACCCTTCTCACATCTACATCCTTCCTTCTACACTACAGCTTCACCTTTTCAAAATACAGACAAGTCGGGGGTCATCATGAGCCTCCATCTTACACAGTCAAGAATGAGCATCACTTGAAATTGCAATGCATTATTGATAAGATACCTTGCACAAGCACATTTTACATTGAGGGGGAGACATCACTGATATTGTTAATGAACTGAGAAGGGATACACACTGTGGTGAGGTAACTGCACGCAACATCCGACCAGAGGTACATGATGCGAAATCTGTAATAAGAGTGGGGAGGGAACATGGTGTGACATTTGATCGAGCACAACACAACTCAGCATACAGAGGAGGCACGCACAAGAGGAGATGTGGAATGGGTGCAATTCTATTTACATTGATGTGAAGTATATATCTGTGGTGAACACCCATGCCACAACTGTGCTCCTAATACTTCTTGATCTTTTTCAGTAGGGAAGTTATGCTTCAGTTATACAGGGCATTGGTGAGACCATACCTGGAGTACTGTGTACAGTATTGGTCTCCTTATTTAAGGAAGGATGTTAATGCATTAGAAGCAGTTCAGAGAAGGTTTACTAGACTAATACCTGGAATGGGTGGATTTTCTTATGAGGAAAGGTTGGACAGGCTAGGCTTGTATCCACTGGAGTTTAGCGGTGAATTAATTGAAAAATATAAGATCCTGAGGGGTCTTGACAGGGTGGATTTGAAAAGGATGTTTCTTCTTGTGGGAGAATCTAGAACTAGGGGTCACTATTTAACAATAAGGAGTTGCCCACTTAAGACAGGATTGAGGAGATTTTTTTTTTCTTTCAGAGGGTCCTGAGTCTTTGGAGCTCTCTTCCTCAAAAGGCAGTGGAAGCAGAGTCTTCAAGTATTTTAAGGCAGAGGTAGATAAATTCTTGATAAGCAAGGGAGTGAAAGGTTATCGGGAATGTAGACTTGAGGTTACAATCAAATCAGTTGGCAGAACAGGCTCGAGGGGCTGAATGCCCTACTCCTGCTTCTACTTCATATATTCATATGTGCCTTCCAAATCTCCAACTCTACCATTTAAAAGAGCAAGGGCAACAGGGATGTGGAAAGACACATCATTCTGACTTGAAAAATATATTGCCATTCCTTCACTGTTGGTGCATCAAAAACCTGGAACTCTCTTTCCAACAGCACTGTGGTCCATACACCATATGGACTGCAGCGGTTCAAGAAGGTGGCTCAAACCACCTTCTCAAAAGTAATTAGGGTGGGCAATAAAATGCTTAGCGATGTCTACATCCTATGAATGAATAAAAAAATTCCTGTCTGATAACCATAGCCATGACAAACAATGCAGAGGCCTGGAATATAAAACTATTATCAGGAATGACAACTATAAAAGCACTGAATTCTCATAAAAAATATCTGGATCAACAATGTCAGCAAGGGAAGGAAATCTGCTGTCCTTACTCAGCCTGGCATATATATGACTCCAGACCCATAACAATATGACTGATTCTTACATGCCCTCTGAAATGGTTTAGCAAGTTATCTAGAAATCAACTCACAACCACCTTCTCAAGAGCAATTAGGGATGGGCAATATATACTGATTTAGCTAGTGCCACCCATCCCATGAATGAATAAAAAGAAATATATTATGGGCCATGTGGGCTCTATGTTAACTTATATCAAGGAATATAATGTCTTGATGCTTTACAGTTACAGTAAACTGTGTTATCTGGCACTCTACCACCTGGAATTCTCTACTAACTGGAATTTCTGCTGTTTCCCCTAATATGAATCATCGCTTTACCAACCGGAAGCAATTACGATGTTATCCGGAACCCGCACCTGTATACTGTATTATTTTATTCTTTAATTTATGTTTTTGTGTACTGTTGAAGATTAGAAAAATAATACTGTTCTTTACTTCCTGGATTTGCATATCGATTAATGCTACTAGTAACGCACTGTATTCCATCAGTAAAAGGCACTCTCCGTTAACTGGTATTTTTGATTAAGTGACATCATCCATTCCTTGCGCATCCCAGATAATAAAGATTTTGTTGTAATTGCAACATGAGCCTTTTGTAATGAGGGCCATTAATCAACAGCTCATAAAGCAACTTTGCCAAGTAGTCACTTCTTGCAGATGAGAGGTCTCCAATGTAGAGATGTCAGATGTAGACTTATGTCTCTCATTTGATGTTGGCCCCAGAAAGGACTGACTTGATTAGGAATGCTGAGTGTGCTTCTTTGGAACTGGTATTTTATTGAGCAACATTTAATTATCTTTATGGGTATAACGTTAACAGAGAGAATTATGTGAATGTTACAATCTTCCGTTCTCTTATTGGCATGCTAAATCATTCACCATTCCACTGAAATTTCTCAGTGGAAACCAGCAGAAGACTGGGCTATTACAGAATCACAGAATCCACACAGTGCAGAAGGAGGCCATTCAGCCCATTGAGTCTGCACTGGCTCTCTGAAAGAGCATTCCACCTAGTCCCACTCCCCTAACTTATCCCCATAACCTTGCACATTTTGTCTTTTCAGTGAACAATCCAGTTCCCTTTTGAATACCTCAATTGAACCTGCCACCACCACCCTTTCAGGTAGTTTGTTCCAGACTCCAACCACCCTGTGGGTGAAAAAAAATTCCTCACATCACATTTACTTCTTTTGTCAATTATGTTGAATCTGGGGTCTCTAGTTCTTGATGCTCTCTTGAGTGGGAACAATTTCTCTCTATTTCCCCTGTCCATACCCCCCAGGATTTTGAATACCTCTATCAAATCTCCTCTCAGCCTTCTTTTCTCCATGGAATCTAATTCTCCAATCTATCCTTATTGCTACAATTCTTCATCCTGGGAATCATTCTTATGAATCTCCCCTGTACTCTCTCCAACGTCTCCACATCCTTCCTCAAATATGGTGCCCAGAACTTGACGCGGTACTCCAGATGAGGCCTAACTAGTGCTTTATACAAGTTATTGTACTCAATGCCCTTATTAATAATTCCTAAGACACTATATGCTTTATTAATTGCTCTCTCAACATGCCTTGCTATCTTCAATGACCCATGTATATATACACACTGAGGACCCTCTGATCCTGCACATTTTTTAGAGTCTCTCCCTTTATTTTATACCTTCTCACCATATTCTTCCTGCCAAAACGAACCACCTCACACTTCTCTGCATTAAACTTCACCTGCCACTTACTTTCCCAATCCACCAACATGTCTAAGTTCTTTAGAAGTTCAAGATTATTCTCATCGCAGTTGACGACATTTCCAATCTTCTTATCATCTGCAAATTTTGAAATCATGCCTTGCACACCTCAGTCCAGGTCATTAATATATACCAGGAAGAGCGAGGGTCCCAACACTGACTCCTGGGGAACTCCACTAATAACCTTCCTCCAATCTGAAAAACAATAATTTATCACTACTCTCTGTTTCCTGTCACTTAGCCAATTTCTTATCCAAGTGCCTAATTTCCCTTTTATTCCACGAGCTAGAATTTTGCTCACTGTTGTCTGGGACTGTAACCAATGCCTTTTGAAAATCCATATACACCGCATCGACAGTGCTTCCCTTATCAACATTCTCTGTTACCTCCTCAAAAAACTCCAGCAAGTTAGTTAAACATGATTTTCCTTAATGAAGCCATGCTGGCTTTCATTAATTATCCTGCACTTGTCTATGTGACTATTTATTTTATCCCAAACTATAGTTTCCAGAAGTTGCCCTGCCACTGAGGTCAAACTGACTGGTCTGTAGTTGTTGGCTTTATCCCTCCACCCCTTCTTGAACAAGGATGTAACATTTGCAATCCTCCCACCCTCTGGCACCTCACCTGTGTCTAAGGAAGACTAGAAGATTATCACTAGTGCCTCTGCAATTTCCACTCTCACTTCCCTCAGTACCCTTGGATGCATCTCATCCGGTCCTGGTACTTATCTATTTTAAGTAAAGATAGTCCTTCTAACACCTCCTCCTTATCAATTGTAAATTCTTCTAGCATACCAGTTACCTCCTCTCTCATCTCAGCCTCAGAAGCATCTTCTTCCTTTGTAAAGACAGATGCAAAGTGCTTGTTTAATATCTCCACTATTTCAGCCTCCATATGTCAGTCCCTTTTTTGTCTCTAATCCCTATTCTCTCATCTTATTTTCTAAAGTATGTTATGATCACAAATAACCTTTCTCAAGATTCAGGTACAATTAACTCAACACTAAATACCGTTCACCAGCATTATGGCACATGTTCATTATTTTGATAAAATATGGCAGAGTTGTTATAAAGATACTGGAGATATTTATCAGGGTAGTGAGAGCAAGTCAGGAACAATGTGCTCAGATGCCCCACAGCAGCAGAACAAAAAGGGAAGAGAGTCAGTGTTGTGTGTGATAGGTTAAGAAGTTTGTCAGAAGCTTTTCTTTATAGAAAGTGTTCAACTGCTGGAGTAAGTTGAAATCAGGATTCTGGGTTCATTTAAAAAATAACAACTAGATGCCTTAATGGGAGTGGTAATCGGGAAGAATGAAATCAAATGACGTTTTACACCCAAACCTATCTTGTGATCTTGATCGCAGTGAGTTTTCTGTGTAGTGACTTAATAGCCCCACTGCTTTCTAAAAAAAATCAACCCATAAGTTGGAGACCAACCTTACAGGTGAGTGCACCATATTGATGCTATGACTGTAATTATTAGATAAATGCAATCTCTGAACTAGCAAATGCTCTGAATTCACCTGTTTGACAAAAAAAAAGATGAAAACAATAGGGTGAAGTGTAGGGAGGGCAAATTTGTATTAGCATGTGCTTTTAGATTGACAACTTAAAGTAGGTTATCTATATTGCAGCCCTTGGACCATGCACAAATTTTGGCAACATGATCCAGATGTGTTTGGGCATATTTTTCCTATTTTCTGGAATGTTATGTTTGAATTTGTGAGCTTGAAAATTTAGAGAAAGCTGTCCTTAGCCTTGCTATGTTATGGGATACTTCATGTTGGTATCTACAGGTCTATATATATATATATATATATATATATATAAATTATTTGAAATTGCCTTGGACTGAATTAGGTGTTCCTTTTTTCTGTCCATGATCAGTTTTTTTGTATGTCAGAGGTGTGTGTTTTCTTACCCTCGGAGTGAGTGTCCTAATTAAGTATTTCCAGCAGCAAGTTTTTGTGAGTTTAAAAATAAATAAGGTTATTTATTATCACACATTCACCCTGGATTTAATACATTACTTTACTCATGCATCTCACACACATGCTCACAGAAGCAAAGGGTAGACCAGATGAAGATAAATTACTTTTGCAGCTTATAATTATCTCAGTCTCTTTTGTGGCAGGCTTGTAGTTTCTTAGTTGAAGTTGATGCTTTAAAGTTGAAGTGAAGGTCTGGTAACGCAAAGGATTCTTTGTAAACTATGAGGTTTCTTGTAGTCAAATTTCCTGGAGGTAAACTCCAAGTTGGAACAAGTTGGAGTGACTCCTTCTCTCTCTTAAGATCTCTCACTTTCAAGATATTGCTATTTATTATCTTGGCTGCTTTGATGACTCGCAGCTAGTTCGATGGTTTTCGGTGCAATTCTCTGTCTGCAAGCAGCTCCTAGCTGATTTTGAAAGCAGACAGAAAACATGGTTGTCTCATCATTTGCTTTGTGGAACACCTCCGCTGAGTCCACAAGCTTGCCATTTTAATTTACTACCTTGCTCTCATGCTTACATTTCTGTCCTTGGTCTGCTGCAGTTTTCCTGTGAAGCTCAATGCAGGGTCGAGGAACAGCATCTAATTTTTCTATTAGGTGCTTAACCTCAATGGGCTCAACATTGAGGATCAGCAATTTCAGACCATGAACTCTGTCATTCTGTCCCCCATTTTGACTATTTTTTTTGGCCATGTGCCAGTTTGAATCTTGCTTTTTACGTTTTTATTTTCAGAATAGTGCTGTTCATTATTCTGTCACTCACACTCGCTCTGGACAAATGCTTTGCTTCTTTACTATAACCATTACCATTCCCTTTGCCTTTTGTTTCATGGCATCTTTGTCACTTGATTTCACCCCTATCTTGGACCTTCCCTTTTGTCCAGCCCCCTTTCAGTGCCATAAAACCCATTGCATGTATACCTTCCTTCAGTTTTGAAGAGTCATACTGGATTTGATACGTTAACTGTTTCTCTCTCTACAGTTGCTGCTAGATCTGCTGAGTATTTCTGTTCTGTTTTTATTCCAGATTTCCAGCATCTGAAGTAATTTGCTTTTCCAAAAGGAGTTCCCAGCTTGTTGCCAATAAACCAAATCCTCCTTTTATCTAATTGTTCCTATTGAGCAGCTGCTGAAGAATGTACAAGGAAGGAAATGTTCCTTTTGGATAAATTTTCCCATTAACAAGGTGACCAATAACGGGCACATCCTACACATGATGCTAATTAAATTTTGACTCCAACATTAATTAAAATTGCTGTCTTTTTCCTTTTATGATTCTGGTGGCTGACTAGTCAAATAATGTGATTATTTTATTATTTTTAACTTCCTCTTTTTTATAGTATTGCACAAGAAAATTTGGAATCAGTAATTACAACATGCTTTGTTACAATCTGTCACTGTTATAATACTGAACAAAATATTAGTCAAATCCTCATTGAGGAAAACATATTGACAGAGTTGCTGATTAGCTGTGGCTCAATTGGTAGCATTCTTGTCTCTGAATTACATAACTCTGGGTTCAAGTCTTGCTCTAGTGCTTCAGCACAAAATTCAAGGCTGACTCTCCAGTGCAGTATTGAAGGGGTGCTGCCCTGTCAAAGGTGCTAACTTTCAGAAATTAAACTGAGGCTTTGTTTACCCTCCTAGGTGGATGTAAAACACCCTACGTCACTATTTTGAAGAAGAGCAAGGGGGTTATTCTCGGTATCGTGGCCAATATTTATCCTTCAATCAACATCACAAAAGCAGATTATCTGGTCATTAACACATTGTTATGGAGGTCTTGTGGTGCAATGGGTAGCTTCCCTGCTTCTGAGCCAGAAGCTCTGGGTTCAATTCCCACTCCAGAACTTGATGTCCATGGAATATATATTCATGACGTGGCCAAACAACCTGAATATCAGCTTGTAAAATCCTTCCAACATGCACCAATGGTAGGTGGTAAGAGTGGGAGAGATTCCTGGTCAGCCATTCAATGGAAAGAAATTGGAGCCTCTTCCATCACTATCTATAGCTCCAGGCTACAACATGCTTGAGGAAAGTGTATGTTGCCACAGCAACTTGGACTCCTGGTCAGTTGGCGTGGATCAGATTGGTGCCATCAGTAGGGGGTTTGAACCCCATTCTGGCTAGGGTGGATTCAGGACCTGCCTCCTGCCCTACCTGTGGTGGAGAATGTGGCACTGTGGGTGGACCTGCCTTGGGTTAGAGAACTGCCACATTTCCTATATTACAACAATGACTACACTTCAAGAAGTACTTTATTGTAAAGTGATTTGAGGCATCTGATGGCCGTGAAGCATTGTATAAATGCAAGTCTTTTTATCACAGTAGAATTAGGCCATAATGTATAATAATATTAGAATAATGTAGGCGTCAACTGTAAAATATCCTGTTGATCAAATAATAATTTTTTTTGGAGTAAAAAAACTATTTGTTCAGTGTGAATATGACCACACTGAGATGGAATGTATTAATAATCAATGTCTGGGCTGACAATCACATGGGTATCAAAATATTGAATAAATTTGCTCGTTAGAAGGAATATTATTTATTATTAAATTCCTATTCATTCTGAAATAATTTCACATTTTGTTCTCAACAGGTTGGACTTGATAGAAAATTTGTTATTAAAACAGACTTGCTTAAACTATGTCTGGGGGCTAAAGTTCTTACTCTGCAAGGAACAGTTTCTGTTGACTTAGAATTTTGGATGTAACAATTAGCAACTGGATTATATTAAATGTATATATTGCTACAGATGTATTTTATGAATTTAATCAACCCACAGAGAATAGACAAATTGGCTCCATAAATCTGTAATCAGTACACCTCTTGCCTTCTCTATCAATCACAGCTGTTATCTGGAAGTGTGAAAGAGCAGAAGCAGGCAATCTGCTTGTTAATGGGAATTTTACAGTACTTCATGTCTCTGATGGAGACAAACTTTCACACAGAGCAAGGCCTGTGAACTGTCAAACTCTTGCTCCACTGGTGATCAGCAACTCCCTCAACTCCCACAGTCTCTCCCACAACAAAATCTCTTTTGCAGTCCTTGTCATCTTCAGGACAATAATTCAAAGTGCACTTTATTACTATGGAAACAATTTGAACGCCAATGGAATAGCTGGATATGTCAGACACTTACTGTTTTAATTCTTTTTGATTGTATGCAATGCTCAAAGTACAAAAAAAATCCATGTAAAAAAAAAACACAGGAATGCATTTACCAGGAAAGCATATGCATTCCCATTCCTCAACATCATTCTGGAAATTATAAAGCCCCTCTTGGCACCTTGACTGAGATCAAATGGCTCAGCACAGATCAACATTTGATCTTGAATCTTCCTGATCTTTATGGTTCAATTCATGTCGGGCAATGCGTTTAACCAACTGAACCAACAGATGGAACCCTTTTTTTAACTGGAAATCTTTCTTTCAGGAGAGTTTTGTGCTTTTCAAAGGGAGGAATTTTGCGTGTTTGGATCGGATAACTTCCCAGTTTTTAGCACACTGTGGAAGATTTCCTTTGTGCAATAAGCTTAGTCAAATCATTAATCTTTAAAAGCTTATTCATGAATTAGCCACACCTAGTGTACAGGGGAATTCTTCCCTTCAGTATCAGTGGTCAATACCTTCAGCTTAGGCGTTAGTGACATTTAGTACAGCCAGTTTCAACATAAAATGCTTTTCACGTTGCTGTGACAATGTTTGTTAACTTCACCATGGAAGAGAAATTTCTAACCTCCCCTGATTCTTAAGTGTTAAAGGCACTGGGTGAAATTTTCTGCTCCTGCCACCAATGGGAATCATGGTGGGCGGATCCGTCAAATTTGGCATGATGGAAAAAGTCAGGTTTCTGCTGACAGGGACTTAGTTTGGAATTCTGTTCTCCCAGCTTTGATGTTGGGTTAAAGGTGGGTCGAGTTTCCTGCTGATCTTTGTTGGGAATCACATTTGCGTTCATTTGCAGCCCATGAATGTTCATTAAAAGGCCAACTCACCGGAATTGCACTTGCCCACCAAATTAAGTGTCCTTTCAGCGGATAATAAGGATGGCCTGTTTTACCACTGTATATAAGTGGCACACACCTGGTGTGTTCAGTTCATCCACAACTTGGAGGACAGTAGACGCTGCTTTTGACTACCTTTAAGAATGTAGCTGCGAGATGCCGAGTGCCTGTAGCACGAGCTGCGCCAAGGCTGAGCATAGGAGGCAAGACCCGCGGTGAGGGCTGAGACGGAGGTAGGACTTGGTGGGGGGTGGGGTGCTGAATCAAGAGAGGGGAGAGGAAGATAGAGGCAGCGTGGGGGGAGGAAACATGTGAAGGGAGGGTGGAGATGGAGACAGGACCAGGGGGTGGTCAAAGAACTGAGTGGAGTCATGAAAGACTGTCCTGGTGCAAGAGTTATAAGAATGTCCGAGGACATGTCAGAGACCATCCTGAGGTTGAGGTCATGCTGTCAAGGGCATACTGAAGAGACTGTCCTGGGGCTGAGGCCATGCTGTTGGGAGAATATTGAAGAGACTGTCCTGAGGTTGAGGCCATGCTGTTGGGGGAATATTGAAGAGACTGTCCTGGGGCTGTGCAGGCCATGTTAGAGGCCTCTGCATGGTATGCATGCCTTGGTCCCGGTCTTGAGTGTGGGGAATGACTCCCTGTACTGTGATGGTTGTGCACAGTATAGTGTGCAGGGCATGGTCAGTCAACTAAGGTATTTGGTCTTCTGGGTTTGAGTCATGGTATTGTGAGGTAGAGGGCACAGCAAATTTCAGGTGAGGCATCTGGATCCAGTATGTTGGAAGCTGAAAAGTCACAGGAGTTATTGGATGGTCTCAAGTGGGGGGGGAGCAAAGAGTAAGGGTGCACGTGTCCTCGAGCAGGGGACGTGTCACATCGACAAAGAGCAGAGGACATCAACATTAAAGGGATTGGGGTGACATCAACATTAAAGGCATAGGGGAGAGAACAGGAGTATCCATGTGAACAATGCTGTGGTCTAGGGTAACAGAGGGAGGCTGGATAGTGCCAGGAGGAATGGGAACTAGGGGGCGGTGGGTATGAAGGAGGATGGGAGGAACTTGGGTGAGATTGGAAGCTGGTTTCATGAACAAAAGACAGCAGCACCATTTTTGCATTAATTCAAGTTTAGGTGCTGTTGTGCACTTGGTCTTAATTGGCATCTGATCCTTACAGAGGCATGTGAGAATGGATGTTGAGTAAAACAATCAAGGGCCACAGCTGTGCAGAGACAACATGGGCCCTTCAAGCCTCAATGTTCCCAGTGTATGGTCAAGGCATTCAAGGCACCATGCTTGCAGTCATCACATAAGTGCAAGGATTTGGTATCAATAGTGAAAGACAATATATATAAGGATATATGGAGGGCAACTACCAGAAGCTTCATTGTGGATTATAGGATCTGGGTCTTTTGATTCGAATTAAGACTCTCATTGTGAATGTGCAGTCAGGTCTGAGGTGAATGCTCAGCCTCCTGTCATCCTCCAGGATGATATCATCCTGCAAAGGGTGGCTTTGGTGTGCCATGTACAAACTGAGGGCAGGTCAAGGGCTAGAGATTGGATTCCTGTCTTGTAAATGGAGGGAGACCATTAAAGGGGAACTATCATTGATTGCACAATTGTATCCATTCACAGAAACAAGGAGGAGTAGAGGATGCAGACTGCAGAAAACGTTGCTTTGTTCATAGCAATGGTTAGAATGAGAAGAAGGGCCAGTGGCCAACTGGCACAGCTCTGAGAAGACTATCGCCCTGAGGATCAAGAGCCTGGAAGTCTCAGATGCTGACAAGGAGGGGCCAAATCCACCAAGAAGTTTGGCACGACCAAGTGTCAACAGATAATGCAGCTCATACATGGAGATGAGTGAAAGACAGTGCTGCAGGCACCTTCACTTGTCCAAGGATGTGGTAGTTTACATTTACCAAATTCTCCATAAGGAACTCATGCCGCACAGATTTGGAGGGCATCCAATGCTGGTTGCTCTGAAAGTTACTGTTACATTGAACATTTTTGCCAGTGGGTCCTTCCAGGGGGGCCTCTGTGGAATCTCACAATCGGTGACATACAAATGCATAAGGGAGGTGACATGCCATTTGCTGTAAAGCTTACCATTACATGTTATTCCTCATGGATGAAGCATGCCAGACTACCAGATCTGTGGGATTCACTGACTGCAACTGCACACATGTGGCCTTGAGAGCTCCCTGGCAGCAGCCATTGAGATTCATAGACAGAAAAAGATTTCACTCTCTGAATATCCAGCTCATTTGTGATCACAGAAAAAATAAGTTTATCCTTGTAAACAGGATGTTTATAAAAGCAAAATACTGCAGATGCTGGAAATCTGAAACAAAAACAAAAATAGTTGGAAAAACTCAGCAGGTCTGACAGCATCTGTGGAGAGGAATACAGTTAATGTTTCGAGTCCGGATGACTCTTCATCAGAACTCTTCATCCAGAATGTTTATGCTAGGTACCCAGGGAGCTCACATGACTCTTATATTTTGAGATTTTGAGTCACTCCCAGGTGGCAGAGATACTTGAGGGACCTCAGCACTTAGAGGGTTAGCTCCTCGGTGATAAGGGATACCCCCAGAAGACATGGGTAATGATGCTCATTTGTTGGCTACAGAATGCACTTGAGGAGAGATACAATGCTGCACATTCCGACACAAAGTCCTTAATAGAGCAAACTATTGGCCTCTTAAAGTTGCGTTTCCGATGTTTGGATTGGTGAGATGGGGCTCTCCAATACTCACTGCAGAAAGTGTCTCACATCATCTTTGTTTGCTGTGCTTTGCACAACCTTGCACTGCAAAGGAAGATGTATTGCCAAAGGGACACTGTAGCAATAATGGTTTTATTTAGTGTGTAATGTACCTTTAAGAATAATAATTGTTAAGGAAGATCATATGATCTGTAGAAACCAACAGGAGAGTGGCATGGGCTACCTCAGCTGTCAGTGTAGAGATAGAGTTGGAGTTGAAAGCACACGTGTAGTTGCTGCTGAGTATATTGTAAATAACCTTAATGCTTCCATCCAAGAAGTATCTGCAGATCAACTTTATCATTAATAGTACAACTCGGCCATGCTACAACAAACTGGTGCTGAGGATAAAACAGGATTGAACAAAAGAAATCAAGATAGAAAGAAATCGGCACCATACCTCACACAGTAATTGTGAGTAGCAAACTCCGTTAGAATTGAAGAAATTATCCCCTCTCAAAAATACCACAGTTCAGTAGGATTGACCTTTTTGATCCTACCACAAACAATTGGTCTCAGTACATTGAATACCTCAAGTTCTTTTCTCAAGCAAATGAGATCATGGGGGAAGAGAAGCGGTGAGCAATCCTCTTGAGTAATTGTGGGAACAAAACCTACAGTCTGATTTGAAGTTTGATGGTGCCCAGTGCCCCAGATTCAAAGAATTTTGATGAATTGGTGGACCTGGTAAAGGGTCACTTTCAACCAAAGCCCTCAGTCACCATGCAGAGGTTCAGGTTTAATTTGCAAAATAAAACCCCAGGTGAAACAATTGCATGCCAAGTGGCAAATTGAAGCAGCTAATGGAACATTGTGAGTTTGGTATGACTCTGAACGATATGCTCAGAGATCATTTAGTGTATGATGTGAAAGAGGACTCTATTCAGAAAAGATTATTGTCTGAAGTGAATTTGGATTTCAAGAAAGTGCTAGAGATAGCACTGACCATGGAAAGCACAGTAAAAGATTCAAAGCAATACAGAGTGCAAGGGTGCATAAAATGGCGCTGTCTTCCACATAGGGTGGGAAACTGCAACCAAAAGGGGCATGAAAAAGTGAGTCTCTGTCAAGTAGCAGGAAACAGCCCCTGCTAGTTGAAGAATAAAGAAAAATAACTTAGCAGCGAAATCAAAGAATAATTTTAATAGAGGAGACAATATTCAGTCTTTTAGCAATTGGCAGCTTATAAAAATCGAATGTTATTATTGTCACAGAAATGGACATATGATGAGGCAGTGCAAGGAAAGATTCAAGCAGGCTTGTAAACGAAAGAAGAAGCCCAATGAAATCTACAATGTAGAAGAGGCTGAAACAACAAATTCAGACATTTACTCATTATTTAATCTGAAAGTTGGAAAGACAGAACCAATATTTGCCACAGTGAAAGTAAATGACAAACCTGTTAGAATGGAAGTGGACATGGGAGCTTCCACTACAGCAATTGGGGAACATACTTTTAGATATTTGAATAATGGTGAATATCAACTAAGTTTATAAGAAACAGACACCAAGCTAAAAACATATACGGGTGAAACCATTCAAGCAAAAGGCATAGCAGAGTAACTGTCCATTAAGGAAGCCAATTGGCAAAGCTACCCTTAATGGTGGTAGCAGGTGAAAGGCCAAGTCTCCTGGGGCGAAATTGGTTAAAGGAAATTAAATTGGAATGGGCTGAAATTTTCCAGCTGAGGCAAGTGGGCTATCAGAGCTACTTAGAAAGTACGCCACCATCTTTAAAGACGAACTGGGGAAAATCCAGGCCCTGCAGGCCAAGATTCATGTGGACCCAGAAGCAACCCCTCGCTTTATGAAGTGAGATCAGTACCATATGCCCTGTGAGAAAAAATCGACATTGAACTGAACGGACTAGAGAAACCAGGTGTTATACAGCCCATTCAGTTCTCAGAATGGGCAGTGCTCATAGTTTCCGTCCTTAAACCCGACCAAAGCATCCAAATTTGTGGAGACTATAAACTGACAGTTAATAAAGTAGCTAAGCTAGACAGGCACCCCTGAATGCCAAGCTGGCAGGAAGGACAATGTACAGAAAGCTTGACATGAGTTATGCTTATCAACAGTTAGAGTTGGATAATGCCTCCAGGGAATTTGTCCACAATTAATACCCACAAAGGGCTGTACCAATATAAAGGATTGCCTTTTGGTGTCTCCTCCACTTGTGCTATCTTTCAGAGAACAATGGAAAGCCCACTGCAGAGACTGCCCCAGGCTATAGTCTGTTTAAACAATGTATTAGTGATAGGAATCATTGAAAAAGGGCATTTGGCAAACTTGGAAGAAGTCTTAAAATGTTTCTTGCAAGTTGGAATGAGTTTAAAAAAAGAAAAGTATACATTCCAAGCGAGGGAGGTAATCTATTTGGGTCACCGGGTAGATTCACAAGGCCTCCGCCTGGTTGAGGAGAAAGTGAGAGCCATAAGGGAGGCACCTGCACCAAAGAACGCCTCAGAGCTCAAATCATTCCTAGGAATGAATAACTATTATGGACGATTCTTAACCAATTTGTCTCAGTGCTGGCCCCCTGCATTCTCTACTCAAAAAAACCAACATTGGTTTTGGGAGGTGCCCCAGAAAGAAGCTTTCATAAAGGTGAAACAATTGTTGCACTCGTCCAATCTATTAATGCACCAGAGGAAAGAATTGGTGCTGACATGTGACGCATCGCCCTACAGAGTGGGGGCAGTGCTCTCTCATTGGTTGGATGACGGCATGGAACGGCCAATAGGTTATGTATCAAGGATGCTCACCACAGTGGCAAAGGGATGCTTGCAGATAGAAATGCGTCCATCATCTTTGGTGTCAAGAAATTTCACCAGTACGTACATGGTCACCATTTTACAATCATTTCAGGTCACAAACCATTTCTAGGATTGTTTGGTGAAGACAAGGTTATACCACCCATAGTCTCAGCAAGAATACAATGATGGGCTTTAATTCTGGCAGCATACAAATACACTTGCATACATAGGCCTGGCAATCAAATCAAAAATGCCCTTAGTCGTTTACCTTTACAAGAAAATGATGAGAACATCTCAGTTCCACAGGAGCTTGTTTTACTGTTAAATTTCTTAGATTCCTCACCGGTATGTGCTCGACAGATCAGAGACTGGACAATTCGGGACTCAGTCCTATCTCAAGTACAAGAACAAGCGCTACATGGTTGGTCACAGGAGCCTGTATCTGATGAAATGAAACTGTACTTCAACAGGAGACATGAAATATCCAGCCAGGATAGCATTCTATTGTGGGGATCATGAGTGATAGTTTATCCAAAAGGAAGGGAGCAACTTTTAATTGAACTACACAGTGCCCATCCAGGAACTTCCTGAATCAAGAGCATAGCACGCGGATATCTATGGTGGTCAGGGATGGATGGTGAAATTGGGAGTTTAGTAAAGCCCTGTGTGCAATGTCAGCAACTGCAAAAGTTGCCAATGACAGCTCCGTTACACCCATGGGAGTGGCCAGGCCATGTAATGTGGTTACACGTTGACTATGTTGGACATTTCCTGGGAACAATGTTTCTGCTCGTTGTTGATGCCCATTCAAAATGGTTGGACGTATCTGAGGTGAAGTCACCAATGTCAGCCACTACAATTGAGAAACTACGTCAGAGTTTTGCCATTCATGGACTACCAGAAGCAGTTGTTTCTGATAATGGCATTGTATTTATGAGTGTTGAGTCTCAACGGTTCATCAGCCTCAATGGTATTACTCATGAAAACTGCATCGTACCACCCTTCCTCAAACAGACTGGCTGAAAGGGCAGTTCAAACATTCAAGGCAGGCATGAGAAAGCTAACTGGTGATTCCTTGGCAACCAAGTGAGCATGCTTTCTTTCTCATTACAGGATTACCCCTCACACAACAACAGGAACATTGTGCAGTTATTGTTGAAACGTCAGCTCAGGACAAGATTGAACTTAATAATGCTGAATTTAGAGGGGAAGGTGGAAAGGAGTGAGGGAAGCCAGAAAACTAAACATGACTGGCATTACCTTGAGAGTAAATTTACCCTGGGAGAGCCAGTATACGTGAAAAATTTTGGGGAAGGATCAAAGTGGTTACCGGATGAAATAAGTGCGGTGACTGGACCTCTATGTGGAGGTGGAAGGCCGGATCATTCGTAAACATGTGGACCATTTAAGGAAGAGAGACAAATCACCAAGATGTGGTTCCACCAATGATCATGACTGGGTCTGCGCTTCCTGTTGAGGATACTCAATCCAGGACTGACATATTTGATAAAAACAAAAAAACTGCGGATGCTGGAAATCCAAAACAAAAACAAAAACAGAATTACCTGGAAAAACTCAGCAGGTCTGGCAGCATCGGCGGAGAAGAAAAGAGTTGACGTTTCGAGTCCTCATGACCCTGTCGAAGGGTCATGAGGACTCGAAACGTCAACTCTTTTCTTCTCCGCCGATGCTGCCAGACCTGCTGAGTTTTTCCAGGTAATTCTGTTTCTGACATATTTGATGTTCCTCTAAGAGTTGAGGACGCAGAGCTACAAGTGTTCACCAAAGCACTTGATGTTCAGGCAACTCCGGAAAAGGAGGTTCCTGACAAAGAACCTGAAGTGGTGGAGCTGCGATGTTCCACACATACAAGGAAACCACCTGAAAAACTGAACTTGTAAATTCCTTACCCAGTGTAAATATTATGTTGCCTTGAAAAATATGTATTTATAAATATAATATGTATAGCTGAGTTAAAGGGGGAGGAAAGTAGTAATTATGGTTTTATTTAGTGTATAATGTACCTTTAAGAATAATACTTGTTATGGAAGATCACATGACCTGCAGTAACCAATAGGAGAGTGGCAGGGGCTGCCTCAGCAATCAGTGATACAGTTGGAGTTGAATGCACACATGTAGTTGCTGCTGAGTATAGTACAACTTGGCCACCCTACAACAGAGACATCAAGGAGATGGACAAGTCCTCGGATGAGGAGGACTTAGAAGAGGATGAATATGAAGAGGGTGAGGATTCAGATGAGCCACAGGAAGATGCATTGCACCGGCACGTTGCATCAGACCTGCCCATGACAACCTCATAGCTACAAGATTTCAAGAGGAATAAGGTGAAGACAAGTTTTCATAATCAAAGTTCTTTTCAGGCTTCGATGAGGGGGCACAACAAAATCTTTATTCTCAGTGTCAGCACATCAGGAAAGGTCATCAATCTCGCAATGATCACAGAAGCAGTATAAGACACGTTCTGCCCTAATGCTGGGGTCATCCTTGGAAGGCACAATACCCGAGGGAACATGTGGCCACTGTGAAATGTGATTAGCACTCCATTAGCACATCTCCTTAAGCAACTACACATAGTGCAGTCCTTTCAACCATGGTGCCAACAAGTCAATGGGCATGGCAGCTTTCAAGCGGCTGAAGTGCCATTGCACACATGGATGCACTCATGCCAGTGTGACAGCAGCTTAGCAAGGTGGTGCTAACGGGAAAAACTTCCCTCAATGGTTAACACTTGACCGTCTCTAGGTGAAGCAGCATTCAGATAGCAACATGTCTCTAATCGCCAGCTCTCATCGATGAATAATGCAGAGGCCTCATCTTGCTACTGAGCCCCAATATGCCTTTGGACATCAGGACGCAGTGAACTGTTACTCTACGTCATGAACCCATAACTGTGAGTTATGTTCACATTGTCCTCACAGAGAGTGGCTCAGCAGGACCATTGTTTGATTATTTACAAAGGCCCATGACCCTGTCGAAAGCCTGCCAAGTCTGTTACCTTGGCACCTGGGAGAAATGCGGCCCAGTGAGTATTGACACAGCAATCAATGACAACTTCTTCCCTTCATTGATCCTGCTGAGAACTCAGGAGATGTGCCAAAGCATTGCTTCCATTGCATTACAGTCTTCAACATTGTCCATCTCGCAAAGACCAATCCTTTCTATCTTCCCTAAGCCAATGAGTGCACAGTCATGCAATGAATCCCATATTGAGTTATGTACTGTGCCTTTACAGAGGGATCCTGTAAAGCACTGCCAGGCAGCTGTTCAGGAGCAAAGTAAGATGCTCACAGGTAAGTACGTGGCTTCATCAGGATGAACATACACTTCTGACCTCACACACTCATTCCCCTCTAGCAGACATTTCTAATGTCACTGAGTGGAACCAACTTTGATCACTCAGCTTCATGCATGGGGAGAGTGGGAACTAAGAAGTGAATAATGTTCATCCTTAAATGCAGAGGCGAAAACATGCTGCAGGGAAGCATGACAGGCTATGGTGCTCAACAATGACCACTACTTTTCCCAAAGGTTTAATGCCATAAAATAAATGCCATTGCAAAGCACACTTGGGAGAAATGATTCTAACATTGGTGGCAACAAATACTTGTTACAACCACAAACTACAGGCTCCAGTGTGATAGCATCAGGGTAATCGCTAAGCTTAATGAACAATTTTCCTGAGATCAAATAACGTCTGCCTGGGATCTAAGGGTCACTAATCTATTGTCCAGTCATCATTGTCACGTATGAAGTGCCTTTGTTCATGTTGCAGATGTGGAAATAAAGGCTAATCACTGTAATGAGATTGAATCATACTTAATGCAACCAAGGATCCAGAAAGGAGCTCATTGGGGGTACATTTTTGATGCTTGAATGAGCACCGGACCTTGAGTCAAATCATGAGCTACTGAATACCTGAGACTTGGAGAGGGATAAATACAAACATATTTACAATAGTGAAGAGTCTCTACAGTGAATGAACACCCATTGTGCATTCAAAACTTAATTTTTCTAAGCCTGCCACTACATCCAGATGCAGCCCTGACATCCACAGCAGAGGTGGAGGCAGCTTGTTCACTGCTATATGGGATGACTTTGACAGATGTCCTCCAGTGGCCCGGAACTGCTAAGGGTCCCCTGCTCTGGGGCAGGTGCACCCTCCTCACTCTGACCTGCTGGGGTTGACGAGGTTACAGGCAGAGGGTATTTGGAGCAGTGGACATCCTTGGAGTTTCCTGGGTGGATGCTCCCAGGGTGTCTGGCTGGTACTCCTCCTCCCTTTGGATGCCTGAGGGTCCCTCTCTGACTCCTTGAGGAAGAAGTGGCACCTGGAGGCAGGTTGAGGTGCCCTGTCCTCCTCTCGCCTAGCCACTGCTGGAATGCACCCATGGCTAGAGTGACAGTGTGCAGGTCTGAGCGCAAATCCGGCAGAAACTGCTGGACCTGGGTCGCCAAGACGGCTGCCACCCTTCCCATGGAGACTGTGATGCACTCACATGCTGGAGCCACAACATCAGACAGAATGTTGACAGTTCCTCTATCCTTTGTTCCAGTCTGCTGATGGCCTCTAACAATCCTGCCTGATGTTCCCCTGCCTGTCTCTGCATCTCCAACATTTCTCTCAGGGCTTCCAGAGGCTCGTCATCAGATTCCGAATCAGCAGGGCCAACCAGGAGACCCCTGGAGACCATTCAACAGTCCTCCGAGTGTCAGAGACCTCAGCTGTCACTGCCTCTACCTGCTGTGGGCCCCTGTCAGTGAGGTGATTGCCAGGTTGTGAATCCGAGCCTATTTTAGACTAGGTTCCACTGAGGTGCATGTATCTGCGCAGGTGGAGGGTGTAGGTGAATGCAGTGATGGATCTTTATGATGAAAATGATTGTTCTGCATCTTCATCTGAGCTGGTCTGGGGTCTGGAACTGATGAACTTGCGGGAGGATGTCCTTCGCCTTTTCTTGCTGGTCGGCTGAATCAGAGAGATAATTAGTGATTGACTAGGCAGGCTCCAACATTATAGGTCACTCATAGTCATTGTCTGCATGTGGCTGATGTATACTGGATGGATCCTCACTGGCTTGCGGGAGGCCGATTTCACCTTCTGTGCAGGACTGACCTCTGTCCTCTCTAGTGAGCTCTGCTTTCTGCTCCTCGTGGATGGAGAGTGTCCTCAACTCTGGGTGCCCCTCCGATCTTCGCGCTCTCCCTTCTGTTGTGGGTGATCTTCTCCTGCATAAAGACAGATAGTTTGACTGTGAGCACTATGGATAAAACAGCAGTTCAAAAGCATGCCTGTTGTGTCTGCTGAGCCCTCAACAGTAAGGGATTAAGATGCCATTTGTGCAGGATCTTACATGGGAGGGGGTCCTTAAAGTAGCTGGCAGACTTTCAGTGCTGATGTTCCAACTGCTGGTGGTGTGTGACATCCCTGTGGATTCTAACTGTCAGGCTGCCTGATGCCCTTATGTGAGTATGAGTTTGGAGTGGGTCGAAGTTTCACATACCTGGTGGAGTGCATCAGATCATTAATCCCTTTCCTGCACTGCAGGGCGGTCCTTTATTGTTGGCTATGGACGCTAGCCTCCATGGCAACCTGCTCCCAGGCCGATGTGGTCTGGTGGAAGGGTCTCTGGCTCCTTGTCGAATAAAGAGGACCTCCTGCCTTTCCTGGACAGCTGGGAGGAAGACCCCCAAGGAGGCCTTGCTGAACTGTGGGGCGGACTGTTTGGTTCTTTTGGGCACCATTGTGAACCAGAATGAAACAACACACCTGGCCCGCAGTGAGTGAATGTCTGTGCGAGTGGCGTTGAAATATGGTGTCAGGACCATTGACCCCATGAATTCATGCCCACCCCAACACGAGAGTCGATGAGCTCCTTGCTGATGCATAATTAATGAGCTGAAAAGTGCAAGATCGCACAGATTAATCTGACCCACTGCCCAGTGGGAATCATGCCAACTTTCCGGCCTGCCACCGCACTTATTCTTCAGAATGAAAAATTCTGCCTACTACATGATTGAGTCACCAGAGGAGAAAGTTTCATGTTTGATTGCTGGTTGGCTTGTTTAACTGGAATTAGCTGATCTCAGCTGGGACTGGCAATAGGGGTGCTATAACTGAGCTGAAAGCCCTGGCCTAGGCAGGAGAAAATCATCTTGGGGTCACATTCCTTGGAACATAGGAACAGGAGTAGTCTTTCAGCCCATTGAGCTGCTCTGCCATTCAATACAATCATGGCTGATCATCCACTTCAATGTCTTTTCCTCATACTATCCCCATATCCCTTTATGTCATTGGTATTTAGAAATCTGTCAATCTCTGCCATAAATATGCTCAATGAATGAACTTCCACAGCCCTCTGGAGTAGAGAATTCCAAAAATTCACTCTTTAGCCATTTCTTTGTGAACTGTTTTTGTGAGATGTGGACACAATTGGGTTTGACTTTCATTCTTTCAATTGTTGAATAACTGAACAAAAAAAAATCAGGTTCATAAATAAAGAATGACCACTTGTGTGAGGTACTGTTTATGGAACCATGGCTCAATGACTTCAGGCAAGGAGTAAATGACTTAGAACTGTGGAAAAAAGATAAATAGAAGAGAGCACTTGTTGTTCCACTTTGATTTTTCCATTTCTCAAACCAATTATTCTTTTAGTCTTCTTTATGTGAGATTGTCCATTTAGCACCATTTTGGTTTCTGCTGAAAATGGGCAGCCATTTGATGTGGGACCTCAATCACTAAGATCTGGGTCGCAACTGTCCAAATTTATTTCAATTAGAACCCTTATTGCCAGCAGAGCGAGAAGGCATTCGTCCATCAGTCTGGTCTGGATTCAAACATGGGTGTCATGGAATGAATGGACAGTGGGCGAGATTTTGCCACTGAGGCTGGAACATAAGGTCTGGACTATTTCCAGGTCCCATCCCTTCTCTTCTCCAGCGATCCGGATTGCAATTCCAATGGCTGAGGCAGTCACGGATGAGGATGAGGGTGCCATGCCTTACATGGCACCACCATCATCATCTGCCTCCTTGGCCCCTCTGACTGAGGGACCAGATATACTGATGGGCCCTGTGATACCGGCATGACAAAGGCAACTGCCACTTGCATCTCAACTGCAAGCAGAGACAAGTGAGCAGGCTGCCTTCCCCTCCTCCGAGGCTACAAGCAGAGCACTGCATAGGAGTGGCTGAGAGCGGGGCCACTGTGTCGGTCAGAGCACTGATTACTTCACTATAGTTTGTTTCACTTTGTTACTTTGTGACCACACTGTAAATATTGACACATGAGTCTAGACATGTGAGCTTCCTTTCTTTAATAACAAAACTCGAAAAGATGGATCAAGTGTTGAAGGGAAGCAAAGGTCTTTGAAGGGGACAGTAAGACCACAGGACAGGTATGCATCATTCTCTGGCAACAAGAACAGATCCATTGAAGGCTGTGTCTTTAATGGAAATCATCTCACAGGCAGTTCAAAGTGAGTTTCAGCCCATGCCGTCCTCCTGGGACAGGAGTGCTGAGCTGAAGCTTACCTGGAACAGATGATCCCTGACACTGATGGCAACCCAATGGTACTCTCGAGTCCTGTGCCAGCCTTGGCCACCAACCTGTGCACCTCAGTGTTCTGCATTTTCAAATTCATCCTCCTCCTCTTCCACATCCTGCTCCTCCTCTTCATCTGAGGAGCTGTCTCCTTCCAGGGCCTCACCATCTTCAAGGTCCACTCATCTCTGGAGGCCCATGTAATGGAGAGTGCAGCAGACCACCACAATGCCCTTGCAGGAGTGTTCTGTAAAGTGCTTTTCAATTGGTCCAGATAACAGTAACCCATCTTCAGAAGCCTGGTGGTCTGCTTGATGGTGCTCCTCGGGACCAGGTGTCTTCAGATGTAGCACCTCTGTGACTCTGCCTCAGGGTCAAGTTGAGGGGGGGAGTATAGCCATCTCTTCAAGGGTATCCTTGGTTCCCTGGAATCCATCAAGGTAGTTTGGCTGGTGGCATGAAGGGCTGTGGCATCCTGGACTGCCAAGAGGATGAAGGCATCATAGAAGCTGCCAGGAATGTGTGTGCACACATGCTGGAAGCTCAGTCCAGCTGAACGGTAGGGGTCTGGAAGCCTTTCCTGTAGATGCATCTCGCTGGCTTGTCACTGGGTGACTTGATAGTCACATGAATGTAATTGATGATACCCTGTGCTTATGGAAAAGGCCAATCTCACCACTTTTTTCTTACAAGTCTCCATCTGTTTGAAATTGAACGTACTGCCCAGCTTTTGCAAATAGGTCATCATTGATCTGTGAGATGCAATAGTGTGCTGCTGCTTGAGAGAAACCAATAAGCTTTGGAGCTGATGCTTGAAAGGATCCAGAGATGAAGAGGTTGAAGGCCACAGTGACTTTGACAGTTACTGGCATGGTATAAGGTCTGAGGTCTTCTGCAATGAGGGCATAAATCTCAATGCCCATCTGCTGAGATGGGTGCAGTCTTTTGCAGCAATGATTCTTCAATAGGTCCAGGTAGCTTCTTTATTGGTGGTACACCCAATGCTGAGGGTATGGCCTCCATTGCCTTCCCACCCCTCGTTCGTCTCCTCTGTCTTCCTCATGCCCAGGGCTCTGCCTCTGCTGCTGAGGATGTTAATCCTCATTGTCAATTGGTCACAAAACTGAAAGCCTTAATCCCATTTTTCTTATTATTATTTCATGGGGTGTGGGCGTTGCTGGCTAGGCCAGCATTTATTGCCCATCCCTAATTGCCCTTGAGAAGGTGGTGCTGAGCTGCCTTCTTGAACTGCTGCAGTCCCTGTGGTGTAGGCACACCTACAGTGCTGTTAGGGAGGGAGTTCCAGGATTTCCAAGTTAGGATGGTGAGTGGCTTGGAGAGGAATTGCAAATGGTTGTGTTCCCATGCATCTGCTGCCTTTGCCCTTCTAGGTAGTAGAGGTCATTGTTTGGAAAGAGTTATCGAAGAAGCCTTGGTGAGTTGCTGCAGTGTCCAGCTGTTGCCTTGCTTGTGCTCAGCTGCACTCACATTGATTTCTGGGGCCCACCACCACCTCCCTTTTATTGCCCCTGTTATCTTTCTTCTGTCAGGTCACTTTGTTTGTGAACACGGTTGTATTACAGATGCAAAGACCAATATAAGATGCTGTTTGTTTACACAAGTAAGAGAGCACAAACACAATGTGTGCTTCTGCAACCAGATCCTGTTCTAAACTACTCATTAACAATGTAGCCCGCACTACACAGCAATTAGATAATTCAGTCACGTGATCAATTTGCTTACATTCTTTTAAAGGTGTACTGCATACCAGATTACCACGTCCCTCCCTCTTTACTCGAAAGCACAATTTATAATCTTTACAATATATCTATCTACATAAATAAACTATTTACAAATTCAGTCAATCTGGAGGCTTCTTCAAACGTGCCGAATGTCATAGTTCTATGCTTATCCAAGGCTTTCCTCTCAGGAGTTGTCTGCCCACTAGGCTCTCCAGTGGGAATCTGTAAGTTTGTCTCTTCAACTCTCTCAGGCTCAACGGATCCAACAGGTACTTCCAAACCAAGGAGAGTTCCTACTACATGTGTAGAATCCAATGGGAATGCTTGGCGCACCCTTTCTTGTAGATCAGTTTCCCTTTTCCTGAGGCGATCTATGTGTCTCCTAATTATCCGACCATCAACCAATATGTGATAGGACAGGGGTCCTGTCACTGCACTAACTTCACCTGATAGTCATTGGGATCCATCTCTAAAGTTCTTTGCAAAAACTGCTTCTCCTACAGTGAAGTTTCTTTCACGACTGTGGTAATCATGTCCATTTATCCTGACTTCTCTCTACCCTACCCTCTAAATTCAGCCTTATGAGACTCAAACATGTCCTGAGACTTCTCTTCATCAATAACTCTATGGGAGCAATACCGATGGTCGTGTGTAGCTTAGTCCTATAGTTGAGCAGGAAACATGATAATTTTGTTGCAATAGAGTCCCCATCTAGTTTTTTCATTCCAGCCTTGAAGGGCTGGACTGCCCTCTCAGCCAACCTATTGGATACAGGGTTGTCTGGTAAGGTCTTGACATGTGTTATGCCATTGAGACTTGTAAATCTTTGAAATTCCTCGGTGATGAATGCTGTTCCATTATCAGACACTATTATCTCTGGTAAACCATGTATCACAAAACTCAATCTGTCTATGGTGGTGGCAGATGTGGGTGATGTCACCTCATATACATGCATCCACTTCGAGTGAGCATCCATAATCAAGAGGAACATTGTGCCCAAAAAAGGCCTCACATAGTCAATGTGGAGGTGGACCCATGGCCTTCCTGGCCATTCCCAGGGATGCCATGAAGCAGAAGGGGGAAATTTCTGTACTTGTTGGCACTCCATGCAGCTCTTGACTAAGTTTTCGATTTTTGTGTCCATCCCTGGCCACCATAAGTAACTCCGCATCAACATTTTCATTCTAGAGATGCGGGGGTGAGCACTATGCAATTAAGTCAGTTATGGCTTTCTTCCTCTTGGAGGCACAACGTCTCTCGCTCCGCACAGCAAGATGCCATCTCAGCAGGTGAGCTCGTATCTCCTGTTAAAAAAGGGTTTCATTTCGTCTGACTTTGGCTCGTTAGACCATCCCTGTAAGATTTGTTCCCTTACACGAGGAAAAACTTGGATCACGGTCTGTCCACTCTCTTACCTGTTTGGCATGTACTGGTGATGAATCCAGAAAGTTTAATAATAAGACAAGTTCTTGAGGAATTGGGACGTCCAAATTGCTGTCCTTTAGAGGTAATTGGCTCAATGTATCGGCATTTGCAATCTGGCTCCCCGGCCGGTGGATAAAAGTTTATTCGTAAGCACCGAGAATCAGTGCCTTTGGATGCATGCAGAGGCAATTGGAGGTATTGCCTTATCTTCCCCAAACAAGCCTAATAGTGTCTTGTGATCGAATACAATAGTGAAGTGGTGACCATCGATGTATTGGTGGAAATTCTTAACACCAAATACAATGGATAAACCTTCTTTCTTTATTTGTGAATATCTTCGTTCTGCCACACTGAGTGTTCTTGAGACTTAACCAATGGGCCATTTGGAGCCATCGCCATCCTATGGGAGAGTGCTGCCCCTATTCCATAAGGGGATGCATTGCAGGTTAAAATTAATTCTTTCTTTGGGCCGAAATGCACCAAAAGATCCGAACAATGTAGCAACTGCTTTACTGTCATAAAAACTTGTTGTTGTGGAGTTTGCCAAGTCCACTGTGGTTTTTCTTGAGTAACCCATATAATGGAGCCAGTACTGTTGATGAATTTAGGAGAAAAACGGCCATAGTAGTTAACCATTCCCAAGAAGGACTTGAGTTCTGTGGCGTTTTTTGGGGTTGGCACCTGACGAAGAGCTCTCACCTTGTCCTCTAGTGGGTGAAGGCCCTGAGAGTTGACCCTATGACTAAGGTAAACCACTTCTTTTGCTTGGAAGATTCATTTTTCCCTTTCCAAACATGCTCCGGCTTGTGAGAAATGCTTCAATACCTTTTCCAGGTTAGCTAGGTGTTCTTCATCAGTTAGTCCAGTTACTCGGACATCATTGAGATAAACCACCACATGACCTAGTCCTTGGAGTAAATTTTCCATATTCTGTTGGAAAATAGCACAGGCTGATGAGACTCTGAAGGGTAACCTGGTATACTGGCATAACGTCCTATGATCTGATAGTCTCAAAATCCCGAGAGGCCTTTTCTAGTTTGACTTGCTGGTAAGCGTGGCTCATGTCGAGTTTCGTATACATGGTTCTCCCTGCCAGCTTGGAGTATAATTCATCAATTTTCAGTATAGGATGCCTGTCAAATCAGGCCACTCTGTTAAAGGTCCACTTGTGGTCCCTGCATATTTGCACACTCTGGTCAGGCTTTAGAACAGGAACTTTAGACACTGCCCATCCGGAAAATTGTACAGGTGGTAAGACTCCCAACCTTTCCAGCCTGTCCAATTTAATATCCACTTTTTCTCGTAATGTATAGGGGATTGACCTCACCTTCAAGTATCTGGGAGTCACTCCAGGATCCATGTGGATTTTAGCTTGCAGCCCCTGAATCTCCCTGAGCTCTTCCCTGAACACAGAGGCATATTTCTGTAATAATTCTTGCAGATCTTTCATTCTGAGTTGCAAGATCTTGGTCCATTCCAACTTTACTTCCTTAAGCCAGTTCCACCCAAGTAGACTTGGATCTTCCCCTGCTACCACTATCAGGGGTAAATTAACAGACTGGCTTCCATTCAGTACCGGAACCTTTCATATATCTCTTACTTGTTTGTCTTCACCAGTATATGTCTTTAATTTAGCATCTGAATTTTCCAGATTTAGTGAGTGGCCTTCTCCATTCAGATATTTGAATGTATGTTCCCCTATAATTGTCGTGGATGCCCCTGTATCCACCTCCATTTGGATGAGTTTTCTGTTGACTTCCACTGTCACTTAGATTGGCTCTGTTTTATCCATTTTTGAGTTGCGTAGTGAGTAAATATCTGACTCTGTTTCTTCTGGTTCCTCTATTATGTGGATTTCACAATTTCTACCTTTTTGTTTAAAATTTTGCCTCAATCTGTCTTTACAATATCACATAATGTGCACATTACGATGGAAGTAGAAACACTTGATTCTTTTAAATTGTCTTTCGTTTGCAGGCTGTCTGATTGCATTTCTGCTATTACTAATATGTTTTTTTATCTGTTAAGCCATTGCATTTTGCTTGTCTGTTAATGGTGGCTGTTTCCCACCTTTCCGTGCAGCTCTGTACTCCCGCACCATTTCTAGCTGGTGCCTCCCTCCCAACGTGAAGGATGGCGCCATTTTGTGCTCCCTTGATAGCTTCTAAATCCCTGACTGCACTGTCTATCGTGAGCACCAACCCCAGGGACTTGCTGAAGTCTAGATTTGTTTCTGACAACAACCTTTTTTGAATGGCGTCTTTGTTAATCCCACATACTAGTCGCTCTCTTAACATGTTCTTAATTGATGCTCTGAATTCACAGTGCTTTGTCAATTGTTTTAAGACTGCTACATATCAGGTGACTATCTCTTCAGGGTAGTGACATCTTGAAATAAATTTAAAATGTTGCACTGTTATCAAGGGTTTCAGATGAAAGTGGCTTTTCACAAGGTTTACCAACTCATCAAAGCTCTTTGAATCTGGGGTGTTGGATGCTGTTAGACTATGAATTAGGCTGTATGTTTTACTGCCACATGTCAATAAGAGGATTGCCCACCTCCTCTCCACCAATATGTCATTGGCCAAAAAGAAAAATGCGATATGTTCAATGTAATGTGACCAGTTATCGGTGGTCTGATCAAACTGTTTGATACGGCCAAACTGTGGCATACTAGAGGGAGATAATGTCAACGACAATGGTGAGGGCTGTACTTACAATCAGCCTGCAAGGCATGGCTGATTCACTTCAGTGGAATTTTTGCTGCTTTCCTTGGTGTCTTCGACTGGTTGTCTTTTTCCTCATTGCCAGTTGTTATGTTCCTCCTGTCGGGTTGCTTTGCTTGTGAACACGGTTGCATGCCTATCTACCAATGGGTGAGTTGGCAAACAATTTGCTGCAGATGCAGAGACCAGTATACGATGAAGCACATGCTGTTTACTTACACAAGTAACAGTGTGCTTCTCCAACCAGACCCTATTCTAAACTACAGATTAACATTGTAGCCTGCACTATGCAGCCATTGGATATTACAGCCACATCTTCAATCTGCTCACATTCTCTTAAAAATGCATTGCACTTCAGATTACCACAGCCCCACAATCCTAGGCATACGGACCACTTGCTCTGCAATCTCTGCACACCCAATGAAACCTGCGTGCCAATGCTGAATGCCCCTCTCAGCTGCACTGTCTTTTAAGGGCCCTGACTGGTGCCTGACATGGGATTCACCCACAATAACATCGGCAGAATAAAAATTATGCCCAAAAATTTATACTTATTTTTTATTTAATTGTGGAAACTGCACCCAGCACCTGGCTGATCGGCCCGCCTGCTGACCATGAGGTTGGATGGGCATTGAAAAATAGGTTTAACTGAATTGATTAAGGGTCTTATAGGCCTCTTAATGGTCGGCAGGTGCATTGCTGACTCTCGTGGGTGCCTGCCGACTGAAATATCGCGTGAGTGCACGATAACGTCGGGCGCGCACCCACCCTCAGGATGTAAAACCCTGTCCCATGTCTTGAGCAAAATTGCCGGTGGCAGGAATGGTGACGTGAAACCGGCAAGCTGGTTGGCAACGCTAATCTTTTGTCTCCGTCCACAACCGCACTTCTCCACACCGAGTCCTAAAATCCTTGTCCAGTGACTTTACCCATTTTGCCTCCCGGCTGCCTGTTTCATTTTCACCTGTCTACTCTTGTCTTTCTCAGTTGACTGAACCAAGGTGAGCATAGATGTATCAGTGTGTGCTGTTAATTTGTATTAGAAAGCTTTCTTCTGCAATGCATGTTATGGCAATAGTGATTCAGAAAGCCAAAAAATCCTGCCATTAGAAAACAAAACACTGCAATAAATAAAACTCATGGAAACACTTGCTTCTAATTTAATAGTGCAGTAATGTATTTTTGCATATTGCTGATACAGACCCATAGATCAGCCTTAAAATATACAATATTAAAAGTGCTTCTCTTTAGAGGCTAGCATCTCCACATACTATATGCCAGGTCATGTTAACTCTGATGAAAAATTTACAAAGATCAGTGTGAATCACAATATTGTGATTCGGGTTAAATTTCACCAGGCTGCCAGGCTCATTCCTGTAAAATGAGGTAATGTACTGTAAAGGTAGACCCCTACAAATATATGATTGCATTTAGATTAAATAAATAAAATGATTTTGTAAAAAGTATGAAGAGTGAATGCGAATGGCGCTTAGCAGGATTAGGATTCATGTCATGCATGAGGATTATTAACTGTGGTTTATAATTCCACAGACATGCCTTTAACCTGTCAAATGTGGAATGTTTACATAACACTACAGGGATTGTTACATCACGCTGCTCTCCTTAAGGTCACAATCAGCAGAAATACCCTCAGTTCACCATTGAGCTGGATTTTGCAGTCAGCAGCAAAGGGATGGCGCTTGCTGCACCAAAAGCCGCCGTCAAAGATTTAACAGGATCTCGAATGTGGGCTTCCTCTAATCCAAGGCCACTTTGAATTTAATATTTTTTACAGGGTATCTGTGGTGTCCAGTGCAGGGCAGGCAGCTGGAAAGCTGATCAGACAATCAGAATTCTCACAGGCAGCAATGCAGCAAGTAAAAAGCATGGGGCAGAATTTTTAGGTTGGTGGGTGGATGCGCACCCAATCCGATCGGATGTGAAATCGTGTGAGATGATGTTGGGCAAGCGTCCCGATGTCATCCACGCTTGATATTTCAGTCAGCGAGCACGTGCAAAAGTCAGAAGCACGCCCACTGACAATTAAAAGGACAATTAGTGTAACTACAGTTGCAATTGTCTTCGATTTTTCGTAGTCCTTCCAACCTCATGGTTGGCGGACGGGCAAATTGGCTAGGCAGACTTTGCATTTTTCATGAAACCTCATACAAGGGAAGGATGAGATTTCTGTTATTAAAAGATATAAAAATCTCTGGACAGCATTTTTATCATGTATACGTTCAGGTGGCTGATTGTGATGTTTGGACATTTTTTTCCTGATTTTAAAATCTTCATTTAATTGTTTTCAAGTCTTCAGCTCCCGGAGGCAGCTTTCTGCCTTCAGGGAGCTTTCATTTAGCACTCGCCCGTGCCCGCACATACGTCAAACCCCAAGCTTACCTCAATGCCCGACCTCCTCCTGCCCCAACCCCGGCAGTGTGAGCATTTCAGCATGCATGTTAATTGGCCGGCCAGCATGAAATCGTGGTGAAGGGCTGATTGTGGTCGGCGGTCCATTCCCCAGCCAATCCTGGACCCACTGATTGTGCCCGCCCACCGACCTAAAAATTCTACCCATGGAATATAATTCATATTTGTAACCGATTTACACAAAACAAAATAAAGGTTTGGGCCTACACATAGGATTAAGTGAGAAGATGAAATATTATAAGCAAACTTTAAAAAAAATTATCTTAAAAACCATGCAATTTTAAAAATGTTCTTCTGAGGAAATGAGATTTCACTCTTGCTAAGTTATTGTTTTCTGGGTCAGAGAGGTTGTTCATCATTAATTATGACTTAGTATGTAGTTATAAACTCAATTACTCCTGACTGAACAAGGATTAACATTAATAGCTTTCAGAATGGGAGCAGAGTTTAAAAAGTTGATGTTCACATCAAATCATGGTTACTGTGTTAATTGCCTCTGCAAATACGGCAACAGTGCACTCTGTGGAGGAGCAAAGTTTCTCTGGCTGCAGCTTTTGGAATTCTATGTTGAACTGTGCATATGCAGTCAGTTTTACACAGTAAGGACAGAGAATGCTGACAGTTTTGCCATCAATACAATAAATTCTGATCTAAAATTTCCTCTGTTATTGGCTCAATTTGTGAATAATATGCAAAATTCTAATGGGCGCTAGATCATCACATAGCTTGACTTTGGTGTGTTGAAGAGCCAGATTGTGAGCTTATACTTGAGTTATGTTGCTGCTGCTTTTGCATTGAAGCACAGTACTGGAACTGTTCTGTCTCAACATGAAAAAGGCAGTATAACTCCTTCCTAAAAATGTCTTTCAGTTGCTATGTTAAATGCTGGTGATTGCAGAGCAAGGTATGGTAATGATTTGGATTGTGACACTTGCCATCTGTTAAATAGCACTGTGCTTGTCTTTAATTGCAATTTTCAATTAGCTGAAATGCTGGAATTGTGAGCCCAAGGTCCCCTCATAAACCTGGAGAATGTTGTGTCCCCAGGTGCAAAAGAAAAGCAAGAGTTGCAAAGCACCTGATACAAGGTCTTCATTTCCATTACAATGGCTAGAGATCTCCTATTGAGGTAGCACGGTGCCTGGAGCACATGAGATCAAGGGACGGCAATGAAAATGAAGTGGGAGAACCGTAGGGGAGCCTTTTGCATAATTTTGTTCCAGGCATGCCAGGTGACACTCACATGTGCCACTGGAAAATTTTATCTGTGAAGCTTGTGTCTGGCCCACTCAGATTGGAAATTCTGAAAGATATAGAACAGAAAAGCCAAAGAAGCCTAAAGTTCTGCACGGGATTCTAGGGGCTGACCTGTTCCTGGACCGCAGCTAGAAGATTCTGATGCTGCCTACCATTCCTGCAGCTGCAGGGTCTCAGGCCTATGACAATGGCTGGGTTTCACCTCAGTCTGAGTGCAGGCCTCTACCAAGGAGCAGGCCTACACTTGGGGAATGTTAGGTCTATGGAAATGATCTGAACCTGGAAATCCAAATAGTTCTGGTCATGTCAGGCAAAGATTGGTTGGTATGTGCTCTGGCTGACTTCGACTCAAGTGAAAGGAAGGGAAGAAGATGGAACCAGGGGTATCCAGTGTTTGTGGTGCGAGTAGGCAAACTGACACATCGGGACTGACAACGGATGGAATCATCCCAGATTTGCACTAAGTGCAGAAGTGGATGGGTAAAAGGATGCCTTACCCGGTGGCCGCAATGGCAGCTTGACGCTCTGTATCGTCCTCTTCCTGACACACCCTGCCTCATAAATTATGCACTCCCGGGAAGCACACCGGGTGGCTGGTGGGGCGGCTTCAGATTCGCTCGCCCCGTCATCACCTCAGACCTTCAGCAAACTGGGTGCAAAATTTAAAGGCCACCCCTGCACAGAGCTATCACTCTTCAAGGGCTCGGAACCTGCTGTGAACTGATGGCTGCCAAAAGGAGAAAACATGCTGCTCCCAAATTTAATGATACCTCCTCCCTCGAGCGCCTACTGGACACAGTGGAGGCCCACTGCAAAGTCCTCTGCCCCTGTTCTGGGTGAAGATCAGCAAGCAGGGTCCAGCATGGGAAGCAGCGGCTGTGGTGCACAGTAGGAACATCATGCAAAACAGGACAGCCACCCAGTGCCACAAGAGGATGAATTTTCCACCAGGGTAGGTCACTCTTCTCATCGCTCTCAACTTACACACTCACAAACCCATCACACATCCACAGAGATCTCACTCACTGCCAGTGCAAGGGACATCACCATTCACTCTCTCTCACATACACAGCTTCATTTACCCTGCGGATCATGTCCTCATCCCATTCATGGCACCACTCACCACCCACACATGCCAGGCATCCTGATCATCTGGCCTGGCAGGTGTCCTGCTTACACTCTCTCCATCTGTCTTCATGCAGGACAAGCTGGCACACAGCAAAAGGGAGAGGACACAGACTGGTGGAGGAATGCCTGACATCAAGGTGCTCACAGACTTTGAAAATAGAGACATCCAGCTGGCCGGCAAGGATCTGGACCATTCCTGTGCTGACGGTGAGGTCAGCAGTGCTTAACCAAGTGAGGGTCCAGCAATGCAACATCCATCAGACGACCATGCTGTGAGTGAGTTCCCCTGTTCCATAGTCCCCTGCCATACACTAATTATCTCTCCTTGCTTTCATAGGCACACCTGGAAAGCAGCTGAAGGGATCCATGACCCAAGTCCTTGACTCAAGCCCCAAAGACACCTCAGAAGAAGAATCTGATGAGACCCTCATTGACAACCTGTCACAGTGCTCACCCACACCCTCCACCAGCACAGAGACACACACCTTGGTGGGTGCTAGCTCTAGAGTAGCCTCAGCATCACAAAATGGTGAGCACATCACACTGTCTGATCCACAGCAAGCGGCAGCAGGGTCTTCCCAGGTTCCGGCTGGGATTGCTGGAGGCCAGAAATCTGCTGGGTTTGAGTCAGGCGAGGAGCTTTTGGACTGGGTCATACCACAGTTGCTGGAGCTGCAAAGGCAAGCTCAGGAACATCAGAAAGGTATGTCCGCTGCACTCCTCAGATTACAAGGCACGATGGAGGAGTCCGTCCATCTTCAGTCTGAGGTGATAGCACCAACATTGAAATGCACCAAGGTCAACACTGGTAGGATGGCAGCTGCCTTGGTCCTGAGCTCCTGAGGTGAGGTAAGAGTGACGGCCCTTGATACCCCATGTTCAACATCCTGGGGGTTACCATTGAGCAGGAACTGAACTGGACGAGCCAAAGAAATACTGTAGCTACAAGAGCAGGTCAGAGGTTAGGAATAGTGTGATGAGTAACTCACCTCCTGTCTCCCCAAAGCCTGTCCACCATCTACAAGGCACAAGTCAGGAATGTGATGGAATACTTTCCACTTGCCTGGATAAGTGTAGCTCGCACTCAAGAAGCTTGACACCATCCAGGACAAAGCAGTTGCTTGATTGGTTCCCCATCCACAAACATTCACTCCCTCCACCCACCGACGCACACTAGCAACAGTGTATACCATCTACAAGATGCATTGCAGGAATTCACCAAGGCTCCTTCTACAGCACCTTCCAAACCCAAGACCACTACCATCTAGAAAGACAAGGGCAGCAGATAGATGGGAACAGCACCACCTGGAAGTTCCCATCCAAGCCACTCACCATCCTCACCAACCGTCGTTCCTTCATAGTCACTGGGTCAAAATCCGGGGACTCCCTTCCTAACAGCACTATGGGGGTACTTACACCAGATTGACTGCAGCAGTTCAAGAAGGCAGCTCACCACCACCTTCTCAAGGGCAATTAGGGATGGGCAATAAAAATGCTGGCTCAGCCAGTGAAGCTCACGTCCCATGAATGAATAAAAAAAAGGACACTGGTCCTGCCCTGCTGCCAGGCTGAACTCCATCACTGACACCACAGTTGGCCTCCAACAGTGTCAACGCGAGAGGGGTGAGGGACAGTTCGATCTCACTGCAGCTACCCCTTCTCCTCAAGGAGTCAGCCAGGGGCCCAAAGATAGGGAGAAGGATCAGCAGGTGCACACCATGGGGCCATCCACTCAGATGACTATGGGAGTGCCCAGCCCATTCGAATCCCCTCTTCCTGTGACCCCAGCAGCTCCAGCTCCACAGGCCGAGGATGGTGCCACTGCCACAAAACAGGACCCCAAAAGGAGGCCGGGGTCCTCCACAACTAAGCCGTCCAGAGGACGTCCATCAAAGCCATCACAGACAGGGCACAGCAGTCAGCAGGCGGCCTCCACCTCCTCTGTGGATGTCGGGGGTGCACCAAGATGTAGCGGCAGTGTTAGGAAGGTTAAAAAAGTGTAGTTTCACCATGTGGATATGGGCGTTAATCACTTGTACATAATGTTGACTATTGTAAATAAACTCCCAGCCATGTCACCCTGTCTATGGCTCCTTGTTCTGATGAGCAGTGTCTCTGTCAGTGTGAAGTGAAAGCTTGATTCCTGCATAAGATCAAGGCAGGTGGCTCAGTCCAGGTTCTCTTCCCTGTGCTTTGTGCAACTTTCCCAGCACACTGATGGTGCGCTTTCACTGTTACTGGTTACACCCACCATGCCTGCTCCTCGATGGGGCTTATCATTGCTGCCAGAATGTCCTGAGCCAGTGGCACAAAGTTCCCATCATTCTTTCTGTGTGCTCCCAGCACCTCTGAGGTGTGGCTGGCCCCCCATCTCAACACTATCTGTCTCCGGTGACAGTTTGGTCCTGAAGTGTTCAGTTCATGACAGATGCCATAGGATCAGGAGAAGCTAAATTTCCCCGCTGCACCTCCATGAAATGGAGTTCACAGTGCTCATGCGAGGTGCCAACAGCCAGACAGGAGTCAGACATTCACATAAGCTACGTGAGGATCTATGGAGTGTCCCCAATGCATGTTGTCATCATTCTCCTGGAATGTAGGGACAATGGGCATCCACTGCATCTCCATGACAAGAGCTTTATTACAGAGGGTATGTGTGCTGCCATCAGCCAGTCAGGAATCAAATGTTTACACATGCAACGTGAGGAGGTATGGTGTCTCCTCACTGCATGTCGTCATCGTCCTCCATGAATCTGGCAGCTTTGAGGGTCTCCCTAGTGTGCCTGCCTCATCTGAACAAGACAATGGCCTCATCAAAGTCATCCTCACCTTTGAGGACCTCCTCACCCTCATCCGTATCAACATCTTCCTCATTGGAAATGTGCAGTTCCTTTATCTTCTCCTCAGGCAGCTCTTCCTGCCGTTGCAGCGCCAGGTTGTAAAGGGCGCAGCATGCGACGATGATGTGTGACACTCTCTGTGGAATGTATTGCAGGGCTCCACCAGACAGGTACAGGTACTGGAACCTCATCTTCAGCATCCCAAAGGTTTGCTCCAACAAACTGCGAGTTGCAGCATGAGCCTCATTGTAGCTTCTCTCTGCTGCAGCCTGAGGTAGCTGTATGGGTGTCATCAGCCACGTCCTCTGTGGGTAGCTCTTGTCCCCTGTAGGAGCCAACCCTGCAGCTTCTGTGGATCCTGGAAGACGTCATGAATCTGAGACCTACTGAGAATGTAGGAGTTGTGGACACTCCCAGAGAATAATGTGCAGATGAGCAGGATGCATTTGCTGTGGTTGCAGACCAGCTGAACATTCAGCTAGTGGAAGCCCTTGTGGGTTATGTAGCTGACTGCTTGTTGCCATGGAGATCTAAGTGCCATGTGAGTGCAGTCAATGACACCCAGCACCTAAGGAAAGCAATAGATCTGTGCAAATTCCTGTGCTCTTGCTTCCTGGCTTGCCTGATCCCAGGAAAAATGCACAAAGTTGTGTGCCTGCATGAACTGATGTCCGGGACCACCTGGATATACTTGTGTGTGGAGGCTTGCAAGATTCCGAACAGGTCACCTGTGGAGACCTGGAAGGAGCCACTGGCATAAAAATTGAGCCCTGCAGTCACTTTCATGGCCACGGGCAGCGGATGCCCTCCAAGTCCCTGTGGTGCCAAACCCTGCAACACGTGGCATATGTTATCGACCAATTCCCTGGACATTTGCAGTCTTCGGCGACACTGGTTCTCGGTCATCTAGAGGAACGACAAGTGCCTGTAGACCCTGGGTCTAGCTCGGTGCCGACACGCGACGGCTCACTTTGGCTCTTCAGCAGTGTGCATAAGAATTCCAGCCGCCTGTTCTCCTTGAGGGTGCTGCTCCCCACTCTGTCCAGCCAGAAACCTCCGTTGCTCTCTTCCTCTTCATCTCTGCTTCCTGTAAACCAAGAGGCATACAGCTGGGTCATCAGGCTCCTTGCTCCTGATGTACTCCTCCTGCAGGATGAAGGAAAGAGACATGTGGGTTAGCATGGATGTTCTAAGAACCTTTCTTGGTTAAATCTGGAGGCCCCTTAATGCATCCCCGAGAGTGCCGGCCACCACTTGGATGGCCAGGGATTAGTGCGCTGCACAGTTGCCTGAAACCCTACATACCTCCGCCCCCTCCACCTGGCCGAGTGGCAGCATCTTTGCCCATTGGACTGCATGCTGTGCTCTCAGCTCAGACGCAGACATTCTCCTAACCCGCACCGCAAGCTGCACTGTTCGGTTGAACCATGTGGGAAACTGGTCCAAACCTGAATGAAGACATTGCAAGGGGCTGTGAGCACCTCCACTAGTGACTGTTCCATGGCCAGCTTTAGCAAGCAGATTGTACAGTCACCCAATTATTCTGCAGCCGCCTAAAACACTCATTAATTTGCAGTCTGTGCCTGAGAGATGAAAAGTTCAGGAGCATTTGGTGGCACTTTCATGCCTCTGCGTTGCTTGAGTGGGCAGATAAGCGAGAGGCCTGACTCCAAGCATGTCAATGTAGCAGCGCCTGAACTGTCTTAGCTGAAGAAGAATACTCACTTAATACAATGTTTCCCTAATGCATGGTTACTTCCCTCCCCTACCCCCCAGCATCCACTTGTGCACTACCGTCAGACTGTGCTGCCTTGTCCCCCCACCTCTCACCCCAACTGCAGTGCAGCCCTTGCCCTGACATCGCACTGTCAGCCAGCTGGGAAGAAACAACTTGCCCGTGCACTTGCCTGAATATGCACGCCTCTTCCTTGAAGCTGAACAGAGAACCCTAGCGAGTGCTATGTAACATTAGTGTGCACGCACCTTCGAGTTCCCCTCAAAGTTCAGCTTGCCAAGTGCAAGCCTTTTAAATGCTGTTGTGAAACATGTCAGCGTGAAATCATGCCTTCATGCCTGGATGATCCAGCATGGGGGTGGATGGGGGGAGGGTTGATTCCGGCAGACAGGTAATGTGATGAGATGCAAATGCATTTAAATTAGGTTCTGGACCTAATTTAAGCGAGAAAGGCAGCCCGCCATTGATGGGCGGAGTGGATGATTGAAAATTGGTTTCACGACGGTATAAAACTGATTTTTGGCCTCCTCATCATTTTGTCCTCTCACACCCGACATTATGCCGGATGCCAACAGGGGTGGAAAGTGCCGGCCAACATTTTAATTTCCTGACCGAAATCTAATAAAAAGAGGAACTTAATGTATCAAATTTAAACAAGACATCCAAATCCCAAAGGTTGCTATTTACCAAAAGATAAAGTCATCAAAAAAAGTGAACAGACTTACACTTATATAATGCATTTCATGTTCTCTGCATGTCCCAAGTCACGTCACAGCCAATGAATTACTTTTGAAATGTTGTTACTGTTGTTTGTACACAAACAGCCAAATTGTGTACAGAAAGAGTAAGGTCACCTACTGGTTATGTTACACGACTCTTAATCTGGAGGCATAAGTTCAGATCCCACTGCGGCAGCTGGGGAATTTAAATTAATGTAATTAAATAAATTTGTTATAAAAAGTTAGTGTCTTCTGCAAATTTTGAAATAATGCCTGTACACTCAAGTTTAGATCATTAATATATATAAATATATATCAAGAAAAGAACCAATCCCTGGGGAAACCCATTGTTTACCCTCCTCCACTCTGCAAACCAATCATTCACCATGACTCTCTGTTTCCTATCATTCAGTCAATGTTAGGCTGGACCCAATTCTTGGATTTCGGGCCCCATTCCCTGGGTTTCTGATTTTGGGGAATGCTGTTGAAGGTTGAAAGCTGGTTTGGTTCAAAAGCATGCATCCTACTTTCCCAACCTCATCAGCACCACCGCAGGGATAGGCTTGTCCAATCCTCCACAGTGTTTATGGGGTTGGGCCAGCTTTTCAAAGAGTTGTGGTTCCCAGCTCAGCGATGTTGTGAACCATAGTCTGAATGAGAGGACCTTTTAAGAGGTAAGTTCAAATGGTCTTCCTCATGCCCCCATTATAGCTATGCCCCATAAACAACCCCATGTTGCCTCATTTTCCCCAATGCCAAGGGATGCCACCAAATAACCCCTATGGCCCTTCATGCCCCCATTCCAAGCTATGCCCCACTGCCCCTCCCATGGCCCCCCATGCCCTTTTGCCAAGTTGTGCTCCTCAACCCACTATGCTCCTCATGTCCCCATGTCAAGCCATACACTCCATCCACCCCCATGGCCCCACACGCCGCCGTGCAAAGCAGTGGCATTTCCAGGTTTTAAAAAAAATCCTTTTACATCAGCCCAATAAAATTGTTAATGATCCAGGGCATTTAAAGTTTCAATAGCTGAAACTACAATTGCTTGAAACCTCTTAATGTTGTATAAATAAACATTGTGAAATTGACAGCAGAGATCAGAGTGCCAGAGCTGTCAATCAAGCAATGCTTCTCTGAGGCTCAGATGTTTTAGTAGTTTAGTGGATGCCTGGACACTTAGCCAGGAATACATAATGAGACTTGGCTGAGACACCAGAAATCTATTAGTCTGTTGAATCACCTGATTTTATTTACACGAGATTAAGAGGTTTCAAGTGCTTGGAGTTTCAGCTTTGAAACAATAAAGGGCCTGGGTTTTTGACATTTTTATTGGACTGTAGTAAAAAGGAGTTTTTTTTAACATAGTGGAAAGTTATGCATCAATTACTGTTTTGCTTTATTCATTCATGGGATGTTGGTGTCACTGGCTAGGTCAGCATTTATTGCCCATCCCCAATTGTCCTTGTTCAGAGGGCAGTTTTTAAGAGTCAGCGACATTGCTGTGAGTCTGGAGTCACATGTAGGCCAGGTCAAGTAAGGACGGCAGATTTCCTTCGCTAAAGGACATTAGTGAACCAGATGTGTTTTTATGACAATCAGCAATGGTTTTGTGGTCATCATCAGACTTATTTTAATTCCAGATTTTTATTGAATTCATATTTCATCATCTTTGGTGGTGGGATTCATACCTGAGCATTACCCTGAGTCTGTAGAATACTAGTCCAGTGATGATACCACTATGCCACTGCCTTCCCAGCATTTTTTATACATTCTATTGTCACAATTGGGTTTGTTGGTTCTGTGCAGTGTTTAGTGGGTCAATGGGTATACAGTCCCAAAACTTGGCATGGGGGCATAAAGGGCCGTGAAGAGTAGGTGGAAGGGCATAGTTTAACATAAGGGACATAAGGGGCCATAAGGTTGTTTTCAGGTGCATACCTTGGCATGGGGAGCATGAAGGGCCATGGGAGTTAGGGGTCATGAGGTAGCATGGATGGACATGGGGAGTATGTGGGGCTGAGGGGATGTGAGGGCTGAGGGCTGGAGGGCCTTTCTGTTTTTTTTTTAAATGGGTCAAATTCTCATAGCACCGAAGCGAGAATTATGAACAGTCCTCCTCGATACCCAGCAGCCCATATGGCTGCCTCCAACATTTTGCCCGGGTCAGTTGGCCCGACTCCAGACAACACCTGGTTCCTCACAGTGAAAATCCTGTCCTTGCGGGCACTTTCTTCCATGACAGGCAGGCTGAGCGGGAATTTTCCTGACTCTCGGTACATGCCTCGAGGATGAAAATCTAAGCCTTTATATCCATGCTGTCACTGCTGTTTTCATTCCATTGTCCTTCATTTAGCTCACAAGCTGATTATGTGGCAATTTATCAAATGATATTGGGAAAGTCCATGTACACCACATCAACCGTGTTGTCATCATCAACCCTCTCTGTTATCCCATTAAAAAACTCAAATCAAGTTAGTTAAACATGATTTGCCCTTAATAAATCTATGCTGGCTTCCCACTACTGTTACGGACAGGAAGGAGTTTAAATTAACAGCCCCGGTTTCTACTCTTAGCACCTGTTTGTAAACAGAAAGGTTTTTTTTTTGATTTTTGATTCCCCCCTTTATAAGTGGAGGTGTATTTTCCCCAACCTCTCAATTTTGGAGTGATCCAATCCTCTATTAATAATCCTACAACAAATCCGAGATAAAGAAAAATCAGAGGGTTTGTTTATTTTATACATGCTCAAAACATGGGGAATGGGTATTGGCACGTAACCCCGCTGCATTTACACAATCAAAGAGGGATAAGGGAAAGAAAGGGGTACAAGGCAAAGACTAAAGACAAACTGAGAATCATTTTTTTCACATGAGTTCAGAGTCCAGAATCAAAAGTCCAATGGTGCATTCCTTCAGAGAGATTAGCAGGCTGAAGCTGATGTGGGGTGATCCACTTTTCCAGTAGTGCTGACTTTCACAATGGGAGAAGCATGTAGAGAGGAATTAGTTTTGTAGTAGGCACTGGTACAAAAAAGTCAGATGTTCCAGTAGATACTGTAGGTGAGGGCCAGGCAATTAAACCTGTACAGAGCTCTGATTTTGCTGCTGTTGTGTTGATGGAAGACTCCATACTGCCTTTGTTCAGCTCCATCAGTCAATATTACAGGTGCTAGCAGCTTGGAGGTGGGGGAGAGGGGTCATGTGATATAAATTCCATTTCTTCCCCTTGGTTTGGACAAAGTATGTATATTCCTGGTCTGGATTCTTGAGATGATTAATGTTTCATTCATTAATAATTTTAACAGAGATTACAGAGACCCTTTTTCCTCTCAGAAGTACTGTCTCCATTGGTCAAAGCTCTTCCTTAGAAATGTAAGGAGTTTTTATGCAATTCCTTCGAATTTGACTTCTGCAGTCACAGGGGACATTAGCAACTCTTTAGAGATAATGACGTCCCTGCTGTTTTCTGAAGGCTAGAAATTCCTTTTGTGTGAGTCGTAGCTGGTTGGACTTCAGTCAGTGTAAAGCTTTTGCCCATTTTTAAACAAATAATAATTTTATAAAATATCCAGGATGATATAGACATATATATTTTCCTTCATGTCTTCTGGGCATGACACGAGCAAGGTTAACCTGACTGGCCTATAGTTGTTGGGCTTATCCTTGCAGCCTTTTTTGAACAAAGGTGTAATGTTTTCAATTCTCTTGTCCTCTCCCGTCACTCCTCTACCTAAGAAAGATTGGAAGATATGGTCAGTGCCTCCACAATTTCCACCCTTACTTTCCTCAGTATCCTTGGATTTATCCCATCTGGCCTTGATGGTTTATCAACTTTAATTATAGTGACCATTTCTAACACTTTCAATTTGTCAATTTTCAGCCTGTCCAGTATCTCAATTACTTCCTCTTCCACTATGAATTTGGCAGCACCTGTGTCTGTCATTACTAAGGAAAGAATGTACTTATTTAATACCTCAGCCATTCTCTTTGCCTCCATTTGTAGATCACCTTTATGGTTCCTAATTGGCTCCACCTCTCCTCTTATTATCCTTTTACTATTTAAATGCCTATAGAAGACGTCTGTATTCTCTTTTATGTCAGCTATCAGTCTCATCTCATACAATCTTTTTGTCCCTCTTATTTTCTTCCCTACTTCCCTTCTGAATGTTCTATATTTGTCTTGATTTTCAATTGTATTATCAACTGACATATATCAAACGTAAGCTTTTTCTGATTCAACTTACTCTCTATCTCTTTCATCATCCAGGGAGCTCTGGCTTTGGTTGTCCCATCTTTTCCCATTGTGTGAATGTATCTCAACAGTATCCGAAGTATCTGACCTTTAAAGGAAGCCCATTGTTCCATTACAGTTTTGACTGCCAATCTTTGATTCAAATTTGTGCTAGATCCATTCTGCTTCAATTAAGTATTTTTGCTCCAGATTGCCTCTTGTCCTTTTCCAAAGCTAACCTAAGCTTACTGACATTTCATCCATTTGACCACCCTATTCTTCAGAACCAGTTCCAGCAATGCTTCCCTCCTTTGTATCTGATACTGATCAAAAAAATTCTCCTGAGCACAGTTAAGCAACTCTTCACCCTCTCTGCCCTTTACATCATTTCTATCCCAGTTTATATTAGGATAATTAAAGTCCTCATTATAACTACTCTATAGATTTTGCAGTTCTCTGTAATTTCCTTGCAAGTTTGCTCCTCTAAATCATTCCCACTAGTGAGTGGCCTATGGAATATAAGCAGTAGCATAATGGTACCTCCATTTCTTCTTAACTCTGACACAGGATTTTGCCATTTACCTCTGTAGGACACCCTTTCTCTCTAACATGTAATATTCTCTTAATTAATACTGTCACCTTTGTTCTTTATTTCCTTCACTATTTTTCCTGAACATCTATTATCCAGGAATACTTTGCACCCAGTCCTGCCCTTTTTTGAGCCAGTTCTCTATCATTGCCATGGCATCATACTCCCATGTGCCTATCAGCGCCTGCATCCCACTGCAAATCCTGGAACTCCCTCTCTAACAGCACTATGGATACATCAATGCCACACACACTGAAGCACTTCAAGAAGGCAGCTTACCACCATTACCTTCTTAAGGACAATTAGGGAATGGCAATAAATGCTGGCCTTGCCAATGACACCTACATCCCTTGAATGCACAGAGAGAAGATTGTCGTTCTGCAGTGCAGAGCTTGAGTATTGCTGAAAAAGAGACATGTCTAAGCTTTTCATCTTGCATTCATTAGGACACTCGCAAGAATAACAATATAATAGGGAAAACAACAATTGATACTATGTGAAGAGAGTGCTGATTGGTTGGCAAGTGGCATTGCCATGGAGACTGCACCACTGATGGTGACTGACAGGTAACTGCCAAGCATTGTTTGAAATTTAAGCCAGGCAACTTGAACCTGATTGGTCAAGGCATTGCCCTGAGGAATGAGTCAGTGAATGGCTGTCACTTATTTTGTTTAGCTGAAACAGGCGCAATATATGCACTTGTTCTTCCAGTACACACGTGCATATGGGCTGGCTAAGACACACACAAGTGATGTCTCTTTATCTTATCTATGACTGGATCAGTACACCACGGGCAGAATTTTGTCCTCGGATAGTGTGCGGGCCCCACCGGCTCGGCGCTGGGCAGTCAGCCGACCCCTGCCATCGAAACAGGGCCTGCCGCCATTTTGAGTGGGCAGGCCAATTAAGGCTGCCCGACAGGAAGCGCTATGCCACACAAGATGGGAAATGTTAATAAAAACACATAAAATTTTGTAAATATTTAAAAAACGGACATGAAACTTCATCCCTCTAGTGGATGAAGTTTCATGAATAATCTGGAGTCTGCTGGGGCTCCTGGCCTGCCCACCAGCCTTAAGCTTGGACGGGCAGGTCTTTAATTATCTTAACAAGCCTGTCAATGGCCTCAGTTGGCCGTTGACAGGTCAGCAAGTGGACAGCTGATTTCGCTGTTTTCCCACCTTCCTAAAAATTTGAAGGGACCGGGATGATGTTGGGGATTCCTCCCAACGTCATCCCGTGTCATTTTCCCCTCGCTGAGCGGGCCCCGTCCCCAAATAGCCGAGGGGAAAATCCTGCCCCATGAATTGGCCAAATGGTTGGGTGAATTTTAGTGCCAGTTTTGTCCAAGTTTTCCACATACATGGTGAAGGTCTCCTTCACATTTGTGAAAGCCACATAGGACTTGCATGTCGATAGCAATGCCGTCTCCATATGCTCATTTGACTTTGCTAACCTATTCACCAATGTTTCACTTAAGGAAGTCATAGATGTTTGTGCTGTAACACTATAGTATAGCGATCTAGACCGCCACCATTACATGAATCAGCACTCAATGAACTTGGCAACTCGCACAGTTGAGTTCAATTTAATGACACCATGTATACCCAAATAGATTGTATTGCCATGGGATCCCTCTAGGCAGCTCCTGCAAACATCGTTGTTGGGTTTCATGAGAAATGTGATATTGATGGAATGACACCTAACCTCCTGCCACTCCCATATTTCCAATGAGTGGATGATACGTTTGCTATATTTAAATCCGCAGCTACATGTAACAATTTCCTTACATGTCTTAATGGGCTCCATCCTGTGCTCAAATTTACCTTTGAAATGGAGCAGTCAAATGAACTCCTTTTCCTCCTTGATGTACTAGTTGAGAAATCTGCTGGGGGATTCTCTACCACAGTTTACCCCAAGCCTACCTTCACTAGTCAATATACACATTGGGACTCTTACCGTTCCACATGCTATAAGATTGGTTTCGTCGGCAACCTTGTAAATAGGGCCCGAGCCATTTGCTCACCATGCAAGCTTGATGCTGAAATAGGCATCATAGTCATCCTGCAGGATAATGGCTACCCTGATCAGATCATTTCACTCTGTATAGCATGCAAACTCATGAACAGGACTAAGGCTGTCACTTTTGGCCCTGAAAAGTGCCCAGTCTACCTCAGATTACCCAGAAAGGGCAAGGTATCTCAAAAATTTGAGAAACAGGTGAAGCTAGCTGTTTCACGCTGCTACTATGCAGTAGCAACACAAGTGGTATTCGCCACTAACAGGATGCTGCCGTCAAGCCAAAAAGACGTCCTGCCTATCACAAAAATGAGTAATGTGGTATATGAATTTCAGTACTAGTGTGATACTAGGTGTGTAGGCTGTATGTCGCAAAGACTGGTGGATCGTATCAAACCACATGTACCAGCTGCTTGTTGCAAAGAGCTGGGTATAGACCATACCCAACCAGCCTGTGCTTGCAAAACTCAAAACACAATGTCAAATATTAGATGTGAGTCCACGATTGGACATTTCCTAAATAATCCTCAGTGTGTTAAGAATTACACTGACAACAATTTAAGATCATCAGTCGGGCTCTCAGTGTGGTGTACTTGTGTGTATTGGAAGCTACATATATTAAAACACAGGGCTCTGTTCTTTCCAGACAGAAAGAACATGTACACACATTGCACCTGTTTCAGCTAAAGAAAATAAGTGATGGCCATTTTCTGACTCATTCCTCAGAGCAATGCCATGACCAATCAAGGTCAAGCTGCTTGGTTTAAATTTCAGGCAATGCTTGGCAGATAACTGTCATCCATCATCAGTGGCGGATTCTCCATGGCAATGCCACTTGCCAGCCAATCAGCACTCTCTTGCATGTACAATATAATTTGTTGTTTACCCTCCTGTATTGGTATTCTTGCAAGTGTCCTGATGAATGTAAGATGAAAAGCTTATTCATGTCTCATCCCATAAACAGAAAAGAAATTAATAAACAATCACTCTATTTTTTGGTTCCTTGAGCAAAACACTTGGAAAACTTCCCTCCTGTTCTTTGAATTATACCAGAAAGGCAGACTTAAACATGTCATCTGAAAGATAGCACCTTCAACAATCAGCACAGAGGAATATCATATGAACATGTTGCATATTTGTCTGCTTACATCACCAAACCCTCGTTTCTAGTTTATAACACTGAGAACCTAGAAATAACTGTTGTTGAAAGCGGACAAACACTTGACCTGTTCATTTAACATTCCCATGTCCACTATTTTAACCTAGGTGTTAATTGCTTCTGTTTAAATGAATCAATTCTTCGATTAAAATAGTCAAACCTGTTAAGTTTTTGTCTGCTGATACTACTAACAGTCATTTTGATCTCTTTTAAAATAATACCATAAAATTTGTCCACCTTCTTGCAGAATATCTTGTGGCTTAAACATTATCATGTAAACAATCAGCAGATTTTTTCTTAGACTGCCTAATATAAAAAGGCAGGGAGAACAACATTTACAACCCTCCAGGCACCTTAAGATCAAAATACCAGAAGTTATCTGCGTGTATAAATGATAAAAGTGCCAGTGATGATGGTACTTCTTATGGAGAATGTGCAAGCAGCACAAACCTCCCAGAGACAGACATTGCTCATAAATATCTTGTCGCTAACTTATTTTATACTAACTTGCTGAACACAAAAATCTATAAATCTTTCATGTTGCTACTGGCAACAAAATGACAATATGCAGAATAAAAACATGATACATCAATTTCAGAACAATTGAACCTAGACTATCGATTAAACAACCTAAGGGATAGTACCATTCAGTATCAATCTATTTTTGCTTCTCTTTGTTGTACAAACTCCAGTACAGCACAAAAAATCTAAGGCTATAGGTAATTTTCTGCACGTTATTAATATTATAGAGTCCTATGTTTTACTTTTGGATAAAATGATGCGATAGCTCTGTTTAAAACTTTTTAAGAAGGCACATCTGTGTGAGGCAAAGCTCATGTAAAACAGATGTGATTAAATTTAAAGTTTCTGTTTAACACATTGCAAAAAAAATAAACAAAAATTGCAGCTCAATGGGGCCCTGATTCAGACTTTTGGTAATTTTTATACCCAGTCACCACCATGTGGCTGAGTTAGTTTGGGTACTGCACCCCCCACCAACCAGAAAGATACTGGGGTTTAGGAGTTTAAATTATGAGCTTATATTACATAAGCTTGGTATGTATTCCTTGAGCATAGAAGATTTCAGGGTGATTTGATCGAGGTGTCTAAAATGTTAAATTTATCTGATAGGTAGATACAGATAAATCATTTCTTCTGGCGGGTGAATCAAGAACCAGAATACATAAACTTAAAATTACAGCTCCGTTAGTCAGGAGCACTTGTTCACACAAAGAATAGTAGAAATCTGAAATTCTCTGCCCCAAAAGGCAGATGTTGGGACACTTGGAGCCTTCAAGACTGAGATCCACAGATTTTTTTGTTAAGGGTATCGAGGGATAAGAAGCAAAGGTGAATCAATGGATTTGAGATGCAGATCAGGCTCAAGAGGCTGGATAAGCTACTCCTGTTCCTAACACTCAGACCAGTCCTTAATAATGCTGACAGACTAAATACTTCTGGTTCAGGATTGGCAGCAAGACTTTTGTGCTAATAGCAAACAGCACTATATCCTTCAAATCAGGTGAGTGTTCTTTTGGTGGTAACCTGGCAGGGGCAGATGCCTCAGTGTTTGATGAAGTGTCTGCCTCAATAATGTTAATGATCTGCGCTGGTTATGATGTCATGTCTTGCTTTGTACAACTCAGCTTTGGAAGCTGGAAGCAGAAGACAGCTCCACTATTTCACATTCACCTCCATGACGGTGAACAGCTTTGGTAGACTGTGACGCTGATGTGAGCAGTATTGGTTTAACCACAAGTGGAAAAGGATCAGATAAAATGGCCAGAGGCTAATCATTTCTGCAGGCAACAGAATGAGAAAGGAATTAAGTGTGTCTTACTTTGTTACTACCAGCATGAGGTGCTGACTCACTTCTTGTCTGAAGGTGGTACACCAAGAAATACAGGTAACCCCTTCAGCTTCCTGCTTGCTCCCAAATCCTAAAATATTCATCTATCCTTTTCAAAAAGATGAAAGGCTGAATGAATATGGTCAGGAATCAAATTGAAGTCTTCCAGCTTACAGCCCAGCATTCAAGCTATCCAGCAGCCAGATTGAGAGGGAGGGTTCATTCGAATAATGCTTTGAGCAACCTCAAACCCCACATAAACTATAAGTTCCATCTCATTTTGTTGAACAAGCAGGGTTGTAGCCAAAAGGAAGAACTGTTGTGCGTTATGTCAAACACATTGGAACTTTCAATAGACCTGTCAAAATCAACTGTCAGAAGCACCTGTCAAAGGCAACTATCAAAAGAAGCTGTCAAGCTGCCAAGGCATTTAAAAGTCCTGCACTTTAAACCTTTGAAATGAATTTAAAAAAATAGCTTTTTCTATTGACTTAAGGCTCAGGGCTTCCATTACTGGATTAGCACTGCATGACTGATTTCACAACCATCATTATCACAGTAGGGTCCCTGCTATTTCACAGTTTGACAGCTACAAATGATTATAGACTCTTTGATGTGGGACTATGGGAATCATGGGGAAAACTCGCCGCTGATTGGAGTCATACCTAGCACAAAGGATGATGGTTGTAGTTGTTGGAGGTCAGTCATCTTAGCTTCAGTTTGCTGACGATTGCACAATGTTCAGCACCATTCGCGACAGCTCAGATATTGAAGCAGTCTATGTCCAAAAGCAGCAAGACCTGGACAACATTCAGGCTTGGGCTGACAAGTGGCAAGTAACATTCACACCACTCAAGTGTAAGGTAATGACCATCTCCAACCAGAGAGAATCCAACCATCGCCCTTTGATGTTTAATGGCATTACCATCAGTGAATCCCCCACTATCAACATCCTGGGGGTTATCATTGACTAGAAATTGAACTGGACTAGCTATGTAAATACTGTGGCTACAAGACCAGGACAGAGGCTAGGAATAATGCAATAAGTAACCCACCTCCTGACTCCCCAAAGCATGTCTATCATCTACAAGGCACAAGATGGGAGTGTGGTGGAATACTCCCCACTTGCCTGGATGAGTGCAGCTCGCACAACACTCAAAAAGCTTGACACCATCCAGGACAAATGGAGCCTGCTTGATTGGTACCACATCCACAAACATTCACTCCCTCCACCACCAACGCATAGCAGCAGCAGTGTGTAACTTCTACAAGATGCACTGCAGGAATTCACCAAGGCTCCTTCGACAGCACCTTCCAAACTCATGAACACTAACATCTAGAAGGCCAAGGGCAGCAGATAGATGGGAAACCACCACCTGGAAGTTCCCCTCCAAGTCATTCACCATCCTGACTTGGAAATATATCGCTGTTCCTTTACTGTAGCTGGGTCAAAATCCTGGGACTCCCTCCCTGACAGCACTGTGGGTGTACCCACACCACATGTACTGCAGTGGTTCACCACCATCTTCTCAAGGGCAACTAGGGTTGGGCAATAAATGCTGGCCCAGCCAGTAAAGCCCACATCCCATGAATTAATAAAAAAAACTATGAATTCCAATGCTTGTTGTTGTAAGGGTTTGTGCACTTGAATTAAATGTTTATTGTTATAAGGCTTCATTTAGTTGAAGGAATATAAATAGAGTAACTGGGTTTTTATGAATGAGTGTGCTTTTTTCAATATAGTGAAGTCTGAAAAAGATACTTGGAACTTTATTTTATCTCATCTCTTCATGGATCCTAAGGTCTGCCCATGGTGGATACAGGGTGAGTTGACATGGTGGGTGGAAGGGCAAAGGGTTATGGTTGGGGAGCATGGTTGGTATGCGTTGCCATTATGTTGGCATAGGGGCTATAAAGGGCCATTGGGATGGGTGGAGGGGCATAGGTTGCCAAAGGGGCTATAAATTGGGAGAGCTTGACTGTAGAGTACCTGCTATTTCACAGTTTGACAGTCACAAGTGATTATAGATTCTTTGATGTGGGAATATGAATGCCAATGCATGTTGTTATAAGGGATTGTGTACTTGAATGAAATGTTTGTTGTTAAAAGGGTTTATTTAGTTGAAAGAGTGTAAATGTAGTAACTGGGACAGACAGACTAGGGAAGCAACAACATGACACAGTCATACTCACCTCATCATACCTTACAAACAATGTCCCAGACACAACCATCCCCATTCCTGGCATAGTGGTATACATTTGGGAGGGAGTTACCCTGGGAGTCTTCAACATTGACTCCATAAAGTCTGATGGCATCAGGTCAAACATGGGCAAGGAAACATCCCAATGGTTACCACCTAATCTGCCCCCATCCTCAGCTGATGAATCAGTACTTTTCCATATTGAACACCACTTGGAGGAAGCACTGAGGGTGGCAAGGCCAGAAGGTGTTCTCTGGGTGGTGAGGGAACCAACTAGAGGGAAAAGTTACTTGATCTCATCCTCACCAATCTATCTGTTGCTGAGGCATATGTCATGACAGTATAGGTAGGAATGACCACAGTCCTTGTGAGGCTAAGTTCCATCTTAACATTGAGGATACTCTCCATCGTGTGGTGAGGCACTACAGCCATGCTAAATGGGATAGATTTCAAACAGACCTAGCAACTCAAAACTGGGCATCCATATGGTGCTGCGGGCCATCCACAGCAGCAGAATTGTACTCAAACACTATCTGTAACCTCATGGCCTGGCATAACCCCCACTCCACCATTACCATCAAGCTAGGGGGTCAATCCTGGTTCAATGAAGAGTGCAGGGGCATGCCAGGAGCAGCACAAGGCATACCTAAAAATGAGGAGTTAACCTGGTGAAGCTATAGCACTGAACTACTTAACATTAAGCAGCAAGTGATGGAGAGAGCTAAGCGATCCCACAACCAATGGATCAGATCGAAGCTCTGCAGTCCTGCCTCATTCAGTCATGAATGGTGATGGATGATTAAACAACTAGCAGGATCAGGAGGCTCCATGAATATCTCCATCCTCAATGAGCCCAGAACATCAGTGCAAAGAACAAAGCTGAAGCAGTTGCAACACTTTTCAGTCAGAAGCACTGAGTGGATGATCCATTTGGCGCCCTGCTGAGGTCCCCAGCATCATAGATGCCAGCCTTCAGCCAATTCGATTAACTCCATGTGATATCAAGAAATGACTGAAGGTGCTGGAAAGGCTATGGGCTCTGTCAATATTCTGGCCATAGTACTGAAGGCTTGTGCTCCAGAACTTGGCGCACTCCTAGCCAAGCTGTTCCAGTACCTGTGGAAATTTGTCCAGGTATGTCCTGTACACAAAAAACAGGACAAATCCAACAAGGCCAATTGCCGCCCCATCAGTCTATTCTCAATCATCAATAAAGTGATGGAAGGTGTCGTTGACCGTGCTATCAAGTGGCACTTACTTAGTAATAACCTGCTCACTGAAGCTCAGTTTGGGTTCTGCCAGGGCCACCCAGCTCCTGACCTCATTATTTCATTACAGTCTTGGTTCAACCATGGACATAAGAACTGAACCCCCGGGGTGAGGTGAAAGTGACTGCCTAGACATCAAGGCAGCATTTGACTGAGACTGGTATCAAGCAGCCCTAGCAAATCTGGAGTTGAGAATAAGGTTGAAATTCTCCACTGGTTGGAGTCATGCCTAGCACAAAGGAAGATGGTTGTGGTTGTTGGAGGTCAGTCATCTCAGTCCCAGGACATCAGTGCAGGAGTTCCTCAGGGTAGTGTCCTAGGCCCAACCATCTTCAGCTGCTTCATCAATGTCATTCCCTCCATCATAAAGGTGGAAGTGGGGATGTTTGCTGATGATTGTACAAAGCTCAGCACCACTTGCAACTCCTTAGATACTGAAGCAGTCCGTTCCCATATGCAGCAAGATTAGGCCAACATTCAGGCTTGCGCTGACAAGTGGCAAGTAGCATTCATGCCACACAAGTGCAAGGCAATGACCATCTCCAACAAGGGAACATAAGAAAAAGGAACAGGAGTAGACCACTCAGCCCCTCAAGCCTGCTCCGCCATTCAATTAGATCATGGCTGATCTTCTTGTGTTTAGATTTCCACATTCCCATCCAGCCCCAATAACCTTTGATTTCCTTGCTGAACAAGAATCTATCTATCTCTGCCTTAAAAATATTCAATGACCCCGCCTCCACCACCTTCTGAGGCAGAGAATTCCAAAGTTGCACAACCCTCTGAGAGAAAAAATTTCTCCTCATCTCTGTCCTAAAAGGGCGACCCCTAATTTTAAAACAGTGTCCCCTAACTCTGGACCCACCCACAAGAGGAAACATCCTTTCGATGTCCACCTTGTCAAGGCCGTTCAGGATCTTGTAGACTTCAATCAAATCACCCCGCAGTCTTCTAAGCTCCCGTGGAAACAAGCCCAGTCTGTCCAACCTTTCCTAATAAGACAACACATTCATTCCAAGTATCAACCTAGTAAACCTCCTTTGAAATGCCTCCAATGCATTTACATCTTTACTTAAATAAGGAGACCAAAACTGCACACAGTATTCGAGATGCAGTCTCACCAATGCCCTGTATAATTGAAGAATGACATCCTTACTTTTATGTTCAATCCCTTTCATAATAAAGGATAGAGAATAAAGAGAATCTAACCATCTTCAACAGCACCTTCCAAACTCGCAAGCCCTACCAACTAGAAGGACATGGGCAGCAGATAAACGGGAACACCACCATCTGCAAGTTCCCCTCCAAGCCACACAACATCATGACTTGGAAATATATCGCTGTTACTTCACTGTCGCTGGGTTAAAATCCTGGAACTCCCTCCCTAATAGCACTGTGGGTGTGCCTACACTACATGGACTGCAGCAGTTCAAGAAGGCAGCTCACCACCACCTTCTCAAGGGTAATTAGAAATGGGCAATAAATTCTGCCTAGCCAGCGACATCCACATCCCATGAACGGATAAAAAACAGTGGCCATGGGGGGCATAGGTTGGCGTGGAGCATATTGGCGTTATGGGGATGTGGGTGGGGGGGTCAAGAGGTGGCATGATTTGGCATGGATGGGTGTATGGTGAATGTGCGGGGATGTGCTGATAGGGTGAGGACTGATGGTTGGAAGGATGTTTCATATTTTAATCTTAATTTTTAAACTTTGAACACTGTGCTGGAGCCCTGAGGCAGGCATTCCAACCAGCTGCCTTCAAACCTGGCATCCTCCTCAGTTCATCCCAGGTTGCCTGCCCCTTCTTCTAATCCAGCCTGTCGCCCAGACCACAAATCTGCTGTCCGGGCAGCCATTTTTAAAGGTCAGGTTCATAGACAGGAACTGTCCTGTCTTTGTGCACCCAACTGGGGAGCAAAAATTTGGGTCTGTTTCTTATGGGAGTCAAGTATCTCATTTCCTCTGGCTAATAACTAATTGCATTTAGGTGGCACCTTTAACATAAGAAATAGCCCAAGGCACTTCAAAAATAGATTTAAGGAAAACATTTGCTGAGTCAGAAATGATAGATTATATATAGACATTTGGTCAAAGAGGTGAGTGGGGAGATTTTTTAAAAATGGGGAGGGTTAGAGGCTGAAAGGAAACAAATCCTGTATAGTCGTAATGAGGCTCCACGCTACCTTTACTTTCCTATTTTATGAATTTTATGCTGAGAGTGGAGTCCTCTTGGCCATTTAACAGCTGTAAGGCTCCCCCACCCACACCCTTGCCTGCTATCCCACCCCTGGGGATCCATAAAACTTAGCCCAAAATATCTGAAACCCATCCAGGAGAAATTATTTTTGCTTTAAAAAGTTCCAAAATGTCTGAAATTCCAAATATTGCTGAAAATCCAATGTTTCTGCGATTGGAACATATTCTTAGACTTCACTAGATAGCTGCCTTTTGCATTCATTTTCCTCTTCTACAGCTTCTACATTCACTGCTCCTGAGTTACTCCTGAGTCTGCGTTCTCTTTATCAGCTCTGGCCTTTTCTTTCCTGTGATTGGAAGACTAGAATTATGGAGTGTAGTTGGGATTGGCAGTAATTAGGGTTATCATTTCGCACAGTCTCCTGGAGGAGCTTACTTTATCAGTTTTGGGGGTGGGGTAACAATCAGAGATGAATTTCTCAGAACTCGTTTCTAGATAGGCCTCTGGTTTTCTTTCATTTCTTTTGGTTCTCCTCAGAGATTGCAGGACTGTGCTGATGGATCATATAGGCTGCACCATGTCTGCAGGGATGGACTGGTTGGACTGCCTTGTCCTTTATTGTAATTGTCAGCAAGTAATTTGGCTGTAACTTTTAATTCCATACAATGTCCTATTAAAACATCAATTTGTTTGGTTGCTGAACCCCATAATTCTTTCACTCTTTTCCAAGTGAAATATTCTAGCCAAGTACTGCAATGCTGATCCTTACAAACCTCCAATTACTGGCCTAACTACAACTTACTATTTGTCTCCCATTGCCTTTAATATTCTTCCTTGTAAAAACCGATCTAACTCTCTGTCAACCATTAGGTTGGATGGACAGCGAAAAATTTAAGTTAATAACCATGTTAATGGCCTTAACAGGCCTTTTAATTGTTGGCAGGGGCGCCGCTGACTATGGCGTGCTCTTACCGACCGAAAAATCGCACGACTGCCCACTGACGTCAGGACGCTCGCCCAAAGTCAACATGTATCATTTTACGCTTGAGCAGGCTGGGCGCATGCCACCTCTCCCCCCACCCCCACACCAAGCTAAAAATTCTGCCCATAGTTTTTCATAAACCTCATGTGAAAGTCAACCCAACTTTTTCAGGGATCAAAGGCCAAAAATTTCAGAATCAAAGTATAATCTCTACAATCATATCAAAAACCTCAATTCATTACTCATTACACATACAATAATTCATTCAGTTCATAGATGTCAATTAAGGCAGGAAAAATTTGGATTGATTTTGATTTTTGGGGGGATTGGAGAAGAGTAATAAATAGCGCATATGGAAACAGGATGTAGGGACCAACTTCCAATCACTTGTGGTGATTGTTGCTTTAAGGCCAGGCCTACTGAGTAAGGGTCACATGGTCAGAATAGCCAATCAACACCGAGCTCAAGGAAACTCATAAAGGGGTCGAGCTTTCCTAGCCTGGGGGTTGTATTGCAGCCTTGCTAGAAGCAGGCAGCTAATCCAACAGCTTTAAATAAAGTTTGCCTCTCAGTAATACATCTCTACAAACTTTAAATAAACGAACCCCTGTTTTCTTGTGTTATCAATCATCACCCTCAGTCTTCCTGGAGAGGGGAGGGGAGGCTCAGGCTTTGCAAATTGAGCCCTTGTAAATGCCAGCTCAGTGCAATCCCCCTGCACCAAGGCTTGGGTCAAGGGCTGGGAACCATCAGCGTGAAATTTTTCAATAGTGTGGCCATTCCCTTCCCTGAGCCCCAAGCAGCATTGAAACCGCAGGTCCAGCCGATGCTGCTGCTTCCTCTCCAGGGGTGTGGGGGTTAGGGGAGGGTCCTTAATAAAAACAGAGAGAGAGAGAGAGAGAGAGATACAATAAATGGCTGGTATTGGCACCCCTCCCCATCACCTTGTGGATTCTTTTGAGAGCCATGTTAGGTGTGCTGAACTGATGTGTTTTAGTTGATAGTAAGTCCCTTGAAAACAATACCTGTGCAAAGATCTGACCCCTTAGCTTTTTGCCTCAAAAATGGGTCTTAAAAATTTGACTTTAAAGAAAGGCTAGAGTGAAGAAAAGCCATGGAGAAAAACCTTACCCTTACTAGCAAGCTTTGACCACGAGGAAGTCCTGGATCAACCCAAGAAATGGCAGAACTGGAGTCATAGGTTTACCTGGTGCAGAACTGCTTCAGGACTGCAGAGAAGCCTAGCAAGGAACAGGTCAGTACCCTTCCATATGCCATAGACAATAGTGCAGAGGATATAATGGTCAGACAGGGCAGAAAAGAAGAGACAACGACATGTGTGATGTGCCTGCATGTCTTTGTAGAAACATAGGGCAGAATTTTTCATCCCGTGGGCCAACTTGAATGGGAGTGAAATAGTGCGTGACAACGTCGGGCAAGCGTCCTGATGTCATTGCGCGCTCTTGCGATCTTTTGGTTGGCAGGCATGCGCGAAAGATGGCAGCACGCTCACCGACAGTTAAGAGCCTTGTTAAGGCCCTTAAGTAATTAATTAAGCTGCATTTTTCGCTGCCTACTTAACCATTCGGTTGGAGGATGGACAAATAGGCCAGACGGCCTATTCATTTTCAATGAAATCTCATCCACAGGCAGGATGAGGTTTCCAATGCTTACTGAAAAAACAATAAAAACATTTTAACATCCTTTTTTACATGTGACTGAATCACATCTGGGGACATGTTTATCTCATACGTAAAAAGCTTATTTTTCATTTTAACATTCGTCAGCACCCTGAGGCAGCTTTATGCCTTCAGGGAGCTGTCAATGTGCGCTCTCCCATGTATGCATACACCTCAGCATTCGCCCTCCTTCAGACCCCCAACCCGGCAGCGCTGAGGCTTTTAGCACGTCTTTCATGCTGGCTGGCTGTTAATTGGCCAGCCAGCCTGAAATTGCAGTCAGAGCCTGATCGCGGGCGGCAGTCAGTCTCACGGACTTTCTCAGGCCCACCCGCCACACCTACTTGACGAGGGGAAAGTCCTCTCCATAGAAATATAGAAAATAGAAGCAGGAGTAGGTCATTTGGCCCTTCGACCCAGCTTCGCTTTTCAGTATGATCATGGTTGATTCTCCATATAAACACCATACTCCTGCTCTCCCCCCATACCCCTTGATGCCTTTAGTGTCTAGAAATCTATTTCCTACTTAACTCTATTTAGACACAGCCTTCTGTGGTAGAGAATTCCACAGATTCATCACCCTCTGAATGAAGAAGTTTCTCCTCATCTCAGTCCTAAATGGTCTATCCTGTATCCGGAGATTGTGACCCCTTGTCCTAGACCCCTCCACCCATGCCAGGCAGAGGAAATAGCATAGAGAAAAAAAAACTGCGGATGCTGGAAATCCAAAACAAAAACAGAAATACCTGGAAAAACTCAGCAGGTCTGGCAGCATCGGCGGAGAAGAACAAAGTTGATGTTTCGACTCTCTTGACCCTTCAACAGAACTAAGTAAAAATAGGAGAGGGTGAAATATAAGCTGGTTTAAGGTGGGGGAGTGGGGGGAGAAGTGGAGGGGGGAGGTGGTGGTGATTGTAGGGACAAGCAAGCAGTGATAGAGGACCAGATAACCAAAAGATGTCACAGACAAAAGAACAAAGAGGTGTTGAAGGTGGTGATATTATCTAAAAGAATGTGCTAAGTAAGAATGGATAGCAGGACACGTAAGGTACAGATAGCTCTAGTGGGGGTGGGGTGAAATAAGACTAAAAGAGCATAAAAGGTATAGATTTAAAAATAATGGAAATAGGTGGGAAAAGAAAAATCTATATAAATTATTGGAAAAAACAAAATGGAGGGGGATGAAACGGAAAGAGGGTGGGGATGGAGGAGTGAGTTTAAGATCTAAAGTTGTTGAACTCAATATTCAGTCTGGAAGGCTGTAAAGTGCCTAGTCGGAAGATGAGGTGCTGTTCCTCCAGTTTGCGTTGGGCTACACTGGAACAATGCAGCAAGCCAAGGACAGACATGTGGCAAGAGAGCAGGGTGGAGTGTTAAAATGGCAAGCGACAGGGAGGTCTGGGTCATTCTTGCGGACAGACCGAAGGTGTTCTGCAAAGCGGTCACCCAGTCTGCGGTTGGTTTCTCCAATGTAGAGAAAACCGCATTGGGAGCAACGAATGCAATAGATTAAGTTGAGGGAAATGCAAGTGAAATGCAGCATTTCATTTGCATTTCCCCCAACTTAGTCTACTGCGTTCGTTGCTCCCAATGCAGTTTCCTCTACATTGGAGAGACCAAATGCAGACTGGGTGACCGCTTTGCAGAACACCTTTAGTCTGTCCGCAAGCATTACCCAGACCTCCCTGTCACTTGCCATTTTAACACTCCACCCCGCTCTCTTGCCCACATGTCTGTCCTTGGCTTGCTGCATTGTCCCAGAGGAAATATCATCCCTGCATCCAGTCCACCCAGCCCTGTCAGAGTTTTATGTATTGCAGTGAGATCCCCTCTCATTCTTCTAAACTTAGAATACAGGCCTAGTCGGCTCAATCTCTCCTCATATGACAATCCTGTCATCTCAGGAATTAGTCTGGTGAACCTTCGCCACAATCCCCCTATAGCAAGCATAAAAGCAAAATACTGCGGATGCTGGAAATCTAGTAATATCCTTTCTTAGGTAAGGAGACCAAAACTGCACACAATACTCCAGGCGTGGTCTCACTGTATAGCTGCAGTAAGACATCCTTGCTCCTGTACTCAAGTCCTCTTGCAACAAAAGCCAACTTGCCACTTGCCTTCTTAACTGCTTCATGCTTCTGCATGCTTGCTTTCAGCGATTGGCGTACAAGGACACCCAGGACCCTTTATACATCAACATTTCCCAATCTATTGCCATTTAAATAATACTCTGCCATTCTGTTTTTCCTACAAAAATGGATAACTTCACACTTATCCATGTTATACTGCATCTGCCATGTGTTTGCCCACTGGCTCAACTTGTCTCAATTGCCTTGAAGCCTCTTTACATCGTCTTCACTACTCACATTCCCACCTAGTTTTGTGTCATCAGCAAACTTGGAAAGATTACATTTGGTTCTCTCATCCAAACCATTGATATTAATTGTGAATAGCTGGGGCCCAAGCATTGATCCCTGCAAGTACCCCACTAGTCACCGCCTGCCATTCTGAAAAAGACCCATTTATTCATACTTTCTGTTTCCTGTCTGCCAAATAATTATCAATTCATGCCAATATATTACCCCAATTCCATGGTGCTTTAATTTTGCACACTAACCTCTTATGTGGAACTTCATCAAAAGCTTTCTGAAAATCCAAATGCACCACATTCACTGGTTCTTCTTTATCTATTCTGCTAGCTACATCCTCAGAAAACTCCAGCAGGAAAGATGCTCAGCAGAGCAAGGATTAATGTGGGACTGGAGAAAAGCACCACCCATGGTATAATGTATAGAGATGCATGTTAATAGACTGACAAAACAGTCTAGAGAGAACACTCTGGAACCAACCTGCATGGAGGTAACAGCACCATGCATGACAGTAACCTGGGATCTGTAACTGGTTAAACGTTAACAATAAATGGTTCATGATTAAATATACAAGTTTCAAGATCTCATCCTTGAGACGCCAAGGTAGACCATGTTACAACATGGTTGGCAGCCGTGGGAGCTTCTAAAAGATATCAAATCAGAGATAGTACCATAATCCGACATGGTGATATGCGGTGATATGAAATGTGGCAGCTAAATGCATGAACCCAGAATAGCATCCCAAGGTATGAAAACTACAAGCAACTGAAGCTTAACTAGAGAGACATGGACCCAAGAAGGTAACTTGAAGAAAAAGTTAAAGAAGCTTCACTACAGACTTGGATTGAGCGGAAGTCCATTACAGATAATTACAAAAACCTGAAGGACACAGTTGACGAGATGGTGAGTAAAGTGATAAAGAAGAAGTTGTACTTGCATCATAGAATAGGTGGCGGTCCCAGGGCTCAGCAGATTGCAGCAGTGGTAGCCATACTGCACTGAAGTTAAAAAAAAAAATCGACTGGCAAAGTCGAGAGAAACCTGCAGGGGCACAATAAAAAAAAGGAAAAGGCTGCAGAGTTTAAAAAACTCCCTCCATGACTAGCCGAGGTGACAGAAAGAAGTGCTGTAGCTTTAAGTTTAAAAATAAAGCACACCCACCGAAACTCCCAAAGTTCAAAGGTCCTGAAGAGAAAGAAAAAGGAAAGAAGCGCAGAGAAACAAAATGTTCCTACCTTGGATTTTAAAAAGTTTAGCGAAAGAAGCCCCACAATCACTGAGAGCCTACCAAAATTGGGAAAACACAGAGACAGAGAAACTGGCAGCAGCAGAGACAGCCTGAGTAAAAAAATGGTTACTGCACTGATAGTCTTAAAGCAGTAATGACACTTAACTGTTACTAAAAGAAAAACCAAATGGCCATGGGCAGAAAATTAGAAGAGGCAGGTGCATTTTGGATGAGGAAATTGCTACACCAGACACAAGAAAGGTCTTGCAAACTTCCAATAAAGCGCCAAGGATAACAAGAGACCCCAGAGAGACGGCAACTCTACGGAGGGCAACAAGAGACCCCAAAGAGAAGGAAAATCTGCTGAGGGCAACAAGAAAGCCCAGAAAAAAAACAACTCCACCAGGGGCAACAAGAGACCTCAGTAAGAAGGCAACTCCGCTGAGGGCAACAAGAGACTTCAGGGAAAGAGCAACTCCACTGAGGATGTTATATTCTTCTATTGGGTCGCTTTGCTCACCAACACGGTTACACACCTATCTACCAGCGGGTGGGTTGGCAACAATATACTGCAGGCACAAAGACCAATATAAGGTGAAGCACATGCTATTTATTTACACAGGTAACAGAGAACTAACATGATGTGTGCTTCTCCAAACAGACCCTACTCTAAACTACTCATTAACATTGTAGCTTGTGCTACACAAACATTGGGTAATACAGTCATGAGGTCATTTTGCTCACATTCTCTTAAAGGTGTATTGCACCTTAGATTATCATAGAGGGCAAAAAGAGACCCCAGAAAGAGGGAAACCTGCTGAGCCGAACAAGAGGCCCAAAAGAAAGGGGAACTCTGCTGAGGACAACAAGAGACCCTAGAGAGAGGACAACTCTACCGAGGGCAACAAGAGACCCCAAAGAGAGGGCAACTCTGCTGAGGGCAACAAGAGGCCCAAGAGAGATGGCAACTCTGCTAAGGGCAACTCGCAATAAAGTGCCAAGGGTAACAAAATACCGAAGAGAGAGGGCAACAAAAGACCTCAGAGAGAAGACAGCAAGACACCAGAGTGAGGCCAACAAAAGTCTTCAGAGCAAGAGCAAGAGAAAACCCCATAGAGAGGGAGTCAAACAAACCCAGAACAAGGTACACAGATGGCAGTATGGAGTGAGCAGATGGTTGTGCATGAAGGAAAGCTGTCTGAGGTAACTCAAAAGAAGCAAACTGTGCAAAAAGTAATTGAAGCTGTTCTACAGGGAAATGTTTGCATTAGAGCTGAACTAGAAGATTTGAAGGGCAAGATTCAAGCTGAGTATATGCCTTTAAAAGTGGACGATAAACTGAAGTCTTCAATGAATTAAACTGTTCTAAACAAACAAATTTCAAAGATGAAACAAAGATACCAGGAGGCGATAATGACCCTTAATCCCTTAGGTCAAAGTTTATTCTTCTGGAAAATTATGGAGAAGGAAAATGAATTTAACGTCACTCTGAACAAACTGAAGAACCAGTTGGTAGAAAAAACCCAGCAATGTTCAATATTCTAGGAGGAAGCCAAAAGTTGCAAGGAAGAGACTGAAGAATGAAGAAGCAGTTGAATGGAAAAGAGAAGGCATGAAAGGAAAAGTTGTTGAACATTCCAAGCTGCAAGTGGATAATGAATCCATGAGTAGCACAATTACAGAACTGAAACAAGTTCCGACTTCACCGGAGACAGACCTGGCCAAGAGTGAAAACAACATAAAGGACAAGGACAAAATTCTGTTGCAGACAAAGAAAGAAAAGACAGAAATGAGATCGGAAAATGTAAATCCAACACGGAAGCATAAGGCAATAGAAGAAAAAAAAGCTAAGCTAAAGGAAAAAATTCATAAGATGGCAAATCCATTTGAAAATAAAACAGTGAACAAACGTTTGGCTGAGATTGTGAATCAAATGGAAACGAAGGTTCCATTTGCAAAACGTCAAGGTCCAGCAAGAACATGGCAGACACCATGGAAAAAGAAAATTTGAATCCACCCTAGGAATGGACGGAGTGCATATTCCCCTTGGAAGGAATGGGACTTACCCACTGTCCAGAAAAAGCATACAGGTTCTTAATAAAGAGAAACGCACCTCGAAAAGAGTGGAAAAAGTGAATCAAATGGAGATAACCAAGTACGAGAAACACAGAGTACCACTACCCTTCCTCCAAATGTGACAGACCAAGGTGTGGAAGATTTGTCAAGCCTCAAGACCATCTGAATTTATAAAGTCAGAGGCTTGAGATGGGGGAGCAGGGATAGTGAATAAAGATTGTATTACAAGTAGTTATACTGCGTTGGAAAGGAAAGTCTTCTTTCGAGAAGAAAGTTGTATGATGTTATATTATGTGCCTGCATGCCATTGTAATGTAAAGGTGCTTGGCAGAGCATGGGTTAACATGGAACTAGAGAATAGCAGCACCCATGTTATGATGCATAGAGGTACATGGTAATAGACTGAGAGAACAGTCTAGGGAGAGCACTCTGGAACTAGCCTGCATGAAGATAACAGCATCATGCATAATAGTAACCTGGGATCTGTAAATAGTTAAATGTTAACAATAAATGGTTCATGTTTAAATATACAAGTCTCAAGATCATACCTTTGAGATACCACTGCACACCATATTATAACATAGTTGGCAGCAGTGGGATATCAGCACTATCAGCATAGTACAACAACAAAAGCCTTTGAACCATATTTCAGCCTTAGAAGGAAAACCATCATAGAAACGGCAAAGTTCAATAGCTGTACCCAAAACACGAGAGAGAGTATAAATTCCTTCATTAATGATTTATATTGACTAGCTGAGAATTACAAATATGGAGCCATGAGAGACAAATTAACTCAGGGTTACATTGTTGTAGGAGTCTTAGAGGAGACTTTATCAGATTTTCTGCAGTTGAAGGAGGATTTGCTGCTAGCGAAGGCTGTGCAGTTAACAAGGCAGGCAAAAGTGAGAAAGCAAAATCATATATTTATTTGAGGCAACAAAGAGATCTTGTGTAGAAAAACAGCTGACACAGTGCAGTTTGTAGGGCGCAGAAGGAGCAGTACATTTAATCCAAAACAAGGAAAGAGTGAAGAGTCACCTATACTCAGCGTTCTCCCTGTGGCGGGAAAAGGCTGCATCGGCATAAAGAATGCACCACCTAAAATGTGGAGTCCAATTCCTGTAAGAGGAGAGGACATTTCAAATCTGTATGCCACAGCAAAAAGCTCATAACACAGAAATCAAAGGAGAAACCAATAAAAACATGAAGCATTCAAGAAATTGAAGATGAAAAAGACAATGAAGTGCCATACTTGGGAGAAATTACAGGATCTAATGGAACTATTGGAGTGCAGAAATTATGGTCAATGGACATAAAACAAACTTCAAATCAGACCCTAGAGCAGGAGTTTCCATTCTTTCAGACACAGGCCAGTCACTAAAGTAAAACTTCCTCTAGCCATCGATCATACAATTCCACGGTCCAGGATTATTCAACTGAGGATCAAGAGAAGCTGACTGCTAAACTGCAGTAAAAGGAAGAGCAATCACAGAAACTTTGTATCCAATCCAAAACCATGAGTGTTCACTGTTTAGCTGAAATGCTTGCACAGATCTACAACTCATCTATAAAGTAGACAAATCGGGAAACCAAGACAAATTGTAAGAATTCAGGGCAGAATTTCCAAACTTATTTAGAGATCTGGAGAAACTGGAACCAGCTGATCACATCACATTGAGACCGGATACAAAATCCACGTGCTTGTTGACCAAGGAAAGCTCCACACTCACCTTTACAGAAGGTGAAACAAAGAATGGAGCCAATGCTGTGTCAGGCAGTCATCTCACTGGTAACCAAACCTACAATGTTGATGTTGATGTTGAGGTATGGTTCCAGCACCGATACCAAATGTCTCAAAATGAATCTGTGTTGACCTCACACAGTTAAACAAAGCATTAGAAAGGGAGATCCACCCAATGACACCTGTGCATAAGAGTCTGGCAAAGCTAGCAAAAAGCACAATGTTTACAAAACTGGATGGAAACAGTTGGTTTTGGTAACAACAACATTTGGGCGAGAAATCCAAACTACTGACTTCATTCATCACACTGTTTGGGAGATATTGCTTCAGTCGACTACCCTTTGTAATTACATCGGCACCAGAGATTTTTCAGGAGACGATGATGGGTATTTTAGAGGGTTTAGAAGGAGTCATTTGCCACATGTATGACATCCTGATCCACAGGTCCACTATATTAGATCATGATGCAAGAATGAGAGCGGTGCTGGAACGCTTGCAAGAAGCAGGACTGGCTCTAATAATAAGCGTGGGTTCTCACCACCAACTATTTCATTTCTCAGACACATCATTCACAGGTCAGGCATCAGGGCTGATCTCCAAAAGACCAAGGCAAGCAAAGATATTTCACCACCTCGCAATGTTACAGAGCTTCAGAGTTTTAAGGGGATGGTCAATCAAGTAGGAAAGGTCCTACCTAATCTGGCAAATGTAAATGAATCATTGTGACAATTGCTTAGGCAAGACCAAGCATGGTGTTTGGGAGAACATCAATAAATCACTTTCCAAAAGATATAAGAGATACTCATTTTACTAGACATATTGACATTATATAGGTTGGAACTGCCCACAGTAGTTGCAGCAGATGGATCATTGACCGGGAAGGGAGCAGCACTCTTTCAAATCCAGAAAGATGGAACAAGCAGACCAGTATACTATGCATCTCAATCAGGGACTGAAATGGAACCAGGATATGCTGTAATCGGAAAAGAGGCATTAGCAGCTACATGAGGAGTTTGCTGACTACATCTTAAGCCTAAAGCTTACCATTGAGATAGACCACAAACTATTGGCTACCTTATTAAATACTAAAGGATTAGCCAAGGTGCCACCAAAAGTCCAAAGATTTTGGCTGAGACTCATGAGATTTGATACCACAAATCAGTATGTCCAAGGAAAACAACAAACATCAGATGCATCGTCATGCACTCACTTTGAAGACCCTGAACAGGTGGACTTAAATTTCATCGAAGATGTAGAGTTCTATACCTCAGTGACCACAAAATTTCTACCCGCAATAACACAGAGGTTAAATGAATTTGAAGAGCACAAAAGGCAGATGAAGAATGACCTAAAATTTGGGAATACTTCATAAATGGATGTCCAGAATATGTTCCAAGCAATTTCATCCTGAAACAATACTTCGAGAATGAAGACATCTCAGTGTTGTGGATGATTTTCTGATTTAGGATGAGAGATTGGTCATACCTAGAGTCCTCAAACTCAAGGTCCTTCAGAGGATACAGCAGAGGCACCTAGGCATTGCAAAATATTGTGCAAGAAAGCAAGATTCCATCTGGTGGCCAGGGATCTCAAAGTCTAATGATGACCATGGAACCATTGTTGATTGTTGTAAAGACCCATCTGGTTCACTAATGTCCTTCAGGGAAGGAAATTAGTCATCCTTACCTGGTCTGGTCTGGCCTACATGTGACTCTGGACCTGCATCAATGCGGTTGACTCTTAAATGCCTCTGAAATGATACTAGCAAGCCGCTACAAAGTCACAAAAAAGGAATGAAACTGAACAGACCACCTGGTATTGACCTAGGCACCGGAAATGACAACGACAAACTCAGCCCTGTTGACCCTGCAAAGTCCTCCTTACTAACCTCTGGGGGCTAGTGCCAAAATTGGAAGAGCTGTCTCACAGACTAGCCAAGCAAAAGCTTGACATAGTCATCCTCACGGAATCAGACCTTACAGATAATGTCCCAGACACCGCCATTACAATCCCTGGTTATGTCCTGTCCCACCAGCTGGACAGGCCCAGCAGGGGTGGCGGCAGAGTGCTATACAATTGGGAGGAAGTTGCCCTGGGAGTAGTTAACATGAAGACGGATCCCATGAAGTCTCATGGCAGTAAGTCAAACATGGGCAAGGAAACCTACTGATTACCACCCCCTATCAGCTGATGAATCAGTGCTCTTCCATGTTGAACACCACATGGAGGAAGCATTGAGGGTGGGAAGGGTGCAGAATGTACTCTGGGTGGGGGACATCAATGTCCATCACCAGGAGTGGCTCAGTAGTACTGCTACTGACCAAGCTGGCCGAGTCCTAAAGGACATAGCTGCTATACTGGGTCTGCGGCAGGTGGTGGGGAACCAATAAGAGGGAAAAGCAGACTTTACCTCATCCTCACCAACCTGCCTGTCGCAGATGCATCTGTCCATGACAGTATTGGTAAGAGTGACCACTGCACAGTCATTGTGGAGACGAAGTCCCACCTTCATATTGAGGATGCCCTCTACCGTGTTGTGTGGCACTAGTCACCAGGCTAAATGGGATAGCTTTTGAACAGATCTAACAACTCAAGACTGGGCATCCATGAGGTGCTATGGGCCAACAGCAGCAGCAGAATTGTACTCAAACACAATCTGTAACTTCATGGCTCAGCGTATTCCCCACTCTACCATTACCATCAAGCCAGGGGATCAACCCTGGTTTAATGAAGAGTGCAGGAGGTCATGTCAGGAGCAGCACCAGGCATACCTAAAAATGAGGTGTTAGTCTAGTGAAGCTATAACAAAGGACTACTTCCATGCCAAACAGCATAAGCAGCATGTGATAGACAGAGCTAAGTGATCCCACAACAAATGGATCAGATCTAAGCTCTGCCACTTCTAGTCGTGAATGGTGGTGGAAAATTAAACAACTCACTGGAGAAGGAGGCACCACAAATATCCCCATTCTCAATGATAAGGAGCCCAGCACATAAGTGCAAAAAATATTGTTGAAGCATTTACTACAATCTTCAGCCAGAAGTGCTGAGTTGATGATCCTCTTCCGGAGGTCCCCAGCATCACAGATGCCAGTCTTCAGCCAAATAGATTCACACCATGTGATATCAAGAAATGGCTGAAGGCACTGGATACTGCAAAAGCTATAGGTCCTGACAATATTCTGGCTATAATACTGAAGACTTGTGTTCCAGAACTTGCTGAGCCCTAGCCAAGCTGTTCTAATACAGCTACAACACTGGAATCTACCTGACTATTTGGAAAATTGCCCAGGTATGTCCTGTATACAAAAAACAGGACAAATCCAACCTAGCCAATTATCACCCCATCAGTCTACGCTTGATTATCAGTAAAGTAATGGAAGGGGACATCAACAGTACTATCAAGCTGCACTTGCTTAGCAATAACCTGCTCACTGATGCCCAGTTTGGCTTCCACCAGGACAACTCAGCTTCTGACCTCATTACAGCCTTGGTTCAAACATAGACAAAACAGCCGAACTCCCGAGGTGAGGTGAGAGTGACTGCCCTTGAAATCAAGGCAGCATTTGATCGAGTGTGGCATCAAGGAGTCCTAGCAAAACTGGAGTCAATGGGAATCAGGGGGAAAACTCTCAGCTGGTTGGAGTCATACCTAGCAAAAAGGAAGATGGTTGTGGTTGTTGGAGGTCAAACATCTTAGCTCCAGGACATCACTGCAGGAGTTCCTCAAGGCACTGTCCTCGGCCCAACCATCTTCAGCTGCTTCATCAATATCCTTTCTTCCATCATAAGGTCAGAAGTGGGGATGTTCGCTAATGATTGCACAATGTTCAGCACCATTCACAACTTTTTAGATACTGAAGCTGTTCATGTCCAAATGCAGCAAGACCTGGACAATATCCAGGCTTGGGCTGACAAGCAGCAAGTAACTGCCACGCCACACAAGTGCCAGGCAATGATCATCTCCAACAAGAGAGAATCCAACCATCAACCCTTGATGTTCAATGGCATTACCATCACAGAATCCCCCACTATCAACATCCTCGGGGTTACCATAGACCAGAAACTGAACTGGACTAGCCGTATAAATACTGTGGCTACAAGAGCATGTCAGAGGCTAGGAATAGTGCGATGAGTAACTCACCTCCTGACTCCCCAAAGCCTGTCCATCATCTACAAGGCACAAGTCAGGAGTGTGATGGAATACTCTCCACTTACCTGGGTGAATACAGCTCCCACAACATTCAAGAAGCTGGACATCGACAGGACAAAGCAGTCCACTTGGTTGGCAGCACATCCACAAACATTTACTCCCTCCACCACTGATGCACACTAGCAGCAGTGTGTACCATCTACAAAATGCACTGCAGGAACTCACCAAGGTTCCTTCGGCAGCACCTTCCAAACCCACGACCACTACCATCTGGAAGGACAAGAGCAGCAGATAGATGGGAACACTGCTACCTGGAAGTTCCCCTCCAAGTCACTGACCATCCTGACTTGGAAATATATCGCTGTTCCTTCACTGTCGCTCGGTCAAATTCCTGGAACTGCCTTCCTAACAATACTGTGGGTGTACCTACACCACTTGGACTGCAGTGGTTCAAGAAGGCAGCTCACCACCACCTTCTCAATGGCAATTAGGGATGGGCAATTAATGCTGGCCCAGCCAGCGAAGCCCACATCCCATGAATGAATAAAAAAATCAAATCAGAAATTATAATCAACGTCATTGAGTGCAGTATGTAACAGAACTCCAACCAGGTGACTCAGTATGGATTCATGACAAGAATTGCAAAGGCCAAATTTTGTTAAAAACCTCTGTGATCTTATCTTGTTGAAACTGAAAAATGGAATAGTCAGAAGAAACAAAAATGCAATTGTATCTACAAGAAGAAAACCATCAAAGGAATGACCAACTACCAATATGATCAGTAAGACTACCTGAACAGAAAACTCATAACCTCTGATGATTCACACATTATTCTACAGAGTTTGAGAGAGAACATGGGGAACTTGAATCCTATACATCCTCCAAGAGAGTGGAGAATGAAGTTGACGAGATTGGTGAAACCACCACAATACTTATCTTTGTGAACCAGGGATGAAGACAGGGGGCAGTGGGGGGCAGGGGGTGCGTGGTGGGGTGAGATGTAGGATAATATAAATAATTTATTTAATAGAGTCAGAGACTTAGGGGAGATGTAATATAAATGTTTAATGTTAAATATGTAAATAGAACAGTCTATATCATCAGCGATGTAAGATCACAAGACAACAGATTATGCTAAAAAATAATTCTATGAAGAGCCTCGTGCTAAACCTTTTACTGTATATAGTTAGTAGAATGTTCAGTAAACGGTAAAATTTACCAACAGCCTTGTCTCCAGCAGTACTTATAAATCCTGACCAAGGATAACTTCATCCAAGATCCATAACGATGATAACAGAGTAATAGAGTAATATTTCCATACATCCGCTGCCCTGTCCTTCTAGGTGGAAGGAACTTTGGGTTTGGAAAGTGCTGTTGAAGGAGGCTTGGCAAGTGGCTGCAGTGCATCTTCTATCTGGTACACACTGCTGCCACTGTGTTTTGGTGGTGGAGGAAGCGAATGTTGAAGGTGGTGGATGAGGTGCCAGCCAAATGGGCTGCTATGTCTTGGATGATGTAAAGTTTCTTGAGTGCTGTTGGAGTGGCCCTCATCCATGTGACTAGACAGCATTCCAATGCACTCTTGACTTATGCCTTTTAGATGATGGACAAGCATTCGCCACTTCTGATATTATATTAGAATGAAGGTCATTGATCAAGAAGTCAGGAGATCAGTTACTTGCCACAGAATTCCCAGCCTCTTACTTGCTCTTATAGTCACAGTGTTTACATGGCTGGTCCAGTTCAATTTCTATCAATGGCAACCCCCAGGCTTTTGATGTTGGGGTTTCTGAGATGGTAATGCCAATGAAGGTCAAGGGGAGATGGTAAATTTTCTTTTGTTGGAGATGGTCAATGTTACTTTCCACCCAAGCCTGAAAATTGTCTTGGTCTCGCTGAATGCAGGCATGGGATGCTTCATTACTTGAGGAGCCATGAATGATACTGAACACAATGCAATCATCAGCAAACATTGCCACTTCTGATCTTATGTTGGAATGAAGGTCATTGATGAAGCAGCTGAAGTTGGTTGGGCCTAGGACACTATCCTTAGGAACTCCTGCAGTGATGTCCTGGGGCTAGGTATGGTAGGTATGACTTCGACCAGTGATTCAGATTGACTTCAATTTTGCTAGAGATCCTAAATGCCACATTCTGTCAAATGTTGTCTTGATGTGAAGGGCAGTCATTCTCACCTCTTGAGTTCAGCTCTTTTGTCCATGTTTGAGCCAAGGTTCTATTGAGGTCAGTAGCTGAGTAGCCCTGGCAGAATTCAAAAGGGAAAATTGTGAGCAGGATATTGCTGAGCAAGTGCCACTTGATATGCTGCCAATATCACCTTTCATCACTTTGCTGATGATCAAGAACAGACTGAGGGACTGGTAATTGGCTGGGTTTCATTTATCCCTCTTTTTGTGGACAGTACATAACTGGGCAATTTTCCACATTGTCGCGGAGATGCCAATGTTGTAGCTGTACTGGAACAGTTTTCTGGGAACATGGCTAGCTCTGGAGTGCATGTCTTCAGTAGTACAGCCAGAATGTTGTCAGGGCCCATAGCCTTTGCTGTATCAAGTACCTTCAGCTGTTTCTTGATAGTGCATGGAGTGTATTGAATTGGTTGAAGGCTGGCATCTCAGGAGGAGGTTGAGATGGATCATCCACTCAGCGCTCCTGGTTGCAAATGCTTCATCCCTAGCATTTTCACTGATGTGCTGGGCTCCACTATCATTGAGGAAAGGGATTTTGTGGATCCTCCTCTTCCAATGAGTTGTTTAATTGTCCATAATGATTCACAAATGCATGTGGTAGGACTGCAGAGCTTTGAACTGATCCATTGGTTGTGGGATCTATCCATTGCATGCTGCTTCCGCTGTGACCCTTCCTATGCCTCCACTTCTTATCACTAATCATCCTTCACACACTACTATCTTTCCAGAGAATGGGTTAATTTAGTCTCATATTTACAATCTGCTTGCTCTTAGTATTCCTCTTTCTGAACCATCATGTCTTGCAAATAGGCTTTCAATATATGCAAAGTTCTTTTGTAGCTACAATCTGTTCAAAATTAAAGCGATTTAAGATGAAATGGATAATTAAAAACCTGTATTTTTGTTCAATTATTTAAGTTTAATTTTTCTACTCTGACTTATAATGTTTAATGATACATTATAGAATGCTTCTGTGCAGACTCTGAATGATAGAACGCATACATCCATTTGAATAGAAAGAATCTGAATTTTAATTCAAACTTTAAGGTTCTTCAATTGGTTTGAACTCTGAAGCTGAAGTTTGGCTCCTTACAAGCTGGAAGTATTTGAATCCACCAATTTGGAATGCTTTAAGCCATAATAAAACTTCCCTTGTTCAACTCGAACAGACACACTGGTGTGGCTATTTCATGGACTTCTTTTGATGGGATTTGAAATTAAAAATTACTATAATAATAGCCAATATTATTATTCCCAAAATGCAGATTAACAAAGCATTTACTTACCCCCTTGAGTAGAAAACTTTGTGAATATCTGAATACTGTGGTATTTAAAAAGCATTGTTGGATAACGTTCCTCCCAAAAAAGAGTCAATCTAGGTTGTCTAACAAGGGCGCTTCAGAAAAGATAAGAATTTATCTTGTATTTTTGACCTGAGAAGAGGTCAGCAGAACTGAAATGTCAGGAGGTTTACGTGGTATTGAGTTTTCAGTAAGCCTTTCATGAAGGTGCACAATAAATAGAGTGTTTTACCTGAAATGTGAGAAATACAATGGTACAAATAGAGCAGAGTTTCACTGGAATCGGCATTTTTGTTTAAGAATGGAGAGAGAGGAAAAATTCCACCTGAAGTTTTAGGAATGTTTCATGAGAGAAAACAAACCTGGGAAGTTACCAAAAGTCACCAAAGCCTGCAATCTGCATACTCAAAGGATTATAGACATTGCACTAAGACTTTCTAGGAGACCGCGTCATAGATATGAAGATGTGATAGGGATTAGATGAATTATAGAGAAGAGTACTGTTTCATTTGTCCTAATGTTCACTGCAGCTGAACAGCTTCATGTTAAGTCAAAGATACCTATGTTTCTCTTCAAAGGAAACATTATTCTTCCTGCTTTGGCTATTTGATGGATACTTTTGACCAGTTCTGACTATCAAAGTTGACATGGGCACATATCTGGAAACTGAACTAATGTTTATCTTATGAAACAATTGTTTAGGAATATCTCCTCAATGTTCCCACCTTTCTTTTCAATTTTATGCTTAGATTTCCCTTTGAGGGTGAGATTGGGCCTACAGATTTCTCCACAGAACCATTTGCAGAAAGGATAGTTTTCATCAATCCACAATGGAGAGCTCCATGTCACGAAGTTCCACATCAGGTGATTTAGTTGGGCATCTACTTAACCATCTCCCTTATAATTTCTTGCTCCTAGAAGCTTTTAAAAAAACACATTTGGCATCATCATCTTATCACAATTTCTTGGTTAATCCCATCTCCTTTTCTTCTTTTTACAAATTGGCAATGTCTTGTCCCTTAGACCTTGACCTTTCACATGGATTTCTCAATTCAGAAATAAGATACATTCTTCAGCTCCTCAAAAACAGAAGTAGTGATAATAATTGTTGCTTTCACTGATGCTTTACAATTTAGATTTCTGATTCCCCTCGCACTGAAGAACCTATATTTGTGACCGAGTTTCCTAGGTTGTGGTATTTGTTCCACAGAGCACGAGCATAAAAGGCCTCTTTGAGTTTGCAGATTGTGGATACATGATATGCCCTGGTTGAGTGCTATGTCTGACTGAAAGTGCTTAGGTCAAACTGTTACTTTGAGTATTTTTGCTGTTAATAAAACATGTTAAAACTAATAATGCTATGCATCAGTTTTGATGTCAGTGGGTGCAGAATGTTCTCTGGTAAAGCTGCTGTCCTCCTTGTCCAACAATACTGTGTTAATGTCAGGTCAAGACTCTAAATTTAAAATCAAACAGCAATTGGTCTCAAGTGTACTCAGGATGATTGGAACCAGGAATGTCGAAAGTAGATTTATGCAATAAAATGTAAATAAGCCATGATCCAAACTAGAACCAACTTATAATGAATGATGGATTAATCCTATCAAGGTTTTGGGAAAGGATATTATAACTATAATATGGTTAAAATGATTGGAGAACTGTAATGCCATTTTACCATCAAAATGTATATTTTTAAGTAAGCACTTTTTCACTTATTAAGAAGATAAGGTAGTTTCATGCTTCATACATGTCTGTAATTCTGCTTTGCAAAATTTCCGCCATAAGAGAGTATTTAAATTAATGCAAGAAAACTTTATTTGATAGAAACATACCACATTTCACCAACTGTAGGAGACATGCAGCAACCGAAGAGTTAACTTGTTGGCAAGGTTGAAAACGTGGAAGGTGAAGTCTGGTAACTTGATTTTCGATTCTGAAATCCATCCGATATGGGTCAGCCACAAAGCCCTTTCCTGATTTAACTGTGTTTCTCTCAGTGGGAGTCAGTTGATTAAATAATTATTTTAAAATTTATGTCAAATTTCAGATTTGGTCAGGACTTTCACCCATTGCATTTTTCCATCCCTCAAGTGATCTAAATTTTTTAAAAAGTGTCTCTCCCATTCTAACTAGTTAAGTAGCAGAGATCAATATTCTGCATTTCTTGCATGGAGAATCTTATTCAAAAGCTGCCTGACATGCTCCACTGAATCTGGCCCAGTGAGGTTATTAAATGACTGACCCATTTTAGATCAGGGTTTTAATGGAAATGTGGCACTCCTGTTTTTTTCTCCCCATGTTACCTATCTGCACGCCCCAACCTTAGCCTAAAGACATCTAATTAAGTATTCAATGTGCAATGTATGATGTTTAGCTAACACATATTCTTGGTATAAAAACAAAAAAACTGCGGATGCTGGAAATCCAAAACAAAAACAGAATTACCTGGAAAAACTCAGCAGGTCTGGCAGCATCGGTGGAGAAGAAAAGAGTTGACGTTTCGAGTCCTCATGACCCTTCGACAGAACTTGAGTTCGAGTCCAGGAAAGAGCTGAAATATAAGCTGGTTTAAGGTGTGTGTGTGGGGGGCGGAGAGATAGAGAGACAGAGAGGTGGAGGGGGTTGGTGTGGTTGTAGCGACAAACAAGCAGTGATAGAAGCAGAATATCAAAAGATGTCAACAACAATAGTTGTTATATTCTTGGTAACCTTTTTGAAAGCTTTGGGCTGAATTTTTTAAATAAAATCTAATGTTTCATTAAAACAACTTCATTAAAAACAACTATTATACAAGCTTTTTTGACTTAAAACAAAATTGTGTTCCTCCCTCCTCTCCTGAAAGGGCTGATTCTTGTTGTGTACATTTCCACAGGTGCCTCACCAAGTAACCATTCTTTTTGCATGAGTCTATGCTGTGAATGTTCACGGGCTATTTAACCATGGGTAAATCACAGTTAATCGTAACCTCATTCAACTTCCACATATGCATGCTGTCCACAGGCCTAAATAACTCAGTTCCATAGTTATATACTGCACCTCCCAGTTGAACCATCAGGGCATGCTCTTTACTCATTTGAGAGATGGTTAGGAATCTTGAAGGATCCAGAAAAGCTAAATCACGTTTTTCTCCACTAATGTTAGTTTTAATCGAAACACAATAAAAAACATTTCCTTTTAGTTAATCACAAATGACTTCTTAACAAAGTAGACAATAATGTAAACATAATGTTCATTTCAAATGTGAGTGACCTCAAATATCTGCAATCTAGAATATTCTGACCCATTGGCTTTTGCATTCACAACTACGCCCAGAACAAAATGGTCCACAATTGAAAACCAACCAATAAAATTAATTTGATGCATTTAAATAGCACATCAGGGAGCCATTTCAAATATATAATCTGGCTTTGTGGGTTTGGTTGACCATTAGACACTCTTCAAGCTTCAGCCTTGCACTTTATCATATCTGAAACTCTCCATCAGATCACCAAGTTGTAATTGCTCCCAAGTATCCATTATTCTCTCTTCATAAATTGTACCACTTTACTGCTCACTGTTTTATACAATGAAAACCTTATAAACAATTTTGACAAGCTTTGTGGGAAACCACAAAATATTAATAGCCTCAAGTACTTCCACCCAAGTTTCCCACAAAACTAAACTGATTCATATTCAAAAAAGTACAAACTAGGAATAAGGATATAACAAAGAAATGGACTACTTCCTTATCTCAGGCATGCTATCAAGTGCCAAACAAAGGCCAAATGGTTCCACAGAATTATGGTAAGATGAATCGACAAATTCCACATTCTTTCTTGGAGTACTATCATCAGATTGTCTATCCCTTCTCTAAAATGGTGAATTATATGAATGAGACTAACAAGAAATAAATAAATAAATGCTTCCACCTGAAGTGTTAAGTGACCTGCACTGTCCATAGCTGATTTGTCTGCATCGTTTTTATTTCGGAAGTTATATTAGAATAATAGCAGCAACAAAAGAAAATTTAAAATGAGCACAGTTGCCACGTCAAATAAATCTCAAAAGCACATAAAACACCCACATAATACAGCTAACTATTAGGTTATCAACATTAGCAGTGTGTGTAATGATCAGCAGCAAAAATTACACGTGAAACAACACGCTCATATATATATACACCCATACAAACACACATATGCACACATACATATGCACATACACACACACACATACACAAAACAAGGGGCATTGTAGCCTCTATAGATCTTAGCTTTTCCATTGTTACATACGAATATCATTTCAAAATGTGTATGGGTTTTTTCATCTATTACATTTGTAGCCAGTTATTAGTCAGATTGTTACATATTTATTGCATGCCAGAAAAAACAATATAGAATGAACACATAAGGAAGACATCTGTGCATTTACCTCCAGCTATCCACATGTTTCACCAATATGATTATAGGATAATGCAATGGTAACTGAAACAATTTGGAAATTCAAACCTTCTGATGCAATGCGGTACTAATGATTCCTCTTGTAATTTCTACCTTGAGTGGATTTCCTGATATTGACAATGACAACAAATAAAATTAAACATTGTATTCAGGCCCCATGTGCAGATTAGCTTGCCAGCCTGTTCTAGGCTAGTGACCTTCAAAACAGCTGCCTGACTGTTTCTATCTGTTGATGTTTCATTTCAAGGCTGCAATAAAATCCCTTTGGTTAAATAATCATCCATTGCTGAATTGAGAGTCTCTTGCACAGAAATCGTCTTGTTTCCCAAACTGATGGTGTTTCGACACTCAGATTAATTTCAATAATTTTCATAGCTTTTTGAGCCGCTTGTTAACAAATATCCTGATCAACAGAAAAGTAGAAATATGAAATACAATGAAGATGACATACATTTGCCATCTCTTTGCAGATAAGAATTCTCAGTTAACTGCAATCAAGGCAACTCTTTGTCTGAGAACAGAATGCTGACTTGAGATCAGCTTTGGCTTAATGCAAAGCACACCATACGAAGAGGAAAGTTGAATATAGACTACCGTGTTGGGCACCTATTTATTAAATATAACTCAGTAAAATATTAAGTGCAGAATTTTAAAGATAATTTGCAAACTATATATCAGTTAAGTACTGCAAGATTTGATAACTCCTGAAAACCGGGCAGGAGGATTGTAATTTGCAATAAATGTGTGCCTCTTGTTTCTGATGCAGGCAATGTGCAAAATTTGTGCTGCCTGCTAACTTGAATGATTGTAGCATGCATCTTTCGCTAAAGCCACTGCTGTGTGGCTGCAAGTCTGAGCAGGCAGCCCAAAATTTTGAGAGGCGAGCATGAGTTCAAGTCAGCCTGCACCCTTCACCAGTCTCCACCCCTTAAAGAGGAGGTGCATTCTGGCTGCAGCAGGTGTTGGAAGTCACTCTAGAAGCGATTTTAACCTTGGAACACTGAATAATGGCACAACATGGCAGTGACAAGATTTTCCAACGCTGCAGTGGAAGCCCTGGTGCAGGAGGTGGACAGAAGGAGAATTGTCAACTATCCATTGAGGGCCACAATAAAGCTTCTGAAGATAGATCAGTTGGCATGGAGATAAATGCTAGGAGTCTAGCCCTGAGGACCTGGATGCAGTGCTGCAAGAAGTTTGATAATCTCACACAAGTGGTCATGGTCACTGAATGTATCTTCAAATGCCATATCCCACCAATTGTACTAATGGCCTCACACCCACACACAGCTGTTCAAGACTTCATTTATCTACCAACAATCTTTGTCAATCACAACTTTGATCGATCATTCTTTGCCTCACCCACCATCACAAACTTAACACTACTGCAAGCCTCACATATATATCTCACAGCTTGCATACACTGCCAGATATTCAACCATGACAGCCACATCACTGAAAAACATTGCACTACTCACTGATACACTTATCCCTTACAGGTGACAAAGTGACACAGGAGTCTGCAGCATCTGACAGACTGGGGGACAGGTACAGCTGCATGTTCTTACCCAGTGTTCATCAGTGGCTATGACTGAAGTTGTGGCCAGCAGCAGGGATGAAACCATTGAAGATGACTTTATGCTGTATGGGATGACTTCCCTCTCATTCCATAATCACTTCTGGTTTACAAGCTGCAAATGGTTGAAACATGGCACACTTGCATTCCTCCCCACTCTCACCCCATCCCTACCGTTTTGCCTTTCTCCTTTCAAATACCCTGGAACAACCACCTAGCCAGGTAATGGTGGCAGAGAAAGAGATGGAAAAGCAGAAAGACAGAGAAGAAGAAAAAACACCGTTACTGATGCTCGCACCAGCTCAGATACTAAGACGTATGTACTTTAGAGGGACCTGCATATGGTAAGACACCAGGATTGAGTAGCTTGTAGCCAGAGCAGGGAACAAGGGCAAAAGCACACACATACTCTGCTGCAGAGGGACTTAGATGGGACGGCCTAAATTAGAAAGCTGATAGGTATGCACAATGAAAAGCTTGGTGCATTGGTGGGCCTGCCAGAAAGCCTACGGTAAGTGTTAAGGTGTGTGGAAGAGTCCAGCACCAATTAGGCATAAGGCTTTTTGCAGAATTAGGAGCCAATCGCTCCCAGTTTGAAAATGGTAGTCAACTCCATCAGATCACTTGTAGACCCGGCCATGATGCAACATCCAATGGCTGATATCTCATCTTCCATTGCAGCACAAGCAGTGGCCACCCATTGTCTGACTGCTGCAGTGGAAACTCAGACTGAAGTCATGCAAGCTCAGTTTACTGCCACACAAGCTCAGTCTGGTGCCATCACTGCTACGAATACCAATGTTCAAAGGGCCGGCAGGGTGTCACAGCAGTCCAACAATCTACCTTTCAACACATTACCATCATTGTTGAGGCTCACTCCAGGGGAGTGACAGTGGCTCAGTGGAGGATGAATCTGCTATCCTCTTTCAGGATGACAGTACTTATCCCCCCCACCACTCTTCCAGTGCTCAAGCTGTTGTTCAGGTGGGATAATTGCTCCCTGAACACCCTAACTGGATCCGGCCTCCTGCTGAGTGCCCTTCCTTTTCAGCAGCTTTCTCTGCTCCATTTTGCCTCTGCTCATTCCCCCTGTCATGCTGTAGGCCACAGGGGATGGAAACTGCTGCTCTCATGTCAGTTGTTACAAATTTCCCCACAGTGCTGGGTGACATTGATTGAATACATGTGGCTTTGAAGGTGCCACATGTCAACTCTGAGATATACCAAAACAGAGAGATTCCACTCCCTCAACATCCAGCTGGTGTGACCATACCCAGTTTATCAAAAAGGTCAATGCCTGGTATCCTGGCAGCAATCATGATGCCTTCATTCTGCAGCAGTCTATTGTGTCACCTGCATTTGCCAAAGGGTGGTTACTGGGTGGCTATCTGTTGATCACAAGGCTGATGACTCAAATGCACAACCCACACACACACATCATGGCCTGAATTTTTCAATTGTCGGGTGCGCGTGGGGCAGCCGGGACGTTTCCCGACCGCGATTTCATGCTGGCTGGCCAATTAAATGTCCATGCATCACAATCAAGCAACCTGAAAGCATACCTCATAAAAATGCTGTCCCCAGATATTTATATTTATTTTATTTCTCAACTGAGATTTCATCTCACCCTTGGATGAGGTTTGATGAAAAATGTAAAGGCCACCTGGCCGAATTGCCCATCTGCCAACCGCAAGGTTGGACAGGCCACGACAAATCGCAGACAATTGCGCCATTAATGGGCTTAATTGCCCTCTTAATTGTCAGCGCTTTTGCATGTGCCCGCTGAGCGAAATATCGTGCAAGTGCACAATGACGTTGGGACGTTTGCCTGACGTCATCTCGCGCGAATTTACGCCTGATTGGGTTGGGTGCACTCCCACGCACAAAATTCTGCCCCATGTCTGGGAGAAAGTAGTCTGTGCAGAATCCTTGAAATCTGGAAAAAGTCCAACAGCGTATGCCACATTACTCCTTAGACTTCAACAACTTTAAAGAACTCTGGAAATGACTGTACACTTCTACAATCACAGCAACAGTAAGTGGAAATAAAGTAGCAACTAACCTGAAATGATCTTTTTAAATAGCACTGGTGGGGTGGTCTTTCATCCCACTGAATTCATATTTAGCTGTGCATAATTAAGAGACGTCATTAGCTGGAACATTAAGCTTCAAAATGGCAGCACTGGCATCAAATCAGCATCACACAGTGATTGAGGTCATGATCTGTCTATTCTGTATACTTCTGCAGATGTTTCCTGCACTTGTGCCAATGCCCTCACCAAAATGGTGTCCAGAATGGCTAGCAACAGAAGTACACACATGTGCTGCAGATGCCGTTTTGTGTCAGAAAGGCACTCATACCACTGAAAAACTGGGTGCAATAGAATTGAATATCATGAAAGATTGCATGTTTGAATTGCAACATGTCTGACACTCTTTCTTTTAAACTGCATGTAAATGGAACTATGTTTTGTTTAACCTCTTGACCTGTTTCCTAATCAGTTTTTTGGCCTGGCTGTGAATGAGTCTTTTACATGGAAAACTGTGCGCCTTTTGCAAATTACTGTTGGAATGCACTTAGCCTTCCATACAATAGTCTTAATGCTCCAGTTTCAATACAATACTTTCAGTTTATGTAGTTTTTGTATGATTTGTGACTCATAGAGGAATCTGCATTTTGAGTCTGATGTTTACTGGCTAATATGCCCTGCACATGCAGTGTCGACCACCTGCATTAAAGAAGACGCAGACCAAACAAACAAAGTAAAGCTTCCCTCTACTTCCCCTGGTCCCTTCACTACTGATGTTGTGGCACATGATGGCGTCATCACGCACATGCGCAGGTTAGATACTGGTAAAAAATAAAGCAGGGGCGATCGAATCTCCTGAAATGCTTTCTTTGGCCACTGGGAGATTGATGCTGATTCTGGTAGTCTTCTGGAAATTCTGGGATGGTTGGCAACCCTATGCTATCAAGTCACTTGCTCTAGATTAGAATTGACTTCCTTCATGGTGAGGTCAGTGACCCCTGCCCAGCTGAAGATTTCTCTGATTTTCCATTTCTCTAGAGACACCCAAAGAATTAAATATGCTTGTATATTTTTTCACAGTTGCGTTAGATTGTTTAGTCCAGCACTGTGTTGATTCTTTCTTTTAGTCTCTGGCATATTTTTCAAAGTGAGGCATTAGATGAATATCAACTATTTATTATTTTAAACACAGTTTTACTGTTTTTCCAAAAATTGGAGGACATTTTCATTGCATTTCAGAACATTTGTGGGAGGGTAAGGAGTAATTGGCATAGCTATGTATATGATGGGTCTAAGATATGTCTAAGGGTCAATGCAGTTTGGTCCTGGTGTTAAGTTAGAGTGTGGAGGCAAACAGTGCTGCTTACATTAGCCAGTAGTCTTGTTGCTTGGGACTGCTGCCCTACTGGGAATCTGTTTAGTTTACTTGTTTCCACTTTCTTTTGGCCATCATCTTCCATTTCCCCAATTGTTTCATTTCATACCTGCTGATCTCTATACTCTGGCAGGTGAGTGAGAACAGACTTCTCCATAGTTTTTGACAGCATGGTTGCTCAGAGAATGAAAACATAGTTTCATTGGATAAGATCAATTAAATGTTCATTTGCCTGTGGATGAAGATGTCTTGTATAAACTGAGTAACGAGGAGATTAGATCAATGCATTGTTCCAGATCGCAAGTCTTGAACTTAATGGTTTATTGAAACAACATTCTTCCTAATTATCACTTTAGATTAAATTTCCACACCAAATTTAGTCTAATGACTAAGTTTTTAGCACATCACAGTTTCAGTAAATCTAAATGTGTACTCTTGCTGTTTTTGGCCACTGCTCAGTAAATTCTCTTGGAAAGTGCACATTGTGTGGAAATTGAGTGAGATCATGGCGAAGCTTGACATTGATACCTCCCAGAATTGAAAAGCTTTCCAACAGTCAGTGTAGTATCACACAATGACCACTTGTGGGATGTACAGTAAGATATCTATGGAATCATATTCCAACATAAGACTGCACCTTCAAGAGAGGAAGGGATATAGCTGAAAATAAGAACAAAAAGCAACAATGGTTACAACAGAAGTCCAGGAGTATGAAAGAGAAGAGAAACGCAGAGAGATGACCTGCATTCATTTCAGTAAAATAAAGCAAGGAGTTTGTGTGACTCACAACATGTAATTTTTATTTATTGTACACGATCATACAATTTTAATGGGGAAGCAATAATATTGCCAAATTGAAGTCTGGCCATGGCAGAGTGTGCTAGCAGTAGCTGTGCAGTTGATAAGAGGATGCACCATTCTTACAGAACCCAGATTAGTTTGGACTTAATCGTAGTCCTTGAGCAGTGACATCAAAACATTTGAGAATAAAATAATTGCCATCAAATGTGTTTTCCTTGTATGCAATAATGACCACAAGCTTCCAATAATTAGCATTATTAACGCAATTGCAGAATTCATAGGTAAGCTTTGTCTAAACATGGTATATGCTTACATTGTCAGTTCTTAAAAACTAATGTAGTGAATATTAAAAGACAAAACCTAAATTGAAAATTAAATCTAAATTGGATTACTCATGAAGTACCTTCCAGTTTCTACTTTCACCTGTCTCTGTAAAACATGCAACACTGGCAGTCCCTCAGAGCAGATCTGTCAATGCCAGGATAGGTTTACAGCAAAGGAGCACAGCCAGGGTTTCAACACAGTTATTCTCTTGTTTACCCCCACACCACACAATCTGTGACCCTTGACTGAGCAACACTACAGTCTTTCCATTCTCTGAAGGTTAGGGACTATAAATATTGGAGAACCGTGGCTAGAACTAACAAAAGCCCTTTCACAGTTAGTAGGTCCCCTTTCTCATCAGGTGAGAAGGATAATAAAAAAAACTTCCTTATCGATCCCGTTAATCTTGACAGAACAAAATAGCAATCTTTAAGACCACTCAGTAAGGGACGAGAGACTTGATGAGAACATTTTAAGCATAGTTTACATTCTACTCTTAACCTTTTAGCATTTCTTTTTCTGCCCTTCTCTTATTTTATTGCTGACTTTCTGCTTTTTACTTGCATCTTTTCTAATCCTCCTTCTCACCATCAAAGACAAGATAACCCCTTGAAGTTGAAGCCAAAAAGCTGGTACCATTATTGTCCAGGTGCTATGACATTCTGTTGCCATAGTAGTCCCTTGTAAATATCTCTTTCCTGTAATATATGCACAGCAACCTTTTTCCATTCAGTTTCTAATCTTTGATAGATGAGGAGAAAATACCTTAATCCCCTTCATGGTACAGACATTTTGAAAAGTGTTAAGATAAGGTCTGCAAAAGTTTCAGGTGATACACCTGATCCTAATCCTCCAGACATAAAGCCTGGTTTCTTCCTTTTCCTCAATCCCATTACTATGAGTCAGCTGGAATGCTAAAATTCAGATTCCACGGGACTCAATGGACACTAGCTGTGTCCGATCTCCTATCAGCAGCTATTTATGAAATCTAACTTAGTTCTAAGCATCTCCTGACATATAAACCCAAAATATCACTTATTTGTGCAAAGCTAGATTGGTCATTAGCTTTCTTTGACTTAAAATGGCAAAACAAAGGAAATGTGGCGATTCATGTTTAAGTTTTATCTCGACAGGGAGAGGTCTAAACTTCAGATGTGCACTTAGGTTTGGAATCTCCAAACACAAAGTCTGCAATCAGGTTCCCTCTCCAATTTTTTGTAGGGTAGTTTCAATCCTTTTTAAAATCACAACACCTGTGTTAAGAAACAGCAAAAAAGTGAGCTTTCCACACATTTTTCCTGAATAGGGATTCAGAATTTCATGCCTATCCATATCTCTGACTTTGTTACCTAAAAGCTTATACATTTTGGGGTGAGAAATTGGGCTCATTAGCAGCTGTATTTTGATCGCTACCAGTGCCATTAGAGCCCTAAAATGGTGTCCTCTGTGCCTACAATCACTTGTGGAGTGAATTATGCCAGATGTCATATTGCAGCAGGCATTAGCAATGTGAATGTTGGAAGGCTGAGCAGGTAGATCATAACGTCAATCAGTATCCAGTGGCTGCAGCAATGACCTTCCCAATAATGGCCAGTATTGCCTCCTCCATGAGGGTTAGGAAGGCTAGGACTGGCACATCTGCCAACTCTGGTCCCATGTCTTTAAACTTGTGCAACACCTTGTTGTGCAAGTGAGAGGGAAGTGTGTCAGTGGGTGTCATGCAATGTGTTTGGCTGATGTGGCTGTCATGATTGAATAGCTGCAAGTTTGTGCAACTTGTGAAAAATGGTTTTGTAGTTTTCAGCAGCACTAAGTATGTGGAGGTGGGGAAAAACATACCAATTTTAGGTATGAGGCTCCGGGATTGTTGATAGGTAGTGATGTGGGTGTGGCGATTTGAGAAGCAGCTGAGACTACTGGTGCAGCTGGGTGCCAAGGCATTTGAAGATGCATTCACTGACCTTGGCTATTTTTATGAGGTCATTGAACTTCTTGCAGCACTGCATCTAGGTCTGTAGGGCTTGATTCCTGACAGTGACCTCCATAGCTATTTTCTTCTATTGCCTTTTGACCATGTATATGGAGGGTGTCCTTCACCCTGCAGATACAAGACATCTCTTCTCCTTTCCACCTCCTCCACCAAGACCTCCAGTGTAGTGCCAAAGAGCTTGTAAACCAAGCTGTTCACTGTTCTCAATTTTCCTAGGTCAGATTCCCTTCAACCACAACTCCCAGCACTTGCTCCAGCTACAAAGCACCACCCTTTAAGAAGCGCTGGTTGGCTTTAAGCAGCATGGGCTGGATTTAAATGGTGCTAGGCATTAATGATATTGTCCCCCTGTTGATCAATCCAGCCAGCCATCAGCACAGATAGCACTGGCTGGATGTAGAGATTATTCAATGGAACAGGCAACATAATGTTGGTTTGCTGACTACATTGCAATCAACAGGAAATTAGAGATGCATGTAACAAGGATGCTATAGTATGGGTGACTTTAATCTACATATAGACTGGGCAAACCAAACTAGCAATAATACTGTGGGGGATGAATTCTGAACGTATATGAGATTTTTTTTAGACCATTATGTCGAGGAATTGATGAAGGAACAGGCTATCCTAGATTTGGTATTGTGCAATTAGAAGGGGTTAACTAATAATCTTATTGTGTGGGATCCTTTAGGGAACAGTGGCCATGAATGACAGAATTCTTCATTAGGATAGAAATTGAAGTAGTCCGATCTGAAACTAGGGTTTTAAATCTAAACAAGGGAAGCTACAAAGGTATGAGGCATAAGTTGGCTAAGATAGATTGGGGAACATCATTGAAAGGCATGGCGGTGGATAGGTAATGGCTAATATTTAAGGAACGAATGTATGCATTGCACAGTTATAAATTCCTTTCTGGTGAGAAACACTACAGGAAAAGTGGCCTAAACGTGGTTAACAAAAGAAATTAATGATAGTATTAGACCCAAAGAGGAGTCATATAAAGTTGCTAGTAAAAGTAGCAAGCCTGAGGATTGGGAGCAGTTTAGAATTAAACAAAGGAAGACCAAGAGATTGATTAAGAGGGGAAAAATAGAGTATGAGAGTAAACTTGCAAGGAACATAAAAGTGGCCTGTAAAAGTTTCAATAAGTATGTAAAAAGAGAAAAGATTAGTGAAGACAAATGTAGGTCCCTTACAGTCCGAAACAGGAGAACTTATAATAGAGAACAAGGAAATGGCAAAGCAATTAAACAACTACTTTAGCTTTGTCTTCACAGAGGAAGACACAAATAACTTCCCAGAAATGCTAGGGAATCAAGGGTCTAGTGAGAAGGAGGAGTTGAAGGAAATTAGTATTCTTAAAACAATAGTGCTGGTGAAATTAATGGGACTGAAAGCTGATAAATCTCCACGGCCGGATAATCCACATCCCAGGGTACTAAAGGAGGTGGCCATGGAAACAGTGGACGCGTTGGTTGTCACCTTCCAAAATTCTGTAGATTCTGGAACAGTCCCAGCAGATTGGAGGGTGGCAAATGTAACCCCATTATTTAAAAAAGGAGGGAGGGAGAAAACGGGGAATTACAGACCAGTTAGCCTAACATCAATAGTAGGGAAAATGTTGTAGCCTATTATAAAGGATATGATAGCAGGATACTTAGAAAATATCAACGGGATTAGACAAAGTCAACATGGATTTATGAAAGGGAAATCATGTTTGACAAACCTACTGAAGTTTTTTGAGGATGTAACTAGCAGAATAGATAAAAGAGAACCAGTGGATTTAGTGTATTTGGATTTTCAGAAAGCTTTTGATAAAATCCCACATGAAAGGTTAGTGTGTAAAATAAAACAAATGGGATTGGGGGTAATATATTGGCATGGATTGAGAATTGCTTAGCACACAGGAAAGAGAGAATAGGATTAAATGAATCTTTTTTGGGATGGCAGGTGGTGACTAGTGGGGTACCGCAGAGATCAGTGCTTGGACCCCAGCTATTCACAAAATATATCAATGATTTGGATGAGGGAACCAAATGTAATATTTCTAAGTTTGCTGACGACACGAAACTTGGTGAGAATGTGAGCGGTGAGAAGGGTGTTAACAGGGTTCAAGGCGATTTAAACAGGTTGAGTCAGTGGGCAGATACATGTCAGATGCAATATAATGTGGATAAGCGTGAAGTTATCCACTTCGGTAGGAAAAACAGAATGGCAGAGTATTATTTAAATGGTGATAGATTGGGAAATGTTGATGTACAAAGGGACCTGGGTGTCCTTGTACACCAATCACTGAAAGCAAGCATGCAAGCATGTAGGCACAACATGCAGTTAAGAAGGCAATTGGTATGCTGGCCTTCATTGCGAGAGGACTTGAGTACAGGAGCAAAGATGTCTTACTGCACCTGTACAGGGCCTTGGTGAGAAACACCTGGAATATTGTGCGCAGTTTTGGTCTCCTTACCTAAGAAATGATATACTTGCCATAGAGGGAGTGCAGCAGAGGTTCACCTGTCATCCTGGGATGGCAGAATTGTCATATGAGGAGACATGGGCTAATGAGGCCTTTATTCACTGGCGTTTAGAAGAATGAGACAGGATCTCATTGAAACGTACAAAATTCTGACAGGTCTGGACAGACTGGACACAGGGATGATGTTTCCTCTGGCTGGGGTGGAATCTAGAACAAGGGGTCACAGTCTCAGGATACGGGAAAGGCCATTTAGGGTGGAGCTGAGGAGAAACCTCTTCACTCAGAGGGTGGTGAACCTGTGGAACTCTCAACCACAGAGGGCTGTGGAGTTTCACTGCAAGTTGCACTTACAACATCACTAATCCATTCCATATTTGAGGACTTATTATACAAAATGGATCGGGACAATTTAGTTTTATTTCTTGTCCCTGCAGGCATTGACTTGCAATGATATGAACCCATCAGCATCAGCAGCCAAATGAGTACCTCAGTAAAATGTCTATTCTTTATGTACAAGTCAAGAAAACAAGTGTTGTCAGGTTATTCAACTACAGAGGATATCACCACTGATCCCATTTTGTCTTCACCTGATGTCACACATGCACACTTTCGAGGGGTAGAATTTTCTCCCCGTTGGGGGGATTGTGCGGAGGCGGGCATGGGTGGGCATGGACCTGATTGGTGCCCCTGATCGGGTCTGCGCTGCCATTTTACGTGGGTGGGCCAATTAAGGCCCGCCCAGCATGGTGCACTCCCTGTGCGGGCGGGGTTCCCTGAATCATGTGTGCGAAAGAATGCAGAAACCTCCCTGAGGCACAGAGCTGCCTCAGGGAGATTAACTTGAGTGTGAAAAATGGAAAAAAAGATTTAAAAAAAATATTCGAACATGTCCTCACCTGTGAAACTCATATCACATGAGCTGGGACATGTGCATTAAGTTCAATAAAAAAAATTTTCAAAATTTAAAATCATTCGTGAAACTTCATCCCGCCTGTGGATGCGTTTCCATGAAAAATGCGAAGGCTGCCTGGGCTCTTTGCCAGGCTCTTTGGGCTCTTCACCTGCCCACCAACATTAACGTTGGACAGACAGCTCCACTAATTATTTTAACTGACAGATAAATGGCTTTAATGGGCCTTTGACAGTTCGGCGGGCGCACAGCCGACTCGGGTTCACACCTGCTGAACTGAAAGTCTGTATGACACGCCGTGATGTCGGGACGCACGCCTGATGTCACCACGTGTCATTTTACGCCTCGCTCGCCGAGCCGAAGATTCAGCCCCAGGAGTTGTCACTGCATAATAATTAGCAACAGGAATCCTAGTTGCTTTTCCCCCTCCCCAGCTGAGGAGCTTCAATTGCTGCTCAGCAAGGACTTGAATCCAGAACTCCTAAAATTTTTGTGATATCTTGAATTATTCTGAACAGTCCTATAAAAGGAACTTCTCCAGCCAAAGCGTGGTAATATGAAGAATTTGACCTACATCTATAACATGTCTTTCTTTTTCAATTGATTTATGGTTCATTATAAGCATTCTCAATTTTTATTTCTTACTCACCATCAGTTCAACAAATGATTTCTCACTAAGAAATCTGCTGGACAGTTCCATTAGTTTTACAAAAGTGAGCTTCCAATAGGAGTGGCTGCCTATTGGGAATTCCATAAAATCATCTCTCATAGGACACAACTCTGCACATAATAGTCAGAGCTGAATCAAATGAATCATATGGAGCACATGATTTCATTTCAGTTTCCCAGTTGTATAATTTGATTGCACAATAATTCTCCAGATTAATCCACTTTTTCACTTCATAGGTTCAATGTACTTTAGAACCTTGGCCTAGAAATTGTTGCTAGTGATGTTAGCAGACAAACGTTTAATGTAATTGTATAACATTCCTTGTCAGCTATTTTAAAGGAGGCATTAACATATTATGCATTACAGGAAAATGCATTCCTTTTGCATTAAAACATTCCTCTGCTAATATCACAAAGAGCAATGTCTCGTCTTCTGTTTCTATTTATTGCATTTAAGTATAAACTGTATATTTCCATAAAGACTCCAGATTTTTACATATTTTGTGTGCAATTCTACATTACCGATTACATGATCCTTGCAGAAACATACATAGAGGACCTTATACAACTCTGAATATTTAGACAGTAGTACAATTTATTCTTGGCAGGGGGCTTAGGTCACACAGGGAAGCTGGATCAGGACTTTGAGATAGTTAATATCACTTTCTTGGGGGGGGCATAGCAACTTTGCAGTAGGATAATAAAAGCAGTTAGAAATTTTCACAGGGGAAAAATTGCTGCAGAACAAACAAAAACCCATAAAAACCCATCTGGTTCACTAATGTCTTTTAGGGAAGGAAATCTGCTGCCCTTATCTGATCTGGCCTACATGTGACTCCAGACCCACAGCAATGTGATTGACTCTTAAATGCCCTCCGAACGTGAGCAATTAAGAATGGGCAATAAATGCTGGCCTAGCCAGTGATGACCACATCCCATGAACAAATTTTTAAAAAGTGTCATGGGTGAGTGTGAGTGAGGCATTAAAAGGCAGGTGGTAAAGGAACTTCAATAGTAGCACTCATCTCTTCGAATGAAACTACTACCAGTCAAAGATACTTATGTCAGCAGAAGGCATAGAAGTATAAGTGATTTAATGCACTAACATCCTCACTTATTTTTTTGTTAGTTTAGTTCTACAATAAATTTTAGGCATTTATATGCTGCCTTTTCTTTTGGGATGCAATGTAATAGGGTGGGACTGCCTGCACCCCTGACCATGGTCAAATTCCCAGAGTCACTGGGTGGTGCTTCCAGCAAGAAAGGGAGATGGCTGCTGGCATCCTTGGGAGCTATTAACAAAAAATGTGGCCTGTGACCTGCTTTGTAAAAAAACAGAATTAATATTAGGGGATGAGGGAGTGCAGATGAAAAAAAACTCTGATTGATCAGATTTCCTTGAGGTTGTTAAATTTTAAAATTCGCTTCAGATGTCATAAGGTGCTAGCCAAGAATTCACAGTGCTAAATATCAACTGTTACAGTGGTTAATAAAAGACTTGCATTTTGTGCTTTCTACAAACACTAGGCATCTCAAAGAGCTCTATAGCCAGTCTACTCATAGTTGTAATGTAGGAAATGCAGCAGCCAAATTGCACACAGCAAGATCCAACAAACAGTGATGTGATAATGACCAGATAATCTGTTCAGTGATGTTAATTGAGGGATAAATATTGGCCAGGATACCAGTGATAACTCTGTGCTCTTCCAAATAGTGCCATGGGATCTTTTACATTCACCAAACAGCAAATGGGGCCTTGGTTCAACATCTCCCATGAAAGACAACACTTGCAGCAGGGCAGCACCCTCTCAGGACTCACAGGGATATCTGCCTTGAATTTTGCGCACAAGCTCTGGAATGTGACTTATAACTGGAAACTTGTGATTCAGAGGTGAGAGTGCCACCAACAGAGCCAAATCTGATGCCTGGTATGTGTAAATGACAGAAATTGCTGAAAGACGTATTCCACCATTTGCACCTCTTTCTATTAGATCCATACTTGGCTTGGTATATTGGATACCCAGGGCTGGATTTTCATGGAGTCAGTGAAACTCAGTGGCGATGTGAAAATAGGAGCCGGGAACTGATCCTGACCCCATTCACGCACTCCCAATTTTCACCTGTGTGGGTTAAGGGAGCAGGCTGGTTCAGGTTGCAAGCTTCCATGCTGCACTCCCAACCTGGCAGGCTCCATCATGGGGATAGGCATGTCCTCGCCCTCCGCAATTTTCATGGAGCCAGGCCAGCTTTTAAAGACTCATGGTTCATGGCACCTCAGAGATGATGTGGACCACAGTTTTGGTGAGGGAACCTTTTGGACAGTAAGTTCAAAAAGGCTTACCCATGCACCCTATGCTGAGCTATTCCCCCACCCACCCCCATGGACCCTCATACTCTTCATGCCAAGCTATGCCTTCCAACCACTCCAAATAGCTCCTTTTATCCTCTATGCCAAGTGATCGTACTTCCATGCCAATTCTCCCACTATGCACTCTGTATAGGACCAATGAACCCTATAGTGACAATAGCATGTGTTAGAAAAAGCTTTGAAAAAGACAGTCAGTCATTCATTCATGAAAACTGCTTTTACTATAGCCCAATAAAAATGTCAATCATCCAGCTTCTTTAACGTATCAGTAGAACACACTGCATGTACTTGAAATCTCTTTATCTTGTGTAAGTAAATATTGTGAAATTGACAGAATAGACCGGAGAGCCAGAGCTGTAAATCAAGCAATGTTTTCCCTGGGCACAGCTGTTTCAACATTCTAATGGATGTCGGGGCTCCAAGGCAAGCCTCATTATGTATTCATGGCTGAGAATCCATTCATCCATTAGATGGGGTGGATGGGGAATGTGAGGTGTAATTGGTGGGGCATAAGGAGTGTGAGGGGTATAAGGCATGAGGCTAGAGAGCCTTGTTGTTTTTATTATAACTGGGACAAAGTCCCGGAGCACCATGGTGGAACTTTTAAGTAGCCTGCCTCAGCACCCGGCAGCCACTGTGACTGCCCCTGAACTCTTTCTGAGGGCTGTGAGCCCCTCTCCTGTTAGAACCCGCCCCCTCCTGGCACAAAAATCCCATCTCTGTGGTCACTTTCTCCTGAGGTGAGTGCGCCAAGCTGGGAAATTTCCCAATTTCCACTATCTGTCTCGAAGAGGAAAATCCAGCGCCCAGTGTCACTTCTACTGGGAAGTGATTGTAGAGAGGCACTGGAGTGGCTCCCTGACTGATTTTCCTTCACTGCTTATTGATGTTATACTGGAGCGGCAGCATAATTCCAGCAGAAAATCTGCCCAGTGTCTCACAAAACTTTATACACACAAAGAATAAAAGATGGAATTTATTAGGGTAAACTGAAGGCATTTTAAAAAGACGAAGGACTGGGAGGGTGATAGCAAGGCAAAGTGGTTTTGGGAAAGAATTTATGAAGGCAGGAGCATATATGCTGAAAGATGAGATCCTGATTGTAGACGGGAGGGTGCAAGGAATGAATAGTAATTGAGTTAGAAAGGAAGGAATGTAAGGTTATAGAAGAGCAGCAAAGGAGGGAATTGAAAAGGAGGTCAAAAATCTCAATGCTGATTTACTGGTGCGCAGGGAACCAACAAAGTCTGACAAGGAAAGGGATTATGAGTGTGCAGGACAGAAGACGGGCCATGGAATTCTGGAATTACTGAAGTTTGTAAAGGGCAGTCATTTGCAAAATCAATTCTCAAGATAAGGCTTTTAGAAATGTGCACATTAGCAATATTTCAGAACTGGAAGAATGTGTTTCCCATGCCTGATCACATTTATATTAAAGTTCTGTTCACGATCAAAGTGGACACAGGAGTTGTTTACCATTGGATTCAGCCTGAAAGGGCAGGTGTGGAGGCTGATGCAGTTGAAGCCAAAGGCATAAGAACTCTTATGAGCATTTATAATTCATTTAGGGTGTATGGGGCGTCACTGGCTGTGCCAACTTTTATTGCCCAATCCCTAATTGCCCTTGAGAAGGGGGTGGGGAGCTGCCTTCTTGAATTGCTGCAGTCTCTGTGGTGTAGGTACACCCACAATACTGTTAGGGAGGGAGTTCCAGGATTTTGACCCAGCGATGGTGAAGGAACAGCGATATATTTCCAAGTCAGGACAGTGTGTGACTTGGAGGGGAACTTGTAGGTGGTGGAGTTCCCATGTATCTACTGCCCTTGTCCTTCTAGGTGTTAATGGTCATGGGTTTTGAAGGTGCTGTCTAAGGAGGCTTGGTGAGTTCCTGCAGTGCACCTTGCAGATGGTACACACTGCTGCCACTTTTTGTTGGTGGAGGGAGTGAATGTTTGTGGATGTGGTGCCAATCAAGCTATGGGTTCAAGCTTCTTGAGTGTTGTTGGAGCTGCACTTTTTCAGGGGAGTCAGGAGGTGAGTTACTTGCCTCAAGATTCCTAGCCTCTGACCTGCTTTTGTAGTCACAGTATTTATACAGCTAGTCCACTTCAGTTTCTGGTCAATGGTAAGCCCCCAGAATGTTGGTTGTGGGGGATTCAGTGATGATAATGCCATTGAATGTCAAGTGTTGATGGTTAGATTCTTTCACTGTTGGATATGGTCATTGCCTGACATTTGTGTGATGCGAATGTTACTTGCCACTTGTCAGCCCAAGCCTGGATATTGTCGAGATCTTGCTGCATTTGGACATGGACAGCTTCTGTATCTGAGGAGTTGCAAATGGAGCTGATGTGCAATCATCAGCGAACATCCCCACTTCTGACCTTATTATAGAAGGCAGGTCACTGATCAAGCAGCTGAAGATGATTGGGCCTAGGACACTACCCTGAGGAACTCTTGCAATGATATCCTGGAACTGAGATGATTGACCTCAGACAATCACAACCATCTTCCTTTGTGCTAGGTGTGACTCCAACCTGGGGAGAGGTTTCCCACTGATTCCCATTGACTCCAGTTTTGCTATGGCTCCTTGATGCCACACTCAGTCAAATACTGTCTTGATGTCAAGGTCAGTCACTCGTACCTCACCTCGGGAGTTCAGCACTTTTGTCCACATTAGATCCAAGGCTGCATTGAGGTCAAAAGCTGAGTCACCCTGACGGAGCCTAAACTTAGTATCAGTGAGCAGGTTATTGCTAAGCAAGTGCTGATTAATAGCACTGTTGATGACCCCTTCCATCATTACACTGATGATGAAGAGTAGGCTGAGGGGGCAGTAATTGGCCGGGTTGGATTTGTCCTACTTTTTGTGTACAGGACACACCTGGGCAATTTTCCACATTGCTGGGTAGGTGCCAATGTTGTAGCTACTGCTGCTTGGCTCAGGGCACGGCAAGTTCTGGAACAGAAGTCTTCAGTACAATTGTCGGAATATTGTCAGGGCCAATAGCCTTTGCAGTATTCAGTGCCTTCAGCCATTTCTTGATATCATGTGAGGTGAATCGAATTGGCTGAAGACTGGCATCTGTGGTGCTGGGGACCTCTGGAGGAAGCCGAGATGGATCATCCACTCAGCACTTCTGACTGAAGATTTTTGCAGATGCTTCAGTTTTATCTTTTGCACTGATGTGCTGGGTCTCTCCATCATTGAGGATGGGAATATTTGTGGAGCCTCCTTCTTCAGTGAGTTGTTTAATTGTCCACCACCATTCATGACTGGATGTGACAGGACTGCAGAGCTTAGCTCTGATCTGTTGGTTGTGGAATCACTTAGCTCTGTCTATCACTTGCTGCTTATGCTGTTTGACATGCAAATAATCTTGTGTTGTAGTTGACACCTAGTTTTTAGATGTGCCTGGTGCTGCTCCTGGCATGCCCCCCTGTACTCTTCATTGAACCAGTGTTGATCCCCTGGCTTGGTGGTAATCATAGATTGGGTGATATGCCGGGCCATGAGGTTACAGATGGAGGTTGAGTACAATTCTACTGCTGCTGCTGATGGCCCACAGCACCTTATGGATCCCCAGCCTTGAGTTACTAGATTTGTTTGAAATCTATCCCATTTAACACGGTGTTAGTGCCACATAACACTATGGAAGGTATCCTCAATGCAAAGACGGGACTTCGTATCCACAAGGACTGTGCAGTGGTCGCTCCTACTGATACTGTCATGGACAGATGCATTTGCGGCAGGCAGGTTGGTGAAGATGAGGTCAAGTATGTTTTTCCCTATTGTTACCACCTGCTGTAGGCCCAGTCTAGCAACTATGACCTTTCAGACTCAGTCAGCTCGGTCAGTAGTTGTGCTACTGAGCCATTGACATTTCAGCTGCAAATCAACAGTAGTTTGCTAGTAGAAAGACTTTAGCGGGGTGGAGGCTGCAATTAGGAGAGGGACTGAGTGGCTCCCAGCAACAGCTCACAACTGTGGGGTAGAGATGAACATGCCTGCAATTCCAGGCTCCACTTTCAGGAATATTTTTTGAAACTTATTTTTTGTTTGCGGCCTTCAGTGATCCCTTTAAAGACTGCTGTTTAGATCATATATAAGCTTGACTTTCTTGAACAGCTATGGCAATCCAATTTTACACGGGACCCTAGAAGGCACTAAGCCTCTTTACTTGCATATGTAAAGGGCCTCACTCCTGTTTCAGATATGGGCCTAGTCACCTTTTTAATTCCTGTACATCATCAGCCCAAAATGAGCATGTGATTCCTGCCCAACATGCTGGAGGCTAAAAAGCTTGTTTAACATCTGAAAAATGGGCATGGCATCATCAAATTAATAGGCTGATAAACCTTTCATTGCATTATTTTGGAGAGAATTTAAGCTCATGTCCCAGATGTGAAAGGGCAGCACATTTATAAAAACCATAAGAAGCCACTGTCAAGCCCCCCGGGTATAAAGGTTTATGATTTTGTTGTGTAAGGGAACCCCCTACATGTGCAAAAGATCAATGTTTCCTACTCTTTCCAACATCTTACATTATTTTTCACAGCTAATAACATTAGGAAAAGCCACTTTTATGAGCCACTTTGCATATAGGCGTGTTTTTAAGACATGCGAACATAACAGTGATTGTGGACTTTGGAACAAACCTATCACCTGCTGGACTGGAGCGTATCAACCTTTTGTTGGACTTAATAGACTCAATGGTTGATTCATTTTAAAACAGTTGAATTATACCTATGTATAAAAACAGTTACGAACTATTGTGTGATATCAAAAATGTCTGACACATACTTATTTCAATGCTTGTTATTTAAAAAAAAATAAAAATTTTATATTTTTTCTTATTCATTCATGGGATGTGGGCATCACTGGCCAGACCAGCATTTATTGTCCATCCCTAGGTGCCCACATTTAAGCGTCAACCACATTGCTGTGGGTCTAGAGTCATGTGTAGGCCAGATCAGGTAAGGATGGAAGATTTTCCTTCCCTGAAGGGCATTAGTGAACCAGATGGGTTTTTACAACAATCATTTCATGCTTTGCTTTTAATTCCAGATTGTTATTGAATTCAAATTCCACCATGGCAGGATTTGAACCCAGGTCCTACTGGATTACTAGTCTAGCAACACTACAGCTATGCATATATATATATATATACACACATAATGATACGCTTGCACACTAAGGTTAAAAAGCAGCCTTTTTGTCTCCAGCTCAAGAATATCAAGTTTGAAATCATAAGTATGCAGCAGGTAACCTTTATACAGAAAGAGGGCGCCAACTGCTATATAAAGTTTATATTACGTTTTTACTATGGGCAAGTAATGCGGAAAAATTGCAATCTACCACACAAAATATGCAATGAACCATAATTGTTTAAAGAGAAGTCTGACTAAATTAAAGCTGTAAGTACCTAACATTAATATAATCAATGAACTGTATACTTATAGAGGTAGAATTTCAATAAGGATCCTCCTGATTGTCCAATGTAATTTTAGCAGAAATGGCAAAACCAGCCAATGTGATTTTTAACCCTTTGCTCCAGCTCTGCTTTATGAATAAAGCAGTCTATGAATACCTGATTGGGCTGCTTTTGAAACTAATTGAAATGCAAAGTTTTCGAAAATAATTCACTTGGAATTTGAACTGAGAAAGTGCCGAAGAAAGCTGAGTGAATTCCCGAGTGAGTCAACAAGTAGAATTGTGCAGGAATATAAGGTTCTGCTAGCTTATGGAGCTGAGAGAAGCCAGCTGAGTTTCGCTGAGCGTGTAAGGAAATGGTTTGGCCAAAAAACGAGTTTGGCACTGAGACAACGTGTGGCTGAATCTCCAAAACTGGGCATGTAAGTGAGAACTTGTCCTAATTAGTAAATTAAGAGTAGCAGAGAATTTAAGAATATATATTAACAGTAGGATCAGGAATTAGGCTAGTGATGTGTGTGGCACGCATGATATAGGATATACTGGATCTGTGCTGCCGTTGGAATCTTAGACATCGTAACCCTTAGGGTGGATTGAATTTCATGGCACTGTCTGTTTGACTTCATCTCGGATGCTGTGATTTCCTGCAGAAATACCTGTGGCAGGTCACTTTTTCTGTTTCTTTCTTTTCCCTTTTTTTCCCTGTCTTCTCGATCTGCCTGACATGTATGTTTGTCTGTGTGTTTCTCCATATACTATCAAACTGTGCTTAGAGCATGAACTATTAACAGAGCTGCAACGTGGTTTACCTATAGTTTCTACTTTGGGCATAATCAACAATCAGGATGCAAATTGCACTCAAAATTACACAAGCTTTTGAAGTGAAGTTATAGATCACGTTTCTTCTCATGCTCATTTGCATAATCTCAAGCACAAAATCTTCCATGAGCCAGTGCAGTCAGGTGGTGTTTTGGAACGTAATTATTTATATCTTTTTCCTTGTATTAAAATATATTCTTGACGCATTTAAGTGTGGTAACCTGGTATAATTTTATTAATACGTTCAAAAATGGGTTTACCATAAAAAATAAACATTTTTAATGAGTGTCTATGCCACCAATTGCGAGCAATCTGATTTTAAATGACTTTCAAAACTAAATAGCATCATTTACTAGTTTCATTGGTGTACATTAGTCAATTTCTTAGTAGATTAACTCTTTTTTAAATATTTAAATACTTTTAAAAGGTGTCGATAGTTTCCTTGCACCAAAGAAAATAGCATAGTTTTAAGAGCTTCTCAAAGGACTGCCAACGGTTGCAATTAGCTGAAACTTGCCACGCTGGTGAATTCAATCTGGGAAAGGCCAGTTGTGTGGACAGGGTCGATTTCCAGCATGATGTTTTTTTGAACAATGCAAAATGTCAGAGAAACTTGATTTGCACTGGATGTAACTTGTGCCTGAAATGCCTGAAATTCTTTTTCACTGGTTTGGCAGATTTTGGGTGAATTGACCTGACTGGACAAGTTTACCTCTGCCAACTTAAACTCTCAATGTTTTTAGATCTCTAAGATCACTCTTGTCACTTCCTCTATTTTTATTTATTTTATTCATGGGGGTTTGATTCCCTTTAACTTGTACTTTCCACCTTCTCTGGGGGCATGGGGGTGGTGGGGGAAAGGGCCAATCATGGATTTATACATTAATTCCAACTGAGATTCCCAACTGAAGAAAAAGCTCCTCTGCCATATGGAACCCCTCCAAGATGTCAATCTACTGAACAGACACATTCCATTTCTTAATATTCTTACCTAAAAAAAATTTCCATCAATCTCAGTTTTGAAATTTGCAATTGACCTAGATTTAGCAGCTTTCTGAGGTCCAAGTATTCCATATTTCCATTATCCTTTGTGCAAAGAAGTCCTTCCTAATATGATCCCTGAATGGCCTAGCTCCAAGTTTAAGGTTTGTTTTTGAACCTGTCCAAAGGTTTTTAGTGATCCAGCAGGCTTAGTGCCAACAACCAGCCTGTGAAGAATAAATGAAGAAATTCCATGAGTATTGTTCAAGAAACTGCATGCATTGCAGGAAGAAGTTTAATGTCCTGACATGAGTCGTCACGTTGAGTGAGTTCAATCTAGGACTAGCATATTCTACCATCTGCCTCTTCCACTGCTCAATTTACCACACCCCCATCACCCCTCTACCAACAAAGTTTATTGACCACTAATCAACCCTGGAATTCACTTGCTTTACCTCACCCTCATAAACTTAGTACTGTTGCAAACCTCATACTCACAACACATTGCGCAGATAGGAAGCTATTCAACCATGATAGTTACATTGCCCAACATTTTTTTATTGTTCATTTACGGGATGTGGGCTTCACTGGCTGAGCCAGCATTTATTGCCCATCCCTAGTTGCCCTTGAGAAGGTTGTGGTCAGCTGCCTTCTTGAACCGCTGCAGTCCATATAGTGTAGGTAGACCCACAGTGCTGTTAGGGAGGGAATTCCAGGATTTTGATTCAGCAACAGGAATGATGATATATTTCCAAGTGAGGATAATATGTGACTTGGGAGGGGGGAACTTCCAGGTGGTGGTGTTCCCATCTATCTGCTACCCTTGTCCTTCTAGATGGTAGCGGTCATGGGTTTGGAGGGTGCTTTCTAAGGAGCCTTGATGAATTCCTGCAGTGCAGCTTATAGATGGTACACACTGCTGCTGCAGTGGTGGAGGGAGTGAATGTTTGTGGAAGGGGTGCCAATCAAGTAGGCTGCTTTGTCTTGGACGGTGTCAAGTTTCTTGAGTATTGTAGGAGATGCACTCATCTAGGCAAGTGGGGAGTATTCCATCACACCGCTGACTTATGCCTTGTAGATGGTGGACAGGCTTTGGGGAGTCAGGAAGTGAGTTACTCACTGCAGGATTCCTAGTCTTTGACCTGCTTTTGTAGCCACAGTATTTATATGGTTAGTCCAGTACAGTTTCTGGTCTATGGTAACTGCCAGGATGTTGATATTGGGGGATTCAGTGGTGGTAATGTCATTGAATATCAAGGGGCAATGGTTGAATGCTCTCTTGTTGGACATGGTCATTGTCTGGCACTTGTGTGGTGCGAATGTGGAATGGTGGATATTGTCCAGGTCTTGCTGCATTTGGACATGGACTGCTTCAATATCTGAGGAGTAGTGGATGGTGCTAAACATTGTGCAATCATCAGCGAACATCCCCACTTCTGACCTTATGATGGAAGGAAGGTCATTGATGAAGCAGCTGAAGATGGTGGGGCCGAGGACACTACCCTGAAAGACACCTGCAGCGATGTCCTGGAGCTGAGATGACTGACCTCCAACAACCACAACTATCTTCCTTTGTGCTTGGTATGACTCCAACCTGCGGAGAGTTTTCCCCCTGATTCCCATGGACTCCAGTTTTGCTAGGGCTCCTTGATGCCATTTGCTGTCAAGTGTGGCCTTGATGTCAAGGGTAGTCACTCTCACCTCACCTTGGGAGTTCAGCTCTTTAGTTCTTGTTTGAACCAAGGCTTAAGGAGCTGAGTGGCCCTGGCGAAACCCAAACTGGACGTCAGTGAGCAGGTTATTGCTAAGCAAGTGTCTCTTGATAGTACTGTTGATGTCCCCTTCCATTACTTTGCTGATGATTGAGAGTAAACTGATGGGGTGGTAATTGGCCAGGTTGGATTTGTCCTGCTTTTTGTGTACAGGACATATCTGGGCAATTTTTCACATAGCCGGGTAAATGCCAGTGTTGTATCTGTACGTGAACAGCTTGCCTAGGGGCATGGCAAGTTTCTGGAGTACAAGTTTTCAGTACTATGGTTGGAATATTGTCAGGGCCTATACCCTTTGCAGTATCCAGTGCCTTGATATCAAGTGGAGTGAATTGAATTGGCTGAAGACTGGCATCTGTGATGCTGGGGACCTCCGGAGGAGGCCTTGATGGATCATCCACTCAGCACTTCTGGTTGAATTTTGTAGCAAATGCTTCAGCCTTATCTTTTATACTTCTGTGCTTGGCTCCTCCATCATTGAGGATGGGGCTATTTGTGGAGCCTTCTCCTTCAGCACCACCATTCACGAGCTTAGATCTGATCCGTTGGTTGTGGGATGTCTTAGCTCTGTTTATTACTTGCTGCTTATACTGTTTGGCATACAATTAGTCCTGTGTTATAGCTTCACCAGGTTGACACCTCAATTTTAGGTATGCCTGATGCTGCTCTGGCATGCCCTCCTGCACTCTTCATTGAGTCAGTGTTGATCTCCTGGCTTGATGGTAATGGCAGAGTGGGGAATATGGTGGGCCATGAGTTTACAGATTGTGTTTGAGTACAATTCTGCTGCTGCTGATGGCCCACAGTGCCTCATGGATGCCCAGTCTCGAGGTGCTAGATCTGTTCAAAATCTATCCCATTTAGCATGGTGGTAGTGCCACACAACACAATGTGAAGGTGGGACTTTGTCTCCAAACTGACTGTGCGGTGGTCACTCCTACCAATATTGCCATGGACAGATGCATCTGCAGCAGGCAGATTGGTGAGGATGAGGTCGAGTATGTTTTTCCCTCCAATTGGTTCCCTCACCACCTGCTGCAGACCCAGTCTAGCAGCTATGTCCTTTAGATGCAGGGCACTTGCAGGAAAAGGTAGTACAAAATAGGGGGCAGCTGGAAAGAACCAGAGGAGGGCAAGCAAATGTTTTAACCTCACCGGCCATCATGGGAAGGGGCATCTCCGAGGCCGTTGCCATTGGTAACAATGGATAATGATCATCCTTCTTTCTTGCCAATTTTTTCTCATCCCAAAATCTCTTTTGACTCCCAAGCTGCTGATCATTTAAGCATACGCTTCTTACTTTCTCCTCTCCCCTCAATCTAACTCTCGTTCATTTTGAGTTTCAGACACCCAAGAATTGAAATCTTTCCAGTCACAGGAAGATGAAGAGACCATCACTCTTTCCTTCATTCATCAGTGCAGAAACTAACACAGTAAGTATTTTAGGTTCCAGGTTAGAGGATGAGTTTACATGTGGTGAGATACCAGTTACAAATTGGCAGGAGCCAATGAAAGGATAGCATTAGTGCCAGCTCACCAGAAGGTAATGTTACCCATGAGTTCTGCTGCAGATGGTGGGCTAGGCTACAGAAAAAGGCCGATGTGTCTGCACACCCAAAGGCTTGAGCATCCTGCCAAAAAGCCTGCCCCAATGTCAAGGAGCGCAGAGGAGTCCAGCATAAACTATGCACAGGGCTTTGCATAGAGCATGGAGCCCACCCTTTCCAATATGCAACAGGTAGTCATCAGCATATCTTCAAGTCAAAAAGCCAGAGCCCAACCCTGTTTTGATGAGAGCATACCAAGAGCAACACCAAGCATCTTTACTAATGAAGTGCCAAACTCAAAAAGCTACAACACAGGATTACATGCATGCTAAACAGCAGAAGCAGCACGTTGCAGAGGGAGCTAAGTGATCCCACAACCAATGGATCACATCAAAGTTCTGCCACATCCAGTCGTGAATGGTAGTGGACAATTAAACAACTAATGAGAGGAGAAGGCTCCGTAGATATTTCCATCCTCAATGATGGCAGAGTTCAGTAGATGAGCGCAAAAAACAAGGCTGGAGTTTATTAAACAATTTTCAGTCAGAAGTAATGAATGGATGATCCATCTTGGTCTCCTGCTAAGGATCCTAGCGTAACAGATGTCAATTTTCAGCCAGTTCAATTCATTCCCTGTAATATTGAGAAATGCCTGAGCTTACTTGATTCAGAAAAGGCGATGGGCTCTGACAAACACCAGCTGCAGCACTGAAGACTTGTGCTCCAGATCTAGCCATACTCCTGGACAAGATATTCCTGTGTAGCTACAGCATTGGAATGCACCCGACAAAGCAATCAGACAAATTATCGCTAAATCAGTTTACTTTCAATCATCAGAAGACTGATGGGAGGGATTGCTGATACTCCAAAAATTGGCACATGCTCACCAATAACCAATCCACTAACACTCAGTTTGAGTTCCACCAAGACCACTATACTCCAGGCTTCATTGCAGCTTAGGTCCAAACATGGATGAAAGAGCTGAATTCCAGAGGTAAGGTGAGATTGACTATCCTGGACAAGAAATCATTTGGATGACTGTAGCACCAATGAGTCCTAGTAAAATTGGAATCAGTGCAAATCAGGGAAGACGCTTCACTGGTTAGAGTTATACCTAGCACAAAGGAAGATGGCTTTCATTGTTGGAGGCAAATGATCTCAGCTCCAGGACATCGCTGCTGGTATTCATCATTTCAGAATCTTTGACTCAACCATCTCCAGATGCTTCATAAATGACCTTCCCTCCCTTATGTGATCAGAAGTGGGAATATTCACTGATGATTACACAATTTTCAGTTCCATTCTTAACTTCTCAGATAATGAAGCAATCTGTGCCCACATTCAGCAAGATTTGGACAGCATTCAAACTTGGGCTGATAAGTGGCAAGTAGCATTTGTGCTTCACAAGTGCTAGCCAATGATTATTTCCAGCAAAACAGGATCTAACCATTCCACAACGTTATCGTCACTGAATCCCAACCATTAACTTCCTGGGGGGTTACCATTGACCTGTGACTTAAATGGACCAGCTTTATAATTACTGTGGCTAAAAGAGCAAGTGAGAATTTGGTAATTATGCAGTGAGTAACCCACCTTCTGACTCCCAAAAGCCTGTCCAACATCTACAAAGCACAAGCCAGGAATGTGATGGAATACTCTCCACTTGCCTGGATGAGTGCTGCTCCCACAACACTCTAGAATCTTGACACCATTCAGGACAAAGCAGCCCACTTGATTGGCACCTCATCCACCATTTTAAACATTCCCTCCCTCCACTTTGATACACAGTGACAGCAGTGTGTACGACATTCAAGGTGCACTGTAGCAATTCGGCAAGGCTTCTTCATTAGTACCTTCCAAACCTTTTGTCTCTACCACTTAGAAATTCAAAAGCAGCAGATGCATGGGAACAACGCTAACCTGACTTGGAACTATATTGCAGTTCTTTTACTGTCACTGGGTTAAAATCCCGGAACTCCCTCCCTCATGTACTGTATGTGTACACAACATAGACTGATGTAGTTCAAGAGGATGTCTAAATAAGGAAATTAGGAATGGATAATAAATGCTGCCTTGGTCAGCAATGTCCCATCCCATGAATTAACAGAAATACCTGTGGAACACACCTTAATATCTTGTCCATTGGCTAATGTCACAGCTTCCATTAAAGTTCTGAGCACTGCAATGTAAGTTCAGGCTGCTGCCTTGCAAACTGAGACTGCTGCCATTATATCTCAGGATATCACTGTTGAAATGAGCTTCCAGGGCATCACAGCAGTCCATATATGGAATTTCCAAGAGATCAGTCAGATTGGTGAGATACCATTCAGATAGAGTGGCAATGGTTCCATGGAACACAAACCTGCTGTTCCTGCACTCAATCTTGCCACCCTGCCAGTGCCTGTCATCCAGCCAGCTCAGACTGCTGCAGCCCACGCTGAGACACTGCAGTCTAAAGCTGGGGCCTCTAGGTTCATAGTTTCTCAAGATCATCCTCCAAGGCCATCTGCAGTCTTATGAATTGGTGATCATCAGCCTTCCACCGCTCATGCTGCAGCCACTGGGACAGCACCTTGTAGGAACACTGGAATAGGTAAAGGAAAGATGGAGTCTAAGGGGATGCACAAGCGTGATTAGTTTTATTTTGTACACATTTTTCAATTAGCAAAATTATAGAAAAAAGTGCACTGCAGACAGCGAGATGTTACTTATGCCTCCAAAGGCAACCTGAAATGAGCTAGGCACATAAAAATTAAGAGCCATAATTACCTTGAGAAGCGTAATGTGGTCCTTACCTCACTTTGAGGCTGTAGCAGTTGACTGATTTCACTCACAATCTCTTTTGTGAAGCAAAGAGATCTCATGTACTGCTTGTTGCTGAAGCTGAGATGAGACATTTATTCCCTCATTCTCAGTGTCTTTCTCCTCATCCTCCCTCTTCTATCAGCTTGTCCTGCTCTATGTGACCTCCCTTTGCTTTCCCAATCATGCTTTATTCCCAGATAAAGCCCTACCAGGCCATCCATGTCTAGAAATAACTTCTGTCGGCACTGTATTTCATATGGTAACAAAAGTACATGCAAGACCAGCAAGATCACTCCCTGTAGAACACTCAAACATTAGCCAAGTATAGGAAAGCCGCAAAACTGCATAACATTTCAGTAATAGCCAGAAGAAATAATGCATCAACTGACCTGTATGTACCTCATGAAGCCTTGAAATTACACTGGTTTGGGTTAAGGTTCCTTTATTCCAATTATTGTTGTATTCAGCTGTGTGAGCTTAAGACAGTGTATTAGTTGGAGTATGGAGTTGCAAAACTGTATTGGTGGCTTCAAATCAGCATTGCATACTGATTCATGTTGTCATCTCTCTGCTCTGCATATCAGCAGAATCCATTATACACACATGTGCAAACCCTTTATCAAAGTAGCATCCTGTGCACTTCCCATCAGAAGTGAGTATGCACATCCTGGACCCCATCTTGAGTCTTAGATGGCTATATAGCAATTATAAACAGGTGCTACATAACCCAATTTAATACCTGTATTTATTCAGAATTTGTATATTTCATGACAGGATAACTAATCCACGGATGAACAAATTCATAATTGAGAAACCAACATGAACGCAAGTTACCTGGAGAAACTCAGCAGGTCTGACAGCATCTGCAGAGAGGGATACAGTTGATGTTTCGAGTCCATATGACCCTTTATCTGCCTTTCACCACCTTCTGATGAAGGGTCATACGGACTCGAAATGTCAACTGGAACCCTCTCTGCAGATGCTGTCAGACCTGCTGAGTTTTTCCAGGTATTTTTATTTTTGTTCTAGATTTCCAGCATCCGCAGTATTTTGCTTTTATGAACACAAGTTAAATATGTTAACTTTGTGGGCCTACCTCAAAGTGTGTATTTATATTGCTGAATGGAAGCTTACATAGGGAAGTATATTCTTATAGCAGAAACAAGATGAGGAGTATCATACAGTGCCTCAGTGCTAAGTTCTTACCAATATAGAGTGTCCATAACAAGGTTAAGCCAAGGAAGAAAATATTGGGGCACCCCCGCTAGCATATTTGAAGGTGGGCACGTAAAATAAAGAAGGTGGCTAGTCCACTGCCTTCCTGCTCATCCCCGGCTTGCTTATCTGCCATATTACTTAGGGTAGCGTAGCAGGCAGCCTGCCCCCTCTTAGGCCAATTGAGGCCCTTAAATGCCCAATCAGTGGCAACTTAAGGATCTCATTCTGCCTCCGCTACAATAATATTTGCAACTGGTGGAAGGCGGAAGGAAAGCAGCCAGCCTGACAAGTTTCAAAGTATGGGTAAAGATGGGAAGGAAGCGGGGGTGGGGTATCTCCCCTGTGCCCATCGGTAGCACCACCCAATATGGGACCCCCACTTTGTGCCCACACCCCCCAGCCTCTAAAAGCTGACCCCACCATCCCTTGGTAGGTTCCCCAATCCTTTCCCGATCAAAATCCCCAGACTTATCTTTAAGCCCAGAAGACACCTTCCTTTTTCTTGGGAACTGCTTGTAGTCCCAGCAGTGGCCATTACTTGCTTCTGGCACATCTGGGACTACAGAGCTGCCAGCCAATCAGATTGACGGAAAGCTCTCAAGGCCAGGACTTCCTGTCCTTGACAGGTGGAAGTCCCACTTTCAGGTGAGGTTGGGTATTATTGCTGCGGGGCAGCCAGATTTAAAGTCGATGACCTGTTGACCAAATTTTTGAGGCTGCATGGGTAGGGCAAGGAATACATCTCCCCATAAAATTCACCCCATTGTTTTTGATATCTTGTGAGTATGAGAGGCTATCAAGTAATATTAGCAGCAATGGCTCTTTAGATTGGGCCTCAATTGCTTAATTGGGAACATTTCTTGAATGAGTCACAGGATATGGTTATGGTTGCCTTCTTAAAACATTTTCATCTGCATGCTTTTAATGTGGATAATGTAATGTTTTCATAATGTGCGAATGAAATAGAATACAGCATAGAGCTTAGAGGTTACTTCTGTGTTTTTCTTATAGAAAGTATGTTTGGGGCATGCATTTTTAGAGGCACAACATACTGAATGTAGGCTGAATGGAATAGGTTTGCCAAAAATAGCTGAATGATGTCAGCTATATTGCTATAGAACCATGACTTAGGGAAAAGGACCTCCTTACATGGGAACAATCTGGGAGTTATTGCTGATGTTGTTGTTGATCCTCTCTTGACTAGCTAAACAGTGGCATCACAAGGGGTCAGGGATGAGGCACAAATTTAATTGAGGTGACCACTGGTTTTGTCCGCAGACCCTCTGGCTGTTGACAACCCTGTGTTGGCTCTGCTGGGGAAGGCCCACTGTATTAAGTGCCTATTAAGTGGCCAGCAGTGGGCTTCCTTGGGATTTAGGATCCTGGGTATGGCAATTCCTCTGCCCATTCCTTCCCCCCCACCACCCCCCCAACATCTAGAGCTGCCAGCGAATCAGAGGCAGTGCTGCCAGACCACAGGTGAGTGAAGGTAGGATGGGAGTTGCAGGAAGGGGGTCACAGGCTGAGGGGTCAGCAGTAAGGGCAGAGGGTAGCTCTTAGTGGGTTCCACTTCCATATGCCTGGCCTCAGGAACACATTCCCCCCCAGCCATCTTTTATGTCTTGGGTAAATGAGCTTGTTGGCCAACCGAACTCTAACCGCACGGTTTCCTACGTTCCCATAAATTGCTGCTTGCAATCAATAATGGGAGAGACTGATGTAAGAATAAATAGTGATGGGTTATTGAGACATAGGGCAGAGCACAAGATCATACGTGCTCACTCCAAAACTAGACTTTCAGTTCCCAGTTGCCAATGCTGTGCAATGGTTTGTCAGTACTGTCACATGATCAGTACACTTGCATTCTCTTAAAGGGACAGGGTACCTCACTTTACCATATACCTCCCCCTTTAAAAGTACAGCTAACAAGCTTAAAACACATTAACTATTTACACACTAATTATTTACAGGTCAAGTCTCTCAGGAGACCTTCTTTGACGGGTTCAGTGTCGTAGCCCTACAACCTCAGCTGGCGGTTGCCGACTATGGTCCCTCAGTGGACAATTTAATTATCTTCCGGGTGCAGTCACATTCAACCCTGCTGCCCCTCCCCTCCAAGCTGAAGCAGATAAAGGGCAACAAGTACAAAACAATACAGTGATGAGCTACATGATGTGTGAGGAGAAAGAGGAAAAAGGAAAAATAAATCTTTTTGTTTTTCTTTCCGAGGACTGTCAATAATTGCTCTTTTTCTTCCTGCTTGCCCTTTGCTTGGGAGCACTGACATGTACACCTGTCTTCTCTTTAATTTCGCTGTTGGCTGGTCTAGACTCAGGCGTGAGTTGAACGTGAATGAGCTCAGTAATTGGGTTTTCCAACAGCTTTTCTGAGAATTCAGGGCCTACTAGCTTTAAAACATCAGGGCTTTTACGCAGCTGCTGCTTCAGCTCTTCCAATTCTTTCCTATTCTGATTAATAGTTTCCTGGAGAATCGCATATTGTTACCTCTTCTCAACTAATTAGTTCCTTAACTCAGCCAGAAACAGGCTTAACTCTTCTTTTTCTTCTTCATATCTTTTTCATGGCACAAATTGGGAGCCGATTGAATTTTATAGCACACGAAAGTCCTTTAATAGATTTTCCGTTTTCTTTCAAAGGATGCTGACTTCAGATTGAACTCTGTCCCGGTGTAACACATCTATGGGCTTCTCCCTTTGGGTCTTTACATACTCATTTTTTCTTGCAGCAACGCTTCTGGTTTTGAATTGGGAACCTAGCGGGCCCTCAAGATTTATCTCTCCTAGCCGGTTCCTTCCAGGTAGACTCAGTTCCCTGCCTGACATTACAAATAGGGGTCACTTTGCAGACTGTTCCTCATACTGCAACTTGACTTGAGATATCCCTTTCACAGTTATTTCTTCACCCGTGTACGTCCTCAGCTTCGTGTCCGAAACTTCTAACTTCAAAGGATGGGTTCATTTACTCAGATATCTAAATGTATGCTCTCCAGTGATGGTCATCGAAGCTCCAATATCAATTTCTATCTTAATGGGTTGCCTGTTAAACTGTAATGACAATTTGGATTGGCTCAGTTCCACCCACTTTGAGGTTATATAATGAATGGATGTCTGATTTTATTTCTTCTGGTTCTCCCATGAGGCATGTTTCATGATTTTTCCTTCTGTCTTTATAATGTTGTTTTAGCCTTTCTCTGCAGTGTCGCTTTATGTAGCCATAGCGGTGGCAGAAAAAGCACTGGACTTGTTTGAGTTGTCATTCGCTCACTGGAGGCTTGGATGTATTTTTCTCATTCATTTTGTGGGTTTTCACTGCAGTACTGTTGTTCTGCAATGATCTGGGGCTAGAGAGCATTTCCTGCCTTTCCGTGGAGTCCGAAGTTTTTGCGCCGTTTGTTGCTGGAGTGTCCCACTCGACCAGATGGTTGGGGCCATTTTGTGTATCCTTTATAATTTCTAATAGCACGCTCCATCGCGGTAGCTAATTCTAATTCCTTAGTGAAGTCTAGACTATGTTCAGCTGGCAAACACCTTTGGATGGTATCATCTCCAATCCCACATATCAGCCGGTCTCTTAATGTATCACTAATGGATGCTCCAAATTCACAATGCTCAGTTAATGCCTTTAAAACAGCTACATAATCAGCTATTGTCTCCTTTGGAAGCCTGTTCCTTGAATTGAGCTTGAAACGCTGTATAGGAACTGAGGGCTTTGGTCTCAGGTGGCCCTGTACAATTTTTATTAACTCGTTGAAAGTCTTCGAGTCTGGGGCGCTAGGTGATGTGAGGCTGTGGATCAGCCCATACGTTTTGCTCCCACATGGGCACAGAAGCGTCACCGTCTTCTTCTCCTCCCCTGCGATGTCATTAGCTGTAAAAAAGAACACTAGGTGTTCAACATACTGAGACAGGCAATCTGCAATGGGGTCAAATGGATCAACATGCCCTAACTGCGGAATTGTGAACGACTGCAAGGGGACTGCACTTCCAATAGGCTTTCCAGGTAATGACAAATTTAGGTGTTTGGCTTACCACAAAGTTGCACTCTCTCTGGGGTTTCTTATAATTTTCTGCCCCTAGCCATTTTTCATGTATGTACCAGTTTAAATGTATTGCCGCTTTAAGAGCAATCACCTTTTTTTTTAACTCCGTCTCTGCAGCTGTCAGCTTTTCTGTGCTGGGTTTCGTGCTCTTTTCAAGTTTTGGCAGGATTCCCGTGATCACGATTCTGAAAGGTTTTAAAAAAAATTTAAACTGCAGCACAGCTTTCTGCTCCAATTGCCAGCTATCACCTATTTTATAAGTTATGTAAAGATGCTCTGTCTAGTGCTTTGCTCACCTGCCTTGAAATTTATTTTCTTTTGTTCTTGATCCTCGCCACCACTTTTATGTCTTGGGTAAATGAGTTCATTGGCCAACCAAACTCTAACTGCATGCCTTCCTGTGTTCTCATCAATTGCTGCTTGCAATCAATAATGGGGAGAGACTGATGTAAGAATAAAGAGTAATGGTTTATTCAGCTTGCCCTGAAAGGAGGTGTGTTATTGAATGTTATGCAGCCTATAGGTAATCTGGCTGTCATGGTTGATAATGAATACAACCTGTGAGATGGTGTGAGTCTTTTTTTTATTCATTCATGGGATGTTGGCTTCACTGGCTGGGCCAGCAGTTATTGCCCATCCCTAGTTGCCCCTGAGAAGTTGGTGGTGAGTTGTCTTGTAGGAGTACTGTGTGTGTGAGTAGGGTAAAATATATGAATAGCAGGGTTTCATCCTGATTGTTAGAAATTTTTGGTTACTGGTGGGGCCTGATGAATTGAGAGTGGCTGAGTCTAGAGATGCAGTTGGTAGGATATGACTTTTGAAGATGCATTCACTGATCTTGACCACTCACACGAGGTCATAATATCTTGTGGCACTGCACTGAAGGCTTGATTCTTGGTATTTCCCTCTATGGTTATCTGCTCCCATTGCTTTTGACCATATGTCTGGAGGGCCTCTTGTCCCCCTGTTGTGGTGGGGGGTGGTTGCATCTCTCCTCCTTTCCACTTCCTCCGTCAGAGCTTCCAGTGCAAAATCTGAAAAACTTGGAGCCACTATCTCCCATGCTGTGCCATTCCTCATTCTTTCTCTGGTCAGATTCACTTCCTGTATGACTCCCAGCACCTGCTCCAGCCACAATGCACCTCCCCTTTCAGTTGATAAGTTATGATTTTGGGCCACCTGTTGTCACAAGCAGCCAACAAAGTGTGGTTGGTGCAGGCTGCAGGCAGCAATCATTCAAACGAAGTCAGCATGAAGTTGGCACCTGCCTGCATTACATGTAAGTGTAAGTGAATCATACATCGTGATGCATATGCCTGTTATCTAGAGCTATCCACTTTAATCTCCCCAAGTATCCGTTTAAAAAGTTACACTTTTGGCAGAAGGAGAAGGAGTTGCATATTGCTTTGAAACCTATACAGGGAGAAACTGGAGGAAACAGGTCTTCATGACCAATGTCAGGAATACAAAACAACATCAAATTCTCATCCACTGATGTCCCAGTATATAAGGAGTATAATAGTTCGAAAAGCACCTCATTCTGTCTAATCAAAGCCCTTTTCTATATTCAGAGAGAGTGACAGAGAATGATATTGTATCATTAAAGGACTACTAAGGGATAATTTTGCCAGGTTCCACTCCTGGCGTAGATTGCAGAGAGAGTTATGTGAATCACACACCTATATAATGAGACTAGTTTGAGTGCATCACAAGATTACTCCAATGATACTTGAGATCTAATATTGCCTTAAGGCTTTTGCTGACTACATATGACACCTGATTAATCCAATCTATCTGAACATGATGCAACTAATTTAGGAGCACATTTTATAATGAGGGAGTCATCAGCTTTGTAAATATTTCTTGAAAATAGCCCAAATAATTACTTAGTACTCGGCAAATTATAAAGGATTCCTCATTTTTCTGATCATTAGTAAGACATCTGCTAGGGTACTTGCTCCCATCTCTGCAGCCCTCTGAATTTACAGAGTAGTCACTGAGTCTTTGATGAATAATAGTTGCTTAAAACGTAGAGTTAAAAACATCTGACCGAGGGATATTGGGGCTGATGATGTGGTCTGAGTGTAACACATGCATTTGGGATTACCACCTCACAGCACCCCATGATCAAAATCAGCTGATTAAAATGTTCTGCCAGATGTGTTGGCAGAGCATGGAGTTAACTGGGGTAGCCTCCAGTGCCAGTAACTGTTAAAGGGCTGCTAGTTGATATCAAAACACTGACATTTTTTGAGAAAATGGGATATTGACCTACTTCATAGATTAGAAATTGCAAAATGTGGTTCTGCACTTTATCTCAAGCACAGGCACTCTCACCTCACCTCTAGAATCCAACTCTTTTGCCCATGCTTGGACTAAGGCTGTAATGAAGTTTGGAGCCAATTGGCCCTGATGAAAGCCAAACTGAGCTTTGGCAAGCAGCTTATTGGCCAATGTATCAAGAATGACAGCTTGGAAGACATGCTGGAAATTACAGGAATTCCAGAGGACTGTATCCCAGTATGATGAACCTGCGCTTCCAAAGGAAAGCAGGAGATATTGGAGATCAGCAAGCAATTAGTAACTCTCTAATAATTAATTATGGTGACTGTAACTTCCAATAAATCCATGCACTGAAAAAAAGTGAAGAATGCCTGTTGCAAGTTTAGGATATTTTCTTAGGTATAGCAGAGGTGATCATTCATGTGAGTACTCTAAATATCTTTGCTAGCAATTTCCACTGGAGGTCTTGTCAATCAGCACTGTAACTTCAGCAGGGGTTTGGCAGAAACTCTAATTTAGGAGCATATATGAGGTCATTCCTGATACTTATGTTTAGAGGTGTAGCATCAATATCTGATTATTCAGAACAGTTTAGATAAGATATATAAGCTAAATAGGCAGAAAAGACATATGACCTGTGACAAGTGAGAATGGTTTCCTAGTCCCAGATGGGGGACCTATGGGGATGCTTATCTCTGTGACTGGCAGTGGCAGTCTCCTCAGAGCAGTCTACTGGTCCCAGATTGGACAAATGGACAGATGAATCTGATCTTCATAGCTGGAGGTGGTAGCCTCTTTTGTATTCGGTTTTCTTGGAGATGTTAGGCTGGAGTCAGCACTGGTTCACCTGGGGAAGCTCTTTCCTGTCAGAAGTGATTTTACACTTCCTGAGAGCTAGCTGATATACCTTATTTCTAGGGGCTTGATGGTCGTATCACGTCCATCACTTATTTAATTTTTATTCCATTAGCAAGGGACAGATATTCAGGATAGTCCTACATATTTCTGGTGGAAGCCCATGAAGTCATCTTGTTGCTTATCTCTTGCTAGGACACCCTGTTTAACCTTTACTCAGAGAGGAGTTTTACACATGGATCATGAGATCTCACCTTATCAGGCTTCAGGAATGTCTTTGTTCCAAAGAAGAGTCATATTGGACTCGAAATGTTAACTCTGTTTCTCTCTTCACAGATGCTGCCAGACCTGCTGAGTTTTTTTTCAGTTCTTTCTGTTTTTATTTCGGATTGTCTTATTTCAGGGTCTGTCTGAGAGCTCATGTCCTCGGCAGGGGTAAAACAGGACAGCGTTGTTGTCAGCCCAACAGGCTGCTATGGAAACTATTTTCATAAGAGAGAGAGCTATTTCTATAATATTCAGTACATTTCTTAAGAGTTTATACAGTTATTAGACAGCAATCTCTTACACTGTTTGTTCATGTATTTCATATAAAATAAGCCAGTTTGCTGGTATGCAGTCACACTTTATCTTGATCGTGTGCTTTTCAATCTGCATTCTCAAAACCATATAGATGCACTCCCGCAGGAATCTAGTATCAAGGTCTCATAGATCCTATAATTCCTTTCAATATTTTTTGCCTGTAATTTTTCTGTCTTCCCTATCAAGTTTGAGTATAATTATTCCCAGCAGATTGTGGATTCATCACGTTGCTTGAGGGTTGCAACTTGCATACCGCACATTAAATTAATATGATCCATAATACTTTCTTGGCATTCTCCCAGAAAAGGAATAGAGGGACTTTGAAATTATACACAAAGCAGAGTAACTTATTTTTGCTGAATAAAAAAGATTCAGTTCCTTTCCATTGTAAACTATGGATTATGTCTGCAGCAGGTGGCCACAAGCTTTACAACATAAAGAAGGGACCATGGTTAAAAAGCATAATTCAATTGCTATATCTGCAAGTATTTTTAAAGCAAAGATTCCCAATTGTACAGGTGGGTGAATCTTATGGTGTAGAACAAGAATAATCAATACATGATCTTCCTGGGGGAATATTGCAACTTGGCCAAAGATCTGAGATGAGACGAACATGATCTCCAACTGAAGTGACTGATTGTAGATCTGACTATAGCCCCAGGAGACAAAGTGTTCTCTGTATGTTTCAGATTATGTATTTAATTAAAAATAAATGCAGTAAATATATATATATATACCTATGGCAACTTTCAAATGAAAGAAACAGAAACAAGAGCAGTGAGAGTTGCCCAACAACTAAACTGATGTAAAATGCCAAACTAATTTTTTCTAACCAAAGCCCAGAGATATCTTGTGCCAATAGGATGCCATAAAAGCAAGTAGAAGATAGATTCTAGTTAATTTTCTATTGGATCGCTAAGACTACAGTGCTTGAAAAATGAAAAAAGAGAAAGATTTGCATTTATATTGCATCAGAATGTTGCAAACTGCTTTACAACCAATGAAGTATTTTGAAATGTAGTCACTGTTGTAATGTAGGAAACTTAGCAGCCAATTAGCATACAGCAACTGCCACAAACAACAATGTGCACATGACCCAATAACCTGTTTTAATGATGTTGATTGAGGAATACATTTAGGCCAGAAAACCAGGGATAACTCCCCTGCTCTTCTTCAAAATATTGCTATTGAACCTGAGAGAGCAGATTTTTGGGTTAGCATCTCGTCTGAAAGAAGGCACTTATGACAGTGCATTATTCCTTCAGTATGGCACTGGAGGAGCAGCTTAGATTTTTGTGCTTAAGCCTCTGTAGTGTGACAGCCTTAACGATCAGAGGTAGGAGTGCTACTGCTGTGCCATGGCTGACAAGATGACCTCTGTTGATACTGTGAGCAGTTTTAGCTCCATATGTGATGATCCATCTTTGGGAGTAGGAGGAGGGGGATCAGTCAAGGGTTTAAGTGGCTCATAAAACAAAGTACCTGTAGTTTATTACAGGGATAAGTTGATAGGATTCTGCCAGCCTGAGAGGTCTTTCACTTGAAGAAAAGACTTAAGTCTATTGCCTATCTTTTGCTAAATTGCACTTAGTTCTTTAATGTGAATGAAGTTCTCAGTAATCTATGTGTAATATGTTTAAAATTTGCAGTGAAATATTTATTCAATTTGTGTTTCTTAACATCTAGTTGAGCAGTTGGTGGGGAATGGGCACCATTCCTTAGCCCTGAAATATCTGTGAAGGACCTAAATACACATCTGTAATTCATCTCCAACCATCTGTCATTTAGTATAGTATATACAAATTAGGGATGAGCATTCAGGTTTATTCAACATTTGGCTCCATCCCAAAATAAGTGTTTGTGAAATTCCAAGTCAAGGCCATTTGGTTAAATTCAGACAGGTACAGCATTCCATCAATTAGACCACCAGAGATCAGACACACATTCATGAATAGACCACCAGGGAAATGAGAATATGAATACAAAGGGCTGAATGTTAATTTCAAGGGGGGAAAGAGTTGGGGCCAATTCTTTGTTCTGAACCTGCTCCCTAGGGAAATAGATTAAAGGCACAAGTTTTGTGGGGCAACTCCTTTAATTGGGTAGGAGTCAGTTTCAGTGGCCAATTAGAGGCCGTGGGAGAAGGCACGGAGGAAACTAGATGAAGTGCAGGCTTGATTTAAACCCCCACAGCAGCAATTAATGTGAACGCTGTTTGAATCTTAATGAAATAAACAGAAGAGTTCCTGTGAGGCTTGGACTGGACTGCAGTGCGCTGTGATGGAAAGCTAAAGGCCTGGCACCTGAGACAGGGAAGCCCTTCCGCTTCTCACACAATGAAGATGATCCTTGAGTCTGTGAGAAGGAAGAGGGAGGACATCTTCTCAGAGGGTGGCAAGAGGAGGCCACTACTCAAACTTAACAGGCTTGAGATGGCTGCCCCTGTCAGTGACAGAATTGTAATCAGAACAAACTAGATGTAGTAGTAGTAGCTGGAAAAGGCTCTGCCTGGAACCGTGTCAGAAAATGTATTCTCACTTGTCAGATTCTCTGAGGCAGTGCGGGGTCATGGGCTAGTAAACTAGTAGTCATAGAACGTTCAATTCTCTGATATGCTCCGGAAAGTGAGTGTAACCTCCAATGTTCAAGACAGGCTTCTGGGCTTCTGCTCCTGAAAATGGGAGGGGTGTGCACAGAGAGCACTTACTCACCCCTCAGAATGGCTCAGAGCCATAGCACTGTTGAGGACCTGTTACATTATGACATTCACCTTCTGATGGATAGGGGCAGGTGCCATTGGTCATAGAGGACAGCAGTGCATAATTTCACTTTTTTTGTCCTTGAAGAGGAAAAGGGCACATTAGGAAAGGGCGTAAATAGGTGGTGAGGTACTATTCTACCAAAGGATAACGCCAATGGAGGTGAGAGCAATAGAGAGAGCCCAGATTCCAGAGGAATCAGGATGAAGTTGGGTCTAGAAAGATGGGAACCCATGGTGCAGATGGTAATTATAGAGGGTGATCTGCTCATTGAGGGATACAGTGAATGCCACCACTTCCGACAGCATGTTGAGCACTGAGTTGCATTGTGTAGCCACAGCAATGCAGTGGCTTCTGCTCTCCAAGGTTGGTCCTCATGATCTCTCCTTTTATTTCCTACTGATTTAAGCATCCACCTGAAGACACCTTCTCTGTCTGCAGCCCCAGAGGAGCAGCTGAGAATGAGCAATCACTGTTACACAAAATAAGCACACTGTCCATCAACACATATGATCTCACAAGGATGGATTCTGGCATGTGTAGGCAGGGTGGCTCTTGGTGATAGTCTTAGTACGAGTGTGCAAGAGGAGGTGTCAGAGGCAGAGGCAACTGTGGGCAGTCGCCTTTGGAGGAAGGAGATCAGACAAGCCCTGTTCAGCTGGACACAGATGCAGGGTTTCAGGTGTCACAGGAAATAAGGTTCTGCCTGGAACCACATCAGGAGATGTGTTCCAACTTGTCAGATTTTCTGAGGCAGTGCTGGGTCATGGGCTCAGAAGCTCAGAATGGAAGAGTCCATCCAGCTTATGTGTACCACAATGGCTCAGGTCAATGAGCGCATGAGCTCCCCCATAGAGAGTGTGGCCAACGTTATGGAGAGCCATGTTTGGCAGCGCTCTGAATGGATGTCAGAGCAGTGCACTGATATGTACAGGATGTACTGTGCAGCTTCAAACAGCAAGTGGCAGTGGTGGCACAGAAACGTTTGGAATGAATACCAGTTACACTCCAGCCAACTGGAGTGCCAGACAAGGACTGAGGATGTAACGGAGGATAATCAGGGTGCCATCCCTCATTGGACAACTTCACCAGCCTTGGCCTCTTTGGCCTCTCCAACTGGGGACCATCTGTACAGCGGTGCCAATTGATGGAGGCTACTCCTGTAGCTGAGGCACCCCAGTGTCCTGTATCCTTTCCCTCCACCTCAACTTCCTCCTCCTCTCTCACCTCCTCCACCTCCATTTCCTCCAGTGAGATATCTGGTTCCACCAACCTCCATGTCCACACCTCTTTGGAGGTTTTATGGAGAGCACTGCAGGCCACCACAATGACTGAGACCTTTTGCAGGAGGGTATTGCAAGGGACCACCCACCAATCCAGGCACCAGAATGCATCTTAGAAACCCAATGGCCTGCTCAATGGTTGTCCTGGGGAACAGGTAGCTGCAGTTATATCGCCTTTGTGCCTTTGTCTGGGCTGTTGTAGAGGGGTGAATAGCCATCACTTCAAGAGATATCCCTTGTTCCCTAGAATCCATCCACATAGTTTGGAGGAGTGAAGTGAAGAACTGCAACAGCTTGGACTGATGGAGGCAGCTGCCAGGAAAGTGAGTACACATGGAGGAAGCTCTTGTTGTGATCACAGGCCAGTTGGACATTCAGGGAATGGATGCCCTTCCTGTTCATGAATCTCACTGGCCACTCACTGACTGCCTTGATGGACACAGAGTGCAATTGATTATGCCTCAGGGATAATTCCCTGGAGAGGCCATGACTGGCTTCCCACTCTGTTCCCATCTCCTTTCACCTGGTCTGCCCTAGGTGCACCCCTGTGAAATTCTGAACTCTTAACGAGCGTCCCAAGTGCCTTAATTGGGGATTGGGCAAGATTGTGATCCCATCCTCCCCACCACCCTGGTGAACATGAGAGACACTGGGAACAGGTTGCAAAACCAGAATGCTGGCTAGTACCATTCTTTTTGGGTCTTGTCCCCGATCATTCCTGACCATTTTTCTGATAAGCAGGGATTTGTGTTTTCAACACCAAAACAGCCTTAACAAAAATTATGAATGACGTTCTCTTGACAGTCACTTTGACATCATTATCCTTACTCATCCTCCTTGACCTCTTTGCAACCTTTGACACAGTTGATCACACAATCTTCGTCCAATCCCTTGTCTAACTTCACAGGATTCTCCTAATTGGATTCCACTCTTACTAATATGATCACAGCAAGAGCATTTCTTGCAATGACTTCTCCTCCCAACCCATATTGTAACCTTCAGGGTCCCCCAAAATACAATTTGTGACTTTCTTATTTTGCTTAACTACATGTTGCCCGTAGTGATATTATCCAAATATATGCTATTGATTCCCAGCTGTCCCTCTCCACCAACTCTCTGGACCCCTTCACTGCCATTGTGCTGTCAAACTGCTTGTTTGACCTCTAGTCTTGAAAATTTATCTAATGAAACATCAAGTAGAGTGGTACATCATCTTCACCTCCATACCTTTCTCAGTGTCCTCGCCCCTCTCTCTGCTCACTGTCTCAGGCTGAATCAGGCTGTTTTCAACCCTGAGCTGAGACTTCCAATCCTCCCTGCTTCCACCTATGTAACATTGCCTGTTTCTGCCACCACCTCATCCTCTCTGGCACTGAAACCTTCATTTGTGCCTTTGTCACCTCCAGAGTCAACTACCGCAAGGTGTTCTGGCCAACCTCTCATCCTGTAAACTTAACCCTCCCAAATGGCCGGAACTGCATCAAAATCCCAGTGGCCAAAAAAAGCATTCCAGGAGATTGGAACGTGCCTGTTTCCTTGTTTGCCAGTATCCAGCCTGTGCATGTGCATGATGGCATCATTACGCATCGCAACATCAGCAGTGAAGGGAGAGGGAGGAAGCAGAGGGAAGCACAGCAAAAGGAGTGGGGGTAGGGGAATCACAGCGAAGGGAGCAGGGGTGGGGGAAATCACAGCAAAGGGAGCAGGGATGGGGGAATCATAGCAAAGGGTGTGGGGATGGGGGACTCACAGTGAAGGGAGCGGGGGTGGGGGAAATCACAGTGAAGGGAGCGGGGGTGGGGGAAATCACAGCGAAGGGAGCGGGGGTGGGGGAATCACAGCAAAGGGAACAGGGGTGGGGGAATCACAGCGAAGGGACAGGGATGGGGGACTCACAGTGAAGGGAGCGGGGGGTGAGGGAAGCATAGAGAAGGGAGCGGGGATGGGGGAATCACAGCGAAGGGAGTGGGGATGGGGAAATCACAGCAAAGGGAGCGGGGATGGGGGAATCACAGCAGAGGGAGCAGGGGTGGGGGAAATCACAGCGAAGGGAGCGGGGGTGGGGGAAGCACAGTGAAAGGAGCAGGGGGCGGGGGTGGGGGAATCACAGCGAAGGGAGGGGGGGTGGGGGAAGCACAGTGAAAGGAGCAGGGGGCGGGGGTGGGGGAATCACAGCGAAGGGAGGGGGATGGGGGACTCACAGCGAAGGGTGGGAGAATCACAGTGAAGGGAGCGGGCGCGGGAGAAGCACAGAGAAGGGAATGGGGAAAGTAGGGGAATCTTTCTTCTGTGTCTATAAAAAAGTAAAACACTGCAGATGCTGGAAATCTGAAACAAAAACAAAAAATGCTGGAAAAACTCAGCAGGTCTGACAGTATCTGTGGAGGGAAAGACAGTTGACAGTATCTGTGGAGGGAAAGACAGGGTTAACGTTTTGTGTCCATATGACTCTTCTTCAGAGCTGAGCTCTGAACCATTACATAACCGTACTGAGAGCTGAGAGTACAGTTATGTAATGGCTCAGAGCTCCGCTCTGAAGAAGAGTCATACAGACTCGAAACGTTAACTCCGTCTTTCTCTCCACAGATGCTGTCAACTCTGTCTTTCTCCCCACAGATGCTGTCAGACCTGCTGAGTTTTTCCAGCATTTTTTGTTTTTGTTTCCTCTGTGTCTGTTTGTTTTGCACCAGCTTTAATGCTGGTAGCTGATACTGCACGTGCACAGGTGCAGGCCTTGTGCCTTTGATGCTTTAATTTATGCCAGGAGGAAGAAGCTTCTGACTGGGAGTAGAATGCCAATTCGAATGACTGTGGCAGAGATTTGCTCTCGAGCAGAAGGTTTGAGAGGAATATTTTTCCCCAAATGTAGAGAATGTTGATTTAATTACACCTGTCCATGTGTAACCTTCTGGACACTTTTACACTCCATAGAGTTGAAACTTCACCATCATTTCTTGCGTTGAAATTTCGGAAAGATTTCAAAGAAGCTGTTTTGAAACGTGATGTGGGCTTGTTTTTTAAATATCGTTCATGCCAAACCACTGGCTTTCTGTGGTGTTACTTCTGCCGACATCTCTTGGAATATGTCCAGCCAGAGTTGGAAACCCTATACCCGTACCTTACCCTGTACCATGCCAAATTCACCCATCATACCTGCCCTTCCTGTCCTGGCATCTGGACCCTCTGAATACCTCAAATTTAAGCATTTTCATCCTTGTTTAAGTTCCTTCATGGCATTGCTCCTCCCTAGCTCTGCAATCTTCCCTGCAAGCAGCAGTCCCCACTTCTCCTGCTACTCCTCACTCCTTTGAATCTGACCTCTTAACCAAGATTCTTCCCTTCACCCCAGCATTGATGTCCATATCTTCAGCCACCTAAGTCCTTCTCTCAGGAATTCACTCTCTACAGCTTATCCTCTCCTCTTTTAACAGTTTTCTTAAATCATCCCATCTCTTTGATTACGCTTCTGGTCACCCTTCTTAATGTCTCCTTCTTTGGTCGAATGTCCATTTTCCTTGGCCTCTGTGGAATTCCTCTCTTCTATATTTAAAGCACTTTATGACTGCAAGCTGCTCCTGCTATGTTTACTTCTGTCATGGATGTAGAACAAAAGTGATCAGGGATGTATCAGATCATATATATTTATGGCATGATGCATAGATGTGCAGTTTATAAGAATTTGAATTTCACAGGGGAATTAATGTCGTTATCCATTACATAACCGTACTGAGAGAAAACAGAATTCTGGGGGCACAGCAAAATACTTCAAAAATGAATAAACATAGTTCATATGGAAGCCATCTAAGTGGCAAATGAACCAAAGTTCCCATCTCTCCTGGGACATTTGCCCCATTGACAGGGTTATGAATACTGCTCACGCATGTGGGAATCAGCCTGTTAAATTGGTCAACATGGTCGTACCATCGATGGTGATTATTTTATCATTTGAGTGCGATAATGAAGATCAAACTGTTCACAGCAACAACCATTGCTTGTGTTGTAAGGTATAAAAGTAGAAAATGCTGGAAAAACTCAGCAGGTCTGACAGCATCTGTGGAGAGAGGAACAGAGTTAATGTTTTGAGTCTGTATGACCCTTCTTCAGAGCTGTGTTGTAAGGTGTTGAGCATAGTTTGGTAGGTCTTATTCATCGTCTAACGTAGTTCAACAGTAAGTATTTATTAACTATTAGAAATTATGTACATGGGCACAGTAAATATCCACACTAGGAGCTATCTCTGTTCTTGTACACACGGCCCTGTTCAAAACTACACTGACCCCTAGGTGCGGATCATGTGTTTTCTTACATGGGGGATAGGCAGTACTGCCGTCAGTCCCACATTAACCTTTTATGTGCCATACTCTTACACTACACCTCCCTCCAAGTCCTTATTCAATGTATTTGAAAGTTATCCCAGTTTAGCCCATGTACTATATTACATCATTACCACTACCCAATTTCTCCCACCTTAAGCCTCTGAGGTCATAGGTTCAGGCAGTCTGGGGGCTTTATAACCCTTCCATATCTTGTTTTCACCAATGTCAGGGGGGTGATAGGCTCTGCCCCTGCAGGTAAACTTTGTTGAATCAGAAGTTGTTCTGGCTCTGTCTTTTCATCTGTTTCCATTCTTTGGCATTGAATCATTCTTTGCTGAGGACCCATTTGTTGTGATAGATTGCGGTTGGTTTATCCCACTTTTTAATGGGGCTGATGAACTCTGGGTTCATCCCCATAGTGTTTTTCCTTTTCTTCCTTCATGCGGATTGCCATGACACATGCTGGCTCTTCCTGTTGTGATGGTGTGACTTGGTAGCAAGCTCACTGTTGTGTTTGTCTCTGTGGTGTTCTGTCGCCAATGGATGGCTGCTACTCCATTCCAGTATTTCTGGTGGCACTGTCATGCAGGCTGGGGATAGCAACATCTGCTCTGTGGTCTCAGGGCCTAACTCTACAACTGGCACTGGAGCCAGAGGTTGAGATTCTTCTCATTGCTGGTTCCTCTTTTGACTGTCATCTGCTTAAGGTGTCATGGTAACCATCTGAGTGATTCACTGTCTGACCAATGTGGGGTTTCTGGCACCTGTTGCAAAAGTGGACAAACCTGCTCTGCAAACAGAGAAGACAATTCAGAGCTGACATTCCAGTCGAGAGAATCTTTCTTGTTGGAGCTCTCAGGAACTTGCAGTTCTGTACAATTTACGACAATGGTTGTGTTGACACCTTTTGCTGTTTTGAGGAGATTCAGGGCTACACAGGTATCTTTGCTCAAGAGGGAAAAAGTCTGGTTACAGATGACATACATCAGCTGAAAGGTTTGTTTGCCCCAATACCTTAATGGTTCCAGAATCATGCCTGTGACCAGAAGTCAGATTCCTCTAGGCCTATAAAGTGGTGTGTCTGTTGTTTCGAGCCAGAGGTCTCTCAGTCACAGCTCTTTGTCCAATAGGAACACTGGCTCCCGTGCCCAATTTAACATTTGTGAAATGGCCATTAACTGAGATGTCCACATTCCAGAATGAAAATCCAGGATTTTTGGCCTTACCCAAGAAGTATGGTTGTATGTCCTCTTGGAGTGCTGCCTTGACATCGTGAATCCACTTGGGATCTTCCATGCGTTTAGATGTTTTGGCTTTTGTTATATTCTACTATGGGGTCACTTTGCTTGCGAACCAGTTGCACGCTTATCTGTCAACAGGTGAGTCGATTACAATATACAGCAGATGCACAGATTAATATGAAATGAAGCGCATGCTATTTATTTACATAGACTACAGAGCACTAAAATGATGTGTGCTTCTCCAACCAGACCCTACTCTAGACTAACATTAAGATGGTAGCCCTCGCTGCACAACTATTAGGCCTTACTGTCACATTGGGTCGATCTGCTCACATTCTCTTAAAGGTGTCTGGTGTGTAAAATTAAAGCGCATGGGATTGGAAGTAGTGTATTGAGATGGATAGAAAACTGGTTGGCAGACAGGAAACAAAGAGTAGGAATAAATGGGTCTTTTTCCGAATGGCAGGCAATGACTATTTGGGTACCGCAGGGATCGGTGCTGGGACCCCAGTTATTCACAACATATATTAATGATTTAGATGAGGGAATTAAATGTAATACCACCAAATTTGCAGAGGACACAAAGCTGGGTGGGAGGGTGAGCTGTGAGGAGGATGCAGAGATGCTTCAGTGTGATTTGGACAAGTTGAGTGAGTGGGCAAATGCATGGCAGATGCAGTATAACGTGGATAAATGTGAGGTCATCCATTTTGGTAGCAAAAACAGGAAGGCAGATTATTATCTGAATGGCTATAAATTGAGAGAGGGGAATGTGCAATGAGACCTGGGTGTCCTTGTATACTAGTCGCTGAAGGTAAGCGTGCAGATGCAGCAGGCGGTAAAGAAGGCAAATGGTATGTTGGCCTTCATAGCCAGAGGATTCGAGTACAGGAACCGGAATGTCTTGCTGCAATTGTACAGGGCCTTGGTGAGACCACACCTAGAATATTGTGTGCAATTTTGGTCTCCTTATCTGAGGAAGAATGTACTTGCTATAGAGGGAGTGCAGCGAAGGTTTACCCAACTGATTCCTGGGATGACGGGACTGACATATGAGGAGAGATTGAGTCGATTAGGATTATATTGGCTGGGGTTCAGAAGAATGAGGGGGGATCTCATAGAAACCTATAACATTCTAACAGGACTAGAAGGGTAGATGCAGGAAGGATGTTCCCGATGGTGGGGGAGTCCAGAACCAGGGGTCACAGTCTGAGGATATGGGGTAGACCATTTAGGACTGAGATGAGGAGAAATTTCTTCACCCCTTAGAATGGTGAGCCTGTGGAATTTGTTACCACAGAAAGTAGCTGAGACCAAAACATTGTATGTTTTCAAGAAGGAGTTTGATATAGCTTTTGGGGCAAAAGGGATCAAAGAGTATGGGGAGAAAGTGGGAGTAGGCTATTGAGTTGGATGATCAGCCATGATCATAATGAATGGTGGAGCAGGCTCGAAGGGCTGAATGGCCTACTCCTGCTCCTAGTTTTTATGTTTCCATGTATTATATCTCAGATTACCACATTCTTCCCCCTTTATTTGAAAGTACATTTAACATTATATTAACTATTTACATAAATAAACTATTTACAAATTCAGTCTCTCAGGAAGCTTTTTCAAACATGTCGACCATCGTAGCTCTACATCTTAGGATGGTTTATCTGAGACATCCCTCTCAGGATATGTCAGTCCACTAAGCTCCGCGGTAGGTACCTGTAAGTTTGCTTCTTTGACTCTCTCAAACTCAACAGGTCCTATAGATACTTCCAAAGCAAGAGGAGTTCCTTCTACCTGTGGTGTAGACTCCAACAGGAATGTTTCCATTCCCTTTTGGGCCCAATCGCATGCACTCCTACTATTCCTGCCCTCCAAGTTCAAGAATATGAAGGGCAACTGTAAGGCAGGTTCTGTGAATCAGGACGTTGGACAAGGCTAAATTTAACATGAAATGATCAGCTCCCTGTTGTGTAAAAAAAAAAAATTGGGGCCTTATTAGTAATTTCGTTTTCTCTTCCTATGTGTCTTCTTCTGATGGGTTTTCTTCTTGGCAGCGCTGACTTTCATGTTGGCTTCGACTTCAACTTCCCTATTGGCCAGACTAGGCTCAGATATGAGTGAACACGCTGGTCGGGTCTTCCAGCATTTCCTTATCTGCCAGCTCATTTGAAAACTCAGGGGTCTCTATTTTTAAAGATTCTTGGATTCCATGTAGCTGATTCTTTAGCTCTTACAGTTCTTTTTTATATTTGTTAGTTGTTTCCTGGATAATTAAGTATTGGTGTGCTTTCTCAGCTAATTGATTCTTCATCTTGGCCAGAGATGTGCTGAATTCTTTCTGTTATTTCTCATACCTTTTTAGTGGTGCAAATTGGGATCTGAGGGAATCTTGCAATATGTGAAAGTCCTTCAGCAGGTTTTCTTTTTCTATTTGGAGGTTACTGACTTCAGCTCAAACTCTGCCCTGAAGCATCAGCACCATAAGTTCCTTTTGTTGAGTCTTTACATGCTCCTTTTTCCAAACAGCAACATTTCCTGCTTCTGACTGAGACCTCAGTAATCTCTCAAGACTGATCTTTCTTAACCTGTTCCTTCTGGGGAGACTCGGTCCTCTGCCTGCAATCACCATCAGGGGTAGATTAGCAGACTGGCTTCCATATTGTACTGGAACCTTGAATATACCTTTTACTCGTATGTTTTCGCCAGTATATGTCTTTAGTCTGGCATCTAAGTTTTCCAGCTTTAGTGAGTGGCCTCCTCCATTTAGATACTTAAACATATGTTCCACTATGACTGTATCTGTATCCACCTCCATTCAAATGGGTTTTCTGTTGACTTCTACTGTCACGTAGATTGGCTCTGTTTTACCCATTTTTAAGTTGTGTAGTGAGTATATGTCTGACTCTGTTTCTTCTGGCTCCTCCATTATATAAATTTCACGACTTCTGCTTTTGCATTTGAAATTTTGCCTCAATCTGTTTTTACAATATCGCATAATGTGTCCATTGTGATGGCAGAATTTTCTACCTGTCGGGCGGGCGGTGCGGGAAGGGCACAGGTGGGCACGGACTCGATTGCCACCCACGATCAGGTCCGTGCCACCATTTTACGCAGGCGGGCCAATTAAGGGCCATCCAGCATGAATTACGACTCCAGAGGACAGCAGGAGTGGGCGGGTGGCGGTGAGGCTGGGGTGCCACGGGCAGGTATGTTTGCCTAGCAGTGAGGTCACCATTGTTCTCCCAACAGCCATGGCAGTGCTTAATGTTCAGTGATTGAAGTTTGCAACATGGCTTGATCATTGCTTATGGAAGGATGAGCACATAATGATCTGGGGGATAGGGATGCACATTAACATTGTCTCCATGTTAACTGATCCAATGTCCTTGTTCTTCCTTTCAGCATCAGTGGAGCAGGACCGGGAGGAGGAGCAGCAGGGGCCCCCTCTCACGCCTGAGGGCCCTAAAGTCTTGGACTCACCAGCGTCACACCATTTCTGCCAGGCAGGCACCAGCGCAGATGCTAGCACCTCGGTGGGAATTAGAACATTGGCTCGTGTCCCAGGGCACAGTGGTGAGGGCACTTCACAGTCACAGGGGGAGCTGGCAGAGACAGAGTGCCCATGGCGCCAGCTGTCGGAGGACTGCAGGGGACCCAGCACATGCTCAGTTGGAGCCTGATGATGTGCCTCTGGAGTTGTCCGCGACGCAGCAAACGCAGGAAATGTGGCCGAGTGTGCAGGAGCACCTGGTGGAAGCTATGCTTGGCTTGGTGTCCATGGTGGAGGAATCTACACGGACTATCGCCGAAGCAATGAGCCTCATGGCCGAGCACCATGCGACTTCCATGGAGAGAGTGGCGACTCTTGTGGAGAAGCTCCTCCAGGAGACCAATCAGAGTTTCCTGGGGATGCTCTCGGACCAGCAAGCCCTCACATCGGCATTGACCTCAGCTGGTCAGTGCCAGTATGGGAGATGGCCTGGGCAGTAAGTTTCCCAGCTTGGTGCCCATCCATCCACAATGAGCAGGGAGGTCTGAAGCAACCTCACATCTCTGCAGTCTCCTCTCAGGGCGCTTCAGTGAGGGCGGCAGCTCCTCCGCCCCTCTTCCAGTGACTGTTGCATCCTGTGAGGCTGTGATGACTGGGGAGATGACAGCTGTGGAACTGGCAGCTCCTTCCTAGACAGGGCCAGCACAGGTTCCATGGGCCAGAGGACAGCAGCCAAGGGCATTGAGGTCAACAGGACAGCAGGCTATCTCAGATGCCACTCCCAGCGAGGGGACAGCACCAAGACATAGTACCCGAAAACGTAAATTTAAGTCACCTTAGGCACACTACGGGTTTATCACTGGTATTTTTGTGTTGGTCCGCAATAAGGTCTTTATGAGGTGGTGTGATTTTTAATACCTTTGTCATTTTGTTTTCTTAAGTTCCTTTGGTTGTACTATTAAATTCAGACATGTTACCATGGCTGAGGGTACCTCTTTTCTTCTGCAGGGGGATGGTTTCCAATAATGTTGTGAGTGATTTGTGGGACATTCAGCTTTATTAACAAGGCCCTTAGTTAATGTTCCTGTCCAGGCAGATTTTGCACTTGGGTATCGAGTATGGAACCTGCAGCCCAGGCTTGTCCTGGAGGTTCATATGTGGCATGCTAGCTGAAGGCTCGTTGGATTAAAGCCTCCCGGGTGTCCCTGCCTCCCTGGAGTATGCCCGGGTCAGCATCTACCCCCTCAGCCTTCCCTTGTGTGTGCTCATCCTTGGACTCAGTGCTGGGCTCATCATGTGCAGCTGCAGTCATTGTGTCTACATCTTCATTGTTCCCCCCTTTCCAGTGCAAGATTGTGAAGAGTGCAGCATGCAACCACTATCAGCGACACGCGATCTGAGGGGTATTGGAATACTGGGTGCCCCCTGAACGGTCCAGGCATTGGAAGTGCATAGGAAGACCAATGGCTCTCCCCACCACAGCCCTTGTGGAGGCATGGCTCCTATTATACTGCTGTTCAACTTCTGTTCTTGGATGGCGGAGAGGCGTCATGAGCCACCTTCTGAGGGGATAGCCCTTGTCACTCAGCAGCCAGCCATCAAGCCGGGCTGGAGCACTCAAGAGCTCTGGCACTGGGAGTGTCTGAGGATGTAGGTGTCATGGGAGCTGCCTGGGTACCATGCACAGACTTGTAGAATCAGCATCCTGTGATCACACACTATCTGTACGTTCATGGAGTAGAAGCCCTTCCTGTTGACAAAGGCACTGGGCTCACCTGCTGGCGCCTTGATGGCCACATGTGTGCAGTCTATTGCACCCTGCACATGGGGGAAGCCAGCAATCGCGGCGAAACCTCTGGCTTGCTGTGTCTGGCTTGCCTTGTCCTAATGGTAGTGGATGAAGGTCAATGCACACCTGTACAGAGCATCTGTAACCTGCTTGACACAAGAGTGCACAGCTGATTGGGAGACACTGCAAAGATCACCCACCGACCCCTGGAAGAAGCCAGAGGCATAGAAGTTGAGGGCAGCTGTGACCTTCAGAGCCACTGGCATGGGGTGTCCACCCACACAGTTCACGGAGATCTCAGGTCCAAGTATTTGATTGGCATAGTTGACTGTCTCCCTTGAGAGACGGAGCCTTCTTCAGCACTGCACCTCAGACATATTGAGGTAGCTGCTTCGCTGCCTGTATACACTGGCAGCAGGATAGTGGTGTCTTCTGTGGCTCCTTCCGCCTTGGGCTTCCTGTTGGCCCTGCGCCCTTGTGCCTGCGCCTGTCCTGCCAAAGGTGGCTCCCCTGAAGGCTGAATGTGCAGTCCTGGCCTCCTCCCCTTTCTAGCCCTCCCTTCCTCCTCAGAGGAGATGCTTCAGTGGAGAGTTCTGTGCCCATTCCTAGGCTAAGGGAAGGCTTCCTGAAGCCTGCAGTCCCAAAAATGATCCTTCACTGCTGAGTGCTGATTTGAAGGTTGTGAGTCCAGTCCAAGCAGCTGGTATGTGTTTTGCAGTATTGCAGATCACACAGGCAAGTATCAGTAACTTTGAAAAAACAATATTTGACAGAGCACACTCGCGACCCCACTGAGCTCTCTTATCCCGCCTGTGGATGAGGTTTATACAAATGTGCCCTACTTGCCTGCCCATTGCGCCCGTGTGCTGACCTGAAGATTGCACGGGCACCGAAAAATCACTGTCGATTGGCGCCTCAAGGGCCTTAATTGGCCTGTTATTTAATGGCGGTGCGTATCAGATATCATTGCCCGCCCGCCCAATGAAATATCGCGATGGTACACGGTGATGTTTGGGACACTCGCCCAAAGTCACCATGCGTCATTTTACACACAGACGTGCTGGGTCCGCCCTCACACGCCAACAGGAAAATTCTGGCCTCGGTTCTTTTAAATTGTCATTCATTTGTAGGTCGTCTGGTTCTAATTCTGCTATTATTAATGTGGTTCTTATCCATTAAGCCATTGCTTTTTGCTGGTCTGTTACTGGCAGCTGTTTCCACCTTCCCGTGGAGCCGTGCACTTTTGCTCCATTTCTAGCCGGTGCCTCACTCCCAACGTGAAGTATGGCGCCATTTTGTGTTCTCTTGGTAGCTTCTGAATCCCTGACTGTGATCTCCATTCTGAGTGCCAACTCCAGTGCCTTGCTCAAGTCTAGATTTGTTTCTGACGACAACCTTTTTTGAATGGCGTCTTCGTTAACCCCATACACTAATCTTAACATGTCGTTAATTGACGTCCCGAACTCACAGTGCTCTGTCAGTTGGTTTAAGGCTGCTACATAGCAAGTGACTGTTTCTCAAGAGGTGCGACACCTCAAATTGAATTTAAAATGTTGAGTTGTTACCGAGGATTTCGGCCGAAAGTGGCTTTTCACAAGATTTACCAACTCATCAAAGCTCTTGGAATTTGGGGCGTTGGGTGCTGTTAGATTATGAATTAGGCCGTATATTTTACTGCCACATGTTGATAAGAGGATTGCCTGCCTCTTCTCCCGAGCTATGTCATTGGCCAAAAAGAAAAACATGAGGTGTTCTATATATCAATGGCCACCAGTGGTCTGATCGAACGGTTTGATTCAGCCAAATTGAGGCATATTGGAAGTCCTCACTATGGTGAGGGCTTACAATTATAATGTACTTCCAATCAGCCTGCAAGGCACAGCTGGTTCACTTCAGTTGAGTTTTCGCGGCTTCCTTGGTGTCATCGACTGGCCGTGTTTTGCCTCATCACCAGTTATGTTCTACTGTAGGGTCGCTTTGCACACTTATCTGTGGCAGATGAGTCGATTACTATAGCAGACGCAGAGACCAATATGAAATGAAGCACATGCTATTTATTTACATATACAACAGAGCACTAACATGACAGCTATTGAGTCTTACAGTCACGTGGTCAATCTGCTCACATTCTCTTAAAGGTGTATTACACCTCAGATTACCACGGCTTTGGCACAGCTTCCTGGAGTATCCTATTCAATTAAATTGAAAGCATTGGGCTGAAATTGCCAGATATTGATCACGCCTGTGGATGCACTTTATTCCACAATGCTGGAATGGTCACTCTATTGGTTGTGTAGGGTATTGCTTCCCTTGGCATGGGTGTCCCTGTTTCTGTGCTGTTTCACTAACTAGACAGTGGGGTTTACTTTGTACCATGGTTTGCTTTCTCCCCTAAATTTGGATCTGTGCTGCAAATGGACTTCTGACAATCTGGATGGCTTTCTCAAGGGCTAGATCTTCATTTGCTTCAAGGATGTTTGAGAGTGCGTTGTCCGCCACTCCTACAATTACTCTATCCCTGATTAGCTCAGATTTTAGGTCACCATAATCACAGCGTTCAGCCATTCTGTGCAGCTCAGCAATGAAGGAGTCAACAAGTTCTCCTGACTGCTGGGCCCATTTATTAAATTTAGCCCTTTCAAGCATTTTGTTACATCTGAGGTTAAAATAAGAGTTGAATGATTTTAAAACTTAATCAAATTTTGCAGATGAATTGTTGATTCCTTCTCCAGCTATTATATTGTTGGCTATTGGGCCTGCCGAATAAGCAATGTTTTAACTTAAACAAGAACAGAAAATGCTGGAAAAACTCAGCAGGTCTAACAGCATATGTGGAGAGAAAAACAGAGTTAAGGCTTTGAGTCCATATGACTCTCCTTCAGAGCTAAAGAGAAGTAAAAATTGATTAAATTTGTACTGTTTAAGGGTGGTGGAGCAGGTGAAGCTGGATAGAAGGCCAGCAATAGGTGGGGGCAAAGGAGAGACTGACAATAAGACCATAAGACATAGGAGCAGTAATTAGGCCATTCAGCCCATCGAGTCTGCTCCGCCATTCAATCATGGCTGATAAGTTTCTCAACCCCATTCTCCCACCTTCTCCCCGTAAACTTTGATCCCCTTACCAATCAAGAACCTATTTATCTCAGTCTTAAATACACTCAATGACCTGGCCTCCACAGCCTTCTGTGGCAATGAATTCCATAGATTCACCACTCTCTGGTTGAAGAAGTTTCTCCTCATCTCTGTTCTAAAAGGTCTTCCCTTTATTCGGAGACTGTGCCCTCGGGTCCTAGTCTCTCCTACTAATGGAAACAACATTCCCCACATCCACTCTATCCAGGCCTTTCAGTATTCTGTAAGTTTCAATCAGATCCCCCATCATCCTTCTCAACTCCATTGAGTATAGACCTAGAGTCCTCAAACGTTCCTCATATGTTAAGCCTTTCATTCCTGGGATCATTCTTGTGAACCTCCTCTGGACCCTCTCCAGGGCCAACATATCCTTCCTGAGATACGGAGCCCAAAATTGCTCACAATATTCTCAATGTGGTCTGACCAGAGCCTTATAAAGCCTCAGCAGCACATCTCTGCTTTTATATTCTAGTCCTCTCGAAATAAATGCCAACATTGCATTTGCCTTCCTAACTACCACGTCAACCTGCAAGTTAACCTTAAGAGAATCCTGGACCAGGACTCCCAAGTCCCTTTGCACTCCAGATTTCTGAATTCTCTCCCCATTTAGAAAATAGTCTATGCCTCTATTCTTCCTACCAAAGTGCATGACCTCACACTTGCCCACGTTGTATTCCAACTGCCACTTCTTTGCCCATTCTCCTAACCTGTCTAAATCCTTCTGCAGCTTCCCCGCCTCCTCAATACTACCTGTCCCTCCACCTATCTTTGTATCATCTGCAAACTTAGCCAGGATGCCTTCAGTTGCTTCATCTAGATCATTAATGTATAAAGTGAAAAGTTGTGGTCCCAACACTGATCCCTGCAGAACTCCACTAGTCACCAGCCGCCATGCTGAGAAGGACCCCCTTATCCCCACTCTCTGCCTCCTGCCAGACAGCCAATCTTCTATCCATGCTAGTACCTTGCCTCTAACACCATGGGCTCTTATCTTACTGTGCGGCACCTTGTCAAAGGCCTCTGGAAGTCCAAGTAGATAACATCCATTGGCTCTCCTTTGTCTAACCTACTCATTACCTCCTCAAAGAATTCTAACAGATTTGTCAGACCTCCCCTTGATGAAACCATGCTGACGTTGCCTGATTTTACCATGCAAATGTCATGAACAAAAGGATAAAGGGGTGTTAATGGTAGTGATACTGGCTAAAGGAGGTGCTGATGGTGGCATTAAGGTAAGAAAGCAGAATGTGATAATAGCAGGACAAGGGTAAGCACTCTGGAAAGAACAACATGAACAAGTGACAGATGGCCCTTGTGGGGGTAGAATGGGGGGAAGAGGATAGTAATGAGAAAAAAGACCAAAAATAGGATACAAATTTTTAACTTGTTTTGACTTGTTCAGATTCTGTCTTGTTATCCAGACCTGAAACAATCATGTATCTAAGGAATTTCCTTCTCCAGAGTCCCCAACTTTGTGATTGATCTGGGCCTTGGATTAGTCCAAATTAATCTTGAAGAGTGGATTTCTGATCCATAGTTAAATTTTTTAAATTGCAGCATCAGCTTTAAGAGGCTTCCAAGCATCCAAAATGGCGCTGCTGTACGCTTCTGCCACAAGGATTTTCCCGTTCTTGCCAGTTTTGACAGTCTCCTACAGTAATAGCATTTGTGATCTCAGCGTTTACATTTTTTCAACAATGCCTTCCTGGATCGATGGCTAGTGTCTTTCCCGCTTTGGCATGATGTCCTCAGGCCTTGGAAGAGTCGAATCCTGGCTTCTGCTGGGTTTTTTAAGCTGTCTACTCATTCGCGATTAATTATTAATTCATTTTCTATTCTTTGTTCAGCGTGAGCTCGGTCACTACGTGTTCAGGCACCGACTCGGGTATCAGGTTTCTCTGGCTGCAACTTAAATGGCAATTCCTGACCGCTGCAGTATTTAACTTTTTTTCCCAGGACTTGTGTTGTCCAGAAATTTAAAATTTTTAGCTTACCCCTGCTAGGTCTGCTGACTCTGCACACTCCGGGTATTGAAGCTGGGTTTCCATAGGATTCAGTTGAGTCTTCAGCTGCAGCAAAGAATTTAATTTCTGCCTTCAGCTTCCAAGCCTGTCTTTGGAGCTTTTCTCTGTTAATTTCCTTCTGCGCCTTCACTTCCTGAGCTTTTCTTCAGGTCAGAATTCTTCTTTCATTTTTTCTTCGGTTTTTCAGGAGTTTAATTTTCTTCTGAAATCTCTGAAGTTTTTCAGTTACTCCATTCACTGTTACCATGTTGTAAAGTGTTGAGAGTAGTTCAGTAAATCTTCTTAAGATATTCGTAGTTTTGGGTAGTTCAAAGTAAGTATCTGTTAATTACTGGAAACTATATACATAGGTACAATAAAGGCTCAAGCTAGGAGCTGTCTCCATGCTTGCTTCTACACACAGCTCTGTCCAACACTACATTGACCCTTAGGTGTGGGTCATGTGTTCTCTTCCATCACAGTGTGGGCAGTACTGTGCTTAGTCGCACATTAAACCTTTATGTGCCAGACCCTTATACTACAACTTGCAATCAAGCTTCACAGAGACATATCAAAAAGCATGGAAACCAAGGCTATTAGAAGAACACTGAAAAGCTAATCAGTGGTAGAGGAAGGGGGCAGGGGTGGGTGGAGTTATAGGGTTGGAAAAAGCTGCAGAGGTAGGGAGGAGTGAGCCACAAATGATTTTAAGCTTGAGAATGAGCATATTAAATTTGAATGCTTGGGTGACCGAGAGGCAAGTTAGGTCAGAAAGGACAAGGAAAAGTTAAGGCAGATATATTTTAAAAAATTTATGTGAGAAACCTTTTTGGACTAGGAGGAGCAGAAGTAATCCTCCAGGCATCTCAAGGAATTTTTCAGGTTCTCCAGCCCCACTCTTTCTTTCTCTTGTGTAGCACCAACACCTCATGGTAACCACTTCCGCAGAACTAACCTTTTGTTGGGAATGAGTCCCTGGATATGTTCAGTTCCTGCTCCAATTCACACACCCACCTTCTTATGTTGGTGCAATTTCCGCTGACTTTAGGAATGGGTTTTATTTAAATAAGTCCTGGGCCTCACTCTCTGGTTGGGAAAAAGGCCGCTCTCTGCTTTGGCCTTCCTGGTCCCTCTCCCTGCAAGGGGTCCCTGATTTCCATTCTAGGGCCTGATACCTCATTGACGCTTTAAATAAACTGTTAGCTTCAACTTCAGCTGCGCGCAGATACTGGTCATCCTGATGAGGTTCATTGGAATGTTATTGCTGCAGCTTCTGTTACCATGAATGTCTGGTTTCACTTTGGGAGCAAATTGAGGGTCTCACTACTGACAGCAAATGCTCCCTTCAAATTTTAAATGATTTACATCTCAGACCAGGGCTGAGAATTCCCTTGGACCTGCTGCTGCTCTCTGTTGTGTCAGCCAGAACTACGACAACCCCAAATGAATACTGGGTTTTGCATGAGACAAAGGTTGTGACCCTGTACAAGAACAAGGGCAACCACAGTGATTGCAACAACTATTGAGGCATTTGCCTGCTGAGACTCGTGGGATGAGTATTTACCCATTTTGTCCTTGTCAGACAGCAGATCCTGGCTGAATGCACCTATCCCGAATCCTAGCATAGTTTCAGAACTGGAAGATCCACAATTGCATGATCCTTTTAGTCCGGCAGCTGCAAGAGAAATGCCATGAACAAAGGAGACCACGATATATTGCCTTCATTGATCTCACCAAGGCATTCAACCATACAAACAGAGGGCGCCTATTTAAGCTGCTGAAGTAAATTGGCTGTCCACTAAAGCTGCTCAATGTGATCTCCTCTTTCCATGGCAACATGGTGGGTAAGGTCAGCTATGCTGGGGCAACAACAGAACCTTCTGAGATGCACAGTGGGGTCAAACAGACAGCATCACTCTTTGGCATATTCTTCTCTTTGCTGCTGTCATATGCCTTCAGTTCATCTACAGAGGGTGTCTACTTACATGCTAGAACTGACAGAGAGCTTTTCAGTCTTGCTCGCCTGAGATCTAAGACAAAGGTGAGTCAAGTCCTCATTAGAGAGTTGCTCTATGCTGACAATGCCGCACGAGCATTCCATACTGAGGAACACCTTCAGCGGCAAATAGACAGACTCTCTCACACCTGTAAAGAGTTTGGTTTGACCATCAGCACCAATAAGACAAATGTCACGGTCCAGGTTTTTGTCATAACATCATCAATCAGCATTGATAATGTGAGGCTGGAGGTTGTTGATAGCTTCACACATCTAGGCTCCACGATCACCAGCAATCTGTCACTTGATTCTCAAATCAACACATGCATTTAACATAGAGTTGACCACCATGTAGCAAACCATCATCTCATGAAAAGGAAGGTTGCCAAAGAGAACAAGGTTTCTTCTACACTTCTGAATCCACTTTCCTTTCGAAAACCTCAATTACCCCGCCTCCACGATACTCTCAGACAATGCATTCCAGATCTTAATCACTCGCAGCATGAAAAAGTTTTTCCTCATGTCTCTATTGCTTCTTTTGCTGGTTACCTAAATCATGACTTATGAGTATGTGAATTCTCAATCTCCCGTAAGTCCAACCATTTAGGCTCTAATCTTCTGAGGGCTTTCTCTACTTGTCATGTCTTGCACAGAGTGGGCAGCTGATTGGGAAATCGTGCTTGCAGTGGCTGTGTTCATTAATGTCTCTTGATAGTGAAACACAGACAAAGCAAATGTGATTTGTTGATAAGCCACCTGGGTTGGGCCTAGGAAAGCTCACACAAAATTAAGACTGAATGATTGGTTTTCTGATATTAATTGTGCCAGACAGTTATTGGCAGGCTTTAGTTGGACTGAAGAGATAGGTATAAGTGATTAAGAAATTATTAAAACATTACTGCATCTTTTCCATGGTCTATAGGATATTTCCTACCATTGAAAAACCCAGGGTGCCCACTTCAAATTGGTCGGCTTTCCGTTAGGTGTCCTGCATGTCAGAATACCAGGGAAAAGCATGCAAGACTGATCTATGCTCCATATGATGTTTAACTGAAGTGCCTGTCTGATGTGTCCATCTCTACCCAACCGCAGATGATTGGTCTCATTATGTTGGATGACTCGCATTTTTTTTCCGAGCTAATGACGTTGGGGGGAAGGAGAAGAGGCAAGCAATCCTCTTATCCACCTGTGGGAGTAAGGCCTATGAATTGATTTGAGTTTGATGGCACCCAGTGCCCTGGGTTCGAAAAGTTTTGATGACTTAGCAAACATTGCGAAGAGTCACTGCTAGCCCAAGACCTCAGTAACTACGCAATGGCTCAAATTTACTTTAAGAAATAGGGCCCCAGGGTAGACAGATTCTTGTTATATGGCAAGTCTGAAACAGTTAACACGATATTACAAGTTTGGTACATCTATAAATGATATGCTTAGAGATCATTTGGTATGTGGTATAAATTAAAATATGATTCAAAAGAGATTACTGTCTGAAACAAATTTGGATTTTCAGAAGGTGCTAGAAATAGCACTGGCCATGGAAAGTGCAGTGAGGGACTCGAAAGCCATATATGGAGTGCAAATTAGCACCGTCCTCCATGTTGGGTGAGGAGCCCCAGCCAAAAAGGGCATGAAAATGCATGGTTCTGAGAGAAGCAGGAAGCAGCCACAGCTTTCAGACAAATAAAGTGAAATGACTCAGTAGCTAAAACATGGAATAATGGTAACAGAGGTGGAAGCAGAGAACCTTGTAATGAATGGAAATTTTAAAAAATCGAATGTTTTTACATGAGCCATCGCAAGGATAGAATCAGGCAGATTTTCAATTAAAAGAAAAAAACCCCGAGAGGTCCATAACGTAGAAGAGCCGGAAGTAACAGATTCAGATATTTATTCGTTTTGTAGTTTAGAGGTAGAAAGAACAGAACTGATCTATGTAACTGTGAGGGTAAATGATAGGCTTATCAAAATGAAGGTGGACACAGGAGCATCCACTACGGTAATAGGTGAGCATACCTTTAAATAACTGAATTATGGAAAATGTAAATTAAATTTGGAAGAAACAGATGCTAAATTGAAAACTCACATGGGAGAAGACATCAAAATCAAAGGCATTAGCAGGGTTACTGTACAGTACGGAAGTCAATCAGTAAAATTACCCTTGATGGTGGTATCAGGTAAGGGGCCAAGCCCCCTTGGATGAAACTGGTTGAAATAAATTAAACTGGATTGGACTGAGATCTTCCAACTGAGAGCCAGTGGGCTGTGATAAAAATGTACCTCAGCTTTCTATGATGAATTCGGAAGATCCAGGGACCACAAGCAAAAATTCACGTGGATCCAGATGCTACACCCTGATATATAAAGCTAAGATCAATACTTATGCAATGTGGGAAAAAGTAGATGCTGAGTTGGATAGACTAGTGGAGCTGGGAGTTATACAACCTGTGAAGTTCTCAGAATGGATAGCACCAATTGTACCTGTACTGAAACCTGACCAAAGTGTTTGAATTTGCAGAGATGACAAATTGACTGTCAATAAAGTGGCTAAGTTGGACAGACACCCTTTACCAAAAATTGACGACCTGTATGCTAAGCTGGCAGTGGAATAGTGTACATGAAGCTTGATATGAGTCCTGCTTATCAACAACTGGAGTTAGAACAGGCCTCCCAGAAATTTGTCACAATTAATACACATAAAGGGTTGTAACAATATACTCATTTGCTTTTTGGTGTATCCTCAGCTTGCGCCATATTCCAGAGAACAATGGAAAGATTACTGCAGGGATTGCCGTATGTTGTAGTTTACTGAGATGACGTTCTGGTGACAGGATTCAATAAAAAGGAGCATTTTGCAAACTTGGAAGAAGTTTTGAAATGTTTTTCACAGATGGGAGTGCGTTTACAAAAAAAAGTGCATGTTCCAAGTGAAAGAGGTAGTTTATCTAGGTCACAGGGCAGATTCATAGGGACTCCACCCAGTTGAGGAAAAAGTGAGAGCCATTAGAGAGCACATCCGAACGCAAATCATTCTTGGGGATGATCAAGTATTATGGACACTTCTTGCCTAATTTGTCGACAGAACTGGCACCCTTGTATTGCCTACTCAAGAGAAACCAACATTGGTCTTGCAAACACCACAGAAAGAAGCTTTCACAAAGGTAAAACAACTGTTACACTCATCCACCCTATTAGTACATTTTGACCAAAGAAAAGGGTTAGCTTTGACATATGACACATCAACCTATGGAGTGGAACAGTGCTTTCCCATTGAATGGATAATGGCTCAGAATGACCTATTGCACAAGAACGCTCAACACAGCAGAAAAGGAATACTTGAAAATTGAAAAAGAAGGCTTATCAATCATCTTTGGTGTCAAGAAATTTCACCAGAATGTACACAGTCACCATTTTGCTATCGTTTCTGACCACAAGCCTTTGCTAGGGTTGTTCAGCAAGGACAAGGCTATACCATCCATAGCCTCAGCAAGAATACAGAGATGGGCATTGATCCAGGCAGCGTATGAGTAGACTTTCATCCACAGGCCTGGAAATCAGATTGCAAATGCTGATGCACATAGTCGTTCGCCTTTGAAAGAAAACAATGAGGATGTTCCAGTTCCTCAAGAACTCGTTTTATTATTGACCTTTTTAGATTCATCACTGGTATGTGCTAGACAGATTAGAGATTGGACAAGTTGAGACCCAGTCTTATCTGAAGTACGAGAACAAGTTCTTCACGGTTGGTCACAAGAACAGGAATCTGATTAAATGAAACCATATTTTCTCAGAAGATATGAAATAACCAGCTAGGATGGTATCTTACTGTGGCGAGCTTGAGTGATTGATCCCCCAAAAGGATGAAAGCCATTATTAGCTGAACTACATAGTGCACATCCAGGTATTTCTCAAATGAAGGCCATGGCACACAGCTATGTTTGGTGGCCTGGAATGGATGGAGAAATAGAGAGCTTAGTGATAAGTTGTATGCAATGTCAGCTAGTGCAAAAATTACCTCCTATAGCTCCGTTACACACTTAGGAGTGGCCAGGAAGGTCATGGGTGCGATTATATATTGACTATATGGGATCTTTTATGGGAACAATGTTTCTACTTATTGTTGATGCTCACTCAAAATGGATGGGCATATATGAAGTGAAGTCACCAGCATCTTCTGCAACAATCGACATCAAAGTTTTGTTATCAATGGACTACCAGAAGTAGTCGTATCAGATAAAGGCATGGCATTTACGAGTGCGGAGTTTCAACAGTTTATCACCCTCAATGGTATGGCTGAGAGGGCGGTTCAAACATTCAAAACTGGCATGAAGAAATTAACTGGAGACTCCATAGCGACCGAGCTAGCACATTTTCTTTTCCATTATAGGACCATCCCTCATGTGACAACAGGTGTCACACCTGTGGAATTGATGAAACGCCGCCTCAGAATGAGATCGATCTTAATAAAACCAAAGCTACTGGGGAAGGTGGAAAGGAATCAGGGAAGTCAGAAAACTGGACATGACTAGCTTAGTCATGACAGGAAGTTTACCGTAGGAGAGATGGTATATGTGAAAAAGTTTTGGAGAAGGATCCAAGTGGTTATCAGGTGAAATGAGTACAGTGACTGGGCTTCTTTCTTACCACGTGAAATTGGAAAACCCAGTCGTACAGAAACATATAGATCATATAAGGAGGAGAGAAACAAAGCATTAGGAAATGATTTATCCAGTGTTCGTGACTGCGTCAACATTTCCTGTTGAAAGAACTCAACTGAGTGCAAATGTGTTTGAAGGATTGGCTGTACCTGCAAGAGTTGAGGAAACAGATTTGCAGGTGCCCACCGAAGAACCAAATGTTTGGACAACACCCGAAAAGGACGTTCCTGACAAAACATCTGAAGCTATAGAGCTGAGACATTCTACATGCATAAGGAAACCCCCAGAAAGACTGAATTTGTAAATTACTTATCTGTGTAAATAATTTGATATTTTGAAAAAAAATTGCAAATGTAACTGTAAAAAGTAATCCTGAGTAAAGGAGGAGGGATGCGGTAATCTGACGTGTGATATACCTTTTAAGAAGAATGTTATAATGGAAGATCACATGATCTTAGTATCCAATAGCAGAGTAGCGTGGGCTACCTTAGTAGTCAGTAGTAGTCTAGAGTTAGAGTCTGTAAAGTAGGGACAGGATTTGAGTTGAAAGCACACAATTGTAACTGCTGAGTTCCTTTGTAAATAAATAGGATGTGTCCTACATAAGAACTGTCTGCCGATCTACTCTGTCCATGGTACCAACTTGGTCATCCCAAAACAAGCATACAACCTGGATGCATTGGTCCAGCTAAACTAAGGACCAGGGTCCAACACTGACCATTCCCAAAATTCCTTTTACTGTGTTCATGGAAGTGCAGGACAGGAGATTAAACATTTATACTTCTTAGATGTGCATGAAATCGTGGTTCTTGAATATAGGAGGTTAATGTTGTTCAGTAGATATGGGATATCACAATCCTCAGTTTTTGCCTTGTGTCATGAACACTTCAATCATATAAAATGGTTTATCTTCAAGGACTAAGGATATTCTGGAAGAATTTGTGTTTTAAAAAGCACTGGACAAAATTTTCAGCTCGGCGGGTGGGTGCATACCCGACCCGCTCAAGCATAAAATGATGTGTGTTGACGTCAGGTGAGTGTTACAACGTCAAGGAGCAGTTGTGCAATATTTCATTCAGTGGGCACATGCCAGAGTCTGCAGCACATCCACCCACAATTAAAAGGCCTCTTAAGGCCATTAAAGGATCAATTAAATAGAATTTTTCGCTGCCCGTCCAACCTTACGGTTGGTGGGCAGGCAAAAAGGCCAAGTGGCCTTTGCACTTTTTAGGAAACCTCATCCATGGGCGGGATGAAGATTCCTAAAGCATAAAAAATTAAAATAAAAAATTTTACATTTAATTAATAACATAATCCCTGCTCATGTGACAAAGCCACATTAGGGAACATGTTTTATAACATTATTAAGTCTTTATTTTTTTAAAAACTCTTCATCTCCCTGAGGCAGCTCTGTGCCTCAGGAAGATTTTCAAACGCTCACTTCTGCGCATGCATGAAGTACACGCTCACCCCCCTCGCACTCCACCCCACTCCCCCACTGCCCGCACAGGCAGCGCTGAGCACTGCCACTTGTGTTTGTGAAATCACCTTCCGGCCTTGATCGCAGGTGGTGGTTGGTTTCCCGACCACCCAAGCCCGCCCCCGCCGAGCCCACCTGACAAGGGTGAAATTCTACCCACTGCCCCTATAAGGGTTAATGCAGGTAAGGGTAATTAAGCAACTGAAAAGGCTGGAAACCGTTTGACCCTGGTGAGCTATGTACAAAGGGGTTCACATCATTTTTATGGTTCTGGGGAAAAAACCGCACCGAGAGGTGTTTCAAAAGTGGGTTCTGGTTTTCCTTTTGAGAAGAGAAGGACCAACTACGTGAGAAGGAAGAAAGCAACATTTTTGCAGTCCAGAACTAGTCCACAGCCAAAATACAAGCTGCTCATAAGTTGCAACTTGCTTGGGTAGAGTACCTGCGAGTGTTCCTCGAGCCCGCCTGAAAAGCATTACCAGATTCATTGAGCATTTTGCGAATCAGCGCTGAGAGACCAACCGTATAACCCAGATGCCATTTCAAGGATTCCATCATCTATCCTTTGCCTTTGAACCATTGACTTTTAACCTTTGGCAGAATTCCTCCATTACTATTTTCATTTCATTGGTGCGTGCCTGCGTGCATCAGACTTAGGGTATCGTGAAAGAGTAATTAGTATAATTTCATGTTCCATACTGGTTGTTGATAAGCTATTCATTCCTATTTGACAAAACAGATTTTAAAATAAATTGTTTATTGAAAGAAACCTGGTTAAAGTCTCTTTTATTCTGTGTACTAGGAGTGAAGGTAAACAATTGGCAATTTTGGTGATTGAATTAAATTTTTAACCTAATGGTACAACCTGTAGATTAGTGGGGCTAGATCAACTGTGCACTTCTCCCAGCCCGGTCGTAACACTTGGATCTTGTAAAGAACAAGACCAAGAAAGCTTGTTCTGCAAAAGCAGGTAGCTTGTGCAAACCAAGCTACATACTGGTCAATGATGTATGACTCTATCATGGAGATCAAATGGCTCATCCTAAGCATTTTCATGTAATTCTCAGTTGATTAGGGCTTTTGAAACCTGGGCCTGAATTTTACCCTTGGCTGGTGCGCACGATCAGTGGGCCTGGGATCGGTCGGGAAACAGGCCCCTGCCTGCTATCAGTCCACGACCACAATTTCATGCTGGCTGGCCAATTAAGGCTCACCCAGTGTGAAACCTGTCTTCACAAAGGTCGGGAAGGGTTAGGCGGGGGGAGGGGGCCTGTCGGGCGCCAAATCCATTGGCGACCCCAGTGGGCGGTTTAAAAACGGCAAAGGCAGCTCCTTGAAGGCTGCCAGGAATGGATCATATATTTTGTGTTCTGGAGAGTGAAGCTATGGAGGTGCCAGGCGGGAGGGCAGGTTGGATGGGCACTCAGCCCCTTGCTTTTCAATGAGTGTCTTGTGGTGCTCTTGGATGAGCTGGCTTCCAGGAGGGACACCCTTATTCCCAGAGATGGCAGGAGGAGGCCACTGCACCAGACAAAAGAAGCTTGGGAGGAGGTAGCAGCCGATGTCAGCATCCACAATGTTGTGTGGCGCACATGGGCCCAATGCAGCTGCACTCAGGAAGGGTGAGTACTGTGTTGGCATGGATCAGTGTGCTGAAATGTTAAGAGCTGGTCATCCTCCCATGGACCTCAGAGGTGTTAGAGTCTGAGTGCCAATTGTCAATGGCACTGGAGTTGGCCAAGAAGGTGAGCCCTGGCTGCTTGGACTGAGTGCCTTGTGGCTAAAGGGCCATGACTTGGATGTGCCCTGCAAGGTGTTCCTCAGGAGGATTTGGCCAGGCTGCAAGGGTGCTGCAGGTAGTGAGTGGACTAATCAATGCTCCTCTGTCCTTTCAGGAGACGATGAGCCATAACAACATTGAGAGGTCATGGACAGGTGGAGGCCCCCCAAGCCTCCTAATCCTTTCCAGATTTGAGCAGGGCGTCTTGAAGCTGGTGCGCTGCCACACCACAGCAGGTCGTGGAGAGGCTGGGGTGTCAGACAAAGCTATGAGTGCAGTGCACAGAGGTGAGAGTTTCGGATTGTGCAAACATTCTTGTGCAGTCTCTTAATTGATAGAAGCCTCAAAACTCGAGTCCCCATTGATCATTGAAAGATGATGGCACCATGTTGCGGATCCCCTTTGTCTTATCAGGGTGCTTGGCATGCACAGTGACAATGTGATGACCCAAGCTAATGACATGTCGTTGTTCTCCTTAGATTCACCAGCAGGCACTCGTTCACAGGACCACGAAGAGCCAACCCCTGATGCCAGAGGACCGCCGGGCTTCATATTCACCTGTGTCACACCCACTCTCTGAACCAGGCAGCAGCACAGATACCAGCACCTTGGTAGGCCTTAGATCTTCGGCTCGAATGTCAGAGAAGACCGGTGAGGGCACTTCATGCTCTCTTGAGGAGCAGGTGGAAGCAGAGGGTGCCCAGGGCGGCAGCAGTCAGAGAACTGCTGGGGACCAGGATGATGTTCAATCGAAGGCAGATGATGAGTCTCTGGAGTCGTCCATTAGGCGGCAGATGCTGGATGTCCGGCGGGATGTGTGGGAGGATCTGGTGGAGATCCATGAGGGTATGCATGACATGGTCTCTGTTGTGGCGGAGTCTATACAGAGCATAAGCACTATGTTGACCCTCATGACCGAGTACACTGCCTCCTCCATTGAGAGAGTAGTGACTCTGATGGAGGGGGCAGCTCCAGGCACAGTATCAGGGGTTCCTGGGGTTGCGCTCAGACCTGTAAGCCATTACATAGGCAATGGCCTCAGGTGATCAATGCCATTGTGGGAGATGGATAAGGCACCCAGCAGGTGCCCGTCCATCAAAGGCAAGCAGGGAGGTCCAGAGCAGCCTCACGTCAGTGCTCGGGCTGCCTGTTGTCTCTGTGGGCTCCTCTCAGGGTGCTCTGGATGACGGCAGTAGCTCCTCCGCCCCTCTGCCAGTGACCGTGACATCTGATGAAGCTTTGACGCCTGGGGAGATGCAACTGTGGCCCCAGGCAGGGCCAGCACAGGCTCCACTGGCCAGGCTACAGCTGCCATGGTCATCAAGGCCAACAAGACAGCAGACTCAGCAGGTTGCCTCCATTGCCACTGCAAGCAAGTGAGGGGAGGGACGGGCGGCACCAAGATGTAGCACTCGCAAACATAAGTTTAAAGATCCATGAGCACAAGAGGGAGTGGTCATGGGTGATCTGTTCTGTAATGTTTAGTTTATGTGTTTACTGGTGTGGAAATGAACACCAGAGGTGGTAAGGTTAATTTGTTTTGAGTGCAAAAGTAACAAATTTTGTTTTTTGTCATAATGGCCTGAGTATGCCTCATTTTTTTTTTGGTGGAGGGAACGCCAGTATGTAATGCTGGACGTGAATGATTCTAAACTTTGTTGCACAGGCACTGAGTGGACTTTGGGTCCAAATGAAAGGGTCATCCCAGACATCTGGGATGGAGGTGGCAGCCCTGGCATGAGGTGGAAGCAGATCTTTGGTAGCCTAGCTGAAAGAGCATTGAATTAAGGAGTCCCTGGTGTCCCTTCCTCCCTGAAGGATACAGTGATCTGCCTCTATGACCTCAGCACTCTCCTCACTGTGCTCCTCTTCTGATGCACCACTGGAGTAATCCTCTGTGTCCTGTGGAGCTGCCTCAATATCCTCTTCCTTTAGTGGGTCCCACCTTGCCAGTGCCAGATTGTGGAGATTGCAGCATGCGATCACTATCAGTGACATCCGCTCTTGGGGTATTGTAGTGCTGCCCCTGAACAGCCCAGGCATCGGAAGTGCATCTTCAGAAGACCTATGGTCCTCTCTACCACCACTCTTGTGGAGGCATGACTCCTATTATAACGCTGCTCTGTCTCTTTTCTTGAATGGCAGAGAGGCGTCATAAGCCACCTTTTCAATGGATAGCCCTTGTCACCCAGCAGCCATCCATCCAGTCAGGCTAGAGCACTGAATAGCCTTGGCACCTGGGAGTGTCTAAGGATATAACCGTCATGGGAGCTGGCAGGGTACCGTGCATAGACTTGCAGAATCTGCGTTCTCTGGTCACACAATATCTGGACTTTCATTGAGTGGAATCCCTTCCTGTTGGCATCTGGCTGACCTGCTGGCCACATGTGCACAGTCGATGGCACCCTGAATGCGGAGGAACCCAGCAATCACTGCAAAGCCTCTGGCTCGCCCAGCCTGGCTGGCCTTGTCCATATGAAAGTGTCATTACCCACTTGAACAGAGCTTCTGTCACCAGCTTGATGCAACTGGTAGCTGACTGGGAGATTCCACACAGATCCCCCACTGAGCCCTGGAAAGAGCTGGAGGCATAGAAGTTGAGGTCCACTGTGACCTTCAGAGCCACTGGCATGGGGTGTCCGTGTCCACCCACACAGTTGGAGGTGATCACAGGCCCAATCATCTGACAAATGGAGGCCATGACCTCCCTTGAGAGCTGAAGACTCCTTCAGCATTGCACCTCAGAGATATTGAGGTAGCTGCATTGCTGCCAATAAACTCTGGCAGCAGGATAGTGGCATCTTCTGCAGCCCCTTCCACATTGGACGACTTGCTGGCCCTGCGCCCCATGTGCCTGTGCCACTAATCCCACAGTTCACTCCCCTGGAAGCTGAATAGGGACACTTGGCCTTCTCTCTCTTCTGCCCCTATCTTCCTCCTCAGAGGAGGTGCTACCAGCGGATAGCACAATCCACATTACCAGGGTGAAAGAAGGCTGTCTGGTGCCTGGAAGGGTCCACATGGTCAAAATCCTCCGGGGGCCTTAGAGGCATCAATGAGTCCTGAAATGAAGCCTAGAAATGCTCAGAATGAAGCTTAAAATGGAGATGAAGCTGTCAAGTTCAAATAAGCAACCAGCAGCAAACTATCTCCTAAACTCTTCACTACTCACAATGGCAATAGTGCTGACGATTTTTACCCCGATGTTGGGTGAGGTTTTGTAAAATGTAGGCTGCCCATCTGCCTGTTTTGCCCATGTGTTGAGCACGAAATGGCACGGGCAATGAAAAATCTGGATCAATTGGGTTTTAATGGCCTTTTGGTTGATGGTGGGCACGGCTCCGACACCCCCACACACCCACAGACCTGAAGATTACACTTGTGCGGGATGATGTCAGAACGCTCACCAACGTCTTCTCATGTGGTTTTACACCCGATTGCATTTGGTATGTACCCACCCGTGAGACTAGCAGAGGAAGGCGTGTTGGGGGGTGGTGGGGGTGAGGTTGGAACCGGGGGGAACGATGCTGTTGGGGGTTGAGGCTGGTGGGGAGAGAGTACAGGGAGGAGAGTGTAACGGGAGAGAATGCGACAACTGGCTACAGAGTGTCGCTGGGCAGAATTTTCCGTATCCGTTGGTGTTGGGCGTCAGGGCAGGCGTCAGTGGACAATATGTTGGGAAGGCCAAAAATCTGTTTCATGACGTCATGAAACCAGTTTGCAATCGTCCGCTCCACCCCTCAAAGGGGGGGCTGCATTTCTTGCCGCCGCACGTTGGGAACTTCATTTTAATACATCAGCATATTATTATAAGCCCAAATCATCAGAATCATCCCTCTACATCAAATTTACTGACCATGAACACACGCCGGTGCAGAACACGTCTTGACAAGTGTGATATGCAGAAGTAGAGACTTACTGCTAGGGTCTCGCTCACATTGTGGACATCCGAGGAGCAGAAGATGCTGGAGCCCGACAGCAAACGGGACCCTGGAGGAATGTCCATCGCATACTGGGTGGGTTCTCATGGACATGGCCCTGCTGTGAAGCAGCTCACGGAAGGTGGAAGGTCACCATTGAGGGTCTGCTTTGGGACATCAATGTCTTGGCCACGGTCTGCAATGGATGATCGGCAAGGAGTGGGAGAGGAAGGTGTGCTGAGGGCTTGAGGTTGGGGGGGGTGCGAAATGATGGTGTCAGGGAGGGTGAGGTTGAGAGGGGGGAACAATGCTGTTGGGGGGTTGAGGTTGGTGGGGAGGGAGTACAGGGGAGGAGAGCGTAACAAGGGAGAATGTGGCAACTGGGGAAGTAGGTGTATGGGAGGGAGGAAGGTATGAGGAAAGGAGGGGGAAAGGAGTTTGGGTGTATGAAGGAGTTCAGAGGGAGGAAGGACTTTGGATGGAGGAAGGATTTCTGAGGGGGGAAGGAGTCCAGGAGAGGAAGGATTCTGGAGGGAGGAATTAATCTGAAAGGGGGCAGGAGATTGCGGGGGGAAGGACTCCAGAGGAGGAAGGAGCCTGGTTGTGGGGAAGGAGTCTGGGATGGGGGAGGAAGGTGTAAGTGGGGGAGTGTCCCGGTCAACGTGCAAAGGAATGGTCTGTGGAGTTGATGACTGCCTCCAGGGGAGCAAACTGACGGTGGACAAGGTGTGAAGGAATAGTGAGAGTGACTGAAGGTAGAGTGAGCCAGTAGGGTAGGAGAGTGAGGGTGTGACGGTAGCAGTAGAAAGGACAGCAAGCGAGGATGGTGGTGGGGACTCGGAGGCAGACACTGACCCTGGAGGAGGGAAGGACAAAATCGGGGAGTTGAAGTGGATGGGAGTGAGATTCTCGGGAAGGCAGGGAATGTGCACGTTCATCTGATGTCCCTACAAGAAAAAGGCTGTGTCTGGTAGATAACACCGGGGAGGTGGAAGATGATGCTGGGATGGGGTCGACAGTGATGGGGGAAAGGACATGGGTGACTCAGGGAGGGGAAAGGACAGGGGAGCTGAAGAAAGGAGATTCGTGTGGGGCAGGAACAGGGGCTGCATGGGAGTGTGATCAGTGGGTGGGCGGAGATGCAGGTCAGTTCAGATGGACACTGAAAGCAAACCCCAGCAGACAGCATTGAAATTCTCAGGACAGTGAGATGAGTGTGAGGGAAGAAGGATCCACCTGTGTGGGAATATACTTGCACGAGGCTCTGAAAGGCCCTGCCACACACAAAGTTCTCCCTCCCAAATCATTTGTGGGCCGGCCATGTACAGCTGCACTGCTAGTGGAAGGGTGTGGGGATGCAGCTGGAGGACTTGCGAAGCCTGTCAATGAAGCTGAAAAACTCCATTAAGCGTTGTTCAGTGAAAGTGAATATATTTTCAGATTATAAAGAGACAAAGTGTGTTCACCCATGCAACCACTTGTGATCAGAGCTTCTTAACTTTTCTCGGCACTTCTAGGTGCTGCCCTGACATCACAGCAGGGGTGGAGACAGCCTGTGCAACGGTTGGCCCTGTTGCCTCTGGTGACTTCATGTGTGACCTCTGGAGAGCTGAGTCTTTGAGGGCCCTGGCTTGCTTTGGCTGTCCTCCTGCAGCCAGCTGCTCCCTCGACAGTGACAAAAGACGAGGTTGAGGGGGTCACAGGCTAAGGGGACTTAGAGGGAGAGGACAACCTCTGAGATTCCTGAGTGGGTGACTCCGAAGTGTCCAGCTGTAACTCCTCATCCCTTTGGGTGCCCGTGGGGCCTGGCCTGACTTCTTGAGGAGAAGGAACACCTGGGAGTATGTCGAGGTGCCCTGTTTCCATGTTGCCACTGCAGGAAATCTCTGTGGCTACCATGATGAAGTACAGGTCTGCACACACCTCTGCGTTCTGCCGGACTACGGTATCCATGATGCCCGCCATCCTTCCCATGGAGACTTCCATGTGTGCACATGTGGACACCACTTCATCAGAGCGTAGGCGGGCACACTCCTCCGACGCTTGTGCCACTCTGTTGAGGGCTTCCAAAAGCTCTGCGTGACATTCCCCGCCTTCTGTTGACTCTCCACGATGAGTTGGAAGGCTAAATCCAGAGGCTTGTCATCTGACTCGGACCTCACAGATGCTTCTTCCCAAGAAGTCTTCCGAGTGCTGGGGAGCTCAGCTGAACCTACCTCCTCCTGCTGCGGACACGTGTCTGTGCAGTGACCACCAGATCATGAACCTGAGCCTGCTCTAGATCTAGGTCCCAACGAGGTGTGTGTCTCTGCGCTGGTGGAGAGTGTGGGTAAGTGCTGTCACGGGTCTTCCAGGCTGGTTATTTCCAGCTCTTTAATGGAGGTGGTGTCCTCTCAGTTGGAGGTGAGGACCTGGATGGAGCTGAGGGACTGACTGGCTGAGGTATCAGTCACTTGACAGAGCTCTCTAGGAACCAAAGTAGAGATAATTAGCGCATGGCAGTAGAGTCAAAAGCAAGAGAGAAAGAACTCACATTTGCATTGAGGGAGGGATGATGTGGTGCAGGATCCTTGTGAGTGTTGATATGGTGCAGGACCCTTGTGGGTGTTTGCCACTGACCTCACCATCTCTGCAAGCATGGTCCGTGTCCTCTCCAGTCAGCGCGATTGCACTTTCTTCAAAGTGAGTGAGGGGCCTAATGTGGACCATACCATTCCCAGTCTGCGACCTCCCCCTGCTGTGATCAGCCAGCATGGTAACAAATGGAGAGAGTGTGAGCAGGATGCATGGCATTGTGTGGAATTTTTGAGTGGTGAGCGGAGACATAGATGGGATGAGGATGTGAGCTCACGAGGGTATGAGCCTGATGGAGATGTGAGGGTGTGTGACAGAGTTAGTGGTGTTGTCCCTTGAGGTGTGAGATCCCTGTGGATGTATATGTTTGTGAATGTGAGTTCAGGGTGATGAGAAGAGTGACTTACCCTGGCGGAATGGATGAGACCATCCACCTTCTTGTGCAGAGCATTGGCACTGACCAGCACTGCCACCACCTCCCATGCTGGATTGGTAACCTTGCTTGTTGGTCTTCGCCCAGAGTGCGGGTAGAGGATTTAGCGACGGGCCTTCACTGCATCCAGTTTGCGCTCGAGGGAGACATCATTAAATCTGGGAGCAGCATGTTTCCTCCTTTTGGCAGCCATAACTTTGCAGCAGCTTCTTAACCCTTGAAGAGTGCTAGCTCTGTGCAGGGGTGGCCTTTAAATATGGCACCTGGTTTACTGAAGACCGGATGTGACAATGGGGCGGGCAAATGAGAGGATGCCCCACCAGCGACCCAGCGTGTTTCCTGGGAATGCATGATTAATGAGGTGGGATTGGGACAATACAGCATGAAAAGCTGCCATCACGGCCGGCGGGTAAAACGTTCTTTTTCCTGTCCACTACCGCACTTAGTGCAAATCTGGGACAATTCCACCCACTGTTTATCAGTTGAATTCCCAGAGCAATGATAAATATGCTTAAAGTTCCCATTATTAACTCGTATTTCAGAATAACACTGCTCCAACCAATTGTTTTTCAATCATTTTTAAGATTGAAATGCCTGTCTGTACACTGAAATTAGCTGACTATATCTTACTTGTTACTGATGTCCTTATCTTTACGTTTTCTGTCTCTTGCACTTCTAGACATTGTAATTACTTCTTGCACTTGGTATTGACTAAAAATCTGAAAATCTAAAATAAATGTTAAAAAGAACAAAGAATTGGCAGTGAAGTCAAACAGTTTGGATATAACATATTGTCCTGCGCCCAGAAGGCCACATTCATCAAATTTCTCCAGCCCTGAAATTAGTCATAAGTAAAGTTTTGCAACAACTTGCTATCGCGAAAGGACAGATTGTATAAGAACTCTCTTTTTCAGCAAATTATGCAACAGGTGAGTATGGTTTTTAGGGTGAGGAATAAATACTCCCTCAGTGACAATTTAGTTACTTTTAATTCATTATCAGAGTAACCTTTCAACACTGCCCTTTTGCTAATATGCAGGTACTGTTTAATTGACCATCCTCCATGCCACATATATTGCCTTCCCACCTGTTGGCAGGGTGCCACATATAGTGGGTGGAATTATATATAGGCAGGAGGAAAGAAACTCATCTAATTTGATTTCTTACAAGAAGAGGGCACTATTTTAAAAGGAGTGAAACTTGTAGATGTTGATGTTTCAGAAGGACTTAGCTGTACGTGCACGAAGACAAAGTTAGCAAGCAGGAACAGCAAGCAATTAGGAAGGCAAATTACATGCTGACCTTTATTGCAAGGGAATTGGAGTACAAGAATAAAGAAGAGTTACTACAGTTGTACAAGAGCTTGGTGAGACCACACCTGGAGTACCGTGTGCTGTTTTGGTCTCCATGTTTAAGGAAGGATATACTTGCACTAGGAGCAATACAGCAAAGGTTCGCTAGATTGGTTGAAAGTGTTGTCCTATGATAACAGACTGAGTAAATGAGTAACTAAGTAAACTCTGGAGTTTAGAAGAATGAGAGGTGATCTCATAGAAACATACAAGATTCTGAAAGGGCTTGACAAGGTAGACACTGGGGGGTTGTTTCCCCTGGCTGGGGAATTTAGAACACGAGGGCAAAGTCTTGGGGTAAGGAACTGATCCTTTATGACTGAGAAGAGAAATTTCTTCACTCAGAGGCTATGAATCTTTAGAATACTCTACCCAGAGGGTTATGGGTGCTCCATCGTTGAATATATTTAATGCTGCGATCAACAGATTTTTGGACTCTCAGGGAATTGAGGGATATGGGGCGCAGGCAAGAAAGTGGAGTTGAAGCTGAAGATCAGCCATGATCAAATTGAATAGTGGAACAGACTGGAGGGGCGGTATGGTCTACTCCCGCTCCTATTTTTTATGTTATTCCGTTAATGAATGGTGGAAATATATTTTAGACTGAGCACCATTTTTATGACTTAACCAGTTGTCTGAGGCTGCTTGGAGCCTTATGGTTTAGGTTGATATGTTTGTAGACCTTACATTTCTAATTGCATCACATCTTGCACTATGTGACTTTGGACAGAATAAGGCCATATTACAGGCATGTATGCACCTCCTTAACGTGGAGTGTTTATTTAAATTTCATTTCATGTTGAATTTCACCGCATCAAATAGGCACATTTGGAATCCTGGGACCTGACCTCTTCAAGTAGACTTGTTAAAAGAAAAATATCATTTGTGTTGCTGCTGAAAGTGCATTCTTTGTGTTTGAAAATATAATTTGTTTGGAAAAATATTTTAGTGGTCTGCCATTTTTGCTATTTTCTTCTCCAATACTTCAAATATTGGTCGCTGCTGCCATTGAAATAGTGCCATACAAGATGGTGACGATGGGACATCTTTTGGAGGTTTACTGGTTATTACATTATTTGGATGAAGCTGATGAGTTAACGAGAGGACAAGCAATACAGATGCTCTGACATTTGAGGCATTTTGTCTGCACCTGCCACTCCACTTTGCGCTGATATTTATATATCCATCTGCACATCCAATGCATATGTCAATGGAAATCTGTCTTCATCATCTCCATTTCACAAGACAGGCTGTTGCAGAGCTGCTCCATCTGCCGCAGAAACATTTGGAATAGGAACAGCTCTTCCCTTAGAAGTGAAGTTTACTAGAGCATGTTACCAGATGCTTCAAAGCCCTATAAAGGGCATCTGCTTATTCCAGCAATCCACAGTGCACATATGTGTCAAGAAAATTGCAAACAGTGTGTTTGCAAGGGGCAAGGCCTTTGTCACTTTCCTTGAGGAGAGAAGGGATTGGCCATGGTGGATATAGAGTTTTCACCAGATGGCATATTTCTTTTGAGTACCAGCGGCCTAGAGGGCTAATGTGCTTAGTTGGCAGTTGCATTCTTCATAGCTACCTCATGGCCAACGTCAAGAGAAATGGTTTGCACAAAAGCAATCTTCAGTGGAACAGCAGGAACATCATTAAGCACCCCAAAACAAAAACAAAAACAGAATTACCTGGAAAGACTCAGCAGGTCTGGCAGCATCGGCGGAGAAGAAAAGAGTTGACGTTTCGAGTCCTCATGACCCTTCGACAGAACTTGAGTTCGAGTCCAAGAAAGAGTTGAAATATAAGTTGGTTTAAGGTGTGTGTGTGGGGGGCGGAGAGAGAGAGAGAGAGAGAGAAGTGGAGTGGGGGTGTGGTTGTAGGGACAAACAAGCAGTGATAGAAGCAGATCAACAATAGAACAAAAGAACACATAGGTGTTAAAGTTAAAGTTGGTGATATTATCTAAACGAATGTGCTAATTAAGAATGGATGGTAGGGCACTCAAGGTATAGCTCTCGTGGGGGTGGGGAGAGCATAAAAGATTTTAAAAAAATTTTAAAAATAATGGAAATAGGTGGGAAAAGGAAAATCTATATAATTTATTGGAAAAAAAAGGAAGGGGGAAACAGAAAGGGGATGGGGATGCACCCCCTTTCTGTTTCCCCCTTCCTTTTTTTTCTAATAAATTATATAGATTTTCCTTTTCCCACCTATTTCCATTATTTTTAAAAAAAATTTAAAATCTTTTATGCTCTCCCCACCCCCACTAGAGCTATACCTTGAGTGCCCTACCTTCCATTCTTAATTAGCACATTCGTTTAGATAATATCACCAACTTTAACTTTAACACCTATGTGTTCTTTTGTTCTATTGTTGTTGACATCTTTTGATGATCTGCTTCTATCACTGCTTGTTTGTCCCTACAACCACACCCCCACTCCACCTCTCTCTCTCTCTCTCTCTTCGCCCCCCACACACACACCTTAAACCAGCTTATATTTCAACTCTTTTTTGGACTCCAACTCAAGTTCTGTCGAAGGGTCGTGAGGACTCGAAACGTCAACTCTTTTCTTCTCCGCCGATGCTGCCAGACCTGCTGAGTTTTTCCAGGCAATTCTGTTTTTGTTTTTGTTTTGGATTTCCAGCATCCGCAGTTTTTTTGTTTTTATTAAGCACCCCAATACAGTTCAGGCCAGCCCTCTTCTTTTCCACTTTTGACTTCTGGGTGCTTGAGGCATTTTGTCTATGCCTGTCACTATACTCTCAGGGCCCACATTTAAACCTCCCACAACATGTATCTGAATTTGTCAGAAGAGACCTGTCATCACAGCCTCTATTTCACAAGACATGCTAGTGCAGAGAGGAAGTGTGGGGGTGCGGTGGGGGTTGGGGTGAGGGCTGGGCTGGTGGGGAATAGGTCTCATTAAACCAGTTCTAATCTGGATATCCACGACCGCTGACCTAACTTACAAGTTACTTTACTCCAGCATTGGGCTGGAAGATTCGTTATTTCATCTAGCTTTGTCCCAATTAAATTACATGTGCACAAAGGTTGCACACAATACTTGAAATAGTACCTTCAAGAGAGTTCCCAACTTAGGCTTGTGCCATATTTAATGGGTCCCACAAGAAACCTTGTTATAGCCAGTTTTGTTATAACTTAAAATTTAGGTACATCCAACATTCGATCACTTGTTTTGTGGAAGTTGGCGACAAAAATTGTAGAATTTTCCTTAGTTTTTTGAGAAGTTGCAGGCTAGTCGGCATGTATATTGCTAAATTATTTTAAAATTGTTTATACAATCATCACAATGACACAGAGGAACTCTTCTCTTGCATCTGTACTCACCCCTCCTTTTCCTACCTCAGTTCTGCTGGCACCCATCCCCACCACCCTCACTTCTCCGTTACACTGCGTCCCCACCCTTGGCCAGCCATTACGTGCATAAGAATGACATAGATTAACTTGCTCGTTGTGTCTTGCCCTCCTCCATTGATACATCCATCTCCCCCTGGAAATGGTTTACCTGTTCTTAATGATCCCTTCAGGCTGCAGCCAAGGATTCATTTTCAGTGGAATTGCCATCGCTCATGGCTCTTGCCTGGTGTGCTGCTGCTTCTCCACGGAATGAAGTGCAAAACTATGACAATTCTAGCTCACAGCAGTATTCCTTTCTGTAGTAGAAACATTGGATCAAAGCCAATATTGGCACTGATTTTTATCTGTACAGGCAGACAAAGGGACATTGACCTCAAAATGCTGACTGCATCTAAAGCAGCTGGTTGGTGTGCATGCTTGTTGGTTGCTTATACTTTGTGGAAAAGTGTCCCTTTTGCTGTCATAAAAAAAGATAAGGATTTATCCACATGTGTAAATTACACAGAAGGTGAAGAAATTCCAATGTCAAAAGCAAAATGCTGCAGATGCTGGAAATCTGAAATAAAAACAGAAAATGCTGGAAATACTCAGCAGGTCTGGCAGCATCTATGGAGAGAGAAACAGAGGCCTGCATTTTTTTCCTTGGCAGGAGGGCTCAATTGGTGGGCCCGGGACCAGTCGAGAAACGGCCCCCACCCGCAATCAGCCCCCAACTGTGATTTCACACTGGCTGGCCAATTAAGGCCCACCCAGCAAGAAACATGTCTTCCAAATGGTCGGGAAGGGCCGGGTGGGGGCGGGGACTTCTCAGAGGCCTGGTCCAATGGTGACCCAGCAGGCGGTTTAAAAATGGCACAGGTAGATCTTTGAAGGCTGCCAGGGAAGAACATATTTGCAGTGTACTGAACACCGAAGTTATGGCCTCAAGTGCGGCTGGAGACGCCAGGCGAGCAGGCAGGCCGGGTGGGCACTTAGTTTTCGGATGAGTGCCTTGAGGTTCTCCTGGAGCAGGTGGCTGCCAGGAGGTACACCCTTATCCCCAGAGATGGAAGGAGATCACCACACCAAACAAAAAGAGCTTGGGAGAAGATGGCAAAGCAGGTCAGCAGCCACGACGTTGTGGGGGCAGTGCCACAAAAGGCTTAATGACCTGCTGCACTTGGGAAGGGCGAGTACTGTGTTGGCATGGATCAGTGCGTTGAAGCGTTAAGATCTGGCCGTCCCCCCATGGATCTCAGGGGTGTTAGAGTCTGAGTGCCAACTGTCAATGATGCCGGAGCTGGCCAAGGGGGTCAGACTTGGCTGCTTGGACTGAGTGCCTTGTGGCTTGAGGGCCATGACTCAGATGTGCCCTGCAAGGTGCTCCTCAGGTGGGGTCGGCCGGGCTGCAATGGTGCTACAGGTAGAGAGCGGACTAATCAATGCTCTTTTGTCCTTTAAGGAGAAGACGAGCCATAACAACATTGAAAGGTCACTGATAGGTGGAGGTCCCTAAACCTCCTAATCCTATCCAGATTCAAGCAAGATGTCTTGGAGCTGGAGAGGCGCCACACACCTCGGTCAACTGGCCAAGGAGAGGCTGGGGTGTCAGACAAAGGTCAGAGTGCGGTACACAGAGATGAGAGTTTTGGATGATGCAAATAGTTTTGTGTAGTCTCATCATTGAAGGGAACTTCAAAACTGGATTCCCCATTGATCATTGAAAGACAATGGCACCATGATGCAGATCTCCATGGTTTCTTCAGGGTGCCTAACATGCACAGTGACAGTGTGATGACTTAAACTAATGACATGTTGTTGTTCTCCCTTAGATTTGCCAGCACACTGACTTTCAGAACCCCGAAGAGCCACCCCTGATGCCAGAGGACCACGGGCCTTCAGAGGCACCTGCGTCACACCCACTCTCTGAACCAGGCACCAGCGCAGATGCCAGCACCTCGTTGGGTGTTAGATCTTCAGCCAGAATGTTGGATAAATTTTGATTTGTTGTAATGGCCTGAGCATGCTTCACTTTTATTTTGGTGCAGGGAATGCCAGTATGTAATGCTGGACGTGAGTGGCTCCAAACTTTATTGCACAGGTACTGAGTGGACCTGGGTCAAAATGAAAGGGTCATTTCAGACATCCAGGATGGAGGCGGCAGCCCTGGCATGAGGTGGAAGCACGTCTTTGGCCCCCTAGCTGAAGGAGTGTTGGATCAAGGCGTCCCCAGCGTCCCTGTCTCCCTGAAGGATACAGAGGTCTGCCTCCACGCCCTCAACATTCTCCTCGCCACACTCCTCTTCTGACTGACTATTGGACTCATCATCTGTGGCCTCTGCAGCTGCCCCACATGTGTGCAGTCGATGGCACCCTGGATGCGGGGGAACCCAGCAATCACTGCAAAGCCTCTGCTCGTTCAGCATGGTTGGCCTCGTCCGTACGTAAATGAATAAATGTCATTACCCACCTGAACAGAGTTTCTGTCACCAGCTTGACAGAACTGTGGACAGCTGATTGGGACATTCCACAAGATCCCCCACTGATCTCTGGAAAGAGCTGGAGGCATAGAAGTTGTGGGCCACTGTGACCTTCAGAGCCACTGGCATGGGGTGTCTATGTCCACCCACACAGTTGGAGGTGATCTAAGGCCCAATCATCTGACAATTGGAGGCCACGCTCTCCCTTGAGAGGTGGAGCCTCCTTCAGTATTGCACATCGGACATACTGAGGTAGCTGCATCACCATCTATAAACACTGGCAGCGGGATAGTGGCATCTTCTGCAGCCCATTCCACTTTGGACTACCTGCTGGCCCAGTGATCCTTGTGCCTATGCCTCTCCTCCCACAGGTCGCTCCCCTGGAAGTTGTATTGGGACACCTGGCCTCTTCTGCCCCTCTCTTCCTCCTCAAAGGAGGTGCCACCAGTGGAGACCACAATACCCATTACGAGGGTAAAAGAAGGCTGTCTGATACCTGGAAGGGTCCACAAGGTCAAAATCCTCTGTGGGCCTTGGAGACACCAATGAGTCCTGGAATGAAGCCTGGAAATGCTAAGAATAAAGCTCAGAACAGTGATGAAGCTGTCATATTCAAATAAGCAACCAGTAGCAAACTATCTCCTAAACTCTTCACTACTCACATCAGCAATGCTACTGACCCTTGGATGAGGTTTTGCAAATGTGGGCTGCCCGCTTGCCTGTTTTGCCCATGAGACAAGCATGAAATCGTACAGGCAATGTAAAATCAGTTTCAATTGGGTTTTTAAGACCTTAAGTGGCCTCTCAATTGATGATGGGCATGGCTCTGACTCCTGCATGCATCCGCCGACCTGGAGATTGCGTGCATGCAGGATGATGTCAGGACGCCCGCCCGACGTCTTTTCAGGCTATTTTATGCCCGATCGGGTCAGGCGCACACCTGCCCGCGAGATGTAAAATTCTGCCCAGATTTTCAAGTCCAGATGATCCTTCTTCAGACCCTTATTATTTAAGATAGTGAAGAAATTCCTGTTGTTTTGACAATTAGAAATAGTGTTCGGTGCAATGCTATGACGTTGAGATCATATCTTTACTATAAACACAGCACAGATGATATTAAAGGACAGTCAAAATATTGCATTTTCTCTGCTCCCGTCACTGAGTGCCATTCAGCAAATGTGCATGATTCCTATAAACTCTGCAGAAAAGTTCATTGGTTGAAGTATGACAAAAACAATACATTTTCTAGAACATTTTTGCACCCAATTTGCTGACTACAATCTAGTACCACACTCCAGATATGTTCAACTCATTATAGGCTTACAAATTTCATGTTGTAAACAGCTTGGATACTATCCTTTGCCAGTGCAAACACAGAAAGAGATATTGTCAATAGAAGCTTCTAAAAAGGACCTACAAGCTGGAGCACTTAAGGACACTTATAAACATTTTACTCCTTGGTGGTTTTACATTATCAGGCTTTGCCAAACGATGATAAGCCTGCCTCTTAAAAAGTCATTAGTATTCCTCCAGATTTAAACAGCTGTCAGTTCTGATATTCTTCAGGTGGGCATGTGGGAATGATTAGCTAGTGTTTATAAACTCAATGTGTTGGTAAAGGACCCACTCATGTGGAACCTCCTTCAAAAAGTTGTGAGTTGGGCCTGCAAATCTCCCACACTGTATTGCTAATTGGAGGCAGCCTTGAATGATGTGAAATGTTGACAAAAATGTCTGTAGTCTTATTAATATCAGATGTACATGGATCAAATAAACTTACGAAACCCACAGCCCAGATGTGGTATGACAATTCCATGCTCAAATAAAAAAAATGTTTAAAAATATTTGAAACGTTTCTGCTGCCTTTGATGTAACCATTATTGTATTGTTTGTTTTAAGTCCAAGTCATCCATCTGAGGTAAAGTTTCTCTTGGCAGGTTATCCTAGCTTCAGACAAATCAAAAATCTTAGGACATGTTTATCATAGGAATAAGCACCAAATACCAACTTTACAACCCAAAGTGGTATTTTTACAGCATTTGATTAAAGTAATAATACTTTCATAATTAAATATGGTCAATTACATAGAAAAAAAATGAACCTACTTTGGTTGTTAAGAATTGGTCCTTTATATTTTGAAACAACATTGTTATATTTCAAAGCACACAGCATGTTTTATTGTAAATTTTAAGGTCGCTTTTGATGTTGATGGTGGGGGGATTTATTCACAAAGCTCAAATTAGGTAATGAGTTATTGATGAATTTACATGCATAAAACGTATGGAAATAACACTCATAATTCTGATGAAGGATCCCAATGGGAATATTGACCTATTTTTCTTTTTTGAACGCTTTGGCTATGGTTTCTCGACCATTAAATTTTAGAGAATTATAAACTTTGGTCATTAGATTATTTTCTCTCTGAGCCAGTTTCAGTTTTGTTCCATGTGAAGTGTGAGAATACTGGGTATTGGTCCTGCCAAACACATAACCAGCACATCTAAATCTGCTTGCAGAAAATTCCTCCCAGACACTTGCACAAACTTGTGGACCATTCCAGAAACACATAATTTATGAAGGTAGTAAAAAACAATGGTCCTAACACTGATTTTTGTGGGACACCACTGACTTCCAAGCAGATCCGCAGCCATTAATAAAAAAGCCTTGCCCTTGGAAATGCAACCAGTGCTTAAACCATGATTTTATGTAGGCGACAGGGGTCCTATCACTGAAGCTGAAAGCCACGGATGGAGGTGGGATGGCTGCCTGCTTTTTGGTGGGCACCAGGACCTGGAACCATAATTTGTTGGTGCCAGCTAAGTAAATGGCTGCCGCTGGGGCTGCTGCTAAGGCTGCCATCCCTATTAAGCACAGTGGCCCGCCCACAAAAACTGCCATCCCAATGAGAAGCTAGGCAGCTCAGTAGCCTCAGCAGTGCCTCTGCTAACAGTAGCCAGTGCTGGGGCTGCATCTGCAGCATGCAGGCCCATCAATTGCCATGCACCTGCAAACCCAGGTAAGTAGAGTCTGGAGGTGCCGGATCCAGACAGGCAGGCCGCAGCAAGAGGGGCAGGGGTGGTGGGCCACTGAGAGGAGGCAGTGCCATTGCTGCAGGGGCTGCCTTTGCCATGAGTGACCCCTCCTCTGGACCACACAGTGCCTAAAAATAAGGGTTCACCAGAGCCTGCTAGTAGGCCACCAGCGTTTACCTGGTAGTCTCCCAACATAGCCAAGGGACAACTAAGTGCTGTAAAAATGCCATTGGAGGTGGGAAAAAGCACTTAAATTGCCACTTAAGTATCTCAATTGGTTTTGGTGTTTGGTGTTGAAGGGGTGTTTGCCACCTTTCTCGCCACCAGCAATATGTCATGACAGCAGGAAGATAATAGGCAAACAAACTGCCACCTTCCCATGCCATTTTGCTTGTCTTCTAACCACCCAGTGTGCCCCCCAAAGGACTGGTAAATTCAGCCCATTTTATCAATTTTCCGCTGACACCAGAAGATTCTACCTTTGTGTGCTAATTCTTCTCAATGTCTTTTTAAACTTTGTGTACCTATGGCCTTTCTCCATCCATAAGGTAGCAAACCTTTCCACCCTGTCAGAGCTAGGAAATTGAAAAGTATAAGCCAAACAACAGGAGATGTGTAAAGCTCTTTATTAAATCTTTAGTGTTGCTGGTGCAGAGTGTCTGGCTGAGAGTGCATATTGAAAATTCAGGAATGTGTCTGAGTCATGGGCACATGATTTCTTATCCATTAACATTCACATATGAAGATTTACATCAGAAACACTAAACACAACATTTTACTGTATATTTATAGTGCACAAGCATTGAGGGAAGAACAATGCAGGGGATACACAAATGGATCTGCACCGCACAACGAACAAGACTGAGTGTGCAGGATATCGGCAACTGGGAAGAGGAGTAAACACCAGCATATTTGATAACATTTTTTTTTATGGGATAGTTTTCTGAATCCACACTCTTGATAGAGAATATCACCCACTGAGAGTAAATTTTCAAAATAGATTTTCCAATCACAATTTTGGACCAATGTCTTTACTTGGACAGAGAATGTAGAATGCGGAACTCACTGCCACAAGGAGTAGTTGAGGCAAATAGCATAGATTCATTTAAGAGGAAGCTACATATAGGGAGCAGGGAGAAAGAGATAGAAGGATAAGTTGATAGGGTGAGGTAAAGTAAAGAGGAGGCTCATGTGGAATAAAAATACCAGCACAGGCCTTTGGGTCAAATAGCCTGTTTCTACAATATTGGGGAGAATTTTCTCCCCATCGTGGGGGCTGAACGGGAGCAGGCACGGGCGGGCACACAGCCGATTGCCATCTGCAATTGGCTGCACACTGCCATTTTAAGTGGGCAGGCCAATTAAGGTCCGCCAAGTGTGACGTGCACCCAGAAGTGCTAAGCGCTCCCTATGCGGGTGGGGGGAGTAGGCTGAGTTGGGGCTTGCGCTCTTTTGCGCGTGCATGCGAAAGAGCACAGAAATCTCATTGAGGCACTGAGCTGCCTCAGGGAGATTAGTTCCATTATTAATAATTTAAATAAAGAAAAAAAAATTTTTTAAGACATGCCCCCTCATGTGACAGTGTCACATGAGCTGGGACATATCAATGAACTTTAATGAAAACTTTTTCTCAATTTACAAACACTTCATGAAACCTCATCCCACCCGTGGATGAGGTTTCATGATAAATGCATAGGCCGCCTGGGTTCTTTGCCTGCTCTCCAACCTTAGGGTTGGACGGGCAGCTCCGTTAAGCATTTTAATTGATATGTAAATGGCCTTAATAGGCCTTTGACAGTTCAGTGGGCGCACAGCTGAACTCAAAATCGGAATAATGCGCAGTCACGTCAGGACGCACGACCAACGCCGCTGCGTGTCATTTTATGCGTCGACAAGCGGGGCCCACCTCCGCATGCTGACCCAAAGATTCTGGCCATGAAGCCTATGTATACAATGTGTATATGTAACAGTTGAAAAATTAAGCATGATGCACAATGCACTCCTGAATTTCCAATATCACAATGGCAGGCAGGCAGAAACATTGTTTTTGTTTATTTATCCATAAGACATACAGAAAACAATGGCCTTGATTTTGTGATCAATGATCACTATCATTATTCCACTGAAACCGACAGCAAATTTGTGAGTCCGTGCCTGTGCAGAATAACATGGAAAGACAGAAGTTGCTTTTATGATCGTACTCTCCTACAGAAGGCACGCTGTTGATGTGTCCCAGAGAGAAATCCTGAAGCGATCAGTGAATTGACGAAACTTCCACTTTTACACAGTTAGTCTTACTGTAAAAACCGCTGAAAAATTACTCCTTATTAAATGAGGTATAAGAGGGTTCTTAACATCGAAACAGAAGTTAGGAGCAGGAGTAGGTCATTTGGCCCTTTGAGCCTGCTCCACCATTCAATATGATCATGGTTGATCCTCTATCTCAATGCCACACTCCCGCTCTCCCCTCATACACCTTGGAGCCTTTAGTGTCTAGAAATCTATCTATTTCCTTCTTAAATATGTTCAGTGATTTGGCCTCCACAGGCTCCTGTGGTAGAGAATTCTGTAGGTTCAACATCCTCTGAGTTCAGAAATGTCATCTCATCTCAGTTCTGAATGACCTGCCCCATATCCTCAGACTGTAACCTGCTGTTTTAGAAACCCCCAGCCAGGAGAAACATCAGGCAGAATAGTCCCAGATTTGCACAAAGTGCAGTAGCGGGTGGGAAAAAGAACATTTTACCTACCGACCACAATGGCAGCTTTTCAAGCCGTATCATCCCAAACCCACTGCATTTCCCAGGATACATGCCGTTTCAATGGCGGGCGGGCTCTCACTTGCCCGCCATGCCGTCACATCGCCACGTCGTCATGCCGGGCACTATATTTAAAGTGCAGCTGTGTGTACACCTCTCAGTGCTTCCAGCAAAGGCAAGAAGACTGCAGCCCCCTGATGCAATGATACGTCCCTGGAATGCCTTTTGAATGTTGTGGAATCTGACCGTGATGTATGCTACCCCCACTCTGACGGCAGGAGTGACAGCAACATCACCAATCTGGCTTGGGAGGTGGTGGCAGCGGGGGTCAGTGCCAAAGCCCTGCAAAAGAGGGCAGCCATCCAATGCTGAAAGAGGATGAATGATCTCCTCCATTCCGCCAGGTTAAGTCACTCTTCTCAACTAGCGCACTCACTAACCCATCACACATTCACAGGAATCTCATACTGCCAGATGAAGGGACATCACGATTTATTCTCTCACACATACCATCGTTGTCCTCACACATCCATGATACCATTCACCACCCACACATGCCAGACATGCTTATCACTTGGCCTGGCAGGTGTCTTATAATCTCTCAGTCTATCTTCATGCAGAACAAGCTGGCACACAACAAGAGGGAGAGGTTGCAAACCTATGGAGGAATGCCTGAAATAAAAGTCTTCACGGACTTTGAAAACAGAGCCATCCAGCTGGCTGCCGAGAATCTGGACTGATCCTGTGCTGAAGATGAGGTCAGCGGTGCTCTTCTAATTGAGGATCCAGCCGTGCAACATCCATCAGACTACCAAGCCGTGAGTGATGTGTCCTGTTTCACAGGCCATTGCCATTCACTATTTATCTATCCTTGCTTTCGCAGGCATATTTGGGAAAGAGCTGAAGGAGTCCACGACCCAGGTCCTCAACTCAAATTCTGAAGACACCACGGAAGAGGAATCTGCTGAAACATCAATTGATAAATCATCACAGTGCTCACCACACCCTCCATCAGTGCAGAGACATGCACCTTGGTGGTAACTAGCTCTAGAGGAGCCTTAGGGTCACAATCTGGTGAGCATATCGCACTATCTGTTCCACAGCAGGCAGCGGCAGGGACTTCCCAGGATCCTGGCACTTGGAGGACTGCTGGAGACCAGAAATCTACTGAATCCAAGTCAGATGATGAGCCTTTGGACTCGGTCATGTCACAGTTGCTGGAGCTGCAAAGGCAAGCTTGGGAACACCAGGAAGGGATGTCTGCTGCACTCCTCAGACTGCAAGGCACAATGGAGGTCTCTGTCTGCCTTCAGGCTGAGGTGATAACGCCGGCATGCCGGGGGACCGAGGTCAGCACTGGTAGGATGGCGGCCACCTTGGGGATCCTTGTTCATGACATCGGTCTTACACTGCTGCACAGGCTGAACTCTATCGCTGATGCCATAGTTGGCTTCCAACAGTGTCAACGTGACATGAGTGTGGGGCAGCTCGATCTCACTCCAGCTTCCCCTCAGGCACCCATAGAGAGGTGCACATCCTGGGGCCATCCACCCAGGTGACTCCAGGAGTGTCCTGCCCATCCAAATCCTCTCTTCCTGTGACCCCAGCAGCTTCAGCTCCACAGGTTGAGGAAGGTGCCACTGCCACACAACAGAACCGCGAAAACAGACCAGGGCCCTCCAGGTCTTGGCCCTCCAGAGGACACCCGTCAAGATCATTACAGACAGGGTGTAGCAGTCAATAGGCTGTGGGTGTCAGGGTAGCACCAAAACATAGCCGCAGGGTTAGGAAGGTTAAGAAGATGTAATTGCACAGCCTGGACCTGGGTGTTAATCACTTGCATATAATATTCACTATTGTAAATAAACTCATAAGAATGTGTCCCTGCTTATGGCTCCTTTTTACAATGAGCAATGTCCTGTCACTCAGATTTGAAACCTTGGTTCCTACACAAGATAAAGGCAGGAATCTCAGCCCAGGGCCTCTTCCCTGTGCAGTGAGTGTGTAACCTGCAGACCAAAGTGATGGTCAGGCCTCACTCCCTGGACACATTACTGATGCCTGCACTTTGTTGGTGCTTGTCATTGATGCCAGAATGTCGTGGGCAGGTGTCACAGAGGTCCGTCATTCTCTGTGTGTGCTCTCAACATCTTTGAGATGGGGCTGGCCCCCATATTTTCATCTGTGACCAGTGATGCTGTGCTCCTGAAGGGGTCAGATGCTGAAGGCGGACAATGGATCAGATGCATTTAAAGTTTCACAGCTGCATCTCCATGATATGACCCTGATCACAGAGTGCAAATGAGCTGCCCTCATCCAGACAGGAATCAGACATTCTCAGAGATTATGTGAAGATCTATGGAGTGCCCTCACTGCATGTCGTCATCATCCTCATGAAATCGAGCAACTATTAGGGCCTGCACTGCGTCTCCATGACAGGGGCCTTATCAGAGAGGGTATGTGTGTTGCCAGAAGCCAGACTGGAATCAAACATTCACAGGTGCAATGTGAGGATCTATGGTGTCTTCTCACAACATGTCGTCATCATCCTCCGCAAATTTCGCAGCTACAAGGGCCTCCCGAGTGCAGCTGCCTAGTCTGGCCAGTGCGATGGCCTCATTGCTGTCGTTGTTGCCTTCGAGGAGCTCCTCACCCTTATCCCTCTCGGTGCCCTCCTCATCAGAGGAGACGTGCAGTTCATCCATCTCCTCTTCAACCAGGTCCTTTCCCCTTTGCAGTGCCAGGTTGTAAATGTGCAGCAGGTGACAATGATGTGTGACATCCTCTGCGGATTATATTGCAGAGCTCCACCAGACTGATCCAGGCACTGGACCCTCATCTTCAACATTCCAATGGTTTGCTCTACCAAAGTGTGAGTTGCAGCATGACCCTCATTGTACCTTCTCTCTGCTGCACTCTGATACTGCTGCATGGGTGTCATCAGATGCGTCCTCTGTTGGCAGCCCTTGTCCCTGAGGAGCCAACCCTGCTTCCTCTGTAGCCCCTGGAGATGTTAGGGATCTGAGACCTGCTAACGATGTAGGAATTGTGGACGGTCCCTGGGAACCGTGCACAAACCTGCAGGATGCAGGATGTGGTGGTTGCACAGCAGCTGAACATTCAGCGAGTGGGAGCCCTTGCAGTTGACATAGTTAACTGCTTGTTGCCACAGATATCTGAGCACCACGTGAGTGCAATTGGTGATGCCCTGCACCTTTGGGAAACTCGAGATTTGAATGAATCCAATTGATCTTGCATCTGGCTCTCCTGGTCCTGGGTGAAATGCAGAAACTTGTGTGGCTTCACAAAGATGGCGTCCGTAGCCTCATGGATGCATTTGTGGGTGGAGGCTTGTGATATCCCACAGAGGTCACCTGTGGAGCCCTAAAAAGAGCCTTTGGCTAAAAATTGAGTGCCACAGTCACTTCCACAACCACTGGCATTGAATGCCCTCCATGTCTCCATGGCGCCAAATCATGCAGCAGGTGGCAGATGTGATTCACCAGTTCCTTGGACATGCACCGTCTTCAGTGACACTGGTTCTCAGTCATCTGCAGGAATGAAAGGCGGCGTTTATAGACCCTGGGTCTAGCTAGGTGCCAGCCAGTGATGGCTCACTGTAGCTTTTCAACAGCATGAGTGGGAGCCCCAGCTGTCCCTTCTTCCGAACGGTGCTGCTCCTCCCTCTGCCCAGCCAGGTGCTCTCTTCCCTATTTTCTCTTCTCCTTCGTCTCCGCTTTCTGTAGGCATACAGGTAGGTCACCAGGTTCCATGCTCCTGATGTATTCCTCCTGCAGGATGAAAGAGAGAGACATGTAGGTTAGCTTAGGTGTTCTAAGAACCTCTCTTGATTAGGTCTGAAGGCCTCTTAATGCATCCCATAGAATCCGGGCACCCACTTGGTTGGCCAGAGTTTAGTGTGCTGAATGGCTGCCTGAAACCTACCCAACTCTGCCCCACTCCACCTGACCAACTGGCAGCAGTTTCTCCCACTAGACTGTATGCTGTTTTCTCATCTCAGATGCTGGCATTCTCCTAACCTGTACTGCAAGTCTCACCATTGGGGGCGATGAGTCCAAACCTGCATAATTACTTATTTTACTGTCTGAAAATCTAAATTAAAAATTAAAGGCAACCAGTGCTTTTTACTTCCCGTCTGTGAGAATACTTCGATGTGATTGGTTATTGATGGACGCCTGAATATCACCGTGACTTGGCACCAGATTTAAACTGCCGTCAGGAAAGAGGAAATTTGCATCACAGGAATCACTAGATCTTTGAGGGTAGCTTTCTTTAAGATCAATGGTAAGCATTGTTGCTTTGCTGCTGAATGCAATTATTTCAACATTTCTTGTATTCAGTATGATGAATTATATAGTGGTACAGTTCAAGCTAGTATAATGAATGGTACAATTCCATTAACATGTAAATGAAGTCAGTACCTCTGGTTAAGATGGTCACACTGGGAAAACATTGTGGTGGTGCTGAAGGGACCATAAATTTGCACTCATGCTGATATTTCCCTTTTCCCTGTGTTGAATCTGTGGAAGATGTACCCATCTGGCTCCATTAGGACTTTGCTACGTCTTATTTTTCCACACCCTCTTCACACTTCAGCTTCTTCTCCTGGGAAAATGGTGCCTTGCTACTGTTATAATCCTGACAATAATGGTATCGATGAATCACCCATGAGATAAAAGAAGGGCAATGCATAGCTCAGTTGATGTGTTCTACACATAAGTTGAAGAACTAAGTATGGTAGAAATCGGTATGCATTGCATCCATTTTTCAGGTGTTAAATGGACACAAGATATATTAGTTTATCAGTGGGACAATCTCCCCATGTATTAGTTTCTCTGGTAAATTCGTGGGCCCTATTTTTTAGATATCCTGGATGGACATTAGGACCCTTGAATACGTAAATGAGGCCTAACACCTGTTGAAGACCAATTTTGGAAATTTGGCACTGTCAAGTGGGTCAGGTTGGGTGCCTATTCGGGAATCATAGACAGTATTTTGTTATTGGTTTTGTGACTGGAAGGCTGTTTCTAATGGGGTTTCGCAGGGCTCAGTTGTAGGTCCCCTGCTTTTTGTAGTAAATATTAACAATTTGAATGTAATTTGTAAGGGGGCATGATCAAGAAGTTTGCAGACGTAACAAAAATTGGCTGAGTGGCTGGTAATGAAGAGAATAGCTGAGGATGCAGGAAGATATCAATGGACTGGTTAGGTGGGCAGAAAAGTGGCAAATGGAATTCAACCCGGAGAAGTGTGAGGTGATGCATTTGGGGAGGTCAAACAAGACAATGGAATACACAATAAATGGGAGGATACTGAGAGGGGTAGAGGAAGTGAGGGACCTTGAAGTGACTGTCCACAGATCCCTGCAGCTAGCAGGACAGGTTGATAAGCTGGTTAAGAAAGCATATGGAATTCTTTCCTTGATTAGCCGAGACATAGAATATAAGAGTAGGGAGGTTATGGTGGAGCTGTTTAAATCCTTAGTTAGGCCACAACTTGACTACTGTGTGCATTTCTGGTCACCTCATTACAGAAAGGATGTAATTGCATTTGAAAGGGTATAGAGGAGATTTACGAGGATGTCGCCAGGACTAGAAAAATACAGTTACAGGAAAGGTTGTATAAGCTGGAGTTGTTCTCCTTGGAACAGAGGAGGCTGAGGGGAGATTTGATTGAGATGTACAAAATTGTGAGGGTCCTGCACAGAGTGGATGGGAAGGGCCTATTTACCTTAGCAGGGAGGTCACTGATTAAGGGCTATGGAATTAAAGTGAATGGTAGAAAGATTACCGGGGAGGCAGGGAAACTCTTTTTCACTCATTGGACAGTAGGAGTCTAGATCTCTTTGGCTAAAAGAGAAGTAGAGGCAGAAACCCTCAATTCATTTCAAAGGTGTCTGGAAGTGCACGTCCATTGCCTTAATCTGCAGGGGTATGAGCTAGATGCTGGAATGTAGGATTAGGCTGGGTGGTTTGGTTTTCGGCCGGCGCAGACACGACGGACAAAGTGGCCTCTTTCTGTGCTGTAAACTTTCTATAAATCTAAGATTCAGCAACCTTGGCAGCCTGTTATGACATAGCCAATGGTAAATGTTGAGCTGCCCAAATCCCAAAGGGAAACTTGAAACAACTGCCACAACTGTTTTACAGTTTGTATATATTTTGAGATGCATGCCTTGAATTCAGTAGTAATAAGGCCACCGAGTCTTTGAGTGTTTTTACAAAACTAAATAAACCTGTATTAAATTTTTTAAAATGATTTTAAGCACATACATAGGTTTACAAATTACTACTATGATAATTCCTAGCTCCCCTAGTTAATTTAACTCCCATTACACCTCTGTTAAAGCAACAGTAAAAATAAAATAGATTTTATAAGATGCAGGCAAAGTAACATGATACCCTGAACAGTTGAATTCAAAGTGAGTTTTCCTAACTTTAGTTCTTGCAGACAGCAGTTTTGACACAGAGGCTGGAGGTTTTTCATACTTGCTAGATCTTAGAATGCCTTCTCTTGCACACAGCCTTTATATATATTTTCCCCAATGAATGTGAATTCTTATTGTCTCACTATGTCTTTAGAATTTACCTCTAATAATAAAAATCTACCATAGTACCAACTTTACCTGTAACCTTTGGCAAAAACGAACACACTGTTTCTTAATTTATCCTGGCTAGGTGATACACTTCACTCCCTCTTTGGAATTCAAGCTAGTCTGGTTTATTTAAAAATGCAAATGTTCCCTTTACACCTCATATTCTAAAACTTTCCCCATGGTTTACCTACTTGGCATTTCAACCCAGTTTCCCATGTGATACATCCAGATCAGCTGTCTGTAACTCAATTAAAACACACACACACACAGACACACTCATACAAACACACACACACCCATTGACACAGATTCCACTATTACTGTATTTTACAATAAATTCCAACAACATTATGAAATTATTATATCTTCCTGACAAAGCCACCAAAGGAAGATAAGCAGTGAAATACTTTAAAAATGTTCATGTGGAGCTGCAGCACTTATGTGGAGGGCTTCCCTGACTTCATAGGAGTCATAATTGACTCCCCCCTCTGTCTCAGGTCCTCCTGTAACCAACTCTAACCACCCCCCTCCTGAGGTCTTCCCCCAATTGAGCTACCTTTGGAGACTTGATCAGGGCCAGCAGCTGGTGAGGCTCAAGGATTGATTTCTGTCAATCTCTAAGCCTGTTGCTTTGGACACCAAACAATTTCCACCCTCGTGACTTTTGACTGAAACGTGCTGCAATATTACAACAATGCAGCTGATTATGTGCCAACTCCTTTACATATGCTTGAAAGGATTTACAGCCATTCCATATAACACAAAATGCAATGGTAACTGCAGAGATTGTAATATGAGTTGGAGTGGATTTACAAAATGATATAAACTTAAAAGGTAAGTGATTTCAGATGATGGGTTGGATCTGTCTTTCTTGAGGTGGAATATTTGGCGTACCCTCAATTCTATCCCTATTATTTGTTTTCTCCTCAGGTACATCTCAGCTTTACCTAGTGTCTATCCTTGGGACTGAAAGAACAGAAGGTGCTTCATTTTATTGTTGAATTGATTTATTATGTGTGTTATTTGATGCAAAGCATTGATGTGTTGCATGCAGTTTTCAGATGCTGTTGTAGGTTCAGAAACTTTTTTGTCTTTCTAGATATTTGTCTCTTCAACAGCTTTCCCTTGGATGTGTATGGCTTTCAGTAGCTACAAGTACATCTGTATAATCTCTAAATTGTGCAGTGAGAGCAGATGATTGCTTGTTAAAAACTTAGGGTGGAATCACACCAGATTTGCTTTAAGTATGGTAGCAGATGGGGAAAAGGTTGTTTTATTCATTGGCCACAATGGCAGCTTTTCATGCCCACTTGCCTTGTCCCAATCCCACCTTATTAATCATGCATTCCCAGGAAGCATGCCATTTTGATGATGGCTGGGCTCCAATTCGCCCGCCATGCTGTCACCTCGCCACTTCAGCACACCAGGCTCCACATTTAAAATGCAGCTGTGTGCACACCTCTCAGTGCTTCCAGCCCAGGACTGCTGCACAGAAGGCATGGCCCCGAAAGGCAAGAAGACTGCAACCCCCCGATTTAATGATGCATCCCTCGAGCATCTTTTCGATGCCATGGATGTCCTCTACCACCGCTTTGGCCACAGGAGGGGCAGCAACCACTCTGGCTTGATAGGCGATGGCAGTGGTGATCAGTGCCAATGCAGCACAGAAGAGGTTAGCCATCCAATGCGATAGAGGATGAATGATCTCATCCATACTGCCAGAGTATGGCAACCATCACATGACTCTAAACTCACACACTCAAGCGCATCGCACATTCACTGGCATCTCATTCACTGCCAGCTCAAGGGACACCACCACCACTCACTCTCTCACACACCCTCACATCTCCATCTGGCCTCATTTCCTCTGAAGACTACTTCCTCAGCCTTCACCATGGAGGCCACTTACGCAGATCAACTTTTCACCCCCCACCACACATCCTGGAATAGCCCCCTTCCCCATTACAGCCCTCACCCTACAGCCTCTTCCCTTTCCTGAGGCCACTTCTCCCCCTTCCCTAAGCAAGTCCTAGCCCTGCAGCCATTGAGAAGCCACCCCCATCTTATGGCTGATCTGGTAGGTGGAGACCGGCCCCAGAGCCCCCATAAAAGTGATGTGGTGCCGTGTGTGAAGCCTGGCCCTGATGACTGTGAGTGCTGCCCAAAGCAAGGTAAGCAAACAAATCTTGAAGTCCCGTGTGAAGTGCAGCTCGTCAGGTGAACGTCGCTTATATACAGTTGTGAAACATCAGTGTGCAATCACACCGACATGCTCGGTTGATCCAGCGTAGGGGGATGATTCTGGTGAGCTGGGCTTATAATGATATGCAGATGTATTACAATGAGGTTCACAATGTACGACAGCAGGAAACACGGCCCACCATTGACAGGCAGAGCAGACGATTGCCAACTGGTTTCATGACGTCATGAAACCATTTTTGGTCTTCTCGCCATAGTGTCCACTCATGCCACCAAATGTGACCGACACCAGTGGGCATGGAAAATTCTGCCCTGAGGATAGGATTTTCCCTTTAGTGCTCTAAGTGCAGTGGTGGGCATGAAAAATGGTGTTTTACCCGAAGGCTGCAATGGTGTTTTATTGCACCAAATTGTCTGCTTCCCGCCGCATTAATTATGCATGCATGGCAGGCAGCTTCTGATTTGCCTGCCCTGCTGTGAGCTCACTGCTTCCTCATTCCGGGCACCATATTCAAAAAGCAGCCATGCGCAGGGTTCTCAATGTTTGCAGCCCAGGACTGCTCCACTGAAGACATGGCCCTGAAAGTCAGGAAGACGGCAGCCCCCAAGCTTAGTGATGCCTCACTAGAAGGTCTGCTGGACACTGTGGAGTCCTGCTGCGATTGTCTCTACCCCTGTGATGGCTGGAGGAGGCCAACCAACATCACCACTCCGGCTTAGGAGATGGTGGCAGCAATGGTCAGTGCTAATGCTGCACAGAGGAGGTTAGCTATCCAGTGCAGAAAGAAGATGAATGATCTCATCCATCAAGGTAAGCCAACCATCTGAACACACTCATAAGCCCATCACGCATTCACAGAGATATCACACGCTTCCAGCTCAAGGGACATCACCACTCATTCTTACACACACTTTCACATCTCCATCTGGGCGCACCTCCTCTGGAGCTTGCATCCTCATCCCGTCTGTGGGTCCATTCACCACCCACACATGAAAGGCATCCTTATCATCTGTCCTGGCATGCATCCTGCTCACAATCTCCATCTGTCTTTATGCAGGACAAGCTCACACACAAATGCAGGGAGAGGTCCCAGACCAGGGGAGGAATGCCGGAACTCAAGGTCCTCACTGCCTTTGAGAACAGAGCCATTGAGCTGGCCGGAGAGGAGTGGGCCATGCCTGTGGTGATGGTGAGGTCAGTGGCAATTGCCCACATGAGGATTTTGCACTAGCTCATCCCTCAGACAACCATACTGTGAGTGCATTGTCCTGTTTTGCAGCTGCCTGCTATGCACTAATTATCTCTACTTTCTTTCATAGGCACCTCTGTGAAGTGATCAAAGCCCTCAACCAGCCAGGCCCTCAGCTCAAGCCCCGACGACATTTCAGATGAGAAACCTGAAGGCAGCACTGTTGAAGACCCATCACAGCACTCACCCACACCTTCCACCAGTGCAGTGACACACACCTCAGTGGGACCTAGTTCTAAAGCAGCCTTGAGGTCACAATCTAGTGAGCACAGCACACAATCTGGTCCACAGCAGGCAGGGGCAAGGACATCCGAGGTCATCAGCACTCAGAAGACTGCTGGAGGCCAGGAATCTGTGGAGTCCGAGTCAGATGACGAGCCTCTGGACTCGGTCCTAAGTGAGTTGGTGGAACTGCAGCAACAATCTTGAGAACATCAGGAAGGGATGTCAGCTGCACTCCCCAGGTTGCAACGGATGGTGGAAGAGTCTGTCCACGTTCACTCTGAGGTGATAGCGCCAGCATACCAATGTACCGAGGTCAAAACCTGATATTGGCTGCCATGGAGACCTTGGTCCAGGACATTGGTCCTGCAATGCTGCAGGAGCAGCACTCTATTGCTGTGCCCATTGGTGGCATCCATCATGTGACGGGGGGTGGGGCACAGCACTTTGATCTCACTCCAGCTGCCCCTTCTCCTCAAGTAGTCAGCCAGGGGCCGCGGGGCACCCATAAGGAGGAGGACCAGAAGCTTGACACCCAAGGCCATCCATCCAGGTGACTCCGAGACTGTCTGGCAAATTATTGTGCAAGGAAAAATGACAACATATTTACTCCATGAATGGCATTGAACTAACTAAGTATGGAATTGAAATAGTTAAGAACATAACAATATAAGAAATAGGAGTGAGAATAGACCATATGAGGCTGCTCCACCTTTCAATAAAATCATGGCTGATTTTGACTTCAGCTCCACTTTCTCACTATCATACATATCCCTTGATTCCCCTCGAGTTCAAGAACCTATCAATCTTGAATATGCTCAACAGCTGAGCAGCCACAGTCCTCTGGAGTAGAGAATTCCAAAGATTCACAAACCTCTGAATGAGGATATTTATCCTAATCTCAATCTTAAATGATTGGACCCTTTATCCTGAGCATTTGGCCCCATGTTCTAGCCTCCCAGCTAGGAGAAAAAATCCTCTCAGCATCTACCTGCCAAGCCCCCTCAGAATCTTATGTGTTTCAATGGAATCACCTCTCATTCTTCTAAACTCCAGAGAGCACAGGCCCATTTTGCTCAACGTTACTGTATTAAACAGACCCTCCCGTCCCAGGAATCAGCCGAGTGAACCTTTGCTTTGCGACCTACTTGCAAGACAAGTATATCATTCCTTCGATAGAGACCAAAACTGTGCATTGAATTCTCACCAAAGTCTTGTAAAATTGTAGTCTTGCACTCCAACCCCTTTGCAATACAGGTTAATACGCAACTACCTTCCTAATTGTTTGCTTTCCCACATGTCTGAAAATCAACATGCGAAAGTTTCTCACCATTTAAATAATATTCTAGTTTTCTATTCTTCCTGCAAAAGAACTTTATATTTCCCCACATTACACTCCATCTACCACCTTATTACTCCCACACTTAAACTGCCTATATCCCTTTGCAGCTTTTTTGGGCTAGATTTCCTGCTAGCTTCATGACTTTGATGCTGGGCCAAAAGGAGGTCCGGAGCCCACACTTGTCAGCAGCGAGACCAGCAGTGCAATCTTCTGGGAGGCAGCCTCCTAATTAGCTGCCTTTGCATTCAGAATGATAGATGGCTCCCAGTGCTGGAGGCTCAATTAGAGGGCTGACAGCTCTGAGGTCTCAGTAGCCCCAGTGGGAGAAGTGGGCATTGCTAAGGTAGGTCTTGTATTCTGGACCCATAACAGGTTACATGGGTAAGGCAGCTATGTTTGTTCCGTAATTTTAAAATATAACAGCAGAAGCTGTTCTGAGACAGATACTATCAAAAACACCAAGTTATTGAACCAGCTGCAGGACAACTATGCAGCCAAAATGATATAAAGCTTTACCTTGAAAGTGGAAGAAGGATTCTTCCCCCAACCTGTTCCAAATTCAAGTTCAACAGGAGGCTGACCTCCAGGCAATTCAACTACAAGCAGCCTCACAGCTTACTGAGAATCCTCCACTTTTACAAGACCTCCATTCCAGCTAAAGCATTAATTCATCTCCAAGCCACAAATCAACCTGACATGGAACTATATCACTATTCCTTCACTTTCATTGGGTCGAAATCCTGAAACTCTCTTCCTAACAGCAATGTGGATGTACCTATACCGCATGGACTGCAGCGGTCCAAGAAGACAGCTCACCAGTACCTTCTAAAGGGAAATTAGGGATGGGAAATAAATGCTGGCCTAGCCAGCAATGCCCACATCCGATGAAAGAATGAACTTTTAAAAAACTACAGGAAGAGACTGAAATAATTCCAAGTTGTATCTGCATTGTACTTTTCTTCATCCGTATTTAATCTTTGTGTGAGTGTTAATGTGTGTGAGACATTTTGTTTTTAAAACCTCCGGGGCAAGAATGTCAATAATCTTCTTTATTTTTAAATTCACAAAAGCTTGCTGCTGGAATCATTTAAATTGGGACAAACACTCTGAGGGTAAGAAAGCACATTAACCTCATACCCCAAAACACTTTGATCATTGACAACAATGCAACACATAAATTCCGTCCATAACAACATGTGAATGTGCCTCAATATGGAGATAGGGACAATGGAATGGAGGGGAAAACCCTCTACAGAGTTGGATGTGGCTGCAATAGCAGCCTTTCATCCATGTAGCTGCATAATTGGTGCTTGGAGCCTTTGGCTCTGATGGTCCCCTGACCTGCTGCAGGGAGGCCGCCTCCAATGATTTGGCTATCTCAGCACATAGGGCGCTGCTCCATAGGTGGAAAAGTTCTGATGACACTGCAAAACTGCCTCTGACTGGGGCTTTCACCACCCTAATTGCTGATTCTGTGCTCAGCCAGCCTATGGGTAAGTTCCCTGGCATGATTATGTTGGGTAGCGCTCATGACACAGTTCACCCCTATTTCCTGATTCCTCCGCCTCCAACCCTGTCTCCATAGAGCTGGGAAAATCTAGCTATTGTGTCCTCCTCACAGCTTATTATCCCATCTACTTTGTATCATCAGCAAACTTGGCTACATTACTTTGATCTTCTTCACCTAAGTCATTAATGTGGTTTATAAATAGCTGAAGCACTAGCACTGTTCCTTGTGGCACCACACTAGCTGCAATCAGCCAACTTGAAAATGTCCCATTCATCCCTACTCTTTGCTTTCTGTCTGTTAACTTATTGCCTATCCATGCTAATACATACTACACAACCCTATCAGCCCTTATGGTATCTCGGAAGTTTGGTAGGCTTGAAAATCAACTGGCATGAAATTTGGATCCATAGAAGCACTGAAACTGGAACCCAACCACCTTTGATGTGGCTTGCTCAGCTGGAAAGGGACTTGTGGAGGTGGCCCAGCTTCCAAACTGAAAATATCATGACATTAAACAGTGGTACAGGCAGCTTTGCTACTTGATTTACTAACTTGGACCAGACTGGTCCAGTCAATGTATTCACTATCACTCATGAAATAACAGCCATAAAGCTGCACGAGGGACCCACCCCTCCTGTTACTTAAAGAGCCAAGGACCCAACCTGCAAGTAAAGTAATTTACACTAACCTCTGTTAATGCAAAGTCTCTGGAAGTATTCTGGAGGGTTTTTGAGGTGTTGTGGTGAGCTGCTGGATTTGGCAGTGAGTGGAAGATCATACAATTACTGACTTGACCACCCATGGGAGGACATTAGATTTCTGACTGTTGCCAGATCCTCTGTTCTACACTCCTTCTATCCCACTTGCCCTCCTCCAACTGTCAGCCTGCATTTCTTTCAGAACGCCTGAGTTTTTCTTAATATAGGATGTAATCAACATCAGCTTCCAAGCAGAATGATGGAGGCTAAGGTCTTAAATAATTTAAGAAATGGATGCAGCAATGGAGGCAGAAGAGGATTGTTCTGGATGGATGAAGTACAGTGGGTTGAATGTCCTTCTTCATCTGTAAGCATCTTGTGATTGAAGGCTTTTTGGAATGTGGCTTTTAAAGACAGCTAGAAAAGCAGAGAAGCAGAAGGATTTAGAGCAATAGCAGCAGAGAGTCAGTCCAAGATGCTGCAGAGGGAGGATGCATCCATAAAAGGTTAGATTCGGAGAACTGGAGGGATGTAAAGGTAGCGGAGTTTGTAAAGAAAGGGTGGGCAAGGACATGGAGGGATATGTACATCAGGATGAGGATATTAAATGCAAAGCATGGGGGAACAGAAAGTCAGTCTGACAACAGCAAAAATTGATTATAGCACCTTTAACATAATGAAATGTCCCAATGTGCCTCACAGGAACATTATGAAACAAAATATGACACCGAGCCACATAAGGAGATTTCAGTCAAATGTCAAAAATATTGGTCAAATGGTAGGTTTTAAGGATTGCCTTAAAGGAGGAAAGTGAGGTAGAGAGGCAGAGAGGTGTAGGAAGGGAATTCCAGAGCTTGGGGCTTAGACAACCGAAGGCATGGTCACCAATTGTGAAGCAACTAAACAAGTTAACAAGAATGGAAATGATGGGTTAGCAGGACTTAGTACAGGTCTGAGAGCCCCACTCTTCTGAATTTTATGATGCGCTGTGCTAAATTTTGGGAGGGAGGCTCCCACTTTGGATTATTACAATTCTTATCCTGATATCTCACCCTCAGATGATACCAGAAGAGCATTTTTTAAAATCTGAAGCCAGACAGATAACTATACAAAATTATGTTGCCTGCTGTATCAAAATTAATGAAGCATCAAAAAGGAAGATGTAATTAAAAATGAGAATTGAACCACAGCATGAAGTACACAATCACCTCTAACAATTATTAACCAAATATCTCCATGACTGTCAATTTTGTAGTGACCATGAATCCCATGGGTGCACCAGGTCTTTGAAAGAAATCAGCAAAGAGATAAAATATTTTGCAACACATTAATTGAACGCATGAAGCGCAATTGATGTGAAAGTGCAGCTCTATTAAATATGTAACTGATTTGACAACTACTTCCTTGATGGCTGTGTGGTAAATATTACTTCTGATGTGATTATGAGACACACAGAAAGATCCCAGATCTGGTCTCTACTTTGTACTGAGTTTGGTTCAGTTTGGCTGAAACAACCAACAAGGTACATCAAGTATGATGTGACTTTGAAATTCCATCTGCTCCGTGCTTTAAGCAGCGCTGTATGGGAAAGTATGTGTAGCACACAGGAAATATCAATGCTCTGGGACTCTTTTGCTTGGTTGTATTGAATAGAGTAAATCCACTTTCCTTTCAAGACATCTGGGAGCACATAGTTCATTTATACACACTACCAATTGTATCCAAACACTGAATGTGCCTGCGCGTATATGAACTGTTTTCACTGGACAACATGAAGTCAACTCATTTACATAACCTTCTGACACTTTGGCTGCAGCACTCTTAATGGGTCAAAAGCACAAAAGCCTGAATATTGGTGCCAACTGTTGTGTTTCCTTTTCTTACAATTGAACACAAATATACCCGCCACTTAAATGGGATTGATAAACTTAAATGTAGGTTCTCTATTCATGAAAGTTAAGTAGATTAATGTGCAATCTTGGAGAGCTCTTGACAACACCTCTTACTTGGATGACTACTCACTGCAGGCACTTGTCATGTGGTATCTTATATCATTTCCTATCTATAAGCATAGATCAAAGCCACTTAAAGATGTACCACAACATTCCCATTTTTTAAAATTTAAAATGATCCCCTATTAATAAAAAAAAATAACTGTTTATAATGCAGCAAACTCTTATACAGTACAAATTTACAACTTTACAAGGTTGTGAGCTTATGGGCAGAATTTTGTCCTTAGTGGACGGTCTCGGCGGGGGCAGGCAGGGCCGGTTGGGAAACCGACTGCCGTCTGCGATTGGCACTGCACCATGATTTCACACTGGTGCGCCAATTAAGGCCCGCCCAGCGTGAAACATGAGCGACAACGCTGCTTGTGCGGACAGGCGGAGGAGGATGAGTGGGCTGAGCATGAACTTCGCTCATGTGTGTGAGTGAACGCTTCATAATCTCCCTGAGGCAAAGAGATATAAAAAAATAAAGAAAATAAAAAATGTAATAAAACTTGTGCCCTCAATATGACTCTGTCACATGAGCAGGGACATGTTATTAATTCAATTGTAAAACTTTCGTTTTATTTTTCTTTGCTTTTGGAAATCTCATCCCGACCGTGGATGAAGTTTCCAAAAATGCAAAGGCCACTTGGCTGCCAACTGTTAGCCATTGTGAGATTTGAACTCTTGATCTTGGGGTTACAAACGCAGCACCATAACCACTTGGCTACTTAGGCCAAGCAAGGAAGGTTAGTAATTCTTTCAAGTACAAGCATGTTTTCCATCTGTTCCTATTCAGATGAAATTACATTGTTTCATAGTTTGCCATGGTGAGATTTGAACTCTTGATAATCTTTTAAATGAAAACCAAATCAACAAAATTGGGATAAATCAGGCACAGCCCCTAATTCAGGTCAGCTGTAAAACCAAGAACAAAGTTTAAAGGAAACTTACAAACTTTAAATCAAAATGTGATTAAAGGGGTCAACAAAACACCCCAGTCCCCGCGGTGCCCACCGAGCACGGAAGGCCTCGAGAGTGCCAGCAGACACCGCGTGCTCCTTCTCCAGGGACATCCGGCAGCGAACGTAGCCGCGGAAGAGGGACAAACAATCAGGCGGGACTCCCCCGTCGATCGCCCGCTGCCTGGACCTGTTAATGGCCAACTTGGCCAGGCCCAGGAGCAGGTTCACGAGGAGGTCCTCCTCCTTCCCGACCCCCTTCCGCACCGGGTGCCCATAGATCAGGAGCGTGGGGCTGAAGTGCAAACAAAACATCAATAAAAGGTTTTTCAAATAACTAAAAAGGGAGTGCAGCCTACAACACCCTATGTATACATGGTCCACGGACTCCACAAGACCGCAAAAAGGGCATGTGTCCTGAGAGTCCGTGAACCTATGCATCCTCTTATTATAAGGGACTGCCGCATGCAACACCCTCCAACCCAGGTCCCCGATAGAAAGGGGGAGGACACCTCCGTAGAGGGCCTCCCATCGAGGGCCTCCGCCGCCGGACGGCAACAAGGCACACCAGGGCGTGTCCGGTCGACGGACAAGGGAGAGAAAATGGAAGGTGTGCAGCAGCAGTCCATACAAAAAGCCCCTCTTTGCTGTGCCAAAAGGCACAGAGGGCATGTCCCCGAGGCGGCTCATATTGCGGGGCACCAGCACCCGAGGGAGGGTTCGGGGCTTGGGGCCAATGTGGAATTCCGTCCGAACAGGGGAACGCTCAGACGGAAGACCACCGCGCACCTGGGCCACCTCAAGACCCAAAATAACGTCGGGTCCGAGCACGACCGTTCTCAGGTCTTGGATGGCATCGGCTGCGACCTGGACACTCACAGACGCGCGTCGCGCCAACTCCTGCGGGAGCATCCAGCCCAGTCCTCCGCCACCCAGCACGTCCCCGATCCTGGTCACCCCTGCGGCCACAGCCCTCCTCTCCGCCAACCACTGAAAAGGACGGAGGGGCGGATTCCTGAGCAGCGGCTCTCTGACGATAGCCGCTACTCCTGACGGGGGAGAGCTGCGTCGCGAGGCGACCACTTTCCAGACTTTGATCAGGTCCTGGTAAAAGACGGGCAACGCCTGCAAGGAGCCACCGAGGCCCAGCTGTTCTATAAACAGGAGCTGCACGTCATAATTCAGGCCGTGCACCTGACGGAAGAAATACGTCATCAGGGCACACCATCTAGGAGGAGGCTCAACGTAGAGGTATCGCTGCAGGGTCTGAAGGCGGAAAGTCGCCACCTGTGTGCGTAGGCACACTAGCGCCTGACCACCCTCCCTAAGCGGGAGACTCAGAACCTCGGCAGCGACCCAGTGCAATCTTTTGTCCCAGAAGAAGTCGACTAACAATCTCTGGATTCTTGTGACAAAGTCCGGGGGAGGGGTCAAAGTGACCAGCCGATACCACAACATGGCGGCGATCAGCTGGTTTATGACCAGAACTCGACCCCGGTAAGATAGCACTCGGAGCAGTCCTGTCCAGCGCCGCAGGCGAGCGGTGACTTTCGTCTCCAGTTCCTGCCAGTTTGCCGGCCAGGATTCCTCAGCGGGGCAGAGATGGACCCCCAGGTAGAGGAGGCTGGTCCTGCTCCAGGTGAAAGGCCTGAGCTCCTCGGGTAGGGGATCCATCTGCCACTGACCGACCAGGAGTCCAGAACACTTACCCCAGTTGATCCTGGCAGAAGAAGCGGCAGAGTAGACCTCCTGGCACTCGCGCATCCTCCGCAGGTCAGCCGGGTCACTAAACATAAGGAGCACGTCATCGGCGTAAGCCGAAAGGACCACCCCGATGCCCGGCCCGCGCAGAACCAATCCCGACAACCTCCTCCGCAAGAGGCGCAGGAAAGGCTCCACGCAAATAGAATACAACTGGCCAGACAGGGGGCAGCCCTGACGTACCCCTCTCCCAAAGCGAAGGGGCGCCGTCAGGGACCCGTTAACCTTCACTAGACACTCCGCGGCAGTGTACAGAAGTCGGATCCGGGCGACAAAATGCGTCCCGAACCCGAAAGCTCGCAGAGTTCCGAGTAAGTATTCGTGATCCACCCTGTCGAACGCCTTCTCCTGATCGAGAGACAGGAAGGCGCTCGACAGACCAGCCCTCTGGGAATGGTGGATGATGTCCCGGACCAGATGGATGTTATCATAAATGGTTCGGTCCGGGACGGTGTAGGACTGGTCAGGGTGGATCATGTGGTCCAGCACGGTGCCGAGCCGAGAAGACATGGCTCGGGCGAAGATTTTGTAGTCCGTGCTGAGGAGGGAGACCGGGCGCCAGTTTTGAAGAAGGCGGAGATCCCCCTTCTTCGGTAGCAGGGCAATCACGGCCCTGCGCCACGAAAGGGGCATCTCCCCGGTAGCAATGCTCTCCCCCAGGACCCCCGCGAAGTCGCTCCCCATGACGTCCCAGAACGCCCTGAAGAACTCCACGGTCAGCCCGTCTAGTCCCGGGGTTTTGCCCCTAGAAAGACCGTCGAGTGCGCCGGTCAGCCCCCCCAGACTTATAGGGGAGTCGAGCTTTCCGGCGCACTCCGGGCCGACCTGCGGCAGGTCCTCCCACAAAACTCTGCAAGCTTCCTCACTGGACGGATCCGGAGAGAAAAGGGCAGTGTAGTAATCTCGGGCAATGGCCCTGATGCCCTCCGGATCCGAGACAAGTGATCCGTCGTCGGCCAGCAGCGTAAAGAGCTGCTTACGGACCCCGTGCCTTTTTTCCAGTGAGTAGAAGAAGGGAGAGCCACGGTCCATCTCCTTAAGGAAACAGATCCGCGACCTCACGAACGCGCCCCGAGACCCGACCAGTTGCAGGTCCCGCAGCGCGCCCTTCTTCTCATCGTACACCGACCGCAGGGCCGGGTCCGCGTCGGGCTGACGGAGACGTGCCTCCAGGTCGAGCACCTCCTTCTCCAACTCCTCGACCCTGGATTTGCGTCTCTTTGTCGACCCCTTCGCGTACTCTTGACAGAAAACTCGGACGTGAGTCTTGCCCACGTCCCACCATAGCCTCAAGGAGGGGAAGCCTCCCCGCTTCCTTCTCCAGCCGGCCCAGAAGCGACGGAACGAGTCCAGGAACCGCTGGTCTTCCAACAACAGGTTATTAAAATGCCAGTACGCGGACCCCGTCCGAGCGCAGAACGAAGTGAGCTCCGCCCACACCAGACGGTGGTCCGTGCACGGAACCTGCTGTATAGAAGCAGCCGGAACGCAGGACACGTACGCCTTCGAAACGTAAAGGCGGTCGAGTCTGGACGCTCCGACTCCAGGTGACACAAAGGTGAACACGCTGGAGTCAGGATGGAGATTTCGCCAGACGTCCACTAAGTCGAAGGACCTGACCAGGTCCCGCAACTTACTCACACCTCGCGTGCAGTGCGGGGTACCGTGACGGTCCCGGACCCCGAGGGTGCAATTGAAATCCCCCCCGAGGACGATGCACTCGCCAGCGTCGATGGAGCCGAGATGAGTGGACACTTCTTCAAAGAAGCTCGCTTGCTGCTGCGTGCCCAGGGGAGCGTACACATTCACAAAGTGAAGCACCGCCCCCCCCCAGACGCACAGTCAGGTGCAGCAACCGGCCTGGCACTGGCTCCTTGACCCCCAAGATCTCCGGCTGAAAATGCGGGGCCAACAAGATAGCCACCCCGCCAGAATTGGAGGCTAGGTGACTCATGTAGACACCCCTTCGCCACTCCAGGAGCCACGTGGCTTCGTCTCCCGGAACGGTATGGGTTTCTTGCAGGAAGCACAACGCGTACTTCCCGTCCCTGAGGACCGAGAAGTTCTGGAACCTGCGCTGTGCGGCCCTGCTGCCACGGATGTTGAGGCTGGCTATAGTCGTCTTCATTGTCAAAGGTACATCAAACCTTCACCTTAAGTCATTAAAAAGAAGAAGAGGACTTTTTAGTCCTTCCTCTCCTTCAGGAGCCCAGCGAGAAACGTTTGGACCCTCCGCCGCGCGTTCCTATCCAACTCAGGAGACTTGAGAGCCTCGCGAGTGGACCAGAACACCAGCGGAAAAGAATGCCACCGGTCCAAGGCCAACTGAACCCTGTCTCGGCGACCGCGATGACTCGCCAAAAAGTCCCGGAGTTCCCTTGGGGGGATGAGGGGGGAGTCAGTGGAGGGCACCAGGGGATCCACCGCCTCGCTTGAGAGCGACTCAGCGTAATCTCCAGCGCTCACCACGGACACCCCGTCCTCCTCCAGGTCGTCGCCTCCAGCTTCCGACCCCTCCCCCGCATTGAGTACGGGGGCTGATTCGGAGCTGCCAGCTGGCCCCACCTGTACCTCGACCCCACCCCCAGGATCAAGGCCAGAGGGGTCCTCTCTGGTCTCCTCTAAACGTTTTGGGTCAGAGGGCAGCGGCAGTTCTGATGCCCGCTCTCCTCCCGGCACCGGGTCGTCCGGGGAGCTCAGGACAAGCTCCTGACCTAAAACTAGGACGCCCGGTGCTAAGGTTTGGGAGGGAGCGGGAAGGCCTTCCTTTTCGCCGCCACCCAATGACCCGTTGACATTTTTTAAATTTTGAAAGTTGCAGTCCCCCGATGAGCCAGAAGGTACCTCGGGGGTATCGAGGGTCTCTGAGTCGGGCACCACCTCAAGGGAGGTGCCTTCAGTGACCCCCGAGGGGCCCTGTTCAGGGGACTGCAGCAGGTTGACAGGGGTAATAGTGGTGGGAGTCGGTGCAGGGGTTTTGAGTTCCCCCAGAGGACAGGGCGAGATTTTACTTGGTGGAGACGCCACCACCTCTTCATCGGGGGAAGGGACACACCCAACTTCTTCAGTTTGGGCATCACCCACCTCCTCCTCCGAAGTGTGACGTCTCTTCCGGGTCAGGCTGGGGGCTAGGGAGACCTCCATTTCCGAGGCCCCCTCCTCCTTGTCCAGCCCTCCCGGACACTCCACCCTCTGGGTTTTGGGTGTTAGATACCCCGGCTCGGGGTCCCGCGTCCCTTCCCCGCCGGCCCCGGGAGCACGCGCAGGGACGACGCCGGGCCCAGCACTCGGCGCCTTAGCACCCACGGGCCCGGGAGCACACGCGGACACGACGCCGGGGCCGGATGTTGTCTTTTCCCCCGAGCCGGTGCTTGCAGGTGTTTGGGGGGTTTGGGGCGTTTCAGGGGCCGCCTCCAAATTTCGGGTCTTCCTCCGCGCCTTCTTACGGCGCGGGGGCTCTCCCCCCGCCTCACCGGCAGCCGAGATGGCAGCTGCTGCCGGGGTCGCTTCCCCTTGCGGGGAGGGAGATGGAGTGGTGGCGGGGGGAGGAAGGGCGGTGCCAGCCGCGGCCGCTTGGGTGGGGCTCGTGGCCTTGGAGGCGGGGCAGTTCTTTCTTACGTGCCCCACCTCCTTACAGGCATGGCACCGCACACCCTCCGCGGTCCAGAAGACCCGATAGGCGGTCCCCTCAAAATTAACTGAGAAGGCCCCCTCCAGGCACTCCTCCCGGGCCAAGCGGACGAAAACTTGGCGCCGGAAGGAGTACACGTGGCGGAGGGCCGAGTCTTTGAGGCCAAGCGGGACTGGTGCAACCCCTGACCTGACCTCCCCCAGCTTATTAAGGTGGGGGAGGAGGAGCCCACATGGTATAAAGGGCGGGACATTTGAAATAACAATCCTCTGGGCGGTGGCCTCAAGGGGATCCACCGCCAGAAAAGTCCCGCCCACAGTGAGCCCCTTCTGCAGGGCGAGCCGCACCGCCCGCTCGGACCTCAAGAAAAAGATGGCCCTCCCATACATCTTTGAGGCCGCGACAATGGCTGAGGGGCCGACAACCCCAGCCATAGCCTTAACGCAGGCCTCAATAGTCATCTCAGGGTGAGTGTAGCATTTTACCCCGAGGGCCCTGGTGAGGAGACGGAATGGCGACAGGGCAGCGGGAGCAGCAGGAGCTGCAGAAGCAACCACCCCCGCATAAGTCTTTTTTGTAGGCCCTGCCACCGGTGACAAAGCCGCCTCCACATTAGCCCTCGAGGGCCCGGCCACAGGAGATGTTGAACTGGCTTTAAGGCCAGAGCCACGCCCACCCTGGGAAGGATTGGCCATTTTTTTTTTTTAAATTATATATATTTTTTAATATATATATTTTTTTTTTATTAAATATACAATGTTCCTCCCTAGGGAGGGAGGTAGTAATAACCTCCCCCTTTTGTACAGGAGAGGAGAGGAGGGAGAGGAGTGAAGGACAGGGAGGCACAGGAGGGAAAAGGGAAGAGTCCAGGTGGGTGTCTCCAGTGAAAGGTGGATGTTGGGTGGGGTGTGATGATCTTCTTGCAGGGGGAGGCGATGTCTTCACCAGCCACCGCTGGCCTTACTGGGAAAGGGCTGGGTGGGGCGGGGGGAGTAGCAGAATGGTGGTTTTAACCACACACCCCCCTCTCTTCCTTCCCCAAACCTTCCTGCAGTCTTCTTTCCTCCCCCTACAAAACACAGTCCTTTATTGCCCCCACCTTACACAAACAATAATGTTGGACACCCACCTAGGATGTTGTTTTCAGACACAGTCCTGGCCTCCTGGCCTTCCTGTCCTGTAGCAACAGAAGCTGTTCTTCTTCTCTCCCTCTCTCTCCTTTTGCTCCACACGGGCAGGTCCAGCAGCAGCAGCAAACACCTTCAAGTGCAGGTCCAGCAGCAGCAGCAAACACCCTCAAGTGCAGGGGCAGCAGCAGCAGCAAACACCCTCAAGTGCAGGGGCAGCAGCAGCACACAGCAGAAGCAACAACCCCAAAGGCAGCAGCAGAAACAGTTGAAACACTGAGGAGCAGCAACACCAACACCACACACCTTCTCTCCTCAGTACCAGGAAACCAACTGAATCCACAATTACCTCCACGAGATCGTTAGGAAAATGAACTCTTGATCTTGGGGTTACAAGCCCAGTACCATAACCACTTGGCTATTTAGGCCAAGCCCGCCAACTGTTAGGGTGGACGGGCAGCCAAAAAAATGATTATTTAGTTGATTATTTAATCAATTGATTAATTATTGATTATTTAATGGCCTTAACAGGCTTCTTAATTGTCAGCGGACGCGCTGCCGACTCAGGTGCGTGCCCACCAACCAAACTATTGCGCAACTGCGCATTGATGTCGGTACGCTTGACCGATGACAGCATGCATCATTTCATGCTTGAGCAGGTTGGGTGCGCACCCGCCCGCTGAGCGAAAGCTTCTGCCCTATGAGCCTATGAAGCTTAACTGTGGTTTACTGATACACCACAAACTGGTCTCTATAAATCTAGACTGAGATTGGTGATCATTCATCTGTATCTGTAGGGGTGTTATGCTTAGATCTTGTCTTTGGCCTTGTTCTGCTTACAGCAGAATTACTTGTTGTTTCATGATTAGGAACTTCCCTGACTTGACAGTGAATCTGTCCCAACATCATGCCCTTTGCTGTGAGTACCTCGCAAGAGATTCAGGATTTTTCTAGCAATATCAACTGGATTCCACATTCTGTCACTGGGATGTAAAAGCCAAACTTTCTGTCCAACCATGAAGCTAGGTAATTCTTTGACTGCATTTCATACATACGCTTCATCCACCCCTCTTTCCATAAATTCATTCTGTATTTCTGGAATTGTAGATGGATAGTGACTCTGTAGTGTTGCTTTCGCCTGTCTGCCAAATATCAGTTCTGCTGGTGAAGGAATGGTTTCAGTTAGTGGTAAAAGCCAGACCTGCTGAGCTTTTCCAGCATTTTCTGTTTTCATTACAGTTAATGGTGTTGTTCTGAGGTGTAACACGGCCACATGCAAGTCTTGCCTGATCTGCCAACATTTGACGATTAAGCGTTTTATCGTATACGCCATGTGCTCTGACAGGCTGTTTGACTTAAGATAATGTGCTCCACTCCCCACTTCTTACATTGGTTCTGGAATTGCCTGCCCATATATTGAGCTATGTTGTCTGAAATGATCTCCTGCAGTACTCAAACAAGCTAAAAATAGCAGTCAATGTATGAGCAACAATTGCGTTAAATGCACCCTGTAACTGACGTCCAATTGGAAATTCAGAGATATAGTCTGTCATGATGAGGAAATCGTCACCATGGACATGAAAAAAGTCAGTGGCAATCCTGGGCCATTTTGGCAGGAACTTTGTGCGGCAGTAATGGTTTCTTCTGCTGGTTGGACATAAGTTCTTGACATGCCCCACAATCCCTGACTGTTGCCTCAATGCCACTGTTAATACCTGGCCAATATGCTGTTTCTCATGTTAGCTTTCTGGCTTTGTGCCTATGTGTGCTTGGTGTAACTAGCAAAATATCAAGAATGAGAACCTGTTTTCCTTTAAAGATAACACCATGGGATTTCTTAGCTCAAACCAATATGCCCAAAATGGTTTCAATAATTCCCGAATTTCTTGAAGTGAATCTGGCCATCCATTAATTATGGTCTTCCAGAGGTCTTGTAGAGCTGGGTCCTTAGATGTCACTGCTTGTAGCTGCTGGCATTTGTGCCACCAAACCTCATCAGGCCTATCTGTAGGACATCTTTGATTTCACCATCAATTAAGAGTACTTGAAGATCTAGTGAAACGTTTGCGATTTTGATAGGGTTGGCTAATCTGATTAAGGTATCTGCTGTGACCTGTAAGTTACCAGTCTACAGTGTGTATTGCAGTCGTTGCCTTGTATCTTAACTAAGAGATGCTGTAACTTAGAAGGTACGCTAGTTAACAGTTTCTGCCAAATCATTTCGAGTGGTTTGTGACCACAAATTTCTTCCCAAAGAGGTAGGTATGGAATTGCATGACCCTAAACACAAGAGCTAACATCTCTTGCTCTATGCTGGAGGAGTTTGATTGGGCTGCTGATAAGCTTTTGCAACCAAATGCAATTGGCTTTCCCTTTTGGAGTATACAGGCTTTGAGTCCTTTTTGAGAAGCACCAACTTCCAAGGTAGTCTCTTCTCTTGAATAATAGAATTATATGAGGATGCTTCCTCAGATCACAAATTCTTGAGCTCATTGAACATATGCTAGTGGTCTTGGTGCCATAGAAAAGACACTACTTTCCTGAGAAATTTTTGAAGTGGTGACACTTTCTTTGTAAAGTTAAGAATATATGGAGAAAGAAAGTTGGACAACCCCAGACAGCGTTGGAGATCCCCCGCATCGTGTGGAGTTGGCATTGCAAATATATCCTCTGCTTTACTTTGATCTGGACAGATACCGCTATTTGAGTAAATCGAGCGAAAATAGTAGATTCGTTGAACATTGACTTCACACTTGCAACTGTTGAAGACAAGTCCCTCTCTATGCGCTGACTTCATTAATAGATGTAGGCTGCGATCATATTCCTTCTTTGTGTTACCAACAACAATGATGTAATCTGCTAGACAGATACTTCACAAGTGATCCTGTCCATATGGTGTTGAAAAAGGTCTTGGCTGACACAGACTGAAGTGTAGTAATTGAAAGCAGTAACACCCAAATGGAGTTCTAAAAGTAGTCAAAGCCTGTGAATTCTATGCCAAGTAAACTGGACATCCAGTTTCAAGAAAAGAATTGCTTTTGCAGATTTAGGATTTAATTCCTTCAGTATAGGAATTTTATGTGGACAGCACTTTAACTATTCAGATTATTCAGATGTTCTAGGGTCTAAGCGTACCTTCGCTCCCTTCATCTAAGTCATTTGACATAAGTGGTAAAATGCTGAGGCCTCAGCCCAGACCCATGTGGGACTACACTCATCACATCCTGTCATTCATGAAAAAGACCCATTTATGCACACTCTCTGTTTTCTGCCAGCCAGCCAATCTTCTAGACTACTATGTTACCCCCTACACATGAGTTTTATTTTTCGCAATAACGTTTGATGTGGCACCTTATCAAATACATTCTGGCAATCCAAGTACAGCATATCCATAGGCTCCCCTTTATCCATAGTGCATGTCAATCCTTCCAAAGAACTCCAATAAATTGGTTAAACATCAATTTCCTTGCACAAAACCATGCTGACTCTTCCCAATTACCTTGAGTTTCTAAAAGTGCACCGCTATAACCTCCTTAATGATCAGTTCCAACACCTTCTCCATGACAGGCGTTAAGCTAACTGGCCTATAGTTTCCTGTTTCCTGTCTCCCTCCCTTCTTGAATAGAGGGGTTATTTTTGCCACTTTCCAGTCTGATGGAACCTTTCTAGAATCTAGCGAATTTTGGAAATTAACATCAACGCATCTACTACCTCATTAGCCGCCTCTTTTAAGACCCTAGGATGAAGTCCATCTGGACCAGGAGATGTGTCCGCCCGCAGCTCCATACGTTTACTCAGTACTGCTTCCCTAGTGATTATAATTTCACCACGTTTCCCTCTCCTTTCCACCTCCCCATTTACAGCTATTACTGGAATGTTTTTTGTATCCTCTATAGTGGAGACAAAGGGCGTAACTTCCCATGCCCACTGGTATTGGACATGTTTGGTGGCATAAGCAGACAATATGGCGAGGAGGCCAAATATTGGTTTCACAACATTGTGAAACCAGTTTGCGATCGTTCGCCCCACCCATTGATGTTGGGCTGTGTTTCCAGCCATCGGACATTGGGAACTCATTGTAATACATCTGCATATCATTATAAGCCCAGCCAGCTGGAATCATCCTCCCACGCTGGATCATCCGAGTATGCTGGTGTGTTTCACAATAGCATATATAAGGCGTGCACTTGGCAGACTGTACTTTGAGGGAAACTCGGAGGTGAGTGTACAGTAAGGTTGCACACTGCTTGCCAGGGTCGCCTATTCGACTTCAAGGTGGAGGCGGCTTGCAGGGGACAAGGGCTGCATTGCAGTGGAGGCAAGTTGGTGGGGTGCAAGTGCTCTCCTGTGGCTGAGGCAACTTGGGGATGCAAGGGCTGCCCTGCAGCTGAGGTGAGTTGGGGTGAGGGGGACAAGGGCTACACTGTGGTTGATGGTAGTGTACAAACACATGCAGGGTAGGGGGGAGGGAAGCGGCCATGCATCAGGGAAACCTTGTATAAAATGACATTCCTCCACAGCTGAGACAGTTCAGATACAGCCACGTTGCTCTGCTTTGGGTTGGGCCTCTAGCTTATCTGCCCACTCAAGCAATGCAGAGGCATCAAAGTGCCACCAAATACTCCAGAGCTTTTCGACCCGCAGGCACAGACTGCAAACTAATGAGCATTTTAGTGGACTGCAGAACAGTTGGATGACTAGGCAAGTTGTACAATCTCCTTGCAAAATCTGGCCATGGAGTCACTGGTAGAGATGCTCACAGCTCCTTGCAAAGTCAACATTCTGGTTTGGACCAGTCTCCCCCACGGTTCGAGCTAACAGCGCTGCCTTGCAGTGAGGGTTAGGAGAATGACTGCGCCTGAGCTGAGAGCACACCATGCAGTCCACAGGCAAAGCTGCTGCCAATTAGTTAGGTGGAGTGGGGTGGACGTGGGTGGGGTTTCGGGCAGACGTGCAACATACTAAACTCTGGCCATCCAAGTGGTGGTCAGCACTCTCCGGGATGCGTTAAGGGGCCTAGAGACTAACAGAGGTTCTTAGAACACCCATGCTGACCCACGTGCCTCTCTCTTTCATCCTGCAAGAGGAGTGCATCAGGATCATGGAGCCTGGTGAGCTAACTGTACACCTCATGGTGTACAGAGAGCAGAGATGATTGAGAAGAGAGTGATGGAGGTGCCTGGCTGTGCAGAGGGAGCAGCAGCACCCTCAGGAAGAAGGGGCAGCTGGGGCTCCCACATACACCACTGAAGAGTCACAGCGAGCCATCATTGGTCGACACCGAGCTAGACCCAGGGTCTATAGGCGCCGCCTTTTATTCCTGCAAATGACCAAGAACTAGTGTCACTGAAGACTGCGTGTATCTAGGGAACTGGTTAGTCACACTTGCCAGCTACGGCAGGATTTGGTACCACTAGGACATGGAAGGCATCCACTACCAGTGGCTGAGAAAGTGACTGCGGTGCTCTACTTCTATGCCAGTGGCTCTTTTCGGGGCTCCACAGCTGATGTCCGTGGTATTTTGCAAGCCTCAACCCACAAATGCATCCATGAGGTCACAGATGCCATCTTTGCAAGGGCACACAACCTTGTGCATTTCGCCCGGGACCAGGACAGCCAGGATGCAAGAGCAATTGGATTTGCACAGGTGCAGGGTACCATTGACTGCACTCACTTGGCGCTCAGATCTCCGTCATAACAAGCAGGCAAGGCCTTCCATTCACTGAATGCGACCACCATAAATGCATTCTGCATGTCTGCGCTTGGTTTCCAGGGAGTGTCGATGACTCCTACATTCCCTGTCAGTCACAGATCCCTGACGTCTTCCAGGGTCCACAAGGCTGCAGGGATGGCTCCTTGGGGACAAGGGCTACCTGCAGAAGATGTGGCTGATGACACCTGTGCAGTGGCCTCAGACAGCAGCAGAGTGAAGGTATAATGAGGTTCATGCTGCAAATCGCAACTTGGTGGAGCAAACCATCAGGATGCTGAAAATGAGGTTCCGGTGCCTGAACTAGTCCGGTAGAGCCCTGCAACATAGTCCACAGAGGGTGTCATACATCGTCATCGTCTACTGCACCATTTACATCGTGGTGCTGCAATGGAGAGAGGAGCTGGCTGAGGAGGAGATGGAGGAATTGGAGGTTTCCTCCGATGAGTGGGATGACAGGGATGACAAGGCTGAGGGTGAGGAGTTCACATAGATCCTCACATTGCATCTGTGAAGTTTGACTCCAGTCTGGATTATGACAGCACACATACCCTCTGTGATAAGGCTCATCATGGAGACGCAGTGGAGGCCTTAATAGTCGCTCAATTCCAGGAGGATGTTGCCTATGCAGTGAGGAGACTCCGTAGATCTTGACATACCTTCTATGAATGTCTGACTCCTGTATAGCTGACGGCAACTCACTTACGCTCTGTGATCAGGATCATATCATGGAGACACAGCCGTGAAACTTTAAATGCACCTGATCCTTCGTCAGCTTTCAGCACCTGACCCCTTCAGGAGCACAGTGTCACTGGTCACAGATGTTGAAGAGATGGGGGCCAGCCCCACATCAAAGGTGCTGAGAGCCCACAGAGAGAATGATGGAACTCTGTGATGCCTGCCCACTACATTCTGGAAGCAATGACCAGCACCATCGAGAGGCAGGCATCAGTAATATGTCCAGGGAGTGTGAGGCTGGACCATCACTTTGGTCTGAAGGCTGCACAAAGCACAGGGAAGAGGCCCTGGACTGAGACACCTGCCTTTATCTTGTGCAGGAACCAAAATTTCACATCTGAGTGACACAAAAACTGCTCATCAGAACAAGGAGCCATAGGCAGGGAGACATTCTTGGGAATTTATTTACAATAGTGAACATTATGTACAAGTGATTAACACCTGTGCCCAGGCTGTGCAACTACATCTTTGTAATGCTTGGCCTAAATAGCCAAGTGGTTATGGTACTGGGTTTGTAACCCCAAGATCAAGAGTTCAAATCTCACAATGGCAAACTATGAAACTATGTAACTTCATCTGAAACAAATGGAAACGGGTTTGTACTCAAAAGAGTTACATCTTCGTAACGCTTGGCCTAAATAGCCAAGTGGTTATGGTACTGGGTTTGTAACCCCAAGATCAAGAGTTCAAATCTCACAACGGTGCTAGCTTGGCCTAAATAGCCAAGTGGTTATGGTACTGGGTTTGTAACCCCAAGATCAAGAGTTCAAATCTCACAATGGCAAACTATGAAACAATGTAACTTCATCTGAAAAAACAGATGGTAATGTGTTTGCTTGGCCTAAATAGCCAAGTGGTTATGGTACTGGGCTTGTAACCCTAAGATCAAGAGTTCAAATCTCACCATGGCAAATTATGAAACAATGTAATTTTTTTGCTTGGCCTAAATAGCCAAGTGGTTATGGTACTGGGTTTGTAACCCCAAGATCAAGAGTTCAAATCTCATGATGGCAAACTATGAAACAATGTAACTTCATCTGAAACAGATGGAAACGGGTTTGTACTCGAAAGAGTTACATCTTTGTAATGCTTGGCCTAAATAGCCAAGTGGTTATGGTACTGGGTTTGTAACCCCAAGATCAAGAGTTCAAATCTCACAATGGCAAACTATGAAACTATGTAACTTCATCTGAAACAAATGGAAACGGGTTTGTACTCAAAAGAGTTACATCTTCGTAACGCTTGGCCTAAATAGCCAAGTGGTTATGGTACTGGGTTTGTAACCCCAAGATCAAGAGTTCAAATCTCACAACGGTGCTAGCTTGGCCTAAATAGCCAAGTGGTTATGGTACTGGGTTTGTAACCCCAAGATCAAGAGTTCAAATCTCACAATGGCAAACTATGAAACAATGTAACTTCATCTGAAAAAACAGATGGTAATGTGTTTGCTTGGCCTAAATAGCCAAGTGGTTATGGTACTGGGTTTGTAACCCCAAGATCAAGAGTTCAAATCTCACCATGGCAAACTATGAAACAATGTAACTTCATCTGAAACAGATGGAAATGGGTTTGTACTCGAAAGAGTTACATTTTGTCCCGCTTGGCCTAAATAGCCAAGTGGTTATGGTACTGGGTTTGTAACCCCAAGATCAAGAGTTCAAATCTCACAATGGCAAACTATGAAACAATGTAACTTCATCTGAAACAGATGGAAACAGGTTTACTCAAAAGAGTATCAAGAGTTCATTTTGGCTTGGCCTAAATAGCCAAGTGGTTATGGTACTGGGTTTGTAACCCCAAAATCAAGAATTCAAATCTCACAATGGCACATTATGAAACAATGTAACTTCATCTGAAACAGATGGAAACGGGTTTGTGCTCGAAAGAGTTACATTTAAAAGATTATCAAGAGTTCCAATCTCACAATGGCAAACTATGAAACTATGTAACTTCATCTGAAACAGATGGAAACGGGTTTGTAGTCGAAAGAGTTACATCTTCTTCACCATCCTAACCCTGCCTCTACGTTTTGGTGCTCCTCAAACATCCACAGCAGAGGTGGAGGCAGCCTGCTGACTGCTATGTCCTGTCTGTGATGACCTTGGCAGATGTCCTCTGGAGGGCCAAGACCTGGAGGTCCCCAACCTGCTTCAGGGGTCCTGCTGTGTGGCAGATGCACCCTCCTCGGCCTGTGGAGTTGGAGCTGCTGGTGTCACAGGAAGAGTGGGATTTGGATGGAACGGACACTCCTGGAGTCATGGGTGGCCCCGGGGTATTGAAATGCTAGTCCTCCTCCCAAAATGGGTGCCAGACGGCCCCTGGCTGACTCCTTGAGGAGAAGGGGTAGCTGGAGTGAAATCAAGCTGCCCCGTACCCCTCTCATGTACACGCTGCTGAAGGCTAACTATGAGATCAGCGATGGAGTTCAGCCTGTGCAGCAGTGCAGGACCAATGTCCTGGACCAAGACCCCTATGGCGGCTACCACCCTACCAGTATTGACTTTGATGCATTGGCATGCCGGCACTATCACCTCAGCCTGAAGGCAGATGGACTCCTCCATCACGCCTTGCAATCTGAGGAGTGCAGCAGACATCCCTTCCTGATGTTCCTGAGCTTGCCTTTTCATCTCCAGCAACCGTGACATGACCAAGTCCTGAGGCTCATCATCTGACTTGGACTCAGCAGATTTCTGGTCTCCAGCTGTCCTCTGAGTGCCAGAAACTTGGGTAGTCCCTGCTGCCGACTGCTGCAGATCAGACAGTGCGATGTGCTTGCTAGATTGTGATCCTGAGCCTACTCTAAAGCTAGGTCCCACGACCTGAGTATCTCTGCGCCTGTGGAGGGTGTGGGTGAGCGCTATGTCAAGTCTTCAATGCAGGTGTCTTCAGATTCTGCTCCAGAGATTTCTTCAGGGCTTGATTGGTGGCCCTGGGTTGTGGACTGTTTCCCAGATGTGCCTACGAAAGCAAGGATAGATAATTAGTGCATGGTTGGGGACTGTGGAGCAGGGAAAGTATTGTCTGATGGATGTTGCACTGTTGGATCCTCACTTGATAGAACACCACTGACCTCACCGTCAGCGCAAGGATGGTTCAGATCTTCTCTGGCCAGCTGGATAACTCTATTTTCAAAGTCTGTGAGGGCTTTGATTTCAGGCATTCCTCCACCAATGTAAGGGCTCTCCCTCTTGTTATGTCCCAGCTGGTCCTGCACGAATACAGATGGGGAGTGTGTGAGCAGGATGCCTACCAGGCCAGATGATAAATATGCCTGGCATGTGTGGGTGGTGAGTGATCCCATGGACAGGATGAGGACAATGAAGGTATGTGTTTGAGTGAATAGTAATGTCCCTTGCACTGGCAGTGAATGAGATCCCTGTGGATGTATGAGGGGTTTGGGAGTGTGAGTTGGGAGTGATGAGAAGAGTGAATTACCTTGGTGGAATGGAGATCATCATCCTCTTGCGGCACTGGGTGGCTGCCCTCTTTTGCAGGGCATTGACACTGAGTACTGCTGCCACCGCCTTCCAAGCCAGATTGGTGATGTTGCTGGCCCTCCTGCGGCCAGAGCGGGATAGAGGACATCATGGCGGGCCTCAGCATCCAAAAGGCGCTCGAGGGATGCATCACTAAACTGGGGGGGCAAGGGCTGCAGCCTTCTTGCCTTCCGGGGCCATATCTTCTGTGCAGCAGTCCTGGGCTAGAAGCACTGAGAGGTGTGCACATGGCTATACTTTAAATATGGCACCTGGCGTGATGAAGCAGCAAGGTGATGGTGTGGCAGGCAAATGAGAGTCCGTCTGTCATCGAAAAGTGTGTTTCTCGGGGGTGCATAATTAATGAGGCGGGATTGGGATGGAAAGCCGCCATTGTAGCCAATGGGTAAAATGTCCTTTTTCCCACCCACTACCGCACTTTGTGCAAATCTCGCACAATTCCGTCCAGAAGCAAAATATTTGTTCATTTTGTCTGCCGTTTCCTTATTATCTTCCATTAAATCTGCATTCTCCCTCTCTAGAGCTGCAATGCTCACTTTACTTATTATTTCCCTTTAAATACCTGTAGAAACTCTTGCTATCCGTTTTTACATTTCTAGCTAGCTTCCTCTCATACTCTAATTTCTTTCTCCAGATTAACCTTTTAGTCATTCTCTACAGTTCTTTATATTCTGATCAGCCTTCTGACCTGCCTTTGTCATCCCTGCTGGATTACATTTTTTACATTGGTGCTTCCAGTACCCTTTAATGCCACATGCCTTGTACATGTCGTGATGTGCTGGACAAACGCGGCAGAAGACCACATCTTCCACATGGTTTGTGTACAGTAAAGGGTTAACATCAGGAGCACCTGTTACTGATGTAACTATGATGCAAGGTCATAGGATTAAATCACTAAGATATGGAGGGAAGCGAAAGTACAAACTCGTGTAGTGCAGCCACTCTTTCAATTTAAGCTGTTGAAGCAGCACATAGAATTATAGTTTATCGATTTGGTAGTGTTGGAACTGGACAAGCAAACTGTCAAGCTGAAAATCACAATAGGTAATGAAGGGCCTCACAGATTAACCATATCTGGGTTTAGAAGAGGAACAAAAGGATCCCAATAAGATATGATCCACTTAGAAGGCCAACTGTGGGTCAAGCTCAACTTTCTCATTCATCATCTGGAATTTATGTCCCTGAGAAAACAGCCGAAGGAGTCTACAGATCACTTGGTCAGTCACTGTAGAGAAAAGGGCAAAGACTATGATTTTTCTGATGCAGAATTGACTGACAGAATCACCAAGGTGGTGATAACATCAACACCTATCAAAGAGATTTTCTCAACAAGCCGAAAGGATACACTCTTGAAGCACTGCTGAAGAATGGGTGCAAATATGAGGCAATCCTTCCAGGGTGGCAAAGTCTCGAAGATTTGTGCACAAATTCATCTATCAGCATGGTAACTAGGTCAACCAAACCCAGCAAGCTGTTTTGTCTTGAGTTTGGGGTCTAGATAGGTTTTCTTTAGGGTTTGCCGGTTACCCTAAGAAAACAATTTTAATTTGAGCAAGCCATTGAATAATGTCATGAATGCTGCCATGGTGTTGCCTGCCCCAGTAAATCAGCATAAACTGATAAATTGACATAAATAAAATTCTCTCCCTAAGAGTCAACAACATGGCTTTGAATTGAAGTCATATGAAGGCCGGACCAGGTAGAGGTAGTAGGTTGCCTTCCTTGAAGGGCATAACTTTAAGCTATTTATCCACAAAACTCTCCTTCGAAGCAGGCTTTTTTGCCTGAAAGGAATAAATTTATTTTGGACTCTATCCAATCCAACCTACACTTGATCCATTATCCTGTTTTCCAACTTTCCAACTTTTCTGCCCAGTTAATTTGTACCAGATCTCTTCTTATCTTGCTGAACTTTGCCTTTTCCCAGTCCAGCTGCCTTATCTTTGACTCTTTATTATCGTTTTCCATTTCCATATTGAATATAACTATGCTGTGATTACATTTTCACAATTGGTCTCCTACTTTCCTCTCAGATATTTATCTTGCATATTTTTCAAATCTAAGTGAAGCAATGCTTTTTTATTTGAAGTAGATCATGCTGATCTGGGAAGCAGTCGTGGATGTATTAAAAAAACATCATTCACTGGTCTATTTTAGGATAATGAAAAACAGCCACTGCTACTTTCCTGTTGTTCTTACAAGTCTGCCTGTCTACAAATTTCCACCTTTTTTTATCTTCACAGAATCACAGAATTGTTACCGCTCACATTGGGTCTCCGAATGAACAACTCACCTAGTTCCATTCTCCCGCCTTCTCCCCGTAATCTTGCACATCCTTTATTTTCAAATACAGTAATACACACTGAGAATTGTACTAGCTCCTTCCCTGGTCCTTAACTCTTAACTGCAAGGATTTATATTAATGCAACACCACGAACAACCTTACAACCTGGCATAATGATAGAATCATTTTATTATTAGTGCTACCCTCTCTTTTTCTCTATCACCTTCATATCTCACTGTTCCAGCACTGAAGAACTGGAATGACAAAACAAAACACTGCTTCTGAAAATGTCATAATCAGGAATATCAGTTATATCATACCCTGCCATGAGATTATTAAAATCTCCAATTTTATTTTGAATGTTTTGAACAATATGGCTGCAATTTTTTGGCAAACTTACTCTTTTTAATTCTTCCTTTTTGATTTGTCCTTAATTACTTCCCTGCTATTAACTTTCTTATAACCCTTGCCCTCTTTGCTTTACTCTGTTTCCTCAGCTTGTTTTTCTTCTCATCCCTTTGCAAAATTTGAATGAGTATCCCAGCAAAAACAATGGCCCTAGTCCTGTTCGGATCAAGGCTAGACATCCAATACAGGGCACTCTTGTCTCTGTAATGGTTTTCTGAACTCCTTGCAGACCTATCTCTTTGGCTGCACACATACCTTCCTTATCTTGCTTTCCCCATATCAATTATCATGTGGCAACAGAAGTAATGCTTACTTTACTATCATTGAGATTCTTTCAGCAATACTTCAAAACAGATTTGACATAAGAAATCAAAAATATTTCTAGCTTGATATGAAAATGACCTAGGGAGGAAGAATTAAATGGCAGCATATACCCAAGTTAGGATGGCTTGTAAAGCCGCAAGTAACTAGTAGACGATTGAGGTCCCAGTACATTGAAGCCCTCATCCTTCTTGGTGTAGATGTCATGGGGCTGGGAAATGATGTCAAAATAATTCTTACATGCAGTTAATGGCAAGTTAATCTTCCTCACCTGGCGGCAGCATGAAGCCACAGTGATTTTAACTGCCAGGTTTCATTACTATTCTGCCACTCCAAATCCTCTCCATTTTGGGTGGGAGGTAATATCCAAAATGTGGCAGGTTTTGGGAAGGGGATTTTAGGATGGTCTTGTGAGTGCTGGAGATTCTGAGTTTGGGAGGGTCTGCTCTTTTTCTCGACTGAATTTACTGTGCAAAAAAATATAGCCACAATGGTCAAATGGTTAATTTACACAGTGCATTGTTTTGTTTTGCCATTCCAGTTCTTCAGTGCTGGAACAGTGAGATATGAAGGTGAATCTAAGTCTAATCAATTCAGTACATTATTCCTTAGCAAAAACACATTTGTGCCACAGATGATTGATTTATATTGTACCTTGATAAGTGTACATTTGATCCATTGCTTTAATTCTATAATTAAAACAAAAATCTCTCCAGCCTACATAAGGAATCTCAATACTTCACCCTAAAACATCTGTTGAGTGTCTTTTTCCATGCAGGTTGAAGGATGTGACAAGCTTTATCACCATCAGCAAACAGAGTACTGTAGTGGTTCATCATTCCTTACAGGAAATGCATAGCCAAGGAAATATTATTCAGTAGCAAGTTTTAAACAGCTATGAACATGTACCAATAATGAACAAAGATCAAAGGGTTAATGGTTACAACTTGCTTTTAGACCTAACTAATTCCACTAGAGACCTTTTCTTGGATAACGTAAGCTATCGTATTTGGTCTATTTCTGCTGAAAGAACAGTACTTGTCCGGATTGTCTAGCCAATACACCAATACAGTACAATGGCAATTTAAATTTTCATCTCCTTCCTTTGGTATCTATGGTCTGTAAAGAATAGGATTTTACAGGTTAATGTCAGTGCATCCATCTGTCAGGAACATATCTCATCAACCATTGATTAGATTGCCATCAATTGTTCACACAAATAGTGGAATTTCATGGCCTTAGTTCTGGAAATGACTTTACATTTGACATTCTTGTCAACAACAAACAAGATATCAACATGTTGTCAGGGGAGATTTGTGACAACATCAAGTTATTTGTGGTTATGAGATGACATTTTACTTTTTAATATTTTAAATATGCCAAATTTGCAAGGAGCTCTCCAAATCATTCTTAAACTACAACCAACTTCCTATAGCAAAGGGAATATTATTTTGCAATAAATAACCCTTAAGTTTGGAATGACTTTCAGCTGGAGTGATGATGACAAACCTACCTTGCCCGATTTTGTCAGAAGCATCATTCACAAAAAGCAGTCATAACACCTTGACCACATTTATGAGTGGAACAAGCTCTCTGATATGAATGGATACAAAGGAGCATAAGTTTTTTGAGAACTTGCTTAGTTTTTCAAATCTGTGACTTTGTGTGATTTCCCTCCCTTTCTTTGGGAGAATGCCGAGTTTGCTTTAAACATCTCCCATAGAAAGAATAGCAAGACTTTAATTCTCCATGCAATGAACCACACCTTTAATCCCCATTCTCTTGAGTGCCACTGCATGATATACTAAACCACCTAGCAAACTATGTACTGTACAGTTTTTAATTTAAAAACAAATGTATTTTAATTCTTTATTTTTCATATGACCCTGTTAGAAAATTCACTGAGTAGGCAATTAAAGGATAATAGCTTTTGGAAACAGCAATACCTTTTCAGACTCTGACAAGTTTTGCTGACTGCCCTAAGTTCTTAATATGAAGGTGAGTTTAACTTGGCCTGCCCTGCTATGGCTTCTACCCAGGTACTCACTTTTGTCAAGCATGAATTAACATGGGAATCAGGGGGAAAGCTCTCCTTTGGTTGAGTCATAGGAAGCACAAAGGAAGATGGTTATGGTTGTTGGGGGGTCAATCATCTCAGTTCCAGGACATCACTGTAGGAGTTCCTCAGAGTAGTGTTCTCAGTCCAACCATCTTCAGCTGCTTCACCAATGACCCTCCCTCCATCATAAGGTCAGAATGTTCACTGATGATTGCACAATGTTCGGCACCATTCGCAACTCCTTAGGTACTGAAACAGTCCATGTTCAAATGCAGCAAGACCTGATCAATATCCAGGCTTGGGCTGGCAAGTGGCAAGTAACATTTGCATCACACAAGTGCCAGGCAATGACCATCTGCAACAAGAGAGAATTTAACCATTACCTTTGACATTCAATGGCATTACCATCGCTGAATCCCACACTATCAATATCTTACCAATGATCAGAAACTGATCTGGACTAGCCACATAAATACTGTGGCTACAAGAGCAGGTCAGAGGCTAGGAATTGTGCGGAGAGTAACTCACTTCCTGATTCCCCAAAGCCTGTCCGCCATCTCCAAGGCACAAGTTAGGAGTATAATAGAATACTCCCCATGTGCCTGGATGGGACCTACTGACAAACAAAAGCAGCAGTGTGTACCATCTACAATATACGCTGCAGAGACTCAACAAGGCTCCTTAGGCAGCACCTTTCCAACCCACAACCACTACCATCTGGAAGGACAAGGGCAGCAGAAACATGAGAACACCACCTGGAAGTTCCCCTCCCAGTCACTCATTATCTTGACTTGGAAATATATCACTGTTCCTTCACTGTCGCTGGGTCAAAATCCTGGAACTCCCTCCCTAACAGCACTGTGGTTACCTACACCACAGGGGCTGCAGTGGTTCAAGAAGGCAGCTCACCACCACCTTTTCAAGGGCAATTAGGGATGGGCAATAAATGCTGGCCTAGCCAGCAAAGCCCACATCCTGTGAATGAATAAAAAAGACACTCTGAGATCTGTTGATTAAATTCTGATGGAAGTTTCAATAGGTTGGCATTTGTTCGTAAAACCTCAGGTCCTATCTTGGGAGAAGGTAGATTATTGAGGTCAGGAAAAATGGCCTCATTTAATTTCTCTGTTTTTATATTTTTCACACTTTTAAATGTAATGCCTGAAGAGTGACAGATGTAAACTAAGCTCAGCACTTTAATACAAATACAAATGACATAATTTTGGATCTGATGTTGGCATCTCATCATCACTCATGTCTTTCTCAATCTATCTTCTGACAACTTTGAAGATGAATTTCTCTTGTTCATAGAACCAGAGAATCATTGAATGTGTACAGCACAAGAGGAGGCCATTCAGCCTATAGTGTCTGTACCTGTTTTCTGCAAGAGCAACTCAACTAGTCCCATTCATCCACCATTTCCCGATAGGGCTGCAATTTTTTTCTCTTCAGGTCCTTAGCCAATTTCTTTTTGAAAACCATGATTAAAACTGCCTCCACCAAACTCTCAGGCAGTGCATTCCAATTCCTAACTAGTTGCTGCATAAAAATATTTGTCCCCATGTTGTCGTCGATTCTTTTGCCATTAACCTTGTATCAGTGTTCTCTGGTTCTGCACTGTTATGCCAATGGGAACAGTTTCTCTCTATCTACTCTGTCTAGACCCCTCATCATTTTGTACACATCAATGAAATCTCCTCTCAACCTTCTCTTCTCTAAGAACAGTGTGACTGGACTAGTAATCCAGAGGCCCAGGCTAGTGCTCTGGGGAAACTGGTTCAAATTCTACCATGGTAGCTGAAGGAATTCAAATTCAACTAATTCATTAATCTGCAATTGAAAGTTAGGGCTGGGTTTTACAGATGGGCATGGGCTGCTCATCCCCTGGAAGGAAGGTTGGTTCCGAATAGACCAACTTTTAAAAAGCCTGCCCCAAAGCATTAACAAGCTGGAGGCAGGCTGAACAGGCTCAGGGTCAGGCTTCTGCCCCCTCAGTGGACAGGAAGTCCCACCCCCAATCAAATTGGCTGGCAGTTCTAGCAGTCCCAGCAGTATCAGAACTCAGTAATGGGCGCTCCTGAGGCTGCAAGGAGGCACAAGAAGAGCCAGGGCCACCGGAGAAAGTTACATCCTGGGATGTTAGGGCAGGGTGGGATTGCAGAGCCTAGGGAGGGGGCAGAAGGGGGTGCGGTGCTGGGTTTTGGTGCATACAGGTCACCTTTCGATTGATGTGCCCCATTTCTTTCCCACCTTTTCAAAGAAGCCCTCTCAGAATTGGCCTTTGCACTATGGCCTGCCTGTCACTACCCAGCATTTTATATGGAGGTGGATTGATGCCCTTAATTGCCGGTTAATTGGGCAGCTGAGGCCAGGCCTAAGGGCAGGAAACCTAGTGGGAAACAGGTAGGGGTGGGTGAGCAGGTGGTGGGCTGGGCATCCGACGTATTTAATATGCCCCCTCTCTGAAAACACACCCGGTGGGGGGCCCTAAAATCCAGCCTAGAGTTAATGACGACTGTGAAACTATCATCAATTTTCGTAAAAGCCCAGTTCACTAATGTCCTTTAGGGACAGAAATCTGCCATCCTTACCTGATCTGGACTACATGTGACTCCAGGCCCTCTGAAATAGCCTAGCAAGCCACTCATTTGTACCAAACCACTATAGAAAAGTTGAAAAGGAATAAAACAAACTAACCAACATCGACCAAAGCACTGGCAATGACAATGACACACCTAACCCTGTAGCCCCTGCAAAGTTCTCCTTACTAACATCTAGGCGCTTGGGCCAAAATTGGGAGAGCTGTCCAACAGATTAGTTAAGCATCAGCCGGACATAGTTGTACCAACTGAATCATAACTTATTGCCAATGCCCCAGATATGACCATCACCGTCCCTGGATACGTCCTGATCCACTGGTAGGCGAGGCCCACCAGCGATAGTGGCACAGTTGTACAAAGACAGAATGTACTTTGTGTGGGGACTTCAATGTCCAGCACCAAGAGTGGCTTGGTCTCACCACTACTGACCAAGCTGGCAAGACAATGACCATCTCCAACAAGAGAGAATCTAACCATCTCCCTTTTACATTCAATGGCACTATCATTGCTAAATCCCCACTATCAACACCCTTGGGTTACTATTCACTAGATACTGAACTGGACTAGCCATATAAATACTGTGGTTATAAGAGAAGGTCAGAAACTGGGAATTCTGTGATGAGTAACTCAGCTCCTAACTCCCCAAAGCCTGTCCATCATCTACACAGCACAAGTCAGGAGTGATGGAATACTCTCCACTTGCCTGGATGAGTGCAACTCACAATGCTCAAGAAACTTGACACCATCCAGGATAAAGCAGCCCATGTGAGTGGCACCCCAACCACTACTTTAAGCATTCACTCCTTCCACCACTAATGCACAGTGGCAGCGGTATGTACCAACCACAAGATGCACTGCAGTAAGTCACTAATACTCCTTACCTTCCAAATGCACGACCACCTAGAAGGGCAATGGCAGGAGATTCATTGGAACACCACCGTCTGCAAGTTCCCCTCCAAGTCACATACCATTCTGACTTGGAGCTATATTGTCATCCCTTCAGTGTCGCTGGATAAAAATCCTGGAATTCCCTTCCTAATAGCACTGTGGGTATTCCTACCATGGTCTGCAGCAGTTCAAGAAAGCAGCTCACCATCACCTTCTCAAGGGCAATTAGAGATAGGCAATAAATGTTGGCTTAGCCAACGATGCCCACATCCCATGAACAAATAAAGAAAAACATCCAGGATAAAGCAGCCCGTCTGATCGGCACCTCCTCCATGTTCTTAAACATTCACTCCTTCTACCACCAACACACATTGGCAGCAGTGTGGACCATATATAAGATGCAGTCCAGCAACTCTGCAAGCCTCCTTCAACAGCACCTTCTATAACCTCTACCACTTAGAAGAACAAGAGCAGCAGACACATGGCAACACCACCACTTGAAAATTCTCCTCTAAGCTACACATTATCCTGACTTGGAACTATATCGCCTTTCCTTCACTCACTCCCACTGACTAGGAGCACAGAGTGGCGATGACAAGGCCTGAGTGCAACGAGGAATGAGTGCTAACTTGGGAATCTGGTGCAGGTGGGATATCACCAGTAAGTTTTTCTCAAGCTATGATTAGATTAACTGTCAGATTCTGACTTAGAATTTTAAAACTGCAAACTAATTATAAGGCCTAGTTTAACTGAAACATGTTTGACAGTGGCAGTTACCTGTCCACTATTTGAAAGTGGTTGCCTGAATAGGTGTTAATTACTGTAGCAGAAAATTGACATAACAGCTGGGCCCTTGGGTGTGAGTCACCAGCCCTCTATAAAAGCAGACAGGGTTTTGTGGCCACACAGAGTGGGAGCACAGGGTGGAGATGATGAGGCCTGAGTGAGATGAGAAATGAGTGCTAACTTGGTAATTTGGAGCTGGTAGGAATTTGATGCTGAAGGCACAAGGCTACCTTCCCTGGACAATATACACGTGGGATTCATTTTGCTACATGCGCTATAAGATTGGCCTTATTAACAATCTTGCAAATAGGACCCTAGCCATTTGATCACCTTGCAAGCTTGACACAGACATGAAGCGCATAAAAGCTATCCTATGAGATAATGGCTATCCTGATCAGATAATTTTTCACTGTATATTACAGAAATTTGCAAATGGGCCAAAGGCCATCACTTTCGGATGCGAAAAGTACCTGGTCTGCTTCAAAATACTTTGAAAAGGCAAAGTATCTCAAATATTTGAACAATAGTAATGGAAACCATTTCATGCTGTTACTATGCAGCAGATAGAGTGATATTTTCCTCGAACAGGATGCTACCATCAACCCAAAAAATCTTTCTGCCTGCCAATTAAACAACGTTGTGTATGAATTTCGGTGCTGGTGTGATGCCAGGTACATAAGCCACACATCCCAGCAATTGGCTGATTGAATCAAACAGCATGTTCCAGCTCTGAAGAAGTCATATGGACTCAAAACATTAACTCTGTTCCCCTTTCCACAAATGCTGCCAGGCCTGCTGAGCTTTTACAGTATTTTTTGTATTTTTTATTATAGCATGTTCCTTCAGTTATTTGTAACAGGTAGAGTACAAACTGTTTTCAACAGCTGTCACCTGCAAAACTGAAAACAATATGTCTACTGCTAGATGTGATTCTGTGATTGGGCAGCACTTGTTCAACAATCCTGAATGTGCTCATAGCTACACTAACAACCAATCTAAGATAATTGGCCGAGCTTCAAATGTGGTTCATTTGTGCTTGCTAGAAATGACATACATTCATATGCAGGAACCCGCTGTCTGCAAACAAAAGGAAAATGTTCAAGCCTTTCTTGAATTACCAGAGAGCTTGGGGAGCCAGGGTTCCCTGTTGCTTTCTTCGGCCAATCAGAGTCAACTTGCCAACAATTTAGTGCTCTTTTCACCTGCAATATAAATTGTTGCGTTCATCTGAAATTTGTTATTCTTGCATTTGTCCTGATGAGTGCAAGATAAAATGTTTCAGCAACATGTCTCTCTTTTCAGTAATATTTACGTTCTGGACTACCAAGTGACGGATACTGCCAGCTTGGTTTGTTGGTAGCATGATGAGTTTTGGGTTCTGATTCCTGGGCTCAAGCCCCACTCCTAGACCTGAATGAATAACCAAGTCTGATATGTCATTGCACTATGGATGGTGTGGTGCATTGATGAAGGTGCTGTCTATTCTGCCAAGTGAAATGTTGAACTGAGGCTCTATCCATTTATTTCAGTTTATATAAAATATGTCATGGCATTAGTAGATCAGTGAGTCTTTCCAGTGTTCATACCAACATTCATCTCTTGACTAAAATAACTTTTAGCTCATTTGTTTCATGTAGGTGCAAGCTGTCAAACTGGCTGTCACATTTAAGATCATAATATGCAAGAGCAGAAGTAGCCGTTTGGCCCATCAAGTCTACTCTGCCATTCAATGAGATCATGGCTGATCCGATAATCCTCAACTCCACTTTCCTGCCATTTCCCCATAGCCCTTGGCTCCTTTACTGATTAAAATCTGTTTATCTTAGCCTGGAATATATTTAATGACCCAACCTCTACAGCCCTCTGCAGTAAAGAATTCCACAGATTCACTACCCTCTGAGAGAAGAAATTCCTCCTCATCTCTGTTTTAAATGGGTGACCCCTCACTCTGAGATTATGCCCTCTGGTCCTAGACCCTCCCACTAGTGAAAACAACCTCTCAGCATCTACCCTGTCAAGCCCCTTAAGAATCTTACATATTTCAATAAGGTTGCCTCTCATTCCTCTAAACTCCACTGAGTATAGGCCCAACCTACTCAACCTCTCCGCATAAGAAAATCCATACCCGGGATCAACCTAGTGAACCTTCTCTGGACTGCTTTCAGTGCCAGTATATCTTTCCTTAGATAAGGGGACCAAAGCTGTTTAAAGCATTCTAGGTGTGGTATAACCAATGCCTTGTACAGTTTTATCAAGACTTCCCTATTTTTATACTCCATTTCCCTTGAAATAAAGGCCAACATTCCATTTGCCCTGCCTATTACCTGCTGTACTTGTATGCTAGCTTTTTGTGATTCATGCACGAGGGCCTCTAAATCCCTTGTGCTGCAGCTTTCTGCAGTCTTTCTCCATTTAAATAATAGTCAGCTCCTTTATTCTTCCTGCCAAAGTGCATAACCTCACATTTTCCCACATTATATTCCATCTGTCAAGTTTTTGCCACTCACTTAACCTGTCTATATCCCTCTGTAGACTCTTTGTGTCATCCTCACCACTTGCCTTCCCACCTACTTTTGTGTCATCTACAAACTTGGCAATAGTACAACATTCAAGTCATTAATATATATTGTAAATAATTGTGGCCCCAGCACTGATCCTTGTGGCACTCCACTAGTTACAGGTGGCCATCCTGTAAATGCCCTCCTTATCCCAACTCTTTGTCTTCTATTAGTTAGCCAATCCTCTGTCCATGTTATTATATGACCCCAACACCATGGGCTCTTATCTTATCAAATAGCCTTATGTGTGGTACCTTATCAAAAGCCTTTTGGAAATCCAAATATATTATATTTACTGGTTCCCTTTATCTATCCTCTTGTTACCTCCTCAAAGAATTCTAATAAGTTTGTCAGGCATGATTTCCCCTTCATGAAACCACGCTAACTCTGCTTGATTATATTACGTACTTCTAAAGGCTCTGCTATTACATCCATTATAATAGACTCTAACATTTTCCCAATGGCAGATGTTAAACTAACTAGCCTATAGTTACCTGTTTTTTGCCTCCCTCCCTTTTTGAATGAGGGTGTCACATTGGCAGTTTTCAAATCCTCTGGGACTGTTCCAGAATCTAAGGATTCTTGGATTCTTCACTTCCAAAGCAATTGAGTGACTTAAGTGTTTCAGATCTCCTGAGGATTTGAAAAGTACCATATAAATGCAAACTCTTTCAATTATATTTCTCCAGGCTAATCACTGTATATTTAGACATTCACCTGTTTTGTTATAGTCTCAACTTCCAACTTAGAAATCAAATGGTAAATTCTAAATTTAGGAATTGACCAGCAATTGACAAGAGGACTATTGCAAGAAATTGCAAAAGCAATTCTGTAGAGTGATATTTGCAATCGAAACATTTTGAGCCAAATGGGTCAAATGGTTACATTTGGCAGCAAGATTTGGAAAATCTGCCCACCCGCTTACATCTTCCAAATATAGGTTACTATTTTCTCACAGATAGTATATGAGTCAGATTTGAAATATGAATTGGATTTGAGGCCAAAAATCATAACAGACAAGTATAATACCTGTGTTTTTATAAGCACATAGTAGTTGTCAACAGGCCTAACGAACCACACTTACTCCTCATGCTCCTTATCATAATTTGCAGTATTTTCAACTTGTACTTTTAATGAGATGAAATGCATCAGATTGGTGAAAATAAAATTTCATCAATTCAATGAATGAACATTCATATCAAATCCAGATGAGCAGCAGCTGAACATAACTAACGTTAGGCCAGATCCCAGGCTGGTGCCTTAGCTCTCTCAGTTACCATCAAAGGTCTGTGTTCTCTTTCAAAGAAATGCTCTTGTTATATGTACCATGATACTGGGTTTAAGAATTGAATCTAACAGATTCTGTAGATATAATACAATTTTACACATATATGTTTCACATATAGTTGGATTTCTTTCCTGTAATAGATTTGCATTCTATTCCTTTTCTCATCAAAATATGTTTTGGATTTTTCAGATCCTTAATCCACAAAGCAATGGTAAATGGATTTTAATGTGGAGAAATACAAAAGAATGTATAATGGAACAGGAAATATCAGTGCATGATACAAGAGTTGAATATGAAGAGCATTTCGACATGATTCGTGGTCATTCATGAAAGTTATGAGGTCAATGTTTAGAACAAAGCAATTAAGTATTTTACGCAGCAGTATTTGTATAGGCTTATTTCGTCAAAATATTGTAAACCTTTACTTTGCTGTCAGACTTTCTTTTCTTGACTGCATCATTTTACTCACCTTACCTGCCATCCTTACACAGTTGGGCCTATATGTGATTCTCGTCCCATACCGATGCAGTTGACTGTTAATTGCCTTATCTTCACTATAGGCCTACTATGTATTTATCCTGTCTGCCTCTCTTTGCCAGCATCAGATTTCTCCCTCTTCTACTTCTGGTGCCTTATCTTCACTTGCTTAGAAAAGTTAACAGTTTGGTTGAGAAACAGCTAATTGTAGTATAATGTATCATATAATAAGTTCAGTCTGGTGCTTTGAAATGATACTGCTGATTTTAAAGCACCAGAAGTAGAAGTGAAAGGTACACCAATGGTGGCTAAACAGGAATTATATAGCGGATGTTGCTGTATAAGGGTCTGGCACATATAGGGTTAATGTGGGAACTGAGTACAGTACAGCCCACACAGTGATGTAGGAGAACACATGAGCCACACCTAGGAGTCAGTCTAATGTTGGACAGAGCCATGTGCAAGCATGGAGACACCTCTTATCTTGAACCTTTTACTGTATATATTTATATATATATATATATACACACACATAGCTCTTGTAGTTAACAAATACTTACAGTTAACCTAAGTAAGACTATGATGACTTCATTAAGACCTGCTGATGATATCCGACACCCTATAACAGAGGTCCACTGTGACCAGAAGAAGAAGCAGTAATAAATCAGCAGCAGTATCTAAAAAAAATGAAAGCCACCAGAAGTTGAACCAGGTTCACACAAAATCTTGAAAGTCAACAATATTGGTTTTAACAAAAGACAAACATGGAAATAAAAGTATAAGGATTAAAAAGACCCAAAAAGTTGGGAAAGGGACAAGAAGCAGGCTAAGGGCTCCTAGCAAGTCAAGTTAAAGAAAACAAACAAGTGGATGGACATAGACAACTCTTATCACAATATCACAGATAGCCAGGCTGCATAAGACTGAATAACTTTCACTGATATTTGTCTACACAAATGCATTTGGTGTTGTATAAAAAAATTATCTTGGGTATATTTTTCCACAAAAGTCAAATGTAATAACCATATTGAAAACAGTGGAAAACTGAGCAAAAAGTGGTAATCCCATTTTCATCTGTTCTAAATGCTGTTAAGAGAAAATAAACATTTATTTGTTAAGCCCTTGTCCTATCTTGCTTTTGACCTAATATTAAAAATTTCCACCATTTCTCACCAAAGAAATGATAAATGGGCAGAGAGTTTTGTGCTCAATTGCAAAGCTGGAGAGCTGGAATTATTGTGAAGACAGAACAGACCTGGTTCATAATATCAGCTGAGTACAGGCATCAATCTCCTGGCTTCATAGAATCAGCATTAGACTTTTGTCTCCTATCTTGTCAGCACTGGCAGACCACAAGTGTCAACTGCGAGATTGGCAAGGGAAAGAGAGAAGGAGAAATGGTTGGCTAAAGCTTGAGAGATCAAATCTGATGGTGCCGGTATAAAAACACATGTCATATAGATCTTAATCTAAATATTAGTACAGCAGTGAAAAATTCCCTTTCATGCCACCAAATAAAGCTGTTTTTAGTGTTTTGACATTGCCAATAGCCCACAGCCTCTCCAATAATAAATCCAGCTCTTGACAGCAGTTTTTAATTTTTGATTTTGTTTTTGCTTCAGTTTATCCATATGTGAGGCAAACAAGTCCTTGCAATGGTTCTTGAGAAATGGATGACCAGGTTCTGGACAAGGTATTGCTCTTCTGGAACGTGTGCCCGGAAACTATTTGTATGGTGTTCCATCTTCCTTATGCGCTTAATCTGTGAGATGCATTTATTCTTAATCCTGAATTTATTTTGCACTAGTCGCTACTACTATACAGATGTCTGTGTTGTCTTGCTGGCAGAGGCCCACAGAAACATTATTTACATTCTTCATTTATAACACACCTTTTATTATTTAAACCTGGTGTAAACATGATGTACTGATCACTGAAATGTTCTTGACAGGTCTAATTAAATGATGTGAATTGTGCCTCTGCCCTGACTCTCTGGAACCCAACAAGATAATTTATCCCATCTCCATTGTGTGTTGAATGACTCAGATGTACCTACAGGAGAAATAGTGCAGCTCTATAAGCATTCGAATCCTGAACAGTTCATGGAACCACCGTGAGCAGGAAAGCCAGCCACTGTAAGATTTTATTCTACATAGGGAAGTGAGGTCTGAAAATGAACTGAATTGCTTAATTGCTTATTGTAATAAATAATCATTATATGTTTCAATGAATAGTGCTAACAAGGAGACTTTAAACATAATAATCATATATTTTTTTTAAAACCAGATGGCAAATTGTCTTGGAGGCTCCATGGTGATAATCTAAACTGGTAATTCTTTGCTGATTTTTACAATGTACATTTTTACAATGCCAGCACAGACTCAAAGGGCCAAAAAGGGCTCCTGTGCTGCACTATCTTATAATTCTATATTCTGAGAACCAAGGGCAGAATTTCCACTTTAACACATAGGAGCAGCTTATGCCCAAATAGATAAATGCGTCTGGCTCATCAAGCTCTTACTCAGGTGTTATATAGTTCTAATTCTTATGCGAGGGAGGGGGGCATAGTTTCAAAATTAAAAGCAGATCTATTAGGAGTGAAATTAAGCAACACTTCTACATGCAAAGGGTGGTGAAAGTTAGGAGATCTTTTCCATAAATGGAAATTGATGCTAGGTCAATTATTAATATTAAATCTGAGATAGATAGATTTTTGTTGACTGAAGGAATTAAGGGATATGGGACTGGACAGGCATGTGGAGTTAAGATACAGATCAGACAGGCTGTCATTGAATGGTAGGACAGGTTTAAGGGACTAAATGGTCCACTCCTATTTTATTTTTGTGTTCTCTGGCCGAAGGCAGGTCCAACCCACAGCGCCACAACCTCCCACACAGGTAGGGCAAGGGGGCAGATCTCGTCCAGAATGAGGGTTCAAACCCTGTGCTGTTGGCAACAATCTGATTTACATTGACCTTCCAGCTAACCGAGCCAACCAGTCCCTCGAAAGGGTCTGAGTAGCTATGGCAACATACATTTTTACCTGCATGTTGTAGCCTGGAGCTACGGATAGTGATGGTACAGACTCCAATTTCTTTCCATCACATGGCTGACCAGGAATATCTTCTGCTCTTACCTTCTGCCATTTACATATGTTGAAAGTATTTACAAGTTGATACTTAACCTGCTTGTGGGTGTACCTTCCTTAGCCATAAAATCCTGGAGTAGGACTTGAACCCAGAGCTTCAAGCTCAGAGGCAGAGGTGCTACCCACTGCACCACAAGACCTCCCACCTACGTTCCTATGTTTACCCTGCACTCCAGGCCGTAACCCCACTTTCCAGTGGACACGCAGAGATGGGCTGTGCAAGTACAAACTGTTAATTCGCTGCCTTCCAAATAAATTAGGGAAATATTTTCCTTCTTTTTCATAGATTTTTACCCCTATCAAACAAATAAGCGTTTGTAATTTGGAGCAGTCCCTTTCATGAATTGCAGCAACATTATCACAAAATAACAATACGGGAGAGATATGGAGATGAAGGAATGGCATAGCTTTATAGGTCTATGCAAAACTCATATACTGAAATAAAGGGAGGTGTTGAGCATGTAGCAAAGGAAGGTTGCATAAGTAAAAGTAGCAGGCTACTGTAAATTATGTTACATATTATGATGGCAAAGAAAATGCACATGTGCCTAATCATTCTTAGTCCACAGTGCTTTTATATTAAAAGGTAAGGCTCCCCATAATGGAAATGTACCATTTTTGGAATTTTTTTCTCTTTATTACTCTAGATAATTTTTGTATTGCATGTTATGCTTGTAGGTGAATCCTTATGTCTTAATTTTCCCTAATATCTAAGTAAAATTCATTGTTTGTCCACCTAACAGGAAAGAACCCTCTTCAATTTATTTCAGTTACTGGTTTTACTATGCATCCCTTCATGATCTTCCTTGACTTTGAAAGGCAACAGAATAACACTATACTAGATTTTGACTTTGGCATTCACTGCCAAAAAGTAATACACAGCAAGAGAACAAGTAAATAATATTAACTGTGAAAGTAGCAGAATGTCATAAAGGATAAACTTAGAGGACTCACAGATGCTCAGTTATAAGCTTGATAATCAGTGGGCATATCAATTAACCAGCTGTTGGCAATAATACATACAGGGCTATGGGTGCCTGTGATATTCCTTACAGCTGCCTGGAATGACTCTGTACCATAAAGGTTGAGAGGACTGGCAATTTTCCTTGTCATTGATAATGCAAGGTGGACAATTGACTTCCTGCAGGTCTTTGTGAACCATGCCTCAATTATTCCGTCCTTTCTGAGCCTGATGCTCATCTTGCTCCTGCATCATGCTTAGATTGCTGTAGCTATTTTTGTGTTTTACGAGTGGTGCTCCTCCGATGTCCAGTTTTCCTGTTCCTGCTGCACAAACCAATACCTGCTGCTTACCCATTGTTTAGCAGAGAACTCCTGCCAGTTGACCTGCAGCTTGGTATTCACTTGTCCTCTCTTCCCAGCCCATGCAATGCAGTAAGCGTCTCTTATAATTAACCTTGAACAAGCTAAAAGCTCTTCTCTCTTTTGGGGTCACTACTTAAAATAGTGCTATAGAATAGAGAAAAAGGATTACCACTTTCTGCCCACATTCTACCCCTGTTTATGCATGCATGTTTTTTTGCACAGAAATAATGCGGAGGAAAATATTTTCAACATTGCTATCTATTTTTCTTAAAATGTATAACACCCAATGACAAAGACCTGGCACTTTTCAGAAAGTGGCAATTTCAGATTTAGAATGCAATTCAGCAATCAACTGGGAAAATAAGTTAATAGCTTGTCCTTTTATTTAAAATGAAATAAATTATATTCATGATAAAGTATCGAGCACCAGATCTTCAAAAACATTCCTACTAGTAACTTCTAAATAAAGGTTCTGGCATATATTTCATTTTTATACATCTGTGTTTGTTCAGAATGGGGATAGCAATAAAGTGAAGTTCATTGAACGGCTGTTAGTGGGACCTGCTAGAGTAAAAATAAAAATGCACTTAGACCTACTTAAACTGCCCATAAAATCTACAGCCTTATCAAGCCACATAAACCCATCTCCTGACAAAAAAGATTGTAGAAAAACATTTTTTTTATCTTCAGGCTTTCTGGCATCTTAAAATGATCAATCCTTGGGTTTTTTGATGTATCTGTTTGAAATATTACTTAATTCACACTGAAGCATCATTCACCAGTAATACTGGGTGTGAATAATCAGCTTTGTCCAAACTAGCACCAACCAATTTTAACTCACAGAGAAAGAAAAATGTTGTTTCCTTAACAAAAATCAATGGGTTAAGAAGTAATGTGTTGCTTATCACAGTTATAGTGAAGTCAAACAGTTAAAAAGGTAGCTATAACCTGCCTCACTTTAATAATGACAACTGTTTGCTGCCTTTGTTGAAATCTTTTCTTACTATGAATGCCTGATGCTCTGTGCAGCTTGCAGTGCCTCACATAAAACCCACGCAAATTGGAACATTGTGATAAGCTGCCCCTGGTTTCCAGTCCATTGAAGTGAATGGGCAGGAAGTCAGGTGAGGTGCACCGCTTAGATTTTCCAATCCACGCTGCCTATGTGCCTGGCTCCACATGATGTCACAGGGTCTTGCAAAATTTGTCCATTTTTCTACCCTGGCTACTCTGCCTGATTTCCGAATCTACAAGCATTGACTACTTGTACTAACAAGTGTGACATATGGGCCTGAATTCAGTGATGATTAAATCTTTAAATCATTTTGGGGTTCATTTGTCCAAGTCTACATTGGCAGTTAAGTGCCTTGCAAGGACAATAAAATGTTTTTTTCTATTGTTCATTCACGGGATGTGGGCTTCGCTGGCTGGGTCAGCATTTATTGCCCATCCCTAGTTGCTTTTGAGAAGGTGGCGGTGGGCTGCCTTCTTGAACCACTGCAGTGCATTTGGTGCAGGTACACCCAACAGTACTGTTAGAGAGTTCCAGGATTTTGACCCAACAACAATGAAGGAACGGCGATATACATCCAAGTCAGGATGGTGAGTGACTTGGAGGGGAACTTCCAGGTGTTGGTGTTCCCATCTATCTGCTGCCCTTGTCCTTCTAGATGGTAGTGGTCGTGAGTTTTGAAGGTGCTGTCTAAGGAGCCTTGGTGAATTTCTGCAGTGTATCTTGTAGATGGGACACTCCGCTGCTACTGTGCATCGGTGGTGGAAGGAATGAATGTTTGTGGATGCGGTGCCAATCAAGCAGGCTGCTTTGTGCTGGATGGTGTCCAGCTTCTTGAGTGTTGTGGGAGCTGCACTCATCCAGGCAAGTGGAGAGTATTCCATCACACTCCTGACTTGTGCCTTGTAGATGGTGGACAGGGTTTGGAGAGTCAGGAGGTGAGTTACTTGTCACACGATTCCTGGCCTCTGACCTGCTTTTGTAGAAACAGTGTTAATATGGCTAGTCCAGTTCAGTTTCTGGTCAATGGTAAACCCCAGGATATTGAAAGTGGGGGACTCAGTGATGGTAATGCCATTGAACATCGAGGGGCGTTTGCAACACGCCCACCATTTGTTCACGTGCTGAGGAACCAGGTAATAGTTAAGAGGCTGGAATAAAGTGGCACTTTTAGCAAACGTTGTACATGTTAGTCTAAGCCATAGATTCTCAAAGAGGTTCCTGAATCAGGTAGAATTTCTAGTTAAGTGTTTTCTTTAAAAAGGAGGCTGGATTTTAAATTCCTGATGCACTGGGAATGAGGTACAGAGGATGGGGTGATCCAGTAGAGGGTGAAAAACCTGGAACTAAGTGAAACACATCAGTCTAACAACCATTGCATTACCATGTCATTTATGGTTTCCAGATCAATTAGCTTGAACAGGTGTGATGGAAACTTGGATGAGTGGATTTCAATTCGATTTTAAAGGGACACTCACATATGGAGGATTTTGAAAGAGCTTTGGAAGCACAAGAGAAGGAATTGACAAAATGGATTCCTGATGTTCAAAGGCTGCACCTCGTTTTAGTCACACCTACCTGGATGTGATGCTGGAAGCTGTGAAGGCTCTGCAAGGTGATACTCTTCCTTAAGGATTGGAAGAAAAGCTTGTTGGTGAAAAAAGGTGTAGCTTGAGTTTGCCATGAGGCCAGCAACAGCAGCATAGCGCCAAGCTCATGGATTCAATGCCAATGGTTTAATGATCTAAGCAATGCAGGAAAAATGCATATTGGCACATTCACCTCCATTCTGACTGTATCTCAACCCAAATCCTCACTCTGCTTTCTCAAGCCTGCTCCAGCACATCATTCTTCACACCAATTTACCTTGCAGGTAAACATATCCTTCTGTTATGCACTTCCTCACATCCCCATCTGTCCATCCAGCACTGATACTCATCCTCATCTATATGCAATGATATTCCTCTTCCTCAGTTACCCTCAACAAATGCTCTCCATCCATCCATTCAGCGTGACCTTATTCTCGGTCATGGATACCTTCTTTCCTTCTAGATGGAGAAGACAGCACAGAACATCAAGGAAAGGCAGAGGTGGTCCTTGAGGATCTCTCAATTGATAGTTGAAGAGGAGGAGACAGTTCTGGACATCATTGAAATCTTGGCATGTTTGGCTGTTTGAAATGTGCATGGGATAACACCAAGCTGACTCTCAGGACTGAGCTGATGGTTTATAAGGCTTGTGTCCCCAGCACGTTAACTATACTGGTTCAGAAGGAGGGCAGTTTGGGTCAGATGGATGGATGAAGGTTAGTTGAGAGATGTAGGAAGGATAAATGCTGAACTGAGAGGAGGAATTCAGGACAAACAAAGAGCCACCAGTGATGGAGCTGAAAATGGCCAAGGAAAGAGTTTGAAGTTGCTCTACTCCTGCATGTTTCTTTCTGTCGTTCCATCCTAAGTGTGCTTGCAACCTTGAACACAATCCTGAATTTTAACTCATTTTATATTTATCATTATTGAGATTTTAGAAATGTTTTTTTCCATTTGAATTTATATTTTCCATTAACAATGGTGTTTTCCCTTTAGCACCCCCCTCCCCCCATCACCCCTCATATGTCCACCAACATATGTAGTAACACAATTTGATGAAATGTGGCAGGGCTTTTCTCGCGATATTATTGCCAAGTGGACAGTTAGAATGAAATAAAAACACCAATGCTGCCAGACTTGCTGAGTATTTCCAGCATTTTCTGTTTTTCATCTCAGATTTCGGACAACATCCACACTATTCTTCTTTTGGACATTTACACTGAACTGGCAGTTGGAAAGATGTTGGCGGGGTTGTCACAAGCACCTGGAGCTTTTTTTCCCAGATGGTTCCCTCCCGAGAAGCCAGTGAGCCAGATGTCGATCAAAGTCCGGTGAACGGACCGGGTACACGCATGAAGACAAATACAGAGCTCAGCGAGTGTGGGGCGTAATGTAGGCGGTTTCCTTGGAGACAGATTGTTACACCGTTTAACACCGAATCTCTGGTGTGCAGTGACCCTGCACTGGGATCATGTGCTCAAATTGGAGTTTTGTTGTTGTCTGGTTGTGTTATTATCAATAAACCTACAAATAATGATCCCAGCCTCAGAAACTCTTTTGAAGTTTAACAATCCACATCTCATTACTGCGCACACAGGAGCATCGGCATCCAAGGCAAGTATTGAATCAGGCCTTTTAACAGGTTTCTGCCTCAGCATCGTCATTTTAGATTAGAACAGCAACTCTAATTGGCAAAACAAAAACAGAATTACCTGGAAAAACTCAGCAGGTCTGGCAGCATCGGCGGAGAAGAAAAGAGTCGACGTCTCGAGTCCTCATGACCCTTCGACAGAACTAGTTCTGTCGAAGGGTCATGAGGACTCGAGACGTCGACTCTTTTCTTCTCCGCCGATGCTGCCAGACCTGCTGAGTTTTTCCAGGTAATTCTGTTTTTGTTTTGGATTTCCAGCATCCGCAGTTTTTTTGTTTTTAACTCTAATTGGCAAGGTTACATAGGTGAGCAGGCTTCCTGTTCCGAAGCTGCATCGTTCTTAGGATTGCTAGTGCCAACAGTAGCATGTCACAATCATTCTTTTTTGTCAGAATAAGCATGCATCTATATGCACTGTGATTGGTAAAGTTTATTTGTCACTTTCATTGATTGGGATAGCGATCAGTGATCACATCTAGAAATACTGCATGTTTTATTTATTGGTAGAATTTCAATGAATATTCACCCATTTCTTATGAATTCTTCAACACTTGAAATAACCTTGCAACATAATATAATTTTATATTCTGTACATATAAAATTATGGAACAAGCATTTGATAGATTGACATCTGTTTTATAGGTGGTGCAGTGAAATTCAAGAACCAACTAAATCTAATGAAAGCACATTTTATGAAACAAAATCAAATATTGCATTCCACTGGAACATTAGGTTAGGTTGGAGAAGCTGAATTTGTTCTTGGAGCAAAGGAGATTGATAAAGAAGGAGATTGATAAAGGCTGTCCAAGATTATGACAGCTTTGGGTAAGGTAGATAAGGAAAAGCTATTCCCATTAGCGGATGGTACAAGTACTAGGGGACACAGATTTAAGATTTTGGGCAAGAGATACAGGGGGAATGTGAGGAAGAATCTTTTTACACAGTGACTGATAATGACGAAAACTCACTGCCCAAGAAGGTGGTGGAAGCAGAGGTGATCGATAATTTCAAAAGAAAATAAACTACAAGGCTAAGGGGAATAGAGTGGAGCAATGGGACTGATTGGATTGCTCCATTGAGAACCAGTATAGACCCAATGGGCTGAATGGCTTTCTTTGCCATAAATGGCTATTACAGACTGGATTTTATGTTCCTCAGCAGGGTAAGGGAGGTGGAATGGACAGTGAGTGATCTGCTTGCTCCCGTTACCTCAGCTCAGCAACAAGTGTCAGACGGCTGCTCAGCAGGAAGGAGGCTAATTAGCTGTGTGAAGGGGGGCTCCAAGCCCAGTCGGGAGTCTAGACCAGGATATCATGCAGCAGAGGGGTTACGCTATGAACAGGTCATGGCTACAAATTTAAAGATCCCTTACTCTCTCAATTTCTCTTTATTTCTTATGGTTCAGAAAAGTTCACAAATGGAATTAAAATTTCTACAGGTGCTGCCGCCTTCACCAGCAGAATCTGCTGCTACGTGCAGCCATGGTTCAGGTGGCAGACCTTTTCTTCCACCCTTGTGCTGCCTTGTCATACCTGTTGTAAAGCATTCCCAATCATTTTCCATCTGATGTGTAAAAAAATGCAGCAGGCAACAAAAAGTTGAATAAAATTGGCTCTTTAACAAGCTCAATAGCTCATTAATTGGTTCTTTAAAAATAGCAGGTGGGCTTCTGATTTATATGCTCACTTGTCCAGTTTTTAAAATTTTAGAAATAGCCATGAGGATATCGGAGGCCTTAGTACCCTCATGCCCTCTTGCCAGAGACAAGCAAACATCCGGCTACTTGAAGATTATGGGTTTCCCCATGGTGTAGAGTACCATTGCCTGGAACATAGGACATAGGACATAAGAGCATAGGACTTAGGAGCAGGATTAGGCCGTTTGGCCCTTTGACCCTGCTCTGCCTTTTGATAAGGTCATGGTTGTGGTTTCAACTCCACTTCAACTCCACACACATCGCTTTGCAGGCATCACATGCCACCTCTGCCCTATGCCAGAAATGAAAGGGAATCCACTCCTTTAACATCCTGCTGGTTTGTGATCATAGGCAATTAATTATTCAGATCAATGCTCAGTATCCTGGGAGCAGTCATGATGACTTCATTCTACAGCAGTCTGCTGTGCCAGCTACATTTGAGCCACCATGGCAAACCAAAGGGTGGATACTGGAAGTCAAGGCTCTCTGCTGACAACATGGCTAATGACTCCCATGCACAACCCATACACATCCGGACAACATGCACACAAGGGAAGTCAGGCTGCTGCACAAAATGTGATTGAGCAGACCACTGGGGCACTTAAACAACACTTGCACTGCTTAGATCTCTCTGGGCGGCCATGTAGTACTTGACAGAATAAGTGTCAAGATTTTTTGTAGTCTGCTGCATACTGCACAATCTCAACTTCATGAGGGGTTAATCTTTCCACCAACTGTTTATTGAACAGCTGAGGAACAGGAGGAGGAGGAAGAGGAAGGGAGGAGGCATCCAAGACAGCCCTTTTCATGCAAGGGAAGTCTTGCTACAACTGTACAGGACATTGGTGAGACTGCACCTGATTTGGTCTTCTTACTAAGGAGAGATATACTTGCATTGGAGGCAGGTCGGAGAAGGTTCACTAGGCTGATTCCTGGGATAAAGGGGTTGTCTTTTGAGGAAAAGTTGAGCAGATAGGGCCTATACTCATTGGAGTTTAGAAGAATGAGAGGTAATCTTATTGAAACATAAGATTCTGAGGAGTCTTGACAGGTTAGATGCTGACAGGATATTTCCCCTCATGGGAGATTCTAGAATTAGGGGGCTCAGTTTCAAAATGAGGGACCTCCCAATTAAGATGAAGATGAGGAGGAATTTCTTCTCTCAGAGGTTTATTAATTTTTGGAATTCACTATCTCAGAGAGCAGTGGAGGCTTGTTATTGAATATTTTTAAGATTAAGTTAGATAGAGTTTTGGTCTACAAGGAAGGCATGGGTTTTGGAGGGGTCAGGCAGGAAGGTGGAGTTAAAGCCACAATCAGAGCAGCCATGATCTTATTGAATGGCAGAGCAGGCTCGAGGGACCACATTTTCTACTCCTGTTCCTATTTCTTATGTTTTTATGTTCTGGCTGGGTTATTCATAACCTCATCTGACTGTGTTACCAGTAGCCATAACCCCAATTCCTCACACATAAGCTTCCCTCTGTCACTAACCATAACAGTGTTTACTTGGACACGATGCAAGAGTAAAGGCTACCACCCAATAAACATTCCAAATTAAAGTTATAAATGAAATGATACCACTTTCTGTACAAAATTCAACTATCCAGCCTTGTGAAGTTCTTTGGAGACAGTCCTCTGTGTGCCTTTGCCTGTTCTCTTGTTTCTACTCAATGCTACCCCATTGGCTGCTACATGACTGGTGGAAGGCTGCTGATTTTCAGTGGGGCAACTTGCAGAGGATCACCGTGAGCAGCTGTAGAGCTAGAAGATTCGGCTGTGGACTGTATCAACTTGGCCTGGGTCGTAGCAGTCTGGGCTGGGTGGCAGACAGGGAACAGCAAGGGCACTGGTGGAGTGTCAGTGGTGGAAGGATCAATGCTGCAATCCTGAGAGAGGACAGTAGATTCAAGCTCCACAGAACCACTGCCATCCCTAAGGTGGTGCCTCAGCAATCCAAATCATCTGCTGCAGCACAGATTGCTGGACTGTTCTGAGATTGCAAATCCCTATGCACACTATAATCTACAAGCATTATGGCAGCAGTTTGAGGTTGCATGACAGTTAATCTGAGCTTCCACTGCAGCACTCAAGCATTTGGTGGCTGCTGCTTGAGGTTGTAAATGGGAGCTGCAACATCAGCCACCAGATGCTGCATCGTGGTTGGGTCCAAAAGTGTGTGGCCACCAACACCAGGCTGTGAAAAACGGGCTCCAAGACCTACACAACACCCTGTGCCAAGTTGCTTCTGGACTGCTCCATGCTTCTCGACTTTCTGGCAGGCTTCCCAATTTATCAAGCATTTTGCTGTATATACTCATCCGCGTTTTTCTATAGGCTGCGCCACTGAAGTCCTGGTCTGAGTCTTCTACAACAGAACTTGAATGTGACCTTGTCCTCTGGTAAGCTGGTGCCTATGCCCTGGCTGCAGCCCATTCATTGCTGGTGTCTCATCGGGTGCATATCCTGTCTCTAACCTAGCCTATAGGATACACATGGGCCAGGATATTGAGGTCGGCGAGCAGGGGACAGAGCCCATTCATCGACGTGTAAAAAGACATGGGATGACATCGGGCGGAACTCCTGATGTCACCCCGCTTCATTTCAATTTTCAGGTCGTTGGGATCACAGCCGAATCAGCCGTGCACCCGCCGACCTGTCAACGGCCAACTGAGGCCATTTAAAAACTAATTCAACTAGTTAATGGACCTGCCCATCCAACCTTAAGGTTGGCAGGCAGGCCAGAAGTCCTGGTGGGCATTAGAAAAAGCATGAACCTCATCCACGGGCAGGATGAGGTTTCATGTAGGTTTTTAAAAATTTAATAGAAGTTTGAATAAAAGTGATGGACATGTCCCAACTCATGTGACAGTGTCACATGAGGGGACATGTCAGGGAAGTTTTATTTTTGTGCATTGGCCATTTTTGAATTTGGCGCTGATCTCCCTGAGGGACCACTTAGCCTCAGGGAGACAAGTGCACTCTTTTGCGCGTACACACTAAGGAACGCACTCCCGGCTTAGAGATCCCCCCCCCCCCCCCCGCCTGCACAAGGGAGTGCATAGCGCTTTATGGTGGATGTCATGCTGGACGGGCCTTAATTGGCCTGCCCATGTAAAATGGTGGCGCCCCCCCCCCCCCCAGGTTGGCGGTGCCGATCGGAGGCACGCCCACACGTGCCCGCTCCTGAACATCCCCCCAATGGGGGGGAAATTCTTCCCATGGTGTCAGTGTCAGAGCTGATGGCTGGGAGTGTGAAATCAAGTGACGGTGCTGTATCTTCATCATCATTCTTTTCTTGGTATTCCTCCATTGCTTGGTCACATTGCATCTTTTGGGTCTCTGAAACAAAAAAGGTGTAAGCATAAGGTTGTAGCACAGAGAAGGGGATGGAGTGAAAGTGAGAAGTTCAGGCTTGTAAACCAGAAAAAGATGTGGGATGATAAGGAAGTGGGATATCAAAAAGAGAATTAGATATGAGGATACTGTTACCTTTGATGTTTTCATTGCCTCAAAAGTGGACATCTCAATAATAGTCTGTAGGGGTGGGGTGGTGGTGGTGGGCGGTGCACTAGCTTTAAGCAGCGCAGACCAGCTTTAAGTGGTGTTGGCTCCATCATGGTATTGGCCCCATGCTGATGCATGCAGCCAATGAACAGCTTTGTTGCTGGACACAGAGATTTTAGTTTAAGGTTTTCAGCATAACAAGGGTTTAACCTAGGACGGGAAAATAGTGCCGCCTACGGTATGATGTAGAGAGGAAATAGAGTGTTATGGAGAGACTCGAGTAGCAGACAACATGGAGTTAGCTGCTAATGTGGGCAATACTTGTACATATGCATATAGTTATGAGTTATCAATAAACACTACTGTTCAACCTTACAAGCCTCTGTACCTCCTTGTGAGACCTACTTGGTAAACCCTTACACAAATTGTAATCAAAAGACATAGGTTAATTAGGCATCGCAATTCCCCCACCCATTTTCAGGGGCCTTCTGGTTAAGTCTCTGGAGATTTATACTCTGGTAGTTCTTCTGACTTCCGAGTTCAGAATTAGGTATGTTTGTGAGCAAAGTAGAGCAAGATTATCTGGGCCTGAGTATGCTATGCTTGACTTTAGTGATAAAGGTGAGAAATGATACTGGCAGAATCACGTAGATTAGATCAAATACTCATCAAAATATAAAAAATGAATTTTAAAATTGACTTTTCTACTTATTAATAACTTATTCACTGTTTTGTTTACACAGACCCACATAAAAATAAGCCCTACAAAATGTGCTCTTACAGCAACTAAGGGATCAGATGAGCACAATAAGCAGTCAATAGAATGCATTTTAAATGCAATATTACCTCCAAGGTAAGAGTATTTGAGTTACTTCATTATTTTTCAATCTCATCTTCATGGTATTCTTGGGTACAGTCAAATTCTAAAAAAAGATAAAGTTGTTCTCCCATAACATTGCAGATGGAAAATATAAAAATGAAAAGATAGCCCTACAAATACACAGTGGTTGCTGGACTGGTACTGCCTAAGGCAAGATTTTGTATGAATTATTCATTATTTCATACAAATTATTTCACAAGCAGGTAAACGTACGGGGCAAGTTATATCAGAATGGTAAAACTTATCTCTGTATAATAAATTAAAAATAATGAACATGCTATACTTTTTGATTGTTTGTCTTAACACAAACAGAATAAGTCGTAGGTATTTTGTTCTACAGCTCAAGTGTGCAATTCTTCTCCCTACAGTTTCCTGTCTATTACTAAACCTACCTACTGTCCAATTGCCTGCCCAGAATCCTTTTCTAAAAAACAGACTCCAGTTTCAGCTTTAGTCAAAATAATTCTCATCCTTGTTGACTTGACAATTAATTTTTAAAAAATTCATTCACAGGATCTGGGCTTCGCTGGCTGGACCAGCATTTATTGCCCAGCCCTAGTTGCCCTTGAGAAGGTGATGGTGAGCTGCCTTCTTGAACCGCTGCAGCCCATGTGGTGTAGGTATACCCACAGTGCTGTTAGGGAGGGAGTTCCAGGACTTTGGCCTAGTGACAGTGAAGGAATGGCGATATATTTCCAAGTCAGGATGGTGTGTAACTTGGAGGGAAACTTCCAGATGATTTTGTTCCCATCTGTCTGCGGCCCTTGTCCTTCTAGTTGGTAGTGGTCATGGGCTTGGAAGGTGCTGTCCAAGGAACCTTGGTGAATTCCTGCAGTGTATCTTGTAGATGGTACACACTGCTGCTACTGTGTGTCAGTGGTGGAGGGAGTGAATGTTTATGGATGTGGTGCCAATCAAGTGGACTGCCTTGTCCCGGACAGTGTCAAGCTTCTTGAATGTTCTGAGGGCTGCACTCATCCAGGCAAGTGGGGAGTATTTCATCGCACTACTGACTTGTGCCTTGTAGATGGTGGACAAGCTTTGGGGAGTCAGGAGGTGAGTTACTCATCTCAGGATTCCTTATCTCTGACCTGCTCTTGTAGCCACAGTATTTATATGGCTAGTCCAGTTCAGTTTCTGGTCAATGGTAACCACCCAGGATGTTGATAGTGGGGGATTCAGTGATGGTAATGACATTGAATGTCAAGGGGTGTTTGTTTAAAAGAATGAGAGATGACCTCATTTGAAATTTTTAGAGGGCTTGACAGGGTAAATGCTGGGAGGATGTTTCCCTTGGCTGGAGAGGCTAGAACTAGACATCATTCTCTCAGTATACAGGGTAGGCCATTTAGGATTGAGATGAGGAGAAATGTCTTCACTCAGAAGGTTCTGAATCTCTGGAATTCTCTACCCAAGGGGGCTGTGAATGCCTAGTCGTTGAACATATTCAAAATAGAGGTTGATAGATTTTGGACATTAAAGGAATCAAGGCATGTGGCGGTAGGGCAGGGAAGCAGAATAGAAGTCCAGTCATGATCTTATTGATTGCAAAAGCAGGCTTGAGTGACCATGTGACATACTCTTTCTTCTATTGTACATATGTTCTTATGTCATTCAAGTGTCAAATTATCACACATAACCTGTGGCACGTGTCCTGTTTGAAACCTCTTCGACTTCCAATACAAAAGGGATGGTCTCTTACCAAACATCAGCAAGGCCAAAAATCTCCATCAGCACTCTCCCGGACAAGCACCTACATCTCTAGCCAATGTTATTGATGGGGAGACTTTAGAAGTCATTGAACATTTCTCATATCTTGACAGCTAGCTTTCTGAAAAGGTCACTATCAAAGTGAAGATCTAGCACAGAATCGGCCTTCCAAAAGCTGTAGCCTTCCAAAAATTATGCAACCAGGTCTTTGACAGCAGAGATCTCCATAAGAGGACAAAGTCCATAACGCTGCTGTTGTCACCACCATTTGATAATGCAGTGAGACTAAGGTCACCTCCCAAAGGCATCTTTGGGTGCTGGAGAATTTCCATCAGCAGTGTCTCTGTCAAGTGGAAAGGAAGGTGAACAAACTCCAACATCTTCAATGAAGCCAATTCCTCCAGCAACACAACTATGATCATGCAAAATCAGCCCTGGACACAGCATCTGCCTGCCAAATGATCAGCTTCCGAAGCAGATCCTCTTTTTACAACTTAAAAATGACACCCAATCTCAAGGAGCACAAAGAAACTTTTCCAAGGATATGCTGAAGGCCTCATTGAAAAGGCGAAAAATTGGCTTTGGCATGTGTGAGGAACTTGCGACTAACCATGCCATGTGGCAGCACTTCATCCAACAATCGCAATACAGCCAGAAACAGACCACATTAACTCTGTTGCAGAGAAGTGACTAAAGCAGAAGAAAAAAGAGCAGACCCCCTAACTTGAGAACCTACCTGAGGTTGGGAGGTTGGGGGGAATGAAGATGTCAGGAGACGGGGTGAGGTTGGGAAGGGAGGGACGAAGGTGTCGGGGGATGAGGTTGGAAGGGTGGAGGAGAGAGTACGGAGGGAGGAGGGTGTAAAGGCAGAAAATGCTGCAAATGGGGAGGTAGGTGTAGGGGGGAGGAAGGTGTGAGGGGGTTCGTCGAGGGGAAGGTGTCCAGGGGGAGGAAGGAGTTCAAAAGGGAGAATGTGTCCTGGCGGGGGGAGTTCGGAGCAGGAAGGTGTCCAGGGGGAGATGGAGTAAGGGCGGAGGAGGGTGTGATGTAGGGGGATTTCTGGGTGAACTTGCAAGAAAGGGGTCTGCGGAGTCAATGACTGCCTCCCTGGAAGTGAACTGAGGGTGGATGTGGTAGGAGGGAATGGTGATGTGAGAGGGGGAAGAGGGAGCCAGTAGGGTAGGAGGGTGAGGGTGCGTTGGTAACGGTAAAAGAGATGGTGAGGGTGATTGATGGGGACTTGGAGGCCGACAGGGACCTCGGGTTGGGAAGGAGGAGGTCGGGGAGGTCAATATGGATGGGGGTGGAATTCTCAGGAAGGTAGAGAATGTGCACATCCATATGGACATCCTGGAATGACAAGACTTTGGGTTGGTAGGTGACGGTGGGAATGTGGAAGGTAATGCTGAGAGGTCCACAGTGGTGGGGGAAAGGACATGACTGTCTGGGGGAGGGGAAAGGACGGGGGAACTGACGAAATACTTGACCATGACCATGGTTTTCAAAATCAAAAGTGAGTGGAGCCTCATGTTGGATGGTCACAGGTGCTGCATGGGAGTGAGATCAGTGCGAGGTTGGAGATACAGGTCAGCTCAGATGGACAACTGAAAGAGAACCCTGGCAGGCAGCATTTAAAATGCTTGGGACAGTAAGATGAGTGTGATGGAGCAAGACTCCACGTGCATGGGAGAATGCATGCATGAGGCTCTAAGAGGTCCTGCCACACACACACTTCTCCTTCCAGAATTACTTGTGGTCCGGCTGCAGGCAGCTGAACTACTAGTTGGGGGGAGGGGGTGTGTGGTGGATAGGGGTGCAGTGGGAAGTTTTGCAGAGTCTGTCAATGAACATGAAAGACACCATTACACATTAAGTGAATATATTTTCAGATTATAAAATAACAAAATGTGTTGACCTGTGCAAACGTTTGTGATCAGAGTTTCTTAACTTTTCTAGGTTTTGCCCTGACATCCAAAGCAGGGGTGGAGACAGCCTGTGCAATGGTTGGCCATTATCTATGATGACTTCAGCCTCCATCCACTGGAGAGCCAAGGCCTTGAGGGCCCAACTTGCTCTGGCTGCCTGTGGGCCAGAGGACAAAGTGGAGAGGGTCACAAGCAAAGGGGCCTCAGAGGGAATGGGTAGCCTCTGAGATTCCTGAGTGGATGACCCAGGAGTATCCAGATGCTGTTCCTCCTCCCTTCAGGTGCCCACGGGCACCAGCCTGACTCCTTGAGGGGAAGGAGCACCTGGATGCCAAAGTTTTTATAACAATTGACAATGGTTTTATAGCCATCATTAGACTTTTAATTCCAAATTTTTATTGGAATTCCACTGTCTGCCATGAACCCTGGTCCCCAGAGCATTATCCTGCTGGTTAATCCTGGATTACTAGTCCAGTGACAATACCACTACACCAGCACCTCCACAAAGCAGGCTGGGGCCCTCCAGGTCTCGGCCCTCCACAGGACGCATGCCGAAGTCATCACAGACAGCGTGCTGCAGTCAGCAGGCTGCCTCCACCTCCACTGTGGATGTCCGGGGAGCACCAAGACGTAGGGGCAGGGATAGGAAAGTTAAAAGATGTAGTTGCACAGCCTGGGCACAGGTGTTAATCACTTGTACATAATATTCACCACTGTAAATAAACTCCCAAGAATGTCTCCCTGCCTATGGCTCCTTGCTATGATGAGTAATGTTTGTGTCAATCAGATGTGAAACCTTAGTTCCTGCACAAGATAAAGGCAGATGTCTCATTTCAAGGCCTCTTCCCTGTGCAGTGTTTAACTGTCAGACCAAAGTGATGGTCTGGCTTCACACTCACTGGGCACATTACTGATGCCTGTACCTTAGTGGTACTTGTTCTTGCTCCAGAATGTCGTGGGCAGGTGTTATAGGGTCCCATCATTCTCTCTGTGTGCTCTCAACCTTTGAGGAGGGGCTGGCCCACCATCTCTTCAGCATTTGTGTCCGGTGATGGTGTGCTCCTGAAAGGGACAGGTGCTGAAGGCTGCCAAAGATCAGGCACTCTTAAAGTTTCACGGCTGCATCTCCAAGATATGACCCTGATCACAGAGCGCAAGCGAGCTGTTCTCAGCCATACAGGAGTTAGACATTCTCAGAGGCTGTGTGAAGATCTATGGAGTCCCCTCATTGCGTGTCGCCATCATCCTCCTGGAACCTAGTGACTGTTAGGGCCTCTGCTGCATCTCCATGACATGAGCCATAGCATTGAGGGTATGTGTGCTGCCATCAACCACACAGGAGTCAAACGCTTACAGATGCAAGGTGAGGATGTCAGGTCTGTCCTCGCTGCATCTCGCCATCATCCTCCATGAATCCTGCAGCTATGAGGGCTATGAGTGTGCCTGCCCCATCTAGCCAGAGCGATGGCCTCATCGCAGGCATCCTCACCTTCAAGGAGCTCCTCACCCTCACCCCCTACGATGTCTTCCTCATCGGAGGAGACGTGCAGCTCTTCCATACCCTCCTCAGTCAGGTCCTCCCTGTTCCAGCACCAGGCTGTGCAGTGTGTAGCAAGCTATGATGATGAGCGACACCCTCTGGGGACTGTATTTCAATGCTCCACTGGACTGGTTGAGGCACCGGAACCTCATTCTCAAAATGCCTATTGTTTGCTCCACCAAAGTCCGGGTCGTACATGATCCTCCTTAAACTGTCGCCCTGCTGGAGTCTGAGGCTGCCCCTGGGGTGTCATCAGCCATGTCCTCTATGGCTACCCCTTGTCCCTGAGGAGCCAACCCTGCAGCCTCTCTGCACCCTGGAAGATGTCAGGGATCTGAGATCTGCTAAGGATGTAGTAGTTGTGGACACTCCCTGGGAATCATGCACAGATCTTTAGGATGCGTTTGTGGTAGTTGCTCACCAGCTGGACATTCAGCGAGTGGAAGTCCTTGAAGTTGACGTAGTTGACTGCTTGTTGCCATGGAGATCTGAGCACCATGTGAGTGAAGTTGATGATACCCTGCACTTGTGAAAACATAAGATCTGTGCAAATCCCAGCAGTCTTGCTTCCTGACTTTCTTGATCCTGAGTGAAATACACGAGCTTCTGTGACTTCGCGAAGATGGTGTCTGTGACCTCCTGAATATACTTGTGTGTGGAGGCTTGTGAGATCCTGCACAGGTCACCTGTGGAGCCCTGAAAGAGCCACTGGCGTAAAAAATGAGTGCCCCAGTCACTTCCACAGCCACTGCAGCAGATACCCTCCATTTCCCGATGGCACCAAATCATGCAGCATGTGGCATTTGTGACCGACCAGTTCCCTAGACATGTGCAGTCTTCAGTGACATTGGTTTTCAGTCATCTGCAAGAATGACAGGTGCCATCTATACACCCTGGGTCAAGCGAGGCACCTATGAGTGATGGCTCACTGCGGATCTACAGCTGCATGTGCAGAAGACTCTGCTGCTCCTTCATCTTGAGGGAAGTGCTCATCCCTTTGCCGTGCCAGGAGCCTCCGCAGAAATTTTCTTCTTCCCTGCTCTCTGTAAGCCATGAGGAAAACCGTTGAATCACCTGGCTCCATGATCCTGATGTTCTCCTCCTGCTGGATTAAAGAGAGAGATGTGTGGAGTAGCATACGTGTCCGAAGACCCTCTCTTGATTAAGTCTGAAGGCCTTTTCATGCATGCCGGACAGTGCTGGCTACCACTTAGATGGCCAGTGTGTAGTACGCTTCATGGCTGTCCGAAACCCCATCCACCTCCACCCCACATGACTGATTGGTGGCAGCTTCAGCCATTGGGCTGCATGCTGTGCTCTCAGCTCAGGCATTCTCCTAACCCACACTGCACAGCTGTGCTGTTAGCTTGAACCATGAGGGATACTGGTCCAAACCTTAATAAAGACATTGCAAGGGGCTCTGAGCACCTCCATCAGTGATTGTGCCTTGGCCACCTTTCGCAAAGGGATTGTACTACTTACCCTGTTGGCCAATTCTTGTTCTGCCCCCTAAAATGCATTTTAATTTGCAGTCTGCACCTGAGAGGGGAAACGTTCTGGACCATTTGGTGGCACATTCATGCTTTTGCATTGCTTGAGCGGGCAGAAAAGCTTCAGAGGCCTAACTCCAAGCATGTTAATGGAGCTGCTACTGAACGGTCTCAGCTGCGGAAGAATGCTCATCTTTAACAAGTTTTTCCAAATGCGTTGCTGCTTCCCTCACCCCCGCTTCCCTCACCTGTCCCACCAGCATGTGCTTCTGTACTTATTTCAGTCTGTGCTGCCTTGCCGCAAACCCACACCCCACCACCCACCCCCCCCCCACTCCCAGCCTCACCTGCATTGGAGCCCTTGCCCCAATTTTTGCCCTTCCTGCTTTATTGTCTGATCATGCCCACCATGGGCATGGAAAATTCCACCATGTAACTCATACCTTTCTGTAAATAGGAATCTTTTGAGAGAGTGAAATAAGTATTTTTTAATTGGATGTTTTCTAATGAATGTGAAATTTGAGCCAATCAGTCCTGCTTCATTCCTTATGGATATATTAGACAGATGGTAGACACAAAATTCCCATCGTCCATCATAGCATTACCAGAGTATCCTTGGAAATCCTAAAGAATCTGTGTAAGTGGTATCCATTTCTCCAGAGTTTCAGTGGATCTTCTGACAAAGTTATAGTGGACAATCAATAATACCCTGCAGAAATTCAACCCCAAAGCTTTGAATTACCATTGGCCATAGATAGCATCTGGCAAAAAGAGTGGATAATGGAGGAAAAATACCAATACATAACTATGTAGTTTAAGAGCAGAACATTTTTTTCTATTTAATTTAATATGTCCCCTCTTCCCCTGCCTGTAAAGACTTCAGCATGTTTTCTATATTAAAGACATTATATACTGCTAATGTAGAGTTGCTTTCTTTTTCATTCATGCTGCTAGCGATAAACTCTGTTCTGTGTTGCAAAAGATATTTTACAGCATGGAAACAGTTGCCTTATTGCATCACCTTCCAGAGGTGACTGATGTTTATAGTATCCCATTGTGAAAGATATTGGAGCAATAGTAATATTGGTTCATAGGCTAGAAAGATTTCAATCTTACAGACCTTGACCAAATCTTTACAGGATATACGGGGATAATTTCAGTCAGCCAATATAATCCCTTGCAAGGAAAATATTACAGTGTCTGTGAGATAGGAACATTATAATTTAATATTTTTGCCTTTTTCCAGACAATGGTCAGAGGATGGGAATCTGTGGATTCAATATATATCTGCCATTCCAGCCACTCGAACGGATGTGATAAATTTGCAGGATCAATTAGATCGGAAACTGCAACAAAGGCAAGCTCGGATGACTGGCATTTGCCCTGTTCGTCGGGAATTGTATGCACAATGTCTTGGTAAGAGATGTCTCTATTCAAAAATACTGAAATTTACCCTTAATTTCTTTCATGATCTAAGAATTTATGATTTGCTTGCTTAATTTTTGGTACAGGCAACATTCCAAGATCAAGATCAACTTTTCCTATTTAGCATAAAATCATTTAACATTGAATATTTAATCTCTCCTCTGTATACCTTGTTGTTCTTTGTATTTTTCCAGTATACATGCATGAATAAGAAAACACCAAGAAACAATGATGACTGAATCATACATGAGGAAGCCTGAAGGTTCTTTTGGTGGTAACTTTGCATGAGTCATGCTGTCTTACGACAGACATGTCACTGATATTTTACATATTTATGCAAGGTGAATATATTGAAAAAATAAGTTAATGATCAAAGTGTGCATGTTAATAACAAAAGTCCTTGACCTCCTGTTAGCTATGATGATTTGGGATGGCTTAATGGTATAGTTACAGAAAATATTAGAAAGCCAACATTTCCTGAATATGAAGCCAGTTTAATCAGGAGGAGTTTCTAAAGAGATCGACCTTTATATTTTGATCATGATAAATTTGCCTGAATGCCAGGACTTTTGGAAAAGCAAGGTATACAACTGAACAATTTTTTTTCTCAGAATGCTTTAGTACTGTAAAGACATCTGCCGAAGTAATCATGCTAAACTTCCAGATGGTAGAGCTACTGGGAGAGGCCTTCCCTTTGGTTTGCTGGCACCTGCTGAGGCCAGAGTCTTTCCCTGAACTGCTTAACAGTTCGAAGCTATGATACTTGTGTATTTATCCAAGGACATGTTTAACTATAAACAGTTCATTCTAATGTTTTGTTAAAAGATTACCATATGTTCATGTCCTTATGTTCAACACTTTGGAAGGAGAAATTTGACAAGGAAGTATTCAATGAACAGCATGACATTAGGAAGTTCTGAGGAACAAAGGGACCTTGGCATGTGTGTCCATAGACCTCTGAAGGCAGAGGGGCATGTTAGTGGGATGGTGAAAAAGGCATATGGGACACTTGCCTTTATCAATCGAGGCATAGATTACAAAAATATGGAGGTCATGTTGGGGGTTGTATAGAACTTGATGAGGCCACAGCTGGAGTACTGTGTGCAGCTCTGGTCGCCACATTATAGGAAAGATGTGATTGCACTAGAGGAGGTGCAGAGCAGATGTTGCCAGGGATGAAACATTTAAGTTATGAAGAGAGGTTGGATAGGCTTGGGTTGTTTTTTTGGAGCAGAGAAGATTGAGGGGTGACCTGATCGATGTGTACAAGATTATGAGGGGCATGGACAGGGTGGATAGGGAGCAGCTGTTTCCCTCAGTTGAAGGGTCAGTCATGAGGGGACATAAGTTCAAGGTGAGGGGCAGGAGGTTTAGGGGGAATGTGAGGAAAAACTTTTTTACCCAGAGGGTGGTGATGGTCTGGAATGTGCTGCCTGGGAGGGTGGTGGAGGCAGGTTGCCTCACATCCTTTAAAAAGTACCTGGATGAGCACTTGGCACATCATTACATTCAAGGCTATGGGCCAAGTGTTGGTAAATGGGATTAGGTAGGTAGGTCAGGTGTTTCTCATGTGTCGGTGCAAACTCGATGGGCTGAAGGGCCTCTTCTGCACTGTGTGATTCTGTGATAAGATGCTGTGTTGCCACCAGAAATTTCATTCAGCCAACGGTAGTACTTAAGCAATGTCTGCGCCATTTGGACTGTTTGGGAGGAGCTTTGCAATGCAGTAAGTGGGTATCCAAATTAGTGGTTGCCTGTTGCATGACTTTGAGGTCCAGTCCTTCCCACCACCTGGGCAGGAAGAAGTGTAGCAGCAGCAAGAGGAGGGAAAGGGGGAACAGAATAAAGAGCAGAAAGAGCAGGACTAACCACAGCGACCTATAGTTGCCAGAATTCTTAGAGAGCAATTCAATGAAGAACACTTCACTTGGACCAATCCCCCATTCCCAATCCACCAAGAGTCCTGTAATCCTCATCATCATCTTTACCACCACCATCTGCTTGTCTTCCATGATTCCAGCCATATCAACACCAAACCCAGAACAAAAATCAAATTTATCCAACAGCTCAATTCTATTTGTATAATTTTTAACAGACAAAATAATGAATCACCCTTGTGCAATGTTCCCCCTATTACCTGTCTTTGGTGCTCAGTTACATATCCTACTGCTCCTATGAGGGGTTTGCCCCAGTGGCTACAGCTTGAAAGTTGCAAGGTTTATCGGTTTCCATTAAGGAGAGTTCAGATAGCAGTTGTGGGTGACCTGTTGGCCTTCAGGGCTTAGGCCAGGGCAGTCAGGCTCAGCTGGCTGTGTGGCAAGGCCACTCTCTTGGGATTGCACTCAGCATATTTCCAGCTCTGCATGAGAACATAATGCAGGAGTGGCAGCCATCTCAGCTTTCCTAATGGCAGAGTCAGACCTGTTAGCAGAAATTCAATTACGGAAATCGTCTTGCTGACAGAGCTGACTGTTCAATCCATGTTCGACAGAATGAACTTCATGTTCTCTAAAAAACTGACACAAATTGGAGCTGGATTTCTTCAAGGTCTGAGCCATTGTACCCAAGCTTGCTGGGATTGGCTGGCCAGTGCACCTAATAATCCCCATTGTGTGCCTACCAGCCTTGTTCAGCAGCCTCAGCACTTGAAGTCTGCATCTGAGTCCATTGCAGCATATCTGGTATGCAACCTCCCCTTTTGGCAAGCTGGCATTTGTCTGATCATCCAGCTGTAGGCCTTCCACACTTGTGCCCAGTGCTGTGAAAGCTTGTCTTCCAGTCTAAACTATAAAGTGCACTTGGTGCCAATATCTGAGATGCTGCTTGGTAAGGCCAGGCCAGTTGACGGTACATCACCAGGAAGACTTGCTCTTTTTAAGCATATTTTCAGCACCTGAAATGAAAGAGAGAGATATGGGTAGATTTTAATATGAAGGGACATTAGACAAAGAAGTGGCTGCTGAAAGTAGCTGTAGTTTATTATGCAGAGTATGTAGACTGATATAGAAATAGGGAGATGAAAAAGGTGAGAAGCTGTGAAGAAACTCTGCATGGCATCTCCAGCATTATCATAAATGTGCAGGCCATCACTCTCCCCCTGCCTATGATGTCTTGCACGTTTGCATCCACCGGAAAGAGGGTGTTGAGGCAGGCTAGATTCTTCTCCGGGGCGTGTTGTGTGTGACCTTCTCCTGTAAGAAGGAAATGGGTATGTTAGTCATTTAAAGGAAGTGCGTGGCATGGTAGAATAGTTGGTATGCTGTGTGTAAGATGAGAGATGCGGGGAAGTGATGGTTGTAATAGTGGTGTGTGTGATATGTGGAGAAGGAGGTGTACAGATGAGTGGTGCAGTGATATAGGAAAGTGAAGGAAAGCAGGGGAGGGGAGTGTTGTAAATAGCGAGGCTGATTATCAGTGAGGTGTGAGCATAGCATAAGAAAGCAATATTCTCATTCTGACAATTCTGGGACGTCAATGAACTTTTTCCAGTATTGCAACCATGTGCTGGGATCTAAGCTTCTGGCATCCACCTCCTTTGCGACCGCTTCCCACTGGCTGGTGAAGGTGTTTCCTGAGGGTTTTCTGCTTCCTAGGGAACCAGATCACTCTCCTTTGGTCTACTGCCTGCACCAGGGTTCCTACAACAAAGTCCAAGAGCCTGCATGCCCTGTCTGGACCTCTTGCAGTGATTTTTTTTTTCTCAGAAATATTCTCTGATGGCTATAGCCAGAGTGCACCTCCCCTTTAAGAAGTGCTAATTATTTTAAGTAGTATCAGAGTCGCCCAATTGCCAGTTCTCCCACACAGATGTACAGCCAGGAAATAGTGCGGTAGCACTAGCTGCACATATGACTCAAGCTAATGCTCTGGCAACAACAAATTTACCTGATCTCAGCAGAGACACTTTGTAGGCATTTGAAGCACAGGAAATTCTGTGCAGCAAAACATGACATCAGAAAATGTTATTTGACCTTATAATGGGTTTACTTATGTACTTTCCTCAAGAAACATTCTATCTAATTTTCACGTACATCCAAGTATAGCGGAGCAGAACTTTACAATATCAAATTCACATCATCTTCAAGCCTAGAGTTGATTTTTACAGACTAGAGCTGGAATTTTATTTCATTGTTGGGGGGGGCGGGGGGGTGGAGGGTGTGTGGCCCAGCAACAGACTAGAAAACTAGGAGCGACTCAACCTTGGCCATTTTCCAGACCCATCAGCATCCCATTTTATGGGAGCCAAACAATGAATTAGTTGCTATGGGGCTGCCGTCTCTTTAAAAGACAGCCGACCACCCCCAAAAGCTGTCAGCCAATCACTGTGAGCAGTGACCACTGTTGCACTGCAGCTAGAATAGGATGCCATAGAAAGACGCTGCCCTCCCAACCAGGGAAGTGGGGTCTGGGGCACCGGAGTCTAGTCAGGCAGGCCCCAGCAAAGTGGTGGGGGCTATTCATGAGGGGAAATGACACCTTTGCTGTGGGAGTGAACGTTATCACTTGTCCTTCCTGCTGTTGTAGTATATCGGGAAGTGGGTATGTCTATAGCCTGTATACATCAACAGTGCTATGTGACACTGTAGTTGGAACGTGTTAATTGACAACCAAGATGTACTGGTAAGAGTTCTCCAGCAACATGTATATACTATTGTAATCTTTGAATAAAGACTCACATTCCTACTATAAAGAAAAATTCTAAGGGGAGAACTGATCATCTGTGGTTAACTAAAGAACTTAAGGAAAGCATCAAAATTAAGGAAAAAGCATTTGGCTGCGCAAAGATGAGTAGCAGGTCATATGATTGGTCAGAATATAAAAAATGACAGATAATGACTGAAAGGTTAATCAGGAGAAAGAAATTAGAATATGAGAGGAAGCTAGCTAGAATATAAAAACAGATACTTTTATCTGTTTCTACAGATATTTAAACAGGGAAAGAGTAGGTAAAGTGAGTGTTGTTCCTCTAGAGAGTGAGAATGGGGAGTTAATAGTTGATAATAAGGAAATGTAGGATGAAATGAACAAATGTTTTGCTTCTGTCTTCACTATAGAGGATACAAAAACATTCTAGTAATAGTTGTAAATCAGGAGGTGGAAGGGAGAGAGCAATTTGATGAAATTACAATCACTAGGTAAGCGATGCTGAGCAACCTGATGGAGCTGCGAGCTGACAAGTCTCTGGGTCCTGAGGGACTTCATCATAGTGTCTTAAAATAGGTGGCTAATGAAATGATAAATGCATTAGTGTTAATTTTCCAAAATTCGCTAGATTCTGGGAAGGTTCCATCAGACTAGAAAGTAACCAATGTAACCCCTATATTCAAGAAGAGAGGGAGGCAGAAAACAGGAAACTAGGCCAGTTAGCTTGATGTCTGTCATGGGGAAGGTGTTAGAATTCATCATTAAAGAGGTTATATCTGGGCAGTTAGAAAAACTCAAGGTGATCGGGAAGAGTCAACATGGTTTTGTGAAGGGGAAATCATGTTTAACCAATTCATTGGAGTTATTTGGAGAAGTGACATGCACTGTGGATAAAGGGAAACCTGTAGACATACTGTACATGGATTTCCAGAAGGAATTTGATAAGGTGCCACATCAAAGGTTAGTGCGGAAAATAAAAGCTCATGGTGTAGGGGTTAACATATTAGCCTGGATAGAAGATTGGCTGTCTGGCAGAAAACAGATAGTATGCATACGTGAGTCTTTTTCTGATTGTCAGGATGTAACAAGTGGAGTCCTGCAGGGGTGTGTGCTGGGCCCTCAACTTTTTACAATTTATATCAATGACTCAGATGAGGGGAGCAAGGCATGGTAGCTAAATTTGGAGATAACTCAAAGATAATAAGGAAAGTATGTTGTGAAAAGGACAATAAGAGGTTGCAGACAAATATAGATAGGTTAATTGAATGGGCAAAAATCTGGCAGAATATAATGTAGGAAAATGTGAAGTTGTTCAATTGAGCAGGAAGAATAAAAAAGCAGTGTATTACTTAATTGGAGAACGACTGCAGAATTCCGAGCTGCAAAGGGATCTAGGTGTTCTCGTGCATGAGTCACAAAAAGTTAGTATTCTGGTACAGCAGGTAATTAAGAATGCTAATGGAATGCTATCCTTTATTACAAGAGGAACTAAACATATAAGTAAAGATGTTATGCTTCAGTTATACAGGACATTGGTGAGACCACATCTCGAATGCTGTGTGTAGTTTTGGAATCTTTATTTAAGGAAGGATGTAAATGCGTTGGAGGCAGTTCAGCCCATGCTCCTATTTTGTATGTTCATATGGTTTGAGCGATTGGTGAGTTTGTGTTTGAAGGATAGAAGGAAACACAACATCAGCCGCTGATGAAATGCTAGCTGTGGTGGAAAAAGACCCTTAATTGGCCAACTGGCCTCTGTGTTGGAGGACCATCAGCCACCTTGCTCGCTGCTGGTAAGATGGTACAGCAACAGGAAGACAATGGGCACGTCATTCCCTGTCTTCCCACGACATTTTACTGGCTCTCAAAATGCCATCCACATTTTACTTAGGATGACTGTTTGGAAGATTCTAATGAAGTATAATGAATCTTGGTACACCTTTAGTAAGGATGTAGACTCTTTAGCAAATATGATGTACATAGAAATGGCAATATATGTTTTGAAGCAATAATCAAAGTTATTGTGTTCTCCCATAATATATTCACAATAAAATGCTCCCACCTCAACCCATTTCACCTCTTAAGTTTTTGCAGCAACTTTGGTAACTTGGTATCACAATCAAGAGAGCCACACTGTCCTGTCCTTAGTCATTCTTAATGTCTTCATGTAACTATCTTATGGGAGGTTTTCCCCTCTAATATTCTCACAGTTTCTCCACCTTTCCCTATTTACATTTACTGTTTCAAAACCACGAGCAGCAGAATAGTTATACATCATGTGTGCCTTCTATTTTTATTTTAGCATTCTGTCACCTAGGTTCTATCACATAGAACTCATTCCATCTGTTGTATAATTTTTAGTTTCTTGAAACATAATACTTCAGTTATTTTGCACTGGGCCTCACCCTATTATTTCTAAATTGGACTAACAATGAAAACAATGACCACTGACTACCTGGTTGTCAATTCTAATGGTTTGTTTTTCAACTGAACAAATGTCAGAGTTCCAAAGATTGACCTAATCATACTGTAGTTATAATAAGGCTAATATTTCACTTGTTTTTGCATGATACATAAAGAAAGGCTTCTATGGATTGAGTTAATTTGCTACTGTGTAGAAAAGGTTAAATAAAACATAAACTTTCAAGTTTAGTGAAGATATATAGATTTTCTTACACTTTTAACATTGATAGTGGTTAGTGCTGGGAATTGTGACTATTTTAGTGCAGTAACACTGTTTTTGAATTGAATTATTTTACAGATGAGCTCATTAGACAGATCACCATCAACTGTCCAGAACGTGGATTGTTGCTTCTTAGAATTCGTAATGAACTTCTCATGACTCTTGAAACTCATGGGACCTTGTATGAAAGCAGTGTTGCATTTGGCTTGAGGAAGGCTCTGCAAGGAGATCTAGAAAAGATCCACCTGCGAAATCGTGTAAATTGTTACTATAACGACTATGGTGGTATTTAATCCGGGTGATGGGATTCTCGCCCACTGGCTGGACAGCTGATGAGAGCCTTGTCACGCCTCTTTAAGGGAAGGCCTGCCATATTAAGTGCCTCTTAGGCACTTAAGTGGCCAGCGGTGGGCCTTCCCTGGGATTAAGGGCCCGGGGAGGGGGGGGGGGGGGGGTGCGGGGTGCGGGGATCCCGCCTTACAATGGGCAGCTGGCCAGTCAGAAGCTGGCAGCTGTCCATTGTGGTCTGCACCAGTGGGAGTGGTGTCAGTGTGGATACACTCAGTGGAACTGTCAAGCTGTCAAGTCATTTAAATCCCCAAGCTCTTCAGATTTTTAAGAAAAAAATCTAGCCTGCTATGGCAGCTTGCAATTTCACTAGCTCTGTGTTGACATGTGCCTGTGACTTATTATTATAGGGTTCATGCTGCATGACTGATTCCACAACCTATCATTATCACATTGGGGGGCCTATCCCTGCACAGTTTGAGTGACAGCTCCAAGTGGTTATAAGGTCTTTGATGTGGGGCTATGAATACAAATGTTTATTTTCATAAGATATAAAGTACTTGAAGGAATTTAAATGTATTCTAATTTATGAATGAGAGTGTTTTGTTTTAAACAGTGATGTCTGCAATAGACACTTAGAACGTTATTTTATTTCATCCCACCATGGCTCCTGAGATTTGTCCATGGCGAATACTGGGTGAACTGACATGGATGGTGTAAGGGCAAAGATTGGTGGTGGGGTTTAAGGGTTGGCATGTGTTGGCACTAAGTTGGCATGGGAACTATAAAGGGTTATGGGGTGGGTAGAGGAACATAGGTTGGCATTGAAGGTATGTGGGGCCATAGTGGGTGGGTAGAGGGGAATAGGTTGGAATGGAGAGTATGAGGAGTCATGGGGGTGGATGGGTGGCTTGTGGTGGTATGAATTAGCATGGATGGGGCTTGGGGATTGTGTGAGGGATGAGAGCTTTTTATTGTAACTGGGATGAAGTCCCAGAGCACCAAGGCTGGCCTTTAACCAGCCCGCCTCTGCACCTGGCAGCTCCTGTGGCTGCCTGCACACTTGTTTCTGGGAATGACATGCCTGATTACCCTTAACATCCACCCTGAAACAAAAATCTGAAAGTCCAGGGCATATTCTCCTGAGTCAGGTTTGCGGACTCTGTGCTGCTCACTGACGAGTGAAAATTCAGCCCCTAGTATCAGCAAGGGTCTCCAGGCCACAGGTGAGTGAGGGCAGGGTGGGGGTCACAGTTTTGGGGTCATGGGAGTTTGGGGAGGTGGTGGGTTGGTAGGAAGGGCAGGAGGTGGGTGGTTCTCAGCCAGTACCACACCTTCCCGATGTCGGATTCCTTGATCAGGCATCCCAGTATCTTTGAACCAGGAACCTCCACCTCTTTTCAACCACCACCACCCTCACCCCCACCACCCCTGCCCACCTCCCCACCACCCCCAAGAGAGCATGCAAGCAAACACAACACTATTTGCTTTTTGGGCTTCCCGCATGGCAAATGCCCTGCCCACCACTGGTGGAATAGCAGCAGTGACAGGATAAGCCTGTTAAGTGGGCTTCCTGCCCAGGACTTAATCAGGAGGTGGGAAGGCAGCTGGGTCTCTACCCAGCACCCTCCCACCCGATTAAATGATCCCGGCCTCCAAATTTAAATTTAAAGCAGACAATACTTGAAAGACACTAAAGATTAGCCTGCACCTAAAAGAAAAATAGAAAAACATTAATCAATCTTTCTCTTCCAATGGTTGACCAATATTTTCTGCTTTAAAATCATAATTTCCATAGTTTCTTTATATACATAAATCAAATTATATGAACTGTTGTGTAAAGCTGAATATTCAATGGCTTGCTCACTTTTGTATTTTACCTGGTGGTGCAGCACCTCGATAAATTATCAATGTTCTACACTATGGAATGGTAGAATATGGGTTCTACTCTGGGACTATGTTGCTCAGCTTTCAGCAATATTTTAGACAGTGGGTTAAAGAAAGAAAGAATGAACCTGCACTTGTATAGCATCCTCCACATTTCAAGACATTCCAAATCAATTCAGAGTCAAATGGCAGATCTTTAAGCTTTGGTGAGGGCATAGAATGGGTGGTAGGAGATTGACTGCCTGTCATACACTATCCCGAGTCTGATAGGGTGTATAACAGGTAACTGATCTTCTAACACCTGTTTTGTGGTCCAACTGAAGTTGACATTTCTGTCAATTATTTTTATCATGTTGTCACTGCTCTTATGTAGGCAAATGCAGAAGTTAATTTGCACACAGCAAGGTCTCATAAATAACAGTGAAATACATGACTAGTTAGCTGGTTTTGGTAGTGTTTTTTGAGGGGTAATTGTTGGTGAGGACATTGGGAGAACTCCCTTGCTCTCCTTCAAATAGTGAAATGCTTTCTATGAGAATATTGGTTTTCCTTCCCTTCTGGACCCAGGAGTTCATGTGTAAAACTTTAGTTTATTCCTTTCACAGGGGACACTTGTTGGATTTTGTTTTGATGCACCTGATGCATTGCAACCACGCACTTCATCAGGGCTCATCAGTAGCTTAAAACATTTTTCAATGATTAGGAGCACAGCCTGTACATTGTGATGATCATGCTGGTTGATCGCAGTCCAAGAGATTATAGTCAATATTGTCAGGGACTGGTTGTGAAGCTTTCTGATTGTTTCTTACCCCTTGTTATCCTCATTGCTGCTCACAATACTGCTCTTCGAACTTTCACAAGATGCTGCAATTAGCTACCTTTGCATAAGTTTCTTGCTGGCTAGATTTACCCTCTGAATGTTTGAAGTGAGGGTATTTCCATGCACAGGAGTGAGATTTTCCACACTTCCTGCAGGTAACTTTATGTTTTGACTGATTGAGAGCACAGGGATTCTCTCCACAGGAAGGCCTCGGCGAATGATACCACTTCCATCGACGATGGCGTCCCCACCCTGATTTCACACTGGCTAGCCAATTAATGGCTGACCAGCGTGAAACATGCTGAGAATGGCTCAGCATTGCCCGGTGGGACCAGGGCAGGCGCTGGGTCCAATGGGGTTTTGGGGTGCGGTTGGGATTTTGAAGTGGACAGGGAGCTCCCTGAAAGCTGCCAAGGTAAGAAACTGTCAATGCCTGGAAGGATATTTTCTGTTGGAGCAGTAATTATGGCTTTAGTACCTGCATCCCCATGCCAGGCAGGAAGGCAATGCCCATGGGCACTCTGCTCCCTATTTTACCAATGAATACCTACATGTTCTTCTGGACACAGTGAATCCCCAGTGGGATATATTGATCCGGTGGAACAATAAGAAGAGTTCACCTCACCAAACCAAACCATGGATGGAGGTGGCTGCCCACTTGGCTCCAGTACAGGAAAAGGTTCAATGACCTGTGTTCAGCAAGGTTGAGTACTAAGTCAGTTTGGAACTGTGTATACATGTCTTAGTGGCTGGCAGGACTTGTTGGCGCTCATAGATGTGAAATGCAAAGTGCCAAATGGCACATATCCCTGTGCTTTGAGAGACTGAAAAGTGTGCCCGGTTGGCTTGGATTTATGCAAGAGTAAAGTGTGTCAATGTAATGTGCACTTTCTTGGGGGGTGGGAGTTGCTGGGGGCTGGTATGGTCTGGCATATAGAGGGGGGGACTCAAGAAAGCACCTTCGTCCTTACAGGTGAAGAAGAGTCATAATGCTCAGGAGCGAGGACGAACACATGATGGAGTGCCAAACCTCCTGATTTTGACACAGGATAATGGCCTCTTCTGGGGTCCCTTTTATCTTGCAGTTCCTGCTAACCCTGCACCCCCTCTGGCTGCACCTCTTTCCACAGGTCACACTCTGGGATGCTGCCTGCGGGCAGCTGACCCCCTTTCCCTTCTAGCACTCTCCTCCTCTTCTGAGTGGGTCCCTCCAGCAGAGTGGACAATCTCCATTTGCTGAAATGCAAATTGCACAGGTTAGTGCAAGGGGGTTCTTGTCAGAAAGCCTCTGAAAATGCTGGTGCACTAAAGAACCCTCCAGAGCACAGAGAAAATGCAATGAACTGTATTAAAACCACCTTCAACCAACTCACAGCCAAACTCCGGCTGACTCAACTTGCCAAGATCCTGTTCACCTTTTATCTCGTCCTGGATTGAGTTTTAATTAAAAACATGATGGCCACCTGGCTGAGTGGCACATGCGCTGAGCACGAAATCACACGGGCCACATAGAATCCCGGTGAATTTCCTTTCTCATTGGCCTAATTTCCGCTTTAATTCTTGGCTGGCGCACTTCTGAGATCTGTGCACGCCCGCCAATTGTAATATCATGCGATGGCGCAATGTTGTCAGGCCGCCCCAATGTCGTTTCGTGTGATTTTACGTGAGATCAGGACCACCGCCCACCCATTCCAACACTGTAAAAATTCAGGTTGAAGGGTTTCGTGGTTTTCTTGCAATCCACTTCTTTCAACCTAAAAATGCTTTCTGCTTGGAACACTCCTTAGCTATTTTTGAATGACTGCTGGATGCCCAACAGAAATTCTTACCAGTGCAGTCACTGAGGCACACTCAAAGTTATTTACAGTTAGCCAGTTGGAATGCAGTTGGAGGCCAGTCAGTAATGCCATGAAGTATTTATATACTACATCATGTAGGTCAACAATGTTACAACTGAGGCATTAGCCATTCAGGATTGGGGAGATGCTGCTAAAATGATCAGTACAATCTAAGACTACTTTAAATATTGTCAAGAGGTTGTGTGCCTCAAAATTAATCACTGTATTAAATTTAACACCTGCCAGCTGGATTAACCAAGCCAATTGGGAAATCCAGTAGCTAAAGGAATTGAGGACTGCCGAATCCTAGAGGTAACTCTTCCACTTACCTACTAGATCCAGTTTACCTGTTTCTGCCACTCACCTGCCTCCAAGGCCTCCAATCTCCTCCACCACCATCAACTCTTCTGATCTCATGCCCATACTGATGTTTCTAATCTCCCCACTGAGGCACCTGATCTCCTCCCTCCCCAACAAAGCCCTTCTAAACTCGAGCATCGTTGGCCCTTCTGATCTGCTCCTGAGAACACTGATCCCTCCCTCCTTCTTCTCTGCTCCCTAGCTATGGCCTAGTATCGAAGGCTGACCCACTTGATAGTGAGACAGCCTCTCAATCTGCTGCAGCTGGGAAACAGAGGGAAAATATATTAATTGAGTCTTGCTTTTAAATTTGTCAGGACCTGAGGGAAACCTATTCTTCCAGGTGCCCTGCCTTCAAATAACACCCCTCCCCCCAATTTGAGCTAATATGCAACTTGGAGTGTCAGATGTTATGTAATTTTGAAAATAATAGTTTTGATCATTCGAAGTGACTGATCAGTATAATGGGAATCATCTGTATTTATGACTGCACATTAGAATTTTGATGTGCAAAGACTCTACTCAATTGCCAGTATTTGTGGTGAACTCTTGTAAGATCTACAGATTCTGTACTACCCTGGTCATAATGTGCCGAATCTTCCATGGAGTGACAGTCAGATGCCACTCCGCTCCTTTTTACTTACCCTAGAAACATATAGAAACATTGGGCTGAATCTTCTGGTTGGCGTATGGGGGTGGGCTCGAAATGCCAAGGAGTAAAATAATGTGCGATGACGTCGGGCGTGCGTCATCTTGATATTTCGTTTGGCGGGCGCACGCCGGAGTTGGCTGCGCGCCCACCAAAATGTCAATAACCTATTAAGGCCATTAAAAAAGTAATTAAATTAGTTAAGAACGCTGCCCATCCAACCGTAAGGTTCGTGGGCAGGCAAGAGCCCAAGCAGCCTTCGCATTTTTCAAGAAGCCTCATCCACGGCGGAACAAGCTTTCCTGAAGCTTTTAGAAAATAAATAAATATTCTAAACTTCACAAACGTATCCCAGCTCATGTGACATTGTCACATGACCCCATATCCTGAGATTGTGACCCCTTGTTCTAGACCCCCCAGCTAGAGGAAACATTATCCCTGTGTCCAGTCTGTCCATTCCTCTCAGAATTTTATGTTCCAATGAGGTCCCCGCTCATTCTTTGAACTCTAATTAATAGAGGCCTAGTCGCCCCAATCTCTGCTCATAAGACAATCCTGCCATCCCAGGAATCAGTCTGGTGAACCTTCATTACACTCCCTCAATGGCAAGTATAGCCTTTCTTAGGTAATGAGACCTAAACTGTACACAGTACTCCTGGTGTGGTCTCACCAAGGCCCTGTACAGCTGCAGTAAGACACCCTTGTTCCTGTACTCAAATCCTCTCGCAATGAAGGCCAGCATACCATTTGTCTTCTTAACTGCTTGCTGCACCTGCACGCTTGCTTTCAGTGATGGGGCAAAAGGACACCCAGGTCTCTTTGTAAATCGACATTTCCCAAAATATAATTGAACTCGATCTTGGTGTGCAGGGGACAGTTTCAACATTTGCGGATGATATGAAGCTTGGGAATGTTGTGAACTGCAAGAACAATGGTATGGAACTTTAAGAGGACATAGGCAAGTTGGTGGATTGGGTAGATAGACGGCAGATGAAGTTCAATGCAGAGAAGTGTGAGGTGATGCATTTTTGGTAGGAAGAACATGGACAGACAATATAAAATAAGGGTGAAATTTTGAAGGGAGTGCAGAAGCAGCAAGTATATGTGCATAGATCATTGAAGGTGGCAGGACAGGTGGAGAGCAGTTCATAAAGCATATAGTATCCTTGGCTTTATTAATATAGGCATAGAGTACAAGAGCAGGGAGGTTATGCTGAATTTATATAAGACACTCGTTAGACCTCAGCTGGAATATTGTGTACAGTTGACAACAAAATTGTTATCGACAACAAAAGTCTCGACCTCATGAAACTCCAGTCTGTTTCATTTTCGGGTCTGGGAGGATGATGTTCACTGTTTCATATTGGGGTCTGGGGGATAACGTCCAGTGTTTTATATTCAGGCCTGGGGGATAATGTTCACTCTTTTATATTTGGATCTGGGTGACGATGTTCACAAAACTATCTGGATCTGGGTGATGATGTTCACTGTTTTATATTCCGGTCTGGGGGATAATGTTCACTGTTATGTTTTCGGGTCTGGGGGATAATGTTCACTGTTTCAAACTCGGGTCTGGGGTATAATGTTCATTGTAATATATTTGGGTCGGGGGATAATGTTCTCTGTTTTATATTCGGATCTGGGGGAAATGTTCATTGTTATATATTCGGGTCTGGGGGATAATATTCACAGTTTTATATTTGAGTCTGGAGATAATATTCACTGTTATATATTTGGGTCTGGGGGATAATGTTCACTGTTTTATATTCGGGTCTGGGAGATAATGTTCTCTGTTTTATATTCAGATCTGGGGGATAATGTTCATTGCTATATATTTGGGTCTGGGGGATAATGTTCACAGTTTTATATTCAGGTCTGGAGATAATATTCACTGTCTTATATTCGGATCTGGGGATAATATTCACTGTTTTTTATTCGTGCCTGCGGGTTAATATTCACTGTTTTATATTCTGGACTGGGTGATAATGTTCACTGTTTTATATTCGACTCTGGGGGTGCAGGAAAGTGGGATTAGAAAGGGCACCTGGGTGTCCTCGGGCTGGCATAGACAAGATGGGCCGAATGACCTCCTTCTGTGCTGTAACTTTTCTATGGTTCTATCTAATTCTGGGCACCATATTATAGGAAGGATATGAACACCCTGGAGAGAGTGCAGGAGAGGTTTTCAAGAATGGTTCCAGGGATGAGAAACTTCAATTATGAGGATAGATTGGAGAAGTTGGGACTGTTCTTCATGGTGAGGAAAAGTCTGAGAGGAGATTTGATAGAGTTATTCAAAGTCATGAGCTGGCTGGAGAGAGTAGATAGGGAGTAACTGTTCCCACTCGTAAAAGGATCAAGAATGAGAGGGCACAGATTTTAAGTGATTTGCAAAAGAAGCAAGTGTGATGTGAGAAAAAACGTTTTCACACAATGAGTGGTTCAGATCTGGAATGCACTGCCTGTAAGTGTGGTGGAGGCAGGTTCAATCAAGGTATTCAAGAGGACATTAGATGATTATTTGAATAGAAACAATGCAAGGGTACGGGGAAAAGGCAGGGCAATGGCACTAGGTCATAATGCTCATTTGGAGAGCCGGGCCGGATGGCCTCCTTCTGTGCCATTAAGATTCTGTGACTGTATCACCATTTAAATAATACTCTGCCATTCTGTTTTTCCTACCGAAGTGGATAACTTCACACTTATCCATGTTACATTGCATCTGCCATGTATCTGCCCACTGACTGAATCTGTTTAAATTGCCTTGAACCCTCTTAACACCCTCCTCATCGCTCACATTCTCACCAAGTTTCGTGTCGTCAACAAACCTGGAAATATTACATTTTGTTCCCTCATCCAAATCATTGATATATTTTGTGAATAGCTGGGGTCAAGTGCTGATCTCTGCGGTACCCCACTAATCACCTCCTGCCATTCTGAAAAAGACCCATTTTTCCTACTCTCTGTTTCCTGTCTGCTAACCAATTCTCAATCCATGCCAATATATTACCCCAACTCCATGTGTTTTAATTTTGCACACTAACCTCTTATGTGGGACTTCATCAAAAGCTTTCTAAAAATCCAAATACATCACATCCACTGGTTCTCCCTTATCTGTTCTGCTAGTTACGTCCTCAAAAAACTCCAGTATGTTTGTCAAACATGATTTCCCTTTCATAAATCCACGTTGACTTTGTCTAATCACATTGATATTTTCTAAGTATCTTGTTAGCACATCCTTTATAATAGACTCAAGCATTTTCCCTCCCACTGATGTTAGGCTAACTGGACTGTAATTCCTCGTTTTATTCCTCCCTCCTTTTTAAATAATGGAATTATATTTGCCACCCTCCAATCTGCTGGGACTGTTTCAGAATCTACAGAATTTTGGAAGATGACAACCAATGCATCCAATATTTTCATGGTCACCTCCTTTAGTACTCTGGGATATAGATTATCAGGTCCTGGGGATTTATTGGCTTTCAGTGCCATTAATTTCTCCAGTGCTTTTTTTTGGTAATACTAATTTCCTTCAATTCCTCCTTCTTACTAGATCATTGGTTCCGTAGTAATTCTGGGAAGTTATTTGTGTCTTCTTCCGTAAAGACAGAAATATTTGTTTAATTGCTCTGCTAAATCCTTGTTCTCTATTATAAATTCTCCTGTTTTGGATTGTAAGGGACCCTACATTTGTCTTTACTAATCTTTTTCTTTTTACGTACTTATAGAAGCTTTTACAGTCCTCTTTTATGTTCCTTGCAATTTTACTCTCATGCTCTATTTTTTCCTTCTCAATCAGTATCTTGGTCCTCCTTTGCTAAATTCTAAACTGCTCCCAATCCTCAGGCTTGCTACTTTTTCTAGCAACTTTATATGACTTCTCGTTGGGTCTAATACTATCCTTAATTTCTTTTTTTAGCTATAGTTGGACCACTTTTCCTGTTGTGTTTTTGTGCCAGAAAGGAATATATAACTTGCAATGCATAGATTCATTCCTTAAATATTAGCTATTGCCTATCCACTATCATGCCTTTTAAGGAAGTTCCCCAATCTATCTTAGCCAACTCACTCCTCATACCTTCGTAGTTTCCTTTGTTTAGATTTAGGACCCTAGTTTCAGATTGGACTACTTCACTTTCCAAGCTAAGGAAGAATTTTATCATGTTATGGTCACTGTTCCCTGAAGGACCCCACACAACAAGGTTATTAATTAACCCAAAATAAAGGCAAAATACTGTGGATGCTGGAAATCTGAAATAAAAACAAAAAACGCTGGAAACACTCAGCAGATCTGACAGCATCTGTGGAGAGAGAAACAGAGTTAACGTTTTGAATCTGTATGAGCCTTCTTCAGAGCTAAAGAGCAGTAGAAATATGATAAAAAAAGATAGAAAATGGGATAAAAAAGGGGATAAAACAATGAATAAATTAATCAAAATAAAAATAAATAAAAATGAGTAGATAAAAAATAAAAATAAATTTTAAAAAGGGAATAAAAAAGAGATTAAAAGAAGGGAGTAAAGTGCCTAATCGGAAAATGAGGTGCTGTTCCTCCAGATTGTGTTGGGTTTCATTGGAACATTGCATTAGGCCAAGGATGGACATGTGGGCATGAGAGCAGGATGGGGTGTTGAAATGGCAAGCAACAGGAAGGCCTGGGTCAGGCTTGCGGACAGATCGAAGGTGTTCCACAATGCAGCCAACCAGTCTGCGTTTGGTCTCCCCAGTGTAAAGAAGACTGCATTGGGAGCAGCGGATGCAGTCGAGCAAATTGAAGGAGGTACAAGTGAAACGCTGAGGGGAAGATGTGTTTGATTTCATTATTTCATCACCTTTTTAATCCCATTTTCTATTCTTTTTTCTCCATCCACCGTCCCCTCCCCCCATCTTACCCCCAAAAAGGCCATCAGTTACTTGTTCTATGTTGTTCTTTCACAGAGTGCTTACCCTTGTTCTACTATTAACACATTCTGCTTTCTTGCCTTTATGTCACTATCAGCACCTCCTTTAGCCCTTACCTCAGATGCTGTCAGACCTGCTGAGTTTTTCCAGCATTTTCTGTTTTTATTGTTAATTAACCCCTTTTCATTGCACAAAACCAAATCTAGGATAGCCTGTTCCCTAGTTGGTTCCTCGATGTACTGGTCTAAAAAAAACTCATACACTCACCAGGAATTCATCCACCACAGTGTTTTGTAATTTGGTTTGCCCAGTCTATATGTAGATTAAAGTCACCCATGATTACAGTAGCACCTTTGTTACATGCATCTCTAATTTCCTGTTTAATACTGTCCTCTACCTTATCACTACTATTTGCAGGCCTATAGACAACTCCCACTAATGTTTTCCACCCCTTGTTGCCTCTTAGCTCCATTCAGGCAAATCCTGCATCTAGATTTTCTGACCCAATATCTTCTCTCACTATTGCGCTGATTTCATCCTGAACTAATAATGCCACACCACCTCTTTTTCCTTTTTGCTTGTCCTTCAAATACCCTTGGATATTCAGTTTTCAGCCTTGGTCACCGTGCAGCCACATCTCAGTAATCATAATACCTTATCCATTTACATCTATTTGCGCTGCTAATTCATCTACCTTATTGCAAATGTTCCGTGCATTCAGATACAGGGCCTTTGGGCTTGTCTTTTTACACATCTTTTTGTACTATGGCCTTATTTGCTGCTAATGTTTCCTCTACCTTCCACTCTTGCTTTTTACTTTTCTGCCTTTCATTTCTATCTTTGTTTCCCTCTTTTGTGTCTCCCCGCTCAGGTTCCCATCCCCCTGCCACTCTAGCTTATACCCTCCCCCACAGTACTCGCAAATACCCCTGTGGGGCTATTGGTGCCGGTCCTTCTGGGGTGCAACCCGTCCAACTTGCGCAGGTCCCATCTCCCCCAGAATTGGTCCCAATGCCTCAGGAATCAAAATCCCTCCCTCCTACACCATCTCACCAGGCACACATTCATCCGGTCTATTCTTCTATTCCTGATCTCGCTAGCATGTGGCACTGGGAGTAATTCTGAGATTACTACCTTTGAGGTCCTGCTTTTTAATTTATTTCCTAGCTCCCTATATTTTGCTTGCAGGACCTCATCCCTCTTTTTACCTATGTCATTGGTACCGATATGGACTACGGCTTCTGGCTGTTCGCCCTCCCAATTTAGATACTTTGGAACTGCACATTCCTTGCCCAGACTTCTGACCCAGGCTTACTGAGAAATGTGCAGCGCATCTGCTCCTGGAGTCCCTTCAGTGCAGTGTTGGGGGAAGGGAAGCCATGTAACCTTTTTATGGCCAAACTGCTGTAAGCTTTAAATTTAAAGGTGCTAGCCACTTGACAGGAGAGAAGTTAAGTATGTAAGTGGAGGGGTTAGGGTGTGCTGGGGGGCATTGGGTAGTGGGGTGTAGGGGTGTAGGGGTGTAGTCGGCAGGGTAGGGGGTAGGTAGTTGGATGATTGGGGTGGGTGGGTAGTTGGGTGGTGCGGGAGTGGTTGGGGAGTATTTGGGTGGGGGTAGTTGGGATGTCTAGTGAGGGGTGGGGGGATCAGTAGTATAGTTACCCAGGAGTTAGAACTGGTTTTATACTTCTAACGTTTCCTGGGTAACTATTCTGCTAAGGCAGTTGAAACCACCCAAAGTTTCTGACAATAAATCGATGTTTTGGAAGGTTCCAGACATGGTAATCGCCCAATGGAAGTTGAAACTTCCTGGGCAATTCCTGTGCAGTCCTTGCCTGGGGGCTTATAGGAATGGGGTGACAGAGGACTCCCAGCTCATCTTCCCGGGTACGAACAGAAGACCTGGGCCAATATCTAAAGTATTTGCTGTTGAATGTGCAGAGCAGCAGAGAATGATAGTTGGGGCAAAGGTTTTACCTCGGCGGGCGGATGCGCGCCCAACCCGCTTGAGCGTAAAATGACACATGATACTTTCGTCAGCGGGCACGTGTCAGAGTCGACAGTGCACCCATCGCCATTTAAAAAGGACTGTTAAGGCCATTAACAAGGTCATCAAAAGAAATTTTTCACTGTCTGTCCAACCTTACAGTTGGCTTGCAGGCAAAAAGGCTTTTTAGGAAACCTCATCCGCGGATAGGATGAGGTCTCCTAAAGCAAATAAAAATAAAACAAAAATTTTAAAGTTCAATTAATCGCATGTCCCTGCTCATGTGACAGAGTCACATGAAGAAATGTGACAGAGTCACATGAGGGGATATGTTTCATAACATTTTTCATTTCTTCATTTTTTAAAAAAAATCTTCATCTCCCTGAGACAGCTCTGTGCCTCAGGGAAATTATCAAGTTACCACTCATGCGCATGTGTGAAGTTCGCGCTGGCCCCGCTCGCCCTCCTCCCCCCACCCGCACAGGCAGTGCTGAGTGCTGCCGCTCGCATTTCACGCTGGGTGGCCCGCCAGTGTGAAATCACCTTCCGGCCTTGGTCACGGGAGGCAGTTGGCTTCCCGACCAGCCCCCACCGAGCCCGCCCCCAATGAGGGCAAAATTCTGCCCTTGGAGTCTGGATACTAGTATTATTGTGATGGCTGAAATCTAGCTTGTACTTTTTTTTATTGCAGCAGAATAAATGTGATTCTTTCTTTACGAGTCACCTACAAAAAAGCTGAAAAATCTTGTAATTCTCTTTTCCAATAGATTGATGAACTTGAAAGTCAAAAATGCAATCTTCAAAATGAGCTTAGTGAAATTAAAGGTAAATACGAAGCAGCTGAAAAACGAGCTGCTGAGAGGAAAATGTTGGATGACAAGAGACATTCAGAGGAAGCTCTTGCCTTTAAAAAGATCAATCAACAACTGAAGGTAAAGTAACAAATTCAAAATGTAATACTATTTAAGAGTCCCTGAACTATTCTGTGCTTTTATACTGACATGAAAGTATTTCTAACATTTTACTATCATGTTCACTGTTTCACTTTGTTTTCAGTGAGGTCTGTAAGGGTCAATTGGGTCAAACTTTAAGCTTTCTTCATAGTATTTCTACTAATTGTGGAAACCCAATAAACTCTTTAATTTTGCTGAAAAAAGACATTTTGTCGAAGCTTTTCATCTTGCACTCATCAGGACAATTGCAAGAATATCAATGTCAGGAGAAGCAAAAGCTTTATACTGTATGAGAAGAGAGTGCTGATTGGTTGGCAAGTGGACTCTGATTGATAGAGGCATTGCCATGGAGAATGCAACAGTTAAGGTGACTGACAGTTAACTCCCAAGCATTGTTTGAAATTTAAACCAGGCAGCTTGACTCTGATTGGTCAAGGCATTGCCCTGAGGAGTGAACCAGTGAATGGCTATCACTTATTTTGTTTAGCTGAAATAGGCATAATGTATGTATATGTTCTTTCTGTCTGTAAAGAACAGGGCCCTGTGTATTAATATATGTAGCTTCCAGTACACACAAATGTGCCACACTGTGAGCCTGACTGACAACCTTAAATTGGTTGTCAGCGTAACTCTTAACACATTGAGGATTATTTAGCAAATGTTGTCCAATCACAGAATCACATCTAATGTTGGACACTGTGTTTTGAGTTTTGCAAGCATGGGCTGGTTGGGTACAGTCTGTACCTTGCCTGTTGCAAACAGCAGGAGGGACATGCTGATCAAAATGTCCCAAAGAGTGGCCAATTGCATCAAACAGCATGTCCCTTCTGCTGTTTGCAAAGCTTTAATATGCCTTAAAAGACTAAGAACTGATGACTAACAGGCATTTTAAAGGAATGTGCCCACTTAAAGTCAAATTGTTGACCAGTCATTCAATATTGGGCTGGATTTTACACTCCCTTACCCCCGAGTTGTCTGAAATTTTATGGAGGAGTGGGGACGGGCAGCCTGCCCACCTGCCCTTGGGCCTATTGAGGCCCTTATATCATCAATTAATGCTCACTTAAGGGCTTCATCCCACCATCGCTGGTATATACGGAGGCCCAGGAAGCCCTGGGGTTTTAGCTGCATGGATTGCATTCAGGCAAGTGGGGGGGTGGGAGAACCTCCTTTGGGGGATCCCCTGGGCCCAAGGACCCTCAATGTAATTCCCCGCAGCCTTCCTGGCCTCTTGAACCACCATCCCCCCCCACTCCCTTTTCCCCCAATCAGCCCCCCTTGCCGTGAACCCTGACCTCGGACTTACCTGTCAGTCTGGGCTCCTTAGCATTTGGACTATTTGTCGTCCCAGCAATGGCTATCGGCAGCACTGCTGGGACTACAAAGCTGCCAGCCAATTCAATTGGCTGGCAGCTTTCCAAGGCTTTCCTCCACCCTGTCCCCCCCACCCCCAGTTCTTTTAGCTGGGGGGAACGGGGACCATGATGCCCCACAAAATCAAACTTGTTTCAGCATTTATAAAGGTTCAACATGAATGTGAAATATTGGTCAGCCTTCGCTCAGACTGTGAAGGGGAAGGAAAGCAGTGGTAGGCGAAAAAGTGAAGCGAATGAAAGGCAATAATTGTAATGGCTAGATTAGTAAAACAAAAACATAGGCCAGAATTTTCTGACCGCGGTGGTGTCGGGAATCATGACAGGTGGGAGGGGGTGGGGTGACAATATGGCAAGAAGGCCAAAAATTGGTTTCATGCCAGTGTGAAAGCACTGGGGGATTATCTGATGGTGCTTGCTATGGCGGAACGCCAAACCCACTGGAGGCCGGCGTGAAACTGCTTTGCATCCCGCTAATGGGATGCAAAGTAAGGCCAACTGGAATTGTCCTCCCATGCCTGATTTACCATTATGCTGGGAGGAAAACACACCAGCCCAGAACACATCTGGACAAGTATGATGTGCAGAAGTTGGGACTTACCGTCAGGGCCTTACTCAGATCGTGGACATCCGAGGACCAGACGATGCTGGAGTCCTAGAGCTACTGGACTCTGGAGGAACACGTGCATCACATGCTGAGAGGATTCTCATGGACACGGCTCCTCCGTGAAGGAGCTCTTGGAAGGTGGGAGATATCCGTTGATGTCTTGGGTCTGCTTCGGAACATCACGGTCTTGGCGATAGTTGCTGTGGATGATCGGAGGAGGTGGAGAGGAAGGTCCTGCTGTGAGTGGGAGAGGTAAGGGGAGGGGGGATGCTGAGGTTGGGTTGGGGTGAGGGGGAACGAAGGTGTCGGGGTGGGTGAGGTTGGGAGGGGGGAGGAGGGTGTACCAAGGTGAATGCGGCAAGTGAGGAGGTAGGCGTAATGGGGGAGGATGCTGTAAGGGAAGGAGTCCGGATGGGGGGATGAAGTTTGGAGGGGGGAAGGAGTCCGGGGGAGGAAGGAGTCGGGAGAGGGGAAGGAGTCAGGGAGATGAAGGTGTCCAGTTGGAGGAGGGAGTAAGGGTGGAGGGGGAAGAAAGGTGTCCAGGTGAACGTGCCAGGGAGGGGTCTGTCAAGTCAATGACTGCTTCCTGGTGAGCAATCTGATGGTGGGCATGATAGGAAGGAGTGGCGAGTGTGAGAGGGGGCAGAGGAAGTCAGAAGGGTGAGAAGGTGAGGGTGTCATGGTGAGCAGTAGAAGGGATGGCGAGGGTGATTGGTGGGGACTTGGTGGCAGACACGGACTCTGGAGGTTGAAGGAGGAAGTGGGGGAGGTCAATGTAGACAGGGGGCTGGATTCTCAGGAAGGTAGGGAACATACATGTTCATCTGGACATCCCCAAGAGAAAAGGGTTTGTGCTGGTAGGTAACGGTGGGGAGATGGAAGGTGCGGTTGATAGTGATGGGGGAAAGGACATGAGTGACTGGGGGAAGGGAAAGGATGGGGGAGCTGATCAGAAACTTAATGACTACCATGGCTGTCAAATTCGAAAGTGAGAGGAGCCTCGTGTTGGACAGGCACAGGTGTAGCATGGGGGTGTGATCAGTGGGTGGGCAGGGATGCATAGCGGGAGTGGGCGGGCAGCAGTGGGCGCGCTCAGGCTGCTGGGTCCAGTGGCGACCCAGCGGCTTGTATAAAGGAAGGTTCTAGCAATCTTGGACAGGCTGCTCACAATGGCTGGGCGAAGGGCTGTGCAGAGTGGCCATAAAGCTCATGCAAGTCCGGAGGGTAGGTTGTCAGGCAGGCCAGGCTGGAGGGTAGACCTTCAGGGCAGGACAGGCTGGAGGGTAGGGCGGGGGGCCAGTGTCCCCCTCGTTTTTCCGATGACTGCCTTGCTGCCCTCCTCAACGAGGTGGCAGCATGGTGGGAGGTGCTGGATCCCCAGGATGGGATGAGGAGGCTCCCCCACATGACGAAATGTGCCTGGGAGGAAGCGGTGGAGGTGGTGAGCTCCCGTGACGTGGTGCGGCGCATCTGGATCCAGTGTCACAAGCACTTCAATGACTTGTTGCGTTCTGGCAGGGTGAGTACCATGTTGGCATTGGGCATTTAACCCAGCAGGCTTACCCCCACCACCACTGCCACACCCTCCCCAAGTCTGAGTGTAGTGACTGCATTGAATCATTGACGGCATCTGTCCTTTGGTGGGCAAACAGATATTGCCCATGCTCAGGTCAGCCTGACAGGGTGATGAAGAGATGTGTTTTGTCGCCGCAGCATGTGTTGCACTGAGACCCACATGACTGTTTTGGGGGTAACCTGGAGGCGCTGCTCTTAGTCGCTGTGCTTGAGCTGCAGGACATGTCCAAGTCAGGGTGATGACATGCTGGAGGGGTGCTTCAAGGTGATGTGGCACCGAACCATCTGCTGCACTCTGCGTTCCACATGCTTGCGCCTCCTTGCTATGGAAGGATATACTGTGTGGTGCTTAATGTGATGTAGGCAGCATGTGTCCAAGGAGGGGGGTGGGGGTTGGGGAACAGGCCTAGCATATTTGTGTGAGTGTTTGGCAGCAGCGGGGTGAGGAGGCACTGGAGCCCTGATATGTTCCACTCTGTTTGGGGTGGGCCATACGTGAAGTGAGTCCATGTGGAATTTGCACTAATTAATACTCATCTCTCATTTTCAGGAGTAGAATGCTCATAACACGGCAGACCTTGTGAGGACTGGAGACGGTCAGGCGCAGATCGCCATTCTTAGCCGGTTCGAGCAGGAGGCCCTGGATTTGGAAAGGCGCCATGCACCCAGGTCCAGTGGTGTTGGTGAGGTTGGGGTGCCACGGCCAGTTACTTATGCCCAACAGTGAGGTCAGCATTGTTCTCCCAACAGCCCCAGCAGTGCTGAATGTTAATTAATTTAATTTTGCAACATGGCTTGACTATTGCTTATGGAAAGACGAGCGCATAATGATCCAGGGGACAGGGATGCACTTTGTCATTGTCTCCATGTTAACTGATCCACTGTTCTTGTTCTTCCTTTCAGCATCATTGGAGCAGGGCTGGGAGGAGGAGCAACAGAAGCCCCTTCTCACACCTGAGGGGCCTGAAGTCTCACCAGCGTTGCACCATCTCTGCAAGGCAGGCACCAGCGCAGATACTAGAACCTCGGTGGGAATTCGAACATCGTCTAGTGTCCTGGGGCACAATGGTGAGGGCACTTCACAGTTGCTGGAGGAGCTGGCAGAGACAGAGTGCCCATGGTGCCAGCAGTTGGAGGACTGCAGGGGACCAGGCACATGCTCAGTCGTTACCTGATGATGTGCCTCTGGTGTCGTCCGCAATGCAGCAGGGGCAGGAAATGCGACCGAGTGTGCGGGACCATCTGGGGGAGATACATGAGGCTATGTTTGGCTTGGTCTCCGTGGTGGAGGAGTCTATGTGGACAATCACTGAAGTAATGAGCCATATATCCGAGCGCCATGCTCTATGGAGAAAGTGGCAACTCACGTGGAGAGGCTACTCCAAGAGACCCATCAGGGATTCCTGGGGATGCGCTCTGACAAGCAAGCCCTCACATCAGCTGGTCAGTGCCAATGTGGGAGATGATCTGGCCATCAAGTTTCCACGGTGAGTAGGGAGATCCGAAGCGACCTCATGTCGGCACAGCAGTTGCCTGTTGTCTCTGCGGGCACCTCTCAGGGCGCTCTGGATAAGGGCAGCAGCTCCTCCGTCCCTCTCCCAGTGACCATAGCATCCGGTGAGGCTGCAATGACTGGAGAAATGCCAGGGGAGGAACTCGCAGCTCCCTCCCAGGCGGGGCCATCACAGGCTCCACGGGCCAGAGGACGACTGCCAAGTTCATTGAGGACAACAGGACAGCAGAGTCAGCAGCTGTCCCAGATACCACTCCGAGCAATGGGGCAGCATCAAGACACAGTACCCGGAAACAAAAACATAAGGCACCTTAGGCACACCACGGGTTTCTCACTGATGCTTTGGTGTTGGCCCGAGATGATTTCCTTATGATTTGTTCTGATTTGTAACACTATTGTCTTTTTTTTTGCACAAGTTTGTTTGCTTGACATATTAAATTCAGATATGTCACCATGACTGAGGATGCCTCTTTTCTTCTGCATGTGGATGGTTTCCAAAATTGTAATCAGTGTTTTGTTGAACATTCAGCTTTATTAGCAAGACCCTTATTTACTGTTCCTAAACTGGCAGATTTTGCACTTTGCTGTCGAATATCGAGCCTACAGTCCAGACTTGTCCTGGAGGTCCATATCTGGTGTGCTAGCTAAAGGTTCGTTGGATTAAAGCCTCCCCGATGTCCCTGCCTCCCTGCAGTATGCCCGGGTCAGCGTCTACCCCCTCAGCATTTCGCTGTGCGTGCTCATCCTTGGACTCACTGCTGGACTCATTGTGTGCAGCCGCAGCCACTGCGTCAACGTCTTCAACGACCGCAGAATCCCCCTTTTCCAGCGCAAGATTTTGGAAAGTGCAGCATCTCCACATGACACACGATCTGGGGGGTACTGGAGTGCATCCCTGAGTGGTCCAGGCATTGGAAGCGCACCTTGAGAAGACCGATGGTTCTCTCCACCACAGCCTTCATGGAGGCATGGCTCCTTTTGTATTGTTGCTTAGCTTCTGTTCTTAGATGGTGGAGAGGTGTCATGAGCCACGTTCTGAGTCATAGAAGTCTACAGCATAGAAAAAGGCCCTTTGTCCCATCGTGTCTGCGACGGTCAAACAAGTACTGAACTATTCTAATCCCATTTTCCAGCACTAGGCCCATAGCCTTGTATGCCATGGCATTGTAAGTGCACATCCAAATACTTCTTAAAAGTGATTAGGGTTTCTGCTTCTACCACCCTTTCAGACAGTGAGTTCCAGATTCCCACCACCCTCTGGGTGAAAAAATTCTTCCTCACATCCCCTCTAAACCTCCTGCCCCTTACCTTAAATCTATGCCCCCTGGTTATTGATCCCTCCACCAAGAGAAAAAGTTCCTTCCTGTCTACCCTAACTATGCCCCTCATAATTTTACACACCTCAATCATGTCCCCCCTCAATCTCGTCTGCTCTAAGGAAAATAATCCCAATCTATCCAATCTCTCCTCATAACTAAAGCTCTCCAGCCCAGGCAACATCCTGGTAAATCTCCTCTGCACTCTCTCTAGTGTAATCACATCCTTCCTATAATGCGGCTTCCAGAACTGCACGCAATACTCTAGCTGTGGCGTTACCAGCATTTTATACAGTTTCAGCATAACCTTCCTGCTCTTATATCCTATGCCTCGGCTAATAAAGGCAAATATCCCATATGCCTTCTTAACCATCTTATCTACCTGTCCTGCTACCTTAAGGGGCTGGTGGACACACAGACCAAAGTCCCTCTGATCCTTGGTACTTCCCAGGGTCCTACCATTCATTGTGTATTCCCGTGCCATGTTTGTCCTGCCCAAGTGCATCACCTCACTTATCTGGATTAAATTCCATTTGCCACTATCAGCCCATCTGACCAGCCTGTCTTCATCCTCCTGTAATCTAAGGCTATCCTCCTTACTATTTACCACCCCACCAATTTTCGTGTCATCAGCAAACTTACTGATCAACCCTCCTGCATTCAAGTCTAAATCGATTATGCATACCATAAACAGCAAGGGACCCAACGCCGACCCCTGTAGAACCCCACTGGACGCAGGCATCTAGTCACTAAAACACTCCTCGACCATCACCCTCTGCTTCCGGCCACTCAGCCAATTCTGGATCCAATTTGCCAAATTGCCTTGGATCCCATGGGCTCTTACTTTCGTTATCAGTCTCCCATGTGGGACCTTATCAAAAGCCTTGCCGAAGTCCAAGTAGACGTCAAATGTACTGCCCTCATCTACACACCTGGTCACCTTTTTGAAAATTTCAATCAAATTGGTCAGACATGACCTCCCCTTAAAACCAAGCTGACTGACCTTGATTAATCCCTGCCTTTTCGTGTGTAGATTAATTTTATCCCTCAGAATTGCTTCCAATAGTTTCCCTACCACTGAGGTTAGACTGATTGGCCTGTAGTTCCTTGGTTTATCCCTTCCTCCCTTCTTGAATAATGGTACCACATTGGCTGTCCTCCAGTCCTCTGGCACCTCTCCTGTGGCAAGAGAGGTATTGAAAATTATTGCCAGTGCCCCGCTATCTCCTCCCTTGCCTCACTCAACAGCCTGGGATACATTTCATCCGGGCCTAGAGATTTATCTACTTTTAAGCCTGCCAGACCACTTAGAACCTCCTCCCTTTCTATGCTAATTTCTTTAATTATATCACAATCCTTCTGCCTGATTTCCATACCCACGTCATCCCTCTCACTTGTGAACACTGACACAAAGTATTCATTTAGAACCCTACCTACGTCTTCCAGCTCCACACACAAATTACCACTATGGCCCTTAATGGGCCCTACTCTTTCCCTAGTTATCCTCTTACTCTTAACGTACTTGTAAAATAACTTTGAATTTTCCTTTATTTTACCTGCCAGTGTTTTTACATGCCCCCTTTTTGCTCTCCTAATTACCTTTTTAAGTTCCCCTGTATTCTCCTCTTGGGCTTCCGCTGTTTCGGTATCTGCCGTAAGCCTCCCTTTTTTCTTTTATCTAATCCTTGACATCCCTGGATTTATTGGTCCCACCCTTTATCTTTACTGGAATATGTTGGCCCTGTACTCTCTCTATTTCCTTTTTGAATGAGTCCCACTGCTCTGACGCAGATTTACCTAAAAGTAGCTGCTCCCAGTCCACTCTGGCCAAATCATTTCTGATCTTATTAAAGTCAGCCTTCCCTCAATTTAGAACTCTGACTTCTGGCCCATCCTTGTCCTTTTCCATAACAACCTTGATTCTAACAGAGTTATGATCACTATCTGCAAAATGCTCCCCCACTGATACCTCTATCACTTGCCTGGCTTCATTCCCTAAAATTAAGTCCAGGACCACCCCCTCTCTTGTAGCACCTTCTACGTATTGGCTTAAAAAGCTCTCTTGGATGCATTTTAAGAATTCTGCTCTCTCCAACCCTATCACACTATGACTAACCCAGTTAATGTTGGGGAAGTTGAAATCCCCCATTATTACTACCCTATTATCCCCTACTACCTGAGGGGATAGCCCTTGTCACCCAGCAGTCATCCATCAATCTGAGCTGGAGCACTGAAAAGCCCTGGCACCTGGGAGTGTCTGAGGATATAGGCGTTATGGGAGCTGCCTGGGTACCTAGCACCGTCTTGTAGAATCTGCATCCTGTGATCACACACTATCTGCACGTTCATGGAGTAGAAGCCCTTCCTGTTGACAAAGGCACCGGGCTCACCTGCTGGCACCCTGATGGCCACATGTGTGCAATCAATTGCACCCTGGACGCGGGGGAAGCCAGCAATCACCACAAAGCCTCTGGCTTGCTATGTCTGACTTGCCTGGTTTCAACGGAAGTCAGTGAAGGTCAGTGCACGGCTGAACAGTGCGTCTGCAACCTGCTTGACACAAGTGTGGACAGCTGATTGGGAGAAATCACAAAAATCACCCACCGAGCCCTGGAAGGAGACGGGGGTATAAAAGATGAGGGCAGCTGTGTCCTTCAGAGCCACTGGCATGGGGTATCCACCCACACAGTTAGCAGAGATCTCAGGCCCAGTCATCTGACAGTATAATTGATTGTCTCCCTTGAGAGATGGAGCCTCCTTTGGCACTGCACCTCAGACATATTGAGGTAGCTGCTTCCTGTGTATCCTGGCAGCAGGATAGTGGTGTCTTCTGCGGCCCCTTCTGCATTGGTCCATCTCTTGGCCCTGCGCCCCTTGTGCTTGCACCTGTCCTCCCAAAGGTGGCTCCCCTGGAGGCTGAATGTGCACTCCTGGCCCCCTCCCCCTTCTAGCCCTCCCTTCCTTCTCAGAGGAGGTGTCTCCGGTGGACAGTTCAGCTCCCACTCCCAGGCTAAGGGAGAGCTTCCTGAAACTGCAGGCTCAGAAAAGATTCCTCACTACAGAGTGCTGACCTGAAGATTAAGAGTCCAGGCAAAGCAGCTGGTATGCATTTTGAAGCACTGTGGATCACACAGGCAAGTTTCAATAACTTTGAAAAATAAATACTTGAGAATGCACGCTCACTAAGCCCTCTTATCCCACCCGCGGATGAGGTTTATACAAATGTGTCCTACCTGCCTGCCCATTGCGCCCATACATCGACCTGAAGATTGCACGGGTGCTGAAAAATCACTGCGATTGGTGAGTCAAGGGCCTTAAGTGGCCCGTTAGTTAATGGCGGGCGCGCATCAGACTTCATCGTCCATCCACCCAACGAACTATCGCAATGGCACGCAGTGATGTTGGGATGCTCACCTGATGTCACTGCGTGTCATTTTACACGTGGATGTGCGGAACCGCCCCCACATGCCAACAGGAAAATTCTGCCCCAGCTCTTCAATGGTGGAGGTATCCTCTTGGCTGGAGATGAGGATCTGGATGTGGGACTGGCTAGCTGAGGGAGTCAGTCACTTGGCAGAACTACCTGTGAACCAAAGTAAAGATAATTAGTGCATGGCAGCAGAGTCAAAAATGGGAGAGAGAGCACTCATAGTTGCGTTGAGAGAGGGATGATGTGGTGCAGGATCCTCATGAGGGTATTTGCTGCCAACCTCACCATCACCGCAGGCACAGTCCACATCCTCACCAGTCATTGCCTTGGCATACTCCTCAAAGTGAGTGAGGGGTCTAATGTGGGCGACTCCACCCCCGGTCTGGGATCTCTCCCTGCTGTTGTGAGCCAGCTTCTCCTGCATGAAAAGATAGAGTGTGAGCAAGATGAATGTCAGTATGGAATGGTTGTGTGGTGAGCGGGGCCATAGAAGGGATGAGGACTTGAGCTCCAGAGGATATTCGTCTGACGGAGATGTGAGGGTGCGTGTGAGAGTTAATAGTGTTGTCCCTTGACGTGTGCGATCCCTGTGGATGTGTGATGGGTTTGCGAGTGTGTGAGTTCAGAGTGATGAGGTGATTGATTTAACCTGATGAAATGGAATAGGGAATTCGTCCTCTTCCTGCACTGGATGGCTGACCCCCTCGGTGCTCCGCTGGTGCTGACCTCCACTGTCACTGCCTCCTAGGCCGGATTGGTGACTCTGGTGGACCTCCTGTGGCCAGAACAGGGATAGTGGACATTGCAGCAGCCTTCCACTGCATTCAGCAGGTGCCCCAGAGAGGTATCACTATGTTGGGGGGCTGCCGTCTTCTTCGCTCTTGGGGCCATCTGTCGCCTGGAGCAGCCCTGGCCTTTAGACATGACACAGGCATGTGCTCTGGTGTGCTTTAACTATGGCGCCTGGAGTGAGGAAGCACTGAGGTCAAGGCTTGGCAGACAAATCCACGACTGCTTGCCAGTGATCCGGTGTGTTCCCCATGAATGTATAATTAATAAGGTGGGATGCTCCGGGAATGGGATGATATGGCATGGAAACCCACCATTGCCTGCTGGCAAGTAAAACGTCCTTATTCCCATCTGCTACCACAATTTGTGCAAATTTGGGATGATTCCACACATAGAATTAGGTCAGGAATTATAAATTTCCGCTGCCTCAAAGATCTTGCTGATTTAGGTTTCATAGCCTTTAAAATGCTCTATATATCTTTTTAGCATATTCTTTTATATAGGGTCATGTTTACAAAATTAAGAAATAGGATTAGATTGTTATAATGTAATGAATGCTACCATAAGGGTAGCCCTGGTCTCCAGCAACTAACTGTACAGTATTGCTGTATTTTTAAATAAAGTCAGGCACAAAATTAAGGCATCATGTATGTTTGTATAAAAATAAGCATTTCCTTGTATTATATTTCTGTGACTCTTTCTGTTCATGTAAATTATGGAGTTAATGGTCATATGGGTGCCATTTATGTTTCGTGGAGCAGAGGACCTGTCTGCTTTGAAGCAGATGCCTCATTTTCTACAGGGAAAGAAATGAAAGGCTCCCCTTCCAACGTGGCCTCTGTTCCTTGTTTAATGGATTATAAATGGCTGACGGCCTGATTTGACATATGTCGCCTACAGTCGCTTAGAAGAATCCAGCTGTATAAAAGGTTGATGTAGCAATGGCCTTCATAGGATTGTGCCTCTTGTTGAAGTTATCATCTGCACACCTCCGTTGAAAAGGTAGCACAGCTCATTGACAGCCTGCCTAATTGTGGAGCCATAGACCTGATATGCCAGAGAGGAATATTTGGATTTGCAAACACAGAATATGCTTAACATTTTTGATACCTGACTTCTAAAGTGAAGGGAGATAAACTTGGCAATTATAGGCCAGTCAGTATAATGTCAGTGGTGGAGAAACCTTTATAAATAATAATTTTGGAAAAAATAACTTCCACTTTGAAAAGCGTAGTCTTATAAATGAGATCCAGCACAGATGTGTTAAGGACATTTCATGTTTGACTAATTGCATTTTTTGATGAGCTAATGAAGAGAATGGATGATGACAGTGCAGTTGATCATGTGTTTGTGGACTTTCAAAAGGTGTTTGATGAATTGCACAATAGACTCGTTAGCAAAGTTGAAACCTATGGGATAAAAGGAGCAGTAGTAGTATGGATTCAAAATTGTCTAAGGGATAGCAAATGTAGTGAACGGCTATTTGTCAAACTGGAAGGAGATATATAGTGTTGTTCTCCAGACTTGGTGCTAGAGACACTGCTGTTTTTGACATCTATTGATGACTTGGACATACAAGGCACAATTTTGAAATTTGCAGATGAGACAAAACTTGGGAATATAGTAAATAGTGAGGAAGATAGTAATAGACTTCAAGAGGACATGGGAAAGACTGGTGGAATGGACGGACACATGCCAGGTGAAATTCAAAACAGAAAATTGAGAGGTGATACATTTTGGAAGGAAGGATGAGAAATGACAATAAAAGTTAAATGGTACAATTTAAAGCAGGTGCAAGAACAGAGAGGCCTCTGTGTGTTTGTGGTCAAATCTTTGAAGATGGCAGTATAGGTTAGCAAAGCAGTTAATAAAGCAAATGGGATCTTGAAGTTTATAAATAGAGATATAGGACAGAATCATGCGGTAGCAGGTGTGAAAGCAGACATTTTAACCACCGGCCGTAATGGTGGATTCTCACGCTGTACCCTCCCCTTCCTGCCTCATTAATTATGCAGTCATGGGAAACATGCTGGATCTCTGGCAGCCAGTCTCCAATTTGCCCGCCATGCCATTACCTCACCGCTTCTTCATGCTGGGCGGCATATTTAATGTGCAGTTGCATGCGTAGTTCTCAATGTTGCAGCCATGGAGGGCATCAGTGAAGATATGGCATCAAAAGCCAAGAAGAGTGCAACCCCCTGATTCAGTGACACAACCCTGGGGTGCCTTTTGGACGCCATGGTTGTCCGCCGCGATTTCATCTACCCCCGCTCTGGCCGCAGGTGGCCCATCAGTTTCACAACTTCAGCTTGAAAGGCAGTGGCAGCGGTGTCAATGCCAATGCTGCACACAAGAGGTCGGTCATCCAATGCAGAAAAAGAATGAGTGATCTCATCCGTGCTGCCAGGATAAGTCAACCATCTCATCAATCTCAACTCACAAGCCCATCACACATTCACTGGCATCTCACTCACTGCCAGCTCAAGGGACATCACCACTTACTCTCTCACACACACCCTTGCATCTCTATCTGGTCCCATCCCCTATGGAGATCGTATCCTCATCCAGTCCATGGCTTCACTTAGCACACACGCACAACTGACATCCTTCCCATTTGGCCTGGCATGTGCCTTGCTCACACTCTCTCCATCTGTCTTTATGCAGGACAAGATCATGCACAATCAACGTGAGAGGTCCCAGACCGGGGGTGGCGTGCTGGACATCAAGGTCCTCATTCTATTTGAAAGTCACTTGTTGGAGCTGGCTGGAGAGGACATGGAGCATTCCTGCAGCAATGATGAGGTCGGTGGCCAACACCCACGCGAGGATCCTGAACCACATCATCTCTCTGTCAATTCTACTCTGAGTCCACTTCTGTGTGTAATGCGATAAAGCACTAGTAATCTCTACTTTCTTTCCAGGGCCGAGAGCACTTTGGATAAGGACCCCGAGGGCAGCACCATTGAAAACCTATCACACTGCTCACCTATGCAATGACACACATCTCGGTGGGACCAGGATATAGAGCAGCCTTGGGATCACAATCTGGTAAGCACAGGACACAATCTGTTCCACAGCAGGCGGAGGCAGGGACATCTGAAGTCGCTGGCATTCAGAGGACTGCTGGAGGCAAGGAATTGCTGAGTCTGAGTCAGATGACGAGCCCCTGGACTCGGTCCTCAATCAGTTGGTGGAGCTGCAAGGATAATCACAGGAACATCAGGAGCTTGTCTGGTGCACTCCTCAGATTGCAAGTGATGATGGAGGACTCCATCTGCCTTCAGGCTGAGGTGATAGCCTTGGCATGCCAATGCACCAAGGTCAACCCTAACAGGATGGTGGCTGCCAAGGAGACCTTGATCCAGGACATCAGTCCTGCACTGTTGCATGGGCTGAGCTCCATCACTGATGCCATAGATGGCCTCCAACAGTGTCAATGCGAGAGGGGTCTTGGGCAGCTTGATTTCACTCCCTTCTCCTCAAGGAGTCAGCCAGGGGCCATCGGGCCCCCACGGTGAGGAGGACCAGCTTGACACCCTGGGCCATCCACCCAGGTGACTCCGAGGATGTTTAGCCGATCCAAATCCCATTTTTGTGTGACCCCATCATCTGCTCCACAGGCTGATAAGTGTGCATCTGGCACACAGCAGGACACCCAAAGCAGGCCAGGGCCCTCCAGGTCTTGGCCCTCCAGAGGAGGCCCACCAAAGGCATCACAAAAAACAGGGCATAGCACCTCTGCTGTGGATGTCCAGGGAGCACCAATACGTTATGGTAGGGTTAGGAAGATTAAGAAGATGTAGTTGCACTTTGTGGGCACAGATGTTAAACACTTGTACATAATGGTCACTATTGTAAGTAAACCGCAAGAATGTCTCCCTGCCTATGGCTCCATACTATGATGAGCATGTTCGTGTCACTCAGATGTGAAATCTTGGTTCCTGCACAAGATAAAGGCAGGTGTCTCAGTCTAGGGCCTCTTTCCTGTGCAGTGTGTAACATTCAGAGCAAAGCGATGGTCCGGCTTCACACTCAATGGACACACTATTGATGCCTGCACCTCGATGGTGCTTGTCATTGCTGCCAGAATGTTGTGGGCAGACATCACAGAGTTCCACCATTCTCTCTGTGTGCTCTCAGCACCTTTGAGGTGGGGCTGTTCCCTATTTCTTCAGCATCTGTGTCCAGTGGTGTTACGGTCCTGAAGGGGACAGGTACTGAGGGCTGCTGAAGGATCAGGTGTACTTAAAGTTTCACAGCTGCATCTCCATGATATGTTCCTGATCACAGAGCGCAAGCGAGCTGCCCTCAGCCAGACTGTAGTCTGGCATTCACAGAGGCTATGTGAAGATCTATGGATTATCCTCAATGCATGTCGTCATCATCCTCCTGGGATCTAGCGATTATTAGGGCCTCTGCTGCATTTCCATGACATGAACCTGAGCACTGAGCACTGCCATCAGCCACACAGGAGTCAAGTGTTCAAAGATGCAAGGTCTGCCCTCACTGCATCTCGCCATCATCCTCCACGAATCTTGTGACTATTAGGGTCTCCTGAGCGTGCCTGCCTCATCTGGCCAGTGCAATGGCCTCATCCTTGGCATCCTCACCTTCAAGGATCTCATCACCCTCATTCCCTTCAATGTCCTCCTCATTGGAGGAAACCTGCAGCTCTTCCTTCTCCTTCTCAGCCAGGTCCTCCCACCGTTGCAGTGCCAGGTTGTGTAGTGCTCAGCAAGCTACGATGATGCATGACACCCCCTGGGGACTGTACTACACTGCTCTACTGGACCTGTTGAGGCACTTGAACGACATTTTAAATATGCCTATCATCTGCTCCACCAAAGTCTGGGCTGTGGCATGAGCCTCATTATACCGTCTCTCTGCAGCACTCTGAGGCCGCCGCACCAGCAACATCAGCCACGTACTCTGTAGGTAACCCTTGTCTCCGAAGAATCAACCCTGCAGCCGCTGTGGACCCTGAAAGATGTCAGGGATCTGAGACCTGTTAAGAATGTAGGAATCATGGATGATACCTGGGAATTGTGCACAGATCTGTGGGATGTGTTTGCAGTGGTCGCAGACCAGCTGGTCACAGAACATTCAGCGAGTGAAAGCCCTTGTGGTTGACATAATTGGCTGCTTGTTGCCATGGAGATCTAAACATCACATGAGTGCACTCGATTGCACCCTGCACCTGTGGAAAACCAGAGATCTGAACAAATCCCAGCACTCTTGCTTCCTGGCTTGCCTAATCCCGGTTGAAATACACAAAGTTCTGTGCCTTGTGAAGTTGGCATCGATGAACTCCAGAATGCACTTGTGTGTGGAGGCTTGCGAGATCCTACACAGGTTATCTGTGGAACCCTGGAAAAGGCCACTGGTGTAAAAGTTGAGCGCCGTGGTCACTTTCATGGGCCACTGGCAGTGGATGCCCGCCATGTCCCCGTGGCACCAAATCCTGCAGTAACTGGCAGGTGTGCCTGACCAGTTCCCTAAACACGTGCAGTCTTCAGCGACACTAGTTCCCAGCCATCTGCAGGAATGACAAACGCTGTTTATAGACCCTGGGTCTACTGAGGCACCTATGCATGACGGCTCACTGTGAATCTTCAGTTGTGTGTGCAGGAGGCTCTGACACACCTTCATCTTGAGAGTTGTGATCCTCTCTTTGCTGAGCCAGGCGCCTCCATTGCACACTTATCTCTACTCCTTGTAAGCCATGAGACATACTGTTAAATCACCAGGCTTCATTATCCTGATTAAAGCAAAATACTGTGGATGCTGGAAATCTGAAATAAAAACAGAAAATACTGGAAAAGCTTAGCAGGTCTGACAGCATCTGCAGAGAGAGAAACAGAGTTAATGTTTCGAGTCTGGATGACCCTTCTTCAGAGCTCTGAGTTTTTCCAGCATTTTTCATGACCTTGATGTTCTCCTCTTGCAGGATCAAAGAGAGGGACACATAGGTTAGCATATGTGTCCTAAGAACCTCTCTTGGTTAAGCCTCAAGGCCCCTTAATGCATGCCGGAGATTGCTGACCATCATTTGGATGACCAATATGTAGTGCGTTCATTGGCTGTCCAAAGCCCCACCCACCTCCACCCCACTCCACTTGACTGATTGGCAGCAGCTTCAGCCACGGGACTGCATGCTGTGCTCTCAGCTCAGGCGCAGGCATTCTCCTAACCCATACTGCAAGGCTGCACTGTTAGCTTGAACCATGAGGGATACTGGTCCAAACCTTAATAAAGGCATTGCAAGGGGCTCTGAGCACCTCCACCAGTTACTGTGCCATGGCCACCTGTCGCAAGGGGATTCAACAACTTGCCCAGTGGGCCAGTTGTTCTGCTACCGCCTAAAATACACATTAATTTGCAGTCTGTGCCCGAGGGGTTTAACGCTCTGGAGCATTTGGTGGCACTTTCATTCTTTTGCGTTGCTTGAGTAGGCAAGGCCCAATTCTAAGCATGGCAATGGAGCTGCTGCTGAACGGTCTCAGCTGTGGAAGAATGCTCACTTTCGACAAGCTTTTCTAAGTGCCTTCACCCTCACCCTAACACACCCCCCCCACCAACTCCAACCCCTTCCTCCCCACAGCATGTGCTTGTGTACTCCCTTCAGTCTTTGTAGCCTTGCTCACGCCACCCCCCACGGCCCCACCTGTATTGGAGCCCTTGTCCCGGCACTGCACTGAAGGCCAGCCAGGAAAAAGCGACTTGTCTGTGCCCTGCCTGAATGCGTGGCACCTCTCCCTTGATGTCCTAGGGGCAGTCTCTGCAAGTGCTACGCAAGGTTGAGTGCACTCACTTCCGATTCCCGTCAAAGTTCAGCTTGCCCTTAAAGGCAGTCATAAATCACGCCGTTCTGAAGTCACGCTGACATGGGAGGTAAGTTTGACTTGGGGTATGATTCCAGCGTGGGGGAACAATGATGAGATGCAAATGCATTAAAATTAAGTTCCTGATGTTGGACAGCGGGAATGCAGCCCTCCATTGTTAGGAGGAGCAGACGATCACAAGCTGGTTTCATGACAGCTTAAAACCAATTTTTGGCCTTCTTGCCATTGTATGCTCATGCCTGCCATGATGCCCACTGCCAACGGGAGTGGATCATTCCAGCTGTAGAATACAAAAGCCAGCAAGTTATACCTATATAAAACCCTAGCTCAGTCTCAGCTGGAGTATTGTGTCCAATACTAGGCACCGCATTTTGGGAAGGACGTGAAGGTGATGGAGAGAGTATAGAAGATATTTATTAGAATGATTCCAGGGATGAGAGGTTTCAGTTTCATGGATAGATTGGACCAGTTGGTCCACCTTAGAGCAGAGAAGATTGAAGGGAAATATGATAGAGGTGTTGGTATGATTTCAAAGGAGACCATTAACTTTTAAAAAGAAATTCAAACTCCCAATTATTAATTGAAAGAAATTATGCCACAAAATTTCACATTTTAAACAAAAACTTTTACTGAACAAGAATTAAAGAAAGCAAGTGCTATTAATTTGACAATATAGGCTGGATTTTACACTTTCCCACCAGCGTGTTTGAAGGCAGGGAGGGCTCATAAAGTACTGCACGTGGCCTGCCTACCACCTTCCCATCTGCCTCCGACCTGTCTCCCATTTTATGGGGGGTGGTGGAGGCATCGGATGGTCCAGCAGTCCTTGGGCCTATTGAGACCCTTAAGTGGTCAATTGATGGGTGACCAGACTAGTTGTGGTCCCTATACCTTGCACAACATTATGCTGCAGAGAGGGCTGAAGCTGAGGGTAGAAGAAAGTGCTGACTGCTCTGCATCCTTGGTTTCTTAAAACCAAGGCAGCCATTCATGAAACATTTCCTCAGCAACTGTAGTAAAACATCTCCTAATTTCATCTGTGTACATTAATTCAGCTGCTCACACTTTTAGGATTTGATTACTTCTCTACAGCAAGTGCTGTATGATGCCATCAGCTTTTATTCTTAAAACCAGAGTATTAAATACAGAAAGGAAAATGAAGACTGTCGGAGGTCATCAGAATTCTTAGCAACAGTTTTTTTTTAAAGTGCTGACAACTGGTGAGGCTTTCTTTCAAGATAAATATAGTGGAATGTTAAAAATAAGATACAGGGCAGGTCTTTGGCCTTGGAATGAGGGTAGGTACTGAGGTGGGTGGGTGTGTAATTTTGTGCCGTTTAGCCGGCATGCCAGTTTGTTACCATCACATTGCCCACCCAGCCCCCACTGATCCATTTTCCTGAAGGCTTCATCAGGGGTGGAAAGGTCATCAACCTGCAAGCTTGTTAAGGCAATTCAAAGGCCAATTGGGGCCATTGATCGGAGGCTGACTGGAATTTTCGAGTGGGCCTGTGGGCCCCTGCATGGCGTTAGGAACATGAGAGCAGCCTGGAGGTGACCGCTTGGTGGCAGAATGAAGAACCAGCATTCCAGAAAATCTTTGAGCCTTCCCCCACCTCCCCCTACTCTCTGCCTACCAGGCTACCAGGTCACAGCTATGGGCACAGATTGCCCTGTGGAGATTGGCCCCCTCCACAATGGTGATCTGACAGCTATGGCCATTTTTTATCTGAAATTTTTTAAGTTGCTGAGAGGGTGCTAAGATGCAATGGCAGGCTGCAGCTCCTTTCATGCTGAAGGACCTCCTTCTGGCCCTCCAGCTTCAAAAGCCCATTCTTTAATGTGATGGTGAGCATGCCCTCTGGCCACTAATTGGCCAGTCCTGGAGGAAGAGGTGGCTTAGGAGATCAGTTGAGGGTCATGGCCAAGTCCAAGAATCACACCAACCACAATCAGTCCAGCAAGTGGCACAGGACAGTGATCAAAAAGCCCAAGTCTTATCGATTTGAAATCCCTGAAAGGAGTTGATCCCAAGTTCCTGAGGAACATGTGGTTTGCCAAGAAACACAACAAAAAGAGGAGCAGGGCAGGTTGAAAGCAAAAAATAAAATGGCAATCATTATGAAAAGGACTGACAGTCTTAACGAATTAACCTCAACCGTCCTTGTAGATGGCAGTCATGTGATATATTGTATTCGAAATTGTCTATTTTGAATAAAACCCAAGTTGGGACTTCAATTTCCAGTTAAAAAAAATACACGTGAGATAACTGCTCACAACATGGTGTGGGTTTAGGATCCACATTTGGCCCTGATATCGGGGCCCCAGACCAAAATGCAAAATCCTGCCCATAGTTCCATCTAATTAAAACACTCCTTTTTCAGCAGGTGTATACGTAAAATGTTTTCATATGCTGTGTCCTGCACAATAACAATCATTTTTTTCTTTTACATAGCTACAACTTGAAGGTGTTATTACTTTCAGAAGATGAATTGCATCCTGCTTCAAATCCTTACATTTGATGGTAGCATTCCATTTAATGTCATTTTCATCAGCGGTTCTGTGGTAACGCCTTACATTGCAAAGGAAAGGAAAATCCCATATGCACCAATGCAGCATAAATATAATAATTAACAATCTCAAAATCATTTTTTATAAATTAATGTTTACCAGAAATCTTTCACAATAAAATATAGGTATTATGAATATTGGTTTGTTATCTTATAATAAAATGGTGACTATCAACCTGCTTTAAAAGGGATTGTAAGAATCATTTGCCTACTTATTATTAATGTTTGATGTGGGCATCACTGGCATGACTGGCACTGGCCAACTCTAGTTGCTCTGAGAAAGTGGTTGTGGGGATTAGCATAACTGCATGGATTGCTAGGCCATTCAAGAGGGCAATTAAGAGTCAAAGGCATTGGTTTGGAACAGAGTCACACATAGATCTGACCAAGTAATAATGGGAGGATTATTTTCCTAAAGGACATTACGTAACCAGTTGGGTTTTTAAGACAATCCAACACTTTTATGGTAACTTTTACTGACACAATTTTTTTTATTTGTTCATGGGATGTGGGCATCGCTGGCTAGGCCAGCATTTATTGCCCATCCCTAATTGCCCTTGTTCAGAGGGCATTTAGGAGTCAACCACATTGCTGTAGGTCTGGAGTCACAGGTAGGCCTGAACAGGTAAGGACGGCAGATTCCCTTCGTGAACCGGAAGGGATTTTACGACAAGCGGCAATGGTTTTGTGGTCATCGTCAGCTTTTTAATTCTAGATTTTTATTGGCTTCATATTTCACCATCTGCCATGGTGTGGTTCAAACCCTGGTCCTCAGAGCACTATCTTGGGTCCCTAGAATACTACTCCAGTGACAATACCACTATGCCACTACCTTCCCCTTCTAAACTGAATTCAAATTCTCAAACTGCCAGAGCAGGGTTTAAACTGTCATTTTCTGGAGTCTTACTCCAGGCTTCTGAAATACTCGTTCCATAACACAATCTCTATATTACCATATGAACATACGAAAATGATGTACAGAAAAAAAATATCTGGTCCATTGAAGCCCATACAGTCATGTGTTATGCATCATAATTATACATCCACTGCCCACTAGCAGTCATGTAAAACAGTTGTCTAACAACTATAATCTGATTAAAATGTAAACTATGGAAGATATGAAAGAGTCTGATGAGTTCCTAGCGTAAACACCATACTTAGAAATGAATGCAGAGTACGGGATGGCATGCTTGGAGCAGCACCAGGCATCCCTAAGAATGAGGTGACAATCTGGTGAAGCTACAACACAGGACTTCTTGCATGCCAAAACGGTGGAAGCAGCATGCAATACACAGCTAAGCGATGCCACAACCAATAGATTAGATCTGAGCTCTGCATTCCCCCCACTTCCAGTCATGAATGGTGATGAACAAGTAAACAACTGACTGGAGGAGGAGGATCCACAAATATCCCCATCTAAATGGTGGGGGATCCCACCACATCAGTGAAAAAGGAAAGGCCGAAGCATTTGCAACCATCTTCGACCAAATGTGCCAATTGGATGATCCATCTCGGCCTCCATCTGAGATCCCCAGCATCACAGATGCCAGTCTTCAGCCAGTTCAATTCACTCCACGCGATATCAAGAAAAGGCTGAGGCACTGGATACAGCAAAGGTTATGGGCCCTGACAATATTCCAGCAACTGTAGTTCCAGCAAAAGTACCGAGGACTTATGCTCTAGAACTAGCTGCATCACAGGCATCTACCTAGCATAGTGGAAAATTTCCTAGGTATGTCCTTTCCAAAAAATCAGGTCAAATTTAAACCGGCCAATTACCACGACAACAGTTCATCCTCAATCATTAACTTGATGTAAGATGCTGTCAACAGGATTATCATGTGGCATTAACTCAGCAATAACCTGCTCGCTGACACACAGTTTAGATTCCGCCAGGGCCACTCAGCTCCTGACTTCATTACAGCCTTGATCCAAATATGGACAAAAGAGCTGAACTCAAGAGGTGAGGTGAGGTGACTGCCCTTGACATTAAGGCAGCATTTGACCATATGTGGCATCAAGGATCCCTAGAAAAACCTAGTCAATGGGATTCAAGGGAAAACTCTCCACTGGTTGGAGTGATACATAGCACAAAGAAAGATGTAGTTGTTGGAGGTCAATCATCTCACTCTGAGGACATTGCCGTAGGAGTACTTCAGGGTAGTGTCCTAGGCCAAACCATGTTCATTTGCTTCATCAATGACCTTCCCTTCATCATAAGGTTAGACTGGGGATGTTCACTATGAATGCACAATGTTCAGCATCATTCACGACTCCTCAGATTCTGAAGCAGTCCGTGTCCCGCGACACCTGAACAACATTCAGGCTTAGGTTGATAAGTGCCAGGCAATGAGCATCTCAAAAAAGAGAGAATCTAACTATCGCCCCTTGACATTCAATGGCATTACTATCGCTGAATCCCCCACTAACAACATCCTGCAGGTTATCATTGACCAGAAACTGAACTGGACCAGCCATATAAATAATGTGACTACAAGAACAGGTCAAAGGAAGGGAATTTTGTCACAAATAACTCATCTCCTGACTCCCCAAAGCCTGTTCAACATCTACAAGGTACATGTCAGGAATATGATGGAACACTCCCCACCTGCCTGGAGGAGTGCAGCTCCAAAGACACTCAAGCAGCTTGACATCGTCCAGCACACAACAACCCACTTGATTGGCATGCCATTCACGACCTTAAACATTCACTTCCTCCACCACTGATGCACAATGGCAGCTGTGTGTACCATCTACAAGTTTCACTGCAGCAACTCACCCAGGCTCCTTAGACAGCACCTTCCAAACCTGTGACCTCTACCACCTGAAAGGATAAGGGCCTCAGATGCAAGGGAACACCATCACCTGCAAGTTTCCCTCCAAGCCACACACCTCTGACTTGGAACTATATTATTTTTAATTCATCCGTAGGGTGTCAGCTTCATTGGTTAGGCCTGCATTTATAGCCCATCTCTAATTGCCCTTGAGAAGGTGGTGATGAGCTGCCTTCTTGAACCCACATACAGTCTATGTGGTGTAGGGACATCCACAGTGCTGTTAGAGGGGAGTTCCAGGATTTTGACCCTGCTACAGTGAGGGAACGGTGAAATATTTCCAAGTCAGGATGGTGAGTGACTTGGACGGGAACTTCCAGGTGGTGGTGTTCCCATCTATCTGCTGCCCTTGTCCTTCTAGATGGTTCTAGTCAGATGTGGTTCTCACATCTGATTAATTATTTCATGTAAGAAATAGTGTCATATGCCTTCGATGAACTAATCAGCTTGCTTAAATCAACAATTTTGAAGGTAAAAATGAATATTTTCCCGTATCATCAAATTCCTGTTGGTTTTCCTACTCTTAAATTATTTTATTTTACTGCTTGTGCTTTCCATTTATCATTTTTTATCAACATTTTTAAACATTTCAAATTACCACTGCATTATAAGGGATTGGCGCATAAAGTGTTAATGTGAGACTGAATACAATACTGCCCACACAATGATGTAAGAGAACATATGACCCACACCTAGAGGTCAGCGTAGTGTTGGACAGAGCTGTGTGTAAAAGCAAGCATGGAGACAGCTCCTAGCTTGGAGCTTTATTGCACCTATGTATATAGTTTCCAGTAATTAATAAATACTTACTGTTGAGCTACCCAAGACTGAAAATACTTTAAAAAGACCTACCTAACTATGCCCAACACCTTACAACATGATGGCAGCGAATGGAACCACTCAAAACTTTGCAGAGACTGCAAAAGAAAATTTAAATCCTGAAAAACTGATGAAAAAATCAAATAAGTATTCTTACCTGAAGAAAAGCTCAAGAAGCAAAGGCGCAGAAGGAAATTGCCAGAGAAAAGCTCCAAAGGAAAGCTTGGAAGCTGAAGGCAGAAATTAAATTCCTTATTGCAGCAAAAGACTCCATTGAAGCACATGGAAGTCCAGCTTCAACACCCATAGTGTGCAGAGTCAGCATAACAAGCAGGGATGAGCTAAAAATGTAAAATGACTGGACAACATGAGTCCTGAAAAAAGTTAAATGCTGTAGTGGTCAGAAATTGCCATTTAAATCACAGTCCGAGAAACCCGATTCCTGAGCCAGTACCTGGTAGTTGAGCTCATTCCAAACAAAGATTAAAAATTAACTGCGACTGAGTAGGCATCTTTAAAAACCCACTAAAAGCCAAGATTTGATGCTTCCACATCCCGAGAACATACGCTAAAGCAGGGAAGACTGTAATAAGTTTATCCAGGCAGCCATTGTTGAAAAAATTTAAATGCGGAAATCACGAATGCCATTACTGCAGCAGCCCACCAAAAATAGCAATCTTGGGAAAACCATGAAGAAGTGTATGGCAGCGCCATCTTGGATTTGGGAAACCTCTTAAAGCTGAAAGTGCAATTTAAAAATTTTAACCATGGATCAGAAATCCACTCTTCCAGATCAGTTTGGACTTATCAAGGGCCAAACCTGACACAAAATTGGGCCTCCTGGGGAAGAAAAAAATTAAATTACCAGAGTACAGCAGATATAGGTATGAAATCAGAAGTAGTCCTGATTAATACATTTTTCTACTCATTCAGTGAATTTGCTGATGAAGTAATCCTAGTGCAATGCATTAATGAAACCTCATCCAGCTTCGATCAAATATTAAAAGCCTTTGACAAGCGCTTTAATCTTCAAGTTGTGGGGTGCACGGTGCTTAAAAAGAGGGATAGAAACCCCTAGTAAAGTTATGAAAGGGGAAAAGGCACTGCCCAAGCAAATCACATGAAGGTGCCAAAGAGGCAGGGAAACTTCTGGAAGTCTTAAAGATCAATCTTTTTGAAAATGCCAACACATTTCTCAAAATGTAACACAAGTTGCAGTACTGAACCAACTGACCATGGTTAAAGAAAAAGCTGGGGGCTATTCCATGCTATGAATGGATGATGAAGATACTTGCAGCACCATTATAGAATTGCAACAAGGTAAGACTTCACCAGTGGCAGACCTGGCTAGAACTGAAACTGAAGTGAATGACAAAGACAAAGCTCTGCACCAGGTGAAAGAAGAAATGGCAGGAATCCCAGGAATAAAAGGTTTAACATATGAGGAATGTTTGAGGACTCTGGGTCTATACTCGATGGAGTTTAGAAGGATGAGGGGGGATCTGATTGAAACTTACAGAATACTGAAAGGCCTGGATAGAGTGGATGTGGTGAAAATGTTTCCATTAGTAGGAGAGACTAGGACCTGAGGGCACAGCCTCAGAGTAAAGGGAAGACCTTTTAGAACAGAGATGAAGAGAAACTTCTTTAGCCAGAGAGTGGTGAATCTATGGAATTCATTGCCACAGAAGGCTGTGGAGGCCAGGTCATTGAGTGTATTTAAGACCAAGATAGATAGGTTCTTGATTGTTAAGGGGATCTAAGGTTATGGGGAGAAGGCAGGAGAATGGGGTTGAGAAACTTATCAGCCATGATTGAATGGCAGAGCAGACTCGATGGGCTGAATGGCCCAATTTCTGCTCCTATGTCCTTTGGTCTTATTGGGAGAAATAAGATTGGAAAATGTTCTTATCAAATTGGAACTGGAAGATTTGAAATGCAAGATTCTAGCAGACTATATATCTATGGAAACACGATTAACTAAAGTCTTCAATGAACCAAACTCTTCAAGGCCTAAACAAACGCCACCACCTAGAAGTTCCCCTCCAAGTCACTCAACATCCTGACTTAGAAATATATCGCTATCCCCTCACTGTCGCTGGAACATTCTCCCTAATAGCACTGTGGGAGTACCAACATTACATGGGCTGCAACGGTTCAAGAAGGCAGCTCGTCATCACCTTCTCAAGGGCAATTAGGGATGGGCAATAAATGCTGGCTCAACCAGTAATGCTCGCATCCTATGAATGAATTAATAAAAAAACAAATTTCTGACGTGTCAGACACAGAGAGGCTTTGAAAGAAACAGAAAGGTTACAAGTTGAAAAAGAATTGCTGATGCATCAGAACAGTTCCTTGAAAGCAGAAATAACAACCAAAACTGATGAAATTCTTGAACTTCAATCCAATCAGAACAACATGCAGGATGTGATGCGCAGTGTTAGTATGCACAAATCCAGACTTCAAAAGTAGATAAGGAAAATTCTAAGAAACAGATTGAAGATCTAGCAAATGAATTGAAATAGTCGAGGGAGCAGTCAGTGGCCATGGAAAAATGATTCCGAAAGGAACTGAATGCTGAGGTAAGGTTGTTAAACTTATATGAGAGATCTGCAGATAACTCTGAAACAAAAACAGCTGAACTGACCAGAGCAGTTGTGGGGCTGAATGAAAAGACTTACAAGCTTGAAAAACAACTGGAAAATAAGAAAGCAATAAAGATTTGGCTACAATTGTGAAACAAGTGGGAATGAAGGTTCAATTTTTGAAACATTGACCTCAATCACATCACACCAAGCCGTATGAAGGAAGAAAAAGAAAACACACTGTATAGGCAAGCTGAGAGTTCCTTCTCCCTGTAAAGAATGGGATAAACTAAAGACCACCCATAACAAAAAATGGGAAATTGACAGAGAGCAATTCAATGCCAAGGAATGGAAAAAAGATGAAAAGACACCCAGATGCAATAACAACCTCTGATTTAACATAGTTTACCTACAGCAACAGAGTCTACCACTCCTCCGACAGTAGTAAGGACAAGAAGTGGAAGGGTTTCCCAGACCGCTTGAATCTATAAACTCAGAGACTTGAGGAGGGTGGTGGGTAAGGATGGTGGAGATAAGGTAGTGGTAGTTATGTAAATACATGCGAAAAACTGGGATAACTTGTAAATATGTTGGATAAAGACTTGGTGGAGATGTAGTATAAGGGTATGGAACATAAAGGGTTAATGTGGGACTGAATACAGTACCGCCCATAGATTGATGTAAGAGAACACTTGACCCGCACCTAGGGGTCAGTATAGTGTTGGACAGAGCCTTACGTAGAAGCAAACATGGAGATAGCTCCTACCTTGGACTTTTGCTGTACCTATGTATGTAGGTTCTAGTAGTTAAGAAATACTTACTGTTGAACTACCTAAGATTACGAGTACCTTAATACCAAATTATGTCCAACACCTTACAACAACCATATCATTAACTATATCCTCTACCCAACAATCTCAGCTTGTTACTGTATGCAGGATACTTCATGCCTGGTGTAATATATTACTATCATGTCATAATGGAAGAGGGAAATTGGACAATGAGAGGAGTAACTCTTGACAAAAGATATCCAATAGTACAGCATTGAGATCCTGAAACTTGGTACAAAGTTTATCATAGAATCATAGAATAGAATAATAGAATGGTTACAACACAGATGGAGGTCATTCAGCCCATTGTGTCTATTACAGCTCTCTGTAAGAGCAACACAACTAGTTCTACTCCCCACCCTTTCTCTGTAGCCTTGCAAATTACTTATCTAATTCCCTATGAAAGCCACAATGGAATCTACTTCCATCACAATCTCAGGCATTGCATTCCAGATTTTAAGAACCCACTGTCTAAAAAAGGTTTTCCTCATGTTGCCTTTGATTCTTTTGTTATTCGCCTTAAATCGGTGTCCACCAATGGGAACAGTTTCTATCTGCTCTGTCCAGATTTTTAGCACCTTTATCAAATCTCCTCTCAGCCTTCTCTAAGGAGTGCACATGTAACTGAAGTTCTTCATCTCGGAACCACTCCTGTAATTCTTTTCTGCACCCTCTCTAATACCTTCACATCCTTTCTAATCCGAAAGTGTTGTGACCAGAATTGGACACAATATTCCAGTTGAGGGGAAACCACTGTTATACAAAAGTTTATCATAATTTCCTTGCTTTTGTACTCAATGCCTGTTTTTATAAAGCCCAAGATCCCATATACCTATTTAACCACTTTCTGAACCTGCTTTGCCACCTTTAATAACTTATGCATATTTATAATCCCAGGTTTCTGCACCCCTTTAGACATGAACCCTTCATTTTATACTGCCTCTCCTTGATCTTCCTACCAAAATGTATTACTTCATACTTCCCTGCACTCGATCTCATTTGCCATTTGTCCATTCCACTAGCCTAACTATCTGTTCTTAATGTTTGTCACTATCCTCCTCACAGTTCATGATACTTCCAAGTTTTGTGTCATATTCAAATTTTGAAATTGTGCTCTTTACACCAAAGTCTTGGTCATTAATATATCTGAGGAAAAACAGTGGTCCTTGTACTGATCCCTGGAAATCCTACTGTATCCCTCCAGTCCAAAAAACAACCCTTCACCACCACTGTTTCCTATTACTCTGTTAACTTTGTATCCATGCTGCCATTGTTATTCTACAGGCTTCAATGTTGCTGTCAAGCCTGTTATGTGGTACTTAATTAAACACCTGTTGGAAGTCCATGTACACCATATCAATCAAATTACCCTCATCAACACTCTCTGTTACCTCATCAAAAAACTCAAGCAAATTAACTAAACATGATTTTCCCTTAACAAATCCATGCTGGCTTTCCTTAATAATCCACATTCATTCAAATGACCCTCAATTTTCACCTGGACTATTGTTTCTACAAGCTTTCCCACCACAAAAGTTAAACTGACTGGCCTGTATCCTTACACTGTTTTTAAACAAGGGTATCACATTTGGAATTCTCCAGGTCTCTGGTACCAACCCTGTAATGAGGACTGGAAGATTATGGCCAGTGCTTCTGCAAATTCCACCCTTACTTCCCTCAGTAGCCTCAGATACATCCCATCAGGCCCTGGTAACTTTTCATATTTAAGTACAGCCAGCCTTTCTAATATCTCTTCTTTATTAATTTTAACCCATCTAGTATCTTAAATCCCTTATCTCTCACTGTGATTTTGGAAGCATCTTCCTCCTTGGTAAAAACGGATACAAGTACTCAGTACACCATCCAGACCGTCTGCCTACATTTGTAAATCTCCTTTGTAGTCCCTAATCAGCCCCATGAATCATTTTACTATTTATAAGCCTATAGAATACTTTGGATTCCCTTTTATGTTATGTCAGTCTCTTCTCAAACTTTGTCTTTACCTCTCTTATTTCATTTTTCACTTCACTGAACTTTCTATAATCAGTCTAGTTTTCACTTGTACTATCAACCTGACAACTGTCACATGCCTGCTTTTGCTGCTTCATCTTTCTATCTCCTTTGTCATCCAGGGAGCTCTGGCTTTGCTAGACCAACCATTCCCCACTTGTGGGAATGTACCTCGACTGTACCTGAATCATTTCCTCTTTAAAGGCAACCCATTGTCCTGTTACAGTTTTGCCTGCCAATCTTTCATTCCAATTTATCTGGAACAGATCTGCTGTCACACCACTCAATTTGACCCTCCTCCAATTAAGTATTTGTATTCTAAATTGCTCCTTGTCCTTTTCCGTAACTATACTAAACCTTATGATACTATGATCACTATTCCCTAAACGTTCCCCAAATGACACTTGATCCACTTGACCCATTTAATTCCCTAGAACTAGGTCCAGCAATGCCTCCTTCCTTGTTGGACTGGAACATACTAATCAACCAAATTTTCCTTTACATACTTCAAAAACTTCTCCCCATCTCTGCCCTTTACAATATTACTATCACAGTTTCCATTTGGACAATTTAATATTATTTTTCTCCTTCCATGCATTCCAGAATCCAGCTGATAGATGGATGTAATTTCCCTGTTCTCTAAAATCTATTCTATGACCCAGACAGTAATCCTGTTGATTTACTTTCCTTTATATAAGATATGCAGCTCTATAGCACTTATTGTTCTGTTAACAGGTCTTTAAAGCAGAAAAAGAAAGAAAGCTGAGTTTTGCTTTTAAACTGGCTATTTAAAATGGTTCTCCTCTTCTGACAACTTGCTGTAAAGTTGTCATGTGCTCATGGGGATATCTTTATGGCCTCCTGCCAGGCATATTTTTGACAGGGTAGCATGTAAAATAGGACTGTTAGCTAGCCCATTGCCTTCCCGACTACCCCAGATCTGTCCCCTACAATATTCAACCAGTCAGCCCACCCTTAAGCCTACTGAGGTCTTTAACTAGCCGATTAAAGGGCAGTTAAGGACTTAATTTGGCCTCCACTGCTAAAATACAATAGGTGGTGGAAGGTGAAGGACAGTGAGCGGTCCACTTTTTCACCATATCTGATGAAAAGGTGGAAAGGAAGTGGGTACATCCTTTGGGAGATGCCATGTACACATCGGGGGCACCACCCTCCCCCCAAGGAAGGACACCATTCTGTGACTCCCCCCACCAGCCTTCAAAACCCCCCTGACCCCCCAGAGGCCCCGATCCGTCTCCGCCCAAAAAGCCCAGACTTCCACCGCCTATTGTATTTTAGCAGTGGAGGCTGAATTAAGCCCTTAACTGCCCTTTAATTGGCTAGTTAAAGACCTCAGTAGGCTTAAGGGTGGGCTGACTGGTTGAATATTGTAGGGGACAGATCTGGGGCAGACTTACCTTATTCCGGTATGTTATCTTCTTATCATTGCCTCTTAGTAGTCCCAGCAGTGGCCACGACTGAGTTCTGATGCTTCTGGGACTACTCAGCTGCTGGCCAATCAGATTAGCTTCTTGAAGGTGGGGCTTCCTGTCCCTGAGGAGCAGAAGTCCCACACTTACCTTGTTAAGACCACCCTCAGCATATTTTCCTTGCAATGCAGCCTTTTTTCTACTGTCGGGGGGAGACAAACAATATATACCCCCCTGTAAAATGCAGCCCCACGTCTGGTATGAAAAGGATTAGATTTGCGGTATGTCCCCATGAGCCACCAACTTCAGGAAAGTAGGGGAGAAAAGGAGGAAAGAATTGAAAGGGAGAAGATAGGCAGTTAACAATTATACTTAGACTGTGTTACACCAACTTATGACATAGTTTTATCTCTGATCTTCATGCATCATTGAAATATAGATTTTTAAAACAAGAGAATTTTGCAAGAAAATCATGATCACAGCCCATAAATAATAGTTTGAGGAAGTTGTACAAAATAGGCTAAGGTGGACAGTTTACAACAAAAAAAACTACAGTGGAACTAATAAATATTGATCATTTTATTTGGATATATTCTATACTCTCTGGTGCTTTATTACTCAATTGCTCATCAAACAATAAGCTCAGATATTTTACTACAGTTCAATATATGTACAAATATCTAATCTTGCTATTGACATCAAAAAGTTAATTTTTCATAAGAACATAATCTGTCATTCAATAAGATTATGGCTGATCTATCTGGTTGCAGCCCTAACTGTACTTTCTTGCCTGCCCCCCCATAACCCTTGACTCCCTTGTAGATCAATTATTCATCACTGTTGACACTTTATTGATTACGTCTGAAAATGTTAAACAAATATGATGTTTGTACTGGGATTGATGCTGTCATGCCTATTAGAATTTGGTGATTGTTGAAATTACTTATTTTCTGTCAAATTAGTTTGAAAGATTTATAAATTACAACTGTAAAGTGTTTTTTCGCTAATATAGGTTCATAGTTTTTGACACAGGTGAGGATGATTTCATGAGGCTCTACTGACTGCAGTAGATAATTTCAAAGATTCACAATCTTCTGAATGAAAGCATTCATCCTCAGCTTAATCTTAAATGATGAGCCCCTTAACCTGAGACCATGGCCAAAATCTGGCTTTAGAAGATTCTTGGGTGTGGACAATTGTTGGTTTCATTCGCATGATTTCCACATGTCCAGAGAATCATCAAATGCATTCTTGTGGTAATGAAGGCACCATTAGACAGGCAGGTGTATTTGGAAATCGGAAGGGCTTCCACTCTCTTAACTGAAGCTGGTGTGTGATCACCAGAAGAGGATAATGCAAGCGTGTGCCAAATATCCAGGGAGCTGCCATGATTCATTTAGACTTTAGCAGTCTCAAGTTTCACAGGTTGGCCTTAGTGGGTGGCTCCTGGGAGATAAGGGATACCAACTAAACACCTGGCTGTTGAGGAACTCTACTACAGACATACAGGAGAGGTACAAAAGAAGCCATATCACCACCAGGATGACAATAGAGCAAGACCTGCTGCCTTGACAGATCTAGAGGCACTTTTTGACAGTCTCCAGCAAGATTTGCTGTGGCCTGCTGTGCCTTGTACAACATGGAACTGCATAGAGGTCTCCAGAGGCAGGTGGAGGGCATCTGGCATTCTTGGAGGAGGAGGACAGGTTGAGAAGGAGCCTCCTCTCATGCTGTCGGTGCCTGCAGTTGCAGACCTGTCTGCCAGAGAAGCCCGCAACAGGCTCTTCCAGGCAAGTCTTGAGAAGTGCCCTTGTGACATTGAAAATTTCCCATCAAGATCCCTGTGCAAATGTGCATCCCCCCATCCTCCCACAACCCCTCATCACCAGCAAACTTCCTTCAACCATCATATTCACCATCTTAGCTCCGTCATTAGGAATGAAACTGTCCAGGGCCAATGGAGGATCCAACAAACTTGAGGCCATGATAATGAGTAGTACACATAAACTCATTCTTTCATTCAAATAAAGAGCATTATTGGAACAGTAAAAATGTGTGCAACGAAGACCTTTTCCACATAAACTTTCTATTCCTACTATATGGTGCAACCCTTGTGGCTTCAGCAGAGCTGGAGGCAAATTGCTCATTCCCTTCCTCGGACAAGCCAATGGCAGATGTCCTTTGAATTTTGGACCCTGTGAGTTCCCCACCAAAGACTGCTCACTTGATCTGTGCTGAGGTGCGTTCGATCATTAGGGTAGAAGGCAGCTTGAGGGGATCTGTCTGAGTTCGGGTGATCAAGGGCACCTTGCCATGAGTCCTTTGTCCATCTTCTCTCTTAGGCCAACCTCCATTTCTCTGCTAACCAGGAGCAGGACAATACTTGGCTGCACTTTAGTGTGCCATTTAGCTACCAAGGTGAGGCTTTGATCGATATTGTGTAAACTGGCAAAGAGAACATTTCTCTTCATCTCAATCTTAAATGATGAACCCCTCAACCTGAGACAATGGACAGAATCTTTTGACCTTAGAAAATTCTTGGCATTTGAGACAATTTTCAGGTTTCCTTGCATGGTTTCCACAGGTCCAGGGAGTCATCAAATGCATTCATATGGCCATGGAGGCATCAATAGACCAGCCAGGTGTATTTGAAAATTGAAAGGGTTTCCACTCTCTTAATGTACAGCGGGTATGTGATCACCACAAGAGGATGCTGCAGGCCATTGGTGTTGACCAGAATGTACCTAGTGGCCTGCTGCATCTGCAGGTGGTCACTCTTTCAATGGAGGTGGTCATCAGTGCAAATGCCTGAATCATCATGGCACTCATGATGGAGGTGGAATCCTCCAATTTCTGTTCACAGGTGCGCACTGCCTCTGGAAATGCTGATAGAAGCATACACATTTCCTGTTGCTGCTACTCCACAAGTTTCCTTTTCATGGAGACCCCTGAGGCTCAGTATCTGCATCCAGCAGAACAGAGCTTGAAGTGCCCTACACCATCTGATGAGGACTCTTCATTGCTGGTCTGTGTCTCCTACTCACATGTGAAGTGCTCCTCATTTTGTCATCTTATCTGTCTGAGAAGCTGGACCCATGAGGTGTGTGAGTATCAGAACTGGTGGAGAGTGCACAGGAGTCATGTACACCTCAAAGTGTTAGTCCTCTTCTGAGGACTCCTCAGGCTCAACCCTAGCTCCTCCAGCAGGTCCATCAATGCAGCTGTTGGAGGTAAAAGACATGAGTTAGTGACACTGCAATCATGCCTTCTTAGTGAGGCTGACTGGCCTCTTCCTGCTCTCCTCAGGGAATAGGACATCTCTACTTGCCCTCACTGCATCATTTATCATCTCTAGGAGAGAGGCTGTGAACTACAAGGTAGCCTTTCGATATCTTCCATTCATATTGCACATCTTTGTTCCTCTACATTTGATGTATGTTGCAATCATCTCTGCCATTGTGGGTCCTGCTGGTGTCCCTCTATTTAGCAAACCTTTACTGCGTGTTTAGGTGCCTCATCCTGCCCGCCCTCCCTGATTGGTTGGGGAGATGGGTTGGTAATTATTTTGCTCTGAGAAAGCTATGGCAAGATGCACAAGTTAATTAGTTGGGTTATCAACCCAAAAATGGTCCTGCTGTTCCGGCAGAGACTGCGTGGATAAGACTGTTTCCAGTCAATGACCTTTTCTCAGAACTAGAAAAGTTAGAGATATATCAGGTTTAAGAAAACACATAGGCTGGGAAAAGGGGGAGGGAAGAGCAAAAGGGAACATCTGTGACTAGGTAGAAAGCAGGAGAGAAGAAATGACAAAAATATTAAATGTTAATTATAACCTATTTGTGCCTCATTTTAATTTGATTCTGTCTAATATGTATAATCTATTTGTCTTTTTGTATAAGGATTGGATTTTATATTTCAGTATAACTGCAATTGGTATAATTTTAAGCCTGGGATTGCACCCAACATTTTAGAAAAAGCTTGCACTATCTTAATTTAAAAATCACCAGTTCCAGTAAAAGAATATTTTCATTAAGGTAGGTAGATAAATGCACCCTAAAGGGCCTCCATTAATGATGACAATGGTTTTTATATCAAAGTATTTGCAGATTAGTAACTTATAAACTTCAAAGCACCTTTGAATGATGTTAAAATATTGGCAGAGCGTTTGGTCCTGAAAGCTGTGACCACTCTGATCTTGTGATCATAGACTCAAACACAGAATAATTTCTATTTCTGTGGATAATTAAAACGGCCAGGGAAAAGGCCTAAATTTTACAACATTTGAATTATATTTCTCTTTTTTTTAACCTTAAAACACCTATTTCACACTTATAATGTGTCATAATCAAGAAGGTGAGACAAATGTTTCTTAACATGATGAAAGGGAATATTGGTTTAAGATGAATGTCACCATACCTTTATTTTCAAAAGAAGCATGACGTGCCTGTCAGCAAGACCCAGATGTAATCACTGTTTTTGGACAACACAAACGGTACATCAAAGATGCTGACAGGTTAATGTCTCCCCTAGGACTTCAGCACTGATAGAAAGCAGCAGCAGGAGCAGAAATCTATGGGCTTTCCAACATCATAAATTCATTTGAGAAATCAGCAAAAATATACAAATGACAACCCTAGGAGATATCTGGAGTTGCAGCACACTGTGTTCCTGAAAGCTAGAAAATAAATATACTTCCATGAGTGCATCTGACACAACTAAGGACAAGCATTAAATTTATACCAAAATGTTCAGACAAAAAAAAATGAATTAGCAGATTTATATGAGCTGCATTTCAAAAATTACAGTACCCCACAAGATGATTTTGTTTGCACTGAAAAACGGAATTCAAAATTCCTACACGGACTTCTGCAGAAATAATAAATGTTTACCTGACAGAAATGTCATGGTATACACTTAAGTCCCATAATGCTTCCACAATCCAAATTAAAAGATTACTTAAGAATGAATTTATGCCTCTGGCACAGAGTTTCTCAAGCTGGTATTCTACATTGAAAATTCGGGCATGTGGGTTAGTATACCTTGCAAGATGTTCTTTGCACCCAAATTCCCAATGTGTTGACCCTGCATTTGAAGCCACGAGTAATAATTTGTAATATGCTGCCTTAGAGCTATGTGGTAATATAAAAATCATGTAATTCATCATTACTATTGATACCTATTTATCAATTTAACAGAATTGAAATTCTGGTGAATTTTCATTTTGATCATGAATTACTAAATTTGACAATGACTTTTAGTGTATCACTGTCTATAGGATGAGCTGATGGTAATGGTGCATTTTATGGCACCATTTTCCTCTGTTCAATAATTTTGTTGAAAAAATAGAGTGCTGCCTTTGATTAAAGTAAATGATCTGAGAATTATTCAAATCTAAATTGTGTTCAACAATATTAATGAAAAGGCAAGATAAAATCAGTTTGTTAATGTCTTGTTAAAGGCCAAAAATAAAAAAAAGAGCGATTATTGCTGAAAAAAGAGACAAGCATTGAAGATTTTAATTTTGTACTCATCAGGACAGATGCAAGAATGTCAAATTTCAAAGGGAGCGATAATTTGTACTGCATGAGAAAAGGTTGCTGATTGGCTGGCAAGTTGACTCTGATTGGTCAAAGTGTCGCCATGAGATTACACAAGGTAACTATTGTCCCCCAAGCTTTTGTTTAATTCAAAAAAAGGTACAATGCCTGGACAATTTCCTTTGGCCTGCAGAGGACAGGTCCCTGTGTATGAATATATGTAGCTTCTAGAAAGCCTGGCAGATAACCTTAAATTGATTCTTAGTGTAATTCTTAGCGCACCCAAGATTGTTCAACAAGTGCTGTCCAACCCCTGAATCACATCTAATGTCAGATATATGTTCTGAATTTTGCAAGAACAAAATGGTTGAGTATGGTCAGTATTCTACCTATTGCAAACACCTGAAAGATCGTTTTGTTTGATATGATCTACCAGTCTTTGGGACATGCGGGCTATGTATCTGGCATTGCATCTGCACTGAAATTCATATACCAAGTGATGTCCCATTACATCCTGTCTTATCAATGATTGGTTCTGCACACCATGAAATGGCTGAGTGAGTTGCTATAACCAGTTCTGAGTAAGTGATCCAGATACATGGTGAAGAATTCTTTCACCTTTGCGAAGACTATACGTGACCCACATATCGATAGCAATGTCGTGTCCATGTGCTCGATCAGCATTGCTAGCCTATTCCCTTATGTGTTACTCATGGAAGCCATAGACATTTGCACCATACCACTGTATCATGGCACTCTAGACAGGCCGCCATTTTCTAAATCTGTATTCATTGCACTTAAGAACTTAGTAACTTGGGCAATTGAGCTCAGCTTTACTGATGCCATGTATGCCCAAATAGATGGCATTGTTAGGCCCATCTCTCACTATGTTTTCATCAGTTTACATAAGAAACATGTTTTTGCCAGTTAAGGTCAATTCTCCCACTAGCCTAAAAGTTGAGGTTTTATTTTAAATTATTCATTCATGGAATATGAGTATCACTGGCTAGGCCAGCATTTATTGCCCAAGCATAACTGTCCTTATCATAGGGCATTTACGAGTCCATCGCATTGCTGTGGGTCTGATGCCAGACCAGATAAGGATGGAAGGTTTCCTTCCCTAAAGTACATTAGTGAACCAGGTGGGTTTTTACAACAATCAGCAATGGTTTTGTGGTCATCATCAGACTTTTAATTTCAGATTTTTATTGAATTCAAATTTCACCAAATGCTATGGTGGGATTCAAACCTGGATCTCCAGAGCCTTATCCTGGGGGCGGAATCATCTGTGCCCACTCATGTCAGGTATGCTCGGTGGCCTGAATGGACAAAATGGTGAGAAAGTGTCATGAGGGTATAATAATTTTCATAATTTTTTCTGGTTTATTGTAAAGTAGGTTTATGGGGGTAAGTATGGGTCTGTCTGTGTGTGATTTAATTACATTTAGAGTCAAATTGACTTCAGGTTTTGAGTCACCAAAATAAGCTAGGTGCTTGGTATGCTAATGAGTAAACATGGATGCTGGTTTAGCATGTAAGGTGCGAAGGGAATTTGCATTTTTAGATAGATGAAAGGGATTTTAGTTTGTTTACAAATAGCCAGACAAACAAGGCTAAGGAATGTCTATTTTTCCCAAGAGTTACTGACAATATATAGTGACATCATGAAAGTCTTTATATTATGAGGGAGATAAAGTTTCAAAGACTTATGAAACAATAGAATTTACATATTAAGAAGACAGACACGTATTTGAAGGAAAATGAGGCTATGTATCAGAGTAAGGCATTGTAAAATCTAACAGAAGTGTGTGAAGTAACCTTAATGAAGCCTCCAACATTTGTGCATACACCTGCCGTCTATAGAAACCGAAGATGGAGAAAGCCATTTTGAATTCCACTGTCCAGGGTATTGTGTTATTTTGCTGGGCCCATTTAAAATCTAAAATCTATTTTTGGACCATTGCCTTAAAAGGGGGTGTAACTGGGAGTCAGGTTAATTAAGAATTTTAGGAGTTATTATGGTAGTAGTTTGTAATCCTATGTATCTGCTTGAAATCTTTTCTTTTCTTAATATCTTAATTTAGTTTTGTAAAACTCTCTAAAAGTCATGGTGGACTTATTACTTCTGAATTCAGTACACGCATCTCGAAATAAATATAAATTGCAAACCTGTTGTGATAGCACATCAAGTTTCCCTCGTGGATTTAATCTGCCTGGCGCACATCATCTGCTGTGTCATAACATAGGCCAGAAATTGCCTAGCGCTATTGACCATTTTTTATTCGGCCTATAGGTAACCCCCGTTTTTGGCAGTATTTTTTGAGAATTCAAAGATCAAGATACGCGGCAATCGACACTAATCGAAAAGTACTAAAATGTACCAATGTTGAGCCATTGACCTGTAGAAACAAAATTGCTCTATTTTTCTCAAATCTACCATTCATTAAAAATTTCGAAAAAATGATCAATCAGATCATTTCTTTACACTGTACTTGCCATTTTCTTTTGTTACTAAGCTGAGCATATTCAACCAAAAATAACAATGTGAAAATCCAAAGGGGTAGCATATTGGTGTCTGGTACTGCAGACATTATGAATTCAGGGAGCTGCACATCCAAAGATTGAACTGCAGATATTAGACTCCATGGTAAAGGCAGCAATGTCTACCATCTACAAGATGCACTGCAGGTACTCACCAAGGCTCCTTCGACAGCACCTTCCAAACCCACAACCTCTACCATCTAGCAGGAGAAGGGCAACAGATAGATGGGAACACCACCATCTGGAAGATCCCCTCAAAACCAGTCACCATCCTGACTTGGAAATATATTGCCGTTCCTTCATTGTCGCTGGAACTCCTGGAACTCCCTCCCTAACAGCACCGTGGGTGTACTTACACCACATGGATTGCAGCGGTTCAAAAAGGCAGCTCACCACCACCTTCTCAAGGGCAATTAAGAATGGGGAATAAATGCTGGCCCTGGCCCAGTCAGTGACAACCACATCACATGAATGAATGAATAAAAAACTACAATTTGGGTGTTATTTCTTCACAGATGCCTCTTGACCTCAACAGTTATATGGGATCTGAATGTGTCCCACATTAATTAGCTGTGCTCTTTGCATAGGCCACTGGGACACCTGCTCCACACATTAATCCACAACTTCACTCTAATGTCATCCATCCAACCGTTTTTATGGACATGCATAAAAACTCCAGCATGGAAGGTGATTTTCGGCATGGCTTTATGTTTGAAAATTACCGTAGGCTTTAATTTTGTTCCATCAGCCATGCAGGCTAGCAACACTGTGAATCTTGTCTTCTCATGTCCTCTGGTTTTCACTAGAACTGTTTTCGAACCTTTTCACTCCACAGTTTGGCTGCTGGGCATGTTGAAATTCATGGGTGTTTCATCCATGTTGCCGATGTAACATAATGGGTACTTGTGTTTTTGCTGCTGTCTGATGATGAATCACTGGAAACTGGTAATTTTGTCAATGAGATCTTTTGGTAGTCTCTGAGCGATCTTGGTCTTCTGCCGCAACACAAGACATTTTCATTCCATGAAACGGCTATATCAACTAGCCATTGCTCTGAAATATTTGCTAGACTCTTGGTTTGATTTGGCCCACTTAAATATGTATATACATTTGGAATTTTTGGTGACAATGTGGCCATCTGTGATTTTCAAGCATTCATTCTGATACATGCTTTAAGTTCAGACCAGAGGCTAGTACCTGTTCTCATGAAGCACTTGGTCTTGGGCATCTTCTTCAGGACGGATTCCGTCTTCTTCCATTCTTGCACCAGTTTTTCACTAACACAGAATTCTCTTGCTGTAGTATAGTTATTTGACGAACTAGCAAATGTCATGACTTTTAGCTAGAAACCAGCTTCATACTTAATTCTTTTTGTCAGAGGATCCATTTCTGCTTGTCATTCGCCACACGTGGTCTGCTCTGTGTGGGAATATCTTAAAATCCTGTGCTTCTTCAACACGGCCCGTATCGCCTGCTTGATCCCATGCACCGACTTATAAGGTGTGTAAAAATGTATTTCTGAGGTGAAAAATTGAGGCTGACTCCTAATGTGAGTATAACAATTTTTAGCAGAAAAGGTGGGTGTCGACTTATAAGCTGAGTAGGACTAAACATGATTTTTGTCGCCTTATACTCTGGGTTGACTCATATGCTGTGATCTACGGTGGTTCACATTTAGTCAATCGGATATTTAATTGAAAACTTAACAGATATGGACTTATTTCAGTCAGTTAATAATTTTTGCCCTACAAATGTGTCATATCTTTGTTTGTGATGTCCTGATGTGACACTTTTGTGTGCAATGCCTTATGACCACTTTCAAATGTAATCCTTTTGAAAGATGTGATACTATTGACATACACTAGGCAAAAAGAGGACAGATTTTCCTCTGGAATTAAGCTGACAACACTTCCAGATGAAAACGTACAATAGCTTTTCTATGTTCAATGTCATAGACACACTAAACACTGGTTGCACTGATGAATTCTTGATGTACAGTATTGCTAAGGCAGGCAGAAGGAGATTTAAATACCACTCTGCTAATTAAACAATACTATATGGCGTAAATGCCATTCCCCAGAATTTAATCACTGGCAGGGTGTTTGCTTCCTGGTGCCCAGGATTTCTGTTGTCTCAAAAGAAATCAAATTTCCTTTCTCCAACTGTTTTGGAGACATTTAACCACTTGACAGTCAGTCAGCAGCATTTAGAGGAGAGTGTGAGAGGAGGGCCACGAGCCAGGCAGTCAGCAGCACCTAGAGGATAGTGCAAGCGGAGGACCCTGGGACAGGCAGGCAGGCAGCAGCACCACCATCTAGAGGAGAATGTGAGAGGAGAACCTGTTTCTACCTGTCAGGGCCAAAGTGTAACATCAAAGGAAAGCAGGTAGGTGATTGGTGGGTATCTCTTCTGTGTCTCTTTTGATTGGCTAAGTAGTTTAAATCAGGAGATGTTTTTACAGTTGAAGAGTAAAGCTAAGAAATTCACTTTAAAAATATTTAACATCCAAATTAATTAATTTAATAGAATAGAGATGGCTGGGCAGACGATGTGTTGCAGCTGTAGTATGTGGGAGCTGGTGGATGCCGGTGCGATCCATGGTGACCACATCTGCAATAGGTGTTGGCTGCTCGAGGAACTTCGGCTCAGAGTTGATGAGCTGGAGTCTGAGCTGTGGACACTGCGACACCTCAGGAAGGGGGAGAGTTACCTGGAGACTGTGTTTCAGGAGACAGTCACAACCCTTAGAAAAATTACATCAAATTTAGACCATGGTCAGGGACAGGAGGGTGTGGCTGTGAGTGAGGCAGGTATGGGGATTCAGAATTTAGTTTTGGAGGAGCCTCAGCCAGTGCCCTTGCCCAATAGATATGAGGTTCTTGCTCCCAGTGTGGACAAGGGCCCAGACTTAAGGGAGGATGAGCAAGCTGATCACAGCACCATGGTACAGCATGCCATACAAATGGGTGGAGAGTCGTGATAGGGGATAGCATAGTTATGGAAATCAATACTGTTCTCTGCATCAAAGACAGAGAGTCCTGAAGGCTGTGTTGCCTACCTGGTGCCAAGGTTAAAGATATCTTCTGGGCTGGAGAGGAACTTGGAGTGGGAGGGGAGGGATCCAGCTGCCATGGTCCACATAGGTACCAATGACAAAGGTAGGATTACTAAGGTGGTTCTGCTGAGGGACTACGAGCAGTTTGGGGCTAAATTATAAAGCAGAACCACAAAGGTAATAATCTCTGGATTACTACCTGAGCCACGTGCAAATTAGCATAGGATAAATAAGATTAGAGAGGTAAATGCGTGGCTCAAAGATTGGTGTGGGAGAAATGGATTCCAATTCATGGGGCACTGGCACTAGTACTGGGGAAGGAGAGAGGTGTTCCGCTGGGACGAGCTTCATTTGAACCATGTTGGGACTAGCGTCCTGGTGAATCACATAACTAGGGTTGTGGATAGGACTTCAAACTAATTAGTGGGGTGGGGTGGGTGGGTCGTTGGGTTCAATTGAAGGGAAGTTTAAAAAATCAAAAAGAGACGAGAGAGCAGAGGTGCAGGGTCGTGAAGAGGTAAATGATAATCAGAGTGTGATAGGAAGGGGCAGAAAATATAAGCAGAAGAGTGCAGCAGAAATCAGAACCAGAATGAACAATAATGGTAAAAAGTCAAAGCTTAAAGCTCTTCATCTGAATGCACGCAGCATTTGTAACAAGATAGTTGAGATGATGGCACAAATAGGAATAAATGAATATCACTTGATAGGTATTACAGGGACATGACTGCAAGGTGACCAAGACTAGGAACTTAATATTCAAAGGTATTTGACATTCCAGGAAAATAGGCAAATAGGAAAAGGAGGTGGGGTAGCTTTGTTAATAAATGAAGGTATCAGTGTGGTGGTGAGTAGTGATATAGGTGCAATAGATCATGATGTGGAATCAGTTTGGGTGGAAATAAGGAATAGCAAGGGGAAGAAGTCACAGGTGGTAGTTGTCCTTTGGCCCCCGAAGAGTTGCCTCACTGTTGGACAAAGTATAAATTGGGAAATAATGGAGGCATGTAAGAAGGGCTCTACAACTGTCATGGGTGATTTTAATTTGCATTTTGACTGGAAAAATCAGATTGGCAGGGGTAATATGGAGGATGAATTTGTAGAATGCATCAGGGATTGTTTCTTAGAGCAATACGTTGCAGAACCTACCTGGGAACAGGCTATTTTAGATCTAGTAATGTGTAATGAGGTGGGATTAATAAGCAATATCATAGTTAAGGATCCTCTTGGGGTTAGCGATCACAACATGGTAGAATTTCAAATTCAGTTTGAGGGCAAGGAACTCGGGTCTCAAACCAGTGTCCCCAACTTAAAAAAAGTCAATTACAGAGGTATGAAGAAAAAGTTGTCCAAAGCGGGCTGGGAAAATAGACTAAGGGAAAGTCAGTGGATGTGCAGTGACAGACATTTAAGCAGATATTTCATAACACTCAGCAACAATTTATCCTGGTCAAAAAGGACTCAATAAGAAGGATGAATCACGCCTGGTTAATAAAGGTGGTCAAGGAGAGTATCCAATCAGGAACTAAGGCATGTAAAGCAGCAAAAGATAGTGGTAGGCCAGAGGATTGGGAATTTTTTTAGGAACCAGCAGCGGATGACAAAAAAGCTAATAAAGAGGGAGAAAATTGATTATGAAAGTAAATTGGCAAGAAATATAAAAAACAAACAGCAAAAGCTTCTACAGGTATATAAAAAGAGAGTGGCTAAAGTAAGCATGGGATCCTTGGAGGATGTGACTGGAGAATTGATAATGGGGAACAGGGAAATGGCAGGTAATTTAAAACAATATTTTACATCAGTCTTCACAGTGGAGGACACTATAAACATCCCAAAGATATCAGATAAGTAAGGAGCTAATGAGAGGAAAGATCTTGTAACAGTCTCTATCACGAGGGACAAAGTATTTGACGAACTAATGGGACTGAAGGTAAGCTATTCACCAGGACCTGATGGTCTGCATCCAAGTGTTTTAAAGGAAGTGGCTGCAGAGATAGTGGAGGCATCGGTTGCAATATTCCAGAACTCACTGGATTCCGGGAGGGTCCCAGCGGTTTTGTGATGCCCCAGTTCAAGATGGGAGGGAGACAAAAAGCAGGAAACTATTGGCCAGTCAGCCTAACACCCGTCATTGGAAAAACCCTAGAGTTTGTTGTTAAGGAAGAAATAGCAGGACATTTAGAAAAGCTTAACGCAATCAGAGTTAACATGGTTTTGTGAAAGGGAAATCATGTTTGACAAATTTGCTAGAGTTCTTTGAGGATATAACAAGCAGAGTTGATAAAGGGGAACTGGTAGATGTAGTGTATTTGGATTCCCAGAAGGCATTCGTTAAGGTGCCACATAAAGGGTTACTGCACAAGATAGGAGCTCACGGTGTTGGGGTAATGTATTAGCATGGATTGAGAATTGGTTAACACATGGAAGACAGATTCGGGATTAATGGGTCTTTTTCAGGTTGGAATAGTGTAACTAGTGGAGTGCCACAAGAATCAGTCTTAGGGCCTCAATTATTTACTTTTTATATTAATGACTTGGAGGAGGGGGCAGAGTGTAATGTATCCAAATTTGCTGATGATATAAAAATAGATGGGAAGGAATAGATGTGATGAGGACATAAGGAATATGTAAGGGGATTATAGATAGGTTGAGTGAGTGGACGAAAACTTGGCAGATGGAGTTTACTGTAGGAGAATGTGAGGTCATGCACTTTGGTCGGAAGAATTAAAAGGCAGGCTATTACTTAAATGGAGAGAGACTCCAAAAAAGTGCAGCATGGAGGGATCTGGGTGTTCTTGTGCATGAAACACAAAAAGTTAGAATGCAGGTGCAGCAAGTAATTAAGAAGACAAATGGAATTTTGGCCTGTATTGCCTTGGAGTTTAAAAATAGGGAAGTTTTGTTACAGCTATACAGGGTGTTGGTGAGGCCGCACCTGGAGTATTGTATACAGTTTTGGTCCCCGTACTTAAGAAAGGATATACTGGCATTGGAGGCAGTTCAAAAGAGATTCACTAGGCTGATTCCTGGGATGAAGGGGTTGGCTTATCAAGAATGGCTAAACAGGTTAGGCCTTTATTCATTTGAGTTTAGAAGAATGTGGAGTGATCTTATTGAAACGTGCAAGATTCTGAGGGGGCTTGACAGGGTAGATGTTGAGAAGATGTTTCCAGTAGTGGGGGAATCTTGAACCAGAGGACATTGTCACAGAATAAGGGGACACTCATTTAAAACTGAGATATGAAGTAATTTCTTCTCTCTGAGGGTAGCAAATGTCTGGAATTCTTTACCCCAGAGAATTATGGAGGTTAGATCACTAAAAGCATTTAAAGTGGAGGTAGATGGATTTTTGAAATATCGGGGAGTGCAGGGCTATGAGGAGATGGCATGAAAGAGGTATTGAGGCCTGGGTCAAATCAGCTACGACCTTATTAAATGGCTGGGCAGACTTGAGGGGCAAATCAGCCTATCCTGATCCGATTTCTCATGTTCAGGCCAAGTTCCCAGCCATTACTTGAGTATGCTGAGTGTGGGATATCAGGATTTCTGTTCTGCTGAAGCTGCAGCAGTTGTGGAGGAAAGTCCTGCTCAAGATTTTTAATTATCTGGAAGATCATAAAGGAGAGCACAGAAGAGAGAAGTCACTTGATTCACCAAAACCATAGAAACTTATGATTCCCCCATCATACCAAGTGACGGTCTTTACTGCCACACGCAGAAAATTATTCCAGATCTCATCACTCTTTGTATGATGTAATAACTTGTTAATACCTGGATTTATTTCTCCTACAGTCATAGTTTAACTTGAAATATTGCTCTAGATTAATCGTTTCCATTTGACTTATATGGTACGGTTATCCAGGGCCTGCGGAGGTAAATTACATAGGTATTTTTACAGGTGTGTGCTTTGCTCCAATGGATTTCTGATCCAGTGGGCCTGAGCTCAGAGCCAAGATGACCTACCCCATTATTTACATACCTCAATAAGATCACTTTCATTTATCTCAAGGTTGAAGCATTTCCTCACAGGAGGAATAAAGTTTGTAGCCTTTTTCTGCAATCTTTTCAAGAATTGCAAGTTCCCCTTGTGCTTCAATGAGAAGAACTGATGCATAATTCAAAATGCAGCCTGACCACAGCACCCAAAAGGTGTTGCACAGATAAGGGTTCATGGGGTTGGGTGGGGTAAGTATATTAGCATGAATAGAGAAATGATTAAAGTACAGAAAACAGAAAGTAGGAACAATCAGGCCATTTTCAGGTTGGCAGGTTGTTACTCGTGGAATCTGCAAGGATCAATGCTGGGGCCTCAGCTATTTTTGATCTATATTCATGACTTACATGAAGGGACTGAGTGTAATGTATCTAAGTTTCCTGGTGATACAAAGTAAGCTGTTAGGAGGACAGAAATGGTGCTCATTTGGATCAGTAGCGTCTCTGGGCCGTTTTGTGCTTCGGGGGGTGCGAGCTGTGCTACCACCTGCTTTTGGTGTAGCATGCATGGTGCACCCCCTTGAGCAGAGCACTCACATGGATGTCCCTGCAAGCACTGAAAGCAACTGAATACATGTTAGCATGATGTGACATAGCCCTACAACTGGTTTGACACCCATTCTGTGAATTTGCACTTCACTCACAAAGGATCAAGCATTCACCTGCAAGATGGGCTCTGCTAACATTACTTAAATGGTCTGGCATCTAACTTTAAGGTAAGGTGATTTTGAAGAACTTCTGCTGGTGCAAAGTGTCTGAAAGTACTCTGGAGTGTTGTTGGATGTATTTTGGTGAATTCTTGGATCTGATAGGGAGTATTGCTGCATTCTTACAGCATGGCAAAGGAGTAGATGAACAGTCCAGTCAAAGGCTGCATGACAGGGAGTTGGAGCAGTCTGCAGATAAGGGAAGATCCACATGAAGCCCTCTGTCAACTTGCAGTCAGACTCCTCCATGCTCCTTGACAGTTATCGGAAGCTGCGTGGCAGACCAGTCAATGCACCCTGTGTCTTGGTGTGTAACCCATCGAAGTCCTTATCTGAGCCCTCTGCAGCAGAACTCGTCTGCAACCTCGCCTTCCGGTGAGTTGACACACAACAATCCATTACCCATGGTATAGTTGCAGCCCACTCATACCCAGTGACCCATCATGTGTTCATCCCTTTAGTACATGCTGTGCAAGTATTTGAACTAGTGGCTGTGACTGTCTGATTAAGTGACAGTGTTTCTACGTCAGGGGTCTAGTGTTGCTCTCTCTCTTCCTTCTCCTGGGGCTGTTGTGGCTGGGTGGGAAGCAATTCTTAGGTACTTGAAAATAGTAAATCAGAAGGTGTTAGGGAAGCAGGGTGGGAGGGTGAGTCAGATGTCCACTGTCAGCAGCTTGCTCATCAGACAAGATAGCAAAATGAGGATGATATGGAGTTGAGAAGGGGCATAAATCAAGAATATACTGTCATCCTGGATCTATAAATGATGCTAATTGGCACAAGATCTATCACAGCCAGCCCCATGATCTGGTGAACCAACTCCTCTAAAGGCTTCAAGAGGTGCAGGCTTCCTTGTGCTTAACGGGCTCTGCTCTGCTCCCTTCTGTTGTATGTTACCTTGTCCTGCAAGAGGGATGGAAGAATATCAGTGACTGTGTTGCACTGTGTTTGGCTGATATACCTGCCATAATTGAATAGCTGGAGGTGTGTTAAAGCAACAAGAAATGGGTGTGAGGCTGGCAGAATTGCTCAATGTGTGAGGATGTGTTGGAGTATTTAGATGTTATATGTAAGCCCTGAGTACTGGGGCTACTGATGGGTGAGTGATGGGAGTGTGGGGCATTGAGCTGGTGGAATGATGGGTAGATGTCGGATTAAGATGCATTCACTGGCCTTGACACCAACGTTAGACTTCGTGTAGCACTGCTTCCAGATTTCTGGGTCTGATGGCAGCAATTGAACTCCCTGGCCACTTGATCAATTCCCTTCTGCGGGTTGTCCTCGGTGAAACCATGGCCTTCTCCTGTCCACCTCCACTGCTGCATCTGTGCCACTGGAGCCCCCTCTCTGCCCTTATGTTTCATTTTCCTTATTTATAATTGCATCAGTTGTATTCAGCAGCAGCCTCCTGTCATTGTGCAGCTTCCCTTTAAGACGGACAGCCTGCCTTGAAGAACAGAAAGCTGGTTGCACTACATGCTATCAATATAATGCTGCTTCATTTCCTTCTGAGCCACCTGAATTCAAAAGCTGTCAAGAGTGCAGAGCTCAGCCAAAGCTACTATCAGATAAATTGGGCACCAGTACCAGATTTGTTAGTAACCCACATGAACTGGCATGGGCAGGCTGCTTATCATGACCATTGCATCAGAAAAATGGCACAATCCAACTTTTAGCCCAAAGAGCTGGCAAAAGGATACAGACAGTTAAGGGAGTGTGCAAGAAGATGGTAAATGGAGTATAATGGGGGGAAAGTAGGTTATTCATTTTGACTGGAAGAATAGAAAAACAATATTTTTAAATGATGAGAAACTATTAAATCTTGCCATTCAGAGGGATAGAGGTGTTCTTGTATTTGGAACACAGGAAGTTAATGGGTATGTAAGCAAGTAATGAGGCAGGTAAATGGTATGTTGGCCTTTACTGCAAGTGGTTGGAGTATAAAGGTAAGGAAATGTTACTGCAATTATACAGTGCTTTGATGAGGCCACTCCTGAAATATTGTATACAGTTTTGATCTCCGAATCTAAGGAAGTATATGCTTGCCTCAGAGGAGGTGCACTAGATTGATTCCTGGGCTGAGACCATGCTCCTATTTTCTCTGAAGTTGAGAATGAGAGGTGATTTTATTTAAACATGTAAAACTCTTGGAGGGCTTGACAGGTTAGATGCTGGCTGGAGAGTTTAGACTGGGGGCCATAGTCTCAGTGGTTGGCCAGTTAGGACTGAGATTAGGAGAAATTTCTTCAGTCGGAGGGTTGTAAATCTTTAGAATTCTCTACTGCAGAGAACTGTGAATGCTCAGTTGTTGCATATATTCAAGACTGAGATTGATTGATTTTTGGACTCTAAGGAAATTGAGGAGTGAAAGTGGATTTGAGGTTGAAGATCAGCCAGGACCTTAGTGAATGGCAGAGCAGGCACAAAGGGCAGTATGGTCTAATCCTGCTCCTGTTTCTTAGGTTCCTTTATAGACTGCATCAGAATGAAGACCTCAGATTTATAGGTACCCCTTAACAGTTATCGATAAGATATCCCCACCATTGGTTCTTTACTTAAATCTCTACCTGTATCTAGTTTTGAAAGAGACAAAAGAGCACATTTCAGATTTAAGATCACTGTCTAGCTCCTGCTTAGTAAATGCAAGAACTGCACAAGCCACGGAACCATACAAAATTATTTGCAGATACCAAAAACATCAAATAGTCTTGTGGCTTTAGGCAGGCAAAAGCTTGCTTTATATCGAATATCCAGATGAACTTTGCTACTCCATGTTAGATTTTCAAATGTGTAGAACCCTCATTTAGCAGCTATGTCAGTTAACAGATGCTTCTGCTACCAAAGATAGTTGACATACAAGTATTTGACTGACAGAAGGTTAGCTTTCAAACAGCTGTTTGAGTTGACAGTATGATGTATGATTTTTTTTTATTAGAAGCGCAATGTTATTTAATACAATATATTTGTTTTGTCATGCCTCAATGCCTTTTGCTGCACATAGCACAGCATGGAATGAAGATCGATGCTGTATACTGATTGGAAAACATAACTTCTCTTAGTTTGGTGTCTTGTAACTACTGGTGTAATAAACTTGGTGTACCGGACAGGTTTCTTACTTGAAACAGGTAACTTTATTACAGAAATCTTGTTGAAGCTAAAAGTGAAATACTACGGATGCTGGAAATCTGAAACAAAAACAGGAAATGCTGGAAAAACTCAGCAGGTCTAACAGCATCTGTGGAGGGGGAAAAAAAGTTAACGTTTTGAGTCCTTATGACTCTCCTTCAGAGCTAAAGAGAAATAAAAATGTAATGAAATTTATACAGTTTAAGGGGGGGGGGTGGGTGGGTGGAGCAGGTGAAGCTGAATAGAAGGCTTTTATCCCCACCTTTTATGCTATTTTCAATTTTTTCCCACCACCATCTCCTCCCCTCACCCCATCCCCACAAGGACCATCTGTCACTTGTTCATGTTGTTCCTTCCAGGGTGTCCTGCCATTGTCACATTCTGCTTTCTGATCTTAAAGCCACCATCAGCACCTCCTTAAGCCAGTATCACTATCATCAACAACCCTTTGACCTTTTGTCCATGACATATCTGGCAATATCTCCATTGCCTCCACCTATCACTGGCCTTCTACCCAGCTTCACCTGCTCCACCCCCCTTAAACAGTATAAATTATTTTTACTTCTCTTTAGCTCTGAAGAAGTCATAAGATCTTTAAACATTAACTCTATTTTTATCTCTCCACAGATGCTGTTAGACCTGCTGAGTTTTTCCAGCATATTCTGTTCTTGTAGAAGCTATGTGCTTGAACCAGATCCATGACTAGAAAGACCCATCCCTAAGGTTACCCACGCTTAGGGCTGATTCATCAGTACAATCACATGACTCCTAAAGGCAGTAGGAAAAGTTATACCGACAATCATTACATTTCCTCCCCCTTTAGCTTTTTTTTACATTTCTTATTTACAAAGAATATCATAATCCACACCATATACATATATACACAAGTCATGCAATTAAAGATTAAGTCTATGTGGTGGGTTTCTAATTTGATTAGAGCAACGTAGCTCTACGACTTGAGATTCACCCATTGGATCAACATGATCAGGAACTGCAGCATCAAGGACATCCTCAGACAATGGCACTTCAGGATTAGGTAATTCAATAGAGAGATCAGTTGTGTCCATTCTAGGTTGATCTGTCATCTCAGGGATTAAAGGTTGTTGGAATATCTCTCTACTCCTTGGATGATTCTCATGTTTTCAAACAATCCGGTCTTCCACTTCCGCTTGGTATGACAAAAGCCCAGTTTCAGAGACAATTATACCAGGAACCCAGCTAGGGCTATTTCCAAAATTTCGCAAGAAAACTGTATCTCCCACAGTAAATGTTTGAGCTTTTCTATGAACACCATGATTCAATTCCTGACTACACTGGTTTTTCTCTACCTTCCCCTCTAAGTTTAGAAACATCAGAGTTAACCTTGTATGGAGGCAGCATTTCATCAATAATTCAGACGATGTTGAACCCTTAGCTGCATGAGGAGTCGTGCAATAGTTGGGAAGAAAACGTGAAATTTGAGTTTCTAACGTACCTTTGGTAACTTCTTCATTCCAGATTTGAAAGTTTGCACTGCTCTTTCTGTTAACCCATTTCATGAGGGATGATATGGTGCTGTTTTAATATGTTTAATTTCATTTAAACTCATGGGGCAGAATTTTCAACTCATGCAATTATCACGCGCAGTGACATCAGGCATGCATCCCGACGTCACCACGCGTCATTTAGATTTCCAGTTTGGCAGGCACACAGCCGAACTGTCAATGGTCTATTAAGGCCTGTTAAAAACTAATTAAAATAGTTAAATGAGCTGCCCGTCCAACCTTAAGGTTGGCGGGCAGACGAAGAGCCCAGGCGGCCTTCGCATTTTTCATGGAACCTCATCCACAGGCGGGATGAAGTTTCATGAAGTTTTTACAAATTAAATAAAGTTTATCATTAATGTTCCTTGACATGTCCCAGCTCGTGTGACACTGTCACATGAGGGGACCTATCTTAAAATATCTTTTTTCCTTTATTTGGCTTTTAAAAATGTTAACTAATTTCCCTGAGGCACCTCAAGGTGCCTCAAGGAGATTTCTGCACTCTTTCACGCACACGCGTGAAAGAGCGCAGGCCCCGATTCAGGGAATCCCCCCAACTCCGCCCGCACAGGGAACACTCAGCGCTTCCAGGTGTGCGTCATGCTGAGCAGGCCTTAATTGGTCCGCCCAAGTAAAATGGCGGTGCGGACTCAATCGGGGGTGCCAATTGGGTTCACGCTTGCTCCCGCCTGCTCCCCGCACAATCCCCCTGAAGGGGGAAATCTCTCTCCATGAATCTCTGGAATTCCATACTAGTTAAGGCAGTGTTGTTATCTGAAGCAATGACTTCTGGTAGGTCACGTACACTAAAACATTGGTGCAACTTTTCAATAGTTGCACATGATGTTGGTGAACTAACTTCATACACATCAATCCACTTAGAATTGTGATCAATAAAAACATGGTGGCTAAAAATGGACCTACATAGTCTATATGCTGAAATGTGTAACTTTTGTTGTTGCTGACACAGGAAACAGTGCTTGACCATCCTTTTTATGTAACTGTCTATACCTGGCCACTGGACATAGCTTCGCGCAAGCATCTTCATCCTCGAAGTTCCTGGATGTGCACTGTGAAGCTCTGTCAAGAGTGGTTCTCTTCCTGGCGAAGGGGCGGTGACTCTTGATCCCCACAACAAGATTCCATCTTGACAACTTAACTCAGTTTTACAGGTATGGAATGGTCTTATCTCTTCAGAGACTGGTGCATTCGACCATCCTTGCAATATCTGGTCTCGGACTTTTGACAAAATTGGATCCCAGCTTGTCCAATTCTTTATTTGCTTTGCACAGACCGGCAAAGAGCCCAAGAAGTTCAATGCAAGTACAACTTCTTATGCCACTGGAGAACGTACAATGCTATCTGGTAACAGAAGACGACTAAGTGCGTCTGCGTTTGCAATAAGCACACCAGGACGGTGCATAAAGGTATACTCATACGCTGATCAAATCCTAACCTAATGTTGAATTCTGGCTGAAGCAATTAGGCGGAATGGTTTTATCTTCACTAAATAAACCCTTTAATGGCTTATGGTCTGACACAATGATGAAATGTCGACCATGCAGATACTGATGGAATTTCTTCACTCCAAATATTAATAATAAACCCTCTTTCTCAAGTTGTGAATAACCTTTCTTGGCTGCAGAGAGGGTTCTGGATACATAGCCTATTGGCCTTTCGGACGCACCTTCCATCCCATGTGACAATACAGTTGCCACACCATATGGAGATCCATCACAGGTTAATATTAATTCTTTTGATGGGTCATAATACACTAGTAGACATGATGAGTGTAATACCTTCTTGACCTTTATGAAGGCTTCTTCTTGTTGTGCACTCCATGACCAATGATGGTTCTTTCTCAACACTAAGTGTATAGATGCAACACTGTTGACCAGTTTGGCAAGGAGCGAGCGTAATAATTTATCATGCCCAAAAAAGACTTGAGCTCAGTGGCACTGGTAGGAGAGGGTGCCTCCTTGATTGCCCTGACTTGCTCCACTACTGGATGCAACCCCTGGGTATCCACTCAGTGACCCAAGCAAATGACTTCAGTCACTTGGAAAGGTCACTGCTCTTTCTTCAATTGTACACCAGCTTCCAAAAATCTTCTTAAAACCTCTTCTAGGTTATCCAACTCTAGCTGTTGGCATGCATGGCTCATGTCTAGTTTGGCATAGGATTTTCCTCCAGCAAGCTTAGTGGGATAGAATATTTATCTAACTTAGCGGCTTTGTTCACAGTTAATTTGTAGTCTCCGCAGATGCAAATAGTTTGATCTGGTTTCATCACAGCGACTATGGATGCTGCCCATTCTGAAACTTGGACTGGTTGGATGATGCCCAGCTTCTCTAAACGGCACAATTATGCATCTACCTTCTCCTTTAGGGCGTAAGGCACAGGTCTGGCTTTAAAGAAATAGGGTGTCACCTCCAAATCTACAAATATTTTTGCGTGTAAGCCTTTTAGCTTTCCCAATTCATCATAAAATATGCTGTTGTACTTCCTTAACAGCTCAGGAATTCCTCCTGTTCTCTTTTGGAGTATTTCTGACCAGTTAAGCTTAATTTTTTTATAACCAATCATGGCCCAGAAGACTAGCTCCTTCATCTGTTATAATGATCACTGGAAGCTGGGCTATCTGTTGCCTGTAGGACCCAAGTACTGTGGCGATGCCTTGCACCTGTATTGACTCTTCAGTGTATGTCTTCAGCTGAACCGTGGTTTGGTCCAGATTCGGTGACTGGGTACCTTCGCTTAGGTATTTAAACGTGTGTTCTCCCACCATTGTGGTCGAGGCTTCCGTGTCTACCTCCATGACTAGAGGCGTCCCATTCATTTGAAGGGTGATGGTTACTGGTTCAGTTTTTACTGCTTTGGCATTGTATAGCGAATAGATACCAGTATCAGCAGCTTTTGGTTCAGTTATATTGGGTACTTCAATCATCTTGGTCTGCTGTCTGATTGGCTGTCTTGACTTCACCCTGCATTGCTTTATTACATGCCCTTTTTTGTGGCAGCAGTGGCATTCTGCCTCTTTAAATTTGCAGGTTTCTGGTACATCGTTACCCCCACATCAGTAACAGACTAATATTTGAATTGCTGATGAAATGCTTCCCCTATGCCTTTCCCTTTTTTGAGCAGCAGAGGCTGTCTCCTGTTTTGCATCTGTCTCTCTGGTTGTTTTTGCACCACGCCTGGTGGTAAGTTCCTGCCCCAACTGCAAAATAGCACCATGTTGCACACTCTGAAAGGTCTGCGAGTCCCTCTCAGCACTCTCCATTGCTCGCGCTATTTCCACAGCGCACTTTAGGTCAGTATTGACTTCTGCAAATAAATGGCGTTGAATGCCATCGTCGTGTATGGCACAACCCAACTGGTCCCGCAACATGTCATTGAGTGTATCTCCGAAGTCGCAGTGCTCAGTCAATTGTTTCAACTTTGCGATAAAAGTTGCGGTGGCCCTGACTCTGGAGTTGAACTTAAATCTCTGCATAATTACTGATGGCTTTGGCTGAAAGTGTGTCTTCACACGGTCTACCAGCTCATTAAAAGATTTAGAATTGGGCACGTTCGGGGCCGTCAGTCTACGGATGTGGTTATACGTCTTGCTCCTGTGGACACTTAAAAGAATTGCTTTCTGCTTCTCCTCTGCTGTTATTTCATTCACCACAAAATAAAAACCTAGGTGCTCTATGTACTGGCTCCAGTCTTCCATGGATGAGTCATAAGGATCAATTCTGCCAAAAAGTGGCATGACTGGTGAGTATACTTTTCTTTCTTTCCTTAAGAATTGATGAACTCACATTCTCAAAGGCGAGTTGCAGCATCAGAGCTATTTATCCTCGTCGCCAATTGTAATAAACTTGAGGTACCGGACAGGTTTCTTACTTGAAACAGATACCTTTATTACAGAGCACTTTTTGAAGCTACATGCTTGAACCAGGTCGATGAATAGGAAGCCTTGCCCCTAAGATTACCCGCGCTTAGGGCTCATTTATCAATCATGTGATCCATAAAGGCAGTAGGAAAGGGTATACCTATAATCACTACAACTAGCTTCCTTTCATTGTTGAAAATCTTGAACTTTAATGCTGTCTTTATATTGCACTTTTGGAAATAGTGTCACACCAACATTAATTTGGGTGAGCCAGTGCCCTAAGAATAATATAAAGCTGAGGGTGCAGGCCAGTGCTGATGTAAAAGAGACGACATCCACAAGCTTATTGCACTTCATTTTGCTTTGCACCAGCTACAATATTATTGAACCCAGTGCAATATCTTCTCCATTTCTTGGGGCAGAAATTTGTACTTACGGTTGGCGGGCAGCAAAAAATTTCAATCAATTATTACTTTACAGTTGGCGGAGAGGCGAAAAGGCCTTTGGGTTTTTAGGAAACCTCCTCCATGGGTGGGATGTGGGTTCCAACAGCAATTAAAAATTAAATTAAAATGTTTGAATTTTTTAAACAGTCACATGAAGGGACATGTTTTTAACAATGGTAAATTTTTTCATTTTTGTGTTTTTAAATCGTCAGCTCCAAGGCAGCTCTGTGCCTCAGGGAGCTTTTATTGCATACATATGCATGCATGCGCGAACTTCCGCACTCGCCCTCCTCCACCCACCCCACCACCCTGGCAACCCTGAGCACTGCAGCGCGTGTTTCACACTGGCTGGCCGTTAGTTGGCCAGCCAGAGTGAAATCAATGTCGGGGCCCAATCGCGACTGCTCTCAGGCCTGCCACCGCACCTCCCCCCCCCCCGACCCCCACTCCACCCCCCCCACCCGCTGCGCCCGCCTGACAAGGTAAAAATCCTGGCCTTGGTTTTGTTTTGAAATTCTGTCTTCCAGTTCACTGTTGAGGCCTGATTTGGGCTGCCCAGGCAACACTATACGCACCCAACCCAGTCTACAGGACCAATGACAGGCAACGGAAGCACAGTTGCCCATGCAACCCACTGTAAATTTGTTGTCCATAGGTGTAACTCCAAGACAGCTGCATTTCACCCTATTTGTTTTTGACCACAGCCTAAAAATTGAAAACAGGAATGTTATTAACCAAGATTGCCACTTAAATATTACTAAATAAGCTACAAAAACAAAACTTTACTTTCTCCCAAATGGAAGATCTCATCTAGCCACTTAGAACTGGCCACATGAAGAAAAAAATTATAACTGGCGTGATTCGTTCAAATAAATCAAAATGTTTTTGAAAGAATAGCTGGCTCAGATCCTTGTTGTGCAATGCAATGACAGCAACTAACAGGCGGTCTGCAAACAATGTAGAAATAAGTTAAATGCAACAAATCTGTTTTAATATCCCCAAAACAAAACTTAAGTCATGAATTATACCCATTACTATGTATTTTACTGAGCACCAAGGATATTTCCAGAAGATGCAGTATCACTTATAATTAATAATTGCCTGATATTTAGTTAGTTCTCATTTATCAAATTCGAATGGAACAATGAATAGAAGGAATGTTTAAGCATTAAAGGCAGATTCTATGAATTTGTTTTCTGGGGGACTCATGAATGCATCACGATGATCTCTCAAGTTCTGCGCCCAGCACGGCCATCTCCCTGCATAACCATGTCATCTTAGTGTTCTGTTTCTCCATCCACTGCCTCCTCCTCTTCTTTCCTGTTCTGCTCTTCCTCTCCCTCTGATGAGCTATCTGGTTCCAGAGTCTCACCATCCTCAACGTTCACACCTCCCTGGAGAGCATGTTATGGATAGCACAGAAAACAAGCACAATGACTATGACAATTACAGGAATGTACTGGACGCACTATCTGACCGGTCTAGGTGACAGAATACATCTTCAGAAGCCACTGGCCTCCTCTTGGTGGTCCTTGTGAACAAATGGCTACGGTTGTACTACCTCTGTTTCTCTATCTTGTGGAGGGAGAGGCTGAGTAGCCATCTCTTCAAGGGGTACCCCTTGACCCCAAGAATTTATCCATGTAATTTGGGGGTTAGGCGAAAAGCTCTGGCAGCCTGGACTAGTAGAGGATGAAGGAGTCATGGAGCGAAATTTTCCCAGATTTGTGCTAAGTGCACTAAGTGCAGTAGCAGGCGAGTAAAATGTCATTCGTCCACCCACCATCTCCCCGCCACTGCATCACGTCCGGCACCATGTTTAAAGTCCAGCCGCAAGCACACATCTCAGTGCTTCCAGACCACCACTGCGGCATGGAAGACAGGACCCTGAAACTGAAGAAGAAACTGCAGCCCCCAGGTTCAGTGAGGCATCCCTTGAGCACATTTTGGATGCCGTGGTGGCCTGCCAGGATGTCCTTTACACCCGCTGTGGACGCAGGATAGACAGCAACAGCACTAACCCAGCTTGGGAGGCTGTGGCTGTGGTGGTCAGCACCAAAGCCTTTCAAAAGAAGACAGCCACCCAGTGCCGCAAAAGGATGAATGATCTCCTCCGTTCCGCCAGGGTAAGTCACTCTTCTCATCACTCTCAACTCTCACACTCACCCTCACAAACCCATCACACATCCACAGTGATCTCACTCGTTGCCAGTTCAAGGGACATCACCATTCACTCTTTCACACATGCCATCATTGCCCTCATCCCATCCATGGGACCACTCACCACCCACACAGGTCAGGCATACTTATAATCTGACCAAGCAGATGTCCTGCTTACATTTTCTCGATCTCTATTCAAGCAGGAGAAGCTGGCACACAACAAGAAGACGCGATCACAGACCTGTGGCAGAATGCCCAAAATTAAGGACCTCACTGACTTTGAAAACAGAGCCATCCAGCTGGCCAGCGAGGATCTGGACTGTTCCTGTGCTGACGGTGAGGTCGGCCTGTGCTCTACCAAGTGAGGGTGCAACATCCATCAGACAATTGTGCCGTGAGTGACGTGTCCTCTTTCACAGGCCACTGCCATGCATTAATTCCCTCCCCTTGCTTCCACAGGCACATATGGGAAACAGCCGAAGGAGTCCATGACCCAGGGCCTCCAATCAAGCCCCTAGGAGGAATCTGAAATCCCGTCACAGTGCTCACCCATACCCTCCACGAGTGTAGAGATACACACCTCTGTGCGACTTTGGATAGCCTTGGGATCACAATCTGGTGAGCACATCGCACTGTCTGATCCACAGCAGGCGGCGGCAGGGACCTCCATGGCATCTGTCACCCGGAGGACGGCTGGAGGGCAGAAGTTTGCTGAGTCTGAGTCAGATGTCAAGCCCCTGAACTCAATCATGTCTCAGTTGCTGGAGCTGCAGAGGCAAGTTCGGGAACATCAGTAAGTGATGCCTGCTGGACTCCTCAGATTGCAAGGCATGAAGGAGGAGTCCATCCACCTTCACTCTGAGGTGATAGCATTGGCATGCCATTGCACTGAGGTCAACGCTAGTAGGATGGTGGCCGCCATGGAGACCTTGGCTGAGGACGTCTCTCCTGCGTTTCTGCGCGGGCTTACTCTATCGCCATGGTTGCCATTGTTGGCCTCCAACAGTGTGAACGCAAGAGGGGTGCCAGGCAGCCCGATCTGGGAAAATCCAATCACTCTTACATCCTGGCTGTCCTGGTCCCAGGCAAAATGCACAGCCCTTGCAAAGATGGAGTCACAGATTTGTGGATGGAGGCTTACAATATCTCACAAACATCGCCTGTGGAGCTCTGAAAGGAACCACTGGCAAAGAAATTGAGCACCACCATCACTTTCACAGCCACTGGCAATGGATGCCCTCCATGTCCCCGTGGCGCCAAATCCTGCAGTAGCTGGAAGCTGTGACTGACCAGGTCCCTAGACATGCGCAGTCTCCAGCATCTGCAGGAACGAAAGACAGCATCTGGGTGTCACTAGGCACCGGTCTGCGATGGCTCACTGTGGCTCTTCAGTGGCGTGTGCGGGAGACCCAGCGGTCCCTTCTTCCTGAGGTTGCTGCTTCTGCCTCTGCACAGCCAGGGGCCTCAGTTGCTCTCTCCTCCGTCATCTTCACTCTCTGTAGGCCAGCAGGCATACAGCTAGTTCACCAGGTTCCATGATCCTGAATTACTCCTCCTCCAGGGTGAAAGAGAGAGACATTTGGTTATCATGAGTGTACTAAGAATCTGTCCTGGTTAAGTGTGCAGGCCCCTTAATGCTTCCCAGAGAGCACTGGCTACCACTTGGATGGTCAGAGATTAGTGCGCTGTATGGCTACCCGAAACCCTATCACTTCCACCCCAGTCCACCCGACCAATTGGTGGCAGATTTGTTCATTGGACTGCATGCTGTGTTCTCAGCTCAGGTGCAGGCATTCTCCTAACCTGCCACTTCAAGGCTGCACTGTTAGCTTGAACCATGGGGGACACTGGTCCAAACCAGGATGCTGACATTGCAAGAGGCTGTGAGCGCCTCCAGCAGTAACTGCTGCATGGCCTGCATTAGCGAGGCGATTGTACAACGTGTGTGGTCGTCCAACTGCTCTGCAGTCCAATAAAATGCTCATGATGTTGCAGTCTGCGCTGGGGGTTGAAAATCTTTGGAGCACTTTTTGGCACTTTGATGCCTCTGCATTACTCGAGTGAGCAGATAAACCAAAAGACCGACTCCAATCATATCAATATGGCTGCGCCTGAACTGTCTAAGTTGCAGAGGAATGGTTGCTTTATACAGGCTTCCCGAATGCCTGGCCACTTCCCTCACCCACTCTAACCCCCACCCCAAATGCTTGTGCGCTATATTCACCGGCAGGCCCTTGTCCCACCGCGACCCCCCCCCAACACCACCCCCCCCCCCTGCCGCCGCCTACAAGCCACCTGTACGGCAGGGCTGTGTTTGCAACCCCGCTCACAAACCACCTCAAAGGCAGGGCTGCACTTGCCCTCACTCACAAGTCGCCAAAACAGCAGGGCTGCCCTTAACCCTAACCTCCCAACGCCACTCAAGCTTGAGGTCCAACAGGCGACCCTGGCGATTGCTGTATAATGTTACTGTGTACTCACTTCCGAGTTCCCCTCGAAGCGCAGGCCACCAAGTGCACGTCGCTTATGTGCTGTTGTGAAACACATCGGCGGGGGGATGGACGATCCAACGGGGTGGGGTGGACAATTCTGGCGGGCTGGCCTAATTTGTATTACAATGAGGTTCCTGATGTCCAATGGTAGGAAACACGGCCTGCTGTCAACAGGCTGAGAGGATGATCGTGAACTGGTTTCACACTGTCATGAATCTGATCATGGCAAATTGTCTGCTCATGCCACTGATCACACCGATGTTAGCGGGCATGGAAAATTCCGCCCATGGCAACTGCCAGGACAGCGAGAACACCTGGAGGAAGCTCTTGTCATGGTCGCAGACCAGCTGAAAGTTGAGGGAGTGGAAGCCCTCAAGTGTCTCAGTGCGTGGTCAGTCAGTGCCTTGACTGTTGGGACTGTGTTAGTTGCACAAAGTGCCTGTTAAAGTATTCTTTGTAGTCTTGATAAAAACAAAAAACTGCGGATGTTGAAATCCAAAACAAAAACAGAATTACCTGGAAAAACTCAGTAGGTCTGGCAGCATCGGCGGAGAAGAAAAGAGTTGACGTTTCGAGTCCTCATGACCCTTCAACAGAACTGAGTGAATATTAGGAGAGGGGTGAAATATAAGCTGGTTTAAGGTGGGGGGAGAGAAGTGGTTGTAGGGACAAGCAAGCAGTGATAGGAGCAGTTAATCAAAAGATGTCACAGACAAAGAAACAAAGAGGTGTTGAAGGTGGTAATATTTTCTAAACGAATGTGCTAATTAAGAATGGATGGCAGGGCACTCAAGGTACAGCTCTAGTGGGGATGGGATGGAAAGACTAGCAGGGCATACAAGATTTAAAAATAATGGAAATAGGTGGGAAAAGAAAAATCTATATAAATTATTGGAAAAAACAAAAGGAAGAGGGAAGAAACAGAAAGGGAGTGGGGATAGAGGAGGGAGTTCAAGATCTAAAGTTGTTGAATTAATATTCAGTGCGGAAGGCTGTAAAGTGCCTAGTCGGAAGGTGTACTCTTGTGTATGTTAACAGCAAGGCTTCATTAACAACTTGTAACTATATACAAATATACAGTAAAGGGTACAGGCACAGAGGTATTTCCATCCTAGGTCCTAACACATCTCTGGCCAACACCACACTGACCCTAGGTGTAGGTCATGTGTCTTCTTACATCACTGCGTAGGTGGTACTGTACTCAGTTTCACATTAACCCTCTATGTGCCAGATCCTTCTGCTACACCTCCTCCCTTTATCCCATGGAAATAGTTACTTTAGTTTACTTCATGTCTTACATTGTTATAAGTCTTATGCATTTACCTTATTGTTGCAACCTTAAAGCTATCCCAACATTATTGCTATTGCAGTATTAGCATTAACAACATTCTCAGTACCCCACCTTCCCCCTTCAAGTCCTTGCAGTTAGAAGTTTAGGTGGACTGGAGGCCTTATAAACCTTCCATAACTCGTTCTGTCAGGAGAGTGGTAGTTTCTGTTGGTTTGAGTTCTTGTTGTTGGCATGGAGTTTGGACTAACATTTGGGTATGCTTTCATTCTCGTCCTCCATTGCTTTATGTTGAACCATGCTTAGTCGGTTTGGCTGTTGTGTTGATGCATGGTTGCAGTTACTCTTGATCGTTTCTTGCAAGGTGGATGAACATGCTATTTGTCTCCTTGGTGCTGCTTTTTCTCCTTTTTCCATGTGAGCCATCTGGAAGCCCTCTGAGGCTGAACAAGAGCATTCCTGTGGTGAGAAGAAGTTTAAATGGTATGCTTACCTCTGCATTTTGTTGTTGATGGTGATAGACTACTACCCAGTTGCAGCATCCCATGTGGTTTTGGCATGCTGGTTGGGAGTTGCAGTGTGTGCATAGTGGTTATGTATCAACCAGCTGTACCACCATCACATTTGGAGATAGAGACTAATTAGACTGCTAAACATTCTCTGGTACCAGTTCTACCGGAGGTGCCATGATAATCTTGTGGGTGGCAGGTTGTCTGACCAGTGGAGGCTTTCCAGGACCTGGAATGATAATGGACAAACCTTCTCTGCGAAGAGAGAAGAGCGACTGCAAGTGAAATTCAAATCTGAACAATCTTTAGTGTTTCAATGCTCAGGACTGTGCTGTTCTGGTTGGCTAACGACAGTGTAGTCTTGACATCCTCCACTGTGTGGAGGAGATCCAGGACCACATAGCTATCCCTGCCCAGAAGAGAGAGAGGCTGGTTATGGATGATGTACATCAGCTCAAAAATTTTTTGCTGCCATACGTCAGTGGTTCCAGGGTCATTGTGGTGATGGGAGTCAGACTCCCCCTGCTCCATAAAGTGGAGTGTCCGTTGTTCGAAGCCAGGGGGCTTTGAGCCATGGTTCCTTGTCTGACAGGACTGCTGTGCTGGCACCTGAATCTAATTTAAAATTTGTTAGATGACCATTTAAAAGGATGTCAACATTTCAAAATGAAGAACCACAATCACTGGTCTCACCCAAGAAGAATGGCCGTGTCTCTTCTGGGTTTTCAGTCTCAACCTCATGGATTACCTTTGGGCTATGTGTGTGGTGCTGAGGTTTGTACTTGCATAGTTTACCAAAATGTCTCTGTCTGTTGCAGTGGAAGCATTGGGCTGTACTCGCAGGCCACTGATCTCTATGAGGGCGCTTCACACCACAGTGCTGGCAAGGTCACTCTGCTGGGTGGTTCAGGAATTGCTTTCCCTGACTTGGATTGTCCCTGTGTCTTTGTAACCTGGTAAGCTGGACTGAGGGTTGGCTTCTGCCCCATGTTGTATTCTCTCATTTTAGGATTGTCGTATGTTGTGCACATTGCAAAGTCTAACTCGCTGGATTACCTTCTCTAGGGTAAGTTCATCTTTAGCTTGTAGGAAGTCAGAGAGCGAATCATCTGTGACACCCACCATGATTCTATCTTAGATGAGTTCAGACTTTAAATCCCCATATTCACATCCCACTGCCACTCTGATGAGATCATTTATGAAGGAATTGACAGGTTTCCCCAGATAGTTGAACTCCCTTACTGAATTTAGTTCTTTCCAATATTTTGTTGGATCTCAAGTTGAACCTTCTCAAATTTGGCAGATGACTCATCAATATCATGTCATGGAAAGATGCCATCTGCAATTGGCCCTATTGAATAAAGAAGTGTGTTTACTTGTTCCGCTTCTGATTTTTTATTTAAAGCTGAAGCAATGCTGTATCTTAAAATTCTTTCCCTACAAAGACTCCAATTTTGTGACTGGTCTGGGCCTTGGGTAAGTCCCAGTGGATTTGGAAGTGTGGAATTGTGATCCATGCTGAAGTGTAGGTACAGTTTTAAGACCGTACAGGCTTCCAAGATGGTGTCACCGTTCACTGCAGAACAATGGTTTTCCCATGCTTGCTGGTCTTGGTAGGCTTTGCAAAATGGCGGCGTGCTTCGGGAAGGAGCATTTTCAACAATGGCTGTGTGGGTCGGCAGTCTGCCAATATGATTTATTCAGGGATGTTGTGAGCATCGAGACGTTTGAATGGACTGCAGGCTTGCTGTTTAAGGATTCAGATGGTCATGAAGGTTCCCAAGAGTTAAGTAAATTTATTATTTAATTGCTTTTTTTCCTGTTCAACTCGGAGGTCACGTGTTGAAGCTTGGAGTCAGGGAATTGGGAATAGTGATGGGTTTAATTCAAACAGTGCTTCTGACTGAATTAGTAAAAGGGCTTCTCAGGACTGGATGCAGCCTGAAAGTGAAATGGATTTAACTCAACTTTGCAGGCTATGAACTCTGCATGCTGAAGCTGGACTTCCAAGAGAGACTATATGGAGTCTTCTGCTGCAGTAAAACTTCTGCCTTTAGCTTCCAGGCTCTTCTCTCTGAAGCTTTTTCTGGTGAATTTTCTCAGCATCTGCAGCTTCAGTTGGGACGTCTTTCAGTTCAGAATCCTTTGAAGATGTCATTTTTCTGAGTCTTTTCAGCATTTTTGTGAGGATGAGAGTTTTTGATCTGGAGCTGCCACCATGTTGGGATGGTGTTGGTTGCAGAACGTGTCTGTTAAAAAAGTCTTTGTGGTCTTTTGTATGTTAACAGCAAATCTTAATTAACTACTTGTAACAATATACATATTGGAAAGGGTACAGATATGGAGCTATCTCCATCCCAGGTCTTAGCAAGTGTCTGGCCAACACCACATTGACCTTAGGACTAGATTATGCACTTTCTTGCATCACTGTGTGGGTGGTTCTGTACTCAGTCCCACATTAACCCTGTATGTGCCAGACACTTCTACTGCATTGATAGGCACATAGGTGCAATTGATGAAGCTCTGCACTTGGGAGGGGGGATCTAGTGATGGAGGTGAAAGTGACTGCCCTCTGTTGCTGCGAGCTGCATCTATCTGGAATTAAATGTACTGTCCAGCTTGAGCAAAAAGGACATCTGTAACCTGCAAGATACAGTGGTGGGCAGCCATTTACAAAACATTCCAAGGTCAGCAGCATATCCTTGGAAGGAGCCAGAAATGAAGAAGATCAAGTCCATTGTGACTTTGATAGCAGGGCATGGCAATCGGTGTTGTGAGATGTGAGGTCTTGAATGAAGAGGGTACAGATATCTGTGACCATCTACCTGAAGAGTCACAGTCTCCTGCGGCACTGACTCTATGTCATTTCAAAGTAGCTTCTTCTCTGCCGTTAGATCCAATTTTGAAGGTACGGCCTCCTTGCCTTTCCTGCCCCTTGTCCATCCCTTCTGTCCTCCTGATGACTAGGATTCTGGTTTTCCTGCTGAGGGTGTTGCTGCTCATCACCACTGAACCCAAAATCCAAGAGGCATGCCCCCATTTGCCAGCTACAGTCTTCATTGTGGTCAGGTGGCTCCCTAATTGTGATTGGTAGCTTTGCCCCACAATGACAGGATGACCCCCTGCACTGCGCGAGCACTTACTGCCCACTGCCCCCACCATCTGCGCTGAGCTGATGGCAGCTGCTTCCCAATCACTGAGTCCCCCTCTGAACTGTCCACCCTTTCATAGAGCCCCGGTAATTCCCCAGACGGCTATGACTGGCTGGTCATGACCACCCCCATTCAGCTGGTCTACCTTAGGCAGTGCTGCAGCCTGTGAAAATCTGAATTTGCCCTCTGAATGAGCTTTAACAATGTTAATTGTGCTTCAGATTGGGCAGGATCATGAGTACGCCTTCCCCCACTCTGGTGGAACTTGCCAGTTCCAAGAATGAGATCATGAAATTGGAACACCGGCTAGTGCCGGTACTTTCATCCTCTCTCAGTCTCTGTTCCTGCCCCTAACAGGACCTGAAAATTCATGCCACTGGGTGAAATTTTACACCAACGGGATTTTATGGTCCAGCTGAAGTCAATGGACTTTTGAATTTCTCACCGCATTTTACAGCCTGCCCCGTCTCGACAGGGCCATAAAATTCCACCCATTAGGGCCAAATCTTGTTGCAATGGGGCATCTCATGTTTTGTGTCTTTAGTAAGACCTTTCTCTGCATCCTTCAGCTTGAATATAATTTGCGCCACAACTTGCTGGAAGGTGAGGGAGACAGAGCTCTGTTACCTTAGCAAATGTTGGGACCAATGGTCTATCTCCTTAACCAATGGACTTTAAGGATTAAGAAAGAAAAAGAGAAACAACAGAGAAGGAGAATTAATTAAAATCAAATATGGAATAGAAAGAGTAATCAACAGAGGGAAAGAAAAATCAGATAAGAGAAAGACAGAAAGGAAAAGGAAATATCAAATATTAAAATCATTTTAAATCATTTTTAAAATCTCTAACAATTTATTGTCTATAGGAATGAGACTCCAGTTGAATTGCTCCTGTTTTGGGCTGGAGAGGTTGATTGGCATTGCATTAATATGCTGTTAAAAGAAGGACATACACTGTGAAGTATGAGTCCTAATTTTCTGAGATGAGTTTAATGGGCAATAAATGTGTAAATCCAGCAAGTTTTTAATGGCAACCAGGAGGTTGAGGGTGGGATGCTGTTTATGCGTGGCAAACAGTGGAGCCATCGACCAGCAAGTTCTAGACATTCACAGCTCAGACTGTAACTCTTCTGCCCTGAACTTCCTGGCAGATCTGCACATTAATAATAATGTGTGGTGTAAATTAGCTGTTATTTTTCCAACAAGATTTGGCCTAATAATAAATCCCCATTACACTTGGATCAATTTAGGCTGAGGTATGGAATTTAACTGCAGCTGGCTTTTAATTTCTTTGGGCCTGATTTTCCTTCCCCTCTTGTATAGACCTTGGCATTGCACTGTGAAAATGTATACTCCCCCGAATGGACCCAAATGCGCTTATATTTTTCCGACAAGAAGCCTGGTTTTATAAAATTAGCCATTATATTTATTTCTACCTACTACACAAATTGAATGGGAAGTTTTGACAAAAGAATGGATAGGCTGGGTTGTTTTCTTTGGAACAGAGGAGACTGAGAGGAGATTTGAATGTGTATATGAAATTATGAGAAGTCAATTTAGAATGGATAGGAATGACCTATTTCCCTTGGTAGAGAGGTCATTAACCAGGGGATATATATTTAAAGTAATTGGCTGAATGATTAGAAGAAAGTTGAGGAGAAATTGTTTTTACCCAGAGGGTAGTGAGGATCTGGAAACTGGCTGCCTGAAAGGGTGGAAGAAGCAGAAACCCTCATCGCATTATATAAGTACTTGGATACACATCTGAAGTGTTGTAATCTAAAAAATTCTGAACCAAGAACTGGAAAGTGGGATTATAGGCTGGGTCGCTGTTTCTCGGCCAGTGCAGACATAATGGCCTGAATGTTCTCCTCCTGTGCCGTCAAGTTTCGATGTTGTAAAATAAAAATAAAAATAAAATTAGGTTAACAGGGACAAACTTAGACAAAGTGCTAAGAATCCTCAAATTTTAAAGGGTATATCTAATATAGTTGTTTGCATTCACAGATCCCAAAAGTTAATAACTCAAGAATGTCATTGATTATAAGCTATAACATGTGAAAACAAGAAGTTACATGGGTTTGCATCATTTGTATTGGAGGGAATAAAACATAACTACAAGAAAGCCTGAAGGGAAATTCCAAATATTGAAAGCATAAAATTGGTAGTGTGTTTTTACCCATGCATTTTAAACTTCATTCTTGATTGGAGGATAACCCTCTGCTCTAAAGAGGGCAACCTTCATTTTTTGCACTTCCTAGGGCAACACCTCAAGGGTATAATTCTTCAATGGAGTTTTTTTACTCATGTTGCTGTTCCATCTGGCTTTCATTCTGTGAGGACACACAAAACCTGCTTGCTGTCTGTTTGTGCAACTCCCCTTTAAATTCTAACTGTAACCCTTTAACCTGCTGGTTTCTCGGATATCCCATCCAAACATGTAATTCTTGGCCCAATGTGTGCAGGGATGTATATGTATTGTTATACGTATTGTACCTGACCGTACAAAGTCATACAACATGTTAGCACAATGAGCACAGTGTGAGCACTGCAATGTGGAACTGCCAGCTATGTGATGTGACTGAATTAACTCTATAATTCTCTGTAATTGTTTGGTTTTTAAAAGGCCAACAATAGCAAGATTTCTTTTTCAAAGTAGAATTCCACAGAATTATGATGTTTCCTTCTAGATTTCCAAATTAATTTTAAAATAGTCCTTGGCTTTCTTGTTCTGTAACATGGGGCAGAATTTTCTGTCTGTGGGATGGGCTGGTTGGGAGCGGGTGGTGTGGGGGTGGAGCCGATTGTCGCCCACGATTGGCTGCGTGCACCATTTTACATGGGCGGGTCAATTAAGGCCCCCCCCAGTGTGACGCACGACCGGTAGTGCTCAGTGCTACCTGCGTGGGTGCAGGGAGGAGGGAGAGTTGGGGCCTGCGGTCTTTCGCCCATGCACGCAAAAGAGCGCAGAAATCTCCCTGAGCATGGAGCTGCCTCAGGGAGATTAAGTTCATATTCAAATATTTAAATATAGAAAGGTAAAAATTATTTAGACATGTCCCCTCATGTGACAGTGTCACATGAGCTGGGACATATTTATGCATTGTGACAAAAATATTTATTCTTTTAATAAAACATTCACGAAACCTCATCCCGCCCATGGATGAGGTTTTCTGAAAAACACAAAGGCCGCTTGAGCTCTTTGCTTGCCCGCCAACCTTAAGGTTGGACAGGCAGCATTGACAATTACTTTAATTGGTTTTTCAATGGCCTTAATAGGCCCGCCGTACAAAAGGTCTGAATGACGCACGGTGACGTCGGGACACACGCCTGATGCCACTGCGCGTCATTTTACGATTCAGTGTGTTGAGCCCACACTCGCATGCCGACGTGAAAATTGTGGCCTTGTATACCAGTAACCTTAAAAGAAATTTCCTTTGTAAAATACAATCATAAATATTCTGCATGTCTTCCTCTCACACTGAATTTACTTATATCAAATAGCTTTAGTTCATTAGAAACACCTTACAATGTTTAACATGTATATTTTGCTTATTTAAAGAAAACTCTTCAATTTGCAGAACTAATGAAGGAATCGTAATGCTCACACTGTGCTCATTGTGCTAACATGTTGTATGATTTTATATAGTCAGGTTATGATAACAATGCATATACATCCCTGCACATATTGGGCCAAGAAATACATGATATCCGAGAAGCCAGCAGGTTAAAGGGTTAATTTGATACGCACAATTTTTTGTAGCGTCCAATCCGAGTTTTTACGTGGCTCGTCCACGTTGTGTCTTAACTCCAGGAAACCACAGCCAAGGGTGGCGAAAAAGTCGCCGCTGAGAGCCGTGAATCAGGTGGAAACGGAGCTCTGGGTTGCTTGGTCTTGATTTTCAGCCCGTTAAAATTTGGTAAGCGTGGATGTTCGTCACTTAGGTACTGATGAAACTAGGAAGCCGGTCACATGGTTAGTGGTCCGAAGACCTACCCTGAATTAAATCATCTGAATGTGTGTTACTTTATTAATTATTTATTTACATTAACCAGGAAAAAGCCATATTTAGTTAACATAGTTATAATTAACACTGAGTAACCACTCCCAAATAATTAAACAAGGTAAAAAACTAATCAAAATGCCAGACTACACAAGTTCATTTCACCATTATGTACAAATTGTCCACCTTACCCACCCACCGGGGATCAGGTGTTAGGCCTCCCAAACTGGAGATATACAATACCCATCTCGTGCGGCCGCTCCGTCCTCCATCTTGGGTCTTGTGACATCTCTACGGGTGGTCTCTGTGAGACAATTCTCTGACTACTGGTCTCCGAAGCTCTGTACAAGTTCCAATGTCAGAGATATCGTCAGTCTCGAAGCAAGCTGGGCGACGGATTTGTATTTATCGATCTTCAGGAAACGCATGAGGCTGTTATTCAGGTCGAGCAACTTGCCACGAGCTCCCATGACGAATCCGAAGTATCGTACTGACTTGCCACCAGTCAGTTTCAGTATCTCCTCCTCCAGGTGTTGGTATTTGCGTTCCTTTTCGGCTCATGCTTTCTCCAGAGACTTGTTGTTATCTTCGAAACGTACTGTTACATCCACCACCGCGACTACTCCGTCCTTGACGAGAACTAGATCGGGCTTCCAAAGGGTCCCGTCCTTTCCGAAGAGCCTTGGTTCTAGGTGCGATGTCCAGCCGTATTTGGCGACAAACTGCTGTAAGCGGTCCAGTATTTTGTTATGTCTTTTGATTCTCGCATTTTTCACAAACGGGCAGCTGCCGGAGATGTGAGCCAGTGACTCGAAGGGGGCCTCACATCTCCTGCAGGATTTGTTATGGTGTTGTCTGCCTCTGTTTAAGGTGCATCTCGTAGGGTAGAGATTGCACCGCAGTAGTAGACTGTTTATTAGCCTGGATTGTTTAATGTTGAAACATGTTTTCGTCCAGGAATTAGAAGCATAGTCATTTTCGTAATACTCGATGCCGATTCCTTGGCATTGGAGTTTGGTCCACTTCCGGTATTCCACCTCCCTCCAAGCCGAGTATCTGTTGGTGGGTTTGGGCCTGGACGTTTGGGTAATCTCCGTCCATCCCATTGCGATACCAATTTCATCCATGCCATTTCCTTCATCAGCCACTCTGGGACCTCCACTGTCCTTAAGGGCTTCTTCGATCTCTCTGAGTACTTTGAGGTTCCTCAGGGATTCGATTGTTCGTTTGTTGTCAATTCCGCTGAATTCAAAAGAGGCCTCTATCACCGCGTCCGGTGAGCTCTCCAGCGCCTCCAGTTTTCGGATTATGGCGGACGGAATCTGTACTTCGAGCCTCAGCATGCCCAGACCTCCATTCCTGTTACTGCTGTATAGTAAACCATCCGTCGTGTGTGGCGGAAGGTGTAGGATTTCTTTTGTACCGTTCTTGAAAGATTGGTCTAGTTTGACTAGTGTATTCTGTGAGACCTCTGCGAGGATCAGGTGGAAATATATTCGGGGTATCATGTGAGTTTTGAGGATTTCGATCCTCTGGATAGGCTGAAGAGCTGCCTTTTTCAGGTTCTCTATCCACGTATCGATTCTGGATCCCCATTGCTCCTCGGTGACTCCTGCCCATGGGTTGATTCTGGCACCCAGGTATTTCTCCGTCTCTCCTGGTGGTATGTAAGAGATAGGACCTCCTTTCAGATGCCAGTTTGCTCTTGTATTATACAGGAACGTCTTCCGTTTGTGGGTGAAGTGAAAGCCTTTGGTCTTTCCGGCATTCATCTCCAGTCCCGTCTTTTGGCAGAAGTCCTGCACAATTTCCAAGTTCTTAGCCATGCCAGCATAGGAGTCGCTGAGCAGAGCAATATCGTCAGCGAACGCCAGGGCTGAACAACATATCTTTGTTCCCCTACAGGGCAAGTGAACGCCCAGCTGTGCCTCTTGCAGGGTACAGATAAGAGGATCTATAGCGATATTGAAAAGTATAGGTGATAGCGGGTCTCCCTGTTTGACCCCTCTCATGACATTGATGGGTTCTGTTTTCCCGTCTTTGCTTTCTAAGTATGTATCTGTGTCCGTGTACAGATCTGTAATCATGTTTATAAACGATTTGGGCAGCCCCACTCTTTGTAGTGCTTTTATGAGCATTTTATGCTCTACGGAGTCAAAAGCTTTCGCCAGGTCTACAAAGACAACAGCCAGCTCTCTCCTGTTGCGTTTCGCCCCTTTCATGATGTTACTGAGAATCGTAATATTCTCGTTGCAACCAGGAGTCGCCACCAGAAATCCCTTCTGCCTCAGGTCAATCTGGACCGCTTCGCTTAAGCATTTGGTGATGATTTTTGTGTAGAGCCGTAGTAAAATCGGGCCGATTGTTATTGGCCACCAGTTGTCTATATTCTTAAGCTTCTCCGTATCGTCTGATTTGGGAATAAGGACTGTACGACTCTTTTTCAGCATCCGAGGGATGGAAGCAGACTTGAGCCAGAGGGTGAAGAGACTCGGAATCCTGTCTTCAAATTCCCTCTGGATGTCATCGATATTCTCCCACTTCATCCCATCCGGAACTGCTGCCGTTTTCTTGTCCATGCTTTGTAGGGCTTGTTTGACCTCATTTTTATCAATGGGGTCTTCCAGAGAGTCGTACCATCTTGTTCCCGTGTATGGTGCAAACTTCTGCAGGTTTGCTTTATTATTGGGTATGGAGAGTTTCCGTGTAAAACTCTCCTGCAGTTCAGCTTTGCTGAGTGGGCATAACTGGGTGGACGGTGCACCCATAATTTGTCGCGCAACTTTCCTTCTGTCTGTTTTGTATGCCAGTTGCATGGTTTTGAATTGAGCCTTTTTTGCTGCTCATTTTTTCATGGCTTTCGAGTTCTTACTACCATCTTTTGGGTGAGCTACTGGGTTCCTGGACCGCTTACCCGTTTGATCAGTCTTTCCTTCGTTAAGCATGGCGTCCGTTATGCTCTCTACGAGGCCGATGGCCAGGGCTCTCATTTCGGGATCGCTGGTAACTGTCATCAATTCTTCAGCTGATTTCAGCTGGTCATCCAGATCCCTGTATTTCGGGATACTGGCTGGGTGACGCCCTTTCTTTGCCACTTTGCGACCGCTCCCTGGCACCGTCTCTGCGTCCTCCCCTTGAGGTGGATTTTCCACATCCAAAGCACCTTCTGCCTGGCTGCTTTGCGTAGCTGGTATCTCCGTTGGCTTCTGCCCTGCTTTCAGGAGACATCGTCTCTTAGAGCCAATCTGTTTATTTGTTTTTGATGTTAGATGGACCGCAATCTTTTTGTTTATATCTGTGCAGCCTTCATACTGCTTCTCCAATTTTATGAGGAGTTCTATTTCCTCTTGCGTCCATTTGTAGTCTCTCCGGCCAGGTTTACCCTGACGCAAGTGAGCTGCAACTTTTTTTTCGTTCCGTACTTCCGCGTGTCGGTGGCATGCGTGCTGGCTGAGTCCACTCTGGGATGTGAATTCCATTTCACAATGTTCACATTTGAAGATCGTACCTGCAAGGGGGGGGCCTCACCCCTTTACACTTGCTGTAGTGACATGCGATGGAGTGGTACTCGCCAGTTTTCCCACACTTGGAACATCTCGTACGGACGATTTTGATTTGGTGTTTACCGGCCACATGCTTGCATAACTCGATTAATCTGGAGAGTAACAGATTGCACTGATCACAGAGCAGACCGTCAACGGGGTAATGGATTTCCACCTCCTTCTTTGCATTTCTGTCTTCACTGGGTGGTAGCACCACCGGCTCCACAGAGATGGGTGGGACACCTGCTTCGTCTTTGGGCTCCACCACACTCTTCTCGTTCACAGTTACCGTTCCCTTGAGTTTTGTATTATAGAAGGTAAGCGTTTTTATGACTATCGGGTTGTCCCTTTCGCTTGTCGGGTCTGACACCAATACCTTCTCTCGGACATTGACATGCACTACTGGGGTTTCCGGCTCTTGCAGTCTGGCTTGCTTCACCGGCTCCCAGTAGGGTAGGTAATATTGTCTCATCGGCCTTGGGCCCACCTCGACGGTTTGTGTAGAGGCGGACTTCTTTCCTAGTTCGATGACCTCTGAACTAGTACGTGAGTAGCATTTGCATTTTTCACAGCGGCCAGCTACAAATGGCACTACTGTGGGGACATTGTTTTTCTGGGGCGCTTCCCAACCGGGCCACTCTGACCGACAACGGCCATCCATTTTTATACGGAATTGTTTGGTCTACGCAGACCACACCCAACGCTGTGCTCTTTGGAAGGTCGTTTAGCCAACGAAACCTTTCTTTCTCTCTGTGTGCCAACTCGGATAACGGTGATGTTGTTACCAGCGGGAGCCACGAGGAGGCACAACCAACACTGCGAATGGACAGAGTACCAAACCAACACAGGTCATGTAACTATAAGTCCAGACAGACTCGCAGGTAAGACCGCAACCAACAGAGTCATAGTTACTCCCGTTACTCCCATAGTTAGAATTTAAAGGGTAGTTGCACAAACAGACTGCAAGCAAGTATTTAGTACCACAGGAGGCAATTTGGCTCATCTTGTCTCTGCTGATTTTTTGTTTGAACAACCTAAAACTAATCCACTTCCCTGTTCTCTGCCAAAAGCCCTATGTATTCTTCTATTATTCATTCAACTTTATCCTGAAAGATGCAATACTCTTTGGCTTAACCATTCCATGGGGCAAAGTATTCCATGGTCCAGTAACCAACTATATAAAGAAATTTTTCCTCAGTTCTCTCCATTTCTTCTTGGGACAATTTTAAATCAACGACCCACTGATTTCCCAATCAGAGGGAATACCCATTCCCTATTCATTCTTCTTCCTCCGAGTTTCACTTTTTGTTTCCAATAAAATCCAAAATATATTGAAAACTCTTGCAATTACAACATGCACCCCCTTGTTTTGTGGACAAATGGGATAAACTTAACTAATATAAAAAAATTGAAAAGGTTGACCATGCTATCCATAACTTTGCTGCAGTATTTGATGTCAAGATGAGCTTCCGACCACATATCCATGCCATCACGAAGATCATGGGTGGGATTTTTCCAGCCCCGCCTGCTGCCGGGATTGTCCAGTCCCGCTGAAAGTCAATGAGCTTTTGGCTGGGCCGCAAACCCCACGGTGGTTCCCACCATGACGGGGCCAGAAAATCCCGGCCCACATTTTTCCAGCTCCGTAACATTGCCTAACGCCACTCCTTGCCTCAGTTTATCTGCTGCTGACACCCTTGTACACTGCTTTTCTTACCTCTAGACTTGACTAATTCAATGCACTCCTGCCCAGCTTCCTGGCCATCCACAAACCCGAGGTCATTTAAAACTCTGCTGCCCATGTCCTAACTCACACCAAGTCCTATTCACCCATGTCCCCTGCGTTTGCTGACTTACATTAGCTCCCAGTTAAGCAGTGGCAAGATTTTAAAATCCTCACATTTGTTTTCAAACCCTTTCATGGTCTTGTTCTTGATGAAAGAAAGAACTTAAATTTATATAGTGACTTTCACAACCTCAGGATACCCCAAAACACTTTACAGCCAATTTAAATGAGCTGCACAGAATACGCTGCCTTTTATCAACTGATATGTGAAATTGAACACAATCTGCCACAACCTTCACAGATGCAATTAATTTTATGTCAATGGTTTCACTGCCTAAATTCTCTAAAATTGAAACTAACTTGAATTATGGAGTTGGTTAGTAGTGCATGAAAAACATGGACGACACACAAATTAGTAGTTTTGACTTATTTACATCAAACCTAAAATACATACAGTACCTTGTTTTAGATACAGTGGCTTTAAATTCCATGATTCTGTAACATCAGTAGTTGATTCATCATTTCAGGGATAGGTAGAGTAGATAGAGATAGAAGGAGATATAGAAATTGTGGAGGTAACTTTAATATCCAAAATGAGTGGTTGGGATCAGATGAGATATAAACATATTTTAAATCTTAAACCCAACCCTAACAGGCCTCCAAACTGCACACTCTAAGTTTTAATGGAGGCAGGACAAGGGCCGAGCAGCTAAAATGCTCCCAGGAGGCGTGGTAGGTATTTATATATTACAATGAGAATGGGAGCCTCACACTTAACTCTCTATACAGATTTAAATGACTGGTTGGTGTTTTCCAGGCTTCGGGAAATTCAACTCAAGAGAGCTAAGGTCTGCTTTGGGGAAAAGGTAAGTTCCCCTAAAGCACAATTGTGGGCCAGGAGAAGCAGGAGTGATTCCTTCCCCCACCCAGCCACTCCAAGCTACCTATCTCTCTGGGATTGGAACCCCTCCTAATCAAAGGCTAACCCATCCCCCTGGGATTAGAACCACCTCCTGGTCACCTACTAGCAGTCACGGGTTCCATACCTTGTGTTGCAGCCTGCTCCAGGAATGCTCAACGCATGGAAGCCAAACCTGTCTTTCAGTCTGACTTCCAGATGGGGATCCTGTCAAAAGAATTATGCACCTTATGGAGTGTAACCTTTAAAGCATCAGGAAAGCAATGTTATACAACCAATACAGGTCACACACAAATCAGCCATTTTTATTTACATGTTTAAATTTACCATGTTCCAAGTGATGGATCTACTCGATTTTTTGATGATACCTTTGCCAATTTCACTACTGCCTCAGACTTTCCATGTGATTTTGGGTAGCATGGAGATGATGTGCAGTGCTGAATTTCCCAATCATTTATGAAGCACCTGAATTCTTCGCTCGTGACCTTGCGAGCCATTGCCGCTCATCACAATGTCAGGAATGCCATAATGACTGAAGACATTCTACGATCTCACTGTGGTCGTTGACGTGCATTGTAGTCAACGGTGAAGCAACAATCAATTCCAAAAAGAGTGAAGAAGTTTATTCCCAGTTTCATCCATGGGCTATCTGGGATGTCATGAGTCATGAGCGGCTGCTAGCTTGGTTAGCTTGATGTCCATTACAAGCACTGCATTGACTGATATGGTCCTTGATTTCATTAATTTATAAGTGACCGCACAAAAAATGAAAGGTTCCACACACTTAAACAAATCGCTGTGCACTCCCAGAAAAGATTAGAGGGTACGTTGAAGGAAAACTGCTCCCATTTTGAAACCTCGCCTGCTAACACCAGGGCAAATGGCTTTAGACAACAGTTTTCTACAGATCATGATACATATGATGGAATAGCACATTTTATGCTGAAATCCCAAGAAATGAAATCTTGCTCTCTTGTAGCTTTATTTCAGTTTGTCATATTTAACAAGTCTGAAAATCGAAGCTGAATAAGATGCCATATGATTATTTGTTCACTCTGATTATATTTTTCCAGCTCCCCTCTGGATTTGGAAAGATAATTATGCCAGCATTTGTACATATTATATACTCATTTAGCAGTTTTAGTATTTCAGCCAGGAAGAAAACACAAAACAAGAACTTCCAATATTATTTAACATTCTATTTGATGCAATAACTATACATGAGTTTTTCAAAATACGATTATGATGTAAATGTTCATGAACATCGTATTCATAATCCTTCTGATTAATATTTTTATTTTAGCAAGTAATTCATGTTGATGTGCTGAGAAAAATGATTTCTGATGGAATTGAAAGTATTGGTTCTAATTTAAAAATAACAATTTATATTCTTTCGAAGAAGTATTTGCAAGGCCATCACTGTATAATTTGATATCTTACCATTTTTTGAAACTCAGGTGTTAAGTGGGCCAGGAAACATTGGGTGGGCTGGGAGATATCCTGGGGGATTACCATTGACCAGAAACTGAACTGGATTAGCCATATAAATACTGTGGCTACAACAGCAGGTCAAAGGCTAGGAATCCTGTGGCGAGTAACTCACCTCCTGACTCCCCAAAGCCTGTCCACTATCTACACAAGTCAGGAGTGTGCTGGAATACTCTCCACTTGCCTGGATGAGTGCAGCTTCAACAACACTCAAAAAGCTTGACACCATCCATAACAAAGCAGCCCGCTTGATTGGCACACCATCCACAAATATTCGCTCCCTCCACCACCGATGCACAGTAGCTGCAGTGTGTGCCATCTACAAGATGCATTGCAGGAACTACCAAGGCTCTTTTGACAGTACCTTCCAAACTCACGACTGATACCATCTAGAAGGATAAGGGCAGCAGACAAACGGGAACATCACCACCTGCAAGTTTCCCTCCAAGTCACTCACCACCCTGACTTGGAAATATATCGCCGTTCCCTCACTGTCACTGGGTCACAGAACACCCTCCCCAACAGCATTGTGGGTGTACCGACATTACATGGACTGCAGCGGTTCAAGAAGGTAGCTCACCGCCACCCTCTCAAGGGAAATTAGGGATGGGAAATAAATGCTGGCTTAGCCAGCAACACCCACGTCCCATGAATGAATTAAGAAAATTCTTCTGCACTCAGTCTCTGATGGAATGTCGAACTATTTGCAGTCAGAAATCAAATTTATTAATTAGTGAACTTAGCCAAGGTTGCATTTGGACATCACCACCGAGTCTCCTGGTCAGCTAGAAGGGTGGGCAGCATGCCATCCATTGTGTCAAAGGAAGGTTTTTTGATTAAAGGGACCACAGCATAGGTTTCAAGGGCTGATCAGCACTAATTTTGAGACTGCAGTAGCCCAGAGAGGAGAGTTGTGAAGGCTGCTGTCCATGTTTCTGACTTGTGCCTTCAGATACTGTTGTGGGATCTGAGGGGCTGCAGTGAGCTGAACCCTCCCAAGCACACAAGGAAGATGATAACCTCTCCAACCAATTAGGCATAGATGGAAAAAAGCAAAATACTGTGGATGCTGGAAATCTGAAATAAAAACACAAAATGCTGGAAAAAGTCAACAGGTCTGGCAGCATCAATGGCAAGAGAAGCAGAGTAAACGTTTTGTGTCCATATGGCTCTTCTTCAGAACTAAAGAGAAATAGAAATGTAAGTATTTTATACTGTTTATGAGGGGTGTAGCAGATGAACCAAAATGGAAGGTCAGGGATAGGTGGGAGCTAAGGAGAAATTTGACAAAGATGTCAAAGGGAGTGTTAATGGTAGTGTTAAAGACTAAAGAAGGTGCTGATAGTGGTATAAAGATAAGACAGCAGAATGTGTTAATAGCAGAACAAGGGTCAGCAGTCTGTGAAAGCAAACCATAAAAACAAGTGCCAGATGGCCCTATTGGGAGGGGGTGACGGGGGGAGGGGAAGGTTGGGGAAAAATGATTTAAAAAATTTAAAAATGAATAAATAAATAAAAAATAATAATTTGATTTAAAAAGTGATAAAGATGAAGTTCAACATGGTCTGGAGTTGTTGAATTTAATTTTAAGTCCGGAAGTGCCTAATTTGAAGATAAGGTGCTGTTCCTCCAGTTTGCTTTGGGCTTCACTGGAACATTGCAACACGCCAAGGACAGACGTGTGGGCATAAGAGCAAGATGGTGTGTTGAAATGGCAAATGACAGGAGAGTCTGGGTCATGCTTGCAGACTGAGCAAAGCAGTCATCCAGTCTGATTTTAGTCTCCCCAATGTAGAGGAGAGCACATTGGGAGCAATGAATACAGTTGACCAAATTGAAAGAGGTACAAGTGAAGCCCTGCTTCACCTGAAATGAGTGTCTGAGGCCTTGAACAGTGAGAAGGGAGGAGATAAAGGGTCAGGTGTTATACCTTCTGTGGTTGCATGGGAAGGTGCCATGGGAAGGGGAGTTGGAGTTGGGGGTGATGGACTAGGGTGTCATGGAGGCAATGGACCCTACAGAATGTTGCTCAGGAGGGTAAGGGGAAGATGTGTTTGGTGGTGGCATCATACTGGAGTTGAAGGAAATGGTGGAGGATGATCCTTGAATGCGGAGGCTGGTGGGATGAAAAGTGAGGACAAGTGGTCCCTATCATGGCTCTGGGAGAGAGAGGAATGGGTGAGGGCAGAGGTGTGGGAGATGGGTCGGACATGGTTGAGGGCCCTGTCAAGGGGGAACCCTTGGTTAGGGAAAAAGGAAGATATGTTAGAAGCTCCGTTTTGGAAGGTAGCATCATCAGAACAGCTGTGACAGAAGTGAAGGAACTGGGAGAATGGGAAAGAGTCCTTGCAGGAAACAGGGTGTGAGGAGCTGTGGTCGAGGTAGCTGTGGGAGTTAGTGGGTTTGTAATGAATATTGGTGGAAAGTCTACCCCGCAGAAATGAAGACAGAGAGATCAAGGAAGGGAAGAGAAGTGTTGGAGATAGACCATGTAAAGGTGATAGAGGGGTGGAAATTGGAAGCAAAATCAATAAATTTTTGCAGGTCCAGATGAAAGCACGAAGCGGCATCGATACAGTCACCGATGTACCGAAAAAAGAGTTGTAGGAAGGGGCCTGAGTAGGACTGGAACAAGGAATGTTCTACAAACCCCGCAAAAAGCCTGGCATAACTGGGGCCCATGCGGGTACCCATAGCCACACCTTTTATCTGGAGGAAGTGAGACAAGTGTGAAATTGTTCAGTGAGTGGAGTGAGTTCAGAGAAAGAAGAGTCATATGGACTTGAAATGTTAATTCTGTTTCTCTCTCCACTGATGCTGCCAAACCTACTGAGTTTTTCCAGCATTTTCTATTTTTATTATTAGGCATAGATGGAAATAACTAAGGAAGACAGCTGTAGAAGTCTGGTCCCTCCAACCTGGAGATATGCACCAAGATAATCCAGGATCTCAGGTGGGCATGACAGGTGTGTGAAATGACACTTTCAGGTGCCAAACCTCACACTTTTACTTGGCCAACATTCTCTTGCACTGCAGTCCTCAAGACCTTATATCCTACAGCTCCACTCATTCTTCTCACTGCAGCCACATCACAAACCTATCTGAACAGCCAACACTCATATTCAAACTCAGCCTAATGCCATCTCACACCCATGCTTCACACTCACCATCCACAAATATTCTCATTCCTTCTTCTGCACAGAGCCTTATTAACAATCATATCTCTCCATTTTCTCTCTTGGCAGGTAAAAAGAGCATGCAACTCAGATGAGGTAGAGACCAGGAACAGGGGGAGGTGGGGCTGGGGGATTTGGCTGGCTAGCCAGTGACAGGCTCCTTATCAGCCACAATGCATACTTAGCTGCTACACTGGGAAGGAGCTCTTGTTCCAGGAGGCTGCAGATGTCAGCAGCAACCTGCTATGAATACAGGGGCCCCAGAGGAACTGGTGCTCAGAGACAGGAGAGCTGATCCTCTGTCTGTAGAACCTGTGTTGGGAGTCTTCACTCCTTTCAGTTAGATCTCAATGTCCATCCTCTCTGCCCTTTGGTGGGGCATGTGGCTGAGTAGAAGGCAGCATGTGCCTCTGCTGATCCTACTCTGCTCTTGCCCTTCATCAGAGGTGCAATGTGGGGCTACAAAAGCTGCACCCATATTATGATGAGAGATGACAGCAGGGAAGTGCAGCTGAAAGTGAGTGAAATACTAAATAGGTGAAGTGCCTTCCAAGAAGTTAGAAATCACTTGTCAAGCAGTGATAGTGCTCTCTGAAAAAATGGGCTTTGAATAGCAGCCTCTCAACTGACCATGGCTGGAGCTCTTCATTTTCACTGTTCAAAGCATTCCCAGCTTGTCAAGTCCACTGAAGAAGATTTTCCCACTCTGCACTCACCTTGACGAGTTGCTGACAGGTCAGGGAACGGATGCCCTGGACTAGGACAGTCAGAATAGAGTTAAAGATGCCTTTATTAATTGCCTTTATTATTATCACATTAATTGGTTTTCTGCCAGACCAAAGTTGCCAGGGAAACCCGGGAGAGGTCAGGATGACACCGGTAAATTGACCCAATGTCAATTTCAGGGTCTTTAACTCCCTGCACACACACAAACCCATCTCTCCTTTGGGAATATCTTCCCCACTGTTCCCATTATCATTACATTGGGTACTTATTTTATTAGTTCTTCTTTTCCAGTGAGAAATTCAGATGTGGTCTTTTCCCATTGGCTCTTGAATTTTGCAAGCTTCAGATCTGTGCCTGTTTCTGCAGACATATTACCATGTGTTTCCAAGGCAAATCCATACTGGTAGAAACAATTTTATCTTTGATCTTATTTTTGAACACCTGGTCTTTTGCCATATACTCCTGTGCATTGTTGCTGTTTCTCAACGTGCTGGAACTATACTTCAGATTTTTCAGTTTTCCTGCCAATCCTGGCAGCCTCTTTGCCAGTCCTTCCTGTGTTGCTACTAGCCTAGGTGAACCCTTTATCTTAACTTCTTGAGGAGAGTGGTCAGTAGTGTATATGCATTTCAGAAATGTTTTCAAAGCTCATCTGTTCCCCTCTTACTGCTAGGCATTGTTTCAGGATGTTAACCACAATTACTTTAAAAAAAATTGCCTATTGTTTTCCATATCATACATTACATCTTACAGCCGAGTCCTAAGCTCTGGAATTCCCTCCCTAAATCTCTTTGCCTCTCTACTTCTCCTTTAAGACACACTTTAAAACCTATCTGTTTGATCAACTGCCTAATTACTCCTTCTTGGGTTTAGCATCTACTTTTGTTTGATAACCCTTCTTGCTGTTGTTGATCTACTGTTTGACTTCCTATTATTCTTTTACAGATGACCTGATGATAGAGGCAGATTGTAGTCTGTTGGGCAACTGCCTAACTTTGTGACTGAGAATGAGTTAGGTGGGTGTTTGGGTATTGAAATGCAACAGTACTACATGCCCTATCTGGCTTGTCACAGTAATTTGACTCTGCCATAAGGCAAGCTCAATGTAGGTGGCCATCTTAAATCAGTTCAATAAAGACTTGCAATGAGAAAGCACTGGGAAGCTTTGCTGTCTTTAAACATGAAAAATGGTGTCAAGAAGCGGAGATAAAATAGAGTTTTGAAATCCTGGAAATGCTGCAGAGAAGAAACAGCTCAGAAAGGCACACAGAAATGTTCAAATCTGCTACAAGCTGCTGAAAAAGGACAAAGAGAAGCAAACACATACCAAAGACTGCAAGTAAAATGCTGGATAAGTAAACATAGCACTAAACTTTCCAATCCCAGCTCCAGTAGAAATGAAAGGTGATACGTTGAAGAACTGGCAGTTTTTCCAGTTGCAATGGCAAAGCTATGAGCTGGCAACAGGTTTAAATAACAAGCTGGAACTGGTAAGAGTAGCCACACTTCTAACACTGGTGGGGATACTCTACTACAAAGTGTATGCCACTCTAAATCTAACCAACGAACAAAGAAAACAGACGGCAGAGATTTTGAAAGCCTTGAATGAATGCTTTGAACCCTGAGTGAATATTACTTATAAACGCTATGTATTCAACACTAGAGCCTAAGGTGAAAAGGAAACCATAGATTAGTATGTGACTGCTTGCAGAATCAGGTGAATTCAGACAGCTAAAAGATGATCTGATTAAAGATAGAAAACACTGAATAAATCAAGTCAAGAAATCAACTGTATTAGGTAACCAATCCAGGTCAGTCAGGAGGATAATGATTGAGCTACTTGTGAAATCCTTCCTTGGCACGGGAAATTTGTGTCAAGAGCACATAGTCTTTCACCTCAAACTAAACATTAAATTAAATAATTAAACTAATGAAACAATTGCCCTAATACTTTAATACCCTAACCCTTAAAGCTAAATACCCTGATTTTTCTAAAGGATAATTTGATAAGGTCCTTGAGAGGATGCACAGCAGATTAACTAGAATGATTCCAGGGGTGAGGGAATTTAGCTTAGGTTGGAGAAATTGGGGTGAGACTGGGGGTAGATTTGATAGAAATGTACAAGATTATGACAAGTTTAGGTAAGTTAGAGAAAAAAGCTGATCACGTTAACTGATGGCACCAGGACTAGGGGACACAGATTTAGGATATTGATCAAGAGATACAAGGGGGGATGTGAGGAAGAACTTTTTTACGTGGCAAGTGGCAATAACCTGGAACTTACTGCTTACCAGAATGGTGGAATCCTTGTGCAAATGACCTTGTGCAAAATAAGGTTGACTTCCGCTTCACTGACAAATTCAGCAAGGATGGTAGTGTTCCCCAACACACACATGTGCAGCGCAGTGTGGGCCTTGGCAGCTTCCTGCTTGGTGCTGTATCGGACCAGTGCAGTGCCGTGTGTCAGGTTCAGGTGGAATGTTATCAGCGGGCCATGCTGCATGCAGATTGTTCGCAGGGTGGAGCCATCAATCTGTGGAGTGAGATTATGAAGAACAAGCCAGGAGCTGACCCGACTAGATCCACCCAAACTGCCATCACCCCAGTTGGAACTTAGGGCATAATGTGATTCCTGTACGATAATTGGCGATAATTATGCTGAATTAACCATGCGGATTAAATAAGGGATATTTAGAATCTGCCATGGGTTTACTTTAGGTAAAGCTAAGGCTAACCTCCTGAAATGCATCTCAAGGAGTTATAGTCAGAGAATCATTACTGAACTGTACTGAAGGGGCCAATCAGCCCAGCAAGTCCATTTCAGCTCTCTGTAGAGCAATCCTGTCAGTCCCATACCCCCGCTCTGTCCCCGTAGCGCTGCGAGTTTATTTTCTCCAAATGCCTATCTTATTTCCTTTTGAAATTATTGAATGTCTTTGATTCCACCATTCTGAAGGCCTTCTCTAAACATGTCAGCATCAAATCATGCACATACTGCCAGATGCAGAAATAATTCTGACTCAGCATGTTAATCCTAAAAAAAAATCCTAAGTGTGTGAAGAAAAAGCACAGGTGTTGCTGTCTGCTAATTCTTGTTGCTGTTGTGACAACCAATTTCAATCTATCTTGTTTAGTACCTGAAGACTTTGCCAAATTTCGGTCATCATTTGAACTGCTGACAGCACTGTTTCTTTTTATTGAAATACTAAATATCTTATGAAGAATGTAAGTGAAAAAAAATGTTGTCACTAAACTAAATTACAAGCTTTACCCAACACTGTCTAAATAGACTTCATTCAAATAATAACAAAGACTACCAGACAAAGCACTTAACTTAAAATTTGGATATTTTTATATTTTAATAAATTCCAACATTGTGGTTTACATACTGTAAAATCTTTATTCTCTGGGAAAGACATGATTAACTATTGCCAATTTAACAGTAACTATAGCTTCATAAAATTTCAGCAACGCTTTTCAATTTTTCAAACTGAGAACACCAGACTGACTGGCGTGAGCTTTCTTTTTCATCCGTCAGTCATGTATCTTTATATACACTAATTTATAAGTCACAGCAAAAAACTTTACATTGGATGATCAGTTTTGTTAGTGCGAACAAATAGATGCCAAAAACAGTTATTAGTGTTTTAAATAATTATAATAAACATACAACATAAGAGGATTTCAGTATTAATTTTCACAAGCTGGCTGAAGTCAGGATGTTTGGCCTATGTGAAGTGAACACAGGGATTACAACTTCAACATCAGGTTAGGTCAAGGTTATATGTTGCCAACCTGCTCCCACACAGGAGAATTCCACTGATCAAAAACTAGGGAACATTTGTTTCCTGGGGCTGAGAAGAAAAAAGGTGCAGAGGTGTAAGATTCCTACAAGAGGCACAACTATTGCAAAGGCATAGAAATGGGAAGAGCCTCAGTGACATCATCCACCTCATTTTCTTCTGGACATGTTGGTTAGGCATCCATTGAAAAAGCGACTGGATAAATTTGGGGGCACTCCTTACACCTGATCTCCTTCAGATTGGAGGAGTCTGGCAGCATGGCAACAGTAGGATTGCCAAGTCTCTTAATTGTCCTGGAGTTTTTAAGAACCACAGATTAATCTCCCAGTCACTGTAGAAGGCAATCTGTGAGAAAATAGGGAAGTAGAAAAGGCATAACTAAAGGCTCTGTATCTAAATGCCCATAGCATTCATAACAAAATGGATGAATTGCCAGGTCAAATAGAAATAATAAGTGCAACCTGATAGCCATCACAGAGATGTGGCCGTAAGGTGACCAAGGCTGGGACCTAAATATTCAAGAGTACTTGACATTTTGGAAAGACAGGTATTTAGGAAAAGGTGGTGGGCTTTGTTAATTAAGGATGATATTAGTACAATAGTGAGAGATAAGTTCTAAAGATCAAGATATAAAATCAGTTTGAGTAGAGATAAGAAATAGCAAAAGTAAGAAGTCACTTGTGGGAGTAGTTTATCGGTCTCCTAACAGTAACTACACTGTATCATGAGGTAAACAGGAAGAAATAATGGGGGCTTGTAGGAAAGGTACGGCAATAATCATGGGTGACTTTAATCTACAAATAAATTGAATGAATCGGATCGGCAAAAGTAGCCTGGATAATGAGTTAACAGAAAAAGAGTTTTTGGGAAAATTTCTTGGTGCAGCACATTCTAAAGCCAACCAGATAGCAGGCGATGCTAGACCTGATAGTGTACAATAAGGCAGGATTAATTAATTGCCTTATAGCAAAGGAGCCTCTAGGTAGCAGTGATAATAACATGATTGAATTTCGCATTCCGTATGAGGAAAAGTGAGAAGTGTGTGTCTAAGGCTCACACCTTAAGCTTAATTAAAGGCAATTACAAGGGTATGAGGACAGAGTTAGCAAAAGGGTACTAAGAAAAGAGGTTAAATGGTAGAACAGAAGAGAAACAGTGGCAGACATTTAAGGAAATATTCCATGGGGCAGAATTTTCCTCCTGCTGGGGGGGGAAGTTTGGGACCGGGCGCATGGAGGCGCACCTCTGATCAGGCGCCCTCAATCAGGGGCACGCCGCCATTTTACATGGGCGGGCCAATTAAGGCCCGCCCAGCGTGACATCCACCAGGAAGCAGCATGCGCTCCCTGTGCGGGCGGGGGGATTCCCTGAGCCAAGAGTGCGCTGTTTCGTGCATACACACGAAAGAACACACTCATCTCCCTGAGGCTAAGTGCTGCCTCAGGGAGAAGGGCGCCACACTAAAAATTCTTAAAAATTGAAAAACAAAATTCCCTGACATGTCCATCACTTTCAAGACATTTTTATTACATTTTTTAAAACCTACATGAAACTTCATCCCGCCCTTGGATGAGGTTTCATGCTTTTTCTAATGCCCACCAGGGCTCCTGGCCTGCCCGCAAACCTTATGGTTGGACGGGCAAGTCCACTAATTACTTTAATGCGTTTGTCATTGGCCTCAGTTACCATTGACAGGTCAACAGGTACATAGCTGATTCTGTTGAGCCCCCACCTACCTGAAAATTGAAATGGGGGGGTGACGTCAGAAGTTCCGCCCAACATCATCCCGCATCATTTAACGCATCGGCAAGCGGGCCCCACACGCAGACTGGGAAATCCTGGCCGGTAACTCTCACCAAAGACATAGTCCATTGAGAAAGAAAGAATCTAGGAGAGAGATGCACCATCTGTGGCTAACTAAGGAAGTTAAGGGCAGTATCAAATTGAAAGAAAAAGCATACAATATTGTGAAAATTAGTGGTAGGTCAGATTGGACAGATTTTAGAAATCAGCAAAGAATGACCAAAAAATAGAGGGAGAAATTAGAATATGAGAGGTTAGTGTTATGACCAATACAGTTGGTAAAGCGGAGTTATTCAAAATTCCGAGGGGAGGGAAACTAAACAACTGTCATAACCTATAATTTTAAGTGTTATGTTTGAGATGTGACTCTAAATTCAGGAATCAGACCATCAGTTCTTGAGGTTTTACATTACTAATTGAAACATTTTATTAATTTACACAGGTTAAAAATAATATACACTTGGCTACAAATTACTACAATCATAACTTTTAACAAATTCCTAAACTAATCTCCATTAAAGCAACAGCAACCCATAGACTTAACCAAACACCAGGCAAAGCATTTTCACCTTAGGAATTCAACATGAGATTCTTCTCACTGTGGAGCCATTTGGAGGCTTACAGCTGCCTTTTGATCTTACATTGCCTCTGCTCTGCACATCCGAAAATACTGAAGTTATACCTACCACCATTGATTGGATTCAAATTCTCGTTGTCCCACCAGTCTCTTTGAAATTTACCTTTTAACAATAAAACCCCATTCATCATACCAAAGTTTATTAGTAATAAAACATATGGCTTGGTAGCTGCTAGGAAGGCATCAAGTTTTCACCCCACTTCTTGAATGCTCTATTCAAAAAAATGCAAATGCACGCTACCTGTCTGTTTACATCTCAACCCAGTATATATCAAAGTACCCAGATTAGCTGACTTTACTCTAATTAAGACACATCCACAGACTAAACCTCTATTTTAAAAGAAAATATTTTCCAAAATATTATATACATTAATAGCTTCATGGCACTAGCTAGAAATATAAAAATAGGTAGTAGGAGTTTCTATAAGTATTTCAAAATGAAAAGAGTACTTAAACTGAGTGTTGGTCCTGTAGAGGGTGAGACTGGAGAATTATTAATGAGAAACAAGGAAATGGCGGAAGCACTGAACAGGTATTTTGTTTCTGCCTTCACTCTAGAAGACAGAAAAAACATCCCAAGAATACTTGAAAATCAAAAGGTAAAAAGGAGGGAGGAACTTTAAATAATCACAATCACTCGGGAAAAGGTACTGGGTAAACAAATAGAACTAAAGGTTGACAAGTCCCCTTGACCTGATGGCTTTCATCCTAGAGCCTTCAAAGAAGTGATTGTAGAGATAGTAGCTGCATTGGTGGTGCTCTTCCAAAATTTTCTGGATTCTAGAAAGGTCCCAGATTGGAAAATCACTAATATAACACCTCTAGTCAAGACAGGAGGGACAGAAAGCATGAAACTATTGATCAGTTAGCCTACCATCTGTCATAGGGAAAATGCTAGAATCCATTACTAAGGAGGTAATAGCAGGACATTTAGAAAATCATAATACAATCAGGCAGGGTCAATATTGTTTTGTGAAAGGGAAATCATGTGTGACTAATTTATTAGAATTCTTTGAGGAAATAACAAGCAAAGTGGATAAAGGGGAACCTATCAATATGGTGTACTTAAATTTCCAAAAGATATTCGACAAGGTGTCACATCCTAGTTTACTTCACAAAGTAAGAGGTCATGGTGTAGGAGATAATATATTGGCATGGATAGAGGATTGGTTAGCTGATAGGATGCAGAGAGTAGGGATAAATAGCTCATTTTTGGGTTAGCAAGCTGTTACTAGTAGAATGCCACGAGGATCGGTGCTGGAACCTCAACTGTTTACAATTTATATCAATGACTTGAATGAAGGGGCTAAGGTGTGGTAGTTAAATTTGCTGATTACACAAAGAAAGGTAGGAAAGTAAGTTATCAAGAGGACATAAAGAGTCTACAGAGGGATTTAGATAAGTTAGGTGAGTGGGCAATAATTTGGCAAATGGAGTATAACATGGGAAAATGCGAATTGTTCCACTTTGGAAGAAAGAATAGGAAAGCAGCATATTATTTGAATGGAGAAAGACTGCAGAACTCAACAGAGGGATCTGGGCATCCTGGTACATAAATCACTAAAAGCTGGTATGCAGGTGCAGCAAATGATTAGGAAGGCAAATGGAATGGTGGCATTTATTGCAAGAGGAACCAAGTATAAAAGTCGGGAAGTAAGTGTTGCTATAGTTGCACAAGGCATTGGTGAGATCTCATTGAGAGAACTGTGAAAAGTTTTGGTCTCCTTACTTAAGAAAGTGTACAGCTATATTAGAAGCAATTCAGAGAAGGTTTACTTGACTGATTCCTGGGATGAAGGGGTTATTGCATGAGGAAAGGTTGAGCAGGTTGGGCCGAAACCCATTGGAGTTTAGAAGAATGAGAGGTAATCTTACTGAAATATATAAGATTGTGAGGGGACTTGATAGAGTAGGTGCTCAGAGGATATATACTCTTGTGGGGGAGTCTAGAAACCATAAGATCATAAGACCATAATACAAAGGAGCACAAGTAGGTCATTCAGCTAATCGAGTCTGCTCCGCCATTCAATGAGATCATGGCTGATCTGATAATCCTCAACCTCACTTTCCTGCCTTTTCCCCATAACCCTTGATTCCCTCAATGATTAAAAATCTGTCTATCTCAGCCTTGAACATACTTAACGACCCAGCCTCTACAGCACTCTGCAGTAAAGGATTCCATAGATTAACCACCCTCTGAGAGAAGAAATTCCTCCTCATCTCTGTTTAATGTGAGTGCCCCCTTACTCTGAGATTATGTCTTCTGGTCCTAGACCCTCCCACAAGGGGGAACAACCTCTTGGCATCTACCCTGTCAAGCCCCCTTAAACATCTCATATGTTTCAATAAGGATACCTCTCATTCTTCTAAATTCCAACAAGTACAGGCCCAACCCACTCAACCTCTCCTCATAAGAAAATCCCTCCATACCTGGGATCAACCTAGTGAACCATCTTTGGACTGCCTCCAATGCCAGTATGTCTTTCCTTAGATAAGGGGACCAAAATTGTTTGCAGTATTCTAGGTGTGGTCTAACTAGTGCCTTGTATAGTTTTAGCAAGACTACCCTATTTTTATACTCCATTCCCTTTGAAATAAAGGCCAACATTCCATTTGCCTTCCCTATTACTTGTTGAACTTGTATGTTAGCTTTTTGGGATTCATGCACAAGGACTCCCAAATCCCTCTGTGCTGCAGCCTTCTGCAGTCTTTCTCCATTTAAATAATATTCAGCTCCTCTAATCTCCCTGCCAAAGTGCATAACCTCACATTTTCCCACATTATATTCCATCTACCAAGTTTTTGCCCACTTACTTCGACTATCTATATCCCTCTATAGACTCCTTGTGTCATCCTCACCACTTGCCTTCCCGCCTATTTTTGTGTCATCCGCAAACTTGGCGATATTACATTCAATTCCCTCATCTAAGTCATTAAAATATATTGTAAATAGAGGCCCCAGCACTTATCCCTGTGGCACTCCACTAGTTACAAGTTCCATCCTGAAAATTCCCCCCTTATCCCAACTGTCTTCTATTAGTTAGCCAATCCTCTATCCATGCGAATATACTACCCCCAACACCATGGGCTCTTATCAACTTAAGTAGCCTTATGTGCGGTACCTTATTGAATGCCTTTTGGAAATCCAAGTATATTACATCTACTGGTTCCCCTTTATCTATCCTGCTTGTTACCTCCTCAAAGAATTCTAATAAATTTGTCTGGCGTGATTTCCCTTTCATGAAGCCATGCTGACACTGATTGATTAGATATGTATTTCTAAATGCTTTGCTATTACATCTTTTATAATAGACTCCAATATTTTCCCAATGACAGATTTTAAGCTAACTGGTCTATAGTTACCTGTTTTTTGCCTCCCTCCCTTTTATAAGGGTGTTACATTGGCCATTCTCCAATCTTGGAACTTTTCCAGAATCTAAGGATTCTTGGAAGATTACTACCAGTGCATCCACGATCTCTGCAGCTATTTTCTTTAATATCCTAGGATGCAACCCATCAGGTCCAAGGGACTTATTGGCCTTTAGCCCCATTAGTTTCCGTAGTACTTTTTCTCTAGTGATACTTATCGTATTTATTTCCTCCCCCCTTTTGCCCTTTGATTATTTAGTATTTTTGGAATGTTATTAGTATCTTCTACCATGAAGACTGAAGCAAAGTATTTGTTCAACTCCTCTGCCATTTCCTGGTTCCCCATTATTATTTCCCCAGCCTCATTCTCTAATGGGCCTATGTTCACTTTGGCCTCTCTCTTCCTTTTTATTTATTTAAAGAAGCCCTTACTGTCCATTTTTTATAACTTGCTAATTTACCCTCAAAGTTTATTTTCTCCCTCTTTATTTATTTTTTGTCATTTTTTGTTGGTTTTTAAAAGTTTCCTAATTCTCTGGCCTACCAATAATTTTTGCTACATTGTATGTTTTTCTTTCAATTTGGTACTATCCTTAACTTCCTTTGTTAACCATGGTTGGTTTATTCCCTTCCTTGAATCCTTCTTCCTCACTGGGATATATCTCTGTTGAGAGTCATGAACTATTTTCTTAAATGTCTGCCATTGTTCATCAGCTGTCTTTTTTACTAAACTCCTTTCCTAGTCCACTCTGGCCAACTCTGCCCTCATTCCATTGTAATAACCCTTACTTAAGTTTAGCACAGTTGTTTTTCACTCTCAAACTGAATGCTAAATTCTACTATGTTATAGTCACTGTTTCCTAAGAGGATCCTTTACTCTGAGATCATTTATTAAACCTGTCTCATTACACATTACCAGATCCAAAATAGCCTGATCCCTGGTTGGATTCATAACATATTGTTCTAAGAAACAGTCCGAATATACTGTATGAATTTTTGCTCATGTCTACCTCTGCCAATTTGATTTCCCCAATCTACCTGAAGATTAAAGTCACCCATGATTAATCTACTGCCTTTTTTACATGCCCTCATTATCTCCTGATTTATTCTCTGTCCTACAGTATAGCTACTGTCAGGGGGCATGTAGACTACTCCCACCCAGTGTCTTCTTCTTCTTGTTAATTCTTACCTCCACCCTTTTGGATTCTACATCTTCTGATCCAAGATCATTTCTTGCTATCGTACTTGTTCCATCTCGTACTAACAAAACTACCCCACTATCCTTTCTTTCCTGCCTGCCCTCTTGAAATGTCACATACCCCTGAATATTTAGTTCCCAGCTTTGATCTCCTTGCAACCACTTCTCTGTGATGGCTATAAGATCATACCCATTAACCTCTATTTATGCCATTAATTCACTTATTTTGTTATATTATTCATTTTTCATTGTTCATTTATTTTGAATAGTATGTGCATTTAAGTAAAGGGCCATTAATTTTGCCTTTTTACCATTTTCTCCTATTTGCTGCTTTTTTTATTTGTACACTCTGTCCCTTCCTGTCACACTCTGGGTATCTTACCTAAATAGCTGCCCTGCAAGGCTGCCATGTCCTTTTGCTTTGTAAGCCTATGTATCCCTTTTCCAGAACCACGCTCCCCCCCCCCCATTATTTAGTTTAAAGCCCTCTCTACAGGCCTAGTTATTCAGTTTGCCAGGACATTGGTCCCAGCGTGGTTCAAGTGAAGCCCGTCCCACTGGAACAGCTCCCTTCTACCCCAGTACAGGAGGCAGTGCCCCATGAACTGAAACTCATTCCTTGCACACCAATCTCTGAGCCACACATTCAACACCTTGACTTTATTTACCCTATGCCAATTTGCCTGTGGGTCAGGTAGTAATCCCGAGATTATTACCTTGAAGGTTCTGCTTTTTAATTTGGCTCCTAACTGTTCAAACTCTTTCAGCAGAACCTCCTTTCTAGTCTTATCGATGTCGTTGGTACCAACATGGATGACGACAACTGGATCCCTCCCCTCCCACTCCAAGTTCTTCTTCGACCATGAGGAGATGTCCTTAACCCTGGCACTGGGCAGGCAACACAGCCTTCGGGACTCATGCTCATGACTGCAGAGAATAGTATCTATCCCTCTAATTATACTATCCCCTACCACTACTAAGCTCCCATTTCCTCCACCCACTTTAATGGCTCCCTGTACCATGGTGCTGTGGTCAGTTCACTCATCCTCCATGCAGTCACCGCTCTCATCCACACAACTTGCAAGAACCTTGTAACTGTTGGACAGTTGCAGGGGCCGAAGTTTCTCGAACGCTACCTCCTGGGTCCAGATACCTGCCTCACCTGCAGTCACACCCTCCTGTCTCTGATCACAGACCAAATTTGAATTACCTAATCTGAGGGATGTGACCGCCTCCTGGAGCAAAGTGTCCAGGAAACTTCCCCCTCCCTGATGTGGCACAATGTTTGCAGCTCAGACTCCAGCTCCTCAACTCGGATCCGAAGTTCCTCGAGCCGCAAACACTTTCCAGATGTGTATGCTCTGGATCACTTCGTGTCCAGCAAAGCCCACATGCTGCAGCAGCAACACATCACCCATCCTGCCATCACTATTATTTTCTTTTCAACATATTAATTAATTATCCCCACTCTTTACATTTTATTATAATTATTGTTTATACACACCAATATCGCTTATACTTAACAAGCTATCTTTAAGAAAAAGAGAAAAAACAGGAGGTCGCAACACAAACTAAAGACCTTACTTTTACTTTAAAGACTAGAAATACTCACCAAGCAGCTGCTCTCCGCGCTTGTTCCCTCTCGCACTCTTTAATGGTCTCACACTCTTCTCTCACTGTTAAAGGCCCCGCTCCTCTCGCACTCTCTCATTGTAAATGACCCTGCTGTTTCTCTCTCACTCTCTCAGTTAAAGGCCCTGCTCCTCTTGCACTCTCTCGTTATAAATGACCATGCTGTTTCTCTCACAACCCCTCACTGTAAATGACCACGCTGTTTCTCTCACACTCTCTTGCTGTAAATGGCTCCGCTGTTTCTCTCTCACTCTCTCATTGTAAATGACCCCATTGTTTCTCTCTCACTCATTTAAAGGCCCTGCTCCTCTCGCACTCTCTCGCTATAAATGACCATGCTGTTTCTCTCTCACTGTAAATGACCACGTGGTTTCTCTCACTCTCTCCCTGTAAATCACCCCGCTGTTTCTCACACACTCTCTTGCTGTAAATGGCCCGCAGTTTCTCTCACACTCTCTTGCTGTAAATGACCACGCTGTTTCTCTCTCACTCTCTCGCTGTAAGTGACCGTGCTGTTTCTCTCTCACTCTCTCCCTGTAAATCAACCCACTGTTTCTCTCACACTCTCTTGCTGTAAGTGGCCCCGCTGTTTCTCTTACACTCTCTCGCTGTAAGTGGCCCCGCTGTTTCTCTCACACTCTCTCGCTGTAAGTGACCATGATGTTTCTCTCTCACTGTCTCCCTGTAAATGGCCCCACTTCTCTCACACTCTCTTGCTGTAAATGGCCCCACTGTTTCTCTCACACTCTCTCGCTGTAAATTACCATGCTGTTTCTCTCTCACTTTCTCCCTGTAAATGACCCCGCATCTCTCACACTCTCTTGCTGTAAATGGCCCTGCCGTTTCTCTCACACTCTCTTGCCATGATCTTATTGAATGGCAGAGCAGGGTCAAGGGGCCAAATGGTCTATTCCTGCTCCAAATTCTTGTGTTCTAGAATTGTTGGACAGTGACAGTACACCAATGACAAGAGATGGAGATTTGATGAGCAATATGGAGGCTAATAGTATGGGGCAGGGACATCTTTCCACTGTCAGGTTCTATCTTGTGGTTCCAAGAAGTTTGAAATAATCATAATATTTTACACAGAAACAGGAACTACGTTGAATGTATTGCTCAAATCTCACCACCTGCTGTGGAATGATAAATTGTTGCCTTGATACACTGTTGTGAAATAGTGAGTGATGTGGCATTCTGGATATACATGTATACGTGCTCTGTGAAGGAATCCATGTAAAGAAATATGGTCATAATGAAGGGTTATAAAGGTAAAAGAGTTATTTTGTATAAATGAGAGCTTAAAGAATTTAAAAGTATTCATTTTTTAGAATGGCAAATGCTGTTTACAAGTCTAACTACACATCCTGGCATAGACAAACTTATGTCTTCTTAACAGCAATGAGGATCCACTGATGAGAAAGGACACACACCAAAAAATTATACACAAATGCATCTTCTTTTCTTATGTCAGGAAGACAGCATAGTTTAGGAATTGATAAGGAAACCACACTTGGCTAGAACCTAGAATCAGGAAAGTGTCAGCTACATCCTTTTATAGGAAGGGGAGAAAGGTTTAGCTATTTTTAATAGCTGGGAGTTAAGTGAGGATGATGATAAAACACAGACAAGGTCTTAACTAAGATTCTATTTTATTTTTGTGTTTTTAAATGACTTTAACTTAAAAAGCATCGACATTTTCTCAGAGCCATGGGCAAGACTGAAGTTTAACTAAGTACTGTTGATATTTTAACTTTTCTCCAGGTTTCCTTTAGTCAGAAAAGAAGAAAATTGCAAATGCCGGAAAACTCAAACACAAATTGAAAATGCCAGAAACACTTAAAAAGTCAGGCACCATCTGTAAATCATTGAATTTTACAACTTGGAATGGCATTTGGTCAATCGTGGCTTTGCTGACTCATAAAAGAGCTGTCCAAATAGTCTCATTACTATGCTTTTTCCAGAGCCTTGCAAATATTTCATTTTCAAATATATATCTAGTTCCCTTTTAAAGGTCCATCACCCTTTCCGACAGCACAGTGCGGATGATAACATCTGAACTGTGTTAAAAAAAATCTCATGTCTCACTGGTTCTTTTAAATCGATGTCCTCTGGTTATTGATCCTTCTGCCAATGGAAACAGTTTTATCTATTTATTCTATCAAAATCCAGCATAATTTTGAACATTTCTATTAAATGTCCCCTTAATCTGCTCCACTCTTAAAGGAGAACAACTTCAGCTTCTCGAGTATCTTCACATAACTATGGGTCTCTCATCACTGAAATCATTTTGGTAAATCTCCTCTACATCCTCTCCATGGAAAGTCTTGACATCCTTCCTAATCCTTTCAGAATTGGACAAAACAATGTGGCTGAGACCTAATCAATGATTTATAAAGATTTAATAAAGAAAAGGAAAAATGTTTCAAGTCTTTCCCTTCATCAGGACATTAAAAAAATTACAGAGAAATAGCTTATAAGGAACAAAGTGGGGTGAAAAAGGAACCACATACACGAGAAAAATATAATGAATTGCAAAGTGATTAGGTAGAGAACAAGTGATGGGTAACTGACAGAAGGAATAATGGCATCAGCCAAAAATAAAACTTGAAGGCAAAAAGGCAGTCCAGGGAATTTGTGAATGTTTAAATCAAGTTAGCTAAATTGGAGAGAAGGAACATGAAAACCTGGCAAACCAGGCTCCAGTTGTTCAGTGAAAGAAAAAAAAAAGCAGGCCAACACCAGGAACCACTCGCTTGGCAACTGAAAATTCCATCTGAAACATTAACCCTTAAGCTTGAGAGGCACCCCATCTTTCTACTTGGTGCCTGACCTTAATATTGACTTCAGACCTTAAACTTAGCTCTGATTTTCATATGCCTGAAATATTAACATTTTACTTTCCTTACAGACGTTTGTTAGGGTATCAGCAGCTTTGTCTGGTGTAGATAGGGGAATTCACCCCTCTAAGTGCATGAAGTCTGGAATGGAAGAGGCAGATGATCCTAAGAGGACAATGGCTCTGAAGGAGCAGCAAGACTGAGTATAACACATCCAGGGCACCCACCTGACCATAGGAACATAGGACTTAGGGGCAGGAATGGCCCTTTGAACCTACACCACCATTCAATAAGATCATGGCTGATCTAGTTGTGGTCTCAGTTCCACTTTCCTGTCTGCCCCCCATAACCCTTGGCTCCCTTGTCTATCAAAAATCTAACTCTGCCTTTAATAAATTCAATGACCTAGCTTTCACTGCTTTCTGGGGAAGAGAATTACCACTAGTAATCTTCTGAGAGAAAAATATTTTCCTCATCTCAGTTTTAAAAGGGAGACCTCTTATTCTTAAACTGTGTCCCTTAGTTCTATTCTCTCCCATGAGTGGAAACATCCTCCTGGTCTGGATCTTATATGTTTCAATAAGATCGCCTCTCAGTCTTCTAAACTACAATGGGTATAGGCTCAAACAGTTCAACCTTTCCTCATAGGATAAGCCCGTCATCCCTTCATCGGGAACGAATTGAATGGCACTGCTTCTAGTGCAATTGTATCCTTTCTCAAATAAAGAGACCAAAACTGTGTGCTCTATATAGCTGCAGTAAAATGTCCCTACTTTTATTCCATTCTTCTTGCAATAAACAACAACATTTCATTTGCCTTCCTAATTACTTGCCTGCATACTAACTTTTTGTGACTCATGTACCAGGACACCCAGATCCCTCTGTACCAATGAGTTCTGCAATCTCTCTCCATTTAAATAGTATACTGCTTTTCCATTCTTCCTACCAAATTGGACAAATCCACATTTTCCCATATTATACTCCATCTGCCAAATCTTTGCCCACTGTTATGATATGGCAGGTGGTAACTGTCGGGCTGACTAAATCCCAAAGGGAAACTTGGTCAAGCTACCACAACGATTTGCAATTAGTATTTTCATTATGGGAAGGTATGTGTACTGATGTCAGAAGTAAAGATTCCACTACCACTTTTGAAGATTTTCAATATTAAGTTAAAACATTTATTAACAGAAGAAAACAGTTACATGGTTAAATTTAGTCTTACAACATTTGCCAAAAGGTTTTGATTTAGCTAGACTCACAAATAAACACCACTTTTCCAGGCAACAGTCCCTCTAGATTCTTAATCTATAGAACATCCAGTAATATTACCACAAGGCACCCACTGTTGCTACAGGGGAGATATTTCACAAGCTTCTCTCTCCCTCCCACTTGATAATAGGAATCCAAGGCCTGTGACAAAACCTTGCTTTCTTAAACAATCAGACACTTCTCTGGGATGGCTAGAAGTTGCTTCCTTCAGAGGACTGTGCTCACACAGCACACTCTTTAAATTCACATGGCCATATACTACTTACAGCATTCAATCTTTCCTTAAACGTATTTGTTTCCTTTTATCTTCAAACCCACTGTTCTTAACTTTCTTTTGAAAGTTACCTTTCCCAGAATCTAAAAATCTTTCATGTTGTCTTTACGGCCACTACTTTCAGGAGAAATAAACATAATAACTTTATTTTATTCATTTATGATTTTTGCTAGTAGCAAAACTTCCTTTTGTGTCTCTTTGAAATTCAAAAAGCTAAAAATGTACTCCTCATTTATCTCCTAATGCAAATTTCTATTCATGTTGTATTCACATGTATCCCATTTTAGCTTGTTTATCTCCACTTCAAAATGCCTGCTTTTACACCTAACCTTTGATGATTTAAACCTTGCAGCCTGACTGTCATCAGTTTAATTAAATGAATCATACACACAACATACAGACAGTCCCCACAAGCCTGCTTCACAGTATCCCACAGTTATATTTGAAAAGATGATATTTTCTTTACACCACTTACTTACCCTGCCTACCCTTTGCAGACTCTCTACCTCCTCTTAACTACTTATCTTGGTAATATTGGCAAATTTATATAGATCTTATATCTATAGCTGTATATACATTCTGTCCCTTCATCCAAATAATTGATGTAAATTGTAAATAGTCGAGGTCCCGGCACTGATTAAAAAAGACCCGTTTATCCCGACTCTCTGCTTCCTTTTAGCTAACCAATCCTTTATTCAAGCTAATATGTTACCCCTTATACCAAAGCTCCTCTATACAGACCCTGGAGCCAGTTTTGAAAATGCTGGTCAAACGGATAAGTTGGAATGGAAGATTCCGCAAGAAACAGCTCCTCCAATCACAGGCTGTTTCTCTCCCATGTTTGTTGCTGATAGGCTCACAGGGGAGGGGGTCTGGAGGAAGAGAGAGCTGGGGAGTGGGTCTGGCAGAACAGAGAGTCAGGGAGTGGGCTCGGGGGAAGAGAGAGAACTGGGGAGCTGGTCCGGGAGTCAGGCCCAGATGAAAAGAGTGCCGGAGCCATGGGGTGGAGATGCCGGCTGCGAGGCCCGAGATGCTGCAGAGCCACAGGGTGGGGGGAGAGGCTGATTGCCGTGTTTGAGAGATTGAGAGTGAGTGAGTGTGTGAGGGAGTGAGTGCTTGTTGGACTGAGAGTGAGTGAGAGAGTGTGTGTGGGAGTGAGTGAGAGTGTTGTTTTATTCATTCATGGGATGTAGGCATCGCTGGTTAGGCCAGCACTTATAGCCCATCTCTAATTGCCTTTGAGAAGGTCATGGTGAGCTGCCTTCATGAACCACTGATGAAGCAGGTAAAGATGGTTGGCTAGGACACCACCCTGAGGAACTCCTGCAGGGATGTCCTGGAACTTGAAACGATTAACTTCCAACAACCAAAATGATCTTCCTTTCTGCTAGGTATGAGTGAAAGTGAGTGAGTGAGATTGAGTGTGTGTGTGGGAATGAGTGAGAGTGGGTGAGTAAATGAGAGTATGTGTGTAGGAATGCAGTGAGTGAGAGAATGAGTGTGTGTGGGGGTGAGTGAGGGAGTGAGAGAGAGAGACTGAGAGAGTGTGATTGTGCGTCTACCTTACTCTTGGTCTCAATTTTCTCATTTACTCTCACCAGCACACACATCAATACACACACACACACACTCACTTGCAGTGGACGAGGGTGAGTGAGCACCCCAAGACTGGTAGTGAGCCTAGCACACACATTCCGACCCTCTCACACTCTGTTCATATTTTATTAATTTTTTTTTAAACTTAACAACTTATTGCTATGGCAATGTTTTATTTTTTCCCAGCAATTGTTTATTTTCTTAATACCTCCATTTTTAAAAAAATTAGTTTAAAGTTGTGCTGAACCTAATCTTTCCAAAATTTGCTCATCAGTCCCTTGAGGGAAAAAAATGGAAATGTGCCACCTCCACCCCCCCCAAGCAAAAAGTTTGGACAAGCCCATGCAGGGCGCACCATATGCCCTTATCTTACCTTTGATGTGGCATCTTATCAAATGCCTTTTGGAAATCTGAGTATATCACATCTACAGGTTCTCCTTTATCTACCTGGCTTATTACTTCCTCAAACAACTCTAATTAGCTAATTAAATACGATTTCCCTTTCACAAATCCATGGTAACTCTGCCTGATCACATAATGACCAAGTGGAATTGCGACCAGTCACCTTGGGAAAGATTGGATCTTACACAGCATGATCCCACACTTAGCAATCAAGCCCAGTCACAGAAATGCTGTTGCTTCCACGACTTTCGCAACATTGTTGCATCTAACCCGTGGCAAAAGGAAAGCACCTGAAGAAGAAATTTATTTAGAGGTGTTGCAATAACGACTTGTTCAATTAAAATTACAGTACAGAGCACTTTGAAACAACTTTGTCAAGAGGAGGAGAAGAAAGATTAGAATCTTGCCTTCGAGCCAACACTAAGAGGCCAAATCACAACGTCCACCAGAAGCTGCGGACTGAGCTGAGAGGCGGGGCCGAGGGGCCGGGGCGGGACCAGGTTCAGCGCAGGGCAGTGGGCGGTGCAGGGCCGAGCGGAGGAGGCGGGGCTTGATCTGGTAGTGACTGGCGGTTGGTTGTTTTGGCGGCGGCCGCCGAGATTTGAAGGCGCGCGGAGGTTCGGAGCCGATAGCGATGGTCAAGCGCGCGGTGCCGCGGAGGAGCCTCCAGTCAGTGCTGAAAAAACACAAACCGCATTTGCGGCTCAGCAAGGATATCCACATCATGGTGAGCCTTTCTATCCTAAACCTCTCCTCTCCCAGTGTCAGCACCGGGCCTGGGCCCGGAACCGTGTTTTAACCCGGCGGGCCTATGATTCCTCCCTTCTCAAAACTCTGCCCCAGTGACCTGAGCTAACAGTATAGTGACTGGGAGTAACCGCCTCCTCCAAACCTCTTGGTGGCGGCAGTTTCTGCTCATTGTCTTTGGCGACCTGTTTCTGATGGCCCAACAAGGGTTTCCTTTGCCCAACCCCCGAATCACCCCAGCAACGGTCTCCTTTCAGGGTGCCACTGTATGGTATGTTTCTTATTCATTCAGGGGATGTGAGCCTCACTGGCTCGGCCAGCATTTATTGGCCATCTCTAGTTGCCCTGGAGAAGGTGGTGGTGAGCTGCTGCCTTGAACCGCTGTTGTCCACTGGTTTAGGTACACCCACAGTGCTGTTAGGGAGGGAGTCCTAGAACTTTTGGCGATATATTTCCAAGTCAGGATGGTGAATGCCTTGGAGGGGAACTCCCAGGTTGCGGTGTTCCTATCTATCTGCTGCCCTTGTCCTTCTAGATGGTAGTGGTCGTGGGTTTAGAAGGTGCTGTCTAAGGAGCCTTGGTAAGTTCCTGCAGTGCATCTTGTAATTGTTACGTACTGCTGCTATAGTGTGTCAGTAGTGGAGGGGGCGAATGTTTGTGGATGATGTACCAATCAATTGGGCTGCTCTGTCCTAGATGATGTGAAGTTTCTTGTGTTATGGGAACTGCACTCACCCAGGCAAGTGGAGAGTTTTCTATCACCCTCCTGACTTGTGCCTTGTAGATGGTGGACAGGCTTTGAGTCAGGAGGTGAGTGAGTCGTCACACCAGTCATAGCCTCTGACCTGCTCTTGTGGCCACAGTATTTATATGGCTAGTCCAGTTCAGTTTCTGGTCAATGGTAACCCCTAGGATGTTGATAGTGGAGGATTCAGTGGTGGTAATGCCATTGAACATTAAGGGGTGAAGGTTGGATTCTTTCTTGTTGGAGATGGGTATTGCCTGGCATTTGTGTGGTGTCACTGTTATTTGCCACTTGTCTGCTCAAGCCTGGATATTACCCAGGTCTTGCTGCATTTTGACATGGACTCCTTCAGTATCTGTTGACTTTGCAATCATCAGCAAAAATCCCCACTTCTGATGGAAGGAAGGTCATTGATGAGGCAGATGACGACGGTTGGGCCAAGGACACTACCCTGAAGAACTCCTGCAGTGATGGGGGAGGCAATGGCATAGTAGCATTGTTGCTGGGCTAGTAATTCAGAGACCCAGGGTAATGCTCTGGGGACCCAGGTTGGAACCCCTCCATGACAGATGGTGGAATTTGAATTCAATAAAAATCTAATGATGATCATGGAACCAATTTCAATTGTCGTAAAAATGCATCCGGTTCACCAATGTCCTTTAGGGAAGGAAATCTGCCTGGCCTATATGTGACTCCAAACCCACAGCAATGTGGTTGACTCTTAAATGCCCTCTGAAATGGCCTAGCAAGCCGCTCCGTTGTAACAAAATCACAAAAAAGGAATGAAACCAGACGGGCCACCCGGCATTGACCTCGGCACCGGAAACGACAACTGTAACCTTAGCCCTGTTGACCCTGCAGAGTCCTCCTTACTAAACACCATCTGCTGAAATTGGGAGAGATCTCTTAGACTAGTCAAGCAACAGCCTGACATAGTAATCCTCACGGGATCATACCATACAGATAATGCCCCAGACACCAACATCACTGTCCCTGGGTATGTCCTGTCCCACTGGCAGGACAGGCCCAGCAGAGTTGGCAGCGCTGTGGTATATATTCGGGAGGGAGTTGCCCTTGGAGTCCTCAACCTCGACTCCGGATTTCATGATATCTCATGGTGTCAGGTGAAACATGGGCTAGGAAATCTCCTGTTTACCATATACTGCCCTCCCTCAGCTGATGAATCAATACTCCTTCATGTTGAACACCACTTGAAGGGTAGCAAGGGTGCAGAATGTGGGGGACTTCAATGTCCATCACCAAGAATGGCTAGGTAGCACCACTCTTGCCCAAGCTGGTCGAGTCCTGAATGACATTACTGCTAGACTGGGTCTGTGGCAGGTGGTGAGGGAATCAACCAGAGGGAAAAACAAACTTGATCTCATCCTCACCGACCTGCCTGCTGCAGATGCATCTGTCCATGATAGTATCAGTAGGAGTGACCACCGCACAGTCGTTGTGGAGACAAAGTCCTGCCTTCACATTGAGGATACCCCCCATTGTGTTGTGTGGCATTATCACCATGCTAAACGGGATAGATTTTGAACAGACCTAGCAACTCGAGACTGGGTATCCATGAAGTGCTATGAGCCATCAGCAGCAGCAGAATTGTACTCGAACACAATCTGTAACCTCATGGCCTGGCATATCCCCCACTCTACCATTACCATCAAGATGGGGGATCAACCCTGGTTCAATAAAGAGTGCAGGAGGGCATGCCAGGAGCAACACCAGGGGCACCTAGGAATGAGGTGTCAACCTGGTGAAGCTATAACACAAGACTACTTGTATGCCAAACAGCATAAGCAACAAGTGATCCCACAACCAATGGATCAGATCTAAGCTCTGCAGTCCTGCCACATCCAGTCATGAATAGTGGTGGACAATTAACTCATTGGAGGAAGAGGCTCCACAATATCCCCATCCTTAATGATGGAGGAGCCCAGCACATCAGTGCAAAAGATAAGGCTGAAGCATTTGCTACAATCTTCAGTCAGAAGTACCAAGTAGATGATCCATCTCGGCCTCCTCTGGATGTCCCCAGCATCACATGCCAGTCTTCAGCCAATTCAATTAACTCCATATGATACCAAGAAATGGCTAAAGGTACTGGGTGGTGCAAAGCCTCATCGATGTCCTCACATCACCTTCACGGGAAGCATTTGCATATACTGCCCTGGGGGCCCAGATTCGGTCTTTGAATATTCAACCCAGTCTTGCACAGGATACGAGCCAACCTCTATGAGAGCCATACGTGCAAGATATGACCCCTACTTACAGACAAGACACCGTGTGGAGCAGCTGGGACACAGTGTGGACAAGGTTGAATCCATTGTGATGGGTGGGACATTTATGGCACTGCCAGAAGAATACAGGGATTACTTCATCCGTAACCTGCATGATGCCCTCTCTGGGCGCATCTCCAACAACATGGCAGAGGCTGTCAAGTATTCTGAGCGCAGCAATACCAAGTGTGTTGGGATCACCATCGAGACCAGACCACTGAAGTGCCATCTCAGCCCTGATAACGTTCTGACAATAGTACTAAAGGCTTGTGCTCCAGACCTTGTTGTGCCCCTAGCTAGTACAGCTACAACACCGGCATCTACCTGGTTATGTGGAAAATTGCTCAGCCACGTCTTGTACACAAAAAACAGGACAAATCCAACCCAGCCAATTACTGCCCTATCAGCCTATGCTCTATCATTAGTAAAGTAATGGAAGGGGACATCAATAGCGCTATCAAGCGGCACTTGCTTAGCAATAACCTGCTCACAGATGCCCAGTTTGGGTTCTGCCAGGGCCACTCAGCTCTTGACCTTATTTCAGCCTTGGTTCAAACATGGACAAAAGAGCTGATCTCCCAAGGTGAGGTAAGAGTGACTGCCCTTGACATCAAGACAGCATTTGATGGAGTATGGCATCAAAGAGTCCTAGCAAAACTGGAGTCATTGGGAATCAGGGGGAAAACTCTCCACTGGTTGGAATCATACTTAGCACAAAGGGTAGGTGCTAGTGTGGCAGCTGTACTGGAACAGCTTGGCTAGGGTTGCAGCAAGTTCTAGAGCACAAGTCTTCAGTGCTATTGCCAGAATGTTGTCAGGGCCCATAGCCTTTGCAGATCCAGTGCCATCAGCTGTTTCTTGATATCATGTGGAGTTAATCAAATTGGCTGAAGACTGGCATCTGTGACGCTGGGGACCGAAGAAGGAGGCTGAGATGGATCATCCATTCAGCACTTCTGGCTGAAGATTGTTGCAAATGCTTCAGCCTTATCTTTTGCACTGATGTGCTGGGCTTCCCCATCACTGAGGATGGATATTTGTGGAGCCGCCTCCTCCAGTGAGTTGTTTAATTGTCCACCATCATTCTCGACTGGATATGGTAGGACTGCAGAGCTTAGATTTGATCCATTGGCTGTGGAATCGCTTAGCTCTGTCTATTGCTTGCTGCCTATTCTGGTTGTCATGCAATAGTCTTGTGTTGTAGTTTCACCAGGTTGACACCTCATTTTTAGATATGGCTGGTGCTGCTCCTGACATGCCCTCCTGCACTCTTCATTGAATCAGGGTTGATCCCATGGCATGGTGATAATGGTAGAGTGAGGGATATGTTGGGCCATGAGGTTACAGATTGTGGTAGAGTACAATTCTGCTGCTGATGGCCCACCTCATGGATGCCCAGTCTTGAGTTGCTAGGTCTGTTTGAAATCTATCCCATGTAGCATGGTGTTAGTGCCACACAACACAGTGGAGGGAGGTGAAGATGTGACTTCATCTCCACAAGGACTGTCTGCTGGCACACCTACTAATACTGTCACGGACAGATGCATCTGAGGCAGGAACGTTGGTGAGGATGAGGTCAACTTTGTTTTTTCCCCTCTTGGTTCCCTCACCACTTGCTGCAGACTCAGTCTAGTAGCTATGCCCTTTAGGGCTTGGCCAGCTCAGTCAGTAGTAGTGCTACTGAGACATTGAAACCCCCCCATCCAGGGTACATTCTGGCCAAGCAACAACCTGACACAGTCATACTCACAGAACCACACCTTATAAATAATGTCCCAGACGCCACCGTCACCATCCTAGCTATGTCCTATCAAACTAAAAATGGTGTCGAAATAAGGCTTCGAGTACCACCTAAGCACAAGGGGCTGTGTTTTTGGGGGGTGGGAAGTGTTCCTGTTGAGGGGTTTTGGGACCCACCATCACCTCCTTACATAGTTGCTGACTGGGTCACATCAGCAGCTTGGCCAAGCAGCTCGGGGACTCGGGTAATGGGCAGGTAAGGGAGGAGTGGGTTGGGCAAACTTTGGTCAAAGAGATGAGCATTTAAAACAATAATTTGAATTATATAACACTTTTTACATAATGAAATGTCCTAAGGCATTTCACAGGAACGTTGTAGAACAAATTATGATACTGCGCCATTTAAGGAGATGTTCAGAATGCCTTAAAGGAAGAAAGCGAGGTGGAGAGGTGTAGGGAAGGAATTGTAGAGTTCGGGGCCTATGCAACTGAAGGCATGGCTACCAATGGTGGAGCAATTATAATTGCGGATTCATGAGGCGGCAGAATTAGATGAGTGAAGATAACTGAAGATTTTGGGGTTCAAGGAAATAGGGAGGGGCAAGGGCATGGAGGGATTTGAAAACAAGGATGAATTTTAAAAACAAGACTACGTGATCAGGAGCCAATGTGGGTCAGCGTGCACAGGAATAATAGGGGAATGGGACTTACTGCACATAGGTTAAGACATGGGCTACAGAGTTTGGATGACCTCAAGTTTGTGGAGGGTAGAGTGTGAAGACCAGCCAGGAGTCCATTGGAATGGTTTAGAGGTGACAAACACATGGATGAGGGGTTTTAGCAGCAGATGATCTGAGATGGTCAAAGTTAGGTGACATGGAGGTGGAAATAGGTGGTCTTAACAATATGACACCAAGGCTGAGAACAGACTGGCTTAATCTCAGACACTTGCAAGAAATAGAATGGAGTCAGTGGTTAGAGAATGGAGTTTTGAGTGGGGACTGTAAATAATGGCTTCGGTCCAATATTTAATAGAAGGAAATTTTTGCTCTCCCAGTGCAACCAGTGGAGGAGCTGAGAGAAGTGTCGTCAATGTACTGTGAAAACTAATGCTGTGCTTTTGGACGTCGTTGAGGGGCAGCAGTGATATGAGAAATAGGGGGCCAAGAATAGATTTTGGGGGAACACCAGAGGTAACAGTATGGGAACAGAAATAGAAATGATAGATAAGAATGGAACCAGGCAAGAGGTGTAGGCACTTGTGTCAAATACTTCAGGCAAGTCAAGAAGGATGAGTAAGGGAAGTTTACCTTTGTCACAGTCATGTAGGATGTCATTTGTGACTTTGATAAAAGCCGTTTAGGTACTGTGACGGGCAGAAATCAGATTGGAGGGATTCAAATGTACTTTTTGGGGAAAGATGGGAATGGACTTGGAAAGCAACGTAACATTCAAAAACTTTGGAGAGGAAAGGGAGGTAGGAGATGGATCGATAGTTTGCAAAGACAGTGAGGTAAAGGGTGTTTTTTTTTTTGAGGAGGGGTTGATGAAGGCACATTTAAAGGGGAGAAAGACAACACCTGATGAAAAGGAACCATGAGGGCCCCCACGGCTAACATGGGGGCCAGGAGGGGAAGTTGGATGATCATTTTAGTGGGAATAGGATCGAGAGAACTGGAGGTGGGCCTCATGGACAAGATGAGTTCTGAGGAGTGCGTGAAGAAGATAGGAGAGAAACTAGAAAAATATGTGAGTTCAGGGCTAGGACAGGGAGGAGAATTAGAGGAAATTTGGGCTAGTGGAAGGGAGTACCTAGTGCAACAGAGGCAGCTGATTTAAAGTCTTGCTTTTAGTGACGAAGTACATGGGCTCCTCATGTGAGGATGGAGGGTCGAGTGAGAGGGGTTTTAAGACTATTTGCATTTGATAAAGAAAGCTGGGGATTATCTTTGCATCCCAGGATGATCCTGGATAGTGCGCACTTTTAGCAGAGGACAACAGGATCAGATAATGCTTTAAGTGGCCCAGCCGGACCTGGCAGCGGACAGCTAAACCTATTGCCCTCCATATCATTTCAAGTGTGTGTCCCTTGGACTAAAGGGAGCTGAAATGAAGGCAGTACTGGGAGAAGATGCGAGAGAATAATGTTTTTATTGGGGGTTAGGACATCAAAAGTGGAGGTGAGTGTGTTTGAGCAAATCAGCAGCTGCATACATGTAGTGACTAAGTTGGGACTTTGAAAGTGTAGTTGTAAATGAATCGAGGATAGTTTTTTCCGGGGACAGATAGAGAAGGAGGTAGGGTCAGGGTGTGGAAAGGGGATGTGGGTCATAGGAACATAGTATCCATTTATCACATCCTTTTATAATAGATTCTAGCATTTTTCCTACTAATGTAAAGCTAACAGGCCTGTAGTAACCTGTTTTCTCTCTCCCTCGCTTCTTAAATAGTGGGGTGATGTTTGCTATCTTCCAATCTTTAGGAACCATTCCAGAATCTATAGAATTTTGGAAAATGATCACCAATGCATCCACTATCTCTATAGCAACCTCTCTCAACACTGGGATGCAGAATATCAGGTCCCGGGGACTTATCAACTCTTAATCCCGTTAATTTCTCCAATACAACCTTCTTATACAAATTTCCTTCAACTCTGCGCTCCCCCTAGTCTCTTGGATCTCTAAATCTGGGAGATTTCCTGTATCTTCCTCAGTGAAAATGGACACAAAGTAATCATTTAGCTTCTCTGCCATTTCTTTATTCCCCATTATGAATTATCCTGACTCTGCCTGTAATGGACCCACATTTGCCTTAGCCAAGCGCTTCCTTTTTATATACCTATAGAAACTCTTACCTATAGAAATTTTTATGTTTTTGCTAGATTGCATTCATATTCTATTCTCCATTTCTTTACCAGTTTCTTGCTGTATTCTAAAAACCTACCAATCCTCAGGTTTACTACTACTGGCAACTTTATAAGCTTTTTCTTCTAATCTTATACAATCCTTAACTTCCTTTGTCATCCACAGTTGACTGACTTTTTTGGGTTTTTGCATCTTGAAGAAACGTACAGGTGCTGAAAGCTATGTAGTAGTTCTTTGAAAACTATCCACTGTGTATGCATTCTTTTTAATGTACTTGCCCAATCCACCTCAGCCAATTTGTCCCTCATGTCTTCACAATTTCCTTTATTATTCAACTTTAACACCCTTGCTTCACAGTGAACTACCACACTTTCAAACATAATGTAAAATCCTATCATATTGTGGTCACTCATCCCTAAAGGTTCTTTTACAACAAGATTATTAATTAGCCCCTTTTCATTACATAATACTAGATCTAAAATAGCCTGTTCTTTAGTTGGCTACTCAACACTCTGCTCTAGAAAACCATCCCTAGCACACTCCAGAAACTCACCTTCCACAGCATTAGTGCTCAGTTGGTTTACCCAGTCTATATGCAGATTGAAGTCACCCATGATTACTGTATTGTCCATGCTACATGCTTCTCCCATCATCATCATATTAATAACCATGCCCCACATTACCACTACTGTTTGGTGGTCTATAAGCAACTCCAACCAATGTCTGCTGCACTTTGCTGTTTCTTAGCTCCACCCAAATGGATTCCACACATTGTTCTTCTGATCTGAGATCCTTCCTTACTAATGCATTGATCACATCCCTTATTATCAATGCAACTCCACCTCCTTTCCCTTCTTGTCTGCTCGTCCTAAATGTTGAATATTTTTGATTATTCAGTTCCCAGTCTTGGTCACCATGCAGCCATGTTTCTGTAATTGCAATTATATCATACCCATTTACCCCTATTTGTGCCTTTAGGGCATCTACCTTATTGCGAATGCCGTGCGCGTTCAGATAAAGTGCCCCTAAGTTTGTCTTTTTGAGATCATTCTGCATTCGAAGCATACTCAATGCTCTGCTCTGTTTCTCTTGCCTTCTAGTCTCACTACAACTTCCTGTTACCAACTTTACTTTCCTCCAATTTGGGCCACCCCTCAGGTTCCCAGCCCCCCTGACAAACTAGTTTAAACCCACCCCAACAGCACTAGCAAATCTCCCTGCAAGTATATCGGTCCCAGTCCTGCTAAGATGTAACTTGTCCAGGTTGTACTGGTCCCACCTGCCCCAGAACCGGTCCCAATGCCTCAGAAATATGATGTCTTCCCTCCTACACCAGTTCTGCAGCCATGTATTTAATCAATCAATAGGCTCACTAACAGTAGTACTAGGAGTAATCCTGAGATTACTGCTCTTGAGGTCCTGCTTTTTACCTTCCTTCCTAACTCCCTGAAATCTGCTTTCAGGACCTCCTCCCTCTTCCTGCCTATGTCATTGGCACTAATGTGGACCACGACTTCTGGCTGATCCCCTTCCCCATCGAAGAATGTCTAGTAGCCGCTCTGTGACATCCTTGACCCTGGCAGCAGGGAGGCAACATACCACCCTGGACTCGCTTTTACTGCCGCAGAAATGCCTGTCCGATTCCCTGACTATGGAATCCCCTACCTATGTTGCCCTTCCATTCTTCTTCCAACCTCCCCCTGCCCCCAATACAGCTGAGCCGCCTGTGGTGCCACAGGCTTGCCTATGGCTGCACTTCCCTGAGGAACTATCGCCCTCATCAGCATCCAAAATGGAAAACCAATTAGCAAGCAGGATAGACCAGGGGGCTCCTGCACTACCTGCCTGGTTCTCTTAGACTGCCTGGCAGTCACCCATTCTCTCTCTGGCTGTACGTTTCTGACCTGCGATGTGACCACCTCCCTAAACATGCTATCCACATAGTCCTGTACCTTGCAGATGCACAACAGTGTCTCCAGCCACCGCTCAAGTTCTGAAACTCAGAACTCAGGCTTGTGCAGCTGGTGACACTTCCTACAGATGTTTGTCAGGAACACACAGTGCGTCCACAACTTCACACGTACCGCAAAATGTATACTCCACTTGGCCGAGCTGACCTGCCGTCCCATAACTCTAAAAGCTATTTATTGCACTTAGAGTAAATAGAATGAGTAGAATAAATGGCTAATAACTTAACTTTACTACACTTATGTTAACTTTATCTTTCGACTGGCACTTTACAGCCTTCCGGACTGAATATTGAGTTCAACAACTTTAGATAATGAGCTCTCTCCTCCATCCCCACCCCCTTTCCAATCCCCCTTTTTCCAACAATTTTTATATATTTTTCTTTTCCCACCTATTTCCATTATTTTTAAATGTATTTCCATTCATTGTTTTATCTCTACCTTTTAGCCTATTTCGATCCCTTCCCCCACTCCACCCCCAGTAGGGCTATCTGTACTGTTCTGTTGAAGAGTCATACGGACTCAAAACGTTAACTCTTTTCTTCTCCACCGATGCTGCCAGAGCTGCTGAGTTTTTCCAGGTAATTGTTTTTGTTTTGGATTTCCAGCATCCGCAGTTTTTTGTTTTTAACTTTATCTTACTTTGGTTTACTTTATTACTCTAGTTCACTTTGACTTGATTTAACTTTACTTCCCTATTGCTAGTGTTCCTTCCTGAAATCCAAGTAGCTACTACTTTGTAAATGATACGTTTTTCTAGTTTTAAGCTTTTTAAACACATCCCCTAACAGCATCCTCTCACCAACCAATGATCTTACAACTTTCCTGTGATATCACCCCTGGATTTTTTTTTTTCAAACTCGGCCTGCTGCCCGAGTGGGGGGTGTCCCTCTGTCCGGCTGTTTCCGCTCCTGGAAGGTGAGTGAAGACCCTGAGCCTTGTCCTCTATTTGTCCGCTGCCCGAGTAAAGGCATCACTCTTGGGTCCGGCTGTCTTCGCTCCCAGAAGGTCATGAGTGATACAAGGAACTGATCAGAGATGGCCTTATCTGTGGTTGAGACAATTGGACTACCAAGACCATGTGAGATGATAAGATAAAGGGGATGGTCATGAATGTGTTGGGAGTTTACATGAAGGGAAAGATTTAGGGAGTATGAGAGGGCAGTGAATTCGGAGGAGAGAGTTGAAATCACCTGAGGTTGAGTTGTTTGGTGTAGAGGCTGAGGAAGGAAAGCAGTGGAGATATTTCAGTGATAACATTTTTATCACACTTGGGAGGGCAGTAGAGAATGATTTTTGAAAGAGTTGGGTAGAGTGGAAAAAGGTGAAATGCTCAAAGGAGGAGAGTGTACCAAAGGAGGAGGGGTGAAGCCAAAGTGTGACCTGGTGCTAAGTGTCACACTGCCACTGTGATGGTCTTGATGGGGCAAGTAGTGGGTGATGTAGCCAGGCAGGGAGGCTTCAGAGAGAAGGTGTTGTCACCCCACAGCCAGGTTTCTGTTAAGGCCATGATGTTGATACAATCATTCACAATAACTTAATGGGTGACTCGGGCTTTGTTCACAAATGAATAATATTCTGGAGGGAGATGCGTAGAGGGGTGGTGAGTACTGATCTGGCGCATTTCACAGGGTCAGCAGTGGGAGGGTTGAGTTGGCCAGGAAGAAGATTGGTAAGATTAGCCCCTAGCAGGTGCAGTGAGCCTGAAGGTCGAAAAAAGTAGGTTGAGGCAATTGGTGTGTTGCTCATTGAGCCAGTGCCGAGTGCCTCAATTTGCACCCTCTGACCAGCTCAGAGAGGCACAGGGGAACTGTAGGCTTGTTTAATAGGGGTCAAACCTGGGACAATGGCAAGAAAACAAGGAATGTTCCACATACCCCATAAAGAGACAGGCATAGCTGGGGCCCTACTGACTCCCACAGCTACCTCGACTCTGCTCCTATCACTGCTTGCTTGTCCCTACAACCACCCCCCTCCCCTCCCCCACCCCTCCACTTCTCTTCCCCCCCACCTTAAACCAGCTTATATTTCGCCCCTTTCCTAATATTCAATCAGTTCTGTTGAAGGGTCATGAGGACTCGAAACGTCAACTCTTTTCTTCTCCGCCGATGCAGCCAGACCTGCTGAGTTTTTCCAGGTAATTCCGTATCATTGTATACATTTCTGATTTTTTAGTTATTGGACAATACGTGTTGCCTTTCTAAATAGAAAATATTCTGAGTCAGACTTGTGAACAGTATATGTTGTGCATATTGGAAGCTATGTGAATGCCATAGGCTGTCATCTTGATTTTCTGCACCTTTAAAATGTGAGAAGTTAATTTGTTGTCTTGTTTAGATGTAATTTTGATGCCAATTAATTAATTTATTGAGGACATTCGTTAGATTCTAGAAGCAAAATCAGTTGCAATATGTTCGTGGTGAGCTTTACGTCTACCCGGATGGTCCCCATGCACTAAAACAGATTGCACTAATAATCCACCTACCTAGACCTTTTGTAAAAGCACACTAGTAGAATTGCACATCCTTTCTTATTGGACAAATAAAGTATTTATTCCTTGGAAGCTAGTTCCTTTTCCTGTTTGTTCTTTTCGCATATATTTTAAACATTGAAACTAGTGCATTTTGGTGATTCTGTCAAGATAGTCCCTCATCCTAGTTCTGTGGTTTGTGTGCAGTGTTTCTCACTGAGTAGAGTTGATATCATCCCATTATGTGATGTGTGAATAGGAATACAGTAATTGAAAGAATTGTCCTGAACATCAGACCTCACTTGGACTGTTAAAATGTAACTAGAATTTATAAATAGTTTTGTGGTCACATGCACATAAATATAACTAGTGGTCGCAGACATATTCAGTTAGTTTACAAATCCAAACCATTGTATAAAAGTGAGTCTCAACCAACAATCAGTTGGTTCAATAATGATTCAAAATGTCCACTTTTTAGTATTTTTTAAAAAAGTGTATTAAAAGATAATATAAACAACAGGAATGTTCTGTTGATAAAGTTAAAGGGAGGCTTGGAATAGTTAGTCTTCCAGTGTTTTAATTTCCTTGAAGCACAGGGAAGTTCTTGTAACAAGCTCTTGTTAGTATTTGTCGTAATTTTAAAAATAAGTTTTAGTCTACTAAAACACAGACAACTGTATTATACCATAATAGGAGCAGCAATAACTCTTCAGGTTTTTTTGAACCCTAATAAGCAGAACTTGCGCATTCTAATTCTGCTAATCTGGGTTGGTATAGTGCAGTACTAAAGGGCTGTTTTTGATTCTTTTGAATATGTTTCTTAAATAAAGACCACAAGAAATTAAAAACAATGCTTTGATAGTTTTTCAAATCAACTTGCAAGGATATCTGGTTTTTATATATCCTACTGTGTACAATGAATTGATCTAATTTTGAAGTATCTGCTGTGCATTATGTTTTTTAGTTAAATCTATATATAGTGCAGAGAAAACCTGTATAATCTTCCACACACTGAGATTAAAGTAAAATCTCCAATCAGCCTGCGGTATAAAATTACTGCTATGTAAATTGAATTCAGACAAGCCAAGAAGGGGTGGTGTGTTAAAAGGGAGGGAAAGTTTTAAGTGATTTTCTTTACGTAATACTGCCCCATCCCTAAAAATTGACTAACTGCCCTCTGAAATGACTTAGCAAGACATTCAAATGTCAATTCAAAGCCACTGGTATTGCCAATTGCTTGGTTGCGCACAAAAATTTCTTCCTCTTCCTCCCCCTAGTCTGTTGCGTTTTTTGTAAGAATAGATGGTCAATTTTTTTTTTTATTTGAATTATAGGTACATTTGAACTGTCTCTTGTTCCTTCATCGTTTGGCTGTGGAGGCTCGGACTAAAGCTGTTGAATCAAAAAGTTCTACTATTCAACCAAACCATGTCAAGGAAGTGGCAAAGGTAAAACAAACGTTTTTTTAAGTTGCAAAAATTGATGCGATTTGATATTAATCACACTAATATGAGGTAGATATTTTTTTAGCAAATGTTAAATATTCTGTGGGAGTCCATTTAAGTGGACATGGTACAAAAACTTCAAACTTTATGATGGCACTTAATATTTAATGTGAATGGTAAGAATCTAAACATTCTCAACTCATTAACTCCACACTGTTTTCTTGAATGAAATATAATTTTATTTCACTACACCTCCAGCAGCTATGTTTTCTTCTATTTGCTAATGTTAGGGAAAACTTAGGCATGGCTACGAAATGCTTGAAGAGAGGAGTTTCCTTCAACCTAACTTCTCCAGAAGCTCTGGTTGAACTAATGAGTGTGGGATGAATGGTCTTCTGTGCTATTACCTTGTTGATTCTCTATGGTTAACTTGCAAAATCCTTATGCTTTTCTTCAATACTAACTTTGACTCTACAATAATAAAACTGACCCCAGGATATGCATATTTCTCGTTTGAAAATGGATAGATCATTCACTTTCATTGCCGCCTGTGCCATGTTATAACATTGTATGGAAGTGTTGTTCTTGCTCTTAAGTGAGCCTAATAGTTCAATATTACTGATTTTATTTACTGGTAAGTAATTCTAGCTACACAGATGTTGAAAATTGGTTTTATTTATGTTTGGAGCAACCTATTGGGTTCTAGCTCAGCATTGAAGTACTCTTCAACTCAGAGCTTTGAACAGCTGTGGGAGGCAAAGCAAGATAACTTGTGGGTTTATTTGGAATATTTTACTGATAAAATAAAGTGTAAATTCAGAGAAGTGAGTCACAGGTGAGGATTGGTATTGATGTAAGTTTATGCTTAACATCATAATTTGCATGTTGTGTTCTACAAAGATAAAAGTGCTGAAAGGTATATTAAAGAGAGGAGCTACTTTTTAAAGATGTGTTAATTGATCATAGCTGTTAAGACACAGATGGCCAGAAACACATACAGCTTTCCTTAGGGGAAAACAAATTTGAAAAGGCAGTTTGTAGCAAGTTGTACTTTGCCTGTGTTGCTTGAGTGGAATTTCTTAAAAAATATATATTTCTTTAGTGGATTGTTATGTACAGTGTCAAACAGTGCGTGCTTCTGTGGGAAGGCAACTGCTTGTGACACTAGAAGGTCCAGGTGTCGCACTATCTCATTCACATTCCGGTAAGGGCTTAGCTAAAATAGATGTGTGGATCTCTCCTGCTCCCACGTCAAAGGGCAAGTATTCCCCATTAGTGTTGAACTTGAGCCATATACTCTAATATCTTGCATTTTCAAGGGATTTCCCTCTCCGTCCCTTTTCTTTTCTCACCCTCTCTCTCGTCTTGTGTTTGTCTATCGAGAAACAGAGGAACATTGATTTTGCTATGAAAGCTATATATTGTTATTTCATCAACCTTTCACAGAAAGTGGAGAATTCACATAGATGTGTTTAAGTAGCCAAGTAAACTCAGTCAACTTTTTTATACAATACTTTTAAAATGCCCCCAGGCAGTTCACCGAATTGTGAAAAAAAAAAATAAGAAACAGGAGAGATGGACAAACACGTACTCAATGGAGTAATATTCAGGAGGTTTTTAATCAAGAAGAGCAAGGTGCAAGTAAATAAGAAAGTAATGTTCAAGCATGGGACCTAGGTGGCTGTGCATCAGCTGCTAATATTGGGTGAAGACTGCATAAAAGATAAGAGTCAGGGAATTGAGATTTGTGGTGAGAGGGAGAGGTTTTAGGGCTGAAGTAGCTTACAGAGATTGAAAAAGGCAAGATCTTAGAGAAATTAAAGCACAAATTTGATTATTTTAAAGGAATCATTGAGAATCTGGGTGTCACTGTAGGTTACTGTGGACCTGGTTGATGAACGATTGGAACTCGGTTTGGAATAAGATAAGTGCTGTCATGGCATTGGCCACCCTTTTCACACTTGAAAGGATGAGTCCCAAGCCCTCCATGAAGCACTGTGCCTAATTGGAGCCAGAGACCTCCATGTTTCTTGACCTTGAGAAGAGGCTTTGTGGCAGGCCTACCAATACACCAAGCATCTCGTATCCATCATTGTTCCCTTTACGCCACCCAATTGAAGTCCTCATCTGAGTCATTTCTAATCTCTTGTTCCAGTGAGCTGGCACACAAACTATCCTTTCCCTCTGACCTGGTTGCCAGTCACTTGTGCCTAGTGAATTATCATGTGCCGAATCTGACTCTATACTTTCCTCTAAGGTGCGTGCAGTGTTAGCACCTGAGAGATTTGGCTGCAAGTGTCAGGTCAAGTGACTATGCTTCTAAATCAGACTGCCTTGCAGAATGACTTTGAGCAGCTCTGGGTCCTAGTGTAACTCTTGGCCTTCAAGATGAGGCACCACTGGCTGCCAGGCAGTAGTTCTTTCGTATCTGAAAGAATAAATGCAGAAGAGGGTGCAGGGATGAGGGAAGGAGGGCAGGATGGAAAACAAGAGGTCCACGGTCACACCATCTGCAGCTTGAATTTCATGTCAGATAGCAGGATTAGGATGAGATAAAAACAAAAAAACTGCGGATGCTGGAAATCCAAAACAAAAACAATTACCTGGAAAAACTCAGCTGGTCTGGCAGCATCGGCGGAGAAGAAAAGAGTTGACGTTTCGAGTCCTCGTGACCTTTCGACAGAACTTGAGTGAGAACTCAAGTTCTGTCGAAGGGTCATGAGCACTCGAAACGTCAACTCTTTTCTTCTCCGCCGATGCTGCCAGACCAGCTGAGTTTTTCCAGGTAATTCTGTTTTTGTTTAGGATTAGAATGAGGTTGGATTTGAGAAGGGGCATAAGGCAGGAACATGTTATCCTGAATGTTCTCGACGACGCCGAATGCAATGGCCTGAGGCAGAGCACCATTTCCTCCAGAGGACATGGGAGGTATAGAAGTGCTGTGCCTTTACAGTTCTCTGTTGCCATCTTTGTGCTGAAAAAAAGTGGGAAAATGTTAAGTGTGTTGCAATGTATTTGGTTAATGTGCCTGCCATAGCTAATTAACTGGAGGTATTTGAAGAAATGAGAGGTGGATGTGAGACTGACAGCATTAGTGTGAGATTGAAGTGGAGTCTCTGAATGTTGGGCATTAGCCCTGATTGCTGATAGGTGAAGGAAGGGGCTATGGAATTTAAGCAGCCTAAAAGGTTGGTTGCCTGGTGGTAGGTGATGTTGTTTGAAGATACATTCAATGACCTTAATCGTTCTTGTGAGATCATTGAGCTTTTGCCAGCACTGCAGTCAGGTACTTGGGGCAAGATTCCAGCAATTGACCTTTTATGGCTATCTGCTCTCATTCTCTTCTCAGGATGTTTGTTGAAAGCCCCCTGGCATATTGCCTCAATTTCATCTTTATCACTAAAACTTCCAGTGCCACATCAGGAAACCTGAGAGCCCCTTTCTGGCTTGTTGTACCATTTGCTCTTTTTTACCTTCCAGCCATGACTTCCAGAGATGTTGAAGCAGCTTCTGTTGAATGAGTGCAGTGGCCCTTTAAGAGGTTCAGACTAGCTGTGTGTCATGCCAGCCACACAAGCACCTGGTCCCCTGCTGAGCATGCAGCTAGTCAGCAGCTCACTTCATGCTGAGTTGCACATTGAAATCATTTAGTTGAGCAAGCGGCATGAAGTTTGTGTGCTGCCTGCCTCAACAGGACTGGGTGTAGGGTCATCATGCATTATGATCCCCAAGTGCAATATCTAGCCTCATTGAATTTTTCCCCCTTGGATTCCACATGGTTGAAAAAAACATTTGGCTAGTTTACATACTTCTTTGTATCTTTCTTATTAAAAGAGGAACAAGTGGCTAAGCTAATCAGTCAGTCAAACTATAACTGAAATAATGTAATCCAGATGAAGTTGTATATGGGAGCTCACTATCAGGAGTGTGTATTTTGTACAGATTCAGTACTCTAATTTCCATTTATTGATTTATCCTTCAAGGGGTATTTTGAACTAGACACTTAAGGAACTAATTAGTTCAGAATCCTCTTGAAATACCCTCCAGGTGTCTATAATTGTTGTAACCTTTGAATTTGAATTTATGAAGTAAGGTTAGTGGCCCTAAACAGTATGTGGTAAGTGACTTTAAATACTTTTAAACCTGAGCACTGCTTTTGATTATGTAAACTATAATTACAAACATTAGTTTTTGTGATTCATGTATCTTGCATTGCAATTTATGGTAACTTTAGAATATAAACTTCTTATTAAAAACAGTTTTTTATTTTTCTTTTTTTTGCGTTACAGGTAATTTGGATCATATATTTAGCCCAAAATTTAAGTTACTTCAGAAATATGTTCCATAAATATCTGCAAAAAAAATTTGGTATGGTGCTACTGTTGTTTCAAAGTATATAAAATAGCATAAATAAAAGAGCTGTTTTTTTTTTAAAAAAGCTGTTTTCAAATTTGTGAAAGGTATTTTTGTGATCAGTAATACAAAATAGTTGCTGACTTGAGAGGATTATTTGAAAACTTAATTTGTTTGCTATATTAAAGTTTACAGAAAATGACTCAAAAGTACTTTGGAAAATGTTGCATAATGCATACATTGCAAGAATAAGCACATATTGGGAATGAGGAGAACTGGAACGAAATGGGCTTGAGCAATTTTAGGACTAGTGATATTTCACTTGTGAGAGTAGCCTGCTACCATACAGTCCTGCCCTATAAAGGCATCTCACCAGGAAACTGTCGGGTTCTGTCTTTCCCCCACGCACATCAATTTTCAGTTCTTGCTGTTCTTGAAATTGTTTCAAATGCTTATTTTTTTTTTATTGTAGAATATTTTTTTCAGCAATGAATCAGGAAGCTCCTGGCATTGGTTTTCCACTAATTGCATAATCTAGTGTGGTTCTTCCATAGCTTGCCTTCTATAAATCTGAATTGGATTATTAGTCCCATTAAATGAATGCTAAGAGTTTTCTGCTATCTTAGAATGGTGGCAGCACAGAGAGAGACTGTTCGGCCTGCCATGTCCTTGTCACCTCTCTACAAGAGCAACTTGGCTAGTCCCACTCCCCACGTTTTACCCATAGCCGTGAATTTTTTTCTATTCGAATGAAGTGTGGAGTACTGCGTATGTTTCTGTTCACCACAATATAGGAAGGATGTGATTTGCACTGGAGAGGTTGTAGAGGAGATTTATCAGGATGTTCTCTGGGTTAGAGGGTCTGAGCTATGAAGAAAGATTGGATAGGTTGGGATTGTTTTCCATGGAGCACGAAGGTTGCGAGGGGACCTGATAGAAGGGTATAAGATTGAGGGGCATAGATAGGGTGGATAGGAAAGCACTTTTTCCATTCGTAGAGGGGTCAATAACCAGGGGGCATAGATTTAAAGTAAGACGTAGAAGGCTAAGAGGGGAGTTGAGAAATTTTTTTCACCCAGAGGATGATGGGAGTCTGGAACTCACTGCCTAAACACGTGGTTGAGTCAGAAACACTCGTAGCATTTAAGAAGTATTTAGATATACACTTGCGTTGCCATAGCCTTTAGGGCTATGGGCCAAGTGCTGGAAAATGGGATTAGTGCTGTCAGGTATTTGACCAGTGCGGACATGATGGGCTGAATGGCCTCCTTCTTCTGTGCTGTAAATGCCTGAGTCAAATCTCCTCTCAGCCTTCTCTAAGGATTGCAGCCCCAACTTGTCCAATCTATCTATGAAACTGAAGTCCCTCATCCTGGAACCATTGACGTAAATCTTTTCTGCACCCTCTCTAATTCCTTCACACCCTTAAATTACGGTGCCTAGAATTGGACGGAATACTCCAAGTTGAGGCAGAACCACTGTTTGATAAAGGTTCTCCATAACTTCCTTTTGTACTCTCTATGCCTCTATTTATAAAGCCCAGGATCCCATATATTAACCACTTTCTCAACCTGTCATGCCACCTTTAATGATTTGTGTACATGTGCCCCCAAGTCCCTCTGCCCTGTGCCCCCTTTGGAATTGTATCCTTTATTTTGTAATCCTTCCTATCAAAATGTATCACTTTGCATTTCTTTTTGCAACCTGTCTGCTGATTCCACCAGTCTGTCCATGCCCTCTTGACTCTCACTATTTTCCTCATAGTCCACAATGCTTGCAGGTTTGTCATTAGCAAATTGTGAAATTGTGCCTGTGCATCTAAGTCATTAATATAGATCAAGAAAAACAGTGGTCCTAACACCCGTGGCTGGAAATCTCCTTCCTGCAGTCTGAAGAACAGCTGTTCACCACTACTGTTTTTATCACTCAGCCAACTTAGTATGCATGATGTCACTGTTCCTTTTATTCCATGGGCTTTAACTTTGCTGACAAGCCTGCCATATGGCACTTTGGGCTTTTTGGAAGTTATGTACACGACATCAACCCTCTTAGTTGTCCCATCAAAAAAACTCAAGCAAATTAGTTAAACATGATTACCTTTAATTAATCTGTACTGACTTTTCATAATTTATCCACATTTGCCCAGGTGGCTGTTAATTTTGCCCTGGATTATTGTTTCTAAAAGCTTTTCCACCCCTGAGGTTTAAATGACTGACTTGTAGTTGCTGGGCTTAACCCAACACACTGTTTCGAACAAAGGTTTATTTGCAATTCTCCAGTCCTCTGGCACCATCCTGTAGCTAAGGATGATTGGAAGATTATGGTCAGTTCCTTCGCTGTTTCCACCCTTACTTCCCTTAGTATCTTTGGTTGCATCTGATCCGGTCCTTTTACTTTATCAACTTCAAGTACAGCCAGTCTTTGATATGTATTCTTTATCAATTTTTAGCTCACCTGAGTGCCTCAGTTACCTCTTGTTTCATTATGACTTTGTCAACATCATCTTCCTTGGTAAAGACATATGCAAAGTATTTATAACCATACCCCCTTTTGGACCCCTGATTGGCCCCACTCCTCCTTTTATACCTTTATGCTGGCCACATCCATTCTCATGTCACTGAAATTGGTCCTCCCCCAATTAATTTTTAATTTTGGATTGCTCTTTGCCTTTTTCTATAGCTAAGCTATATCTTACGATACTATGACCACTGTCCCGTTGAATATTTCCCTATTGACACTTGCTTCACTTGACCCATCTCATTCCACAGAACCAGATCCAGCAATGCCTCCTTTCCCGTTGGACTAGAAACAAGCTGATGTAGAAAATTCTCCTGACCACACTTCAGAGCCTTTTTCTCCTCTACGTCCTTTACATTATTATTATCCCTGTTTAGGATAATTAAAGCACCCTGTTATGCTACATAGATTTTGCATCTTACTGTAATTTCCTTGCAAATGTATTTCTCCATATCTTCCCTGCTAATTGCTGGCCTATGAAATACACCTAGTAGTGTAAAGACACATCTATTATTTCTTAGCTGTAATCATGTAGGTTCTGCCCTTAACTCCTCTAGATCATCCTCCATTTCCAGCACTGTAATGTTCTCTTTAATCAGCGCTATCACTGCCACCCCTCCTTTCTTTCCTTCCCTTTTCACTCCTGGACACCTTTGGCTGAATATTATGCGGTGGGTGGTTGGCTCGCCCACACCCCTGGAAGCACTGTGTGTGCCAGTCCACAGCCATACCATGCTGTGAGCAGGCTAAACAATGGCCGTGTGGGACTTATGCCCTCACTGGGGAGGAGGTCCCGCCCTTAGGAGCTGCTAGCCAATTCGATTTCTTTGAAATCCCTAACAAATCCTCGCAGTGTTTGCCTTAAGGTTGAGATGGGGAACTTTTCACCTTTTAAGGAGGAGTTCATAACAATTTGAAGTTGAAGATAGAGTTGTGCGGTTGAAGTAAAGCAATAGGATTTGTTAATGATTGTGTCTGTCCTGTTAGAGAGGTGGGTTAAATGACCCCTCTTTCTGCTGTAAATTTCTGCTGTTCACTCCAGTTGCTGCAAGTGGAAGAGGTTAACAGCAGCACTGGGCATTCCTCCCCAGTTCCCCACAATGGGCCCTGCTGGAGAGTGGTATTTATCTTATGTAAATGATCTGAATCTGGAAATACAGACAGGCTTCATTCATTGCAGGCGTAGCACACTGTGGATATGTTTTCTTTTTCCTGCTTGATGCCCAGCTGCAAGGGACACAGGAAAATAGTTTTATTTTCTCATTTGCACAGGGCATATTTTGAAACAATGTCTAAACAATATCCAGGCTTGGGCTGACAAGTAACATTAGCACCACACAAGTGCTAGGCAATGACCATCTCCAAAAAGAGAAAATCTAGCCATAGCCCCTTGACAGTCAATGGCATTACCATTGTTGAATTCCCCACTATCAAAGTCCTGAGGATTGACCAGAAACTGAACTGGACTAGCCATTTAAATACTGTGGCTACAAGAACAGGTCAGAGGTAACTCACCACCTGACTCCGCAAGGCCTGTCCACCATCTACAAGGCACAAGTTAGGACTGTGATGGAATACTCTCCAATTGCCCGGATGAGTGCAGCTCCAACAACACTCAAGAAGCTCGACACCATCCAGGGCAAAGCAGCACACTTGATTGGCACGCCATCCACAAACTTTCATTCCCTCCACCACTGATGCACAGTGGCAGTAGTGTGTACCGTCTATAAGATGCACTGCAGAAACTCACCAAGGCTCCTTAGACAGCACCTTCCAAACCCATGACTGCTACCATCTAGTAGGACAAGGGCAGCAGATGCATGGGAATATTACCACCTGGAAGTTCCCCTCCAAGCTACTTGGCATCCTTGACTTGGAAATATATCACCGTTCCTTCACTGTCACTGGGTCAAAATCCTGGAACTCCTTAATAGCACTGTGGGTGTACCTACACCACATAGACTGCAGTGGTTCAAGAAGGCAGCTCACCACCACCTTCTTGAGGATGTTTGAGGATGGGCAATAAATTCTAGCCAGCAACACCCACATCCCAAGAATGAATAAAAATAAATGCCACAACAATACAACTCTAATTTTTGATCATTTTTGTGAAGTGGAATGGAATTTATTCATCTGGATACTGTAGATTGTTTTAAATGCAAGCCACAGATCTTTGTGCATTAACCTGAGCAAAGTAAGATGCTGATTGATATCTACAAGTGATGGACACTGGGCTTATCCAAGTTATAGGATTTTGCTAAACCTTGATGTAGACCTATTTCTTTGACATGCTGGCTTTTTTGGAATGAAGAGGAAAGAGTGATGAAAATGTAGGCAAAGCCAATTTTTTCATTTACCCATTACTAAAATTGTACTTCCAACCTAGGCGATTTCAATCTGGCAAAGTGTGGCCCATCAATTTTTTTTTAATTTGCCCATGGGATGCAAGTGTTGCTGGGAATTTATTGCCTATCCCCAATTTCCCTTGAAGGCAGTGGTGAGCTGACTCCTTGAACTGCTGCAATCTGTGTGGTGAAGGTACTCCCACAGTACTGTTGTGTAGGGAGCTTCATGATTTTTGAGATAGTGACAATGAAGGAACAGTGATACGTTTCAAAGTCAGGATGGTGTGTGACTTGGAGGGGAACTTTCAGGTGGTGGTATTTACATGCATCTGTAACCCTTCTCTTTCTAGGCTGTAGAGGTTGCAGGATTGGGAGGTGCTGTTACACTGCAGTAACCCACCAAGGTTTATCTTGTAAATTGTACATATTAGCTACAATGAGCTGGTGGTGGAGGGAGTGAATATTGAGATGATGGATGAGGTGCCAATCAAATGAGCTGCTTTGTCCTGGATGATTAGTGTTATTAGAGTGGCACTCATCAGGCAAGTGGAGAGTATTTCATCACACCCCTGACTTGTGCCTTTTAGGTGGTGAAAAGGCTTTTGCAAGTCGGGAAGTGAGTCACTTGCCACAGAATGCTTCAACCTCTGGCTTGCTTTTGTAGTCACGGTTTTTGTCTAGTCCAGTTACATTTCTGGTCAATGCTAATGATGGGGATTTGATGATGGCAGTGCTGTTGAATGACAAGGGGAAGTAGTTAGACTGTATCATTTTGGAGATAATCATTGCCTGGTTCATATGTGGCACGAATGTTACTTGCCACTTGTAGTCCAAGCCTGAATGTTTTCCAGATCTTGCTGCATGTAGACATGGACTACTTCAGTATCTGAGGAATTGTGAATAGACGGAATACTGTAATCATTGTTGAGCATCTCACCTCCTAACTGGGGAGGTCACTGATTAAGCAACTGAAGATGTTTGGACCTGGGACACTGCCTTGAGGAATTCCTGAGACAATGTCCTGGAGCTGAGATGATTGGCCTCCAACAACCATGCTTTCTTTCTATGTGCTGGGTGTGACTGCAGCCATTGGGGAGTTTTCCCTCTGATTCCCTTTGACGTAAGTTTTACAAAGGATCCTTGAAGCCACATGAGGTCAAATACTGCCTTGATGTTGAGGACAGTCACTCTCGCATCAAGGACAAAAAGTGCTAAGTGTTGGACGTGTACCAATCTTCCACTTGTTTTTCAGTATATTTGCTTTAAAATGTTTTTACAACACAATATATGATGGGTTGAGATAAAATAGCAATTTACCTGATCAAAATATTTGTGTGATCCTTCTATACATGATCCTAGATGGTTATAATGCTCCTTTGATAGTTTTCCAATGAAATAAAATTTAGCCTTGAGGAAATATTTATTGTGACCTTAGTTGTAATTAAGACATGACAACCTGTTCTCAGATCATTGTGTACAAAGCATCATGATAGATCATAAAACATATAAACTTCTTTCAATAGTTGAGTCTGTTTTCTGTTTTTAATTCGCAGGCTGTTCTGAAGAAGAGCAGAGGCTGAAGAGAAACAATACATAAGTTATCAGCACTATTTTCTGTATTTGATGAGCTATTGTTAACTGAAATATTGAGTTGTATGTAATCAAGGAAAGGAAAATCATTTTCTTTGGAGACAATTGTTTTTGTCTCAGCTTCTTACTAAAATAATTCTATTTTTGTCATTCTTTCACTTTACTATGACATGACAACTTCTTTTGTGCTGTTCTACAACATATTACTACTTTTACAAAAATAGAATACTTGTGTTTTATACCCTGGGCAAATGAATAATTCCAATTTCAGGCGCAGAATCTTCTTGACAGAGTTGTTGGATTCGTGTTGCTTTCGATATACTATATCACATAATGAATAAATGATTAAAATATCAGAGCTTGAAAGCAAAATACTTTGGATGCTAGAAATCTCAAATAAAAACAGAAAATGCTGAAAAAACTCAGCAGATCTGGCAGCATCTGTGGAGACAGTTAATATTTTGAGTCCTCCTTCATAGCTTCTTAAAAGATCAGTTTTAACTTGGCTGTAAATAAAGTTTGTTTTGCATAAAATACAGATCACTGATTCACGTCTGTCATTTAAAAAATACTGGGTTGTATTTTCTATTTATTGAACAATGCTGTGTCATACTTTGAGAGTGATGTGAACAAGAGAAAATACAGTAAAATCTGTGATATATGAATTTAGAAGCAGTCGGTGGTTGGCTGAACAGAACTTTTAACTGCCTCCCTAAAACATTTTTACAAATAATTACTTTGGGCTACTTTGATTATTTTTAATGATTTCAAAACACTCTGGAGGTAATGAGTTTTCATTTCTCTGTTTGTTTTTAAAAGAAAACAATTTTGGGTGGCGAGGATGCTGAAGGGGGATGTAATATAGTCAGATCTAATACATTGGAGGTCAAGCTGACTGTTTAAAATTCTGAATTATGGTAATGCTCTACTACCTTTTCATGTTCCCTAATGTACATTTTTTAAAATTAAGAGAATGAAACATTTAATTTAGAAATACACTTGAATACAGCCTGTAGGCCCAAAGATTTTTGAATGGTAAATGTTTCCCTCTGCACTTGGATTTTACTGAAAATATTGGCAAAGGAGCAAATATCTAAATATGGAAATTGTAGGTAGAAAATTCTAACTGCCTTGTCTATTCCAAGCAAATGTCCTGTCCTTTTAATTTAAGAATATTACATTTCCACTCCTGAAAGTTCATCATGATCATAGAATTACTCTTGCATATCTATCGGAGTAATTTTATGGACCTGTGCTATGCTGTGAGAGTGTTGGGGCTAATATTTCTTCTTAAAGTATAGGCAATGATTTGCAATGTGATTTCCCATGAATTATGGTTAATACTCAATTTAAACTACAAAGCCAAATTCACTTTGAGGGAGGCAGCGGCATTGTGATATTCTCATGGGACTGGTATTCTCGTGACCCAGGGTAATGCTCTGGGAACCTGGATTTGAATCTCACCAATGCAGATGGTAAAATTTGAATTCAATAAAAATCTGGAATTAAAAGTCTGATGATAACCATGAAACAGTTGTTGATTGTTGTAAGAACCCACCTGGTTCACCAATGTCCTTTATGAAAGGAAATCTGCTGTCCTTACCTGGCCTGGCCTACATATGACTCCAGTTCCACAGCAATGTGCTTGATTCTTAAAATGCCCTCTGAACAAGGACAAATAGGGATGGGAAATAAATGCTGGCCTAGCCAGCGACGCCTACATCCCATGAACAAATATTTTAAAAATGGTATATTTCTTATTCTGGGTCCTTTTTTTGTTTTATTCAAAAGTGTCATTTAGTGATGGCTAGTGTTTTCTAATCTGACATTCAGCCATGCAGTGCTTTGTCAACAAAATCAAGACGTTGTTTTGTTAACATGGGTGCTTTAAAGGGCACTGGGAAGAGCTATTGCTAGTTCTAGACGGCAGCGGATAACATCAATCTCTCTTGCTAGGTGCTGTGCTTTGAAACTTTGGGGCTAATATCTTTTACACACATACAGTGATTTGTAATACAGTGACATTCTTAAAAGAATGCAGGGAAGGAAAAAATGTAATTTGAATTTATGATTATATTAAACATAGTAGGTTATTCCCTTATGGTACAAAAGCACCAGTTTAATCCACAGTAAAATATCAATTTAAAATATTCATACAAAATATTCATACCATAATAATATGGTTCTTAATACTGAAGAATTCATAAGATCACAGAAATTTACGTAATGGAATGAGGCCATTTGGCCTATTGTGCCGCTCTTGAGTTTGAAAGAGCAGTTGCGCTTAGTCCCATGCCCCTGCTTTTTGTTCGTAACTCTTAAGTTCCTCACCCTCCAGTACCTGTCCAACTTCCTTTGAAACTTGTTTATGGCATTGGCGGTCTCCCACTTTTTCAGGCAGTATTCCATATCCCAATGAGTGAAAACTCTCTTTATCTCCCCTCTAGATTTTTTACCAATGATTTTAAATTTGTTTGGTTATTGATTCACTCACCAGAAGGAATAGTTTTTCTCTACCTATTCCGTCAAAACCTCTTACCTTAGACTGTTCTCCTTGGAACAGAAGTTTAACTTTTCCAACCTTTTTTCATAACTGATGTCCTTTGTTAATGGTAGCATCCTAGTAAATCTCCTCAGTACCCTTTCTAAAGGCTTCACATCTTTGCTGAAGTGTGGTGCCCAGAATTGTCCACATTATTCAGTTGAGGCTTAGAGTTTTAGTATAAAAGTCTTTGAATAGAAAAGCAATGCTCTATAACCACAAGTAATCTATATGCTTTTTAAAAACTACCTTATCAAGTAATCAGTGAATGTATAAAATTGAATTGAGCAATGTTATATTGTTCTTTTTTAAGGAGCCCAAGTAAAGGCCAAAGCCCCATAGTTCAAAAGAGTACCAAAGTTTAAAAGTAATTCTTAAAAGGTTTCTTGGCAGTAGTTATTTAGTGTATCAAAAATTTGATTTTTGGGATGTAAGCGTCACTGGCAAGACCAACATTGATTGCCCATCCCTTACTGCCTTTGAGAAAGCTGCTTTCTTAAAGTTGCAGTCCATGAGGTGGTGAGCTGCTTTCTTGAAACACTATAGTCCGTTTGATGTGACAGGACCCCTGTCTTACTGTATATCAGTTGAAGGTCGGATAATCAGAAGGCATATAGATCACCTCAGGAAATGGGAAATAGATCCACAAGAAAAGGTGCACCAAACATTCCCTTTGGAGCCTACACCACAGGTAGAAGGAACTCCTATTGTTTGTCCAAACCTTTAAGTCAAACTGAAAATTTCAAAATTAAAATATGTAGTGTCCATTTATTTGGGTTGCCTAGAGCTCCAAAATGGCACCTGCAGCATATGCACATATCTGGTAGGCATCATGGCAGATGCCACATTGTGTTAGCACATATAAAGTTAGCGCATGTTGGAAATATGCAGAACACTTGGATCATGAAGTCAATACGTATGCTCACCACTCCAGCTAATGCCGTCTCTTAATCAGCCAAGTCTAAACATGTGTTCAGTAGCAGGGAGCCCCCACTCCCCACAGCCACCCGACTGCACTATTTAAAGGGGTCATCAGTTCCTTTTGGGTTAGTTGATTTCTTGTGGCTGCTGCTACTATTGTGCAAATGTTTGATGCTTTCTTGTGTTCTGTAAAGTTGCCAAAGTTTACATGGAGGTATGGTTGGTGCTTGAAGGAGTTGCCCTGCCTTCAAGGCTTCTGTGCAAACCAATTGCTCCCAGACATTGCTGTACTAGTGGCATTCCCATGCAATGCAGCATGACCGGGAGAACGTGTGGAAGGTATACAGAGGAAGACAAACTGTGAGACGAGGGATTTACATGGCATTATGTAAGATATGTGAAAATGCAACAGCCCATTTGGCCAAACCAGTCCATGCTTGTGTTAATGCTGCACTCGAGCCAAAGCAAAATAACTATTTACTATTTCTGCTATCCCTCTATTGTCACCTGTGGTATTATCCTTCCTTATCTCTTAATGGTCCTATTCCCTTCACAGCCTTTTTTTATTGATGTGCATATCAAATATTTTATTATGGTGCTTTATATTTCTTGATAATTTAATTTCATAGCTCCTCTTTACCTTGCTAATTGTTATTTTGCCTTCTCTTCTAATCTGTGTACTCTCTCTTATCATGCTCCTCTGCTTTGATGTACTTAATGTAAGCCTCTTTCCTAACGCTCAGTTGTTCTCTTATGTCTCTCTCCATCTGTGGAATCCCACTAGTGTTTAGCTTGATCTTTCCCTCTCACGGAATATATTTTCCCTGCACTCTGATGCACACTCTTTTAAATGTTTCTTATTGTTCCATAGTGTTGTCTGCCAATATAGTTGTCCATGTTATTTCCCAAGTTCCATTCTCAAAATCAATTTTTCCATAATCTCACAACTTGTTTCTTTATTCATACTTATGTGCTTCTCTATCATCTTAAACGGAGGGATGGGAGAACTTTCAGCAGGAGGGTATATCCAGCCAGAGTGCACAGGGAGCAATTTTCCACTGGAATTGCAAAAGAGGAACAATATGTGAGACTGCATTTCATTAAGGACGGTCTCTCTGAAATCAGTCACCTGCAGCAGATGCAACTGCCATCTGACAGCAGGACAAGGACTGACTTACTGTGAAGTAAGGTCACTGTGCCTATGAACATTTAGGCACTGGGCTCCTACCAGGCTGGAGTTGGAGATATTTGCATCCACTGTTGCATAAGGGAGGTCACTGATGCCGTGTTCAAAGAGGGCTAACTACATTTCATTCTCTCTTGCCAGGGAACAGAAAGTGAAACAGGTGTGTGGCAGTGTGAGGACGCCAGGCAGCAGGCCATGGTGTCATTGACTGCATGCATGTCACTTTGCAGACACCGCATCTCAATTCTGAGATGTACCTCAAATGAATGGGATTCCACTCATTCAATGTCCAGCTGGTATGTGACCATCGACAGAGAATCGTGCAGCCAAATATACTGACATCATTCATTCTACCATCATTCTGCGGCAGTCCACTTTGCCATCTGCACGAGCCACCTGACAAATCAAAAAGGATGGCCTCTGAGGACAACACGGCTGCTGACTGGTGCGTAACCAACATACCTGTGGGTAGTATGCATATAACGATAGCCATGCTGCCACATGTCATGTAATAAGACATTGGCATGCTGAAACAGTGCTTCCCATTTCTGAACTGCTCTGGGAGAATCCTGCAATACATGGCAGAGTGGATGTCAAGATTTGTTGTAGTCTGCTGCATGCTGCACAACCTCCCCAACATAAGGGTACAGTTCTCGCTGCCAGCTATACAGAGCGAGTCTTTGAGGAGGAGGAGGTAAAGAAATAGAGGAGGCAACCTAGACAACCCTTTCTGGCTGGGTTGTTCATGAACAACTAATCCAACTATGATACCTGTAAACACAACCCCAATTCTCCATTTACCAAGAGTCCCACACCTTATCTTGTTGTCAATGACTGTCTGAATGTCTGCTTGGTCACAAATATATATAAAAATAAATGCCACCAAAAAATAAATATTACAAACCAAATATATAAATTAAATCATGTCATGTTGCACCGAAATGTCAACTAATCAGTTTGTGCATTCCCTAGATGCCTGTCTTCTGTATATCTTTGCTAATCCTAGTGCTCTAATGCAGTGTTACCCTAGTGCCCGCTGCATGGCTGAAGACTGCAAATCGTCTTGGAGGACAACCTTGAGCAGTTCTCAGCCTAGGAGCATTAAATATGAGGGTGAGTTGAAGCTATGAATATTAGCTATGGGCTCTGATGAATAAGGATTGTTGGTGACTGATAGGGTGTAATTTGCATTGTCTAAAGCTCATGGTGCAATTGTTGGGATATGGCATTTGAAGATGCATTCACTGACCTTGACTATTTGTGTGGAGTCATTGAACTTACTGCATTCAGGTCCTTGAGCTAGACTTCTGGCATTGATTGCATTAGCTATCTGCTCCCATTGCCTTCTCAGAGTTTGTTTGGGGTGCTTGCTGGCTCCCTTCGTATAGAGCACATCTCTTCTCTCAATCACAACCAAGGCCTCCAGTGCAGCTCCAGATAATCTTGGAGCTTGCAATATCCAGTAGCATGCAACTATTATGTCTTTCCCAGATCAGAATCAATAGGAGATTGGCTTCCACCATCTGCTGCAGCAGCAAAGCACCTCATGGAAGAAGTGCAGGCGTTAACTGTTGCGAGCCTCTCACACTTTGGCCCTTCTGCTGAGGTGTGCAGCTGTTCAGTAGCGCAGTTAACAACATTCAGCAGCCTGCACAAGGTTGGCCTGCTGCTTGCATCTGAAGCAATTGATGTAGGTTAACCATGCACTGTGATCACCCCTGCACATTACTGGGGCTTATCAAGCTTTGCTGCTGTAGACAAGCACAACTCCCACAGTAGTAAAATGTACACGAAAATAAATTGCAAAAAAAATTCAGAAGCTAGATAGATGAATTACTAATTTATTTATAGAAGTGGTATGCCCATGTGTATATGTACATTCACTGTATGTACATGTGTGTATGTATATACGTAAATGTATTGATATATCTGATGTTTTCATACTGTATCACTCATTGAAGAAGGGAGAAAGATCCTATGCAAGTATAAGATCATTTCAGTTGCTGAAGTAATTAAAGTTGTTCAGTTTGTTATTCTGGACATGTTTCTGAAAGTTTCCCTAGACACTAAGTCTGGTTAAAATGCTCTCAGGTAAAGAATTTGGGCCTCGCTTATGACAATCACCTAAAATACTGAAACTGAAACGTCTACAATAAGAGTGCAGAATACTCCAAAAATAACATTCAGATTTGCTTTAGGTCCGTAGGTCATGTAAAATCTATTTTAACTTGCATCCCGCTCCCCCCAAACAACATCATCGTTTCTCAAACTTGGGACTTGTGCTATTTCCAACAACTTTAAAAAAGCAATATCTGGATAACATTACAGCATTTTTGTGTTTTTTTAACTGAGAAAAATGATGCATATCATGCAGGCATTTCTTGAAGTGCTTGTTGCAGTATGATTTCCTAAACAGTTCCATTGAAAACTGTGGATCCTGGTTGAGTAGCAGACACTTCATAGGTAGAAAGCAACTAAACATGTGCTAATACTTCAAACTCTATCTCTATACTACCTCTGCTACTAACTACTGACTACTAACTTACAGAGAGAGCCCACACTACTCTGCTATTGGATACTAAGATCATGTGATCTATTCCATTAAGACATTCTTCAAGGTATATTACACATCAGATTGCCACAAAAACACAGTAAACTTCTTTATCTGGAACATTTAATGTGATTGAGAACCTACATTCTCAGGACCTTCTGCATATTTTAAACTTTTTATTCTTTTATGGGTTGTGGGTGCCATTTACAAGGCTAGCATTTGTTGCCCATCCCTACTTGCCTTTGAAATGTGTGGCTTTGCTAGGCCATTTCAGAAGGCAGTTAAGAGTCAATCAAATTGTTGAGGGGTCTGGAGTCACGTGTAGGCCAGGCTGGATAAGGAGGGCAGGCTGCCCATTAGTGAACCAAATGAGTTTTTTTTTTTCACCCTTGCTGAGACTAGCTTTATATTCCAGATATATTAATTGCATTCAAATTCCACCAGCTGCCCTGGTGGCATTTGAACCTATGTCCCCAGAGCATTAACCCGGGCCTATGGATTACTAGTGCAGTGACATTACCACCATGCCATCTTCCCCCAGACCGTTTGCAACACTAGCTCTCAAAATAAAAAATAAATATAGGCTTTAGAACTACTTAAATGAAAATTTGTGCAAAGTTGTTCTAAGAAAATGATCTGCAGAACTTTTTAAGTTATTGAATGTAAACTTACCTTAATCCACAACAATCTGATCGTAACCTTTTATACATTTTGTGCATTAGATAATTTTAAATTTACTATTCAATAAGCTATCTGGTTTGGATTCCTTTTAACCCTTAGTTTGTATATGCAGGGCATACTATACTAAAATAAAAATTATATGTGGTTGTCTCTTTTTCCATCAGAACTTGAAGCTGAAATCTGTGACTCCTATTTTACACAACCATCTGCTTTGTGCCCAAAGCAAGTTGCTAGTTTACCTTTTTGTTTCCGCATTCAGTCAGTGCCTAAAATGTTGCAAAAATGAAACATTTTTTGAGTAGTTTTGCAACTAATTTTGTGATATTTTTCAATGCAAAAATGCTACACCAGAATCATCAAAGATAAATATTGCTTCACATGGATGTGCTTTTATCATCCTTTACACTGAGTTTTTAAATTCATCGTTGTTCTCTTCCTCTGACTCCTGCATGTTTAAGAATGAGCATTGCCCTGAATTGATGCTAATTAAGCTGAGTATTTAAAACAGCATTGATATATTTTACTCATTGAAAATAATAATCATGTGCTTTACGTGTGTGTTTGGTGGGGATAAGGCAATGGTGTTGGAATAAGTAATGGAGCATTTAGATGCAGTAACTGAACAAGCCAGATATACTTTTTTTTGAGCAACAACAAAGTGGAGGAGTTAGGACAATCCCAAAAGAAGACATTGTCTGGCTCTGAATGAACTAGAGGGCGAGAAGAATGCAGAGCAGACTAGAGTTGGAAGGATAGAATCTGTGAAGGCTGCAAATTGAAAGGAGATTGCAAAGAATTGTTGAACCATTTGAAGTGTGACGAAGACAAGGGCGAGAGACTAGAATTCTCACTCCCAAAAGGCTGTGGATGCTAGGACAATCAGAGTTTTCAAAACTGAAATTGATAGATTTTTGTTATATTACCAGATTTGAAACAGGAAGATAAATGGAATTGAGGTACACAGTAATCACAATTTAATCAAATGACAGAGCTAGTTTCAGGGGCTAAACAACATTTTCTTGTTCTGAAGACAAGGATGTTGCAGAACGTTACAGCCAAACTTGGGCTCTCAAAATAGGAGAAAGGGAGGGCTGAGGGAGAGGAGGAACCTCACAGTTTGGAGATCCTGGGAGAGAATAAGTTTTCAACCTCTACGGGGTGGGTTACCACCATGGGCAGTCTTTTCAATGAAAACATGTGGATTAGAGCCCCTTATGGACTGGTTGCTAGGTTATAAATAAAACCTTCAATAATGCTGCTTTAAAAATGCATCAACATTATGCCTGCAATAATTGAAACTTGCGTGAATGTTTATCTTTGCTAATGAAATAAACCTTACATTATGCATTATATATTGTTTTGTAATTAATTTTACAAGAGCCTTTAATACATGTTATTTTTCTGTAGTTGACTTTAAAAATTATTAAATTTTTACATAATTAGTTATACAATTAGATATTAGCATTACCAACACTGATTTTCTGCAGAGTGAAAATATTTGGAGCAGCTTTCAACAGTTTTGTCATTCACATATTGTAGGGGAAAACAATTCACTATAATGCAGATATAAAGCCAAGTCTGTTCTTACAGTTCAAGTACAGAACTCTTATCTTGACTTTGTATGCTTTTCTTTTGATTTGGTATACGTCTATCCAAGTTTGCCTACAGTAGCAATGAAGCCAAAAGGTGAGGGATTGAGTAATGTGTGTGAAAATAGGACTTGGAATTTTGACACTTGTTTATTTTTATATATAAACTTTCAAATGCAAATCAACCATTTGAAACATGAGAAAGTAAACGTTATGTGACTGACAGTTATTTTATTGTGTTTTACATTTTTTGTTGTTTGTTAAAGAATACCAGATGCTGTGACCATGATGCCAAACATATGGCATTTGGCAATGCTCTAGTGATCTGCAGTAGGTTGTTTTAATGTAGGAAAAAGGAACCTTTTACAGACTGCACTGACATGTTAGGTCTTGCAGCTGGATTCAATTTTGCCACTCTGATGGGCTTTTGCTTGCAGCACATCTTGAGTTTTTTTTAACACTAATATATATATATTTTGAAGTGGTTTACGTTATAATAAATATCACAAAAGGATTGTATACAAGAAATTGATAGATGCTCTGCTGAAGTTTTTTTGTTTAACCTTTTCCAATTTGCTTGGATGATTGTTATTGAAGGAAGGAAGATAAGCCAATTAGAAAAAATCATATTTAACAGGTAGGCAAGGAATAAAAAGGTCAGTTTATGATCAGATGTTATTGACAGCTGTAGGATTTTTTAAAGGAAAATGTGTTCATCCTATGACTATTTTTCACCATTAGCCTTTATTGTTTCTATATATTATAAAAGCATATGTCCTATACTTAAGTTGGAAACTATGGTGTCGAATTTGGGAACTCCATGTTTTTTCAATAAAGCAAAGAATTAAATGTTTCCTAAATCTTTATAACACTAAAGAAACATTTTAATCCGATATTAAAAAGCTATTATTTTCCAATTTCTTAATTTATTTTCCCCTTTATATTTAAAGATACTTTGTACTTAATGTGAAAATTATAGTGCATGAGTTTAAAGGGAATGTGACCACATGATTGTTGGAGGGGTGGTAAGGGCAAAAGCAAATTCTTCACAACAGCCTGGTAAGAAGTTTTTCACTGATGTCTGATGTTTAGAAATTTAGTGAAGATACCAAATTGGGTTGAAGATCATGCAAATTTCCAGAAAGTGATGCATAGGCTTGGATAGCAGAAAGATGGCAGCTGCACTTCAGTGTGAATATATTTCAGAAATAAGAATGAAAGAAAGGAAATGCACCTTGAATAGTAATATTTGGAATAAAGGAGTTGAGATCTTGATGCCTTGATTGAGCAGGAGAGATGTTGTCCATCCACAGTAGGCATGGAAGAGAAACTCAGACGCTGTGGGACCAGATAATCGTGGCAGTCAGAAGTCTCGCCCCGAGGAGTTGGTTGCTGTGCCGCAAAAAGTTCAACGACTTCATATGAGTGGTCAAGATCAGGGAATGCATCTTCAAATGCAATATCACACCAACTGCAGCCTTTTATACTGCTCAAGGCACCACACCCTGATCACTGACCTATCAACAATCTCTATCAAGCAGGACTCATGCCTCACATTCATGGCTTCACCTCACTCTCACAGCACTGCGGCAAGCCTCATATCGACATCTCACAGTTAACGTACATTTCCAACTGTTTTACCTTGACAGCCACATTACCTAAACAGATTGCATGACGCACACTAACACTCTTTTGCAGGAGACAATGATGCAGAACCGGAGGCAGCAGTTACTAACCAGCAGAGAGAGGTGCGGCTACATGTCCTTACCTCCTTGGGGGAGATGGTGCTTGCCTTCATTGAAGCTGGCATTGCTGAAGCCATGGCCAATGGGTGGCTGCACCTATCGAAGATGATGGTATCTGCACGCCTAATCCTCTTTCTCACATCCAACTTTGTACTCATCACACTATCTTTTCTAATTTAGAAGCTTGCAGATGGTGTAAACATGCACTTTTAACTCCACCAACCCCTGACTGTCCCACCCCATCTTCCTGCATCACAATCTTAGCTTGTATCTTTCTCCTTTCAAATACCTTAGAGCTGTCACCTGGCCAGGCAAGAGAGCAAGAAGTTGGTGAGGAGGAAGAAACACCATCACTCAATCTCATACTCTCAATAGCCAGCGCAGATACTGACATTGCAGATCATTAGATGATAGCTTAGAGTCAGGACATACACATGGTGGAACACTGGATGCAAATAGCCTGCAGCCAGGGCAGGAAGCAGGGATAAAATAGGTGCCAGCTCCCTGGAGGGCGAAATGTACACAACTTTTGCTGTAGAGAACTCAGATGAGCACTTCAGTGAAGCAGTTACTAAAGAAGGCTAAAAACAAAAAACTGCGGATGCTGGAAATCCAAAACAAAAACAGAATTACCTGGAAAAACTCAGCAGGTCTGGCATCATCGGTGGAGAAGAAAAGAGTTGACGTTTCGAGTCCTCATGACCCCTCAGCAGAACTGATCTTTCTTTACAAGGAGAGGGAAATATAAGCTGGTTTAAGGTAGGGGGGGGGGGGGTGTGGAGAAGTGGAGGGGTGGGTGTTAGGATAGGAGCAGATCATCAAAAGATGTCACAGACAAAAGAACACAGAGGTGTTGAAGTTGGTGATATTATCTAAACGAATGTGCTAATTAAGAACGGATGGTAGGGCACTCAAGGTATAGCTCTAATGGGGGTGGGGGAGCATAAAAGATTTAAAAATAATGGAAATAGGTGGGAAAAGAAAAATCTATATAAATTATTGGAAAAGAGAAAAAAACAAAGGAAAGGGGAAGAAACAGAAAGGGGGTGGGGATGGAGGAGGGAGCTCAAGACCTAAAGTTGTTGAATTCAATATTCAGTCCGGAAGGCTGTAAAGTGCTTAGTCGGAAGATGAGGTGCTGTTCCTCCAGTTTGCGTTGGGCTTCACTGGAACAATGCAGCAGGCCAAGGACAGACATGTGGGCAAGAGAGCAGGGTGGAGTGTTGAAATGGCAAGCGACTGGGAGGTTTGGGTCATTCTTGCGGACAGACCGCAGGTGTTCTGCAAAGCGGTCGCCCAATTTACGTTTGGTCTCTTCAATGTAGAGGAGACCGCATTGGGAGCAATGAATACAGTAGACTAAGTTGGGGGAAATGCAAGTGAAATGCTGCTTCACTTGAAAGGAGTGAACGCTTCACTTGAAAGCTTCACTTGAACACTCCTTTCAAGTGAAGCAGCATTTCACTTGCATTTCCCCCAACTTAGTCTACTGTATTCGTTGCTGCCAATGCGGTCTCCTCTACATTGGAGAGACCAAACGTAAACTGGGCGACCGCTTTGCAGAACACCTGCGGTCTGTCCACAAGAATGACCCAAACCTTCCTGTCGCTTGCCATTTCAACACTCCACCCTGCTTTCTTGCCCACATTTCTGTCTTTGGCCTGCTGCATTGTTCCAGTGAAGCCCAAGGCAAACTGGAGGAACAGCACCTCATCTTCCGACTAAGCACTTTACAGCCTTCCGGACTGAATATTGAATTCAACAACTTTAGATCTTGAGCTCCCTCCTCCATCCCCACCCCCTTTCTGTTTCTTCCCCCTTTTTGTTTTTTTTCTTTTCCAATAATTTATATAGATTTTTCTTTTCCCACCTATTTCCATTATTTTTAAATCTTTTATGCTCCCCCACCCCCACTAGAGCTATACCTTGAGTGCCCTACCATCCATTCTTAATTAGCGCATTAGTTTAGATAATATCACCAACTTCAACACCTCTGCGTTCTTTTGTCTGTGACATCTTTTGATGATCTGCTCCTATCCTAACACCAACCTCCCCCCCCCCACCCTCCCCACCTTAAACCAGCTTATATTTCCCTCTCCTTGTAAAGAAAGATCAGTTCTGTTGAAGGGTCATGAGGACTCGAAACGTCAACTCTTTTCTTCTCCGCCGATGCTGCCAGACCTGCTGAGTTTTTCCAGGTAATTCTGTCTGTTTTACCAAAGAAGGCTGATGGATATACACAATAGAATGTTTGATGCATTAGCAGGCCGATCAGAACATTAAAAAAAGGAGCAGAAGTTGGCCATTTGGCCCTTTGAGCCTGATCCGCTATTCAATAAGACCATTGCTGATCTGCTTGTGTTTTGTATCCCACATTTCCATCTCCCTCTGATAATCTTTAATTCGCTTGCCTAACAAGAATTCATCTACCTATGCCTTAAAAATATTCAATGACCCCACCTCTATCACCTTCGGAGGCAGAGAGTTCCAAAGTCGCACAACCCCCTGAGAGAAAAAATTTCTCTTCATCTCTGTCCTAAAAGGGCAACCCCTAATTTTAAAACAGTGCCCCCTAATTCTGGGCTCACTCACAAGAGGAAACATCCTTTCCACACCCACCTTGTTAATACTGTTCAGGATTTTAGATACTTCAATCAAATGACACCTCACTCTTCTAAAATCCAGTGAAAACAAGTCCAGCCTGTCTAACATTTCCTCATAAGACAACCTGCTCATTCCAGGGGCAGGATATTGAGGGTGGGGGGGCGGGGCCCGCTTGTCGATGTGTAAAATGATGCAGGATGACATTGGGCCGAGCTCCCGACGTCACCCTGCGTCATTTCAATTTTCAGGTTGGCGGGGGTGCAGCCGAATCAGCTGTGCACCCGTCAACTTGTCAACAGCCAATTGAGGCCATTTAAAAACTAATTGAAGTAGTTAAAGGACTTGCCCATCCAACCTTAAGGTAGTCTGGGAGCCCTGGCAGGCTTTGGAAAAAGCACGAAACTTCATCCACGGGTGGGATGAGGTTTCACATAAGTTTTTAAAAATTTAATAAAAGTTTAATTAAAAGCGATTGACATGTCCCAACTTATGTGACAGTGTCACATGAGGGGTCATGTCAGGGAAATTTTATTTTTGCGCATGCGCGAAAGTGCACTCTCGGCTTGGGGAATCCCCTCCTGTCCGCACAGAAGCATAGCGCTTCCTGGTGGATGTCATGCTAACCCTAACCTTTTGTGACTCATACATAAGAACACCCAGATCTACCAGCGCCTTGGTATTCTGCAGCCATTCTCTGTTTAAGTAATACCCTGCTTTTTTATTCTTCCTGCCAAAGTGACTAACTTCACATTTTCCTACATTATACTCTGCCAGATTTTTGCCCATTCACTCAGCCTATCTATATCCATCGGCAACCTCCTTATGTCCTCTTCACAACAACTTTCCTACTTATCTTTGTGTTGTTTGCAAATTTAGCCACCGTGCTTTCAGTCCCCTCATATAAGTCATTCATATAAATTTATGAAAAGTTGAGGCCCCAGCTTAGACCCCTGTGCGACTCCACTCATCACATCCTGCTAATCAGAAAAGAACCTTTTCTTCATGCTATCTGTTATCTTCATCCAGCCAATCTTCTATCCATGTTAATATGTTATCCTCTACACCATAAGCGTTTATTTTCTACAATAATCTTTGATGTGCCATCTTTTAAAATGCTTTCTAAAAATCCAAGTACAGCACATCCACAGGCATCCCTTTATCCACAGTGCATGTTACTCCTTCAAAGAACTCCAATATGTTGGTTAAACATGATTTCCCTTTCACAAAACCTTGCTGACTCTTCCCAATTACCTTGAGTATCTCTAAGTGCCCAGCTATAACCTCCTTAATGATCAGTCCTTCCCCATGACAGACATCAAGCTAACTAGTCGATAGTTTCCTGTTTTCTGCCTCCCTCCCTTCTTGAATAGAGGGGTTATATTTGCTATTTTCCAATCAGATGGAACCTTTCTAGAATCTAGCGAATTTTGGAAAATTAACGCCAACACGTCTGCTACCTCACTGGCCTCCTCTTTTAAGACCCCAGGATGAAGTCCATCAGGACCCAGAGACTTGTCAGACCGTAGCTCCATCAGTTTGTTCAGTACCACTTCCCCAGTGATTGTAATTTCACCAAGTTCCCCTCTCCCCTCCATCTCCTGATTTACAGGTACTACTGGAATGTTGTTTGCAATCTCTATAGTGAAGACAGAATCAAAATATTTGTTTATTTCATCTGACATTCCCTTATTATCTACTATTAACTCCGCACTGTCATTATCTAGAGGACCAACGCTCAGTTTATTTACTCTTTTCCTTTTTAAATCCCTGTAGAAACTCTTGCTATCTGTTTTTACATGTCTAGCTAGCTTCCTCACATACTCTAATTTCTTTCCCCTGATTAACCTCTCGGACTTTCTCAGCCATTCTTTATATTCTGAGCAATCATCTGACCTGCCACTCATCTTAGTGCAGTTAAATGCTTTTTCCTTAACTTCTTTAGTTAACCACTGATTGTGGGTCCTCCCCTTAGGATTTTTCTTTATAGTAAGAATATACTTATTCTGAGTATTCTGAGATATTCCCTTAAATGTCTGCCACTGCTTCTCTGTTGACCTATCCCCTAGCCTAGTATCTCTGTTCACTCTGTTCAGCTAGCTCAGCTTTCATGCCCACACAGTTGCACTTATTTAAGTTCAAAATGCTAGTCTTAGACCCACTCTTCTCTCTTTCAATCTGGATGCAAAATTCAATCATATTGTGCTTGTCGCTACCTAGAGGTGCCTTCACTCTGATGTCATTAATTAATCCTGTTGCATTACACAATACCAAGGCTAACATAACTTGCTCTTTGGTTCTAAAACATGCTGCTCTAAAACTATCTCAAAAGCAGTCTATGAACTCCTCATCCGGGCTGCTACTGCCAGTTTGATTTTTCCAGTTTATATGTAGATTAAAATTAGATGTAGATTATTGCTGTCCCTTTATCACAAGCACCCAATATTTCTTCTTGTATACTTTGTCCTACATTGTGGTTACTGTTAGGGAGACTATAGACTACTCCCACTGGTGGCTTCTTTCCTCTACTATTCCTCATCTCCACCCAAACATCCTGATCCCCTGAACAAAGATCATCTCTAACAATTGCACCAGTGCCCTCTTTGATTAATTGTGCTATCCCTCCACCTTTATCTATCTTCCTATTCTTCTTGAATACCCCTCAATTCAGGACCCATTCCTTGTCATCTTGTAGCCACATCTCTGTAATGGCTATCAAATCATATTCATTTACTTCAATGTGCGCTATCAATTCATTTACTTTGTTATGAATGCTTCACTTATTCAGACACAGAGTCTTTAGTTTTGACTTTTTGTTATCTTTGCAACATCTAGTCTTGACTGTTGGTGTATTCTTAGATTTTATCTCTCTGCCCCTTCCTGTTATTCTATGACCCTCATTCCCATATTACTATTATGGTCTCCCGCCTTGAATCTACTCCTTAATTTGCCACATCTACCCAAGCTTGATCCCTAACCCACCACCCCCCATCCACCTTGTTTAGCTTAAAGCCCTCTCTACTTCTCTAATTATGCGACTTGCAAGAACACATGTCCCAGCATGGTTCAGGTGTAAACCATCCCAACAGTGCAGATCCCACTTTCCCCAGTACTGGTGCCAGCGCTCCACAAACTGGACCCCACTTCTCCCACACCAGTCTTTGAGCCACACGTTCATCTCTCTAATCTTATTTGCCCTATGCCAATTTGCATGTGGCTCAGGTAATAATCCAGATATTATTACCTTTGATGTTTTGCTTCTTAATCTGAAAGGATGTGTGCAATGTCAAGGTGCATGCAGAAGTTGGCACTAACCTCGCACAGGATTTTGTGCAGAGCTTGGAGCTCACCCTTTTCACCATGTAAGTGGTGGTTGACTCCAACCATGATGCAGCATCTGATGGCCAATATCTCAATTTCCTTTCCGTTCTGAAAAAAGTCATATTTGACTCAAAACATGAACTGTTTCTTTCTGCACAGACGCTGCCAGATCTGCTTAGTATTTCCAGCATTTTCTGTTTTTATCTCAATTTGTCACATTATGTAAGGCAGCTTTCTGAAATGCAATCTTAGGCTGCTGCCTTCATGGCTGTCAATGACAAGTATTCAAAGAGGCTTGCAGAGTATCCATCAACAGGTTATTAGTGTTGAGACACTGACATGGGAGTGACAATGGCTATGTTAAGCCTATTTAATATACCTACTGTTCTTTCTCAGGATGACAACATTCATTCTCTAACCACTACCACTTCCCCCCCGACAGACAGCTGCCACCCATGCCAATATGGTACAGTCTGAAGCTGGGCCTTATAGATCCAGAGCAGATTAAGATTGTCCTCTGTGGTCATCCGCAGTGTAGTCAACTGAAAGTCAGAAACTTTCCACCAGCCACTGGAATAGCACTTCATAAGACCATTACGACAGGTATAGGTAAATAGAAGACAGGCACTAAGGAATGCACAAAAGTGATCAGTTACGTTAGTGTGCAATATGGCATGATTATATTTATAAATTTGGTTTGGATTATTTATTTTGTGCTGGCTTTTATTTTTGCACTGTGGCCATGGGAACACTGTGATGCTCAGTAATAGAGGAAAGGCAAGGTGTGGGATTGTTGGTGAACGGGAGTTGGGATTGCATTTTACTGGTATCACTTTCAAGATGAGTTGATCATGAACAGCCTGATCAGAAGGGGGGCCATGTTGGTTGTCTCATCTCTTCCTGCTCTGTTATAACATGGCAGATAATGTGTGCCAGGTGGACAAATCCACGAGGGAAACTTGGTTGCTCTATCACAATGGTTTTGCAATTTGTATTTATTACGAGATATGTGCACTGAGTTCAGAATATTCAGTCCACCAAGACCTTTAAAGATTTTTAAAAATTAAAAAGCTTATTAACAAAATAAAAGATTTCAAGCACATACATAAGACTACAAATTACTACTACAATAACTCCTATAATTCCTAATTAACCTGACTCCCAGTTACAATCCCTTTAAAGGCAACAGTCCAAAAATAGATTTTAGATTTAACATAAACTCAGCAAGGTAACACAATACCCTGGACAGCAAATTCCAAATGGCTTTTCCCCACCTTCAGGTTCATTAGATAGCAGACTTATGCACAAATGCTGGAGACTTCAATAAGGCTTTTCACACACTCCTGTTAGTTCCTACATGGCCTTCTCCTTTCACAATGCCCTTCATTCTCCTTTATATGTGTTTCTCTCTTTTTAATATATAAATTCTATTGTTTCATTTGTCTTTGAAGCTGTATCTTCCTCGCAGTATAAAAGCTTTCATGTTTCTATTTCTAATAACCTTTGGGAAAAATAAACATATTCTTTGGCCTTGCTTATCTGGCTAATTGTAAACAGACTAAAATCCCTTTGAAATCCAAATACCCCTTCATTTATCAAAAAATACAAATTCCCTTCACACCTTTCATGCTAAGCCAGCATCCATGTTTATTCATTAATGTGTCAAGCACCTAGCTTCTTTTGGTTAGTTAAAGCTTGCAGTCTACTTGACTCCAAATGTAATTAAAACGCACACAGGCCCAACTATACTTGCCCCCATAAACCTACTTCACAATAAATATTATGAAAATTATACTTTCATGACAGCTCTTCTTCCTCATTGTCAGCTGGTGGCAAGGCTCTAATGTCTTTTTTATTCTTTCATAGGATGTGGGCTTCGCAGGCTCGGATTTATTGCCCATCCCTAGTTGCCCTTGAGAAGGTGGTGGTGAGCTACCTATTTGAACCGCTGCAGCCCATTTGGGTGTACGTACACCCACAGTGCTGTTAGGGAGGGAGTTCCAGGATTTTGACCCAGCAGCAGTGAAGGAATAGCAATATATTTCCAAGTCAGGATGGTGAGTGACTTGGAGGGAACTTCCAGGTGGTGGTGTTCCAATCTACCTGCTGCCCTTGTCCTTCTAGATGGTAGTGGTCATGGGTTTTGAAGGTGTTTTCTAAGAAGCCTTGGTGAATTCTTGCAGTGCATCTTGTAGATGGTACACACTGCTGCTACTGTGCGTTGATGGTGGAGGGAGTGAATGTTTGTGGATGTGGTACCAATCAAGTGGGCTGCTTTGTTCTGAATGGCATCAAGCTTCTTGAGTGTTGTGGGAGCTGCACTCATCCAGGCAAGTGGGGAGTACTCCATCACGCTCCTGATTTATGCCTTGTAGAGGGTGGGCAGGCTTTGGGGAGTCAGGAGGTGAGTTACTTGTCGCAGGATTCCTAGCCTCTGACTTGCTTTTGTAACCACAGTATTTATATAAAAACAAAAACAAAAAAACTGCGGATGCTGGAAATCCAAAACAAAAACAGAATTACCTGGAAAAACTCAGCAGGTCTGGCAGCATCGGCGGAGAAGAAAAGAGTTGACGTTTCGAGTCCTCATGACCCTTCGACAGAACAGTTCTGTCGAAGGGTCATGAGGACTCGAAACGTCAACTCTTTTCTTCTCCGCCGATGCTGCCAGACCTGCTGAGTTTTTCCAGGTAATTCTGTTTTTGCACAGTATTTATATGTCTAGTCCAGTTCAGTTTCTGGTCAATGAAGATCTCCAAGATGTTGATAGCGGGGAATTCAGTGATGGTAATGTTATTGAACATCATGGGACAATGGTTAGATTCTCTCTTGTTGGAGATGGTCATTGCCTGACACTTGTGTGGGGTGAATGTTACTTGCCACTTGTCAGTCCAAGCCTGGATATTGTCCAGGTCTTGCTGCATTTGGACAGGGACTGTTGGCAAGGTTGTCCAGCATACAGCAGTTCACTACAAGTCTTGACACACATTCTGCAAAGTACTGCAGGTCTGCTTCGGAGCAGAGTCAGAGTGGAATTTTACCAGGTAAGTGGGGAACCTGCTGATGGGCTAAAAGCAGGTCCTGAACCCCCACTTTCTGGCAGCGGGACCTTGGCTTGCTGCATTGTTCCAGTGAAGCTCAATGTAAACTGGAGGAACAGCACCTCATCTTCTGACTAGGCACTTTGCAGCCTTCCGGGCTGAATATTGAGTTCAACAACTTTAGATCTTGAACTCTGTCCTCCATCCCCACCCCCTTTCCATTTCTTCCCCCTCCCTTTTGTTTTTTCCAATAATTTATATAGATTTTTCCCCACCTATTTCCATTATTTAAATGTATTCCACCTATCGCTTTTCACCCCACCACCCACTAGAGCTACCTTGCTTGTCCTGCTCTCCACTCTTAATTAGCACATTATTTTAGATAATATCACCACCTTTAACACCTCTTTGTTCTTTTGTCTGTGACATCTTTTGGTTATCTCCTCCTATCACTGCTTGTCTTCTTTCCCCCCCCCGCCTTCAACCAGCTTATATTTCACCCCTTTCCTATTTCTACTTAGTTCTGTTGAAGGGTCATGAGGACTCAAAACATCAACTTTGGTCTTCTCCGCCGATGCTGCCAGACCTGCTGAGTTTTTCCAGGTATTTCTGTTTTTGTTTCAGAAAGGTTTAATTCATGTTCTGAAAACAAAGACACTTTTTCCAGTTGAGTTCCTTGGCAATTGTAGGTCAGTTCAACCATGCAACAATTGTCTGTATACTCTGGCTGATGTTTTGGGAGGTTGTTAAACAATAAATGACTAACATGAAATCTAAACAATATTTAAACAAAAGGAATGGAAGACAATCATTAATATAATCAGAAAAAAGCTTTTTTTAAGGAAGATTCTGGTATAGCTATAGACAACAAGCCATCCAACATATGACTTCATTTTCATTACATTTTTGAATCATAAATACCATTGATGCATAGTTGTAACATACAATACGGATACATACTCTTTAGACTAACTTCTTAATTCAAATTATCTGATTTGACTTTTAGTGCTAAATTCCCATTGTGCCATATTATTTGCATTGTTTAGTTCAAATTATTGAATAAATCACTTATATTGCAAAGATGACTGAAAAATGGACTAGTAGAGACATATTTGAGCAATCCACTACCCACTATTTAAATAGATGCATTAATCCATTTTAAAAATAGCTTTATGTTTCCATTAAAATATGACAAATAATATCATATGAACATACTAGCTTCTAGTCTAATTTTATTAGCCACGAAGATTGTTGCTCTTGTCTTCATCCTTACAAAACTATTACTACAGATTTATCAGCAAGAGGATTCTTAACTTGAGTGACAGTTTTGCCATGCTTCTTGATGCACTGATACCAGCCTCTGGCAGGAGGTGGAAACTATTAATCACTAATCTTTTTATGCAATTCAAAAAAATGCAGTTTTTCAACCTGCACAATTTCTTTCTCATTTATGTATTCAGAGGCTTCGTTTTACAAAGCTTGTAATTACTGTAATTAGATATATATTGAATTCATTAGATATATCCTGAGTTTCAAATCAAATCTATAATTAGTGTCTTAGAGCCATGCAGAGAGAAAAAAGCAGAGGCAGAAAAAGTTGGAGATAAACAGAAAGATAAAAGAATGAGATAACTAATCATAAGAACATGAGAAATGCGAGCAGGAATATGCCATCCGGTCCCTCGAGCTTCTCAGCCATTCAGTAAGATCATGGCCGAACTTCTATATCAACTCTACTTTCCCACTGTATCCTCGTATCCCTTGATTCCCTTAGTGCCCAAAAATCTATCACTGTCTATCTTAAATATAATTGACTTAGCAATCACAGCTCACAAAGAATTGCAAAGATTCACAATCCTCTGATTGAAGAAATTTCCCCTCATCTCAGTCTGAAATGCCAAACCCCTTATCTTGAGAATATGATCCCCTAGTTCTAAACTCTCCAGCCATGGGAAACAATCTCTTAGTATCTACCCTCTCAACCCCTCTAAGAGTTTTATGTTTCAATGAAATCACCTCTCATTATAAACTCTAGAAAATGTATGGCCATTCTGCTGAATATCTCCTCATAGAAATCAGTCTAGGAACCTATTTTGCACCTCTGTAAGGCAAATATATCCATCTTTGGGAAAGGAACCTAAAGCTGCAGGTGTGATCTCATCAAAGCCCTTTATAATTGCAATGAGACTTCTTTATTCTTGTACTTGAAACCCTTTGCACAAAAGGCTAACATGCTATTTGCCTTCCTTATTGTTTATCTGTATGTTAATTGCTGTGTTTCATGTACAAGGATCCCCAAATCCCTCTGAATACCAACATTTAGGAATCTCTTGCCTTCTAAAAAATATTATACTTTTCCATTCTTTCTGTGAAAGTAGATTTCAGACTTATCCACATTACACTCTGCCACCTTTTTGCCAAATCACTTAAGCAATCTATATCCCCCTGCAGTCTCTCTGTGTACTCTTCAAGCCTTAATTTCCCACCATGCTTTGTACCATCAGCAAACTTGGATATATTACTTCTGGCCTCCTCACCTATGTCATTGATTTAGATTGTAAATAACCATATATCAGGACGTATAAGTCAACCTTTGAAGCCTCGAAAAATCTTCCAAAACAAGCATTGACTTATATGTTGAGTATAAAATATGAAATGCTGGTGTAGGTGGTTGCCGTTTTGAAACATGAGAAAATACTTGATGCCAGTAATTCAAATTAAATCAATGTGACACATTTTATTGAATTAAGTAATTCCACAGGGATACCTTTAACCACAATCAAATTGTTTTAAAAACTAACAAATTAATTGTCTTCAGCATCTGACGCAAAGAACCCATCAAATTCGTTCTGTGTGACCGGCTATGACGTTATTGCAATGATCTCACTGTGGACCAGTTTTGGTGCTTTTGGTTTAGAATCATCCTTCCAGAATAAATCATCTTTAAAATGTGAGGTTATGCACTTTGGCAGGGAGAATAGAGGAGCTGAATGTTATTTAAATGAAGAAAGACTGCAGAAAGCTGCAGCACAGAGGGATTTGGGGGTCCTCGTGCAGGAATCACAAAGAGCTAGCATACAAGTTCAGCAGGTAATAGGGAGGGCAAATAGAATGTTGGCCTTTGTTTCAAAGGGAATGGAGTATAAAAATAGGGAAGCCTTGCTAAAACTATATAAGGCACTAGTTAGACCACGCCTAGAATACTGTGAACGGTTTTGATCTCCTTATCTAAGGAAAGATATGCCAGCATTGGAGGCAGTCCAGAGAAGGTTCACTAGGTTGATCCCAGATATGGAGGGATTTTCTTATGAGGAGAGGTTGAGTAGGTTGGGCCTATACTCATTCGAGTTTAGAAGAATGAGAGGTGACCGTATTGAAATGTATAAGATTCTTAGGGGACTTGACAGGGTAGATACTGAGAGGTTATTTCCTCTTCTGGGAGAGTCTAGGACTAGAGGGCATAATCTCAGAGTAAGGGGTCATCCATTTAAGACAGAGATGAGGAGGAATTTCTTCTCTGAGGGTAGTGATTCTGTGGAATTCTTTACAGCAGAGGGCTGTAGAGGCTGGGTCGCTAAGTATATTCAAGGCTGAGATAGACAGATTTTTAATCATTGAGGGAATCAAGGGTTATGGGGAAAAGGCAGGAAAGTGAAGTTGAGGGTTATCAGATCAGCCATGATCTCATTGAATGGTGAAGCAGACTCGATGGGCCGAATGGTCTACTTCTGCTCCTATGGGCGGAATTTTCTGTGCCTGCTCGCAGTGGGCGTGATAGGTGGTGTGCATGGACAATATGGCGCGATCGGTTTTACGACAGAGGGAAGGCAGGTTGCGATCTTCCGCTCAGCCTGCCGGCGGAGGGCCACATTTTCCGCCAATGGTTTTCGGGGAGTTCATTGTAATAAATCAGCGTATCATTAAAAGACCATCCTGCTAGGCTTTCGAACCCTTGGCGGATAGTCTGCCTATGTTGGCAGGAAAGCACGTCGACGTGTTTCACAACAGCGCACAGGCAACGTGCACATCGCAGTTGTGAACGTTTGACTCCAGTCTAGCTTATGGCCTTGGAGGCATCTGTTTTTGTTGGGGGGAACGGGGCTGGTAACTGCTGCCCTGGCATTGGATCCCACACACAAGAAATTGAGGCGGAGGCAGGGCAGGCAAGGGAAGTGGCCACGCATTAGGGATAACTATAAACTGACCATGCCTCTGCAACTGAGGCAGTTCAGGCGTAGCCATAGTGATATGATCAGGGTCGGGCTCATAGCCTGCCCGCCCAGACAAGCAATGCAGAGACACCAAAGTGTTACCAAGGGCTCCAGACCTTACACTCCCCTCCCCCATGCCTCTCCTGCCGACACAGACTGCGAGTCCGCCACCACTTTACTAGACCGCGGAGCAGTTGGACTGCACACATTGTACAACCTCCTCAACAATGCTGGCCATGTAGCAGTCACTGCTGTAGGCGCTCACAGCCACTTGCAATCTCAGCATCCCGGTTAAGACCAATGTCCCCCATGTCGCAGGCTGACAACGCTCATCTGTGGCCATCCAAGGGGTGGCCAGCGCTTCCTGGAAAGCATTAAGGGGCCATCACACAGGACCAAGAAAGGTGCTAAGTACAGCCATGCTAACCACATCTCTCTCTATTTCATGCTCCAGGAGGATCACATCAGGAGAATGGAACCTGGTGACCTAGCTGTATGCCTGATGGCCTACAGAGAGCAAAGAAGATGGAGGAAAAAGCGACTGAGGCACCTGGCTGCGCAAAGGCAGGAGAAGCAGCCTCAGGAAGAAGGGGTTGCTGGGGCTCCTGCGCACGCTGCCCAGGAGCGACAGAAAGCCATGGCTGGTCGGCATGTGGTGACACTCAGGGTCTATAGACGCTGCCTGCCATTCCTGCAGATGACCAAGGACCAGTGTCACCGACGGCTGCGCATGTCTATGGACCTGGTCACTCATATCTGTCACTAACTGCAGGCCAGCACCAAGAGGACATGGAGGGCATCCACTGCCAGTGGCTGTGAAAGTGATTGCAGCGCTCAATTTCTATGCCAGTGGCTCCTTTCAGGGCTCCACAGGTGACCTCTGTGGGATATCGCAGAGCCACCAGCCACAAATGCATCCATGAGGTCACGGATGCCATCTTCTCGAGGGCACATAACTTTGTGCATTTTGCCCAGGACCAGGACAGCCAGGATGCAAGGGCCATTAGATTCACCTGGATCTCGGGATTCCCACAGATGCAGGGCACGATCAACTGCACCCATGTGGTGCTCAGGTCTCCATCGCTGCACATGGTGGACTTCATTAACTGCAAAGTATTCGACTCACTGAACGTGCAGCTGGTATACAATCACCAAAAACACATGTTGCAGGTTTGCACATGGTTTCCAGGGAGTATGCACGATGCCTACATCCTCAGTTGGTCACAGATCCCTGGAGTCTTCCACGGTCCACAGAAGCTGCAGGGATGGTTCCTCAGGGACAAGGCCTACCTGCAGAGGATGTGGCTGATGACACCCATGCAGCGGCCTCAGACTGCAGCAGAGCGACGCTATAATGAGGCTCATGCTGCAACTCGCAACTTGGTAGAGCAAACCATCAGGATGCTGAAGGTGAGGTTCCGGTACCTGAACCGGACTGGTGGAGCCCTGCAATACAGTCCACAGCGGGTGTCGGGCTTCGTCGTCGTCTACTGCGCCCTTTACAACCTGGCACTGCAACAGGGAGTCGAACTGGCTGAGGAGGCAATGGAGGAGCTGCACATCTCCTCCAATGAGGAGGTTGGCGATGGGGATGAGGGTGAGGGGGTCCTCAGTTTTGATGATGACGGGGCTGAGAGTGAGGAGGTTCTTGAATGAGGCTCTCACATTGGCTAGACGAGGCAGGCATGCTCGGGAGACCCTCTTAGCTGCTAGATTTGTGGAGGATGATGACGACATGGAGTGAGGGGACACCATGGATCCTCACATCGCAGTTGTGAATGCTTGACTCCAGCCTGGCTTATGGCAGCACGAATACCCTCTGTAATAATGCTCCTGTCATTGAGATGCAGTGGAGGCCCCAATAGTCGATCGATTGCAGGAGGATGATGACGACATGCAGTGAGGACACTCCATTGATCTTCACATAGCCTCTGAGAATGTCTGACACCTGTCTGGCCGAGGGCAGCTCGCTTGCGCTCTGTGATCAGGGTCATATCATAGAGACACAGCCATGAAACTTTAGAAGCATCTGATACTTTGTCCACCTTCAGCCTGAGCCCTTCAGGAGCACAGTGGCACTGGTCACAGAAGCTGAACAAATGGGAGCCAGCCCCTCCTTAAAGGTGCTGAGAGCACATAGAGAGAATGACGGAACTCTGTGACTCCTGCCCACGACATTCTGGCAGCAATGACAAGCACTGCTGAGGTGCAGGCATCAGTAATGTTTCCAGGGAGTCTGAGGCCAGACCATCACTTTGGATCTGAAGGCTGCACAGAGCACAGGGAAGAGGCACTGGACTGAGACACCTGCCTTTATCGTGTGCACAGAGGTTTCACATCTGAGTGACAAGAACACTGCTCAACAAAATGAGGAGCCATAAGCAGGGAAACATTCTTGGGAGTTTATTGACAATAGTGAACAGTATGTACAAGTGATTAACGCCCATGCACAGGCTGTGCAATTAATTCTTCTTAACTTTCCTAACCCTGCCGCTACATCTTGGTGCTCCCCGGACACCCACGGCGGAGGCGGAGGCAGCCTGTGGTGACTTTGGCAGGCATCCTCTGAGGGCCAAGACTCGGAGGGCTACGGACTGCTTTAGGGGTCCTGCTGTGTGGCTGTGGCACCCTCGGCCTGTGAAACTGGAGCTGTGGAGGTCACAGCAAGAGGGGATATGGATGGGGCGGAGACTCCCGGAGTCACCTGGGTGGATGGCCCCGGAGTGTGCACCTGGTGATCCTCCTTCCTGTGGGTGCCTGGGGGCCCCTAGCTGACTCCTTGAGGGGAAGGGGTAGCTGGAATGAGACCGAGCTGCCCAGCATCTTTCTTGTGTACACACTGTTGGGGGCCAACTATGGCGTCAGCGATGGAGCTGAGCCCACGCAGCAATGCAGGAGCGATGTCCTGGACCAAGGCTTCCATGGAGGCCGCCTTCCTACCAGTGTTCACCTTGGTGCATTGGCATGCCGGTGCTATCACCTCGGCCTGTAGGTGGACAGACTCCTCCATTGTGCCTTGCAATCTGGACATCCCTTCCAGATGTTCCTGAGCTTGTCTTTGCAGCTCCAGCAATTGTGACATGACTCAGACTCAGCAAAGTTCTGGCCTCCAGCAGTCCTCTCAATGCCGGGGACCTGGGAAGTCCCTGCCTGCTGTGGATCAGACAGTGCAATGCGCTCACCAGATTGTGATCCCAAGGGTACTCTAAAGCTAGGTCCCACTGAGGAGTGTGTCTCTGTGGTGGTGGAGGGTGTGGATGAGTGCTGTGACAAAACTTCGTGGAGGGTGCCTTCAGATTCCTCTTTGGATGTTTCTTTGGGCCTTGATTGGAGGCCCTGGGTCATGGACTCGGTCGGCTGTTTGGCAGATGTGCCTGAGAAAGTAAGGAGAGATAATTAGTGAATGGCAGTGGGCAGTGAAACAGGACACATCACTCACAGCATGGTTGTCTAATGGATGTTGCTCTGCTTGATCTTCACTTGGTAGAGCAGTGCCAACCTCACCATCGGCACAGGACCTGTCCCGATTGTCGCCGGCCAGCTGGATGACTCTGTTTTCAAAGTCTGCGAAGACCTTGATTTCGGGCATTCTGCCACCAGTCTGCAACCTCTCCCTCTTGATGTGTGCCAGCTTCTCCTGCATGAATAGAAGTGAAGAAAGCATAAGCAATATGCCTGCCGGGCCAGATGATAAATGTACCTTGCCTGTGCGGGTGGTGAGTGGTCCCATGGATGGGCTGAGGACAATGAGGATGTGTATGAGAGAGTGAATAGTGATGTTCCTTGAACTGGCATTGAATGAGGGCCTTGTGGATGTGTGATGGGTTTGTGAGTGTGTGAGTTGAGAGTGATGAGAAGAGTGACTTACCCTGGCAGATCAGAGATTATTCATCCTCTTACGGCACTGGGTGGCTGTCCTTTTCTGACCATTACTGCCACCACCTCCCAAGCCAGATTGGTCTGCCCATCCTGCAGCCAGAGCTGGGGTACAGGACATCCCAGTGAGCCTCCACAGCACCTGACAATCGCTTGAGGGTCCCGTCATTAAACCGGGATGTTGCAGTCTTTTTTCCTTTACTGGCCATGTCTCTCAGGCAGTGATGGTGAGCTGGTAGTGATGAGCGGTGTGCTGGCATGGCGGCTGGCATGATGCAAAGGCATAGTGATGGCGAGAGGGCAAATAAGAGCCCGTCTGCCATGGAAATGGCGTGTTTCCCAGGAATGCATAAATAATGAGGCTGGCTTGGGACAATAGAGCATGAAAACCCGCCATCGTGGCCAACTGGTAAAACATACTTTTACCAGCCTGCAACCGCACTTAGTGCAAATCTGGGAAAATTCCGCTCATCTTGGGTCTTATGGTCCATCTGTTGAACTTGATTTTCCTCATTTTTTGAACTATCTGATGACAGTTTTTTTTATTCGTTCATGGGATGTGGGCTTCGCTGGCTAGGCCAGCATTTTTTGGCCAACCCCTAATTGCCCTAGCTCAGAGGGCATTTAAAAGTCAACCACATTGCTGTGGGTCTGGAGGCACATGTACACCAGACCATGTAAGGAGGGAAAATTTCCTTCCCTAAAGGACTTTAGTAAACTAGATGGATAACCTGTAACCTATAGCCTGGTACATCCCTCACTCTGCCATTACCATCAAACCGGGGCTCAACCCTGGTCTAATGAAGAGTGCAGGAGGGCATGCCAGGAGCAGCACCAGGCACACCAAACAGCATAAGCAGCAAGTGATAGTGCTAAGTGATCTCACAAACAGTGGATCAGATCTAAGCTCTGTAGTTGTGCCACATTCAGTTGTGAATGGTCGTGGACAGTTAAACAACTAACTGGAGGAAGAGGATCCACAAATATCACCATCTTCAATGATAGGGGAGCCCAGCACAACAGTGCAAAAGACATGGCTGAAGCATTTGCAACTATCTCCAGCCAGAAGTGCTGAGTGTATCAACCATCTCGGCCTCCTCCTGGGGTCCCCAGCATCACAGATGCCAATTTTCAGCCAATTCAATTCACTCCACTTGATATCAAGAAACAGCTGAGTGCGCTGTATACTGCAAAGGCTATGGGTCCTGATAACATTCTGGCAATAGTACTGATGACTGGTGCTCCAGAACTAGCCACACAACTAGCCAAGCTGTTCCAGTACAGCTACAACATTGGCATCTACTTGACAATATGGAAAATTGCCCAGGTGCACCTGTCCACAAAAAGTAGGGCAAATAAAACCTGGCCAATTACCACCCCATTACTCTTGATTGTCAGCAAAATGATGGAAGGTGTCATTGATAGTGCTAACTAGTGGCACTTACTCAGCATTAACCTGCTCACTGATGCTCCGCTTGGGTTCTGCCAAGGCCACTTGGCTCCTGGTCTCTTTACAGCTTTTGTTCTAACATGGACAAAAGAGCTGAACTCAAAAGGTGAGGTGAGAGCGACTGACATTGACATCAAGGCAGCATTTGACCAAGTGCAGCATCAAGGAGCCCCAGCAAAACTGGAATCAATGGAAATCAGGATGAAAATTCTCCACTAACACAAAGGAAAGGTGGTTGTGGTTATTGGAGATCAATCATCTCAGTTCCAAGACATCACTGCAGGAGTTCCTCAGTGTAGTACCCTAGGCCCAACCATCTTTAGCTGCTTCATTAATAACCTTCCTTCCATCATAAGGTCAGAAGTGAGAATGTTCACTTGATTGCACAATGTTCAGTACTATTCATGACTCCTCAGATAGAGAAGCAGCCTGTGTCCAGTGTAACAAGACCTGCACAGCACTTGTGCTTGGGCTTATTAGTGGCAAGTAACATTTGCACCACATAGGTGCCCCAGGCAATGACTATCTCCAAAAAGAGATAATCTAGCCATCTCTCCTTGACATTCAATGACATTACCATCATTGAATCTCCACTGTCAACACCGTGGAGGTTACCATTGACCAGAAACTGAACTGGACCAGCTATATAAATACTGTGGCTACAAGAGCAGGTCAGAGGCTAGAAATCCTGCATCAAGCAACTCACCTGCTGACTCCCCAGAGCCTGTCCACCATGTACATGGTACAAGTCTGGAGTGTGATGGAACACTCTCCACTTGCCTGGATGAGAGCAGCTCCAAAAACACTCTAGAAGCTTGACACCATCTAGGACAAAGCAGCCCACTTAATGGGCACCACATCCACAAATATTCACTCCCTCCACCACCAATACACAGCAGCAGCAGTATGTAACATCTACAAGATGCACTACAGCAACTCACCAAGCCTCCTTTGACAGCACCTTCCAAACCCATAACCTCTACCATCCAGAATGAAAAGTGCAGCAGATACATGGGAACGCAACCAGCTACAAGTTTCCCTCCAAGTCACTCACCATTCTGACTTGGAAATATATTGCCGTTCCTTCACTGTTGCCAAGTCAAATTCCTAGAACTCCCTTCCAACAGCACTTTGGGTGTACCTACACCACATGGACTGCAGTGGTTCAAGAAGGTGGCTCACCACCACCTTCTCAAGGGAAATTAGGGATGTGCAATAAATGCTGGCCTAGCCAGCGAAGCCCACATCATGAAAGGATAATTTTTAAAAAATTGTCAAATACGATTTCTCTTTCATAAAACTTTGTTGACTCTTATCAGTCATAATGTGATTTTCCAAGTGTCCTGTTGCCACCTCCTTAATAATAGATTCTAGCATTTCCCCAACAACTGATCTCAGCCTCACCCACCAATAGTTCCTTGTTTTTCTCTGCCCCTCCTTTCTTGAACAGCAGGTTTATATTTGCGACCTTCCAATCCACAGCGCTCCTCTAGAATCTATAAAATTCTGGAAGATTAAATCAAATACATCCACTATCTCAGCAGCCATCTCTTTAAAACCCTGAGTAGAGGCCAACAAAGCAGGAAATTTATTGGATTTTATCCCATTTATTTTTTACTGTACCTTTTCTTTACAAATATTAATTACTTTAAGTAGCTCATTTTCATTAGACCTCAATTTCTGATATATTCTTTATGTCTTCTAATGTGAGGATAGTCACAAAATGTTGGTTTAACGTCTCTATCATTTTCTTATTCCCCATTATTATTTCTTCTGTCTCTGCCTCTTAATGACCCACATTAAATTCTGCCCAGCATAAGTAAATGTTCCCCAGGAAATGGGAGGGCACATATAATTGAGGGGAAGGTGCGAGGTGAGGCTCCGTCACCTCCCGACTCTTCTCCACCACCTCCACCAATTAAGTGCGAGGAAGGAATGGTCTAGTATGGTCTTCCTGCACAGATGCCAATTGAGGATTTCAAGTACCAAAGCGCATATCCTCCTGCCACTGGTATTCTACTGGCCACAGTGAACCTGCCTCACCTACCTTCACTATAGGGCTCCAGTGACAATTTGCAGCCTGAGCTACTGCAGTTCCAGCAGTGGCCACAACTGCAGGTGGCACGGTCAGTAACTGGAAAGCTGCCGGCCTTTGATTAGCCAGCAGCACTTGGAAGTGGGGCATTAACCTCAAATATGACAAGGATCCCCTCGATGATACGAAACTTGGAAGCATTGTAAACTGTGAGGAGGACAGTATAGAATTTCAAAAGGACAAAGACAAGTTGTAGAGTGGGCAGATAGACGGCAGATGAAGTTCAATGTGGAGAAGTGCGAGGTGATGCATTTTAGTAGGAAGAACATGGACAGACAATATAAAATAAGGGGTACAATTCTTAAGGCGGTGCAGGGTGTCTATGTGTATAGATCATTGATGGTGGCAGGCCAGGTGGAGAGAGCAGTTAATAAAACATACAGTATCCTAGGCTTTATTATTTGGGGCATAGAGTACAAGAGCAAGGAGGTTATGCTGAACTTTTATGAGACCCTAGTTAGACTTCAGATGAAGTACTGTACAGTTTTGGGTGCCACACTATAAGAAGGATGTGAACACATTAGAGAGAGTGCAGGAGAGCTTTACAAGAATGGTTCCAAGGATGGAAAACTTCAGTTATGAAGATAGATTGGAGAGATTGGGACTGTTCTCCTGGGAGAGGAGAAGGCTGAGAATTGATTTAATAGAGGTGTTCAAAGCAATGAGGGGGCTGGACAGAGTAGTTAAGGAGAAACTGTTCCTGCTCATAAAAGGATTGGAGGCAGTTCAATCGAGCCATTCAGGAGGGCATTAGATGATTATTTGAATAGAGTCAATGTGAAAAGATACAGGGAAAAGGCAGGAGAATGGCACTAAGTCATAATGCTCTTTCGCAGAGCCGGTGCAGACATGATGGGCTGAATGGCCTCCTTCTGCAGCATAACAATTCTGTGATTTGATAACTAGGTATGTGCCTGATTGGCGTTAAATCACAGCTGGATTGCCACCAGCTCTCCAGGCCCATTGCCATAACCATTAAATACCAGACACTAATTTCTTTTTACACACTTGAGAAAGCTCTTACAATTTTTTTATATTTCTTTCTAGTTTATTCTAAAATTATAGTTTCTCCCTCTTTATCAATTGTTGATGCTTTGCTGTTTTTTCTATCCTTCCTAATCCTCTCTTTAGGGAGGGTTTTGTTTGGTAATATCGTAAACTCTTTTCTAATCTAATACTATCCTTGACTTCTCTAGTTAGCTATGGTTGTACCACTTTTCCAGTGGAATTCTATTCCTCTTGGGAATGTCTACTCATTGAGATTTATGACTTTTTTTTAAAGTTTGCCGTTGCTTATCTATCATCATACTTTTTAATCTCGTTTCATACTTATTTAATTGGCTTTCATTAAATTTAGGTCCCTAAATTCAGACTTAACTACATCATTCTCAAATTAATATGAAATTCTTTCACATTATGGTTATCCAGAGGATCTTTTACAAAATAATTAGTGATTAACTCTGCTTCATTGCACAATACTCCTTCTAAAATAGCCTGATCCAGAGTTGGTTTCTACGCATTAGCCCAGATTTTACAGTTGTAATGACAGTGAAACTGCCAGGATTCCCTGTTGTTACTCTGTAAAACTGACAGCAACTTTTGGCATCTGCACATTTGCAGTGAAATGCAATCCAGATGTTGCTGTCATTGATTCTACACTCCTCAACAAGATGCCATGTTGAAGTCTTCTCAGGTGGAAACCATCTAGAAATCACGGATTTGATGCAAATTACCACATTTGCACTATTCATCTCAGTATAAAACCCCTTGAAAAAATGATGCCTTGTTTAATGAGGTGTAACTGGATTTTAAATGGCTTACTAAGCCATTATTATCAATGAGTAACCTTTGAGTTGAAAAACTAATTTTTATTTATGGAATGTCAAATTTCTCCATTCCATTTATAGCAATTCTAAGAGTTTTTAAAATAACTTTTTTAAGCTTCTTTATGATAGTTCAGTTTCTACCTTAATCCCATGTGTATGAAGAAAAATCAAGGCTGACACTCAAGTGCAGTTCTGAGAGAGCATTGCACTGTTGAAAATGCCGTCTTTCAAATGACACGTTAAACAGAGGCTTCATTTGCCTGCTCAGATGGATGTAAAAGAGCTCATGACACTATTTCAAAGAGCAGGGTAGTTATTGGAGTCTTTGCTAATATTTATCCCTCAATCAACATCACAAGAAACAAATGATCTGGTAATTATCACATTGCTATTTGTGGGAGTTTGCTGAGCGCAAATTAGCTGTCGCACTTCCTACATTACGACAGTGACTGCACTTCAAAAAGTACCTCATAGGCTGTAAGCACTTTTTAATGTCTGATGGTCATGAAAAATGCTTTATAAATGTGAACCTTTCTATTTTTTATGTCTCAACTTTATTTTGCAGTCTGTGAAATTATTAAAGAAACACTGAAGAATAATCAGTGCTTTTTACTTCCTGCTTTGCTGTCAGTGAGAATCCTTCAATGTGATTGGCTGCTTAACCTGCTTGGTGACAATACTGTTGCTGGACATTAGTAATCTCCTATAGTTGGCACCAGAATGAACTTAACATTGGGAAAGTTGAAATCCACAACATAGATCACTAGACATTTGTGGGCTTTCTTCAAGGTCAGCAGTGAACATTGTCACTTCACCACTGACTGCAAAAATCAGGGCCATTGTTGCAGAAAACTGTTTTGAATGCATCGATCAAGTCATCCTCCAAGCTACTTTGGTTTTTGCTGTCTGCAAGAAGTAAATGTTGCATTACCCTTGTTACATGTTCCCCTAATGTCCTGATCTATACTCTGAGTAATGTGATTACTGTTAGTGGCCTATAAACTACTCCGAGAAGTGCTTTCTGCCATTTGTTAATTCTCCTTCTTCTTTGGATTTGCATCATTGCTGCTGATGTACATCTACTGCTCATCTGTTGTGAGTATTCAAGTGGAAGTACAATCTTGTTCAAACAAGGCATTGTCAGTTGCAGTGGGGATATTATAGGTCATCATTTGCTGACGCGGGGTTACTGCCACATGCTCATTCCTCCACTTATGCTTTTCTGTGGCAATCTGAAGACGTAGTTCTTCAAATCTCGGTGTTACAGTATGGAAACTTTGGAACAAAATGCTTCAGCCATGTGCAGACTGTTCCCAGTTATTGAAGTCAATCTTACATGAAATGATGTCTTACTTTCATGAATCTTTGTATCTTAGTTTTGACCGTCCAAAGGGGTCTCATGACATCATCACAGAGAATCTTTTGGTAGGCTTAGCTCCACCCGTACCAATTTAACACTCTGATTTTCTGGGCTAAGATTCTTTCTCCCTACTGCCTTTATCTGATCCTTTATTATCAAGGCTATCCTATTCCTTTTCAAGTTACCTATCTTTTGTAAAAGTCATTTTCCCTGGCATATTCAATTGCCAACCTCCGTCTTCCAATTACACCTCAGTATTGGTGACTAAATCAAATTGATTTATCCTTAATTATACCATTAATTCATCTATTTTGTTTCAAATGCTTTGTGCATTCAGATACAGTGCCTTTAATTTTAACTTTTTGCCTGATGTGACCATAGTTACTAAATGCTCTATTACCATTATTAAATCCTTTGCTCCTTCCTGACATAGTCTGCTTGATTTTACTTCAATTGATACTCTACTCTAGAGTCTTGACTTTTCTCTTCAGGTTTATCAGTTTACCCTTATCTGAATCCTCCTCTCTCTTATTAGTTTAAAGCTTTATCTACCACTCCAGCCATTCAGCTCATCAGGGCTCTGGCTCCAGCCTGGTTTAAAATCGAGTCTGTACCAATGGAACAGCTCCATCTTACCATTGCAACCCCTGCCTCCCACATTGCTCCTCCAGCAATGCATTGATATCTCTGACCTGCATGTCCCTATGCTAATTTGCACTTAGCTCAGGTCATAATCCAGAGTTTATTACCTTTATAATTTATGCCCTAGCTCCTCAAAGTTCCTTAGCAGAACCTCATTTCTATTTCTACCTATGTGATTGGTTGCTATATGGACCACAACAACTGGATCCCAACACCCCCACCCACCCACCCCTTCTCTAAGTTCTTTTCCACCTTCGAGGAAATGTCCTTAACCCTGGCACCAGGCAGACAACACTGACATCAAGACTGGCTGTAGCAAACAGTATCTATCCCCCTGACTATGCTATCCCCTACCACTACTAAATTCCTTTCACTTTTCCCACTTGAATGGCTTCCTGTACCTTGGCACCTTGGTCAATTTGCCCATTCTCCCTGCAGTCTTTGTTATCAGCCACACCAGTAGCACATATCTTGTCCCTGTTAAACAGTGGCAAAGCCTGAGGCTCCTTCACTTTTGAATCTAAGGTTCCCTTACCTGCCTGAGTCAGTCACATCCTCCTGTTCCTGACATTTAATCAAATCTAACGCACATCTAATATAAGGCTGTAAATTACTCCTGGGTCAAAATGTTCAGATAACTCTTGGACTCGCTGATGCATCACAATATCTGCATCTTGGACTTCAGCTCAACAACTCTGAGTCGAAGTTCCTTGAGTTACAGACACCTGCTACTGATGTACTTGCCTGGGATCATGCTGATCTCCACATACTCTTACATGCTGCAGAATCAGCACACCTGCACTGCATTTTGTAACTTTGTTTAATACATTGAATTAATTAAAGCTTAATGTAATTAATTCACTTGGTTTATTTTTAGCTTTTTAAAATCTAATAAACTAAATTAAATAATTAATTTAATAAAGCATTAATTATAGGCTCTTAGTTTTAAATACTTATTTCTCAAGCTTACACAAACACAAGAGTTAAAGGCAGCTCCTTCCCCCTCTGTACTGAATTCCCATCTCACTAATCAGAAGAGGATGATGGATAATGACACAGCTTTATGAAGAGAGAGAGAGAGAGACAGAGGCAAATTTTGATTTTCTTTTGTCAATAAGTAATACATTTAGTGATCAATTAGTTGTCATGGTCTTGATCTATTGTCCGTTGTCCCCTTTTCTATTATGTAGCACCAAGATCCTGAAAACAGTGAATTCTTGTTAACTGGGGTTTCTCAGTTGATAGCAAGGAATTCCCTTATGGCATTTGATTAACTTTGCATATGCACAAGGTAAGAACTTGTATTTATATAGCACCTTTCAACAACAACAACTTGTATTTATATGGCACCTGTAACATTGTAAAATGTTCTGAAGCGCTTCATAGGAGTGGTATCAAACAAAATTTGACATGTTTAAGATTATATTAGGGTAGGTGGCTAAATGCAAAGCGGTAGGTTTCAAGGAACATTTTAAAGGAGGTAAGAGAGGCAGAGAGCAGAGGTTTAAGGAGGGAATTCCAGAGTTTAGGACTCAGCTGAGGGCAAGGCTGCATAACCTTGAGATTCCCAGAGAACTTTATGACAATGAATTACTTTTTCAAGACTATCTGGTAAACATGATAGTCAATTTGATCACCGTAGCTTCTTACTAACTGCAATGAGGCTTTAACTTAAGGGCTGCAAAACTTGGTTCTGTGGTGCACATAGTTTCGGTGCTATAGGTGCCATTTTGCTCTCAAAATGGCATCTGCACTGCTCATGCTCATTTCTGGCATGGCTGACTCCCAACGCTATCTTGATGAGAGATGTTGACATGGGCATTAGGAGTATGTGCTGGAAGTATGCAGAGGAGGCAAGTTGTGACTTTGGTCGGCATCTACATTAACTAAAGCACCAGTGCTGCTATTTTAGACTTTGGTGCTCTAGTTAATATCCTCTGGTAAACACAACTGCACAGCTTAACATGTTCAATAGCAGGAAGAACCCCTACCAGTGCTGTTTAATCACATACATCTAGGTTAGTTCCTGACAACTTTCTACTAATTTTGTTTGAGTTTGTGAAAGTGTTTTGAGGAGTTGGTCACTGCTGCTGAAGTCATGGTTGCTATTGTTTCTATTCCAGTTGGGCTGCAGCATGTGAGATGCAGTTGTGACAGCAAATATGAAGTCAAGCTGCTCGCAGAGGGAGAACGGGGAGGGGAAGAAGGGCTCTCAGCAGGTGGCTTCATCCACCACATCTTCTGGGAACATTTTCCTGACACACTGCTCCTAGCTTAGGTGGAGGTATGTCAGCCGCAATTCACAAAGGAGGTGCTCACAGAACCCTGCCTCGTGTAACCAGACCTGCAATCTCAGAACAGTGAGAGGACGGCAATATCAGTGGCTGTGAAGGTGACTGTGACCTTCAACCTTTATGGGTCAGATTCCTTCCAGGCTGCATGGGGTGACATAACTAACCACAGTTTGACATCCATTACTGCATCAGGGAGATGACAGTTTCTTTGTAGTGGGGGATCTTCTTTGTACTTTCTCTGAACTAAGAGAAGCAGACAGAATAATGCAGGTATCACCAACTGCACACTCAACACTGAGATGTGGCATTACTGCAAAGATTACCATTCGATCAATGTGCAGCTGGTACAAGAACATGCCCAGCACATCATGCTGGATCAATGCATCAGATTCGGATGAGCACTTTGAAGGGGCAACCTACAGAAGAAGGTTAATTCTATGCACAACAAAATACTCTCAGTGTGAAGCCTGCCAGAAAGCCTGTATGTAATGTCAAGCATCATTTTGGCCAGGGGCTTTCCACAGGACTCAGTGCCTATCCTTACGAGCATGGAAATGGTGGTCAACTCCAGCAGCACACTTGTGGGCCCAACCATGAAGCAGCATCTGATGTCTGATATCTCAGCTTCCATTGTAGCACAAACAGTTCTCACCATACGTTTGTGTGATGCAGTGAAAGCTGAGTCTGGAATCATAGAGGCTCAGTTTGCTGCCAAGAAACTCAGACAGATACCATCATGGCTGTCAGTAAATTGTCCTCCAACAGATTACTACGATTGCTGTGGCACCACCCAAGCTGAGGGGCAGACATTCAATGGAGCACCAACCTGCTGTCCTCTGTCAGGAAGACAGCATTCATCCTCCCACGTCTTCCACTCTGCCAGCGCCTTTGCTGTTGCCTGGCAGCCAGAAGCCCAGACTGCTGCCATCCATACTGAGACGGTACGGTCCAAAGCCAGGCCTTCTAGTTCCAGACTGCTCAAGGTCGTCCTCCAAGGTCATCGGTAGTCTCCTCAACCGAAACTCTGGAGCCTACCAGGACAGCACTACATAGGAGCACTAGACAGGCAAAGGCACCTACAAGACACACACTAAGTGATTGCCCAAAGGTAACTGGTTGATTTTTTGTATGGAGATAGATGTCATTAATAAATTTTGTTTTGGAACGTTTATTTTGAGCAGGCTTTTATTTTTGCTTTGTGATGAAGAGAACGCTGCGATGGCCAGATACTATGGAAAGGTAAGGAATGTTGGTGAATGGAGAATTGGGGTTGTGGTTTCACCCAGATAAGATGTTCATGGAAAGCCTGGGCTGTCTGGATTTCCTCCTCTCTTTCTTCTCTTCCTCCTCCTCTTCACACTATTGCTTCTCAGCTGCTCTCCACGTAGTTGGTGGCAAGTCCCCACATAATGGTGAGGCTGCATACAGCAGACCATGACAAATATTAACATACACTCTGCCGAGTGCAGCAGGCCTCTTCTAGAAGAATGATTATTACAGCATGCAACTGGTCTACTGAATCACATGACACAAGGCTTCCATTTTGTCCACACTGCCTTCTTGTGCATGGATTGCACATCAGAGTCATCAGCCATGTGGTCAGTAGAAAACTCTTAATGTCCAGAAGCTGTCCTTTGGCTTGCCATGATACTCAAATGCAGTTGACATAGTGGACTGCCACAGAATGAAGCCATCATGTTCCATTGCAAACCATCTGGACATTGAGAGAGTGGAAGCCCTTTCAGTTGTGACATAGAAAAGGGTAAAGAAAGGAATAGGATGAATTAAAGTGAAATAAGATGCAGAAAAAAGGGAACCAAAGAGTAGAAAGAAAAACACAAGGTAAAAGCAAGAACAAATGAAAGGAATAAATAGAAGAGGACATTGTAACCAGTTTGTGCTTGGGAAATCTATTGATCCTTTGAAAAGTTATTGAAATAATGGCAGGGTAGGTGTGCGAAATGTGCAAAAATTCTTGTTCCATGAAGTACAGATCCAGTGGCCCTAACCATCATGATCAATAATAGCAGAATTGTTTATAGGAATTGTTGGACCTTCCACCATTCTGCTACAACAAGAACGCCTTGGGCAGAATTTTTACCTCGGCAGGTGGGTGCATGCCTGAGATGATGCGTGATGATGTCAGGCGAGCGACCCGATGTCAACATGCAGTCGCATGGTAGTTCAGTCGGCAGGCATACATGGGGACTGTGTCCGCCAACAGTTAGAAGGCCTAAATAAGGCCTTTAAAGTTTTGGAGACCTCATCCATGGATGGGACGAGTTTTCCAACTTCAAATAAAAATAAAACACAATTTTTAAAATTTAATTTATAACATGTTCCTACTCATTTCTTGCCAGCACATTGGGAATGTAATTTCAATATATTTGCATCTCATTATAAAGAACTCTTTGCTGGAATCACCCACCCACGCTGGATTATCATGTGGTGTGTAATTAGAATGACGTGTTTCGTATTTCACAATGGATTTTAAGCGATGTGCACCTGGCAACCTGCACTTTGTTCATGACTTCGAGGTTCATTTGCCTACCTTGCGTCTTGTGGTAATCAGTGCCAGGTTTGGCAGGCAGCACCACATTGCTTTCAAGGGGGTGTCACAGGCAAGTCCCCACCTACCAGACCAGCAGTAAGGTGGGGGTGGCTTTTAATGGGCTGCAGGGCTCGGGCTGCACTGGGGAATGGGGGTGTGGGGGAACTGGCCTCAGGCATGGGAAGGGGCTGCAGGGCTGGGGCTGTACTGGGGAAGGGGAGAAACTGGCCTCAGGCATGGGAAGGGGCTGCAGGGCTAGGGCTGCCCTGGGGGGTATGAGGAGGAAAATTTGCACTCAGACACATGACTGGGAGAGGGTATGGGGGTTTAGCGTCCTCAGCTCCAGGATGGGGAGAGAGTATGTTATAAAATGACATAATCCACTTGGGCCAGAATAGGAGGAGCGTTGAGTGAAGGAGTGCTTCAGCTGACATTGAGCTTGCAAAGACTGTCCTTGTCCCAGCCCAGGGAGAGGGAGGGCATGTCAGTCCAATATCAGTCGTACTCAGCATCCTGTGCATGGGGCATTGTCGTAACATCCTGTGCCACCCTGGTTCATGGGGTTTCTGGAGTCATAATGGGCCTCAGAAGGCACACTCAGTCAGGGTAGGCAGCTGCAGTCTACAGATGGGGAAAAGGCACTGTGGGGGTATCCGAGGGTACATAGGGGGGTGCTATATGTTTAAATGTGCAAACGGCCTGAAGATGGGGAGAGGTGTGGTCCACATGGGGCATAGGCACATCCATCTCAAAATGTTCAGGGGCTAACACACGGATATCCACCACAATCACAATGGGATCAAAGTATACAGGGGGAGGATTGAGAGGTTCTTGGAGGGAGGGAAACCTGAACATTGAGCTCCTCCGGGACGATGAGGGGGGTTTCCACAGTCACACGGAGGGTCCAAGCTGATCTGGCAGTGAGAGCTTAGCACCACAATCTCCCAACCTGCAGCAATGGGGCAGTGCAAAATTAAAATGTGGAGAAACTCTACTGGTGAGGGGTCCGCAGGTGGATTGCAGGGCAGGTGCATGAACTGGAGGGGCCGGTTAAAGGGCCACCCAACTGAACTGCACATTCCCAAATAAAGATAGAGGCACAGCTGAGACATGTTAGCTTTTCAATGACAATGCAGGGAATCAGGAAAGTGAAGCATCGATGAATAATTGTATGAGACTATTCCCGCAAAGTGGCACTAATCAATCTCCTTGTTTTAACCCCTGGCCGCCATCAAATAATCTAATTTCCTGACTAAACATTTACCCTTATGTTTATTCCAAAGCATGTTGTATTAGAGTGCAGTGAATGAAGATCCCAGCACTTGGCCAAAGCAATTTCATAGCAGTCAGTCATGTAATTGTGTTCTGGGGGGTCAGGAAATGGGGGCACCTTGATATGCACCTGCACTGGCCATAATCTCATGGGTGAGTAGTTGCCGACAGGGGAACAAAGCCCTGGAACTCACATTCACTGGTGAGTCATTGACAGAAAGAGGACCTTTGGAAGCTAATGCTGACCCTTGTCTGTTTCTCATTGATGCTGCAGAGAGGAGACAATCAGAAAGATGGAGTCTGGATTTATCACTGCCTGCATAACCACATACAGGCAGGAGAGAAGAAGGAGAAGATTGTGATGGAGGTGCCTGGCTCACCAAAGGAAGGAGCAAATTTCTCAAGACCAAGGGCCAGCAGGTCCATCTCCGAATGCAGAGGGTGATGCTCGCAGAAACATCGTGTGTAGGGGGATCGTAAGACCGAGGGTGTACAGAACTTGCATGTCTTATCTGCAGATGATCGAGAAGCAGTGCAGCCAATGCCGCCACATGTCCAGGGATCTGGTGACTCAAATCTGCCACATTCTCCAGGAATTGGTGCCACGGGGACTGGGAGGGCATCCATTGCCAGTGGCTCTGAAAGTAACGGCCGCATCCAACTTCTATCCCAGTGGCTCCTCTCTGGTGACTGTAATTTTCCTGACTTCTTCCTGCATTTCCTTGTTTATAACTGCTTCTGGGATGTTACTTGTATCCTCTATAGTACAAACTGATGCAAAATATCGGTTCAATTTATCTGCCATCTTCTTGCTTTCCCTTATCAATTCTCCCGACTCACTTTCTTTGGGACCGATACTTTGATAACTCGTTTCTTTATAAATTATTTATAAAAACTCTTACTATCTGTTTTTATATTTCTGGCTAGGTTTCTCTCATACTCTAAATTTTTCTTCTATTCTTTGTTTTTTAGTCATTCTTTGCTGTTCCTTATATCCTGTCCAATCTTCTGACCTGCCACCTGTTTTTGCCCAATTATATATTTTTTCTTTCAGTGTGATACTATATTTAACCATTCTAGTTAACCACAGATGGTGTGTCTGTCCCTTGGACTTTTTCTTGCTCGTTGGAATATATCTATTCTGTGCATTCTGAAATATCCCCTTAAATATTAGCCACTGCATCCCTATTGACCTATCGCTTAAACCAATTTGTCAATTCACTTTAGCCAGCTCAGCTTTCATGCCCTCATAATTGCCATTATTTAAGTTTAAAAAAAATAGTCTCAGATCTACTCTTCTGACCCTCAAACTGCATGTAAAATTCAATCATATTGTCGTCGTTGCTACCTAGGGGAGCCTTCACTTCCTGTTTATACGTAAAATAAAATTTCCCATGATTATCGCCGTGCCTTTCTGACAAGCTCCAATTATTTCTTCCTTTATGTTCCACCCTACCATGTGGCTACTATTAGGGGGCCTGCACATAACTCCCACAAGTGACTTCTTGCCTTCACCATTTCTCATCTTTATCCAAACCGTTTCCACATCCTGGTTTCCTGAACTTGGGTCACCCCTCTCTATTGTGCTAATACCATCATTAACTAACGGAGCCACTCCTCCACCTTTTCCTCACTTTCTCTCCTTCTTAAATATCCTGAATATTCAGGTCCCAATCCATGCCCTCCTGCAGCTGTCTCCATAATGGTTATCAGATTATAATTATTTATTTCTATATGTGCTCTCAGTTCATCTGTTGAATGCTAAGTGCATTCAAATACAGAGGTTTTAGTTTTATTCTTTTTATAACCTCTAGTTTCAATTGTTAATTTACTGTTAGATTTTTACCCTCTATCCCTTCTTGTCACAGTCTGTTTTTCATTTCCCATAATAACACCTTTTCTTTTGCCTTGTCTCTACTCTTTGATTTACCACATCTTCCAAAATTTGATCCCTTTCCCCAACTATTTAGTTTAAAAGTGGGGGAGGAAGTCAGGAAAATTACATTTATGTGGCTCACATGAACATGGGTCCCAGCACAGTTTGGGTGTAGACCGTCCCAATGGTAGAGATCCCACTTTCCCCAGTACTGATGCCAGTGCCCCATGAACCAGAGCCCACTTCTCCCACACCAGTCTTTGAGCCACACATGCATCTCTGATTTGCCCTATGCCAATTTGCACCAGAAATTATGACCTTTGAGGTTCTGCTTCTTAATTTGGTGCCGAGGCCCTTATAGTGACTATGCAGAACCTCCTTCTTTGTCCTGCCTATGTCATTAGTACCTAGATGGACCACGACAACTGGGTCCTCCCCCTCCCACTGCAAGTTCCTCTCCATCCCCAAGCAGATATCCTGAACCCTGGCACCGAGCAGGCAGCACAGCATCTGGACTCAGACTCTTTCATAGAAGCATAGAAACTAGGATCAGAAGTAGACCGTTCGGCCCTTCAAGCCTGCTCCGTCATTCAATATGATCATGGCTGATCCTCTATCTCAACGCCATATTCCCGCTTTCTCTCCATACCCCTTGATGCCCCTAACATGCAAAAAGTTATCAATTTCTTTCTTGAATATACTCTGACCCAACCTCCACAGCCTTCTGTGGTACAGAATTCCAAAGGTTGACCACCCTCTGAGTGAATAAATGTTTCCTTATCTCAGTCCTAAATGGCCTGCCCTGTATCCTGAGACTGTGGCCCCTGGTTCCAGATTCCCCAACCAGGGGAAACGTCCTCCCTGCATCCAGCCTGTACAGCCCTGTTAGAATTTTATATTTTATATTGGGACCCAAGCACTGATCCCTGCAGCACACCACTAGTCACCACCTGCGACCTGGAAAATGATCCATTTATTCCTACTCTCTGTTTCAAGTCTGCCACCAATTCGTAATTCATGCCAGTATATTATCCCCAATCCCATGTGCCTTAGTTTTGCCCATGAGCCTCTTATGTGGGACCTTATCAAAAGCCTTCTTGAAATCCAAATGCACCACATCCACTGGTAGTCCCTCGTCTATTCTACTTGTGACACCCTCAAAAAACTCCAGTAGACTGTTAAGCATGATTTCACTTTCATAAACCCATGCTAACTTTGTCTAACCCCATTAATGTTTTCTACGTCTTTCATAATAGACTAGCATTTTCCCCACTATTGATGTTAGGCTAACTGGTCTGTAATTCTCTGCGTTTTCTCTCCTTCCTTTTTTTAAATAATGAGGTTACATTTGCCACCCTCCAATATGCAGGAACTACTCCAGAGTCTATAGAATTTTGGAAGATGACCACCAATGCATCCAATATTTCCAGGGCCATTCTTTTAGTACTCTGGGGTTTGGATTATCAGGCCCTGGGGATTTTTCAGCCTTTAATTTCTCTAGCACCATTTTTTTTTTTACTAATACTGATTTTCTTCAATTCCTCCCTCTCACTAGACCCTTGGTTCCCTAACATTTCTGGGAAATTATTTGTGTGCTCTTTTGTGAAGACAGAACCAAAATATGTGTTCAATTCTTCTGCCATTTCTTTTTTCACCATTATAATTTTCCCCATTTCTGACTGTAAGGGACTTACATTTGTCTTTGCTAATCTTTTTCTCTTCACATATTTATAGAAGCTTTACAGTTAGTTTTTATATTCCTGGTAAGTTTAGTCTCATGCTCCATTTTTCCCTTCTTGATCAATCTTTTTGTCCACCTTTTCTGAATTCTAAACTATTCCTAATCCTCAGGCTTGCTGCTTTTTCTGGCAATTTTATATGTTTCCTCTTTGGATCTAATACTATCACTAATTTATTTTGTAAGCCATGGTCGAGCCACCTTTCCTGTTTTGCTTTTGCGCAAGACAGAAATGAATAATTGTTGTAAATCATGGATACATTCCTTAAAATTAGCCATTACCTATCCACTGTCAACCCTTTTAGTATGGTTCCCCAATCTATCATTGCCAACTTCTGCCTCATACCCTCATAGTTCCCTTTATTTACATTCAGGACCCTGGTTTCAGATTCAACTTCTTCACTCTCCATCCTAATGAACAATTCTATCATTTTATGGTCGCTGTTCCCAAGGTACCCCACACAATAAGATTGTTAATTAATCCTTTTGCATTGCACAATACCCAGTCTAGGATAGCCTGCTCTCTAGTTGGTCTAAAAAATCATTGTGTACACACTCCAGGAAATCCTCCTCCACATTATTATTGCTAGTTTGGTTTGTCCAATCGATATGTAGATTAAAGTCACCCATGATTACAGGGTATCTTTATTGCATGCATCTCTAATTACCTGTTTAATGCCTTCCCTTACATCTACATTACTGTTTGGGGGCCTATATACAACCCCACCAATATTTTCTGCCCCTTGGTGTTTCTTATCTCCACCCAAACAGATTCCACATTTCCACATTATGATTTTGCGAGCCAATATCCTTCCCCCCATTGCATTGATTTCCTCCTTTACTAACAATGCTACCCCACCTCCTTTCCCTATTTGTCTGTCCTTCCTAAATATTGAATACCCCTAAATGTTCAATTCCCATCCTTTGTCACCATGCAACCATGTCTCTGTAATTTCAACTATATCATAACCATTTATATCTATTTGCACTGTTAATTCATCTACCTTATTTTGAATACTCCATACATTAAGATACAATGCCTTCAGACTTGTCTTTTTAACCTTGCTCGTCACTTTAGCTTTATTTTGCACTATGACCCCATTTGTCTTTTGCCCTTGTTTTTTCTGCCTTCCACTTTTGTTCTTACTTTTCTATCTTTTATTTCTTTCCTTGTTTCCCCTTCCTCTGTCTCCTTGCTCAGGTTCCCTTCTCCATGCCATTCTAGTTTAAACCCTCCCCAACCGCACTAGCAAACAACCCCGAGAACATTGATCCCAGTCCTGCCCAGATGCAACCCATCCTGTTCGTACTGGTCCTACCGTCCCCAGAACCGGTCCCAGTTTCCCAGGAATCTGAATCCTTCCTCCTTACACCATTTCTTCAGTCATGTATTCAGCTGATATATCCTGTTATTTCTACTCTCACAAGCACGTGGCACTGGTAGTATAACCTTTGAGGTCCTACTTTTTAATTTACATCCTAACTCCCTATATTCAGCTCGTTGGGCCTCATCCCTTTTTTTTCCTGTGTTGTTGGTACCAACATGTACCATGACCACTGGCTGTTCACCCTCCCCTTTCAGGATGCTCTGCAGTCTCTCTGAGACATCCTTTCCTGCAAAGAACAGTGTCAATCTCTCTGACTATACTATCCCCTTACTGCCACTACATTTCTTTTTGCTCCCCCAACTTGAATGGCTTCCCGTACCACGGTGCCATGGCCACTAATCTCATCCACCCTGCAGCCCCCACTCTCACCCAAACAAGCTGAAAAAACCTCAAACCTGTTGGACAAGTTGAACAGTTGCAAGGGCCTGCACTCCTACACTCTGAGTCCCCTTACCTGTCTCACTTGCAGTCACACTTTCCTGTACCTGACCACTAATCAAATCAAAAGATCTTGTCTTAAGAGGTGTACAAAGAATCCATGTAACTTTCCCCCTCCCCGATGCATCGCAGTGTCTGTAGTTCAACCTCCAGCTCATAAACTCTGAGCCGAAGCTGCTCAAACTTCAAACACCTGCTGCAGACATGTTTGCCCTGGATCAAACTGGCATCCAGGAGCTCCCATGTGCTGCAGCTGTGGCACATCACCTGCCCTGACATCCTTAATGTGTTCTGTAGGGGGTAGTGGTGTGTGTCAGCTTCACGTCTGACTTCTGAGCGGTCCGAATCGCTCCCACTCCCTGGGTTCTGGACCTTGGACTTATTTGGGGGTTGTGACAAAATGCAGCAGACAACTGGTTTTGGTGCAAGAAAAGAAAACTGGGTTTATTGAAGTCACAAATGAATTTATAACATTAGGATTAAACTGTGATTATACAGACCTACAAAGCACACTTAGTTAAGAATCGGGAACACATGGCATAATGAGGGAAAATCACGCTACTAATCCCCTTACCCTTGTTTCCCCCCCAAAACCTAACTAAATTGAACTAGGAGAGGTCAGGGATCATGCTCACCAACCAGGGTTCCTTGACAGTTCGAAATCCAGCCAGGTAAGCCAGTTGCAGTTTTGAGGTACGCTCTTTATGTCCTCTGGGGCCTGCGGTCCCCACGTGGTCCTGGTCTGTGGAATCTGCAAAGGTTCTTCAGTTGGGTGGAGGACGCGGCTGTGGGTGGTCGATCTTCATGGAGGGCTGCAGTTGCAGCCTTGTTGTCTTTGGTTGAGCCTGCTACCCCGTGCCCCTCGCTGTGATGTTGCTTGCGGGCCTGCAAACCTCCAGATCTCCTTCCTCCGCTTGGCTCAGCTCCCTGCTTAAACCCTGCTTCAACCGCTCCAAAACTGCTCACCCTCCTCCTATTTAACTGGTGGCCCAGTTAGACTGTTTTTTTTTCAAATTTCTTATCTCAATCCAAATCAAGGATAGTTCTTTATCTGTTTGTTGGTGGGCTTCTTCAGGTGATTGTTGTCTCGTTTTTAATGGGCTCGCATGATGTTTATCATTGTCTTCCTGCCCCCATAACTATTTTTGAACTGCAAGCCATTGTATATGTGGAGATTGATAAGTTCGCATAATTGCATTGATTGCTGCCTTCCTGCCTTAGTAGTTAGTAGCGATTATTTATGCAAGATTTTGATGGTCTTTAGTTTCTCTGGGTTGATTGTTTTAAAGGGAAGAATGCATATTCTGTCTCCTCTCGTTGTCTGGTTGCAGGCAACTATCCACACTGCACTCAACAAGCCCGGGCATGTCCAGTCCCAGGCCTTCATGGGCCTAGCTTCCTACCTGCAGGGTTCTACACTTAACTCAGCAATTGGGTCCTTTGCCATAAAAGTCCAAAAGTCATATCCTTGTTGATGATATGAAAAATGTGGGAATTTTGAGAACCCTTCAGCCCTAATTAACTATTTAATATATGAATATATTATATATTTTACTTTTTAAAATATCTTCTGTTAGCCTTACCACCAGTTGCTAGACTATTTTGAACCTTAGGAACAGAATAAACCTTAGTCACTTGCCAGATACTTACCAAATAACTAGCTTCTTTTCTTGTAGCAGAGTACGACCACTTGCTGAAGGCTGAGAAAGTCAGAAAGCAAAAGAGTACCTCTTTCCCTAACTCCATTAATTACCCAACTCCCAGCAGTCTATCCTAAGTCACACTTCTACCGGTATCATCCAACTTATTGACCTCAATGTTTTGCCATGTACTCTTCACGGACAAGCCAGAGTGATTCGTATGTTTTTTAATTTTATTTTTGGACTTAACTTCTCATTTCTGATCTGTGTGTATGTGTGTTGCGTTTTTATTATTTTTCCTTGTGTTTTTAATAACCAATAAACTTCCTCTTTCTTTGGCTCAAGAAAGCCTGGTTAAAAAGGTTCCTTCTAAAATATAAAAACATTTGGACTGGGAAAAAGTATCCATGAGGGAAGGGATCCCTTTTAAGTTAAACTTTGTTGCGACCAACTGAGAGGATTGAATAAAGAAGGGGAGCCAGCTCATTCCTCCTCACCCGGGAGCATAACAAAATTGGGGTCCCATTTGAGAAGTTAACAATTTGGGGTATCTCGCCCAGAATCATAACAAATTGGGGGACCTCGACTGGAGACTGGTCATAACAGTGGTGTATGCGGCCATGGAGTGGATGAGGACATGAACAGCAAAGGATATGAGGCCAGATGGATATGTGAAGATGTGTGTGACAAAGTGAGTGGTGATATCCCTTGAGTTGGCAGCATGAGATGCCAGTGAGTGTGTGATTTTAGAGTGATGTGATAGTTGACTTACCCTGGCGGCACGGATGAGATCATTCATCCTCTTTCTGCACTGGGTGACTGACGTCTCCTGTGCTGTGTTGGCACTGACCACTGCTGCCACCGCCTGCCAAGGTCAGGTTGATGGACCTCCTCCAGCCATCACGGGGGTAGAGGACATCACGGCGAGTCTCGACTGCATCCAGCAGGCGTTCCGGTGAGGTGTCACTGAACTTTGAAGCAGCATGCATCTTCCCTTTGGGAGCCACGCCTTCAGTGGAGCAGTCCTGTGCTGCAAACATTAAAAAAGCTGTGCATGGGTGCCGCTTAAGTATGGCGCCCAGAGCGAGGAAGTGGTGAGCTCACATGGGGCAGGCGAATCAGAGGCCATGTGCGATCTGGCATGTCTCATGTGCGCGCATAATTAATGCGGCGGGAAGTGGACGATACAGCATGAAAACCCGCCATTGCGGCTGGTGGGTAGAATGCCATTTTTCACGTCCGTTGCCGCACTTTGTGCAATGAGGGGAAAATCCAACCACATCCTTTTCAGTAATAAAATGTCCCAAAGTGCATCAGAGGAGCGATATAACACAACATATGACACCAAGGCACATAAAGGAGATGTTAGATCAGATGACTAAAAGCTTGGTCAAAGAGATCGGGTTTAAGGAAGAAAGTGAGGCAGACAGATGGAGTGGTGTAGGAATGGAAATCCCAAGTATTGGCCTAGGCAGCTGAAAGCATAGCCACTAATGGTGGAGCAGTTAAAACTGGGGATGCTCAAGAGGCCAGAATTAGAGGAGCGCAGATATCTCGGAGGATTGTGAAGCTGGAGGAGATTACAGATATAAAAAGGAGTGAGGTCATGATGGGATTTGAAGGCAAGGATGAGAATTTTAAAACCAAGACATTGTTTGACCAGGAACCAGTGTAAATCAACGAGCACAGGGATGATAGGTGAATGGGACTTGCTGTGACTTAAGATACAGGCATCTGAGTTTTGGATGAACTCAAGTTTATGAAGGGTAGAATGTGGAAGACAAGCCAGGAGAGTGCTGGAATAGTCAAGACCTGTGATAATGAAGGGTTTCAGCAGCAGATGAGCTGAGACAGGGGTGGTCAGGTGATGTTACCAAGGTGGAAATAGATGGTCTTAGTGATGGTACCATAATCTGGTCAGAAACTCATCTCAACGTCAAATATGACACCAGGGTTGTGACCAGACTGGTTTAATCTCAGACTTGCCAAAGGAAGGCATGGAGTCAGTAGACAGGGAGGAGATGTTTGGAGCGGGGTCGGAAAACAATATCTCCAATCTTCCCAATATTTAATTTCTGCTCATATCGTACTGGATGTCGGATAAGCAGTCTGATAATTTAGCAACGGTGGAGGAGTTGAGAGAAGTGGTGTGGTCAATTGTGTCAAAGATTGCCGAAGGATAAGGAGGTGTAGTTTGCATTTGTCACAGTCACATAGGATGTCATTTGTGACTTTGAAACGAGCCATTTCAGTACAGTGGCAGGGATGGAAACCTAACTGGAGGGATTCAAACATGGAGTTCTGAGAAAAATGGTATTTGCATGATACAAGGAGTGACGATCACCATCGGATTGCCACTCCACTCCTATTTTTTTACACAATACCGGAGCTTCGAATTTCTAGGCCAGACTTCCAAACTGGACATCTTCAGAAGTGCAGAGCGTACCTGTTTGCTGGGGGAAGCCAAACCACGCCTCCTTTTTATGGCACTAGCTGTCATATTTTGTCTTCATTCACTAACGCACTGAAATGCTCCGGAATATTTAAATAGCTTTTCAGTGTTTTAGTGAATGAGTATGAGTGTACCAGCTGGGTAGGGTGGCAGGATTGTAGGTGGCAGAGTGGGTTGGGTGGTGAAGTTGCGGGAAGTCAGAGGGTCAGGATGGGTCGGGGGAGTCACAGGGCTGGGGTGGAGGGGTGTGGTGTGATCAGAGGGGAGTCAGAGAGGGTCAGCCATATAGCTATCCAGGAGTTAGACCTGTTCTTTTTCTGTCTAACATTTCCTGGGAACACTCCAAAGTTTCCGACTCTAACTCAGAGTTGGAGGCGCAGAGGATTGCCCATTGGAAGTTGAAACTTCCCGAGCAATTCCCACAGATTCCTTGCTTTGAGACATCTGCGGGGTCTCATAGTGTATCCTCCAGGGTATGTTTGGTCTCCAACCATCTGGAAACTGGAAGACCTGGGCCGTTCTATCAATTAATCTATAACAAATCTAGAAAGGATACAAAGAAAACTTTCTTTGGCGAGTCTTGGCGGCCTTTTCCCTCAAAGCAAGCTACGCTTAGCACGTCATATAGAAATTTATCTAATTTGCATTTGAGTGTTGAACCAGCCTTGCATCCTAAAAATTATTGTCTTCGGACAATAATAGGAGCATGGATGGTAGGACTGGCACAACAATAATGCCAAAGCAGATTAAAAGTTTAAACAACCTATAGGAACAATTCTACCAATTCTAACAAATCAGAGGCTAGGGATCGTGTGAAGAGTAACTCACCTCCTGACTCCCCAAAGCCTGTCCACCATCTACAAGGCACAAGTCAAGAGTGTGATGGAATACTCCCCACTTGCTTGGAAGAGTGTAGCTCCCACAGCACTCAAGAAGCTTGACACCGTCCAGGACAAAACAGTCTGCTGTGATTGGCACCACATCAATAAATATTCACTCTGTCCACCCCAATGCACAGTAGCAGCAGTGTGTACCATCTACAAGACGCACTGCAGGAATTCACCAAGGCTCCTTCGACATCACCTTCCAAACCCATGACCGCTACCACCTAGAAGGACAAGGGCAGCAGGTAGTTGGGAACACCACCACCTGGAAGTTCCCCTCCAAGCCACTCACCATCCTGACTTGGAAATATATTACCGTTCCTTCACTGTCGCTGGGTCAAAATCCTAGAACTCCCTTCCTAACAGTACTGTTCACCAGCGTACCTTCACCACATGGACTGCAGCAGTTCAAGGAGGCAGCTCATCAGCAACTTCTCAAGGGCAATTAGGGATGGGCAATAAATGCCGGCCCAGCCAGCGAACCCCACATTCCATGACTGAATAAAGAAAAACCTGCTGGAGTGAGACCCAAAAGCTTCATTGTTACCTTTATGGCCTGCAACGTTGAGTGTCATGTCAGGACCATAAATCACTTCTCTAACAGTGTTCTTACAACAAGATTATCAACCCTAAATGGCTTCCATGAGATTAATTCAATTAATGGCATTCATCCAACAATTTCAAGACATGCAATTCAGTTCAAGGTTTAGGGTTAAGTTGAGATTGCAGTTCCAGTTTTGTCAAGGTTAACGATGGAGTGTGGGAAAAAATCCAACAATTTCTAGAGAATTGGAACCCATGGTATATTTCTGTGGTTCAAATTACTAGATTTTTTTACAAACTATTAATGGTGAGTGCATTAATTCACCATTATTTTTCCATTAATTTTGGGCCAAATAAATGAGCTTCAATTGACAATTATTGCAACCTATGCACTCAGCTTCTAGTATGCTGGTAAGAAATATTACCATATGATACCTGTAACCATCATGTTCCAGCAGTAGCTATTCAGGTGTTCTCACCACCATTGTCATGGCCTTCAGCTTCAGTCAAAGCACCTAACACCAGGAATTCTTATCCTCTCAGTTCAACCTCAATGATGAATCCGAACTGACTGCACCCCATGTTTAGTATAAGTACACTGGCACCAACACTTGTCTTAACCATCAACTCTGTCTGGTTGCAGTAGTTTACCAAAAATCACTAAGCATTACTAAACCAAACATCTAAGCCTTGAGACAGAGCTTCTCTTTTCTGACCCTTCCATGGTATCTTCATTACACCAAGCCAGGTCGATTGGTGTCAGATACACTGCATTTCAGTTCAGCGAAAGAACTACACTGTGCATGTACTCACCAAAATTTTCATAACTCACATTTCCCATGAGGGTACTATCTTCTCTTTCACATTTTGCTTTCTTGATTGAAAGAAATTTGAATGGAATCTAAAAAACATTCACTAACATCACATGTTGGCTTCACTTACTCTTGCAAAAATTCAAAAGTGAAATAGAATCAATGTTTGTACAAATGGGGCCACAAAGCACCACTTTAATTTTTGTATATCCAGCTGATTCTTGTAGTCTGAGGTACAAGAGGATTCATAATTACACAGTAAATTAAAGTCTTACTATCAGAGATGGGATATAGATTCTACAATGTGGGGTAATTTCTGATTTGGTTTAGTGCCGGAATTTAGTTTTCACAATGAAAACTGTGAAGAATTGTATATTAATATTTTCTCAGTTGGGAAACAATGTCAAAAGATCATAGAGAAATTATCATTCTGAGGGAATAGATAAGTAACTTACTCACATTTATGCATGCTGTCCAGAAAACAAACCCGTCATTCAGTTGATTCTGCTCATCGCCTAACTCTTGTTTCAGGATATAGCCTGACCATTTAAAAAATCTTCTTCCCACATCAAACCCCCATCCTTTTGCTCTTTACTAAATGAGAAATTGACCCAGTTTCCTTTTGAATTCAGCAGATCCAATATCCATTGGCCTTGGCAGTTCACTCCAAAAGTCGATGGGTCTAAGCATATAGTTACTGCTTAAAATTACCCCTCTAGTTTATCTAGTTTCTAATTGTGTCCTGATGTTCTCCTCTCCTGCAAGTATTTCATAATTCAATGGAAAGGAATTGTATGCTAAGTTCATGTGATACTATTTGTCAAATATCCTTACAAATGGAGGGCCAGAAATTCCTGGGGAGACCTTGGGGCAGAGCATAACTTCCATCCACCAACGCTCATGCATGTTGAAGGACAAACTCAATCCATCAGAAATCCTAATGTCAGGTCTAAATTAACTATTAGACACACCTATGTACAATTTGTGTCCTCTGGTGTCCAGCTTGACAGGCAGTGCAGGGAGGTGGAAGGTGCAATTGAACACGAGTCATAAGATCGTATGAAATAGGAACAGGGTAGTTACAGTATTCTGCCTGGAAAGTGTAACTTGACCTAGTTACCCTGGATAGAGAGATAGTGACCAGTTTACAGTGGCATGGCAAATGTAAGCACTCAGAGCTCAGACAATGCATGGTGTGAACATTCCCAGGCTCAGACAAGGTGCAGTGTGAACATTCCTGGATTCAGACAGGGCACAATGTGAATGTTCCCGGGTTCAGACACGGCGCAGTGTGATAATGCCCGTATCCAGACATGGCACAGTGTGAACATTGCTGGGTTCATACAAGAGACCGTGTGAGCATTCCCGAGTTCAGACAAGGCACAGTGTGAACATTCCCGTATTCAGACCAGGTGCAGTGTGAACATTCCCAGGTTGAGACAACTTGCAATGTGAACATTCCCGGGTTCAGATAACGAACAGTGTGAACATTCCCAGGATCAGACAAATTACCATGTGAACATTTCCGGATTCACTCAAGGGACAATGTGAACATTCCTGGGTTCAGACAAGGAACAGTGTGAACATTCATGGATTTAGCCAAAGCAGATTGTGAAATTCTTGGATTCAGACAAGCCACTGTGTGAACATTCCCAGGTTCAGATTAGGCACAGTGTGAACATTCCCAGATTCATATAGTTTACAACGTGAACATTCCTGGGTTCAGAAAAATTGCAGTGTGAACATTCCCAGATTCAACCAAGGCACAGTGTGAACTTTCCTGGGTTCAGACCAGGCACAGTGTGAACATTCCGGGTTAAGACAAGGCGTAGTGCAAACATTCCCAAATTCAGATAAGGCACATTGTTAACGTTCCTGGATTTAAACAAGGCACAATATGAACATTCCCAGGTTGAGAAGACTTGTGATTTGAACATTCATCGATTCAGACCAGGCACACTGTGAATATTCCTGGGTTCAGACGAGGCACAGTGTGAACATTCCCCGTTTCAGACAAAACTGAGTGTGAAAATTCCAGGTTTCAGACATTGTGAACATTCCTAGGTCCAGACAGTTCACTGTGTGAACATTCCTGGTTTCAGATAACTCACAGAGTGTACATTCCATGGTTCAGACAACTCTCAGTGCGAACATGACTGGATTCAGACAACTTACAATGTAAACATTCCCAGGTTCAGACCAGGCACAGTGTGAACATTCCCGGATTCAGACAAGGCAAAAAGTGTGAATATTCCAGGGTTCAGACAACTCACAGTGTGAACATTCCCGGGTTCAGACAAATGACAGCGTGAACATTCCCAGGTTCAGGCAAGGCACAGTGTGAATATTCCCAAATTCAGACAAGGCACAGTGTGAATATTCCCAGATTCAGACAAGGCACAGTGTGAACATTCCCAAATTCAGGCCCGGCACAGTGTGATCATTCCTTGGTGCAGACAAATCACAGTGTGACCAGTCCTGGATTTGGAGAACTCGCAGTGTGAACCTCCCCGGATTCAGACAAGGCACAATATGAACATTCCTGGGTTCAGCCAATTCGCAATGGGAACTTACCCGGGTTCTGACAAGGCACAGTGTGAACATTCCTAGGATCAGCCAATTCGCAATGGGAACTTACCCAGCTTCTGACAAGGCACAGTATGAACATTCCCAGGATCAGACAACTCGCAGTGTGAACATTCCCGGGTTCAGACGAGGCACAGTGTGAACATTCCTAGGATCAGAATCGGCACAGTATGAATGTTGCCGGGGTCAGACAAGGCGCAGTGTGAACATTCCCGAGTTCAGAAAACTCAGTGTGAAAATTCCTGGCTTCAGACAAGGCACCATTTTAACATTCCCTGGTTCAGAAAACTCAAGTTCCCAGTTCAGAGAAGGCACAGTGTGAACATTCCCAGATACAGACAAGGCACAGTATGAAAACTCCCAGGATCAGTTAAGGCACAGTGTGAACATTCCCAGGCTCAGACAAGGCACAGTGTGAACATTCCCGTATTCAGATAATGCACAATGTGAACATTTCTGGATTCAGATAAGACGCGGTGTGAACATTCCCAGGTTCAGCCGACTCGCAGTGGGAACTTACCTGGGTTCTGTCAAGGCACAGAGTGAACATTCCCAGGATGAGACAACTTGCAGTGTGAAAATTTCGTGCTCAGACAAGGCACACTGAACATTCCCAGGTTCAAACCATGCACAGTGTGAACATTCCCAAATTCGGAGAATGCACTTTGTGAGCATTCCAGGATTTAGCCAAGGCACAGTGTGAAAATTCCCACGTTCAGACAGAATGTGAGCTTTCCCAGGTTCAGACCAAGCACAGTGTGAACATTTCGGGGTTCAGGCAAGGCACAATATCAACATACCTGGGGTCAGTCAACTCACAGTTTGAACATTCCCAGATTCATATGAGGCATAGTGTGAACATTCTCGGGGTCAGACAAGGCACATTGCGAACGTTCCCGGATTCAGACAACTTACAGTGTGAATATTCCCAGGTTCAGAGAAGGCACAGTGTGAACATTCCCATTCCATCACGGCACAGTGTGAATGTTCCAGTTCAGACCAGGCACAGTGTGATCATTCCCGGATTCAGACAACTCGCAGTGTGAACATTTCCGGATTCGGCCAAGGCACAGTGTGAATATTCCCAGATTCAGATCAGGGACAGCGTGATCATTCTTGGGTTCAAACAACTCACAGTGTGAACATTCCCAGATTCAGAGAACTCAGTGTGAACTTTCCAGGATTCAGACAATGCAGAGTGTGAACATTCACGGATTCCAAGAAGGCACAGTGTGAACATCCCCGGGTTTAGACAACTCGCAGTGTGAACATTCCTGGGTTCAAACAATGTGCAATGTGAACATTCCCGTGTTCAGACTAGGGGCAGTTTGAATATTCCCACGTTCAGACAACTCATAGTGTGAAAATTCCCAATTTAGACAAGCCACTGTGTGTACATTCCCGGGGTCAGATAAGGCACGGTGTGACAATTCTCGGGTTTAGACAAGGCACAGGGTGAACTTTCTCGATCCGACAAAGCACAATGTGAACATTCTCAGATTCCAATAAGGCGCAGTATGAACATTCCCGGGGTCAGATAAGGCAGAGTGTGAGCATTCCCGTATTCAGACCATGCATAGTGTGAACATTCCCGGTGCAGACAAGGCACCGTATGAACATTCCAGGATTCCAATAAGGCACAGTGTGAACATACCCTGTTTCGGAGAAGGCACTGTGAGAACTTTCCCGGATTTAGCCAAAGCACAGTGTGAAAATTCCAGGGTTCAGACAACTTTCGTTGTGAACTTTCCTGCTTTCAGTGAACTCACAACATGAACATTCTCGGCTTCAGAACCGGCACAGTGTGAACATTCTGGGATTCAGAAAACTCACAGTGAGACCATTCCCCATTTCAGACTACTCATAGTGTGAACATACCTAGGTTCAGAGAAGGCACAGTGTGAAAATTCCCGGGTTCAGACAAGGCACAGTGTGAATATTCCCATTCCGACAAGGCATATTGTGAATGTTCCCAGTTCAGACAAAGCACAGTGTGAACTTTCCCAGATTCAGACAACTCACAGTGTGAATATTCCCAGGTTCAGAGAAGGCACAGTGTGAACATACCATCGTTCAGACAACTCACAGTGTGAACATTTCTGGATTCAGCCAAGGCATTGTGTGAACAATCCGGGATTCGGAAAACAGTGTGATCATTGCCGATTTCCAATTTCAGATTGCCAATTTCAGACAGTATGAACGTTCCCAGGGTCAGAGAAGTGCTGTGTGAACATTCCCAGTTTTGTTCAACTCCCAGTATGAACATTACCAAGTACAGACAACTCTCAGTGTGAAAATGTCCGTATTCAGACACCTCACATTGTGAACATTCCCGGGCTCAGACAACTCTCTTTGTGAACTCTCCCGATTTCAGTCAACCCACAGTGTGAACATTCCCGGCTTCAGAAATGGCACAGTGTAAACATTCTGGGATTCAGAAAACTCACAGTGTGATCATTACTAATTTCAGACTACTCACAGTGTGAACATACCCAGGTTCAGACAAGGCACAGTGTGAATATTCCTGCATTCGGGCAAGGCACCCTGTAAACATTCCCAAATTCAGACAAGGCACAGTGTGAACATTCCCTGTTTCTGATAAGGTGCAGTGTGAACATTCCCGGGGTCAGACAAGGCAGAGTGTGAGCATTCCCATATTCAGACAATGCACTGTGTAAATATTCCCGGTGCAGACAAAGCACAGTGTGAACATATCCGGATTTGGAGAAGGCACTGTGTGAACATTCTGGGATTTAGCCAAGGCACAGTGTGAAAATGCCCAAGTTCAGACACAGCGTGAACTCTTCCAAGAACAGTCCAGGCACAGTGTGAAGATTTCCGGGTTCAGAAACGGCACAGTATGAACTTTTCCATTCCGACAAGGCATAGTGTGAATGTTCCCAGTTCAGACAATGCACAGTGTGAACATTCTCGGATTCAGACAACTTGCAGTGTGAATATTCCCAGGTTCAGAGAAGGCACAGTCTGAACATTCCAGCATTCAGACAACTCACAGTATGAACATTCCCAGATTCAGCCAAGTCACAGTGTGAACATTTCCGGATTCAGACGAGGGACAGTTTGAATATTCCTGGGTTCAGACAAGCTACTGTGTGAACAGTTTCAGATTCAGACAAGGCACAGTGTGACAATTCCCAGGTTTAGACAAGGCAAAGGGTGAACTTTCCCGATCCGACAAGGCACAATGTGAACATTCTCGGATTTCGCTAAGACGTGGTATGTACATTCCTGGGGTCAGACAAGACACAGCGTGAGCTTTCCCTATTCAGAAAATGCACAGCGTGAACATTCCTGGTGCAGACAAGGCACTGTGTGAACATTCCCAGTGCAGACAATGCACAGTGTGAAAATTCCCTGGTTCAGACAACTCTCATTGTGAACTATCCCGGTTTCAGTCAACCCACAGTGTGAACATTCCCAGTTTCATAAACGGCACAGTGTGAACATTCTGGGATTCAGAAAGCTCACAGTGTGATCATTACTGATTTCAGACTACTCACAGTGTGAACATACCCAGGTTCAGACAAGGCACAGTGTGAATATTCCTGCATTCAGGCAAGGCACCCTGTAAACATTCCCAAATTCAGACAAGGCACAGTGTGAACATTCCCTGATTCTGATAAGGCGCACTGAACATTCCCTGATTCTGATAACGCGCAGTGTGAACATTCCCTTATTCTGATAACGTGCAATGTGAACATTCCCAGGGTCAGACAAGGCAGAGTGTGAGCATTCCCATATTCAGACGATGCACTGTGTGAACATTCCCGGTGCAGAAAAGGCACAGTGTGAACATATCCGGATTCGGAGAAGGCACTGTGTGAACATTCTGGGATTTAGCCAAGGCACAGTGTAAAAATGCCCAGGTTCAGACACAGTGTGAACTCTTCCAAGAACAGGCCAGGCACAGTGTGAAGATTTCCGGGTTTAGAAATGGCCCAGTGTGAACTTTCCCATTCCGAGGAGGCATAGTGCGAACGTTCCCAATTCAGACAATGCACAGTGAGAACATTCTTGGATTGCAGTGTGAATATTCTCGTTGTGAACTTTCCCGGAACAGAACGTTCAGTATTCTGAACCCAGGAATGTTCACACTGCGCCTTGTCAGAACCTGGGAATGTTCACACTTGAGTAGTCTGAAATCGGTAATGATCACACTGTGAACTTTCTGAATCCCAGAATGTTCACACTGTGCCATATCTGAAGCTGGGAATGTTCACACTATGAGTTGACTGAAACCGGGAAAGTTCACAACGAGAGTTGTCTGAGCCCAGGAATGTTCACAGTGTCAATTGTCTGAATACAGAAATTTTGACACTGAGAGTTGTCTGTACTTGGCAATGTTCACACTGGGAGTTGAATAAAACTGGGAATGTTCACACTGTGCCTTGTCTGAACCTGGGAACGTTCACACTATGCGTTGTCTGAAATTGGGAATGATCACTCTTGAATTTTCTGAATCCCAGAATGTTCACACTGTGCCTTTTCTGACCTGCGAATGAATGTTCCCCGAATCAAACAAGGTACAGGGTGAACATTCCGCGATTCAGACAAGGCACAGGGTGAAAATTCCCGCAATTGGAAAAGGCACCCTGTAAACATTCCCAAATTCAGACAAGGCACAGTGTGAAAATTCCCGGGTTCAGAAAAGGCATAGTGTGAATTTTCCCAATCCAACAAGGCACAGTGTGAACATTCCAGGGTTCAAACAAGGCACAGTATCCACATTCCCAGATTCAGACCAAGGACAGTGTGATCATTCCAGGGTTCAGACAACTCACAGTGTGAACATCCCCGGGTTCAGGTAATTCCCAATGTGAACATTCCGGAATCAAACAAAGCGCTGGGTGAACATTCCCGGAATCAGACAAGGTGCGGTGTGATCATTCCCGTGTTCAAACTAGGGTTAGTTTGAACATTCATGGGTTCAGACAACTCACAGTGTGAACATTCCCGGTTCAGAGAAGCCACTGTGTGAATATTCCCTGGCTCAGACAAGGCACCGAGTGAACATTTCCGGATTGAGACAAGGCACAGAGTGACAATTCCCGGGCTTAGACAAGGCACAGGGTGAACTTTGCCAATGCAACAAAGCACAGTGTGAGCATTCCCGGGTTCAGAAAAGGCACTGTGTGAACACTTCTGGATTCTGATAAGGCAGAGTGTGAGCATTCCCGTATTCAGACGATGTACTGTGTGAACATTCCCTGTGCAGACAGGGCACAACATTAGCATTTCCGGACTCAGACAAGCCACATTGTGAACATTTGTGGATTCAGAGAAGACACAGTGTGAACATTCCCGGGTTCAGCCAACTCACACTGTGAACATTCCTGGGTTTGGGAAAATTGCAGTGTGAAATTTCTGGGCTTGGACAATTCACAGTGTCAACATTCCCGGGTTCAGGCAAGGCACAGTGTGAACATTCCTGGATTCAGAAAAGGCACCCTGTGAACAATCCTTGGTTCAGACAAGGCACTGTGTGAACATACCCAGATTCGGAGAATGTGTAAATATTCCCGGATTTAGCCAAGGTACAGTGAAAATTCCAAGGTTCAGACACAGTGTCAACTCTCCCGGGTACAGACCAGACACAGTGTGAAGATTTCTGGGTTCAGACAACTCTCGGTGTGAATATTTACGGTTCAGAGAAGCCACTCTGTGAACATTCCTTGGGTCAGACAAGGCACTGTGTGAACATTTCTGGGTTCAGACAAGGCACAGTGTTACAATTCCCGGGTTTAGACAAGGCACAGGGTGAACTTTCCCGATCTGACAAGGCACAGTGTGAACATTCCCAGGCTCAGAAAAGGCACAGTGTGAACATTCCCGGGGTCAGACAAGGCAGTGTGAGCATTCCTGGATTTAGCCAAGGCACAGTGTGAAAATTCCCAGGTTCAGACACAGTGTGAACTCTCCTGGGTACAGACCAGGCACAGTGTGAAGATTTCCTGGTTCAGACAACTCTCGGTGTGAACATTCCTGGGTTCAGACATCTCTCAGTGTGAACATTTCTGGATTCAGAAAACTCACAGCCTGAACATTCACAGGTTCAGACAATTATCGTTGTGAACTTTCCCAGTTTCAATCAACTCACAATGTGAACATTTCCACGTCAGAAAAGGCACAGTGTGAACATTCCAGGATTCAGAAAACTCACAGTGTGATCATTACCGATTTCAGACAACTCAGTGTGAACATTCCCAGCTTCAGACAAGGTGCAGTGTGAACATTCCCGTGTTCAGACTAGGGACAGTTTGAACATTCCTGGGTTCAGATAAGGCACCGTGTAAATGTTCCCAGGTTCAGACAACTCACAGTGTGAACATTCCCAGTTCAGACAAGCCACCATGTGAACATTCCCAGATTCAGACAACTTGCAATGTGAATATTCCCAGGTTCAGGAAAGGCACAGTGTGAACATTCCCAGATTCAGCCCAGGGACAATACGATCATTTCATGGTTCAGACAACTCACAGTGTGAACATTCCCGGATTAAGACAAGGTGCAGTGCGAATATTCCTGGGTTCAGGCAACTCACAGTGTGAACATTCCTGGGTTCAGACAAGGCACCATCTGAACATTCCTGGGTTCAGACAACTCATAGTGTGAACATTTCCGTATTCAGATAAGGCACAGTGTGACAGTTCCTGGGTTTAGACAAGGCACAGGGTGAACATTCTCGGATTACAATAAGGCGCGGTATGAACATTGCCGGGGTCAGACAAGGCAGAGTGTAAGCTTTCCCGTATTCAGACAATGCACAGCGTGAACATTCCCGGTGCAGACAAGGCACTGTGTGAACATTCTCGGATTTAGACAAAGCACAGCATGAACAGTCCCAGGTTCAAACACAGTGTGAACTTTCCCGGGTACAGACCAGGCACAGTGTGAATATTTCCGGGTTCAGACAACTCACAGTGCGAACATTCCGGGATTCAGAAAACGCACAGTGTGATCACTTCCGAATTAAGACAACTCACAGAGTGAACATTCCCAGATTCAGACAAGGCACAGTGTGAACATTCCTGGTTTTATTCAGCTCCCAGTGTGAGCTTTCCAGGATTCAGACAAGGCACAGTGTCAACATTTCCAATTTCAGACAACTCATAATGTGATTATTCCTGGTTTCAGACAACTCTCAGTGTGAACATTCCCAGCTTCAGACAAGGCACAGTGTGAACATTCCTGGGTTCAGAATACTCACAGAGTGAACATTCCCGGAATCAAACATGGTGCAGGGTGAACATTCTGGGGTTCAGACAAGACACAGTGTGAACGTTCCCGGTTTTATTCAACTCCCAGTGTAAACAATGCGAAGTACAGACAACTCTCAGTGTGAAAATTTCTGTATTCAGGCGACTCACATTGTAAACATTCCGGGGCTCAGGCAACTCTTGTTGTGAAGTTTCCCGGTTTCAGTCAACTCAAAGTGTGAACATTCTCGTCTTCAGAAATGGCACAGTGTGAACATTCTGGGATTCAGAAAACTCACAGCGAGTTCATTACTGATTTCAGACTACTCAAAGTGTGAACATATCCAGGTTCAGACAAGGCACAGTGTGAGAATTCCCGCATTCGGACAAGGCACCTTTTAAACATTCCCAAATTCAGACAAGGCACAGTGTGAAAATTGCCATGTTCAGGAAAGGCACAGTGTGAACTTTCCCAGTCCGAGAAGGCACAGTGTGAACATTTCCGGATTCAGACAACTTGCAGTGTGAACAATTCTGGATTCAGACAACTCATAGTGTGCACATTCCCAGATTCAGACCAGGGACAGTGTGATCATTCCTGGGTTCAGACAACTCAGTGTGAACATCCCCGGGTTCAGGTAACTCGCAGTGTGAATATTCCCGGAATCAAACAAAGCTCAGGGTGAACTTTCCCGGAATCAGACAAGGTGCAGTGTGAACATTCCTGTGTTCAGACTAGGGACAGTTTGAACATTCCTGGGTTCAGATAATGCACTGTGTAAATGTTCCCGGGTTCAGACAACCCACAAAGTGAACATTCCCGGTTCAGACAAACCACTGTGTGAACATTCCCTGGCTCAGAAAAGGCACAGTGTGAACATTCCTTGATTCTGATAAGGCATGGTGGGAACATTCCCGATGCAGACAAGGCACAGTGTTAACATTTCCGGACTCAGGCAAGCCACATTGTGAACATTTATGGATCCTAAGAAGACACAGTGTGAACATTCCTGGGTTCAGACAACTCGCAGTGTGAACATTCCTGGATTCAGAAAAGGCACCTTGTGAACATTTCCAGGTTCAGACAAGGTACAGTGTGAACATATCCAGATTCGGAGAAGGCACAGTGTGAAAATTCCCGGGGTCAGACAAGGCAGAGTGTGAGCATTACTGTTTTCAGACGATGCACTGTGTGAACATTCCTGGGTTCAGACAACTCGCACTCTGAACATTCCCGGGTTCAGAAAACGTGCAGTGTGAAAATTCCTGGGCTTGGACAAGATGCAGTGCGAACATTCCTGGATTCAGAAAAGGGACCCTGTCAACATTCCCAGGATCAGACAAGGCACAGTGTGAACATATCCAGATTCGGTGAAGGCACTGTGTGATCGTTCCTGGATTCGTAGAAGGCACTGTGTGAATATTCCAGGATTTAGCCAAGGCACAGTGTGAAAATTCCCAGCTTCAGACACAGTGTCAACTCTCCCAGGTAGAGACCGGGCACAGCGTGAAGATTTCCGGGCTCAGCAACTTCCGGTGTGAACATTCCCTGGTTCTGATAATTCTCGTTGTGAACTTTCCTGGTTTCAGTCAACTCACAGTGTGAACAATCCCGGTTTGTGAAACGGCACAGTGTAAACATTCCAGGATTCAGAAAACTCACAGTATGAACATTTCAGGATTCAGAAAACTCACAGTGTGAACATTCCCAATATGAGACAACTCTCAGTGTGAACACTCCTGAGTTCAGAATACTTGCAGAGTGAACGTTCCCAGAATCAAACAATGTGCAAGGTGAACATTCCGGGATTCAGTCAAGGCACAGTGTGAACATTTCTCTATTCAGATAGCTCACAGTGTGAACCTTCCCGGCTTCAGGCAACTTACAGTGTGAACATTCCTGGCTTCAGAAGCGGCACAGTGTGCACATTCTGGGATTCAGAAATCTAACATTAAGACAGCGTTAACATACCTAGGCAAAGGCAAGGCACAGTGCGAAATTTCCAGGATTTGGACAAGGCACCCTGTCAACATTCCCAAATTCAGACAAGGCACAGTGTGAACATTCCTAGATTCAGACCATGGACAATATGATCATTCTTGGGGTCAGACAACTCACAGTGTGATCATTTCTGATTTCAGACAACTTACAGTGTTAACATTCCCAGGTTCAGATAAGGCACAGTATGAACTTTCCTGATCCGACAAAGCACAGTGTGAACATTCCAGGATTCAGATAACTCACAGTGTGAGTATTCCTGGATTCAGACCAGGCACAATGTGATCAGTCCTGGGTTCAGACAACTCACAGTCTGACCATTCTTGGATTCGGAGAACTTGCAGTATGCATTTCCCTGGATTCAGACAAGGCACAGTGTGAACATTCCCGGGTTCAGACAAAATACAGTGTGAAGTTTCCCGGGATCAGATAAGGCACAGTGTGAACATTCCCAGGTTCAGAAACTGCACAGGTTGAGCATGCTCATATTCAGACAATGCACAGTGTGAACTATCCCGAGTTCAGTCAAGGCACAGTGTGAACATTCCCAGTGTCAGACAACTCACAGCGTGAAAATTTCCGGGCTCGGACAAGGCACAGTGTGAACATTCCCGGGTTCAGACAACACACAGTGTGAACATTCCCAGACTCAGAGAAGGCACTGTGTGAACATTCCTGGATTTGGCCAAAGCACACTGTGAAAATTCCCAGGTTCAGACAGAATGTGAGCGTTCCCGAGTTCAGACCAGGCACAGCGTGGACATTTCTGGGTTCAGACGACTCGGGGTGAACTTTACCGGTTTCAGTCAACTCACAGCGTGAACGTTCTGGGCTCAGAAAATGCACAGTGTGAAAAGTCCCGGATTCAGAAAACTCACAGTGTGATCATTTCCGATTTCAGACAACTTACAGTGTTAACATTCCCAGGTTCAGACAAGGCACAGTGTGAATTTTCCCGATCCGACAAAGCACAGAGTAAACATTGCCGGTTTTTTACAAGGCAGAGTGAACATTCCCAGGTTCAGACAACTCGCAGTGTGAAAATTCCCAGATTTGGAGAACTTTCAGTGTGAACTTCCCCGGATTCAGACAAGGCACCATGTGAATATTTCCAGGTTCAGACAAGTTGCAGTGAGAACATTCCCAGGTTCAGACAATGCACGGTGTAAACATTCCCAGATTTGGAGAAGGCATTATGTGAACATTCCTGGTTTTAGCCAAAACACACTGTGAAAATTCCCAGGTTCAGACAGAATGTGAGCTTTCCTGGGTTCAGACCAGGTACAGTGTGGACATTTTCAGGTTCAGACAAATCTCGATGTGAACATTCCCGGTTTCATTCAAATCACCAGTGTGAATATTCCCAATTTCAGACAACTCACTGTGCGAACATTCCCGGTTTAGACAAGGCACAGTGTAACAATTCCCAGGATCAGATACGGCACAGTTTGAACATTCGCAGGTTCAGAAATGGCACAGTGTGAACATTCCCGGTGTTAGGCAACTCACAGTGTGAACATTCCCGCATTCAGCCAACTTGCAATGGGACCTTTCCTGGGTTCAGACAAGGCACAGAATGAACATTCCCAGGTTTAGGCAACTTGCAGTGTGGAAATTTCCAGGCTTGGACAAGGCGCAGTGTGATCAGTCCCGGCTTCATAATAGGCACAGTGTGAACATCCCTGCATTCCGAAAAGGCACCCTGTGAACATTCCTGGGTTCAGACAAGGCAACGTGTGAACATTCCCGGTTCAGACAAGGCACATTGTGAATTCTCCTGGATTCAGATAAGGCACAGTGTGAACAATCCCCGTTTCAGACAACTCGCAGTATGAAATTCCCAGGCTCCAACCAGGCACATTCTGAACATTCCTGGGTTCAGACAAGGCACATTGTGAACATTCCTGGGTTCAGACAAGGCACAGTGTGAACATTCCCGGTTCAGACAAGAGGCAGTGTGAACATTCCTGAGTTCAGACAAGGCACAGTATGAACATTCCCAGATTCCGATGAGATGCAGTGTGAACATTCCTGGATTCTGACAAGGTGCAGTGTGAATATTCCTGGTTCAGATGAGGCAGCGTGAACATTTCTGGGTTCAGACCACTCACAGTTTGAACATTCCCAGATTCCATTGAGACACAGTGTGAACATTCCTGGATTCTGTCAAGGTGCAGTATGAACATTCCCAGATACAGGCAAGGCACAGTGTGGAAATTCTCGGGTTCAGCAAGGCACAGTGTGATCATTCCCGGGTTCAGGCAAGGCACAGTGTGATCATTCCCGGGTTCAGACAAGACACAGTGTGAACTTTCCCGGGCTCAGACCAGCCACAGTGTAAACATTTCCGGTCCAGACAACTCTGGGTTTGAACATTCCTGGTTTCATTCAACTCTCAGTGTGAACATTCCCGGGCTCAGACAAGGCACAGTTTGAACATTCCCAGCTTCAGACAAGGCACAGTGTGAACATTCCTGAGTTCCGTCAAGGCACAGTATGAACATTCCCTTGTTCAGATAACTCACAGTCTGAACATTCCCGGGTTCAGCCATCTCGCAGTGGAAGCTTTCCCAGGTTCAGACAAGGCACAGTGTGAATATTCCCGGGTTCAGACAACTCGCAGTGGAAGCTTTCCCAGGTTCAGACAAGGCACGGTGTGAATATTCCCGGGTTCAGACAACTCGCAGTGGAAGCTTTCCCAGGTTCAGACAAGGCACAGTGTGAAAATTTCCGGGCTCGGCAAGGCACAGTGTGAACATTCCCGTGTTCATGACAGGCACAGTGTGAACATTCCTGGATTCCAATAAGGCACCCTGTGAACATTCCCAGGTTTAGATAAGGCACAGAGAGAACATTCCTGGGTTAAGACAACACACAGTGTGAACATTCCCAGATTTGGAGAAGGCACTGTGTGAACATTCCCAGATGTGGCCAAAGCACAGTGTGAAAATTCCTGGGCTCAGACAGAATGTGAGCTTTCCCAGGTTCAGACCAGGCACAGTGTGAACATTTTGTGGTTCAGATTAGGCACCGTTGAACATTCCCAGGTTCAGACAACTCACAGTATGAATTTTCCCTGTTCAGACAAGGCACAGTGTGAACATTCCCAGATACAGACAAGGCACAGTGTGAATATTCCTGGGTTCAGACAACGCACAGTGTGAACACTTCCAGATTCGGAGAAGGCACTTTGTGAACATTCCTGGATTTAGCCAAAGCACAGTGAGAAAATTCCCGGGTTCAGACTTGGCACAGTGTTAACATTTCTGGGTTCAGACAAATCTCATTGTGAACATTCCCAGTTTCAATCAACTCCCAGGCTGTACATTCCCTGGATCAGAAAAGGCACAGTGTGAATATTCATGGATTTAGACAAGGTCCATGTGAATGTTCCTACGTTCATATTAGGCACCGTTGAACATTCCCGGCTTCAGACAACTCACAGTCTGAACATTCCATGTTCAGACAAGGCACAGTGTGAACATTCCCTGTTCAGACAAGGCATAGTGTGAACATTCCCAGATACAGACAGCTTACAGTGTGAACATTCCCGGGTTCAGAGAAGGTACAGTGTGAACATTCCCGGGTTCAGAGAAGGCACAGTGTGAACATTCCCGGGTTCAGAGAAGGCACAGTGTGAACATTCCCGGGTTCAGACAACTCACAGTGTGAACATTCCCTGTTTCATACAGCTCACAGTGTTAACATTCCCGGGTTCAGATAAGGCACAGTGTGAACATTCCCGGATTCAGACAATGCACAGTGTGAATATTCCTGGATGCAGAACAGGCACAGTGAGAACTTTCTGTGTTCAGACAACTCAGTGTTAAAATTCCCTGTTTCATACAACTCATGGTGTCAACTTTCCCTGGTTCAGACCAAGCACAGTGTGAATATTCCCTGGTTCAGCCTGGTTCAGACAACTCACAGTGTGAGCATGCCATGGTTCAGACAAGGCACGCTGTGAACATTCCCAGATTTAGCCAAGGCACAGAGTGAAAATTCCCAGATTCAGCCAAAGCACGGTGTGAAAATTCTTGGGTTCAGAAAAGGCACAGTGTGAATATTCCTGGATTCAGACAACTCACAGTGTGAACATTCGCAGTTCAAACAAGGCACAGTGTGAACATTGTCCGGTTCAGGTAACCCACAGTGTGAACATTCCCGGGTTCAGACAACGCGCAGTGTAAACATACCCAGATTCAAACCAGGCACAGTGTCAACATTTCCGGGTTCTGACAACTCACAGCGCGAACATTCCGGGATTCAGAGCAGGCACAGTGTGAACATTCAACGGTTCTCACAACTCTCGGTGAGAACATATCCGGGTTCAGACAAATCACAGTATTGATATTCCCGGTTTCAGACATGGCTCATTATGAACATTCCCAGTTCACACAACTCAGTGTGAACATTCCTGATTTCAGACATCTTGCAGTGTGAACATTCCCGGTTTCAGATAACTCACGGTGTGAACATTCCCGGGTTCAGAAAACTCAGTGTGAACATTCTCTGTTTATTACAACTCACAGTGTTAACATTCCCGGGTTCAGACAAGGCACAGTGTGAACATTCCCGGATCAGACAAGGCAGAAAGTGAACATTCCCGTATTTAAATAAGGCACCGTGACAATATTCCCAGGTTCAGAGAAGGCACAGTTTGAACATTCCCAGATTCAGCCAAGCAAATCATGAAAATTCCCTGGTTCAGACAAGGCGCTGTGTGAAATTTCCCGGGTTGTGACAACTCACAGTGTGAACATTCCTGGATTCAGACAGCTCGCAGTATGAACATTTGCCAGTGTAGACAATGTAGACAGTGTAGATCAAACCAGGTACAGTGTGAACATTCCCGGGTTCAGAAAAGGCACGGTGTGAACATTCCTGCTTCAGACAACTCACAGTATGAACATTCCCAGATTTAGACCAGGCACAGTGTAAACATTGGGAATAGTAGGAACACCACATGCTGTAAGTTCTCCTCCAAGTCACTAGCCGCCCTGACTTGGAAATATATCCCCGTTCCTTCACTGTCGCCTGGTCAAAATCCTGAGACCCCCTTCCTAACAGCACTGTGGGTGCACCTACACCACATGGACTGCAGTGGTTCAAGAAGGCAGCTCACCATCACCTTCTCAAGGGCAACTATAGATTGGCAATAAATGCTGGCGCAACCAGCGAAGCCCACATCCCATCAATGAATAACAAAAAATAATTCTTGGGTTCAGACATTTCACAATGTCAACATTCCCGGGCTCAGACAATGTGCAGCAACATTCCCGGGTTCAGACAATGTGCAGCAACATTCCCGGTTCAGACAATGTGAAGCAACATTCCCGGGTTCAGACAATGTGAAGCAATATTCCCGGGTTCAGACAATGTGAAGCAACATTCCCGGGTTCAGACAAGGCACAGTGTGAACATTCCCTATTCAGACAAAGAACAGTGTGTATATTCCCGGGCTCAGGCAACTCAGTGTGAACATTTTTGGATTCAGACAGCTCTCAGTTTGAACATTCCCAGGTTCAGACAACTCGCAGTGTGAACATGTCCGGTTTCAGACAAGTCAGTGTGAACATTGACAGATTTAGCAAAGGCGCAGTGTTAAAATTCCTGGGTTCAGACATGGCACAGTGTAAACATTCCAGGGTTCAGACAAGGCGCTGTGTAAGCGTTCCCGGATTCTGTCACGGCAGAGTATGATCCTTCCAGGGTTCAGACAACTCACAGTGTGAACGTTCCCAGATTCAAACCATGCACAGTGTGAAAATTCCCGGGTTCAGACAAAGCACTGTGTGAACATTCCCATATTCAGAGAAGGCAGAGTGTGTGAACATTCGCAGTTCAAACAATGCACAATGTTAACGTTCCTGGTTTCAACCTGGCACAACCTGAACATTTCCGTGTTCTGACAACTCACAGTGTGAACATTCCCAGCTTCAGACAAGGCACAGTGTGAACAATCCCGGATTCAGACAAGGCACAGTGTGAACATTCCCGGATTCAGACAACTCACAGTATGAACATTCCCAGATTCAGACAAGGTACAGTGTAAACGTTGGGAACAGTGGGAACACCACCTGCTGGAAGTTCCACTCCAATTCACTCACATTCCTGATTTGGAAATATATCACCGTTCCTTCACAGTCACTGTGTCAAAACCCTTGGACTCCCTCCCTAACAGCACTGTGGTTGTGCCTCCACCACAGGGACTGCAAAGGTTCAAGAAGACAGTTCACCACCACCTTCTCAAGGACAACTAGGGATGGGCAATAAATGTTGCTGCAGCCAGCAAAGCCCACATCCCTTCAATGAATAATAATTTAAAAAATTCTTGGGTTCAGACATCTCACAGTGTGAACATTTCTGGATTCAGACGGCTCACAGTGTGCACATTCCCAGGTTCAGACAAGGCGCGGTGTGAACATCCCCGGTTTCAGAGAAGGCACAATGTGAACATTCCCGGATTCAGCCAAGGCAAAGTGTGAAAATTCCAGGGTTCAGATAAGGAACAGTATGATCATTTCCAGGTTCAGACAATTTGCAGTGCAAACATTCCCAGATTCAGACAAGGCACTATGTAAACATTCCTGGATTCAGCCAAGACGCAGTGTGAACATTCCTGGATTCAGCGAAGACGCAGTGTAAACATTCCCGGATTCCGACAAGGTGCGGTGTAAACATTCCCAGGTTTGGATGAGGCACAGTGTGAACATTCCCAGCTTCAGACAAGGCAGAGAGTGAACATTCCCGTATTTAGATAAGGCATCGTGTGAATGCTCCCAGGTTCAGAGAAGGCACAGTTTGAACTTTCACGGATTCAGCAAAGCAAATCATGAGACAAGGCACTGTGTGAAACTTCCCAGGTTGTGGCAACTCACAGTGTGAACATTCACCAGTTCAGACATTTTGCAGTTTTAACATTCCCTGGCTCAGACAAAGTGCAGTGTGATCACTCCCGGATCAAACTAGGCACAGTGTGCACATTCCCGGGTTCGGACAACTCATAGTGTGAACATTCCAGAATTCAGACCAGGGGGCTGACTAGATGTGGTTCAAGGCTATCAGATAGTGTTAAACGGCCTTCCCCATTTCTTAATCAAATCATCCTGTGTCCGCGCCCGTATGTGTCCCCCATTTCCTAATTGCAAATTTACAGCTGAGCCCTTTGTACAAGTCTTAACTTCCATGTAAGGCTATGATTGTCTGTGTATGCTTTGGCACCCTAGCTGCTGGTCCTGGCTGGCACTTCACAATAAATCCAATTTTTCTGCATCTTCATTTCCAAGTCAGGATGGTGAGTGACTTGGAGGGTAACTTACAACACATGGTCTTCCCAATGTTCCCAACATTTACACTGTGCCTGGTCTGAATCTGGGAATGTTCATACTGTGAGCTGTCTGAAGCAGGAAAGTATGTTGAAAGGAATGACCAGGGTGTATCTGGTGATTCAGAAGTGCACCACACACCAAATGAACGTGATAGGCATGGTATTGGCAATCCCCTCAGTCACAGCAGACATGGGTCCGCACCCTCAGTACCAAGTGGAGAATATTAGGTGAATCCAGGACAATGACTCCCTCCAGTACTCCCTACCACATAGACATGCATGCCATACGCAAGAATGAGGGCATACATGGGGTATCACTGAGCGGGTGCAGGAGGAAAGGTAGCCTCATGATTTGCCCCCATCCAGTCGGAACAGGGGGGCTGGGTGAATGTGGGTACAACTGAACGGAGGGTTGTATGTTAGAAATTACTCACAGAGAAAACCATCATACCCGCTCAGGATACAAGGGAAATGGGGAATACTGTGTGACAGCTACTCAGCAGTCATACATGTATGGGAGCCTACATTGCAACATCACCACCCCCAACTTCTGCTTTAAACCCCGGCTCCCTGTTACTATCGGACACATGTGAATGGTGTACGTCCAACAAAGGGGTCAGGTCTCAATCAATGCCTACGTCACACTCCACGATACCCTGGAACAGTATGAGGAACCTAAGCAGGCCCCAATTCCCCACCTTCCCTAAAGTCTGACAAAGATTAAAGGTGACTTATGAAAGGTGATGAAACAGTGTTACATGTTACAGGCGGTGTTTAAAAGGCTAATCAATGATGCGGAAGAGCAATTGAGAGATCCGACATGGTGGGAGCAAGTGTGGGACTGGGGCTGAATGTGGATAAGAATAATCTCTCACATACTCGCCGCAGTCCATTTAACACTGTCTGATAGCCTTGAACCACATCCAGTCAGCCCCCTGTAGTCCTTTTGTTTGAACAAATATACATTCTTTGCTATCTCCAAAAAGACAATGCCCAGTCTCTGCACTGCAATTACTGTACAAGAACACAATTATCAGCCCACCGGGGGGTCATTGTGCTGCGGCCTTTGCCTAACTAATACTATTAAGTTGTAACTGATAGTGAAAAAATATATAAACTCTGCTCATTTGAACCTCGGTGGAGAAGTGCCTGGATAGCCCAGCGTTTGCTCCCCACATGCGTAATAAAGGAACCACTTGAATATTGCATCTGGACTCCGAGTGTTGAAATTTTGTACCAGAGTATTCCTCAGACATTTCAGAAATATATTGCCGTTCCTTCACTGTCACCTGGTCAAAATACTGGGACTTCCTCCCTAACAGCACTGTGGGTGTACCTACACCACATGGACTGCAGTGGTTCAAGAAGGCAGCCCACCACCACCTTCTCAAGGGCAACTAGGGATTGGCAATAAATGCTGGTGCAGCCAGTGAAGCCCACATCCTGTCAAGGAATGATAATAAAAAATAATTCTTGGGTTCAGACATCTCACAATGTGAACATTCCTGGGTTTAGACAATGTGCAGCAACATTCCTGGGTTCAGGCACAGTATGAACATTCCCATATTCAGACAAAGCACAGTGTATACATTCCCGGGCTCAGGCAGCTCACAGTGTGAACTTTTCCGGATTCAGACAGCTCTCAGTTTGAGCATTTCCAGGTTCAGACAACTCGCAGTGTGAACATTCCCGGATTCAGCAAAGGCACAGTGTTAAAATTCCTAGGTTCAGAAATGGCACAGTGTGAATTTTCCCGTGTTCAGACAAAGCACAGTATAAACATTCCAGGGTTCAGACTAGGCGCTGTGTAAGCATTCCCGGATTCTGTCACGGCACAGTGTGAACCTTCCTGGGTTCAGACAACTCACAGTGTGAACATTCCCAGATTGAGACCAGGCGTGGCGTAAACATTCCCAGATTGAGTCCAGGCATAGTGTGAACATTCCCAGATTGAGACCAGGCACAATGTGAACATTCCCAGATTCAGACAACTCACAGGGTGAATATTTCTGGGTTCGGACCAGGCACAGTATAAGCATTGGGAACAACGGGAACAACACATTCTGGAAGTTCCCCTCCAAGTCACTCACCATCCTGATTTGGAAATATAACGCCATTCCCTCCCTTCCTAACTGCTTTGTGGGGGTACTTATAACACATGCACTGCAGCGGTTCAAGAAGGCAGCTCACCACCACGTTCTCAAGGGCAATTAGGGATGGGCAATAAATGCTGTCCCAGCCAGTGAAGCCCACATCACGTCAATAAATAATAATAAAAAATAATCCTTGGGTTCGGACATCTCACAATGTGAACATTCCCAGTTTCAGACAATGAGCAGCAATGTTCCTGGGTTCAGACAAGGAAGGATCTGAACATTCCCCAGTTCAGACAAGGCACAGTGGGAACATTCCTGTATTCAGACAAGACACCATGTGAACATTCCTGGATTCAGCCAAGGTACAGTGTGAAAATTCCCAGGTTCAGACTGGGCACAGTGTGAAGTTTCCCGGGTTCAGTCAAGGTACGGTGTGAACATTCCTGGGTTCTACAAGGCAGTGTGTAAACATTCCCGGATTAACTGAAGGCACAGTGTGAACCAACCCGGTTCCGACAACTCACAGCATGAAAATTCCCGGATTCAAACCGGTCACAGTGTGAACATTCCCATGTTCAGACAAAGCATGGTGTGAACATTCCCGGGTTCAGACAAGGCACAGTGTGAAGATCCCTGGGTACTGACTACTCACAGTGTGAACATTCCTGGATTCAGAAAAGGCACAGTGTGAACATTCCCAGATTCAGACAAGGCACAATGAGAACATTCCTGGGTTCTGACTATTCACAGTGTAAACATTTCCAGGTTCAGACAAAACACAGTGTGAACATTCCCAGGCTCAGACAAGGCACAGTGAGATCATTCCCGGGCTCAGACAAGGCACTGTGAGAACATTCCTGGGTTCTGACTATTCACAGTGTGAACATTCCTGGGTTCAGACAAAGCACAGTGTGAACATTCCCGGGTTCAGACAAGGCACAGTGAGAACTTGCCTGCGTTCTGACTATTCACAGTGTAAACATTCCCAGGTTCAGACAAATCACGGTACAAATGATCCCAGCACAGTGTAAACACTGGAAACAGCTGGAACACCATCTGCTAGCAGATCGCCTCCAAGCCACTCACCATCCTGACTTGGAAATATATCGCCGTTCCTTCACTGTCACTGGGTCAAAATCCTGGAACTCCTTTCCTAACAGCACTGAGGGTGTACCTGCGCCACATGGACTGCAGCGGTTCAAGGAAGCAGCTCACCATCACCTCACGTGCAATTTGGGATTGGCAATAAATGCTACTGCAGCCAGCGAAGCCCACGTCTCGTCAATAAATAATAATGAAAAATAATTCTTTGGTTCGGATATCTCACAATGTGAAGAATTCTGAATTCAGGCAATGTGCAGCAACATTCACGGGTTCAGACAATTTGAAGCAACATTCCTGGGTTCAGACAAGGCACAGTATGAACATTCCCGGATTCAGACAAGGCACTATGTGAGCATTCCCGGGTTCAGGCAACTCAGTGTGAACATCGAGATAAAAACAAAAAAACTGCGGATGCTGGAAATCCAAAACAAAAACAGAATTACCATTCCCTGGTTCAGACAACTGGAAGTGTGCACATTCCCAGATTCAGACAAGGCAGAGGGTGAACATTCCTGGATTTAGAGAAGGTGCCATGTGAAAATTCCCAGGTTCAGAGAAGGCACAGTGTGAACGTTCACATATTCAGACAAGGCACAGTGTGAACATTCCCGTGTTCAGACCAGGCAGAGTGTGAACATTCCCATGTTCAGACAAGGCACAGTGTGAACAATCCGGCAATCAAACAAGGCACAGTGTGAACATTCCCGAGTTCAGACCAGGCACAGTGTGAACATTCCCGAGTTCAGACCAGGTAGAGTGTGAATATTCCCATGTTCAGACAAGGCACAGTGTGAACAATCCGGCATTCAGACAAGGCACAGTGCGAACATTGCCGAGTTCAGACAAGGCACATTGTGAACATTCCCAAGTTCAGAACAGGCACAGTGTGAACATTCCCGAGTTCAGACCAGGCACAGTGTGAACATTCCCGAGTTCAGACAAGGCACAGTGTGAACATTCCCAAGTTAAGACAAGGCACAGTGTGAACATTCCCAAGTTAAGACCAGGCACAGTGTGAATATTCCCGAGTTCAGAACAGGCACAGTGTGAACATTCCCAGGTTTAGACATCCCACAGTGTGAACATTCTTGGTTTCAGACCAGGCACGGTATGAACATTCCTGGCTTTAGTCAAGGCACAGTGTGAACATTCCCAGGTTTAGACCAGGCGCAGTGTGAACGTTCCCGGGTTTAGACAAATCACAGTGTGAACATTCCCTGGTTCAGACAACTAACAGTATGAATATTCCTGGATTCAGACAAGACGTTGGGAACAGTGGGGACACCACGTTCTGGAAGTTCCCCTCCAAATCACTCACAATCCTGACTTGGAAATATATCGCCATACCTTCACAGTCACTGGGACAAAATCCTGGATCTCCTGTCCTAGCAGCACTGTGGGTGTACCTACACCACATGGACTGCAGCGGTTCAAGAAGGCAGCTCACCACCACCTTCTCAAGGGCAACCAGGGATTGGTAATAAATGCTGGCCCGCCCAGCGAAACCCACATCTCATCAATGAATAATAATTTAAAAAATTCTTGGGTTCAGACTTCTCACAGTGTGAACATTCCCGGATTCAGACAATGTGCAACACAAACATTTCCGGGTTCTGCCAATACGGTGCAACACTCCCGGGTTCTGACATTTGCAACACAAACATTCCTGGGTTCAGACAATATGCAACAAAATACCTGGGTTTAGACAATGTGCAGCAACATTCCCGGATTCAGACAATGTGCAGCACAAATATTTCTGGGTTCAGATAATGTGCAGCAAAAATATTCTCGGGTTCAGATAATGTGCAGCACAAATTCCCAGGTTCGGACAATGTGGAGCAAAAATATTCCCAGGTTCAGACAATGTGCAGCAAAAATATTCCTGGGTTCAGATGATGTGCAGCAAAAATATTCCTGGGTTCAGACAATATGCAGCGAAAATATTCTTGGGTTCAGACAATGTGCAGCGAAAATATTCCTGGGTTTGGACAATGTGCAGCACAAATATTCCTTGGTTCAGACAATGTGCAGCAAAAATATTCCTGGGTTCAGACAATATGCAGCGAAAATATTCCTGGGTTCAGACAATGTGCAGCAAAAATATTCCTGCGTTCGGACAATGTGCAGCATAAATATTCCTGCGTTCGGACAATGTGCAGCACAAATATTCCTGGGTTCGGACAATGTGCAGCACAAATATTCCTGGGTTCGGACAATATGCAGCACAAATATTCCTGGGTTCGGACAATGTGCAGCACAAATATTCCTGGGTTCAGATAATGTGCAGCACAAATATTCCTGGGTTCAGACAATGTGCAGCATAAATATTCCCGGGTTCGGACAATGTGCAGCACAAATATTCCTGGGTTCGGACAATATGCAGCACAAATATTCCTGCCTTCGGACAATGTGCAGCACAAATATTCCCAGGTTCAGACAATGTGCAGCACAAATATTCCTGGGTTCGGACAATGTGCAGCACAAATATTCCTGGACTCAGACAATGTGCAGCACAAATATTCCCGGGTTCAGACAATGTGCAGCACAAATATTCCTGGGTTCAGATAATGTGCAGCACAAACATTCCCAAGTTCAGACAATATGAAGCAACATTCCTGGGTTCAGACAATGTGCAGCAACATTCCTGGGTTCAGACAATAGGCAGCAACATTCCCAGGTTCAGACAATGTGCAGCAACATTCCCGGGTTTAGACAATGTGCAGCACAAATATTCCTGGGTTCAGACAATGTGCAGCACAAATAGTCCTGGGTTCAGACAATGTGCAGCGCAAATATTCCCGGGTTCAGACAATGTGAAGCAACATTCCCGGGTTCTAACAATGTGCAGCAACATTCCCAAGTTCAGACAATGTGCAGCACAAACATTCCCGGGTTCACACAATGTGAAGCAACATTCCTGGGTTCAGACAATATGCAGCAAAATTTCCAGGTTCAGACAACGTGCAGCAACATTCCCGGGATCAGACATTGTGCAGCACAAATATTCCCGGGTTCAGACAATGTGCAGCAACGTTCCCGGGTTCAGACAACACTCAGTCCTAAAACCTCTCTGTCTTATCTTAGGAGACTAGAAAGTTGAAGCTGGTCTTCAATGGCACTGCAAAGTGGCCAATATTGAATGGACTGGGCCTGAGTTACCCTTAGCACCATTTTCTTTTGTATTGAAGCCAATGAGCCTGAGTTTCACTATTTTTTTGTGGAGACAGCGAAGTATTGATAATATCAATGGACTAGTAATCCAGAGGCCCAGGCTAATGCTCTGGGGACACATGTTCAAATCCTTCCATGGCAGCTTTTGGGATTTAAATTCAATTAATAAAATCGAATCGAAAGCTAGTGTCATTCATGTAGACATGAAACTATCATTGATTGTTATTAAAAAAAATCTGGTTCACAATTGTCCTTCAGGGAAGGGAATCTGCCATCCTTTCCTGGAGTGGCCTATAATTGCCCTCTGAAATGGTCTAGAAAGCTACTCAGATCAAGGGCAATTAGGGATGGGCAACAAATGCTGGCTTTGCCAGCGCTGGCCACATGCCATGAAATAATACATTTTTTAAAAACTACCATCAAAGACCAATTTCAACACCTCCCAGGCCACGTTTCAGAGCAGCTCTTTAAAAGTGGGTTAGAAAATAGTTAAGAATTTTATGCAGAGTGGTTAGCGATGCTGAGCTGCCACTTACAGTTCTCAAAACCTTCACTAGTAACTCTCCCCACCAACCCCCATCCCAACCACTGGCCTACCAAATGGATTAGGCTCACTGATAACATCACTTCGTCATCCATAAATGTCTACCATTTAGTAACTTTGGGTGGAATTTTCCCAGGCAGGTTCAGAAGAGGAAGGATGCAGGAAAATTGCAGGAAATGGTGTTGGCCCAGAACGCAGACATGATCCTACCCATCCAGTTTTCTCAGAGGAAGGGTGAGAATGCAGCGGGTAACCTCTGTGGCTGAAGCCGGAAACCAATTAAGGAAATTATGAGTGATTTTTGTGCATGGATTCCCTCTTTCCCAGCAGGTGCTCCACGCTGTGCTTTAACTGGGTGGGTTGGGGAACGAGAGTGCCCGTTGAGAAGAACATCCTCAGTGAAACTGACAAGCTGAGACAGCTTTGATCAGTCACATTGAAAACTTCAGCTATGGCCACTGAGAGACTGATGTTCAAAGGATTCCTTCTGTCAGAGAGTGCTACGATTGCCTGACAGGTGATTGACAACTGTTTGTAAAGCATTTCACCTGATCGGCACTTTACTCACCTTCAGCTGCACAGGCTGCTGCCAGCCTCCTGGGTGGCAGAGGAGCAACACCAGCAGCAGCACCAGCTGCCTTTTCCCAACCACATTGCCCTCCCCAGGGCAGGGAGGATGCTCACTGAGATCCAGTTGGAAGGTGCAAATGACCAGCTTTCTCAACATGATTAAGCACCAGTGCCTCAGGGGCTTCAGGCTGTCATAGGAGGTTGCTGCTGACAGCTGCATCTTCATGTAACAAGGTTTCCTTTCCAATAGACAAAATGGTCACACATTGCCAGTGGCCAACTAGTTGTCACTGGAGGCCCAACCCCCTACCTCCCCCCACCTTGTATCTCTGCCTTTTGCCAAGTTGTGTGCTCTCTTCTCCAGCAAGGAGAGAAAGATGAGAGGTGTCAGTGCTGGTAATGGTTTGTGTGCAGAAGAGGAAAGGATGCTAATTGAAGAGGGTCACTATGAGGCACGCGCATATGAACATATGAATTTGGCCTTTTCCTGCTCCTTTCAGCCCCTTGAGCCTGCTCCGCCATTCAGTGAGGTCATGGTTGATCTGATTAGCCTCAACTCCACATTCTGCCTAATCCCTGATAACCTTTGACTGCCTAGTTAATCAAGAGCCTATCAACCTTTGACTTAAAAATATTCATTGACCCTGCCTCCATTGTTTTCTGGGGAAGAGAATTCCAGAGATTCATGACCCTCTGAGAGAAAAAAATTCTTCTCGTCTCCATCTTAAATGGGAGACTCCTTATTTTTAAACTGTGTCCTCTAGTTCTAGTCCTCCCCACAAAGGGGAACATCCTTTCAGCATCCACCCTGTCAAGCCCCTCAGGATCTATATGTTTCAATAAGACCACCTCTCATTCTTCTAAACTCCAATGGATACAGGCCCAACCTGTCCAACCTTTCCTCATAAGATAATCTCCCCATCCCAGGTATGAATCGAGTGGACCTTCTCTGGCTTGATTCTAATGCATTTATATTCTTTCTTAAATAAGGAGACCAAAACTATACATAGTGCTCTAGATGTGGTCTCACCAATGCCCTGTACAACTGTAGAAAAACATCTCTTTTATATTCCATTCACCTTGAAATAAACAACATCATTCCATTTATCTTCTTAATCACTTGCTGTATCTGCATACTAATTTTTCCTGATTCATGTACCAGGACACCCTGATCCTTCTTTACCTCTGTGTTCTATAATCTTCTCCAGTTAAATAATATGGTACTTTTCTATTCTTCAAGCCAAAGTGGAAAAGTTCACATTTTCTCACATTATACTCCATCTGCCAAATTTTTGCCCACTCTTTGCAGACTCTTTAAGTCCTCTTCACAATTTACTTTCCTATCTATCTTTGTGTCAACAGCAAATTTAGCAAATTCATTCAAGTCATTGATATAAATTGTAAGTAATTGGGGCACCAGCACTCTGGCACTCCACTCATCGCATCTTGCCAATGACCCATTTATGCCTACTCACTGTTTCCTGTTAGCTAACAAATCCTCTATCCTTGCTAATATGTTACCCCTGCTACAACACAAACTCTTATTTTGCATTGTAACCTTTGATGTGGCATCTTGTCAAATGCCTTTTTGAAATCTAAGTACAGCACATCCACATGTTCCCCTTTATCCATGTTGTTGCTTGTTACCTCCTCAAATAACCCCAATAAATTAGTCAAATATGATTTCCCTTGCACAAAGCCATGTTGACTCTACCTGATTGCATTGAGATTTTCTAAATGCCTGCTATAACCTCCTTAATAATAGATTCCAACAATTTCCCTCCAACAGATGTTAAGCTAACTGGCTTGTAGTTTCCTGTTTTCTGTCCCCTTTCTTGAATAGAGGAGTCATGTTTGCTATTTTTCAATCTGATGTGACCTTTCCAGAATCTAGGGAATTTTGGAAAATTAAAGCCAATGCATATACTATCTCGGCAGCCTTTTCTTTTAAGACCCTTGAATAAAGTCCATCAGGACCTGGGGACTTGTCAGCTCTTAGTTCCAATAATTTTCTCAGTATCCTTAATCCTGGTGATTGTAATTCTTTTAAGTTCCTCCCTCCATTTCACCTCCTGATTTACAATTATTTCTGGGGTGTTATTTGTATCCTCTACAAAGAAGACTTTTGCAAAATATCTGTTCAATTCATCTGTTATTTCCTCATTTTCCATTATTAATTCCCCATTCTCACTCCCTAGGGGTCCAACACTCACTTTACTTACTCTTTTCCTTTTTAATTACCTGTAGAAACTCTTACTACCTGTTTTATATTTCTAGCTAGCATTCTCTCATACTCTAATATCTTCCTCTTTAGTAATCTTTTAGTCATTCTTTGTTGTTCTTTATATCCTGCCCAACCTTCTGACTGGTCACTCATCTTTGTGGAATTATACGCTTTTTCTTTCAATTTGATACTATCTTCAACTCTTTAGTCAGCCATGGATGATGTGTCCTTCCCTTAGAGTCTTTCTTTTTTCACTGGAATGTATCTTTTCTGGCTATTCTGAAATATCTCCTTAAATGTCTGCCACTGCACCTCTGCTGGCCTATCCCTTAACCTAATTTCTCATTTCAGGTTTCACCAGCTCTGTCTAGATCCACTCCTCTCTCCCTCAATCTGAATACAAAATTCAATCATATTATGATCACTGCTACCAACCGCCTTCACTATGACATCATTAATTAATCTTGTCCCATTGCACATTAGCAGATCTGCCTTCTGGTTGTCCCAAAAGCACTCTATGAACTCATCATCCAGGATACCTTTGCCAATCTGATTTGTCCAATCTATATGTAGATTAAAATCACCCAGGATTATCACCCTAACTTTCTCACAAGCCCCACTCTTTCCTCCAGCATACCCTATCCTACAGTGTGATTACTGTTAGGGGGCTATAAACCACTCCCTCAAGTGTCTTCTTACCTTCTCGTCTTCATCTGATTCTACATCTTCATCTCCAAAACTAAGGTCATCTCTCTCTCTATTGTACCAATGTCGTCCTTAATTAACAGAGCTATCCCTCCATCTTTTCCTAGCTTCTTTTCCTTCCTAAATGTCATGTACCCTTGAATATTCAGGTCCCGGTCTTTGTCATCCTGCAGCCATGTTTCTGTAATGGCTTCAGATCATACATATTTATGTCATTTGTTAAGAATGCTATGTGCATTTAGATGCAGAGCCTTTAGTTCTGTCTTTTTATCACTTTTATAAACTGGTGCACTCTTAGGTTTGTACATCCTGTCCCTTCCTCTCATGCTCTGATCATCATTTCCCTTGTCGCAACCTTGCTGTCTTGCCTTGTCTTCTATATTAAATTTATCATGAACATACAACCATACAGTCAAGGAGCAGGAGTAGGCCATTCAGCCCCTTGAGCCTGCTCTGCCATACAATAAAATCATGGCTGATCTGATAGTAACCTGAAATCTGCATCCCACCTACCCCCGAAAACCTATTACCCCCCCTTGCTTACCAAGAACTTATTCACCTCCACCTTAAAAATATTCAAAGACTCTGCTTCCACCACCTTTTCAGGAAGAGAGTTCCAAAGACTCACGACCATCTGATTGAAAAAATTTTGCCTCATCTTTGTTTTAAATGGGTGACTGCTTATTTTTAAAAAGGTACCCCTAGTTCTAGATTCTCCCACAAGAGGAAACATCCTCTCCACATCCACCCTGTCAAGACTGCTCAGGATCTTATATGTTTCAATCAAGTCGTCTCTTACTCTTCTAAACTCCAGTGGATACAAACCTAGTCTGTCCAACCTTTCCTCATAAGAAACCCACCCATTCTAGGTATTAGTATTGTAACCCTTCTCTGAACTGCTTCAAACGCATATACATCCTTCCTTAAATAAGGTGACCAATACTCTACACAGTACTCCAGATTTGGACTCACTAGTGCTCTCTATAACACTTGTCCCAGCAGAGATCAGGTGAAGACCATCCCACAGCTCCCGATTAACCCAGTCCTGGTGCCAGCACCCCATGAATTGAAACCCATTTCTCCCACACCAATCTTTGAGCCACCCAATTTGCTTGTGGCTCAGGAAGTAATCCAGAGGTTATTATCTTTGAGGTTCTGCTTTTTAATTTAGCCCCTAGCTTTTCATACTCCCTCAGCAGAACCCCTTTGCTGGGTCATTGGTATCTACGTGGACCATGACCACTGGATCCTCCCTCTTCCACTGCAAGTTCCTCTCCAGCCCAGAGCAGATGTCCTGAGCCCAAATACCAGGCAGGCAACACAGCCGTATGGATAGCCGTTCTTGGTTGCAGCTGTGTCTATCCTCCTGATTATACTGCCCCAACTACCACCGCTTCCTATTAATTCCCCCGCTTGAATGGCTTCCTGTACCATGGTGCTATTGTCAATTTGCTCATCCACCCTCAGCCACTGCTTTTATCCATAAAGGCTGCAAGAACACTGAACCAGTTGTACAATTGCAAAGGCTGAGCCTCCTCCACTTCTACCTTGCGTCCCCATATTTGCCTCACTCACAGTCGCACCCTCCAGTCCCTGACCAAATCAGAAACCCTGCCCTAATGGGTATAACTGCCATCTGATACAAAATAACCAGGTAACCCTTCCCCTCCCAGATGCATCACAGTATCTGCAGCTCAATGATTCTTAGCTGAAGCTCCTCAAGGCATTTACTGCAGACATGTTTGCCCTGTATCACTCCAGCATCTAAGAACTCCCACATTCTGCAATCACAACACATCACCTGCCCTGCCATCTTTATTATATGTTAATTTATATATTTTTAATTAATTTACAATTAATAAACATTGATACTCCCAAATAACCTTTACTACTGCTAGTAAACTTTACAACCAATAAAACCTTACAATTACTAATAAGTTGAGTGAATTTTTAAGATCAATAAGCAAAATATTTACCAATCAATCATTTATCTGTGTTGTCTCAATCTTTCTCAGAACATAGCCGCTTCGCTCTGAAGCCACAGGCTGGATTGGATTGGATAGCTCTTCTAGATGATGGTTACTGCCTCTGGATCCTCTTTTCAACTCCTCCACCAAGATGGCAATCGGCTGAGGGAAGTCTGAGTGTCGGCTGCTAAGATGGGGAAATGAGTTTCATGCAGTGAGAGGAAGCTTCAAGGTGTGTTCATTTGAGGTGTGCTGTGTAGGAGAATGTTGGACAAGTCAGAATGTGGGTTTTGGCACTTGAAATTGTTGCACCATTCACCTGTCACGCCTTCCAGAGGTTCTGGATCCTCTTTGTGGATGGTTTCCAATTTAAAGAAAATGCACTCCACCCGATGACTTCCTCGGCCACTTCCATCCACGCCTACTCGGCTGAAGATGTTGGCCTCCTCCTCCCATCCTGGGAAAGATCATCCACATCTGATCTATCCGCAGACAGTTGTGATACAACAATCAGACATTCAGGCATATAAATGTAAAATTGTTGATAAAACTCTCCTGAAAGGGCCAGATTTCAAATCAGGTTACTGGATACTATCACCTCTCCTTATATCCAGTGAAATATCAGCATTGCAGACTCATGATGGTGAGTGGAAAGATTCATCCATGCTGTTGACAGCACAATTTTAATCTGACGGCAAATCTCTAGAATTTTCTCACTTGCAAATGCTCCTAGATCATTTTTTTTTCTCCTTGTTGAGAATTCTCATTACTACTATTTTGGTTTGATTGTGTACTCCCTGTTCTGTGTTGAATTGGTTGGCCTCAGCTGGTGTAGTGTTATGTGGACACTTGCTGTTAGTCTCCAATTATTTTAATGGAATGGCACTAGGGGCATTGCTCATTCAGAGAGCTGGCACAGACATGACAGGCCAAATAGTCTCCTTCTGTGCTGTAACAATTCTGTGATTACATTATTCTATTTGGGTTAGGGATAAGGAAAATTGACCAACATTACCACTGCTCATAATGACGCATTGAGCCCTGTCAGAATGTGTGCATCTGTGGACATCGACAAAGATTGTACAAGGCTTAGTTGTGATGGCCCACATGCCATTGTTTAATATTGTGATGGCACTCATTGTCTGGGCTAACACATAAAGAATGGTCATTTGAGCAAGGTACTGTATGGCTACTACTGATTGCGGAACCATTCCCCTAAAAACATTAAGAGAGGAGAAAAATTTGGGGAATAGAATAATAATCAGTGAAATGTAACAAACTTGAGTGAATATGTTAGTTTATGCAATCTTAATTTTGTCTTCTTAAAAACTGTAATCTTTGTTAAACATTATTTTGACATCAAAGATTACTGAGTTGCACATTTTGGTGGAGGACCCATTGCATTTTCATGAATGGTAATACTGCTTTGCCAAAAAGAAACACAATTAGTGATGACATCTGATCATCATTAGTGATGGCCTTAAAGCCACTGCAGCCATTTAACTCCACAAACTCACCTTTTGAGTTCCCCATCAGAGTTGCAGATAGTTCAGGCAGCATCTTGCAATATTCAAATTAAGCTGTTCCGAGAAAGGTAGCAGTTGGTGCTGTGAAATAGGGCAAAATCTTACACTGATGCATTTCTGAAGGTGATATTGTTGAAGAGGAAAATCTAGCTATGTACAACAAAGTGGGGAGGCATCACCTAGGAAAAAATTCAAGCACCAGAAACCCAAAATGATATCCACAACTATGATGGCAACATTCTTTTGTAGGTATAGGTTGATCTTTCAAAGAATGAGGAATATCACATGCATTATAAATAATTGAACATTGTGCACATTTTAGGGAATGCTCCCATTTTGTGTAAGTTTAAAAGTTTTAAAATTACATATTTGTTACATTTTCTCAAATAAAGGCTATGAGCCAAACTGGACATGTGATGACTTATAAGGTATGTAATGCATCGGCATGGTCCATGGCAGTATCAATATACAATGTCTAAATAAAACTGAGCAAGGAATAAAGTTACAAACAACACAATTAATCACAGCATGAAACTGTAAACCTACAATAGAGAAGAATGCAGAGGTGAAAAAATGTTATTTTATGCAATCATTTTTCTTACTATATCCCTTATTTAAAGTCCTGACTTTATTAGGAATGTTGCATAGTAGTAAAATGACAATTTCTGGTTGAGGTAATTGGATGACTAATCCTCTATCAGTAAATGTTAATGTGTTGAGTGAGCCATGTCATACAAATCTCATGATAAATTGGTCTTCCCTGAACCTGTCCTTCCTTGACAGCCTGTCATGAAGACCTGTGTGGTCATTTCAAAATAGTTTATTAAAATGAATCAGTTCTGAATTCAAAGTAATTTCCTCTAAGTCCTTAACACATCAAAACTCTTAAATTATTGTCAGTTTTCTTAGCATCTATAGATGATGATATTAAAAAAAATGAGTGTTAAATAATAAAATGTTTTGCTTGTGAAATGATTACAATTTTAAGAGCTGATGTATATTCGAAGTACTTCAATCTTAATTTGAAAGTATACTGTAATTGACAGGCTTGATATGATTTCACAGTAAACATTGTTGCAAATATGAAGTTTGTTGGGTGGTTATGTTTTGGGACTGTCTTTTTAATTTAGAGTAAAATGGAGATTAAAGAGGGTCATGTGACCTGTTCTGCATTCTACCTGACAACAAGCTTGGGGGTTCAGTTGTTAAAGGTTAAAGGGGAGACCCAAGTTGTCTTACTGGGAAGAAGGTGTGACATATTGACACCTGTAAACAATGGCCAGGACAGCTGTACTGATGAACAAACTGTTAATCTCCAAATCACAGACAGATACTAGGAATGTCACGTTTTATAAATGGTTATATTTTATTATTTAGGATAGAATGAAGGTGGGGGGTTAGAAGATAGTTAATTAGCATTTCCACTTGGAATCAACGCCCATGTAATTCATGTTGCCATGGATTTGGCTTTGAGAGGGGAACAGGCTGTAGAAAACCATTGTAGTATTGGCTTGCAGGGTTTTCTTAAGATACCACTGAACGTCACTGACAGGTCACTCTGCAAGAGTCTGGTGGACAGAGAGAGAGAGAGAGGGAGCAGAAAGATACAAGCAATTAGTCCTGCACCTTAAGCAGAGAAAATGCTGGGGTGGGGAGTCAGCAGAAAGGGCAGGGCTTGCTTTCAGTGAGCCCCCCTTCTTGATGTGGGAAAGGGGGTAGGTCAGGAACATGATACACTGCTGTTAGAAGTTATCAGCACCATTCTGGAAGTGGACATTTCAGAACTTGGCTTCCTTCCAAACCATTAATAGATTTTGCACTGCAGGGCTTACACAGCTGCCTTGGGGAATGTGGGTTTGTTTAATCAATGACCCCAGTCTCCACTCCTCACTGGGAAAGAGCATTACAGAGATAATATAGATACAAAAGCACCTTCTGCAGGACAATTTGTAGGTTTACAATATATTTACACAACAGCAAATCTTCCAATTTGAGGAAATTGGCTGGAAAGTGAAGGATAAAGCCAAAATTTGTGAGGTATAGTTGAAATTACTGGGGATTCAGAAACAGTTTAAGGCTGCCTTCAGTAAATTAAGTAACAAGTGTTTTAAATTAAAGATTAATAAGAGGGTGTCAATTTTGACTTATGCCTGAGATGGAAGGTCTTTAACAGTCACATTCCATTGCATTGCAAGAGCGATGTTGTGTTCACTTATAGAAATGGATTCTGAAAACTATCCTAAATTGGGTCCGCTTCTTTACTTCTGGATTAATTTTCCATGATTGTAAAAAAAGTCTCTTCAGTATCCACTCAAACTTGATTTTACAGACATGTCTAATTTTACAATAGTAGTGAATAAATTAGTAAACTGCTCAGTTTATTTCAGAAACCCAAACCCATATCCCAGCGAAACAAGTCATTTGTACAACTTTGGTTGGTCATCAATGCAGCAAGACCATTTGGGACCAGTATCCTTATTTCCCAGTTTTTACTGTTTTTTTTTGTTCTGCGAAGGCACATCCGCAGTAGCACAAGCTGATCCACTCTCCTCTGAAGTGCACCAAGGCCCAAATTGGCTGAAGAAGTAATTATTTAAAAAAACCTTTCGGCTTCCACTGGAGCAACTCCAACTAGAAAGGTTCATAAGTCCTTTCTAGGATCAATTATCTTGCACCAGTAAATGTTTGGGGGCTTTAGAAAACCTCAAGGGTTCTCAAACCAGGTAGCAACTGGCATAAAAGCAAAATAATGCGGATGCTGAAAATCTGAAGCAAAAACAGAAAATGCTGGAAAAACCCAGCAGGTCTGGCAGCATCTGTGGAGAAAGAAACGGAGTTGACATTTCAAGTCCGTATGGCCCTTCTTCAGAGCATAAATTCCACTGAAACCTTAAAAGGATGTGACTGGAGGAACTTCCCTGGAAAGTGCAGGAAGACCCTTTTGGTGGGTGGAAGGAGACGATGGCATAACGGTAATGTCACTGGGCTAATAATCCAGAGGTCCATTTTAATTCCCATGGGGGCATGGCCTCAAATCCCATCCATGGCTGCTGGTGGAATTTAAATTCAATTAATAAATCTAGGATTGAAAGCTAGTCTCAGTGATGGTGACCATGACAACTAACTTGTCATAAAAACCCATCTGGTTCACTAATGTCCTTTAGGGAAGAAAATCTGACATCATTACCTGGTCAATTCTTATCTGGCCTACGACCCCAGATCCACAGCAATGTGGTTGGCACTTAACTGCCCTCTGAAATGACCCAGCAAGCTATACAGTTCAAGGGCATTTGGCAATGGGCAACAAATGCTGGCCCTGCCAGTGATGCCCACATTGCAAGAAAGAATAAAAATATAGGAAGTATAGGAAGATCCACTTATGGCCCCCCTGAACAGACGTTAAAAGCCTAAATGAGGTTCCAGTCCACGTTCTCGGCCTCCCCAGGATTTGGAATACTCCCTCACAACCTCAGGAACTTGGAGCTATGTGGTGGTGCATTGTCAATTACATTTATTAAAATTATAGTTTTTTTGAAAATTGGTAGCTTTAATACCTGATGCCACACCTATTAACTCAGAAATGTTGGGAATTTACTTTTTATTTGGAATGCATGAAAAATTCATTAGACTAAAAAATGGAGATGCTGGGTTGTATAAACTTTAAGCCACAATGAGGGTTATGTTACAAATAATGCTTTTAAAGAGGGCCATTTGAAATTGATTTGTCACAATGTCATTATGACTTTGCTGGATCAGTAAATGTCAATCCAAATAATGCATATAAATGCAAAACACACTCGGTAATCTTTTCATTAAATGAAAGTGTGTTATCAGTAGTGAAAAATACTGGACAACCAACCCCATCTAGGATAAGGGATCCAAGTAAACAATATCACATTGATTTGCAAGAGATGCTATTAAATGTTTATAGATTTGGGTGAAAATATACAAATCAGGTTGCATTAACTTATTTTATTCTGATATCGATATTTCTTTTCATCTAAGCTATTCAAAGAAGAGCCATGACATCAAAGAGCTCAATATATGTAGTCCAAGCTATCTGACCCCATTTACAATTTCTGCCACTGAAAGTTTTGAAAATTTGAAACTTTATCAAGCACAGTTAATAATTTCCAAGAAAGTGTACTAAAAAGCAAATGCTATTAGCATTGTACAAATTGATTTTCTATGCAAGCACACCAATTATTTTCCCTGGAATTTCATATCAGGATAGGCCACAGAATGAGAGTTTTAATTTCCTAAGGTGAATATCACAGGTAGTGTCTGATTGGGTTGTAACATCACCATTGATTGGTAAAATAAAGGTCTTCCTGCAATGAGAAAAGAAGAATAACTGTTCTGATGAAAAGTCATACGGACTGTCTTCCTCTCCACAGATGCTGTCAGACCTGCTGAGCTTTTCCAGCTATTTTTATTTTTATTTCAGATTTCCACCATCCGCAGTATTTTGCTTTTAACTTAGAATATTCTCCTGACTGCTGCCTCTTGCCTCTCTGAGGCTGTCAAAGAGCAGCATTGATGGTGGTCTAGGAGCAACCATGCATCTCATTATCATGGTTACAAGAGGTCAAGTTAGTGATGTGGAGAGGAGAACTGAAGGGGTAAAATCAAGAGTAAAGAGGGCTAACAGTATCTTATATCTTCAAAACACAGCTAAATAAAATATATGTGAAAGTACATGGTGTGAAAGCTGCTTGTGCAATAAGGAGAGACCTGCAAGGCTACAGATAAATCAAGAGTTTGTGAAGACATGATTGCAACAGTGAATCTCAAGTAGCTTATGAAGCAACAAGACCACCAAGATTGCATTTACAGCCCTGAGCTTACTGAAAGCTGATTATTTTTGCATTTAATTTATGTTGCTTTTTACACTTCCTAATTTTCTTAGTCAATTCCAACTAACCACGATGAATGGACCTTAATAGTTTGACTACTATGTTGGGGGACTAATCACTTAGTATCACACCCTAACATCTTATCTGGGCCTTTCCATTCTTTATGGCCTTCACTTTTATATTACACTAAATCCCCGGATTAAAGTTTATCTCAGATGGTCTATGCAATGCCTTAGAGCTCTCCAAATTTTTTCTGAGACTTCAGCCTTGATAAATGGGCCCTCCCTGCATGTAAAGCATTCATGTATACCGAAAAAATGGAACTAACTATCTCCTTCGAGGGGAGGGGGCCTATCACATAGCACAGAAGGTATTTTGGGATTCTTCCCAGAAACCAACTGATAAGGCCTATAACCTCCCCACAAACCCTCCACCCACAACCATCTGAAGCAAAATCTTTGCATGGCCCACCCATGTCAGGGCAGTTGTTAACTTGCAGTTTGATTATTTGGCTAAGATCTTAGGGAGCATCTCATTGATCACTGTGTGATTTCTTACATTGAGTCCAGATCTTTCAGCTGCAGTGTTCATGATGACAATGTTCATATTTCCCACATGTTTCTAAACTTGTCATTAGCAAATGCAGCCCTACCCCCAAACCCCATGCCAATTGTCAGTCAGGAATATAGCCAGTGCTCCATGTCTGATCCCTATCCATTTCTCCATGACTTTATCTTGACAATCACCCTTTTGTCCTTACCATGTATTAATGTAGAAAGACTGGATCTGGATGACCTGTCTATAAAGTGCAAAATTAAATACTTTTAAATCTATAGCAACTACTTCATTGAATTTTCATGCCAATGCGAGACTGACAATGGGATGTGGCGACATCCTCCAATACATATGTCACATTTTTCACTAATCTCTTTGCTCAGCCTTGAATACTCATCATCAACCACACCTGCATTCTTTCGTAGGATTTTTAATCTGTGACAAGAAAGGTGAGAAAATTGTCTGTGTAAACTTTAAAACAATTTGCTTTTTTCTCTTTGATTCTTCTCACCAGATGCCATTAACACTTCTTTAACAATCTAGATGAGAAATGCTGGGTTTTGTTAAGGGGATACAAGAATGCCCTGATTGGGTAAACTACAGATCCACTGATTTGCCAAAAACAATTGCTTTATTATGTTCTATGTCTAGTTTCATTTCTGCCTTTTTCATGGAAGGCTAGCTCAGAAGCAAGGGTATCTTGAAAGAGACTATATCAGTACTATTTTTCATGGAATCAGCACAATTTTTAGTGACCTCAATGTGTTGTCATCCCCAAACCTGACACAAGTAGTTCTTTAATATTCCCTGACCTTACTTCAATCCTTACTACTGAGTGAATCTAAATAACATTTTAACCAATCTGTTCCACACCCTGTCAAGGTACAACCACTATCTAACACGGCATAATTAAATAAATCCATGACTAATACGCTCATTGCAGGACTAAAGCTTCTTGTGACTAGTGCAATTCCCTCAGACAGATCATTATCATCATCTTCAACTTCCAAATTCTCTGCGTCATGCATCACTTCAAAAACCCTGCTTTGGGCAGTTTGTCGCATAATGTTACATTTGAATCACATCTGAAGCATGTGTTAACTGTTCCCTGGGCATTCCTGGGATTGATTTGTCTAATATTGCTACTCCAATCTTGTCATCTGCTGTGTGGCGTAGGGGGGGTTAGGGGGGGTAAAGGAGGGTAGTGGGTCTGGGGTGAGGATTATTTGGATGTGGGGGGATAGTCGGGGGTAGAGGGTTTAGTGGGGAGGTGGTGGGGGTGGGAGTTGGAAGGGCAGTGGGGGCGTAGTTGGGGGATGGGAGGGTAGTGGGAGTGACGGGATAGTCGGGAGTGCGGTTGGAGGGTGGAAGCTTAGTCGGGGGTGTGGGGTTAGTGGGGTTGGGGGTAGGGGGTAGGCTTTAACTCAGAGTTTTGGAGAGTTCCAGATGCAGGGGAATTGATCAATGGGAGTTGAAAGTTCCCAGGCAATTCCCCTGCAGTCAGTTCACGGGGACTTCTGAGGGGTCCTCTTATGCATCATCCAGGGTAAATCTGCGGTACAACCATCTGGAGACTGGAAGATAATGTTTTGTGTCGAACATGACTCTAATTGCAAACTCATTCTTCAGAAGGGTTCTGAAGAAGTCATATTCAATTTAAAAAGTTAACTCTGTTTCTCTCTACAGATGCTGCCAGACCTGCTGAGTATTTCCAGCACTTTTTGTTTTTAATTTCAGATTTCCAGCATCCGCAGTATTTTGCTTTTATTCACCTTTAGGCAGCTGTTCTCTGCTACTGTGTTAATTCATTCCAAAACCGCTTGGTGAAGTAGGAAACCAGATGCCAATCTTTTACTTAATAGTAGATTTATTTACAGAATGCAACATTACAAATGCTTGCCTCCTCTCTAACCAACACCCAGTGTCCCAGAAGTCTCTCTTTTGAGCAAAACAGATCACTAATGAAATAAATTAAATAATTAACAGCTTCTTTTAATGGGGCAATGTAACAAAAAACCAACTTTAAATAAAACTTATCAAAATTAAATTAAAATAATTTTCCCAGGGCTGATGGTGCACTACAGCCCCTTTGGCACCCATCAGTCATCATGGAAGACCTCAAGCAATCTGGCGGACATCACATGTTGCCTCTCCAGGGACACCAGGGCAGAAACTAGCTGCACAAGAGAGATAGGCAGTTGGGTCTAATGATCTCCTCCATGGCCTGCTGCTCCTGTTCCTGTTAATGGCCACCTTGGCCAGGCCTAGGAGCAGACCCATGAAAAAGCGCTGACTTGCCTGCCTCCCACCCCCTCCACACCTTGTGGCAAAAGAACGGGAGCACAGGGCTGAAGTGCAGCCAAAAATTGAGGAACGGTCCCTTCAAATAATAAAAGAGGGGCTGAAACTTTGCACAACCTGTGTAAACATGGAATACAGATTCCTTGTGGCTGCAGAAATTGTAGACGGCCTGGGAGTCCATGAATCAACTGAACCTAAGATTGCACAGGACTGCTGTGTGTAACACCATCCATGCCAAATCCTCAATGGTAAAGGGGAGGGCATCCAGATAGAAAATCTTTCGCTGGGGTCCTCCACCACCTCCGGACAGCAGAACAGAATGCCACGGTGTGCCTGGTCGGCTGACGAGGGTGAGGAAGTGGAGGGTGTGTAGCAGTAGCATGTAGGAAACTCTTCTGTGCAGAGTGAAATGGCACGAGGGAGGTTTCTGTGAGATGGCTCAAATTGTGAGGCTGTGTTTTCCAAGGGAGATTTCAAAAACTGGGGCAAATGAGAAATTCCATCCAAACAGGGTGTTTGGTGCTTGGATGGGTGTGCTCTGCACGCCAGCCCTCCCAAAATCTCTCTGTCTCACTTTCCTCCTTTAAGATGCTCCTTAAAACCCACCTTTTTGACCAAGCTTTTGGCCCTCTGCCCTAATATCTTCTTACGTGGCTCTTTTTTAAATTTTTGATTTATGATGCTCCTGTGAAGTGCCTTAGGATCTTTTATTACGTTAAAGGTATTATATAAGTACAAGTTGTTATAATACATGTTAAGGAATAATGTACTTAAGGTAAGATCACAGTTAAGAGGTCTGGAATGATTTGGTGGCTTGGTTGTTAAATTCTTTGGTTTATTACCCAAAGGAGGTGAAGAAACCAAATAACTTGGTTGGATTCATAGATAAGGGTGTAACTTTGAATATGTCCTCTAGACCTTGAATCCTATTTTCAATAGATACAAATTGTGCATATCCATGTATTCATGGAAACCTCTATCGTCAAATAATATTTATCATCTGGAAGTCAATTTTGATTATGTTACAGGAATATTGAAGCATTATGGGACGAATGTAGGTAATGTGCTCCAGGGCTGATTTTTGAACTTTATATTTAGCATTTATATCTAGAGGACTAGAATACAAGAGGGTAGAAGTCATGCTTCAACTGCCCTGGTTAGAGCACACCTGAAATGCTTTGAGCTGTTCTAGGCACCACATCATAGGAGGAATATATTGGCTTTGGAGAGAGTACAGCATTGATTTCTAATACCTAGACTGCAAGGGTTAAGCTATGAAGAGAGACTAAACAAACTAAGGTTGTATTTTCTTACAGTTAGAAAGTAAACAGGTGATTTGATTAAATTTTTCAAGATATTAAGGGGAACAGATGTGCTAGATAGGAAGAAACTATTTTTGCTGTTTGTGGGTTTCTACGACTAGGGGACATAGTCTAAAAATTGGAACCAGAAACACTTTTTCACTCAAAGGGTGGCAGAAGTTTGGAACTCCTTTCCATAAATGGCAATTGATACTTGATCAATTCTTAACTTTAAAACTCGTATTGATAGATTTTTGTTAACCAAAGGTATTAAGGGATAATGTTGTGCTCAGTTCAGGAGGTTGTCATAACAACCAGTGACCTAAAGAAGGATTTGGAACTCTAAACTTCATAGTCACTTCTGAATATCTTTTCAGGCTGTGCAGTAATCTTATTTTACGCCAGAGCTGGATGCAAAGATTAAAGTCAGGGTTCTCCCCAGCAAATCCCCAAGCTCTAAAATTAAATACTGGATGCTAGTGGAAAAAAAAACAAAGATTTTTTTCAATTTAAAAGAGGGCTGTGAAAATTATTGCTTGCAAAATTCTTTAATAATATCTAATCATTGCTATTTTGAACTGTCCTCAGACAAATTGGCATTTTGATAAAAAAAAGATAAAAATAGAATTAAAAATGCAATATTGTACTGAGAAGCTAATTACTTCTAAAATCTAATATATATGTTTTTGGTACAGTACATGGAAAACTGTTTCTAGATGTTAAAAATCATCATAAAATTTACATTACAAACCATGTAAATTAGATACTGTACAACACAGAAAACTCTACAAATATACAGCAGGTTAATCATGATCTTAAAATGTGAAATAGGTTAATATTTTAGTAACACCCTGCATTAGACTGGTAAATTTAAGATCCCGTGCAATTTTTCTTTCAGCTGCTGACTGATCTGGTGCACATTTCCAACTTTTTTCTTCTGACCCTTCTGCCAAATTGTTTTCTCTTTACCTGCACTTGAAGATATTAGGGCTGAACTTTTGGCAGAAAAGGAGCAGAATGAGCTGTATATGTCACTATGGCTGAACCAAATTCAGATCCATTTACAGTCCATTGCTGCCTGACCTAAGTCACCCTTGCAAGAACAGAGCAAACACTCTCCACTAGAGGTCCTCCTGAGGCCCTTGACACCCCAAATAATCACAGTTCATGATTTCTTACCAACTTGTTGGCATGAGGAGCGGCCAGAAGGTGTTCATATAATCATCACCAATCATACAGAACATCTACTAGAGTTCAATTGGCTATATTGCGGTCAGGCACTTCGCAACTGCTTTCAAACTAGAGACAGAATGACTTCACCCTGATGATGACAAATGCCCTTGCAGGCAAAGACATACATGTCTTGTATCATTGAATCAGGCCCAATAATTAAACTGACTGGTGCCCTTTGCCCTTTTCATACTGGTAATGACAATGCTGTAAAGCGATCAGAATTATATATGGTGCGTGCGTGCCCTAATAATAAAACCAATCCGAGAATTACTATCAGTTCAAGAGCTATCTGTAATCTAACATTTGTCAACATATTTGCCTAGAAATTACAGTTGGTGACATTATTAGGTTGATTTTGCTATGCTGATCACAGGAAAGCATATCCACATTGCAGTAAGAAGTACTCCACAGCAAAGAAATACACTTTTAGGAGGTTGCACTGGTGTCTAATGCAAACCTCATTATAACTAAACATTTTGGCCACAAAATTCAATTCCATTGTGGCAGTAATTTCAGCATCACAGGTGTAGAAACAAATGGCATGTGCACTGCTTCTCCTCGCTTCTAGCATGACCTGTGTGGAATGCCATCTTGGTGAGGGCATTACCTTGGACATTACGACCATGTGTAGGAAGTATACAGAGTAGGCAGATCGTGGCATCAGTTTGATACCTGACCTGCTGTTTGGGGCTTTGCCGCTTTAGTTAACACATTCCCTTAAACATGTTCTGCTGCAGGTTAGTTGCTTACAACTTTCTAGTGACTCTGTATATGTGGAATTACTGGGTATTTGGAGAAGTTGCTTAAGGCTATGAAGGTTTCCAGGAGTGATGCTGCACAGAGGGAAGATGTTGGTTGCTACTACAAATTCTCTGGATATACCACATATTGCCAATCATGGGTGCTATTGCAGCAGTCCCCCTTGGGCTACAGCCTGAGAGGGAAGATGATGCAGAGGCAGCAAAGAAGAAGAGAAGCTGCTTCCAGAGTGAGGACAAGGGGGTGAAGGGTTCTCAGCAGGAGGCCTTCCTTATGTAGAACACCACGGGGACACCTTTCTTACCTCCACCTAAGCCAGAAGCAGTGTTCAGCATCTGTGACTCAGGTGCTCACAAAACTCTACCATCTCTAGGAAGTAGCCTCAGAGCAAGGCGAGGATGGTGCTGTCAGGGACTGTGAAGGTGACCATATCCCTCAACCTCTGGTCCTTCCAGGCTAGAATTGGCAACATAGCTAACAGCTCCCAATTCACCATTCAATGCTACATCCAGGTGATCATGGAGGTCTTGTATGCCAGGGTAAGGGACATCATTATCTTTGAACAGAGAAAAGCAGACAGAATGCACACATAGCTTTGCCAGGATAGTGGGCTTCCCTATGGTGCAGGTGCCATTGACTGCACACACACGGCTTTGTGGATGCCTCATCTCAATGCTGAGATCTTCTGCAACTGCAAAGGTTACCACTCAATGTGCAGTTGGTGTGTGACTACACTCAGCATATTATGCTGGTTAATGCCCACTACTCTGGCAGCAGACATGATGCCTTCATTCTGCTTCAGTCCTCCATTCCAGCAACCTTTCAGCCACCACATGAAACCATAGGGTGGTTGCAGAACAACAAGGGCTATCCAGTCTATAACTCCATTTCATAATCCAATCATTTCTAGCCATCATGCATTCATTAAGAGCAATGTTACCATGAGAAACATAATTGAGCCGATGATCCAGGGCGCTCAAGCAAAGGTTCAGCTGCCTTGACCACTCTGGAGAAGCCCGCCAGAACTCACCAGAGCAGGTATCTCGATTAATGGTGGTCTGTTGCGTTGTCCACAACCTGACCATCGTTAGGATACACCCTCACCACCCTGGTTCAGTGACAGCCTCTGGAGGAGAAGGAGGAGGAGGAAGAGGAATGGGAGTAATAGAAGGAAGCGGAGAATGGACAAATTGCATTCACACCTTCTGGGAAATAAGCTGTCATCAGAAACAGAGCAGCCCTCCTCACACCTGCTTGATATAGTAGCAGGTCCACGTTGCAGCTGTCAAACTGAGGGTTGGATACTGTGGTACTTTGTCATTTGTCCAGTCTGTATTTTGTGGCTCCATATTGGGTTGCTTTTCTTTCTCCACCTGTCAACCACATGTTTGATGAAGCCTGACAAGTATTTACAGTCGAGTTTGAATCATTTTTCCTTTTATGGAGGAGTATGTTCAATGGACAGTAAAAGTAACTTACCCATTGTATATAAAGGACATTGCAGAAGTATGAGGATGATGTATCATCTGATAACTTTGTGAACTCAACTGAACATCACATGTAGCTCCTGACCTCATTACTGCCCATGACAGTCCTTGTGGAGATGAAGTCCCATCTTCACATTGAGGATACTCTCCATCATGTTGTGTAGCACCATCACCATGCTAAATGGGATAGATTTCGAACAGATCTAGCAACTCAAAACTGGGCACCCATGAGGCACTGTGGGCCATCAGCAGTGGCAGGATTGTACTCGAACACAATCCGTAACCTCATGGCCCGGCATATCCCCGACTGTCCCATTACCATCAAGCCAGGGGATTAACCCTGCTTCAATGAAGAGTGCAGGAGGGCATGCCAGGAGCAGCGCCAGGTATACTGAAAAATCAGGTGTCAACCTGGTTAAGCTACAAAACTTACTATCACTTGTGTGCCAAACAGCATAAGCAGCAAGTGATAGTCAAAGCTCTACAGTCCTGCCACATCCAGTCATGAATGGTGGTGGACAATTAAACAACTCACTGGAGGAGGAGGCTGCACAAATATTCCCATCCTCAATGATGGAGGAGCCCAGCACATCAGTGGAAAACATAAGGCTGAAGCATTACATCAATCTCCAGCCAGGGGTGCCGAGTGGATGATCCAGCTCGGCCTCCTCCAGAGGTCCCCAGTGTCACAGGTGCCAGCCTCCAGCCAATTCGATTCACTCCACTTGATATCAAGAAACAATCAAAGGCACTGCATACTGCAAAGGCTATGGGCCTTTAATAGTACTGGCACAAATCAGGAGTGTGATGGAATATTCTCCACTTGTCTGGATGAATGCAGTAATAGTACTGAAGACTTGTGTTCCAGAACTTGCCGCATCCTTAGCCAAGCTGTTCCAGTACAGCTACAACACTGGCATCTCCTGATAATGTGGAAAATCACCCAGGTATGTCCTGTACACAAAAAGCAGGACAAATTCAACCCGGCCAATTACCACCCCATCAGTCTACCCTCGGTAAAGTGATGGAAATGGTCATCAACAGCGCTATCAAGCAACACTTGCTTAGCGATAACCTGCTCACTGATGCTCAGTTTGGGTTCAGCCAGTGTCACTCAGCTCCTGACCTCATTACAGCCTTTGTTCAAACATGGTCAAAAGAGCTGAACTCCCGAGGTGAGGTGAGAGTGACTGCCCTTGACATCAAGGCAGCATTTGACCAAGTGTGGCATCAAAGTGCCCTCGCAAAACTGGAGTCAATGGGAATCAGGGGAAAACTCTCCAATGGTTGGAATCATACCCAGCACAAAGGAAAATGGTTGTGGTTGTTGGAGGTCAATCATCTCAGTTCCATGACATCACTGCAGGGGTTCCTCAGAGTGGTGCCCTCAGCCCAACCATCTTCAGCTGCTTCATCAATGACTTTTCTTCTATTATAAGGTCAGAAGTTGGGGTGTTCGCTGATGATTGCACAATGTTCAGCACCATTTGCGACTCCTCAGATATTGAAGCAGTCTATGTCTAAATGCAACAAGACCTGGGCTGGCAAGTAACATTTGCACCACACAAGTGCCTGGCAATGACCCACTCCAACAAGAGAGAACTTAACCATCTTCCCTTTATATTCAAAGGCATTGCCATTGCTAAATCCCTTTTTATCAACACCCTGAGGGTTACCATTGACCAGAAACTGAACTGGGCTAGCCATATAAATACTTCGGCTACAAGAGCAGGCCAGAGGCTAGGGATCCTGCACCGAGTAACTCACCTCTTGACTTCCCAAAGCCTGTCCACCATCTACAAGGCACAATTCAGGAGTGTGATGGAATACTTTCCACTTGCCTGGATGAATGCAGCTCCCACAACACTCAAGAAGGTTGACACCATCCAGGACAGAGCAGCCAACATGATTGCCACCCCATCAACAAACATGCACTCCCTCCACCACTGCCGCACAGTGGCAGAGTGTGTACCATTTACAAAATGCATGGCAGAAACTCACCAAACTCCCTTCCTAATGGCACTGTGGGTGTACCTACACCACATGGACTGCAACGGTTTAAGAAGGCAGCTCACCACCACCTTCTCAAGGGCAACTAGGTTTAGGCAATAAATGCTGGCCTAGCCAACGATGCCCACATCCCATGAGATAGTAAAACAAATGCTTTTTCTTTGTGCTTTACACAGTTGTGCCCACTAAGTGAGGAACCTATGCAGTATCAAAAACAGAAAATGCTGGAAAAACTCAGCAGGTCTAACAGCATCTGTGGAGAAAAAAAAAACAGAGCTAACGTTTCGAGGCCGTATGACTCTTCTTCAGAGTCATACAGACTTGAAATGTTAATTCTGTATTTTTTTTTTCTCCACAGATGCTGTTAGACCTGCTGAGTTTTTCCAGCATTTTCTGTTTTTGTTCCAGATTTCCAGCATCCGGAGTATTTTGCTTTTACCTGTGCAGTATCCTCTATTTTGTGAATTCTTAACTAAATAGCCAAAAGTATTTGCAAAAAAGTTTTAAGGACTGTAAGCTAAGGTAAAAGAAATAGAAATAACTGAAAAATAATTGCAAGCATCTAAAAATAATGATTGTGTCCTTAACCATATTTAACCTAAAAATGCGATCTTGCACACTTACGTAACCACTTAGAAAACATAACTGAATAAGACTTAAGTAGATAAGTAGCACTTTATAATTTAAACCAGTTTCAATCGCCAGATTGTTACAGTGAAGTTTGAAGTCATTTTTCTGAATATGACACAGATATTGGAAAGACCCTCTCAAGTTATAGTATCTGTCAGGCATTCTAGTGTCTGGGTCAGCTTGGTGAAACCTGGAGAGAACTACTAAATCTGTTCCTTCACTGGATAATCAACAGTGCAGGTCAGGAGTCTCTGATTAGGGTTTGTAATCTTCCAAGGGTTTATCTGGGTATTGGTGCAATGACTGCAGACAACTGAAAATTATCATAAACTCAAAGAACAGCAAGAAGGTTACAGAACTGCTTAATGCTTTAAATCCCCACTCATTATAATTTGATTACTGAGACAGATTTCTCCTTGAGGCTTAAATGAAAGCTCTCTTTCTAAGTTCAATATGAATAGGTCAGCATGCGCTTCTTGTGACAATTCTGTGATGCCTGGTGAAGTAATGATCTTCCAAACTGTACCCTTTTCTCATTATTACATCTTGTTTTTGGTCATGGCTGGCTCTGCCACTTGATAGTATAGAGGATCATTAAGCATTTTCAATATGTTCACCGAAACACATGAAGTATTGTGTTTGCTGACTCTTCCCACATGTACTATTGCTTTTTTGCAGCAAATCCTTTGTTCAGTCAAGTGAATATTGGATTGAATTCCTTTCCAATGTACTTTAGTCTTTTCACAAAATGCCAATAAAAACTGTATTCGAGAACTGGATCTCTTGACTTTAAAACAAGTTGTATTTGTGTAGAATGAGTGGCTGAGAAATGAAAACAATTGTTTCATTTAATTAATGCAGTTACTGATGTTAAACCATGGATAAAACATCCTCAAACTATTTATTTAGATTTATTTTAATGAGGAACATTCCTTCAAACTTAGTGATCATGCAGACTCAATTTAGTGTTAATTCATGGAGGATTAAAAGTATTCTCAATAAGCCACCATTTTTCCTATGTAGTTTTCTGTCTTTAGTACCATAAACTTAAAAAAATACTGTCAGCTGAACAGATAATCTCTGCAGAAATTCTCATAGGTATATCTTAATGCTAAACATCTTCCGGAAAGCTTTACATAAATAATAACGTACTGTTTTGTAAACAAAAGGTTTGTGATGTAGGTGTTTGATCAAGGAGGAAATTCTAAGTTGGCGAATAATGTTCAAAGTCTATGTATAGCTTTTACAAAAAATCCCTACCTGCTTATATTTGCGCAAGTAAAGCAGAGGTTGTTTTCACACATACCAACAATAAATAATTGCACTTTTCGATTTCTTCTATTTCTTCTAACATGAGCCGGATTTAAAATTACACAGAACATTATCCTTGCAAATGTATAATAATTAAAATGTTAATTTTCAAAATGTGCTCATTTGCATACATTAACTGTTATGATTGATCTGGTTAGCTCCTTTCCATTTTGTTGGATATGCATATTGCTCAGCTGAGCAGGTTTTATTCTTGCATAATTTTTCTCTGCTTTACTTCTGTTGAATTATATCTCAGTCCAGAGGCTTTTATGGTAGGAAAGTACAAAAGTACAAAGTGTCTGACAGAGATAGCTTAATTGCTAACTAACACATTTTCCTGTAAATTTTGGAAGGTCACTGTATTGTGTTTTACAAGATTTTTCCACTTAAAAGGATATGTTTAAGAAGCAATTTATTCACAGGCAACAAATCTGGGATCTGTTAGTTACAGTAAATTAGTAACAGCGAAATGCTGAATTCTTAATATGAGCAATTCCTGATGTTGGCAGAATTTTTCTTCCCCTGCCAAATTGAATTTACTCTCAACACAAGCCACTTAACAAGAATATTAAACATTTCTATATGGCTGCATTCATTTAGAATATTTTGCTGGAATTAACCACATGTTCCAACTATATAGAAAAGGAGGGGAGGATAGTCCGATAATAAAGGATGAGCTAAAGAAGTAGAAGAAAATGGACGTTAACTCAGACAATCAACATGTGCAGTGATGTAGCAACAAGCGGCAGAAAACACTGTTGGGAGTAGTTTATAGGCCCTCTTAACAGTAGTTATGGTGTCAGGTAATATGAATAAGAAAGTTAGAGGAGCTTCCAACAAGGGTAATAAAGTAATCATGGAAAATTTTAATCTTCACATAGACTGGGCAAACCAAATTTGCAATAATAGTGTGGCAAATCAGTTGTTGGAATACGTTCAAGAAAGATTTCTATTTTACTATGTTGAGGGACAAACTAGGGAACAGGCTATTTTAGGTCTGGTATTGTGTAATGAGATAGGGTTAACTAATAACTTTGCCTCTGGGGAAGAGCGATCATAATATGATAGAATTTTTATATTGAGTTTTAGAGTGATTTATTTAAGTCCAAAACTAGGCTCTTAAATTTGAACAAAGTAAACAATGTCGGTAATAAAGGGCAGAATTTTCTGGATGGTGGGGGGTCAGAGCAGGAGCAGGCGTGGGCGGGTGCGCACCCTATCACAGCCTGTGATCAGGTCTGCACCGCCATTTTACAAGGGCGGGCCTATTAGGGGTGGGTGGGCGGCAGCGGGTGCGCTCAGCCCTCTGGGTCCAATGGCAACCCGTCGGCCTGTATAAAGGAAGGCCTGGCAGCCTTGGAAAGGCTGCTCACAATGGATGGGCAAAGGGTTCTGCAGAGGGGCAATGGAGGTGACGCAAATCCGGAGGGTAGGCCATCAGGGCAGGCCAGGCTGGAGGGTAGGGCGTGGAGCCAGTGTGCCCCTTGTTTTTCTGATGAGTGCCTAGCTGCCCTCCTCGAGGAGGTGGCAGCATGGTGGGAGGTGCTGGTTCCCCAGGATGGGAGGAGGAAGCCCCCCCCCATGTGACGAAATGTGCCTGGGAGGAGGTGGCAGAGGTGGTGAGTTACCACAATGTGGTGTGGTGCACCTGAATCCAGTGTCAAAAGAGCTTCAACAACTTGTTGCGCTCTGGAAGGGTGAGGACAATGTTGGCATTGGTCACTTAACTCAGCAGGTCGGCTTTCCCCGCTGCTGCACCCCCACCATCCCACCAAGTCTGAGTGTAGTGACTGCACTGAATCATTGACGGCCTGAGTCCTTCGCTGGGTGGGCCAGCAGATATTGCCCATGCTGAGGTCACCCTGAGAGGGTAGTGAAGAGATGCGTTCTGCACCCGAAGCATGTGGTACACTGAGACCCACATGACTGTTTTGGGGGCAACCTGGAGGAGCTGCACCTAGGCGCTATGCTTGAGCTGCAGCACATGTCCAAGTCAAGGTGATGACATGCTGGGAGGGGAGCTTCAAGGTGGTGTAGCAATGGACTATTTGCTGCCCTCTGCACTCCACGTGCTTGTGCTTCCTTGCTATGGAAGGATATACCATGTGGTGCCTAATGTGATGTAGGCAGCATGTGACCAAGGAGTTGGGTGGGGGGTGGGGAACAGGCCTAGCATCTTTGTGTGAGTGTTTGGCAGCAGCGGGGTGAGGAGGCACTGGAGTCCTGATATGTCCCACTCTGGTTGGGGTGGGCCGTGCGCGAAGCAAGTCCATGTGCAATTTTCACTAATCAATGCTCGTCTCTCATTTTCAGGAGAAGAATTCTCATAACATGGCAGAGCGTGCGAGGACTGGCAGTGGCCAGGCGCAGTTAACCATTCTCAGCCTGTTCGAGCAGGAGGCCCTGTATTGGGAGATGCGCCATGTGCCCAGATCTACTGGCGTCGGTGAGGCTGGGGTGCCACGGCCAAGTATTTATGGCCAGCAGTGAGGTCAGCATTGTTCCCCCAACAGACCTAGCAGTGCTGAATGTTAAATGATTTAATTTTGCAACACGGCTCAACCATTGCTTATGGAAGGATGAGCGCATAATGATCCGGGGAACAGGGAGGCAGTTTGTCATTGTCTCCACATTAATGAATCCAGAGTCCTTGTTCTTCCTTTCAGCATCAGTGGAGCAGGGCCAGGAGGAGGAGCAGAAGAGGGCCCTCTCACACCTGAGGGCCCTGAAATCTCACCAGCGTCACACCATCTCTGCCAGTCAGGCACCAGCGCAGATACTAGCACCTCGGTGGGAAATGGAACATCGGCTAGTGTCCCGGGGCACAGCGGTGAGGGCACTTCACACTCGCTGGAGGAGCTGACAGAGACAGAGAGTGCCCAAGGCTCCAGCAGTCGGGGGACTGCAGGGGACCAGGCACATGCTCAGTCAGTGCCTGATGATGTGCCTCTGGAGTCATCCAGCAGCTGCAGGAAATGTGGCCAGGTGTGCGGGAGCATCTGAAGGAGATACATGAGGCTATGCTTAGCTTGGTCTCCGTGGTGGAGGAGTCTAGGCGGACGCTTGCTGAAGCAATGAGCCACATGTCCAAGTGCCATGCATCCTCCAAGGAGAGAGTGGCGACTCTCGTGGAGAGGGTCCTCCAGGAGACCCATCAGGGCTTCCTGGGGATGCGCTCTGACCAGCAAACCCTCACATCGGCATTGACCTCAGCTGGTCAGTGCCAATGTGGGAGATGGTGTGGGCACCAAATTTCCCAGCTCGGTGCCCATCCATCCACAGTGAGCAGGGAGGTCTGAAGCAATCTCACATCAGCGCTGCAGTTGCCTGTCATCTCTGCGGCTTCTCTCAGGGTGCTCTGGATGAGGGCGGCAGCTCCTTCACCCCTCTCCCAGTGATCTTGGCATCGGTGAGGCTGCAACGACTGGGGAGATGCCAGCTGTGGAATTGGCAGCTCCCTCCCAAGCGGGGCCAAAACAGGCTCCACGGGCCAGAGGACGACCGCTAAGGTCACCAAAGCCAACAGGACAGCAGAGTCAGCTGCCTGTCTCAGGTGCCACTCCCAGCGACGGGGCAGCACCAAGATGTAACACCCGGAAATGTAGACATAAGGCACCTTAGGCACACCATGGGTTTTTCACTGATGCTTTTGTGTTGGCCCAAAATGAGGTCTTTATGGTTTGCTTTGAATTGGAACACCCTTGTCATTTTGTTTCATTAAGTTTCTTTGCCTGTGATATTAAATTCAGACATGTAACCATGGCTGAGTGTGCCTCTTTTCTTCTGCATGTGTATGGTTTCCAAACATGTTAGGTGTGCTTTGTGGGACATTCAGCTTTATTAGCCCTTAGTTACTGTTCCTAACCCAGCATGTATGGATGGATCCTACAGCCCAGGCTTGACCTGGAGGACCATCTGTGCTGTGCTAGCTGTAGGTTCATCAGAATGAAGCCTTCTGGGTGTCCCTGCCTCCCTGGAGTATGCCCGGGTCAGCGTCTACCTCTTCAGAATTTCCCTGTGCTCATCCTCGGACTTACTGCTGGACTCATCGTGTCCAGCCGCAGCCACTGCATCTTCGTCTTCATCGTCCACTGCATTCCCCCTTTCCAGCTCAAGATTGTGGCGAGTGCAGCATGCAACCACTATCACCGAGACACAATCTGACGGGTACTGGAGTGTGCCCCCTGAGCAGTCCAGGCATCAGAAGCTCATCTTGAGAAGACCGATGGCTCTCCACCGTAGCCCTCGTGGAGGTGTGGCTCCTATTGTACCACTGCTCAGCTTCTGTCCTTGGACGGCGGAGAAGCGTCATGAGCCACCTTCTGAGGGGATAGCCCTTGTCACCCAGCAGCCACCCGTCCCGCCGGGCTGGAGCACTGAAAAGCCCCGGCACCTGGAAGTGTCTGAGGATGTAGGCGTCGTGGGAGCTGCCTGGGTACCTTGCACAGACTTGTAGAATCTGCATCCTATGGTCACACACTATCTGCATGTCCATGGAGTGGAAGCCCCTCCTGTTGTCGAAGGCACTGGACTCACCTGCTGGTGCCTTGATGGCATACAATCTATTGCACCCTGGATGCGGGGGAAGCCAGCAATGGCGGCGAAGCCTCTGGCTCACTGTGTCTGGCTTGCCTGGTCCCAACGGAGTGGGTGAAGGTCAATGCACGCCTGAACAGAGCATCTATAACCTGCTTGATACAAGTGTGGACAGCTGATTGGGAGACACCATAAAGATCACCCACCGATGTCTGGAAGGAGCCAGAGGCATAGAAGTTGAGGGCAGCTGTGACCTTTAGAGCTGCTGGCATGGGGTGTCCACCCATACAGTTAGTGGAGATCTCAGGGCCTATCATCTGGCAAATATAGTTGATTGTCTCCCTTGAGCGACGGAGCCTCCTTCGGCACTGCACCTCAGATATATTGAGGTAGCTGCTTGGCCGCCTGTAAACCCTGGTAGCAGGAGAGTGGCATCTTCTGTGGCCCCTTCCGCCTTGGTCTACCTCTTGGCCCTGCGCCCCTTGTGCCTGTGCCTGTCCTCCCAATAGTGGCTCCCCTGGAGGCTGAATGTGCACTCCTGGCCCCCTCCCCCTTCTAGCCCTCCCTTCTTCCTCAGAGGTGGTGCCTCCGGTGGAGAGTTCAGCTCCCATTCCCAGGCTAAGGGAAAGCTTCCTGTAACCTGCAGGCCCAAAAAATATTCTTCACTGCAGAGTGCTGACCTGATGGTTAAGAGCCCAGACAAAGTAGCTGGAATGCGTTTTGAAGTATTGTAGCTCACACAGGCAAGTTTCAATAACTCTGAAAAATCACTACTTGAGAGAACACACTCGTGACCCAACCGAGCCATCTTATCCTGCCCGTGGATGAGGTTTATACAAATGTGTCCTACCCACCTGCCTGTTGCGCCCTTGCGCTGACCCGAGGATTGCATGGGCGCCGGAAAATCAGCATCGACTGCTGAGTTGGGGCCTTAAGTGGCCCGTTACTTAATGGAAAGCAGCGAAATATTGCGATGGTGCGCGGTGACATTGGGACGCTCGCCCGATGTTACCGCGTGTCATTTTATGAGTGGGCATGCGGGGCCCGCCCCCTGCATGCCAATGGGAAAATTCTGCCCAAAGGCATGTTCGCGAAAGTAGATTGAGAAAATTGATTGAAACATATGATAAACAATGGCAAACATTTAAAGAAATCATTCATAATTTGCAACAAATATATATTCTCCTAAGGAATAAAAACCTCACAGGAAAAGTAGTCCAACTGTGGCTAAGAAAAAGTAAGTATTAGATTAAAGGAAGAAGCTTATAGTGTTGCCAAAAAGAGTAGTAAGCTTGAGGATTAGGTGGGTTTTAGAATTCAGCATAGCAGAATCAAGAAATTTATAAAGAAAAAGAAAAGAGAATATGAGAGTAAACTTGTAAGTGACATAAAGACAGATTGTAGGAGCTATTATTAATAATGTTAAAAGGAAGAGATTACCAAAAGTAAACATTGGTCTCTTACAAGCAGAAAGTGGAGAAATTATATTCAGAAATAGAATATAAATAAATGGCACCGACATTAAACAATGATATTATCTCTTCAAGGTAGAAGGCACGAAAACATTCTGGAATTAGTGAGGAGTTAAGGCTCTAGGGGGTATAAAGAACTTAAAGAAATTAGCCTCAGTAAAGAAATAGTACTGGAGGAATTCATGGCATTGACAGCCAAAAATTCCCTAGACCTGATGGCCTACATCCTATGGTTTTAACAGGGATGTCTATGGAGATAATGGCTGCATTGCTTTTTTGAAATCTTACAGAATTACCCAGATTTTGGACTAGGCCCTGCAAATTGGAAGATAGCAAACATAAACCTGCTATTCAAGAAAGGATGAAGAGAAAAAGCAGGGAACTATCGGCCAGTTAAGCTGATATTAGCAACAAGGCAAAAAACAGAGCTATCATTAGGGCTCTATTTAGTCTTACCAATGGGGATCTGGAGCAGGTCCATGGTGGTTGGCTGAACCCAATTACATGGTTGGGCCAGCTCTGATGTTGGGAAGCCTGCATCAACTGATGGCTGTGCAGGATCTGGTGCCATATTTAAAGGGCAGCCAGCCCTGTATTAGGTTATTTTAAGAAACTCTGCAGTTTAAATTTCCAGCATTTGAATTTCTGTTGTTCCAGCACAAAAAGACATTCCAAAGTCCATGGAAGAAGATTCTTCCACTGTCACATAAAATCACTCAGTGAGGTCTGAGATATCACAGTCCAGTTGGTGTACCCCTTCCAGAGCTCGAGGGTGAAGAATGACAGAGTGGGTGATTCCCATGCTGCTACTACCTCTCCATTTTCTTGCAGGCAGCCTCCTAAGTGTCCTCTCCTTACGGATGTAGATCTATGATGTCACTTTAAGGGATGGCTCCTTTGCTCCTCAGATGTGCACTGTCCCTTTCAATTTCGGCCCAAATACTTCTGGATTCTGAATTTCCTGCCTGAAGTTCTACCCCTCAAAATGTCAACTCAGTTTTTACACAGAGAAAATGTCCCCAAGATCAAGCCAGTGCCCTGTGACTCAGTCTCCTGGATGTCCATAGAATGCTCACAGTGAGACAAGGAAGCCACATATAAGTCGTCAGCTATCACTGCAACTGTTACTGAAGGCATGAGAGGAATTTTGCTAAATTGGGAGGCAGGATTAAGTCACATTAAATTGCATTTAAATTAGATGCAAGTGGGTAATTAAGCAAATCAATGTGCTTCCTGCCAATAATGGGCGAGTTTCCTGTTTTGTTATCTTGCCACCACTGACTTCACTGCTCAATCTGATGGGTGGCCCCCTGCACCATTCTGCTTGCATGCCCGGCATCTCGTCCACTCTAGTGGGCTCAATAAATCCAGCCCATGGTAACAGTGCAATAAGAAAAGCATAATATGATTGGGTGGAGTCAAAAGGGGAAAGGGAAATTGTGCTTGAGAAAATTGTTTTTCAGGTTGTAACAGGCAGTTGATAATGAAGAACTAGCAGTGTGTTTGGATTGTCAAAAATTATTTGATTAAGTGTCATACAAGAGGGTATTACCCAAAATTTAGGCTCATGGCATTAGCAGTCATACATTAGCATGGAGTGAGAAGGGTGTTACTACTGGGGTACTGCAAGGATCAGTGCTTATACTTGTGCTTTTGCTTAAGTTGTGTTACAAAGTCAACTTTTCACTAACAGTGTAATTGCAGTCATTTTGAAGTTGTGTACATAACTTTGGAGTAACTGCTAATGTGCAAGTATCACACATGCAGTTATCCATTTTTGCTGAATCAGCCCTACAATCTAAATGTGACAGATTCAACAGCAAGGGAACTATGGTAGAATTTTCCCGTTGGCGTGTGGGGGGATGGGCACCGCACAAACACGCGTAAAATGACATGAGGTGACGTTGGGCGAGTGTCCCGACGTCACCGCATGCCATCATAATATTTTGTTGGGTGGTGGGTGATGATACCCGCTGCATGCCCGCCATTAATTAACAGGCCGCTCAAGGCCCTTGACTCACCAACTGATGCCGATTTTTCAGCGCCCATGCAATCTGCAGGTTGGCGCTCGGGCAAATTAGGCAGGTGGGTAGGACACATTTGTATAAACCTCATCCACGGGCAGAATTGGATGGCTCGCTGGGGTCGCAAGTGTGTTCTCTCAAGGAGTGATTTTTCAAAGTTTTTGAAACTTGCCTGTGTGAGCTGCAATACTTCAAAACGCATTCCAGCTGCTTTGTCTGGACTCTTAACCATCAGGTCAGCACTCTGCAGTGAGGAATATTTTTTGGGCCTGCAGATTTCAGGGAGCCTTCCCTTAGCCTGGGAATAGGAGCTGAACTCTCCACTGGAGGTATCTCCTCTGAGGGAAGGGAGGGCTAGAAGGGGAAGGAGGCTAGTAGTGCACCCCCAGGGGAGCCACCTTCAGCCTCCAGGGGAGCTACCTTTGGGGCACAGGCGCAGGCACAAGAGGTGCAGGGTCAAGCGGTAGTCCAAGGCAGAAGGGGCCGCAGAAGATGTCACTATCCTGCTGCCTGGATATACGGGCAGCTAAGCAGCTACTTCAATATGTCTGAGGTGCAGTGCCGAAGGAGGCTCCATCGCTCAAGGGAGGCAGTCAACTATATCTGTCAGATGCTTGGCCCTGAGATCTTCACTAACTGTGTGGGTGGATATCCCATTCCAGCAGCTTTAAAGGTCACCGCTGCCCTCAGATTCTATCCCTCTGGCTCCTTCCAAGGATTGGTGGGTGATCTTTGCAGTGTCTCCCAATCAGCTGTCCACACTTGTGTCGAGCAGGTGACAGACGCTCTGTCCAGGCGTGCATCGACCTTCACCCACTTCCGTTGGGACCAGGCAAGCCAGGCACAGTGAGCCAGAGACTTCACGGCAATTGCTGGCTTCCCCCGCATCCAGGGTGCAATAGACAGTACACATGTGGCCATCAAGGCACCAGCAGGTGAGCCTGGTGCCTTCTTCAACAGGAAGGGCTTCCACTCCATGAATGTGCAGATTGTGTGTGACCACAGGATGCTGACTCTACAAGTCTGTGCATGGTACCCAGGCATCTCCCATGACACCTACGTCCTCAGACACTCCCAGGTGCCGGGGCTCTTCAGCGCTCCGGCTCGGCTGGAAGGTTGGCTGGTAGGTGACAAGAGCTATCTCCTCAGAAGTTGGCTCATGACGCCTCTCTGCCATCCAAGAATAGAAGCTGAGCAGCGGTACAATAGGAGCCACGGCACCACAAGGGCTGTGGTGGAGAGAGCCACCGGTCTTCTCAAAATGCGCTTCCGATGCCTGGACCGCTCAGGGGGCGCACCCTAATACCCCCCAGCTGGCTTTCAGTGTGGTGCCGGGGCAAGGACCCCAGTGTGGGTAAGACTCAGGATGGGTTGGTGGTGGACAAGGCAGCACAGACTGAATGAAGTACACCTGCACATACTGGGTTATAGGGGGGTGATGGTGGGCTAGCAAGGCAGCACAGACTGAAGGAAGTCCTCAAGCACATGCCGGCGGGACAGGCGAGGCAAGCGGTGGTGAGGGAAATGGCCACACACTTGTAAAAGCATGTCGAAAGTGAGCATTCTTTCACAGCTGAGACCATTCAGCTGCAGCTCCATTGATATACTTGGAGTTGGGCTTCTGAAGCTTTTCTGCCCGCTCAAGCAAGGCAAAAGCATGAAAGTGCCACCAAATCCTCCAGAACTTTTCACCCCTTGGGTGCAGATTGCAAATTAATGTGCGTTCTACATGGCAGCAGAACAACTGGTCCAATGGGAAAGTTCTAGAATCCCCTTGTGAAAGGTGGTCATGGCATAGTCACTAGTGGAAGGACTCACAGCCCCATTCTGATGTCTTTATGAAGATTTGGACCAGCGGCCCTCAGGGTTTAAGCGAACAGCACAGCCTTGCAGTGCAGGTTGGGAGAATGCCTGCGCCTGAGCTGAGAGCACAGTATGCAGTCCAGTGGCTGAAGCTGCTGCCAATCGGTCAAGTGGAGCGGGGCAGAGGTTAAAGGGTGGTCAGCACCCTCTTGCATGCATGTAGGAGCCTTCAGACTTAACCAATAAAGGGTCTAACCCACGCACCTCTCTCTTTGATCCTGCCAGGGGAAAATATCAGGACCATGCAGCCTGGTGATTCACTGGAATGCCTCATGGCTTACAGGGAGCAGAGAAGAAGAAGAAGAGACCAGCATAAGCACCTAGCTCAGCAAAGGGAGGAGCACCTCCCTCAAGATGAACGGTGCAGCAGGGCCGGCTGCGCATGCAGATGAAGATCCACAGGGAGCTGTCGCTCGTAGGCGCCTTGCTAGACCCAGTGTCTATAGATGGCTCTTGTCATTCCTGCAGATGCCTCAGATCAAGTGTCACTTAAGATTCTGCATGTCCAGGGAACTGATTGGTCACATATGCCACCTGCTGCAGCATTTGGCGCCGTGGGGAGATGGAGGGCATCCACTACCAGTAGCTGTGAAAGTGATGGTGGTGCTCAATTTTTACGCCAGTGGCTCCTTCCAGCGCTCCACAGGTGACCTGTGCAGGATCTCAGAAGCCTCCATGCACAAGTGTATCCAGGAGGTCACGGATGTCATCTTTGCAAAGGCACAGAACCTTGTGCATTTCGCCAGGGATCAGGAAAGCCAGGAATTTCAGGTTTTCCATAGGTGCAGGGTGCCATCGACTGCACTCAAGTGGTGCTAAGATCTCAGTGGCAACAAGCAGTCAACTAAGTCAACCGCAAAGGCTTCCACTCACTGAATGTTCAGCTGGTCTGCGACCACCACAAATGCATCCTACAGGTCTGCATACAATTCCCAGGGAGTGTCCACGACTCCTGCAATCTTATCAGGTCTCAGGTCCCTAACATCTTCCAGAGTCCAGAGGCTGCAGGGTTGTCTCCTCAGGACAAAGGCTACCCAAAGAGGATGTGGCTGCAGATGCCCAAACAGTGGCCTCAGACTGCAGCAGAGTGACAGTATAATGAGGCTCATGCCATGACGTGGACTTTGGTGGAGTAAACAATAGGCTTTTTGAGAATGAGGTTCCAGTGCCTCGACAGGTCTGGTGAAGCACTGCAATACAGTCCCCAGAGGGTGTCACGCATCATCATAGCTTGCTACGCACTGCACATCCTGGCAATGGGGGGAGGGCCTGGCTGAGGAGGATTTGGAGGAGCTGCACGTCTCCTCCGATGAGCACGACGTCGAAGGGGATGACAATGTTGAAGTCCTCGAAGGTGAGGATGCCGGTGGTGAGGCCATTGCACTGGCCAGACGAGGCAGGTGCTTTCGGGAGGCCCTCATAGCCACAAGATTCATGGAGGAAGATGATGAAATGAAATGAGGACAGTTGTGACATCCTCACCTAGCATCTGTGAACGTTTGTCTCCTGTGTGACTGATGGCAGCGCACATATCCTCAGTGCTCCAGCTCATACCATGGAAATGCAGTGGAGGCCCTAATAGTCACTAGATTCCAGGAGGATGATGACAACATGCAGTGAGGACACTCCATAGATCTTCTCATAGCCTCTGTGACTGTCTGAATCCTCTGGTTGAGGACAGCTCGCTTGTGCTCCGTGATCAGGGCCATCTCATAGAGACACAACTGTGAAACTTTAAATGCACCTGATCTTTTGTCCACCTCAGCAACTGAGGCCTTCAGGAACACAGTGTGACTGGTCACAGATGCTGAGGAGATGAGGGCCAGCCCCATCTTAAAGGTGCTGAGAGCCCACAGAGAGAAAGATGGAACTCTGTGACACTTGCCCACTACATTCTGGCAAAAATGACAAGCACCATCGAGGTGCAGACATCAGTAATGTGTCCAGGGAGTATGAAACAGGATCATTACATTGGCTTGAAGGTTACACACTGCAAAAGGAAGAGGATCTTGACTGAGACACCTGTCTTAATCTTGTTCAGGAACCTTGGTTTCACATCTGAGTGACACGTACACTGCTCATCATAACAAGGAGCCATAGGGAAGGAGACATACTTGGGAGTTTATTTACAATGGTGAACATTATGTACCAGTGATTAATACCCATGCCCAGGCTGTGCAACTACATCTTCGTAACCTTCCTATCCCTGCTGCTACGTCTTGGTGCTCTCCAGACATCCACAGTGGAGGTGGAGGCAGCCTGTTGCCTGCTACGCCCTGTCTGTGATGACATTGGAGGGTGTCCTCTGGAGTGCCCTGGCCTGCTTTGAGTGTCCTGCTGTAGGCCAGCTTCACCCTCCTCGGCTTGTTGAGCTGAAGGGGCGGGTTCACAGGAAGAGGGGATTTGGATGGGCTGGACTTTCCTGGGTGGATGGACCCGGGATGTCGAGCTGCTGGTCCTCCTCCCTATGGGTGCCCGAGGAACCCTGGCTGACTCCTTGAGGAGGAGGAGAAGTTGGAATGAGATTGAGCTGCCCTGCACCCCTCTCCTGTTGACACTGTTGGAGCCAACTATGGCATCATTGATGAAGTTCAGCCCGCGCAGCGGTACAGGACTGATGACCTGGACCAAGGCCCCCGTGGCAGCCGCCATCCTATCGGTGTTGACCTTGGTGCGTTGGCATGCTGGTGATATCATCTCAGACTAAAAGGGGACGGACTCCACCATTGTGCCTTGCAATCTGAGGTTCCATAGCTGCCTTTGCAACTCCAGCAATTGAGGTATGACAGAGGCTGGAGGCTTGTCATCTGACTTGGACTCAGCAGACTTCTGGCCTCCAGCAGTCCTCTGAGTGCCGGAAGTCCTTGCTTCCGCCTGCTGTGGATGGGACAGTCTGATGTGCTCACCAAATTGTGACCCCGAGGTTACTTTAGAACTAGGCCCCACTGAGGTATGTGTCTCTGTGTTGGTGGGGGGTGTGGGTGAGCGCTGTGACTGGACTTCAATTAGGGTGTCATCAGATTCTTCTCCTGAGGTGTCTTTGTGGTTTGAGTGGAGGACCTGGCTGCTTCCCAGGTGTCCCTGCGAAAGCAAGGACAGATAATTAATGCATGGCAGGGGGCTGCAGAACAGGGCAACTCACTCACAGCATGGTTTTCTGATGGATGTTGCACTGCTATATCCGCACTTGGTTGAGCATCGTCGACCTCAAGATCAGCACAGGAATGGTCCAGATTGTCACTGGCCAGCTGGATGGCTCTATTTTCAAAGTCTGTGAGGACTTTGATGTCAGGCATTCCTCCACCAGTCTGTGACCTCTCCCTTTTGCTGTGTGCCAGCTTGTCCTGCATGAAGACAGAATGAGAGAGTGTAAGCTGGATGCCTGCCAGGCCAGATGATAAGGATGCCTGGCATGTGTGGGTGGTGAGTGGTGCCATGGACAGGATGAGGACACAATCCGCAGGGCAAATGAAGCTGTGTGTGAGAGAGTGAGTAGTGATGTCCCTTGAACTGGGAGTCAGTGAGATCCCTGTGGATGTGTGATGGGGTTGTGAGTATGTGAATTGAGAGTGATGAAAAGAGTGACTTACCCTGGCAGAAAGGAGGGGACCATTCATCCTCTTTCAGCACCGGGTGGCTGCCCTCTTTTGCTGGGTGTTGGCACTGACCACCACTGCCACCACCTCCCATGCTGGATTGGTGACCTTGCTTGCTGGTCTTTGCCCAGAGTGGGGGTACAGGACTTCATGACAGGGCCTCTGAAGGAGGTGTCACTAAATTTGGAGGTAGCATGTTTCCTCCCTTTGGCAGCCATCAGTTCCCAGCACCTTCCTATCCCTGAAGCTCTGCTAGCTCTGTGCAGGGGCACCCTTTAAATATGGCGCCTGGATTATTGAAGGCCTGAGGGGCAGGCAAATCTGAGGCTGCCCTGCCAGCGATCTGGAGTGCTTCCTGTGCATGCATTATTAATGAGGCGGAACTCTTCAGGAATGGGATGATACAACGTGAAAACCTGCCATTGTGGCCAATGGGTGAAACAATTTTTTTCATGCCCTCTACAGCTACCCCTTAGCGCAAATCTGGGATGATTCCACCCAGTGTTGGGTGAGTTCAGATCTTTACTGTAGACTTCATGCCTTTCTTCACCTGTGAAGTCCCTTCTGTTTGACAACATTGTTTGAAAGGAATGATAAATGAAGAATAAAGTTATGCTTATAAAATGCTCATGTTAAAAGTAACTTTAAAACAATGAAACGGGTAATTAAAATACACCTGGACAATAGGAAGTGTTTGAAACTAGAGACAGTTTAACTAAGTTATATTTGTTTTTGTGGGTGTTAAGAATGAGATTTAGCTTAATCTGTGTTCCTTTATTTGTGTGTTAAGAAAGGGAGGAACTTGGGTTTTATGAATTGCGTATCTCTTGTGGGATTGGAAATGCTTGAACATTGGTGGGATCTGTGAATCTTTTAAATGAGTACGTGGAGATACTGAGGTACTGTTCATAGGAATTGGAGTTGCAGTGAGGTATATGATATGGGTCAGAATTCGAAATAGCTTTAGAGGTTGCTAAGACTTTAGAGGAAAGACTGAGAGGAAAAGGAGAGAGGAAGGGAATACCAGCTTAGACTGCTTCAACTATAACGAATGGCAGGCCTTGACTCTACAGAAAATATTAATGGGGAAGAAACTACCTCCAAACCAGAGCCCAGTGGGGAGATGTTTAAATTTGTACAAGCTCTCCCAAAGTTTGAGGAAAGGGATATTGAGGCACTCTTTATTTCATTTGAAAAGGTGGCTAAGCAAATTAAGTGGCCAAAAGAAGTCTGGACACTGTTCTTACAGAATAAGTTGGTGGGTAGAGCTCATGAGGTTTATGCATCGCTGTCAAAAAGTGGACAGTGAATTACAGCCCCAACTTACTTACAGGCATATTGAGCTTTTTGAGGAAGACCTGTGTTATTTTTAAAGATATACAAGTAAAGACACTGAACAAAAGATGGTTGAGAATGTAAAGTAACCACCTTCTGGAAAATTCCTATGTGGATTATACCTATATGTCCAGAGAAAACATGGAATGTTGCACCTAATAAGGTGTCAAGGTCTACTTCAGACAAAGACACTTGAAAAGAAGATTTGAAATTCAAAGGACTGAACTTTAATTCCTGCAAAGACAATGGAGACTGATTACCAGATCTCAACAGAAGCCATCTCCTGTTGAGTTATATCTGAGAATATGGAAATAATCTGAGTTGAAAGAAAATGGATTCTGGGAAAGGAATATTCTAGTTCTGGTGTGCTAGTATGTGCTAGTGAGATTCACAGCAGAAGAGGATTGACTAGGCACCCCCTTGCAGGCAAAGGCTATCTTTCTCTCTGTTGCTGGAGGCAATGTCAGCAAAGCCACAATCAATAAAGGAAGTAGGACAGCTTCTTCAACTAACCTGCAGAACCAAGTATCTCCAAACCAACTGCTAAACTGCCAAAGCTATCTATGTCTCACAGATATGCTAAAGACTGATGTGTATATCTATTTTAAATTTTAGTTGGATGCAACTTCTCATTCCTGATTTGTGTGTATGTGTGTTGTGTTTTTGTTATTTTTTTCTCGGGTTTTTAGTAACTAATAAACTTACTCTTTCTTTGGCTCCAGAAGTCCTGGTTAAATGGGCTCCTTCTAAAAGATAAATACATTTGGACTGGGAAATGTTATCCATGGGGGGCAAGGGATCCCTATTAAATTAACCCTATTGCGACCAACAGAAGGGGTTGATTAAAGAAGGGGAACCAGCTTATTCACAGATTCGCAGAATTTTAATAGTCCACCGTGTCTGCACCAGATCTCCAAATGAGCATTATGACCTAGTGCCATTGCCCTGCTTTTTCCTTGTACCTCGGCACATTGTTACTATTCAAATAATCATCTAATGCCCTCTTGAATGCCTTGATTGAACCTGCCTCCACCACACTTCCAGGCAGTGCATTCCAGATCGTTGCATGAAAAGGTTCTTTCTCACATCACATTTGCTTCTTTTGCAAATCACTTTAAATCCGTGCCATCTCGTTCTTGATTCTTTTATGAGCAGGAACAGCTTCTCCCTATCTAGATCTCTATCAAGTCTCCTCTTAGCCTCCTTCTCTCCAAGGAGAACAGTTCCAAACTCTCCAATCTATCTTCGTAACTGAAATTTCTTATCCCTGGAATCATTCTTATAAACCTCTCCTGCACTCTCTCCAATGTGTTCAAATCCTTCTAATAATATGGTGCCCAGAACTGTACACAATATTTCAGCTGAGGTCTAATGAGTGTCTTACATAAATTCAGCATAACCTCCCTGCTCTTGTACTCTATGACCCTATTAATAAAGCCGAGGATACTATATGCTTTATAAACTGCTCTCTCCAACTGTCCTTCCACCTTCAATGATCTATGCACATACTTACCCAGGTCTTTCTGCTCCTGCACCCCCTTCAAAATTTCACCCCTTATTTTATATTGTCTGTCCATGTTCTTCCTACCAAAATGCATCACACATCTCCACATTGAACTTCATCTGCCAACTATCTGCCCACTCCACCAACTTGTCTATGTCCTTTTGAAGTTCTACACTGTCCTCCTCACAGTTCACAACACCCCCAAGCGTTGTGTCATCCATAAACTTTGAAATTGTCCTCTGCACACCAAGATCGAGATCATTAATATGTATCAGGAAAAGCAAGTGGGGAACTCCACTACATATCTTCCTCCAGCCTGAAAAATATCCATTGACCATTACTCTCTGCTTCCTATTTTTCAGCCAATTTTGTATCCATGTTGCTACTTCCCTTTTATTCCATGAACAATAAATTTTCTCACAAGTCTGTTGTGTGGCACTGTACCAAATGGCTTTTGAAAGTCCGTGCACACCACATCAACAGCGTTACCCTCATTGACCTTTTCTGTTCTGACCTCCCCACCCAGGAGCATAACAAAACTTGGGTCCCCTTCGGGAAGTAAACAATTTGGAATATCTCATCTGGGATCATAACAAATTGGATGATCTCGCCCGGGGACTGGTCGTAACAGTGCATTATGATGCAGTAAAAAATGCAATTCTTAGTGCATTGGTCCCTGAGGCATTCAGGCAGAAATTTCAAAATATAAGGAAACAGCCTGGGCAGACTTATATTGAGTTTGAGAGGGTAAAGCAAAGTAATTTTAACCATTGGATATGGGTATTAAAGGTAGATGCAACATATGAAGCCCTTAGGGAAATAACTCTCTTGGATGAATTTAAAGATTCACTTCCTCCTGTAGTTAGAACCTATGTTGAAGACCAGAGGGTTAAAACAGCTAGACTGGCAGCAAAGATAGCTGACAATTATGAGTTGTTCCATAAATCCAAACCGTTTTTCTGTCTCCCCCATAAACCCGAGAAATATAGAAGATGGGAAGGTGAGAGGAAGGCAAGTAGTCAGGAAAGGGAAGGGACAGCTGGGAATTCCCTGGAAACTCCTCAGACCAGAAAGGAAGGTGCTGAGAGAGGAAATTACATTCAAAAGCCTCAGTGTTTCCATTATGACAAGGTGGGACATGTTTGGGCAGATTGCTGGAAACTAAATGGGGGAGCTTTGCAGTAGTGGGAATGCCTAAGGAGTCCTCAGGATAGGTTGTATCAGAAAAGGAAATGGTTGTTAAAACTGTAGCAGTAGTACAGGTGAAACATGTTCCCTCTGAATCAACAAGAAAGGGTAATATGGTTCAGGATAGTCCAGAGAATTCTTCTTTGATTACTGGTGAAGGACATCAGGTTATTAGAGGTTCTGGATGTTTTATCTTGAAGGGAGCTGTGTTCCCTTATTCCTCCTACAAAATAAGTAAACAGATCAAAATTTTGAGTTATATTGGGGCAGATCAATCATTCATGTTGGCTAATGATATAATTTGTGTTTGAGGTAGTTTTATGAAGAGAAAAGTATTAATATGAGGTATTAATGGAATTTATGAACCTGTTTCTTTGTGTAAAGCCAATCTACAAAGTCACTTTATAAACAGAATTGTTACAGTGGGCATTATTTCTAAATCACATATTGAAGGGGTAGATTTTATTTTGGGCAATGATTTGGCTAGTGGAGACAGTAATATGGCAACAACTGTATTGCAGCAAGCAGTTGATCATGCTAACCTTAAACAACTCCAAAAACAGATGTGGCCAAAAATGAAACACTTATTGCTGATAACGAGCAATTGAAGGAAAACCTAATTAACATAGAAAGCCAACTTTCACGTACAAAAGAGGAGTTTGCTAATGAAAAATAAGAATTGTTGAGAACAATTGAGCATCAGTCACAGAGAGTAGAACACTTGTCTGGGGACTTGAAACATCTAAATGATAAACTTGTAGGAGCAAATTTAACAAAGGTTGATCTTCAGTTAAAACTTGATGAACTTCAAGCATCAGAAGTTGCTATGAAGTATGAAAAATGCCTTGAGCAAGAAAAGGAATTGTTAGTAAATCAGAATAATTGGTTGAATGCAGAATTAGAAAACAAGACTAACAAAATTTTAGAACATCGTTGTGAAAAGAGCAATGAGATTCTTGAACTTCAATGCATTCTGGAGAAAATGAAAAAGAAGATGTGTGATTTGGAATGTCACAGTTCCAAAGTTGTTCCTGTGAATAAAAATTTCTTGACGAATTGTGGTCCATTTGGGAAAAGAACTGATCTAAGTAACATTATTGATGTATCAACCTCAGTAATGGGCAGTATAAAAGCAACTAAAGTGCCAGCAGAATTGGAAATTAAGAAGTGTCAACAAAAAGGACTGAAAGTGAAAATGACCCTTCCAGGTCAAAGACCAGAAGCATTGATTTACAGGTGCTTGCTGATGTTAATAGACAAGATACAACAGCTGGAATCCAGGCAAGTGAACAGTTTACAAAAGACCATTCAATATCTGCAGAAGAGAAGCATAAAATAGTTCATGGATTATGCAAAAGAGTTGAAGGGTTGGAATGAACAATGAAACTCCACAGGGAGAAAGTATTGACATTGTTCAAGAAGAAATGGGAAAGACCTGTTTGAAATGAGATTGGGAGAAACAACAAGATCACATAAAGTTTAAAGATCAAACCAAGCAGGAGTACAAAATCCTTTTGCGTGAACATGAAAAGCATCTCAGCAACATCTTTGCAATGATGGAAAGAGATTTTGATTAGAGAAGAAATGAGATGTTAACTCACAAAAATGTCTTTTTAACTTTGTTAAGTTGAAATGAGAATTTACCACATTCGAGTTCAGAAAATGAGCTTGAAGATGGTATTACACCTACAGCTAGTGTAAAGGACGATTGGGCTGTGGACTTAAATTAAACATTCTTTGCTGAATTAAAGACTGGGAATAAGAGGAAAAAGAAACATAAGAGTTGAGTTATGGTAATACTATGATGTAGAAATTCTGCTAATCTTGTTACATTTATGGACTTTGCTTTGCTTAACTGTTTGTAATTGTACAATATGATGTGCGATTGTGAAACAAGATGGAAAATTTATTTGTATGATATATAATAAGCTATTGTTAGATATTTATGATGTTATTCTTTTGTGTGAAGGATACAAAGCCAATGTAAAGAAACCTTCATTATTGTGAAGTTTTCTTTCTTTCAAGGGAAAGGTGTTAGCAACTAAACATAGTTTAAGTAAGTTATATTTGTATTTGTGTGTGTCAGGAATGAGTTTTAGTTTTAAGTTTAAGTTTAGTTTGTGTTTCTGTATTTGTGTGTTAAGAAAGGTGGGGAGGGGATCTTGAGTTTAGCTTCATTCTAATGAGGTTTTATGACTCTTGAAAGGAAGTTAAAACAAACACAAGGTAGAAAAAACTGTGCTGTTGCCTAGCAACAGAGGTCCAGGGAGAGAGACCCACAAATACAGAGAAACCAAAAGCAGTTTGAGTTCACTTGCAATTATGCTCTAAGGTGTAAGAAGCAATTTAAGTCTCTCTCTAGCTGGATGTACCAGCACATTGCTGAGCAAAATAAGTCTAAGAATCTTAGATGAGTTGCTCTAAGGTTAAAGTAACAGTGAATATCGAGTGAGTTCTGGATCTCAAGGGAGATACTAAGTTGTCAGCAGTCTACTGGGAGAGGGAACTGCAGGGAACAGGTCCTAAAGGGAAACAAGGAAAGTCCCAAGAAGACCTTCTAGTCAAAGGGAAGGAACATGAATCTGGAAAAGGTCTAGTTAAGTGAAGCTAAGAGTGAGGAACAGAGGAGGGCTCCAAATTTATAGAGAGAAAACTGCAGGAAGTAGGCTCAAGGCAAAGTAGGCTTGCAAGAAGCCAGAAGATTCAAGGAGACAACCAAAAGGTTGGTGACCCCTTACTGTAAAGTAGTGGTGTTCGGTTGGCATGGCTGAGTATCTGAGAGACAGTGTGTGGAAGGAAGCCTGAATGCACTAGGCGATCAGGGGAGAGGAACATCAAGACCCTGGATTCCATAGTGAGTTCTTCGAGAGTGGAGATTGGCTCACGTCTGTGACAAGTGTCTGGGGGGAGTCGATGAGAGATCCAAAGCATCTGTTTTGGGTGACTTCTGTCACTTGGTTTCAGAGTGTGGCGTGCCTGACCACAGGTCACCTACTGGTTTACATGGATTCTGTACTTAAAGTGAGCATGAGAGTATAAGATAGCTTTTGTAACTGATATTATCCTTTTGAATTTATACATATCTGTAAAGGTATAGTTGTGGGTAAAGGAGTATTGTAATATAGTTTGACTTTTCTTCTTTAATAAATGTTTTATTCTTTTGTTCAAAGTTCATCAGCTGACTCCTGTGACTCTCATCAGTAGCCACTCTTCAAGTTTTTAAACAAAAAATAAAAGTTAGGATCAATCAAGCTGGGTTCTACCCTGGGATCTGACTTGTCCAGTAGTATTATCAGCTGGGATCATAAGTGGAAGCAAGGTCTGTGTTGCACAATTCAGAATATATTTCAAATATGAGTTATGTATACATACATAAATCTTCAGAATTAGATATTTTTAGTACTTTGCACACTTATGTGTAAGTCACAACACCTCATGAAATAGGCATGGTCTTGCATGACTACGCCATCTTTTGAGCAAAGATCACAGATAAATTCATATTAGCTGTACCTTAACAGGTGCTCATGGCTGCGGGACTGAAAACCAGCTTATCTGATCCACCATCTCCATCAGCCAGGCCCCCAAACAGCAGAGGCAACAGAAGCAACGCCATAAGAAAATTAAGAACAAAGACCTCAAAGATCCTATCAAGGTGGCTCTTCTCAGTCAGTGCCTCACTGCCAACCTCCCAACCTCCAGCCAACAGGAACCACGCAGTGTTCCCTTAGAGCTTGATTATTGACCCTAAAGTCCACCATAACAAACATCTATTAAGAGGTCCTTGGTCTTTCTACCAAGAAAAATCATGATTGGTTTGACAAAAATGGCCAAGAGATACAGGATCTAATCGAATATAAGTGCAAAGCTTCCAGAAACTTCACTGCAGCTCAAGAGAGAAGCAGCAGTCCCACAGGCAGTTGAAGGCAGTGGTACAACATAAAACCTGTGACATAGAGAACAAATGATGGATAGGAAAAATGTGGGAGAGCCAATAACATGACTGGTTTCTACAACACTGTCAAGATGATCTATGGCCCAAGCACTCAAGGGCCCACCCTACTGAGTCAAACATGGATGGGAGCTAATCAAGGACAAGGTGGCAGTCAATGTTTGCTGGAGAGAACATTTTGAAGAACTTCTCAACCGAGACTCTGTCTTTGATTCAAACATCCTCAACTCTGTTTCTCAATACCCCTCCCAGCTCGGTCTCAGTACACCTCGGTCTGAAGTTGAAAAAGTATTTTGACAGTTGAAAATCATCAAAGCCCCTGGAGCAGATGGTGTCCCTGCTGAAATTCTGAAATACAGTGGAGATGCACTCCTGGCATGGCTGCACAACCTCATAGCTCTCATCTGGGAAGAAGAGAGCATGCCAGGCATCTCAGGGACACTGTGATTGTGACTAGTTCGATTATGGTAATTACAGACGAGTCTCCCTGCTGCCTGCCACAGAGAAGTTCATTGCACGAATTCCCGTCAACTGCCTCCTCCCAGTGGCTGAATGGAAATCTGGTTTTCACCCATCGAGCGGCAACACAGACATGAACTTCACTGCATGGCGAATTCAAGAAAAGTACAAGGAACAGCACCAACCCCTATAAATGGCCTTTTCCAACCTCACAAAAGCCTTTGCCTCTGTCAACTATGAAGGTTTATGCATAATCCTCCTCAAATTTGTCTGCCCTCAGAATTTTGTCATCATCCTCACTTACTCCATGATGACATGCATGCCATGATCCTCACCCATCACAGACCTATCACAATGAAAACTGGGGCCAAACAAAGCTAGTCATTGCATCAGCTCTCTTCTCCATTTTCCTCGCTGCAATTCTTCACCTCACCTCCATCATGTTACCCACAGGTGTGAAGATAATCTACCGAACAGATAGGAAGCAGTTCAACCTACGCCACCTTTGATCTAAAACCAACACCACTCCAACCTCAGTCCTAGGGCTTCAGTATGTACATGATGTTTGTGTGTGAACACACTCAGAAACTGAGCTCCAGGTCACTGTCGATTCCTTCTCTGAAACATTTGAAAAAATGGGCCTTTCACTAAACACCTGGAAAACTGAGGTCCTCTTCCAACCAGCAAAACACCGCCTCCTGCCAATTACACTCAAAGGCAACACCTGGAAAAGGGGGACAATTTTCTATATCTTGGGAGCCTTCCCTTGATGAAGGCAGATACAGAAATTCATTATCATATCTAACGTTAAAAAGAATATTTGAGGACCAGGATCCCAAACCCAAGACTAAGAGCATGGTTTATCAGGCAGTAGTGATCCCCACATTCCTACATGCTTCGAACACTTGGACAGCCTACAGCAGACACTTCAAAGCACTGGAGAAGTACCACCAGTGTTGTCCTCACAACATTCTCCAAATCTGATGGCAAGAAAGGCGGTCCAATAACAGCATCACCTCCCGAGCCAATTTACCCAATATTGAGACTAATCACTCAAAACCAGCTCTGCTGGGCAGAACATGTTGTTTCTATGCCTGACATCAGACTCACGAAGCAACTGTTTCACTTGGAACTCGGTCAAAGCAGGAGATTCCCAGGAGGACAGGAGAAATGCATTTGTGATGTCCTCAAAGCATTCCAGCAGAAGTCAAACATACCCTCCGACTCATGGAAGACCCGGGCTTGTGACCAACCAAAATGGAGAAGGCTCATTAGGGAAGGCACTGAGCACATCGAGAGGCTTTGTTAGGAATGTGCAGAGGCAAAGCTGAGATGTCAGAAGGAGTGCACTAAACTCCAAATAATCCATCTGCCCATGCTTCAAGCACCACCTGCCCCACATGTGGTAGAGTCTGCAGATCACACATTGAACATATCAGCTATCAAAACTGGAGTGGAAGCAAGTCATCCTCAATCCTGAGGGACTGCCTAAGACAGAAAAGGATGTGTAAGTCATCAGCACAGGTTAGTCAATTCCTAAGCTGTAGTTCAAATTTAGCAATATGTGGGTCAACAACAAATACAGATTTTCATGTTGAAGTAATTGAGAAGCAAAAAAAAAAAATTCTGAAAGCATTTAGGACCACAAGGAAGAAATTGGCATGAACTTGGATTTAACAGCATTCTCAACAAACAGAAAAATAATTTAAGGAAAATACTTGACATATTTCACTTATGTTTATTTTCTTTTTCATGAATTTTATTAGCTCACTGAGATGTGTTTATCTTTTGCAGTCTTGTAGCATTTGTGTAGGTGAGTGTGCATGGAATTCTGGTACATTCTGAAAGGCTAGAGGGCACAGCAGGTATGTTGGTTTAAAGTGGGCAAGTAGATGTATGGGGTTATTAGCATTGCCCTTTCAAGTGTTCTACAAATATACTGATAAGATGAAAATTCTGAAGTAATTCTGCAAGGAAAAATGTCAAAATGAATTACTGCTGAATTGGGCTATGTTAGCTATTAATTATAATCTATTTATTTCAATACATGTGTATCTAAAAGAAGGTACACCAATCACACCAACTCACAGCACATGTGCTTTAATTCCCAGTAAACAATCTGATAATTCACATGGATATTCCGATCTCCTGTTGAACCAGCTTTTGGCTACACAAGCTACACATGCAGCAAGTTCTTTATTGCTTTTACTTACCCCATTTTAAACTCATGTGGCCTCACCAGGATCTATAAAATCAGTTGGGAAGTTTCACATTAGATCTCTGGAGCTTCCCCAGCTATAATAAATGCTTTGTTCTTTCTGAAGCTGATGTTTCATAATAACTGAAATCAGCTGTTAACAGGTTTCAGTCCTCCATCAGAAGTCAACATCTCAAGTTCTGTTACAGCTGCATACTTGATAAGGTTTTCTAATCACTTGCTGTTTTTAATAGGGTCTGACATTTACAGGTTGAAAAACAAAACCCAAAATCCAAGAAGATTTTATCAGCCATTTGAAATAAGCAGAAGATTATATGAAAGAATAATGCTAAAGTATCAAGCTGAAAAATAATAAAAACATCTACACTGATGTTATCCAATAGGCTTGATTGCATGTAGGTCAGGGGTGGTCTTCCATCATAAATGTTCTCAATCAATTCTCACTGATTAAAAGAGAGGATCATTATGTGTATCAGTGTGCATTTTTGGGGGAGTGAGATTATGTCATACTTAGTAATGTCATTGCTATACAATGTTATTTGGTTTTTCTATTGGCTTTGGCATAATTAACCTGGTTTCAATTATTGAAAAGAAATCCATCTGGCTGGTCCACCACTGATAGGCAGGCAGGTACACGCAGTCCCCTTCCTGATCCACTTATATTGATGAAAAGATTTAATGATCAGGACACTCAGTTAATAAAATGAAATGGGACAAGAAAATGTAGATGACAGTTTACTTGAATTTTTATAAGTTATTTGAAAATGTTGCTCACGTGAGGTTTTTAAGATCGCAATCTTGATGATTATGCAAAGATTGTGGTCATTGGTGCCCTCCAGCATGTTTCATCACCATAGAATGCCCTAAAGTATTCCACAGTTAATGAAGTACCTCTGATGTGTAATGACTGTTGTCATGTTAAAAAAAATGGGGCAACCAATTGTCATACAGCAAGCTCCCACAAATAGCAATGAGACAAATAACCAGATATGAGGTTTTAGTGAAGTTAGTTGAGAGATAGATATGGGCCAGATCACCAGGAGAGTTACCCTGCACTTCTTTGAATAGCAGCATGGGATCTTTTACGTCTACCAGAGAATATAGTTGGGAGATTGATTTACATTTAATCTGAAAGATGGCGTAACTTACATGCAGCACTTTCTCAGTAATGCTCTGAAATATCAGCCTGGATAACCTGCTCAAGTACTGAAGTGCAATTTAAACTCACAACCTTCCAACTCAAGCCAAAAGCCCTCCACTGAGCCAGGGCTGACATTTTTGTCACAAACCAGCAGGTTATTGCAAATACCAATTTGGAAACATCTCTTATACCCGTCTGCCCATACCGGCAAGAAACTCTGGTTCTTAACCATTGGTAGGGGCGGAATTGCCCTGGCCTACACTAGTTGACCCTGATAGCCCTTCAGTTCCCTGTCAAAGGAGGTTAAGAAGTTCCAGCCTGGCTGTCATTTCCCTTGTAAGGGGCTGATGAAGGTTTCACACCCTAAAAAGCTGTCAAGAAGCTTTTGGAAATGGCAGAGAGAGATGGCAAAGGAATTTTGGGATCTATGGACCTAATGGCTAATTACCTAGCTGGATTGAAAATTGACTTGTCAATAGAATGATTGTGATGAATGGAAGAAGTTTTATCTGAAAGCCACTTATTAATGGAGACCCATAAGAATTTGTTCCAAGTCCCCTGCTGTTGATAAACAATATTAAGGGAGATTGAGAGATTCACAGGGATTTGAACCAACTGCACAGCTGGGTTAAGCAATAGGAGATGGACCTAATATATGTAAATGCACTATTATGTATAGTTGATGGGATTGAGTTTCACATTTAGGGGAGAGTAGATGGGAAATAAAGCTTGTCCAAATTGATATGTAGAAATTAACGAAAATCCAAAATACATTTTAATAGTGAGTTCCATTACAATTAAAGACATTGTGTTATACAATAAACACGAGCTGTGGGAAGCTGCCAGTGAACTGGCAGACATAACATACTGGTACTCAGTCTAAGGCCAGCTTGGGCAGTATCAGTGGATTGAAATATGGGCAAACTGTTTGGTAATCCTACGCATCTTATTTTTGCAAATAGAATATCTAACAAAGTTCGTAAATGCAGCCACAACTTTAGCATTATAGTAGTAAAGATTTGAAAATGCAATCAACTGTGTGAATATATACTTTAATCATTGTGTGTAGTAGCTCCAGTCACATTGTTATCACATTTGATTACATAACAGTCAATGGGTCAAATTTGACATTGGCACAAAACAGGGAATAGTGCATTGGCAGCCAGTCTACACCCAAACCATTTTATTTTCCATTGAATCAATAGAAGAAATGGGGAGGTCTGTAACATAGGCTGCCAATTCACTATCACTCACTATGTACTGCCAAAATCGAATTTTGCTCCCCTCCTATTTCAAAGTAATTCTTTCTATTCAAAGCATTTTGAGATAATTCTGAGTAACGTGATTTGACGCTATATGTATGCCTTTTTTTTTATGTTGGATAACTTTTAGATTAGCCATGTGTAATTAGATGAATTTATCACATAGTGCATTTCAAAATGTTGTATAACAGAAAAGGGCTACTATTGAAATATTCAATGTTTTTAAGAACTTAAATTTAATCTTTTCATTTGATTGGAGTTTTAGAGAAATTGTGTTATTGTTTGATAATTTGAAAATACATTCTTCCTAATATACTTACAAAAGGGATCTCTTTACATGTAAAGTCTCTTTACATCAAGCTCAGAGCTATTTGCTGCCAACTTTTCAAATGCAATGTATTATATTTCTCTCAAAAACTTAAAAAATTGTAAAGCATGGCTGGCATAAGTTCAAGAGAATATTTTCCTGCATCTGCTGTTTTCTTTCAAAGTATAGAATAAGTTCTTTCACATGTTGTGGATTAGTAAAGGAATTATGTTGTAGTATTAAAGGGATCAGTATAAAGTCCAGGTCAATGTTTCTTTTACTCAAAACAGGAAAGTTGTATGATCATTAGGTATTTCTCATTTAATACAAAACAACCCTTCACAAGAGTTGACTTGATTTTTTCCCGGAAATGTTTGCGTAAGTCATGGGGGTACATTTGATCGGTCAATCCCTGGGAAACAAAACATTTCATGTCATCTGTAACATGTAGTACGGTAAAGATGAGAATGTTTTATTTTTCTTCCTTCTAAACTTATGTTTCTTACTAACGAAAACCAAGACTGCTTGGAATGTAATTGATCTGTTTTACTAACTATATCACTTTTACTATATTACTTTGACTACAAGTAAAAAGTTTTCTGTTATTTTCTTATCACTGCAGCGTTCAGTAACTAAGTGCTTACATATGGCAATGGGTGAGATCTACACTGGGGAGGTTGTGCTGCCGATTCTCCGAAGGCAAATAAAAGCAAACAACCTGTTAATGCTTTCATTTCTTAGTACTCTCCCAATAGAAACTAATGATTGTGAAATTGGGATATCTCCATTCCAGTAAAGATATTTGTAATTTGAGTATTGCTGAAAAAAGAGAGATGTCTAAACTTTTCACCTTGTACTCATCAGGGCTCTTTGCAAAAATATCAATATAGAGGGAAAACAACAATTTATACTGTATGTGAAGAGAGTGCTGATTGGTTGGCAAGTGGACTCTGATTGGAAGAGGCATTGCCATGGAGAATGCACCAGTGATGGTGACTGACAGTTAACTATTGGAAATTTTTTGAAATTTAAAACATGCAGCTTGACCCTGATTGGTCAAGGCATTGCCCTGGGGAATGAGTCAGCAAATGGCTGTCACTTATTTTGTTTAGCTGAAACAGACGCAATGTATGTACATGTTCTTTCTGTCTGCAAAGAGCAGGGCCCTGTGTATTAATATATGTAGCTTCCAGTATACATAAATGTGCCGACCAGTGAGCCCGACTGACTATTTTAAATTATTGTCAGTGTAATTCTTAGCCCACTGACGATTATTTAGCAAATTTTGTCCAATCGCAAAATCACATCTAATGTTGGACACTGTGTTTTGAGTTTTTCAAGCACGGGCTGGTTGGGTACAGTCTGTACCTTGTCTGTTGTGAACAGCAGCTGGGACATGCTGTTTGATACAACATTTTTGGGATGTACGGCCTACATCACATTAGCACTGAAGCTACCACATTACTCATTTGTGTGATAGGCAGGATGTCTTTTTACCTTGATGGCAGCATCCTGTTAATGGCGACAACCACTCATATTACTGCTGCTACATAGTAGCAGCATGAAACAGCTAGCTTCACCTGTTGCTCAAGTTGATTTAAATTTCAAACAATGCCTGACAGTTAACAGTCAGTCACCATCACTGGTCCATTTTCCATTGCAACACTTCCAGTCAGAGTTCACTTGCCAACCAATCAGCACTCTCTTCACCTACAGTATAAATTCTTGTTTTTCCTTTACATTGGTATTTTTGCGAAGTGTCCTGATGAGTCCAAGCTTAAAAGCTTAGATATGTCTCTTTTTTCAGCAATACTCAAGTTCTGTACTACCAAACACCTATGATTGTAATTAAGGAGGTTTGAGAGTGAGTAAGAAGAGAAATGCTCCATATTGTTTATGATTCCAATTCCTACTTGAAAATAAGCAGGATATTCATAACATTCTAATATCACCTTGGTCTGTGGAAAATACCATACCCCAGGCTACTTTATACATGATATTATTCCATGTTGATTCAGGTAATATGACATGCAGATACAAGAATCCATAAGGCAAGATGAACATTCATTAAATTTGCATAACATAGAAATTATGTTTACCGCTTTAAAATTATCCATGGTTCCTTAAGTTTTTTTGCCAAATACTACAGAAACCTGATGGGCCTGAATTTTCTCATTCTTTTTCAGCACCTGATTTGCACTGAGATGAGGAGAAATTTCTTCACGCAGAAAGTGGTGAGCCTGTGGAATTCGCTACCACAGAAAGGAGTTGAGGCCAAAACATTGTATGTTTTCAAGAAGGAGTTAGATAGATGTTGGGACGAAAGGGATCAAAGGATATGGGGAGAAAGCGGGAATAGGCTATTGAATTAGATGATCAGCTGTGATCATGATGAATGGCGGAGCAGGCTCGAAGGGCTGAATGGCCTACTCCTGCTCCTATTTTCTATGTTTCTATTTTCTATGTTTATACCATGAAAGCAGGGGCAGCACCTGATTTGCACTCCTTTCTCAATTTATCAAATATTTCTCAGCATTTGGGGTCAGACAAATATTACAACCATCCATAAATAGGCAGGATGTCAAATAAGTGTGAAAGTATGTCACAAGCATATTTCTCTCATTTGTGCCTTAAGCAATGTTGGACACAAGGAACCCCTGGGCATGCCTGGCACCCAGCATTACTCAGGGATCCAAAGTGGCTGCTAAAATTTAAAAATGTGATTTTCATACAGCAACTGATTAGAACGATCAACTGCTGTACGGAAACTGGTTTATTACAGGAACTGACTTTTTTTTATTTGCTGGGTTTATCATTAGCCTATTTGCAGTTGAATTTTCACCTTCTCCATCTAAAGTGGCACCCCACTTTCAGTGGAAATAGCATGGGCATCCACCAAAGCTATGAAAATGCCCACAAGGAAAGAATAATAGCCATAAGGCAAACTGAAGTTTTGCCCTGCTACCATCTCTGCCCTGAACACCGTCCAGAGGACGTTAGGGCTATAACATCTGGAAGTACCAAAGTGCTCTTATCCCCTGTAACTTCATGATGAACAGAAAAATGGAGAACATCTGTTTATAAGGATGGTTTTTTTTTTGCTTGAAGGTCAACCAAATTCCTTGAAAGTAGATAGCATCAGCTTGGATACATCAAGTATCAAAGCAACAATGCTGTCTTTCTCTGTGACGATGATATTAATCCTGTACAGCAATTTTAAAAAAATCTCCAATCACTTAGCAATTATAGAAAGAAAGGGCTGTGCACGTCCAGCAATTAATTCGCCTCCCTCCCTCTTTACCAACACTATTAACATACTAATTGCTCCAGTCTGGGTGGCTGACCACAGAATTAACATTTAAAATACTCACTCTCCTTCAAAGATAATCTTTAAAGTGACTCTTTCTGGATCAAATTTTTCTGGGGCTCTGACAAGCTATTTCCAAGCATTTGGAGTCCATCTTGAGATAACCATAACCATTAAATAATTTGGTTTCAAACTATACATCTTGTAAACAAAACATTCTATTTTCACATAAATTAATACTCTGATATTTATAATCGCATGTTATGTAAACTATAGCAGAAAAAGTAAATTCATTTTACAGTTAAAAAAATCACATTTAATTAATGAAGAATGAAGTGTATAGTAGAATTTAGGCACATGGTTTCCAGAGGTCCTGTGGGGTCAGGCATGTAATAAACAGCCTGGGCCCATGATTCTCTAATAAGTTGTGCTCTGTATATGAGGCCTGGCAGCATCATGGGGACTTGAAACAATTGCCCTATATGTCCAATAATAGTGAGGTGGAGGCTGATCTGTTGTTTGCCGCTGACTGTGATGTGCACTGCTTGGACACCATGAAGCAGTCTTGCAGAAGTTACAAAAAAGTTTTTATTAACATTGCTGAACTATGTACGTATTTACAGTAGAAGATAAAAAGCTCGGAGAGGACCTCATACTAGGTCCTTACATATTGCTACTTTTCTCTAGGCTGCCTTAGCTCCAGGTCATGTGCCTTCTTACATTACCATGTGGGTGGTACTGTACTCAGTCCCATGTTTACCCTTTAGCAACCAGATCTTTCTACTACAGAGGCAAGGCAGCAACAAATAAAATAGTTGCAGTTCACCTAAAAAAGTTCACAAGCAAAACTGATATAGGCAGGCATGGGCTGCTTCGTTATCAGAGATGTAAACAGAGCTAAGCACTGTTCTCTGAATCATCAGAGAAAATCTCCATTAATCTCTTTAAGATGGAGGGAGTGTCATTGGTGAACCACTGGTGATGCATAGGCTGAAGATTCTGCCTTAACTGTGATGTCCTGCGACTGTGGTGATTAGCATCCAACACCACATTCATCTTCCTCTCTGACAGGTATGACTCCAACCACTGAAGGGCTTTCCCCTTGACCTTTATTAACCTCAGTTTTAGTGGGCCTTCTTGGTGAGATACTTGGTTACATACTGCCTTGTTATTATTCTTACCTGAGTGCAGGAGGGCATGACCATGTAGAAAATTATAGCTAATGTCCCTAAAAGTAAGAGGGGTAAGATGATGGGAAAAGAAAGCAGCATGGGGTGGAAATTTTACATATTTTTAAACAGGTTTCCATAAGAAATATAGTCATTCTTGTATTGGTGGCATAGGAGTTGTATTGAATGTTATGGACAGATAGAAATTTATAATAAAACAGGAGCAGAATATTGAGCTTGGCAGCCGGTCATGTACCCAACACAGCCGAGCATAAAATGACAAGCGATGACGTCGAGCGAGGGTCCCGACGTCATTGCGTAGTCCCATGATATTTTGTTCAGCAGACGTGCCAGAGTCAGCAGAGGGCCTGCCGACAACTAAAAGGCCTATTAAGGCCATTAAAAATGTAATTAAATTCAAATTTGAGCTGCCCATCCAGCCAGCCCTACCGTTGGTGGGCAGGCGAAAACGCCAAGTGGCCTTTGCACTTTTTAGGAAACCTCATCCACGGGCAGGATGAGGTTTCCTAAAGTAAATTAAAATAAAATAAAAATTTTACACTTGACTTAAAAACATGTCCCTGCTCATGTGACAGAATCACATGAGGGGACATGTTTTATGACATTTTTATTTTGTTCATTAGTTTTTTTAAACAGTGCTTCATCTCCCTGAGGCAACTCCATGCCTCAGAGAGATTGAAGCGCTCTTTAGCGTGCATGCACAAAATTAACGCTAGGCCTGCTCACCCTCCTGTCCCCACCCGCACAGGCAATGCTGTACGCTGCCGCTCGCTTTCCACGCTGGGCGGGCCTTAATTGGCCAGCCTGCATAAAATCGCGGTGTGGTGCCGATCGGGAGCAGTGGTTGGCTTCCCGACTGTCCTCTCCGAGCACCCCCACCAAAGAGCAAAATCCTGCCCCAGGACTATTTGAATACTGATATATAGTAATAGGAGCTTATCAAAGAATAATATATAATGGGTGCTTTTACATATAGCTCTTCTGTAGTTCTGATCATTGGCCAGTGATATGTATGCATTGTTTCATGCCTATATTCTTAAATCTACCTTTATCCCAACAGAAAAATTGTAAACACACCCTTTTATGTGTTTTTATGGAGGCTAAACTCCTGTCGTCTGAACGACAGAAACATTCATATAAAAATGCCTAATAAGGTTATAGAGTGGTAGCTGAAAATTTTATTCCTCATTAATAATAGGCTTTCCAAATTCCCTGATAGCTCAGTGGGTCAATAAGTATATGATACTCAACATACAGACCAGGAAATTGTCAGATTGTTTATGCTGAATTAGTCAATAGCCAAGGTGCTAATGATTCTGCAACAATTTTCCTCCATATCCCTGAGATTTGAGGGGATGAAGAGGGCATGGCGGAATTGGCATGCCTCCCACTCTAATCACTGCTCAATGAACTTTCTGGAAAGTATATCTATATGGACATTCAGTGAGTTTAGGTTTGGATTTAGCTATGATGTTCCTCCGATGAGGAGGACGTAGACAGGGATGAGGCCCTTGCACTGGCTAGATGAGGCAGGTGTGCTTGAGAGGCCCTCATAGCTGCTAGATTTGTGGAGGATGATGATGGTGACATGTAGTGAGGAGACATCATGGATCCTCACATTGCATCTATGAACATTTGACACTAGTCTGACTTATGGCAGCGCACGTACCCTCTGTGATAATGCTCCTGTCATGGAGATACAGTGGAGGCCCTAATAGTCGCTCAATTCCACGAGGATGATGACAACATGCAGTGAGAACACTCCACAGATCTTCACATTGCCTCTGAGAATTTCTGACTCTTGTCTGGCTGAGAGCAGCTCGCTTGCACTCTGTGATCAGGGTCATATCATAGAGATGCAGCCATGAAACTTTAAAATCCTTTGTCAGCTTTCAACACCTGGCCCCTTCAAGAGCACAGATGCTGAAGAGGTGAGGGCCAGCCACACCTTAAAGGTGCTGAGAGCACACAGAGAGAATGATGGAACTCTGTGGCTCCTGTCCACAACATTCTGGCAGCAATGACCAGCACCGTCGAGGTGCAGGCATCAATAATGTGTTCAGGCAGTGTGAGGCTGGACCATCATTTTGGTCTGAAGGCTGCACAAAGCACAGGGAAGAGCCTGCCTTTTATCTTGTGCAGAAAGGTTTCACATCTGAGTGACAAGAACACTTCCCTTCAGAACAAGGAGCCTTAGGCAGGGAGACATTCTTGGGAGTTTATTTACAATAGCGAACATTATGTACATGTGATTAACACCCATGCTCACACTTGTGCAACTACATCTTCTTAACTTCCTATCCCTGCCGCTACGTCTTGGTGCTCCCGGACATCCACGGTGGAGGTGGAGGCAGCCTGCTGACTGCTATGCCCCGTCTGTGATGACCTTGACTGGTGTCCTCTGGAAGGCTGAGACTTGGAGGGCCCCAGCCTGTTTTCAGGGTCCTGCTGTGTGTCAGTGGCACCCTCCTTGGCCTGCAGAGCTGGAGCTGCTGAGGTCACAGGAAGAGGGGATTCAGATGAGCTGGAAACTCCCAAAGTCAACTGGGCAGATGGCTCCGAAGTGTGCACCTGTTAATCCTCCTGCCTATGGGTGCCCAAGTGCCCCTGGCTGACAGCTTGTGGGGAAGGGGTAGCTGGAGTGAGGTCGAGCTGCCCCGCACCCCTCTTGCCTACACATTGTTGGAGGCCAACTATGGTGTCAGTGATGGAGTTGAGCCCACGCAGCAGTGCAGGAACAATGTCCTGGACCAAAGTCTCCATGGTGGCTCCCATCCAACTAGTGCTGACCTCAGTGTGTTAACATGCCGGCACTATCACCTCAGCTTTAAGGCAGATGGACTCCTCCATCGTGCCTTGCAACCTGAGGAATGCAGCGGACATCCCTTCCTGATGTTTCCAGCTTGCCTTTGCAGCTCCAGCAGCTGTTACATGACAGAGTCCAGAAGCTCTTCATCTGACTTGGACTCAGCAACGTTCTGGCCTCCAGCAGCCCTCTGAATGCCAGAGATCTGGGAAGACCTTGCCACTGCCTGCTGTGGTTCAGAAGGTGCGATGTGCTCACCAGATTGTGATCCCACAGCTATTCTAAAGCTAGGTCCCACTGAGTTGGGTGTCTGCACTGGTGGAGGGTGTGGGTGAGCGCTGTGATGGGTCTTCAGGGAGGGTGCCTTCAGATTCCTCTTCAGAGGTTACTTCGGGCCTTGTTTGGAGGTACTGCATCGTGGACTCCATCGGCTGTTTCCCAGATGTGCCTGTGAAAGCAAGGGGAAATTTGTGCATAGCGGTGACCTGTGAAACAGGACACATCACTCACAGCATGGTTGTTTGATGGATGTTGTACTGGCCAGCCGGATGGCTCTGTTTTCAAAGTCCGTGAGGCATTCCTCCACTGGTCTGTGATCCTTCCCGCTTGTTGTGTGTCAGCTTGTCCTGCATGAATAGAGATGGAGAGAGTGTAAGTAGGATGCCTGCCAGACCAGATGATAAGCATGCCTGGCATATGGGGGTGGTGAGTGGTCCCATGGATGGGATGAGGACAATGACGGGGAGTGTGAGAGAGTGAATAGTGATGTCCCTTGCACTGGCAGTGAGTGAGGGCCCTGTGGGTGTGTGATGAGAGTGATGAGAAGAGTGGCTCACCCTGGCAGAGCGAAGAAGCTCATTCATCCTCTTGCAGCTTTGGGTGGTTGTCCTCTTTTGCAGGGTGTTGGAGCTGACCACTGGTGCTACCAGCTCCCAGACCAGATTGGTGATGTTGCTGCCTATCCTGCAGCCAGATTGGGGTTAGAGGACATCAAGGCGAGCCTCCACGGTTCCCAAAATGAGCTTGAGGGACATGTCATTGGACCTGGGGGCTGCAAACTGTTTGCCTTTCGGGGCCATATCTTCCATACAGCAGTCATAGGCTGGAAGCACTGAGAGGTGTGCACGCGGCTGCACTTTAAATATGGCGCCTGGCGTGATGAAACGGCGAGGTGATGGCGTGGCAGGCGAAAGAGTAGCCCACCATGGAAATGGCGTGTTTCCTGGAAATGTATAAGTAATGAGGCAGAACTGAGATGATATGTCATGAGAAGCGGCACTTCATGCAATGGCTGGAAAGGAGAAGCAAAGAGCATGATCACCAGTTAAAAAGACAATGGTTAACCTGTGTCGCATGGATTAATTCCTTGTAGAAATTGATGATGACATAGTATCGTAAATAGTGACTCTACTTAAATGCTCCAGGAGGCAGTTGCATTAATTTCTGATTCAGCAAAGAGTAGAAGAGTAATAGTTAGGAGTAAGAAACAAATATGCCAAATTAAGTTGTAAAGCAGGAACTGAATGATGAAGTTGGTATTTACTATACTAAGAATTGAAATCCCTCCAACCTGCTTTTATTGAAAAGGTTAATGTGAGTTCAAAATCACAAATCCTGTTATATACTCACAGTGATATTTTTTAAGGTAGATTATCAACAGGAGCAATTTCACCCCCTAGATGGCAGTGTGTTCCATAAGTTAACATCATTCTTTGCTACGTTTAGCCCATGACTTCCATTAGTTTTCCTATTCTTGTTTTGTTCAGAAGTTTAGTTGTACCCATTGATGTCTCTGAATGATCTTGTGTGATGGTAGAAGAATCTTCTCCCTGGGCCCTGGAATGTCTTCTTGTGCTAGAAGAGCAGAAATTCAGATGCTGGAGATTCAAACTGCAGAGCTTTCTTAAAAAGCCTAACACAGGGCTGGCTGCCCTTTAAATATGCCACCAACTTCTGCATGGCCATCAATTGATGCGGGCTTCCCGATATCAGAGTCATACCCCCACCATGTGATCCAGCGGCAAGTCCATGTCACCTGCATTCATGAGTAGCCGCCATGTAATCAGATTCAGCTGACCACCATGGACCCAGCCAGAACACTGACAACTTCCGAGATTGCCAGTAAGTGTTGCGAAGGAAGGACTAAATCCAGCCCTATATTTTGTTCAATATGGTCTCAGCCCTTAAAAATTGTGATCTATTTGTGGCCTCACCAGTCCTCAAGTGTCTGTTCCACTTTCTTAATTTCTTAATGAATGAGTTTCATTACATACAATTTTTTATTTGCCTTTGTAATTGATACCCTATCACATGGCAATTGTTTCATTTTTGAGTGGTATTTTAAAGTTAATTTTTAATTTAACCAAGGTGAACAATGTTACTCCTATGGAATGGAGCATTTGCGTTCGTGGCCAATGTCAGAATTATCCACCTTTTGGCCAAAAATAGATTGGCAAGCTGGAGAGAAAAACTCCATTCAATTGATCCAAAAATGAAACAAAACTTCTTCTGGATCATGTGGTGAATTCCTTTGGCTGTACTGTTGTGTTCCTGCCTTAAGTATCAATGGAGTCTCATTGAACAGCTCAGAAACATTCCTGCCTGGCCTTGTCACGGGTGGGGCCCCCGACTTATCTTGGGGAGAGTGGAACCAGCGGCAGGGATTTCTATTTTGGAACTTTTGTTTCTAAGGCTAATAAGAGACTGGCACAGCACTATACGTTGGTATGCCTGGCTCTCCAGAAAGGTAGAAGTAAATTCCTTTATGGGGTTGAGGAGGGCAGGAGTAGGGTAGTGGGGGTGAGATCCAGGCTAGAAGCCAGAATTGGACCACTGGAGAATGTAAGGATTTAAAAAAACACAATGCAGACCAGTCCGCTTACACACAGGGAGCCATGGAGTGGAGAATGCATGGATCCAATGAAGTCCTGGGCACTTGCTTCTCTGCTGTCATCCAAGATGTTGAGTTTTAGACTGTGGCTGTCTAAAATGAAATTGGTGTTCACTAGCCCATGAAAATGAGGACGCCTTGCTGGGAATAGAGCATAAACCCTATTTATGGGAGTAAATGAAATTTGGCTGCACCTGGAAAAGTTACAAAAGCAGCTCCAAGGAAATTCCCATCCAACTTCATCTACTGCCAGGATTAACACTTGTTCTTTTCAAAAACAATTGAGGAATTGTTGAATACCGAGCATGTTCAAAGTGCCTTGTCTCATTTGCAAATGAGACAAATTTGGTTCCACGCATGTAGAATAATACATTGAAAAATTACCAAATAGCTTGAAACCAGGTATGTCTGCAAATACTGGTAGATGAGGAGTTTTGAATATGATCAGTATTTATCTCATTGAAATTTACAAAATTCTTAAAGGGCTAGACAGAGTGGATGCAGGAAGGATGTTTCCCCTGGCTGGGGGTTCTAGAACCAAGGGACACTGTCTCAGAATAAGGGCCAAGCTATTTAGGACTGAGATGAGGAGGAATTTCTTCACTTTTCTTCTTCAGAGGGCTGTGAAAGCTTAGTCATTGAATATATTAAGACAGAAATTGATTGATTTCTAGATATGACATCAAGGGATATGGGGGTAGTATCGGTAAATGGTGTTAAGGTAGACTATCAGCCAAGGTCTAGTTGAATGGCAGAGCAGGCTTGATGTGTTGAATGGTCTACTTGTATTCCCATGTTCCTATCTATTCAACCATTTTCTCAATGATTTAAGAGCAAAGTAAGTAATAACTTACAAAAATTGGTCCAATTTTGCCTGTATTGTGTCACTACCTGAGACGATTTTCGACCCCTAAATCATCAGTAATATTGTTAAACTATGAGGAATAGTTGTGCTTGTACCGCTGTTAATTTTTGTAGATGAGATAAATGATTGTCTAGCAATTCTACTAAAGCTGATGATCCAGGCTGTCTTACTATGAAGTCCTTGGTTCACCTGTGTGACTTTAAAGTTCTGAAATGAAACCTCTGGTGGATCAAATGGTCCAGACTTTCAGTTACCTTATTCTAAGGTAACTGTTCAAATGTGAGGTCCTATTTCTGAAGACAATAGAAATGAGATATCATCAGATCATTTTGTTGAAAATCCATTTCTTGCCAGCTGATTGTGGACCAACACATGATAGACTTTCTAACATCCCATTTCATCCCATTTCAGCTCTTGGCAACAGACAGTGGGTACCCCTTTCGGAGAGGAAAACTGACGGTTTAATGTATTCTTGGAGATTGAGACAGAAGATGATCTCCATCGATGTACAAAATTATATTGTTCAGCAAACATACGTGCTAGCCTAGAAAACTATTAAAAATTGACCAACAGCTTTGAAAAGGTTGAGGCAGCTCCCAGAAATTTGACAACTTAAGATCAGCTCTTGCATAAAAACAAGTAGTTGCCCAGATTTTACAGCTTAAATTGCAAATATAAACATTTAACTGCACTTGTATTGGAGGAAATTAATTAAATGAAGACCTGAAAGGGGAAGTCCAACAGTTGGAGGCCCAAAACTAATGGTGTATTTATAGTGGTTTTGGGGACGTGCTGGGCCTCAAAACTCATGCCGTTCTGACCGTATGCATTAAAAATTATACATTGTAGCTCATCTTAAGCACATATCTATACAGTTGATAGATTTATAAAGAAAAAAAGCAAAATAATATTTCAATTTTCAACAGACCAGCAGGACCCTTATTTCTCCAATAGTCACTCTCCCACAACCAATTGTTCTGTCTGAGTTTGCAGAGACATTTTACTCTTTTTGGATACAGTTCACAAGGGTACTGTGCTCAGTTCGATTCCTCACTGTTTCAATGAGACAGTCTGCCTCCAACCATCCCAGTTCCTACTGACAAATTTTCACCTCTTCGCTTCAATTCAACCTGGGTCTCATCCCTCCTCCGCCCCATTTCAAGCTGACACTCTTTCCCTCTCAGTTGATGCTGACATCCTGCCCATAATGCCCCCAAACCCCCCAGTTAATGCTGGCACCCCCAGTTCTCACTCCTCCCAAAGTTATTGTGGGAGATTGGGAGAACGACTGTGAAAATTCCAGGAGAATAGCTTTAGGAAAAAGAAGAGGCAGGAAATTAGGGAGGAAATAATGTAGCATTCAGTTGTGGCCTTTTCAAACTTTAAATCTTCACTCTAATTTGGAAATTGAGATATAAATCCATTGAATTGAAAATTTGGATAAATAATATTATATATACATGGCAAGTTAAGTTGCTAAAAAACTCTATTGCCATGGATTATTCCTATAAGATTTCCACTTTGTTGACTTTTGTTACTGATATGATGCTATTGGTCTTCAATAATAATAATTTTATACCATCCTGAAACCTACCGTCTGTAAAAAGATCAGCCACAAGCCACTGCAGGACATGAGTGGTGGAACATCAGAACCAAGTCAACCGTGGTCTATTTTCTGCTTTGTGTAAAATGCCTGGCTGACCTTTGGCCTGTTGTATTAAATCTTGAAGAAAAGAATTATCTGTACTAGTGTAGAGGATGTTCAGTTCTGATAAAACAGCAGGAATCTTGATCCATGGATATTGCTTTTAGTTCTTTCACAATTCTGAATGGCATGTTAGGAGCACAGGACAGAAGTGAAGAGAATATCACTCCAGGATACTCTGCACACCTCCCTGCCACTGCCTCAGAGTTACATTAGCAAAAGCCTGGGAACAGATTATCTACTCATCATCACAGCTGGAGAATGATGTCCAGGCTGGAAAAGAATATAAAAGGGAGAAAAAAGACCAAAACATTTATGAACGATGACACTATTTTAAGTTTATATGTTCATGAAGGCGATGGCGCCAAATATGCACTTACATACTATACTGCGGTCTTCTCTGAATTAAGATTTGTTGAACTTAGGTACAATGAGTATAAAATGGCTGCAGTCAAAATAGACAAGTATCATCCTTGCAGCCAGCAATATTTGTGGCATAGATAGAATGCATCATGGGAACTTTGTAAAATACATTGCCTTTAATAGAGGAGTCCTTTCATACCCTTCCTCCCAGTTGGAACTATTGGTGGTATATTTTGTATTTGGGGCCAAATGGCCTGTACAATTGTAATAAACTTACTGACTGATAATGAAAACTTCTGTTTGTTTATTTTTTCTGTGAAAAAATTACATTAACATTTTGAAGGTTTGAGTAAAACTGATAATTATAAATCACATGCTGGGATTAGTGGAACTGCAGTAAATGTCTGTTCTGTGTTTTTGTTAACATTTGAAATGTTTTATGATTGATGTTTGTTATACAGTTCTCTGAGGTTCTGTTATTTATTTTAATCTCTTGGTTGTTGCTTGTGTTTAGAAACAGGACTGCTAGCAGTTAAAATGGAAACAGCTTCCATAATTTTCTGATACAGCTCGGAAAAAAAAATGCCCTCTAAAGGAAATGTGTACATTTTTAAGCTAAATCAGGTGTCTAGCCAGTTTGCCCCTGAATCATGCCCACATTGTCTGCATGCTTTATGAATTAAAGGATAGAAGAATGACATTCTGAGGGAGGGGGGGGAGGGGCAAAGAAAGACAGTAATTATGGGAAGTGCCTGATTAGTGTGGTAGCCAGAGCAATTAAACCAGCAGCCATAAGAATCCTCCTAGTTGTATGCTACCTGGGGAGGAGTGAGAATAGAAGCTCACTGCAGTGTTCGGCTGGAATCCACTCCCCACCAGTTTGGCTTGATTGCTTTTTTGGATACCTACTGTGGGCTTCAACTTCTCGATCCCACTTGTATATGAACGCATTGTCCCACAATGAGGAAAGGATAGACCTGGAATTTACCCAAAAATCCCTTCGTCAGGGGCATTTGACAGGAGTTGAGGTTACCTTAATTTATCATGCTTTTTCTTGGCTTTTATCCAAGGTTTCTCAAACTTAGCTGACTTGCGTGTAACATGTTCACCAGTGCCTCAATAACTGGGGCTGTCATTGAGAATTTTCCCAAAGAATGCAAAATAAGCCACCTTTAAGACCTCTCTTTGGTTAATAGTTATTTGAAATAACTCACAAAGGTTACTAATGGCTACATAAACCAATACAAAATTAGAATTGTCAGTAGTTATAATCCAGTTTACCCTATAGATAGTTTCACATGAGTCCTTCACTGATATATTGCAGATAAAATTTGTGAATGCACCAAACTCTGAGTAGAAGCTAAAGTAACAGAAATAAATAAGAAAGCTTGTCAAAATAAGGTGCTGCATATAAGCCATTGTTATAGTTGACTGAAACATGTCCAACATGTATTTAGATAAAATAAACAAGTACTGCAAAAAGTTGTCTGGAACAACTGCAACGTAAATGAAATTGTCCAGAAGGAAATGTGACGCGCTTGTGATCTGAGTAAACATCATTGAACATTTCCAACTTATTTCTGCTAGAAAGTTTAGCTTAATCTCTCAGCATTTCTCTACGCCTTAAAGAATTCTCAGCAGCAGGGGTCTGCTTAAAAATCAGCAAAATAATTCAGCTTTTCTCTAATTATTTATGTTGTTTTTTTTGAATATTCATATTTAAGCTGTGAATGCTAATGAGATCTTCAGGGAAACTGGCTTGGAAGAGTTATTGATCCCAGTGGTGTGAGTAAGACGAATTAATGTGTAGGGCTGAATTGAAAATAAAGCGCCCTGGGTTAATGACTATGGGAAGAAATTTCTTTTCTAATAACACTTTGGCACTGGCACAGATGCATTGTGCTATTCAACACACCAAGGTACAGTTATAACTATTTTATTTATTCAGTGACATGAAGAGCTATTTTGCACTGTTCCAATACCTAGAGTGAAATAAATAAGCACTCCTTTGTAGAGTGTTGCTGACACATTTTGGATTGCTATACTGGAATTGTAGTGATGGAAATTGTTTCATGTGTGTTGCATTCAAAATAAGGAGGCCATTTCCCCACAGAAAAGGGGAGTAAGGCTGCAGAATTTGAAATGTACAAGACCCTTTAGATCACCAGATCCACAGGAGTCAATAGCAAATAGAACAAAATTTACAACCGATTTTTCATTACCCCATGAAGCATTTTGCATATCAGTGGTTCTGCCAGATATAACAGCAAAAATTCAGTAACATTTTAAGCTGGAGCCTTAGATATGGGTCTGTGATCTTACCTTAGCAACATATTGCAAATAGAATGGTAAAGAAAAGGGGCTTTATTTTCCTCTTTACACTATTTTTAATGCAGTGGTTAACATGTTCATTGTAAATTGCTGTCTGTACTATTTTAACTTGTTTAACATAAAAGAGGAAATTAAAACAGCTTTACTTAATGGTAACATACATCTGATTTGCAAAATATCGGAGCAATTTTCTGTGCTATATATAAAATGAAATTTTCCCGCATCGTTCCTGTGATTTTATACAACTGCAGCAATTGAATCCTTTCTGAGAGTGTTGCAAACACCAACTGTTACACTGCCCAGTCACACTACTGTTGAGGAAAAACACACTCTTACGGTCAGGTAACCCATCTCTTTCCTTCTCTCTCCCCTCTCTTTCCATCCCTTGGTTGACAGCAAGAGTTTTTTTTTAAGAATTTGCTTGTGAATTCACTGAGTATTTAGCTCTTTAATTGCTGTAAATGTAAAAAACACACAACGGCAGATTTTCTTGTAAGTTTTAAAAGTAAAAGGAATAATATTTATTGTACGTAACGCCTGATCTAAATAAAAATAATAAAAAGCGCTCCAACTCTCACTCAAACATGCATTGAAGACTTCGCACACACGCACACACAGAAGTAAGTTACCAAATGGGAGGGTAGGTTAAATCGTTTAAGGGTTCAAAAAAGTGAATTGTATATGGATCCTGTAGATTGATGGCTTCAATTGTTTTAGACTGGGCTCAATGGTCTTTCTGGATTTTGCACCGAGACGTTTTAAAGATTTTTGTCAGACAATTTCTGTCTTTTCTTATGGAGACAGCAGCTGCTAGATTGATATTTAAGATGCTGCCTGCAGTGTGTGGATGATCAAAAAATAGACAGAGCCAAATCTTGCAGGATGGCTGGAAAGAGAGAAAGTGCCAACTCAGGCTTTTTCTGGTCTCACCCTGACTGGTCTGGAGAAAAGCAGTTTCTTAAAACACAAGGAGGGTTAATTTGTAGGTCACATGATTTCCTCTCACAAACTGGTCAGTTATTCAAACATGGTCATAGGAAGCTGATTCCAGGCCCATTGTTCAAAAATGATTAGATTATGGCCAGTGGAGCTTCCTTCTCAGCCAGGGTCCTTTCTCCAAAGTGATTGGGCAGGATTTTCTGCCCCATAGGTGGGCATATGCCCGACCTGATTAGGTATAAAATAGCACACAATGACGTCAGGCGAGCATCCCAATGTCATCGCGCGATATTTCAGCTGGCGGCCGGCGTGCGAGCGTTAGCAGTGCGCCCACTGAGAATTAAGACGCCTATTAAGACCATTAATCCAGTAACTGAAGGCTATTTTTTGTTGCCCGTCCAATCTTACTGTTGGCAGGCAGGCGAATCGGCCAGGTGGCCTTTTGATTTTTTGTAGGAAATCTCAGCCACGGGCGGAATGAGGTTTCCACAATTAAATAATAAATATAAATTTTTTGACAGAATTTTTATTCTGTTTACATTATTGTGAGTGAGACCCATGTTGGGACATTTTTTTCAGATTTTCAAAATCTTTCTTTTTGATTTTAAAATTGTTCAGCTCCCTGCTTTCAGGGAGCTTTCAGTGCGCCCACCCCCCGTGCATGTGCAGACTTTTGCGCTCGCATTCCTCCTGCCCCCACCCTGCCAACGCTGAACTTCTCAGCGTGCCTTTCAAGCTGGATGGCCATTAATTGACCAGCCAGCGCAAAATTGCGGTTGGGGTCCGATCATGGTTGGTGGACCATTTCTCGGCTGCTCATGGGCCTGTCTGCCGCGCCCACCCAACGACCCAAAAATCCTGCCCATTGATTTTAATGACTTGGTCCATACCCAGATGAATAGGCAGTTTATGTCTGGATGTTTTGTGAATGGTTCAGGAGATGGTCCATTCACAGTCATATTAAGTTGTCTCTGGTGGGCTACTTCTAAACAGCCTGGCTCCTTGTAAATGATTAGCCATCTTAGGAACTGCTTTAAGTCACTTAAAATGCTGTCTTTTTAAACTTATCTGGTGGTTTCAGGCACTCCGTAAAAAAAATCATTTTCGATGTCAAACATGGATTTATAACAACATGATGTGCATGCATGGTAAGTATATGCATGGACCCAATCGCCAGTGAAAATCCCAATACTGCCAAAGAGGTTTTCTCTACCAGAGATTTGAAGCAGGTACAGCTGGCCAGCTGAGCTCATTTCAAACACAACTGTTTCTCAACATTTGGCTCTGGACTAGCTACACAAGGATGTAGACTAGTGATGTGTGTACGCAAACAGGGAATGATGCGAGTGACAGGCTTAGGGCATGCAGGCATGGGCCCTGAATCATTTTAACTCCTGAATGGTATGGAGGCCTGAGAGTCAAACTGGGATTTTGGATAGCTGGAGGCTGGTAGTTTGAAACCAGGAGGAGATGGTCCCCCAAAATCCGAGAGTTAAAACATCAGCTGGTGGAAACATGCACGGGGAGGTAAGTACTTTGTCCCTATTTTAACCCCTTATATGACCTGCTCAATAGGCACAAGGGGTTAATATTGGGGCTTCAGTGCTAATGGCGGTGCCTTAGGCAGTATGCTACTGATAAGAGACTGAAATAGTCTTTGAATCAGCATTAACTAAATATTTGGGATTGATTCAGGGCAAAGTACCACACCAAATGCCAAATATCAACCATTATTAATTCAATTCTGTCAGTCAAGCTGACTGCATTAGCTTTAATGGAACAAAATACCAGAAGAGATCGAACCAGGCTGCTGCCTCACTACTACTTGTGTTACTGTGTTGCACAGAGCCAAAATTTACCCCAGTATCTCTCAGTTGTCTATTCAGTTGTCAGAATTCAAAGAATCCACAACAGTTTCTAAAAATTAACCCAAGTACAGCAAAAAAAATGAAGTGTGTTCAAGTTAATCAGAACTCTTACTGCTCTTTTGGTCTCCACATCAAGCACCATTCCTGATTAAGTGAACAACAAGGCAAATTGCTCCCAGGGCTCTTCTGCTGTCCCCTAGGCCAGAGGTAACTCTCATTCTGCTGTTTCTTTCCCTCCCTGTGGGGAAGTGTCTGCTTATTGCTCAAAACATCCCCCCTATGACAAAGCTGAGTCTGAGATTTCACTAAGCAGGGTCCGGGTAAAAATCCATATCCTTCTATTCCCACACACCACACAACTGCGCTGCCAAGACTGAACTTCAGAAAATCCTGTGTTGTCATGGTAAATTGTATGATTGGGTGAACAATGAGTGAACAACTCAAAATAATTTAGATAGCAAAACTATCACCCAACTATATTTCTGCTGAAAGCCAAAGTGGAAGCCAAAGTTATATCAAAGCTGATCTTGAATATTACATAGAATTACATCAAAATTATAACACAAAGCTCATAGGGTCATAGAGTCATAGAGGTCTACAGCACAGAAAAAGCCCTTTGGCTCATCGAGACTACGCTAGTCAAACAAGTACCTAACTATTCTAATCCCATTTTCCAGCACTAGGCCTTGTATGCCATGGCATCGTAACTGTACATCCAATTACTTCTTAAATGTTATGAGGGTTTCTGCTTCTATCATCCTTTCAGGCAGTGAGTTCCAGATTCCCACCACCCTCTGGGTGAAAAAATTCTTCCTCACATCCCCTCTAAATATCCTGCCCCTTACCTTAAATCCATGCTCTCTGGTTATTGATCCCTCTACCAAGGGGAAAAGTTGTTTCCTGTCTACCCTTTCTATGCTCCTCATAATTTTATACACTTCATTCATGTCCCCTCTCAATCTCCTCTGCTCCAGGGCAAATAACCCTGGTCTATCCAATCTCTCCTCATAACTAAAACTCTCCAGGCAACATCCTGGTAAATCTCCTCTGCCCTCTCTCTAGTGCAATCACATCCTTCCTATAATGCAGATTCCAGAACTGCATGTAATACTCTAGCTGTGGCCTAACCAGCGTTTTATACAGTTCCAGCATAACCTCTCTGTTCTTATATTCTATGCCTTGGCTAATAAAGGCAAGTATCCCATATGCCTTCTTAACCACCTTATCTACCTGTCCCGCTACCTTAAGGGACCGGTGAAAAGGCACACCAAGGTCCCTCTGATCCTTGGTACTTTCCAGGGTCCTACCATTCAGCATGTATCCCCATGCCTTGTTTGTCCTGCCCAAGTGCATCACCTCACACTTATCCGGATTAAATTCCATTTGCCACTGATCAGCCCATCTGACCAGCCTGTCTATATTCTCCTGTAGTCTAAGGCTATCCTCCTCGCTATTTACCACCCCACCAATTTTCGTGTCATCCGCAAATTTACTGATCAACCCTCCAACATTCAAGTCTAAATTGTTTATATATACCACAAGTAGCAAGGGATCCAACACTGATCCCTGTGGCACCCCACTGGACACAGGCATCCAGTCACAAAAACACCCCTCGACCATCACCCTTTGCTTTAGTCAATTCTGGATCCAATTTGCCAAATTGCCTTGGATCTCATAGGCTCTTACCTTCGTTATCAGTCTCCCATGCGGGACCTTATCAAAAACCTTGTTGCAGTCCAAGTAGACATGACCTCCCCTTAACAAAGCCATGCTGACTGTCCTTGATTAATCCCTGCCTCTCCAAGTGTAGATTAATTCTGTCCCTCAGAATTGCTTCCAATAGTTTCCCCACCACTAAGGCTAGGCTGACTAGCTTGTCATTCCCTGGTTTATTCCTTCCTCCCTTCTTGAATAACGGTACCACACTAGGTGTCCTCCAGTCCTCTGGCACCTCTCCTGTGGCCAGAGAGGTATTGAAAATTATTGCCAGCACCTCTGCTTTCTCCTCCCTTGCCTCACTCAACAGCCTGGGATACATATCATCCGGACCTGGAGATTTATCTACTTTTAAGCTGGCCAGACCACTTAGAACCTCCTCCCTTTCTATGCTAATCTCTTTAATTATATCACAGTCCTTCTGCCTGATTTCCACAGCCACGTCATCCCTCTCACTTGTGAACACCAATACAAAGTAATAATTTAGAACCCTACCTACATCTTCTGGCTCCACACATAAATTACCTCTATGGTCCTTAATGGGCCCGACTCCTTCCCCAGTTACCCTCTTCCTCTTAATGTACTTGTAATACAACTTTGGATTTTCCTTTATTTTACCTGCCAATGTTTTTCATGCCCCATTTTTGCTCTCCTAATTTCCTTTTTAAGTTCCCCCCTATACATTCTATACTCTTCCAGGGCTTCTGCTACTTTGAGCCCTCAGTATCTGCCATAAGACTCCCTTTCTCTCTTTATCCAATCCTGTATATCCCTCGACAGCCAGGGTTCCCTGGATTTGTTGGTCTCACGCTTTGTTTTTACTGGAATATGTTGGCCCTTTACTTTCCCTATTTCCTTCTTGAATGAGTCTCACTACTCTGATGCAGATTTACCTAAAAGTAGCTGCTCCCAGTCCATTCTGGCCAAATCATATCTAATCATATTAAAATTGGCCTTCCCCAATTTCGAACTCTGATTTCTGGCCCATCGTTGTCCTTTTCCATAACAACCTTGAATCTAACGAAGTTATGATCACTAGATGCAAAATGCTCCCCCACTGATACCTCTACCACTTGCCCGGCTTCATTCCCTAAAATTAAGTCCAGGACCACCCCCTCTCTTATAGGATCTTCTACGTACTGGCTTTAAAAGCTCTCCTGGATGCATTTTAAGAATTCCACTCCATCTAAACCTATCATACTATGACTAACCCAGTTAATGTTGGGGAAGTTGAAACCCCCCACTATTACCACCCTATTATTTTTACACTTCTCTGAAATTTGCCTATATATCTGCTCTTCTATTTCTTTCTGTTTGGGGGCCTATAGTACATTCCCAGCAATGTGATTGCTCTTTTTTGGTTTTTCAGTTCTACCCATACGGCTTAATTTGAGGAGCCTTCTAAGATGTCATCCCTCCTTAATGCTGTAATTGATTCCTTGATCAATATTGTGATACCCCATCCTCTTTTACCTCTTCTTTTTTCCTGTATTCCGTTTGGTTTCACCAATCTGTGGTGATGTTTATTTTCCACATGAGCAATAGTCCTAATCCCATGTTTTCTCCTGATTCCCATATCCATTTATCCCCTTTCTTCAACCACTTTTCTAACCTATTCTTAAATAGTGACATGATCAAAATTCTCTTATTCTCTGTCCTAAAACCCTCACATTTAATCTTAATCTATTCTCCTCATTGTAAAAGCATTAAACTGTGCATCAGTTGCAAAAAATTCTGCCCCACCCCTTCAGAATCTTGAACACTTTTGCCAAAATTCTCACTAATCTCTATTAGCGTATCAAAAAAGCCCCAATTTTTCTAGCCTTTTGTATTATTTGAATTTCCTCATCCCAAACAAAAGTAAAATACTGCAGATGCTGGAAATCTGAAATAAAAACAGGAAACACTGGAAATACCCAGGAGGTCAGGCAGTATCTGTAGAGAGAAACAGATTTAATGGAAAAAATTTAATGGTCACAGTGATTGGCCTGCCCCCTCCAACCCCGCCACCTCCTCCCCCAGCTGGAGAGCCATGGCACCCCTGCTGCTAATACGGTAGTGAAGCCTAGGAGCAGGATCATCACTGGATCCCTGGAGGAAAGGTAGATGAGGCAAGATCACTGGGGCCAGCTAGGGAGGCGGGGGAGGGAGTCAGTTTAAAGGAGAAATGGGGGTATTCCCATGTAGGTGACTCTTGTTGCCAGCTGTCAGATACCAAGCAATGTGTCTATATAACTAAAAAAAATTGGTACAATGAAGGGGTTTTATTGTTTAAAGAGGCTGGTGATACAATGAGAATTTACATTCGGGGCGCTTGTAGGTATAAATTCAGGAGATTTCGGCTGTGTGGAGCAGAGGCAATGAGATCAAAAGGCAGCTGTAAGCCTCCAACTGTCTCCACAGGAACCAAAGTGAAAAGAACCTCATTTTGAATTCATAAGATGAAAATGCTTTGCCTGTTTGGTTAAGTCTATGGGCTGCTGTTGCCTTAATGGAGATTAGTTTGGGAATTTTTTAAAAATTATGATAGTAGTAATTTGAAGTCATCGGTATATATATTTTAACCTGTGTAGATTATTAAAATGTTTCATTTAATTTAGTGTAAAACCTCGAGAACTGATGGTCTGATTCCTGAACTTATAGTCACATCTCAAACATAACTCTTAAAATTATAGGTTATGACAGTTGTTTAAAGTTTCCTTCTGGGATTTGTAATTAACTCAGCTTTACCAACTGCATCAATCATAATACTTCACTTTCCTGCCTGCTCTCCCTATCCCTTGATTCCCATGAGAGACCAAAAATCTGTCTATCCCAACCTTAAGTGTATTCAACAATGGAGCATCCACAACCCTCTGGGGTAGAGAGTTCCAAAGATTCAGAACCCTTTGAGTGAAGTAATGTCTCTTCATTTCAGTCCTAAGTGATTGGCTCCCTATCCTGAGACTGCGCCCCTGTGTTTTAGATTCCCCAACCAGCAAAAACAATCCCTCAAGTCCCTTCACAATCTTGTATATTTTAAAGAGATTGCTTCTCATTCTTCTAAACTCCAGCATGTCCTCCACTCTTTGCTGGTGTTCTACCAGAGGTGGCGGGATGAAGCTCTTAAATCGCCTTTAAGTGGCCATCCTTGAATCTTAATCGGGGCTTTTGGGAAGGTAACAGACCTTCCTGCTCCATTATATGCCCCTCCACCTCTCAGACTGCCTTTGGAGAGGAGCATTAAACCCTACCAGGTCAATGACCTTTCATCAGAACCATCCTATTGAATGTACACTGCATTCTCCATATCGCTTCTCTAAGATCTCATTATGCCAATTCAGCTGTTTTACTTAAGAATGAAATGAGACAATGCTTAAGAGAACAGCTGAACATTCTCTCCAATTCTAGAATTCTTGTATACATTTGTTTTGAAACATTTCCTTTCATGAGAGTTAGCTGTTTGAGGACTGAAGAGTTTTTTGCAGGTTCTAGGAGAGTATGCTGCAGATGTGAGTTATGGGTTTTCCACATGAGTAAAGGACCACCTAGACTTGAATTGTAAATGTCCATAGAGGCTAGCATCCAGAAGTCCCATCCCCAAATATGGCCTTGGCCATTTTTTCTGGGGACGAATGGGGGGCCTTCTAAACTGCACACTTCTGGTTCATGGAAGCAGCTGCCCAAATAAATCAGCAACTGCCTCCACTCGTGTGATTTTGATGAGGTGCGTTTCTGAAACCTGGGGCAGGATATTGAGTTTGGCATGTGGGGGGCGGGACCCGCTCGCTGACACGTAAAGTGATGCGGTATGACATCAGGAGGAACTTCCAACATCACCCCGCGTCATTTCAATTTTCAGGTCGATGGGGGCGCAGCTGAATCAGCTGTGCGCCCGCTAACCTGTCAACGTCCATTGAGGCCAATGAAAAACTAATTCAAGTAATTAAAGGACCTGCCCATCCAACCTTAAGGTTGGTGGGCAGGCCAGGAGCTCTGGCGGGCATTAGAAAAAGCATGAAACCTCATCCACAGGCAGGATGAGGTTTCATGTAGGTTTTTAAAAACTTAATAAAAGTTTCATCTGAAGTGATGGACATGTCCCAACACATGTGACAATGTCACATGAGGGGACATGTCAGGGAAATTTTATTTTTCTATATTTCACATTTTTGAATTTGGTGCCAATCTCCCTGAGGCAGCACTTAGCCTCAGTGAGATGAACGCACTCTTTCACACGCATGCATGAAAGAGCACAGCCTCGGCTGAGGGAATCCTGCCACTGGCGGACGTCATGCTGGGTGGGCCTTAATTGGTCTGTCCACGTAAAATGACGGCGCGCCCCCAATCAGAGGCATGCCCGCATGTGCCCGCTCCTGAACATCCCCCCCCGATGGGAGGAAAGTTCTTCCTCTTGGGTGTGCATATTACACCTAGTAGGAGCAGGTCTGAACCTTGTAGATTCATTTGCATCGCTAGGTTACCCTTTTGGAGAGGTAAGATACCACTTTAGATAGGGTCCCTGGATGCATTTCTGAGAGATAAGGCACCATTTGGGACAGGTAAGGTACGTTTTGGGATAGGTAAAGTAGGCATGGGGCAGAATCTTCCCCCCATTGGGGGGGACGTTAAACAGCGAGTGCGTAGAGGCGCACCTCTGATTGGCGCCCAAGTTCGTTGGCATGCCGCCATTTTACATGGGTGGGCCAATTAAGGCCCACCCACCGTGACGTCCACATGGAAGCGCTGCGGGGGGGCGGGGGGGGGGGCGCGGGGGGAATCCCTAAACTGTGAGTGCACTCTTTCGCGCATGCGCACAAAAGAGCACACTCATCTCCCTGAGGCAAAGTGCTGCCTCAGGGAGATCAGCTCCACATTAAAAAATCGTAAAAATAGAGAAAGAAAAGTCCCTGACATGTCCCCTCATGTGACACTGTCACATGAGTTGGGGCATCTCCATCACTTTTAAATTCTGTTTAATTACATTTTTTATAACTTACATGAAACCTCATCCTGCCTGTGGATGAGGTTTCATGCTTTTTCTAATGCCTGCCAGGGCTCCTGGCCTGCCCGCCAAACTTAAGGTTGGACGGGCAGGGCCATTAATCACTTCAATGACTCTGTCAATGGCCTCAATTGGCCATTGACAGGTCGGTGGGTGCACAGCTGATTCTGCTGAGCCCCTGCCTCCCTGAAAATTGAAATGGGGCAGGATGATGTCAGGAGGTCCGCCCGACATCATCCCGCATCATTTTACGCATCGGCAAGTGGGCCCTGCCCCTGCTCGCCGACGGGAAAATCCTGGTCGTGGTTATGCATAAAAAGTTCATAAAACCATTGGAACTGTCAAGCTGTCAAAAAACTGTCAAAGGACTGTCAAACTGCCAAAGATGTCAAAGAACTGCCAAAGCTCATTGGAACAGTCAAAGCTGTCAAGGGATTTAACTCTGCTGGGCTTTAGGCTAGGATTTGTCAGTCGGTGTGCGGGGTCAGACCCGACATGCCGGTGTGTAAAATGACACGCGATGATGTCAGGCGTGCGTCCCGATATCATCGCGCTGTCTCATGATGTTTCGTTTGGCGGGTGTGCGCTGGAGTTGGCTGCATGTCCGCCAGTATTTAAGTGGCCTATTGAGGCCATTAAGGAAGTAATTAAGGTTATCTTTATGCTGCCCATCCAACCTTATGGTTGGCGAGCAGGCGAAAAAACCTTTATGTTTTTTAGGAAACCTCATCCACAGGGTAAGGTTTCCTAAAGCTTCTATGGATTAAATGAAAATATTTTCAGAAATATAAAAACATGTGCCATCTCATGTGACACAGTCACATGAGGGGACATGTTTAATTAAATACTTAATTAATTAATTAATTTGAAAAGTGCTTCAATCTCCCTGCAGCAGCATGCCTCACGTCTTATGCTGGGCGGGTCTTAATTGGCCTGCCCGCGTAAAATGGCAGCGCGGAGCCGATTGCGGGCGGCAGTCGGCTCCACAACAACCTTGCCCACTGAGCCCCCCAAAAATTTCAGGCCTTCATTTTTTTTGAAAATTATGGAGTTTAAAAACAGAATCAGTGCTTAATATTTCACTCTGTCCATTGACATAAGTTTGAGGGTTGTCATTATAGAATTTGTGCTGTATGACTCATTTTCCAACCTAACATGTCACAGCAAGGTGCCTGTTAAGTGAGCAGCTTAATTGACAACTCCAAGTGGTTATAGAATAGAAATGTTTGTTTTTAGAAGAGATTAGTTGAAGGAGCTTCAAGGTATTGAATGTTTTTTTATCAGAGTGCTGTTTTTAGAAATAGCGGTCGGGGGGGCGGGGCCCGCTCACTGACACATAGAATGATGCACATCACCACATGTCATTTAGATTTTCAGTTCGGCGGGCGCAGAGCTGACTCGGCTGTGCACCCATTGAACTGTCAAAGGCCAATTAAGGCCATTTAAAACCTAATTAACTCAATTTAATGAGCTAATCGTCCAACCTTAAGGTTGGTAGGCAGGCAAAGAGCCTGGGTGGCTTTTGCATTTTTCATGAAACCTCATCCATAGTTGGGATGAGGTTTCGTGAACTCTTTTAAAATCTAATAAAAATTTGTACATTTATTCTTTGACATGTCCCAGCTCATGTGATAATGTCACATGTGGGGACATGTTTTAAAAGTTTAAAAATCCTTTATTTAAAAGTTTAACACTGAAACAAATCTCCCTGAGGCACGGAAGTGCTTCAGGAAGATCTCTGCCCTCTTCGCATGCATGCGTGAAAGAGCACAAGGAGCCACTCAAGGAATCTATCCCCACTCCTCCCTCACCCGCACAGGGAGTGCACAGCGCTTCCGGGTGCGTGTCACGATGGGCGGGCTTTAATTTCTCTGCTCACGTAAAATGGCGGCCCACCCCCACCCGCCCTGGCACTTCCCCCCTGACAGTGAGAAATTCCTGGCCAGTGATGTCACCAATGACCACAATTTTATTTTATGTCAGTATGGTTCCTGGGGTTTATCAATGGTGGATACTAGGTAAGTTGGCATGGACAGTGTAAGGGCTGGGGTGGTGGGTGGTGGAAATGGGTTGGCATTGGTTGGCACTAAGTTTGCACAGGGGCTATAAAGGGCCATGGTTATGAGTGGGGGCCATCAGTTGGCATAGGGAGTATGAGTGGACCATATGGGTGGGTAGAGGGGCATAGGGGCTATGATGGGCATAGGGAGTGGGTAGGGGGCATAGGGTGGCATAAGGGGCATGAGGTACCATGGGAGTGGTTAGAGGGGCATAGGGTGGCATTGGGGTATGAGGGCCCTTGGGGGTTGGGTGAGGGGCATGGGATGGCATGGGGAATGTTTGAGGGGGTGAGGGGTGAGGGGTGAGGGCTGAAGAGACTTTTATTTCATTTTATTGGGCAGGATTTTCCCATCAGCGAGCGGGGGACGGGGCCCACTCACCAATGCGTAAAACGTTGCGCGGTGATGTAGGGCAGAACTCCCGATGTCATCGCGCCCCATTTAAATTTTCTGGTAGGTGGGGGCACAGCAAAATCAGCTGTGCACCCGCCGACCTGCCAAGGCCAATTGAGGCCATTGACAGAGCTATTTAGCTAATTAGTGGACTTGCCCATCCAACCTTAAGGTTGGTGGGCAGGCCAGGAGCCCTGGTGGGAATCAGAAGAAGCATGAAACCTCATCCATGGGCGGGATGAGGTTTCATGTAGGTTTTAAAAATTTTTATTAAAGATTTTGTAAAAATTATGTACATGTCCCAACTCAAGTGACAATGTCTCATGAGGGGACATGTCAGGAACTATATTTTTTTGTTTTTAATGTTTGTCACAGAGCAGCCAACCTCCCTGAAGCAGCACTTAGCCTCAGGGAGATGAGTGCACTCTTTTGTGTGCATGCGTGAAAGAGCGCGCTCTCGATTTAGGGATTCCCACCTCCCCGCCCGCACGGGGAGCACATAGCGCTTCCGTGTGGACGTCACACTGGGCGGGCCTTAATTGGCCTGCCCACATAAAATGTATCACGGGCACTGATCTGAGGCACACCTGTGCATGCTCGCCATTCAACTTCGCCCCTGACCGGGGGGCAGATCCTGCCCATTATTTTTTTTCAAGCTTTCACACAGTGGCAGTACACAGAGGCAGGCCTTCTGCCCAGCTTGCCTTTGCACCTGGCATCCTCTGCACCTGTTCTGGGGGCGGCGGGCCCAAATTCTAATATAACCCAATCTCCCAAATGAATATCTTACCTTTTGGGCCTCTTTCTCCCGGGTCTGGTTGGCGGAGCCGGGAAATGTCCTAGCTCTGCCCCAAATCTGGGCCCCATGTTCAGTAATTAATGGTTGTAATTGTTTATTTTTTTGTTACTATTTATCAACACATTTTTTTAACAATTAAAGCATAACATTACTCTGGGCTGTACTGAGAGCATCTACTGAGCTTGATTTCCTTTAAATAAGTTATATCGTTTAGTTTTTATTGAAACTTCTGTAACCTTGCTTCTCATGAAGACATTGCTTTTGTGTTGTATATATATTTATAATTTGTTATTTCAGAATCAGGGAATCCAGTCTCCCAGTCAAGCCAATCCCACATTCCTGTTCCAAGTCTCTGATTCAACTGGAGTGATGCACACTATTTGGTACCTGGTGTTGGTTGCTATTCTATGTGCATGCACGCACACTGAATAGTGATCAGGAATGGGAACCATAGCCAATTCTTACCCCTTCCTAACTGGGAGGACCCTACGTCCAATTGTAGCACTGCAACGTCCACCCTAGCTGAATTCATTAACTGAGGACAGATTGAAGATGAAATTTAGCACCTTCCTGGTTTGTGTGGTTTAGTTCCCCACTGGGTAGTGTAGTTAATCAGACAATTCTTCAATTATTTCTTCTCCATCCACCTAACTTATAGAAATTATCATGTGTTTTATCAAGTGATGAATAACTGCCATCTTCATACGACAATGCTTTGTCCATTATTTTAAAAAATGAGTTCACTATTTAAATTAGGGGCTAACACTTGCTTTAAATTAAGTGGAATATCATGCAAACTAATAACGCAAACAATAATTTCGAGGCTAGATGTCATGCAATTTGTAATGCTTACTGTGCATTGTGAAAGCTGAGAATTGTATGAGGTTGGAAAATTGCATGATCCAAGTATTGTTGCACTCGTAAAGCAGGATTTAAGAGTGACAATGATTTACTGCTCACAATGCCGTTTATTTTATTGTATTTTAACTCGCCTTAAGAGGAGCTGTATGGTGCACTCCAGTACTGATTCATTAAACAAATACCTCTGTATGGTAACAGTAAATGTGAAAAGGCATCTTGATTCATGGGCTTCTGTGCATTGGGTCTATTACTTTATTTTGACAAAGGATAAATGACAGAATTGATATATATTGAGGTGAAGGTTAAGGAGTGCTAAATTGTACTGGACATTGTCCCGCTTGTGAGTGGTCAGCAGTTGGTGTTAAATTATTCTGGATGTTTCCCAGTTTTTGAAGGGTCAGTACTCTGTGTACACTCAGACAATTTATGAAGACGAGGAATACTCTGCATGCCTTTCCCTGCATGAGGCCAGTAGCTCTCAGCAGTTTAAACTGTTGTGCCATAATAAACTAAACTTACACATTAGTCAAAACAATCCATCTTCGTCCCTCGACCCATTCCTGGTAATTCTGTTCTTTATACCTTCTTGTTTCTACTTGCAGGCCATGACATGGTGCATTGTTTTCTGCCCAAAGTCCTTGAGTTGATCCTTTAGCCTCTATCAGCCACCACAGTGACACTAGGCCCCCAAGGGACAGCGTTGTGCTGTGCTATTCACATGTTTTCTGGCAAGTCTTTCTCCCAGGCATGGAAGGATAGCTGTCAATAGAGTGACAAATTATTTACAGCCAACTAGTGGAGAGAAACACCAGTTGGTCTGGAGATCATCATTTCCTTACAGAAGACAGCACCTTCTTTGTTGAGCCATAAAAGCCAACACTACAGCACCATTAAAAATATAATTAAACACACGGATTCAAATTTTTATTTATCTTTGTAGAATAGAATATAAGGGTACATACTGGAGTGTCTTTGTCATTATTATTTCAAATATTTTTTCTCCTTGTTGCAAAAATATTGTTATATTAACTAGGAATCAATGTTTACTTTTATGTTTGCTCATTGCTATGGTATTATTCCTACATTTTTACCATTTATTTGCTTTTTAACAAAAGGCTATTCACCCTTTGAGTTTATGATTTCCATTTGAAACATTTAAAGGTGATTTCTATCCTTTCCAATATTACAATTCAATTAGTTATTATTGCTGCATTTACATCACTATGTAAAATAACTCAGTTCCATGTTTAATTTAGTTGGGCTAGGTTTTAGGTCCTGCTGTCCCTGCAGGGAGTAGGTAAAATAAGACTGGTGTCTAGCCCACAACCTTACCGCCAACCCCAAAGCAATTTCCATAATACGAGAGATAGGCACCGATACCAGCAGCCCACCTGCCATTTTTAAAGTCAATAATTAACGGGGAATTGAGCTTGTCACCAAGCCAAGTTACCTGAATAGGATGCTGCCCACACCATATAATGACTGGTGTGGGCGAGCAGATAGGACTGGGTAGGCAATCAGCTTAAAAGGTGGGAAGAAAGGGGGTGTGTCATTTAGGGGATGCCCTGTGCCCATCAGGGGTACCTTACCAACCCCCTTTGTTCCTCCCTTCCTGGCCTCCGAATCTCAAGCTTCCAAACTCCCCTACCCCCCTCGCCAACCTCCTTAGGCTCCCCAATCCCTCCCGATCCAGTAGTCCCGAGTTACTTCATTCCGTAATCCATGTCCTCTTCATGCTGGGGCCTAATTTTTAAAAATTCATTCATGGGGTGTGGGCTTCGCTGGCTGGGCCAACATTTATTGTCCATCCCTAGTTGCCCTTGAGAAGGTGATGGTGAGCTGTCTTCTTGAACCACTGCAGTCCATGTGGTGTAGGTACACCCACCATGCTGTTGGGGAGGGAGTTCCAGGATTTTGACTCAGCAACTGTGAAGAAACAGTGATATATTTCCAAGTCAGGATTGTGAGTGACTTGGAGGGGAACTTCCAGGAGGTGTTGTTCCCATCTATCTGCTGCCCTTGTCCTTCTAGATGATAGTGGTCATGGGTTTGGTGCTGTTGAAGGATCCTTGGTGAATTCCTACTGTGCATCTTGTAGATGGTAAACACTACTGCTACTGTGCGTCGGTAGTGGAGGGAGTGAATGTTTGTGGATGGGATGCCAATCAAGTGGGCTGCTTTGGCTGCACGATGTCAATCTTCTTGAATGTTGTGGGAACTGCATTCATCCTTTTTTAAAAATTCATACATGGCCTGTGGGCTTCGTTGGCTGGGCCAGCATTTATTGCTCATCCCTGGTTGTTTCACCTTATGGAGAGTCTAGGACCAGACAGCATAATCTCAGAGTAAGAGGGCACCCATTTAAAACAGAGATGGGCAGAAATTTCTTCTCTCAGAGGGTAATGAGCCTGTGGAATTCTTTACAGCAGAGGGCTGTAGAGACTGAGTCGTTAAGTATATTCAAGGCTGAGAAGACAGAAATTTAATCAGTAAGGGAGTCAAGGGTTATGGGGAAAAGACAGGAACGTAGTGTTGAGGGTTATCAGATCAGCCATGAACTCATTGATTGGTGGAGCAGACTTAATGGGCTGAATGGCCTACTTCTGTTACTACGTCTTATGGTCTTATAGTCCTAGTTGCCCTTGGGAAAGTGGTGGTGAGCTGCCTTCTTGAGCTGTTGCAGTCCAAACAAGTGGAGAGTATTCCATCACACTCCTGACTTGGGCCTTGTAGATGGTGGGCAGGTTTTGGGGAGTGAGGAGGTGAGTTACTCATCGCACGATTCATAGCCTCTGACCTGCTCTTGTAGCCGCAGTATTTATATGGGTAGTCTAGTTCAGTTTCTGATGGTAACCCAGGATGTTGACAGTGGGGGATTCAGTGATGGTAATGCCATTGAATGTCAAGGGGCTATGGTTGGATTCTCTCTTAATGGAGATGGTCATTGCCTGGTGCTTATGTGGTGCGAATGTTATTTGCCAATTGTCAATCCAAGCCTGGATATTGTTCAGGTCTTGCTGCATTTGGAAATGGACTGCTTCAGTATCTGAGGAGTTGTGAATGGTGCTGAACGTTGTGCAATCATCAGCAAATTCCCCACTTCTGACCTTATGATGGAAGGAAGGTCATTGATGAAGCAGCTGAAGGTGGTTGGGCTGAGGACACTACCCTGAGGAACTCCTGCAGTGATATCTTGGAGCAGAGATGACTGACCTCCAACAACCACAACCATCATCCTTTGTGCTCGGTATGACTCCAACCCATTGATTCCAGTTTTGCTAGGGCTCCTTGATGCCACACTCAGTCAAATGCTGCCTTGATGTCAAGGGCAGTCACTCCCACCTCACCTCAGCTCTTTTGTCCATGTTTGACCCAAGGCTGTAATGAAGTCAGGAGCTGAATGGCCCTGGCGGAACACAAATTTGGTGTCAGTGAGCAGGTTATTGCTAAGCAAGTAGTGCTTGATAGCATTGTTGATGATCCCTTCCATTATTTCACTGATGATCAAGAGTAGATTGATGGGGTTGTAATTGGCTGGGTTTGATTTGTCCTGCTTTTTGTGTACAGGACATACCTGGGCAATTTTCCACATTGCTGGGTAGATGCCAGTGTTATAGCTGTACTGGAACAGCTTGGCTAGGGACAAGGCAAGTTCTGGAACACTTCTTCAGTACTATTGCCAGAATATTGTCAGGGCCCATAGCCTTTGCACTATTCAGTGCCTTCAGCCATTTCTTGCTATCACGTGAAGTGAATCGAATTGACTGAAGACTGGCATCTGTGACGCTGGAGCCCTCTGGAGGAGGCCGAAATGGATCATCCACTTCTGGCTGAAGATTGTAGCAAATACTTCAGCCTTCTCTTTTGCACTGATGTGCTGGGCTCCCCCATCATTGAGGATGGGGATATTTGTGGAGCCTCCTCCTCCAGTGAGTTGTTTAATTGTCCACCACCATTCATGACTGGATGTGGCAGGACTGCAGAGTTTAGGTCTCTTCTGTTGGCTGTGGAATCGCTTAGCTCTATCACTTGCTGCTTATGCTGCTGGCACACAAGTAGTTCTGTGTTATAGCTTCACCAGGTTGACACCTCAAATTTAGGCATGCCTGGTACTGCTCCTGGCATGCCCTCCTGCACTGTTTATTGAACCAGGGTTGATCCCCTGGCTTGATGATAATGGTAGAGTGGGGGATATACCAGGCCATGAGGTTACAGGTTGTGTTTGAGTACAATTCTGCTGCTGGTTGGACAGGACATACCCAGGAATGGTGATGGTGTTGTCTGGGATATCATCTGTAAGATATGATTCCATGAGGATGACTATGTCAGGCTGTTGCGTGACTAGCCTGTGAGACAGCTCTCCCAATTTTGGCATTAGCCCCCAGATGTTAGTAAGGAGGAATTTGCAGTGTTGACAGGGCTGAGAGTGTTGTTGTCATTTCTGGTGCCTAGGTTGATGCCGGGTGGTCCGTCCAGTTTCATTCCTTTCTTGTGACTTTGTAGCAGTTTGATACAACTGAGTGCCTTGCTAGGCCATTTCAGAGGGCATTTAAGAGTCAACCACATTGCTACTTGCGGTCCCAGCAGCACCCACTATTGCTGACGGGTGGTCTTGCTGAGTGTTGGTCAGAGTGACACCAACACCGAGCAATACACAACTCGCGCCGTAAAATTCAGCCCGTTGTTTTATTAATAAAGAAACATTTTGTGTAAAATTACCATTATTCTTTATCCACTTTAATTGTATCAATTATTACTCTGCACGAGTTAGATAAAAGCTTTGATGTGAACTTGTCGGAGCTGTAATAGTTGGAATAACTTGTGGATTTGTAAAAACTGTAAATGATGCTGTTTTGTTTATTTTGCCATCTCTTGCTTTCTGAATCTCACACCGATTGGTTTGAGGGATTCTAATCCCTGGTAAATGGAACTTATTTCCATTCTTGGGTAGCCACTGTTAAACATCAAGCACACCTGATCAGGAAGAGAAAAAGCTAGGTGCATGGGAAAGCACTTTGCATAATATGTTAGCAATACGGGAACTAAACTGATAGCTTCTGAAAGTGGGTGCCGGATCACAAAGCGTGATCAACCTGTGCCTGTTCAATGTACTGCAGGCAGCATGGCATCTTCATGCTGCCTGTTCGCCTGCATATTTTGCATGCAGCCAGTGCCAAACATGCTGTTGACTGGCTGCATGAGTCAGCAGGGAGCCCAAAATTGATACTTGCTCAAAATACTTTTAAAATTGATAAAAATTGATTACTGCTGAAAGCAGGCCTGCACCTTTTAAAGGTGAGGTGCACTGTGACTGGAACTTAATGCTGGGAGTCCTGTGTGAGCGAATTCTAACCTGGAAAAGACAGAAGAATGGCTGAGCATGGCAGAGAGACGGTTCTGCAAAGCTAGAATTGGAGTTCTTAGTGGAGGAGGTGGAAACAAGAAGATCTGCCCTGTATCCACAGGGGCCAGGAAGCCCTCCAGATACACGGTGTTAAAGAGGGCCAGAAAGAGAAATCATGGGCCCCAGTGCTTCTGCTGTTTCTGGGCCCCCTATTCCGCCGTCTTCCCCCAACCCTCCCCCTCAATCACGCATGATATCTTTTCCCTTCACCAAACAATCACAGAAAGGTCCTTGTAAAATGATAACACCCAATGTTGGCATCTGGTTAAAAATATCGTCCAATATATATGCAGCATGGGTCATGAATATTAAGAGCAGCAATGACATAAGGCAGTGTTCGTTCATGTGCACCCTATAGGAGATCCCACCATGGCTATTAAACAAACGGGAGAGTGCAAATTTTACTTTAACAGTATCGTGCAATATTGTTAATTTGACATGAAGATAGTCCGTCAGTTAATTATAACACTGTACAGATGATAACACTGATTTCGGTGACCGCCTCAGCCCTCACTAACATGTCCTGCACATTGCAACATATGAACGCGGTGACAGTAAATTCATATTTGGGGGAAGATTCAAGACTTGCAACCCAGATGAACTGCACAAGATCTTTTTCATTCTGTATAAGAATTAGAATACTTTCTCCTGCCTGTGTGCATGATATTATTCAATATAATTACTTCATACAAGAGGTGTAATTGGATTCTATTTTATCAGTAATCTCACTAGGTAGAAAGATCAAATCATTCCGCAGCAGTTAAATGGAATGATTGAACAGCATAGGTCTTTGCTGTCAGTGAGAAGCGTTGGTGCCTTCAGATGTTTATGTGCAACACAACTTTTAAGAGGCCAGAGAACAAAGACTGAATGGTTCATAATTGTATCTGTGCTTTCTTGATCAGTAAACCTGAAGGTCCTGCTGATTGTTGCTTCTCACAATATATTTTCAATACCTACTGTGCAACGTAACTTTATCATGATATTTTGTTCCTCAAAAAGCTCATAAAAGCACCAAGATAGAGTGAGATGATAGGTAAGCAGTCAAAAGAACAATATTGAAATCAATGGATAAGACTCTTGAGAATCATGTGTAGTGTAAAACAGGTTACTAATTCACTATGACACCTTACAAACTCCTGTCCTGGCAATTTCACCCCACCAAAATCTGCTCACAGTAAACTTTCATTAGCAATAAAATAAACAGAATTCCAGCCATGATTCTGCCCTCTGTTTGCAAACTAATTATGGATGACAAAGACCATACAGACCAGCTCATCTCCTCTATCCAGAATGACATGAATACACTAGTAGGATCAGGAGTAAGCCTTTGGCCCCTCAAACCTGCTCTGCTATTTAATAACATTGGGTGGAATGGCCCCAGATTTGCACCAAGTGTGGTAGTGGGTGGGAAAGACAATGTTTTACCCATTGGCTGCAATGACAGCCTCTCACTGTATCATCCCAAACTTGCTGCATGAATTATGCATTCTTGAGAAACACACTATTTCCATGGCGGTGGGCTCTCATTCACCGCCATGCTGCACCTTGCTATTTATTCCTGCCGGGGGCCATATTAAAAGCCCTGCCACGTGCACACCTCTCAGTGCTTCCAGCCCAGGGCTGCTGCATTGAGGACATGGCCCACAAGCCAAAAAGACTGCAGCCCCCGGTTAAGTGATGTGTCCCTTGAGCACCTTTTGCATGTAGCGGAGGCCCGCCATGATGTCCTCCACCTCCCCCCAATCTGGCCACAGGATGGGCAGCAACATCACCCATCTGGCTTGGGAGGTGATGGCAGCGGTGGTCAGTGCCAACGCCCTGCAAAAGAGGACAGCCACCAAGTGCCGCAAGAGAATGAATGATCTCCTTCGTTCTGCCAGGGTAAGTCACTCTTCTCATCATCCCCAACACACATACTCTCAAACCCATCACACATCCACAGGGATCTCCCTCATTGCAGGTTCAAAGGACATCACCATTCGCTCTCTCACACACACCTTCATTATCCTCTTCCCATCAATGGGACCACTCAACATCTGCACATGCCAGGCATACTTATCATTTGGCCTGACAGGTGTCCTGCTTACACTGTCTCCACCTCTATTCATGCAGTACAAGCTGGTACACAAGAGAGAGAGGTCACAGACTAGTGGAAGAATGCCTGAAATCAAGGTCCTCACAGACTTTGAAATAGAGTCGTCCAGCTGGCCGGTAAAGATCTTGACCATTCCTGTGCTGATGGTGAGGTCGGCAGTGCTCAACCAAGTGAGGATCCAACAGTGCAACGTCCATCAGACAACAATGCTGTGAGCGATGTGTGCTCTTTCACAGGTCACTGCCATGCACTAATTATCGCTCCTTGCTTTCGCAGGCACATCTGCCAAACAGCTGATGGAGACCACGACCCAGGGCCTCTAATCAACCCCGAAGAAACCTCAGAAGAAGAATCTGAAGGCCCCCTCCTTGAAGCCCCTTCACAGCGCTCACCCACACCCTCCACCAGTGCAGAGAAACACATGTTGGTGGGACCTAGCTTTAGAGTAGCCTCGGGATCATAATCTGGTGAGCACATCACACTTTCTGATCCACAGCAGGCGGCAGCAGGGACTTCCCAGGTCCCTGGCACTTGGCGGACTGCTGAAGACGATAAATAAGCTGAGTCCGAGTCAGATGACAAGCCTCTGGACTCGGTTATGTCTCAGTTGCTGGAGCTGCAAAGGCAAGTTCGGGAACATCAGGAAGGGATGTCCACTGCAGTCCTCAGATTGCAAAGCATGATGGAGGAGTCTATCCGCCTTCAGTCTGAGGTAACAGTGCCGGCATGCCAATGCACCGAGGTCAACACTGGTAGGATGGCAGCCATCATGGAGACCTTGATCCAGGATGTCACTCCTGCACTGCTGCCTGGGCTGAAATCCAACAGTGTGTATGCAAGGGAGTGCAGGGCAGCTTGATCTCACTCCAGCTACCATCTCCCCTCAAGGAGTCAGCTTGGAGCCCTCGGGCACCAGTAGGGAGGAGGATCAGCAGGTGCACACTCCAGGGCCATCCACCCAGTTGACTCTGGGAGTGTCTGGCCCATCCAAGTCCCCTCTTCCCAGCAGCTCCAGCTTCAGAGACCGAGGATGCTGCCACTGCTGCACAGCAGGACCCCAAAATCAGGCCGGGGTCCTCCAGGTCCTGGCTCTCCAGAGGACTCCTGCCAAGGTCATCACAGACAGGGCATAGCAGTCAGCAGGCTGGCTCCACCTCCACTGTGGATGTCTGGAGAGCAACAAAATGTAGCAGCAGGGATAGGAAGGTTAAAAAGGTGTAATTGCACAGGCTGGGAATGGGTGTTAAACATATATACATAATGTTCACGATTGCAAATAAACTCCCTGCCTCTGTATCCTTGTTCTGATGAGCAGTGTTCTTGTCACTCAGATGTGAAACCCTTCTGCACAAGATAAAGGCAGATGCCTCAGTCCAGGGCCTCTTCCCAGGGTATATATGTCACATACCCTGGACATATTAGTGATGCCTGCACTTCGGCAGTGCTGGTCATTGCTGCCAGAATGTAGTGGGCAGGCATCACCAAGTTCTGTCATTCTCTCTGTGGGCTCTCAGCACCTTTATGGTGGGGCTGGTCCCCATCTCTTCAGCATCTGTGACCAGTGACGCTGTGCTCCTGAAGGGCTCAGGTGCTGAAGGCGGACAAAGGATCAGGTGCTTTTAAAGTTTCATGGCTGCATTTCTATGATATGACCCTGATCACAGAGTGCAAGCAAGCTGCTCTTGGCCAGACAGGGGTTGGACATTCACAGAGGCTATGTGAAGATCTATGGAGTGTCCTCACTGCATGTTGTCATTATCCTCCTACAATCGAGTGACTATTAGGGCTTCCACTGCATCACTATGACAGGAGCATTCTCATAGAGGATATGTGCGCTGCCAAAAGCCAGACTGGAGTCAAACATTCATAGATACAATGTGAGGATCTATGGTGTCTCCTCACTGCATGTCGTCATCATCCTCCACAAATCTAGCAGTTATGAGGCCTCCCGAGCACACCTGCCTCGCCTGGCCAGGAAGAGGGCCTCATCGCCGTCATCGTCGCCTTCCAGGGCTTTCTCACCCTCATCCTCGTCAATGTCCTCCTCATCAGAGGAGACCAGCAGCTCCTCCATCTCCTCAGCAGCTCCTCTCCCTGTTGCAGTACCAGATGGTAAAGGGCATAGCAGATGATGATGTTGTGTGACACCCTCTGTGGACTGTATTTCAGGGATCCACCAGACCAGTCCAGGCACTGGAACCTCAGCTTCAGCATCCCGATGGTTTGCTCCACCAAGTTGCGAATTGCAGCATGACTCTCATTATACCGTTGCTCTGCTGCTGTCTGAGACTGCCGCACGGGTGTCATCAGCCAGGTCCTCTGTAGGTAGCCCTTGTCCCTGAGGAGCCATCGCTGCAGCTTCTGTGGACCCTGGAAGACGTCAGGGATCTGTGACTGACTGCGAACGTAGGAGTTGTGGACACTCCATGGAAACTGTTTGCAGACTTGCAGGATGTTTTTGTGGTGGTCACACAACAGCTGCACATTCATCGAAGGAAGCCCTTGAGTTGATCTATTTGACCACTTGTTGCGACGGAGGTCTGAGTGTCATGTGAGTACAGTTGATCACACACTGCACCTGTGGGAAACCCGAGATCTGGGCAAATCCAACTGCTTTTGCATCCTGGCTCTCCTGGCCCTGGGCAAATTGCGCAAAGTTGTGTGCCCTCACAAAGATGGCATCCGTGACTTCATGGATGCATTTGTGGGGGAGACTTGTGATATCCCACAGAGGTCACCTGTGGAGCCCTGAAAGGAGACTCTGGTGTAAAAATTAAGTGCTGCAGCCACTGGCAGTGGATGCTGTCCATGTCCACCTGGCCAAATCCTGCAGTAGCTGCCAGGTGTGACTGACCAGTTCCCTAGACGTGCGCAGTGACTGCTCCATGGCCAGCTTTAGCAAGGAGATTATACAACATGCTCAGTCATCCAATTGTTCTGCAGTCCACTAAAATGCTCATTAGTATGCAGTCTGTGCCCGAGGGGTTAAAAGTTCTGGAGCACTTGGTGGCACTTTCATGCCTCTGCGTTGCTTGATTGGGCAGAGAAGACAGAGGCCTGACTCCATGCATGTCAATGTGGCTGCATCTGAACTGTCTGAGCTGCAGTGGAATGGTCACTTTGTACAAGGTTTCCCTAATGTGTGGCCACATCCCTCCCCCCAACACCCTGCACATGCTTCTGTACTACCTTCAGCCGCAGGGCAGCCCTTCCACCTGTTTCCCACCCCAACTTGCCTCAACCACAGGTCAGCCCTTGCCCCCTACAAGTACCTCAACCTTGAAGTCCAACAGGTGACCTTTGTGAGCACTGCGCAACATTACTCTGCATTCACCTCTGAGTTCCCCTCAAAGTGTAGCCTGCTAAATGCACACCTTGACGCTGATGTGGGCAGATGATCCGGCAGTGGGTGGTGGGGGGGTGGATGCAGGGATGATTCCGGCGGGCTGGCCTTATGATGATACGCAGATGTATTGCAATGAGGTTCCCGATGTCCGATGGTGGGAAATGACCCGCCATCGATATGTTGAGCGGATGATGGCAAACTGTTTTCATGACATCGTAAAACTGATTTTTTGCCTTCTTGCCATATTGTCCGCTCACATTGCCGAACACCGCCGACACCAACCATTGTTTACATTATATCAGTGACTACAACTCAAAAGTATTTAATTGGCTGTAAAGTGATTTGAGATATTGTGAAAGGTGCTGTGTAAATGTAGCTTTCAAGCTTGTTCTGGGGGAGAGATGTCTGGCCATAGTAAAACCAGAGGCAAAGGGCATACCAAGGCAAAGACTCGTTCCTCCAGAGCCGGTCTCCAGTTGCCTGTCAGCCATATCCACCAGATGCTGCACAAGGGTCACTCTGCCGAGCGTGTTGGGGCTGGAGTCCCCATCTACTTGGCTGCCGTCCTTGAGTACCTGACAGCCGAGATCCTTGAGCTGACTGGCAACATGGCTCAGGACAACAAGAAGACCTGCATCATCCCCCGCCACCAGCAGCTCGCCATCCGCAATGACAAGGAGCTCAACAAGCTGCTGGGAGGGGTCACCATAGCCCAGGGTGGGGTCCTGCCCAACATCCAGGCTGTGCTGCTGTTTAAGAAAACTGGCCACCCCAGCAAGGTTTATGCCTGAAGGGGCGAAATCAGACAAGGAAAAATGTAGCTTTTCTCCTTCTTTCATTACACCTGCATCCAATAGGCTAAGTAACTGTAGCAACAGTGAAATTGGAGACCCAATACTGTGTACGTAAGGATAGTTAATCACAGAGCAATCAACTGATGTTAGGAAAGTGGCTACAAAGAAATCACTACATTTACAAAACAATTCAACTCTGTAGCTAATACAACCTTACCATTCTGACTTCTCTGGCACCAACCCACAATATAGCAGAAATGGCATCTGCCCTTTTTAAGCTAATGACACTATCTCCAGGACATGTCAATCAGATATGTACCAGCAGTTCAGGAAAAAATGTTGATTGTTTTGATGACCTGAATTTTTCAGCGAAGAATGACACATGATACAAAAATTCAGTATGACCTTAACTCAAGAACTGGATTGTTTCCCCTTTCTCCAGAAGCTGCCATGCAAATTGTGTTGTACACTGTGAATTTACAACCTATCCTGAGTTCCATATGATGTTGTACATTTGTGCTAAATAAATATGCAAATAGTATTTAAAAATACTAATTGTTATTTGAGGTGTGAGAGAAACTGGTGAATTAAGTGGAAACATCTAACTAATAAATGAGAAACTGCAACATCTAAAAAGAGTGTGGCAGCAATACCTGGAGAGAAATCATTTCTAGAAGCATTTAAGTCATAGGATTGGGTTTCTATAAAGGCCTTTTACAGTAAACGCCTTTTATGTTATTTCTCTGGGATTACAATGGACTTTTTTTGCCAGAGTTACAATGGGTGATTAGGAATCCTCCCCTGCAGAAAAACTTTAATTACCCAGTGTGTCCCCCTTTGGCTAGATTTTAACAGGATGGTGCAGGATGGAGTGACCCTATAATGGGGTAAAGATTTGTGAAACGTTTCTTAAGCAATCCCTTAGTGATAAATAGGGATTTCATTCCCAGAATTTTCAAGAGTAATAAAACGGGCAATAATGAGTCAACACCCTGTTTTGCATCACTTCCAGTCTTTAGTTTCTCACATTAATTTTGATGAGGCCCAAGATTCTCAAGCCTTTGGTACAGCAACACAGCGTGCCATTAGAATTGTGCCTACTTCAGTGCAAAATGAAAATTTTGACTGCTATTTATATGCTGGTTTAAATTCATAAGAGAAGTTTGAGAAGTTTACAGCATTTAATTTTGTGGTCCTAAGCCCACCCACCACAGCCCCCAAACCCTCCACATGGGTCTTCACGTGACTGGTCTTTAGGCACATGGGGCAGGATTTGCTTCCTCTGAGTTCTCCGCCGGTGCCCTGCCTCATCATTAAGGTGTTTGGACTTGAAGCATGATGCAGCTTCATGGACAAGTTGTCACCATTTTGAACAATTGGTAGCAAGCTCCTCCCAATCATTAATGTCAATGCTGCTGCAATTGAAGGAGAGCTTCAAAGTGCATTAGTAGCATTTTCTTTGCCCTCCCTGGAATGCTGGTCGTTTCAGTGTTGGGAAAACAGGACCTGATGTGGGAGACCGTTTTCAGTTACCCGGACAGAGTGTCTAGTCCATCAATGTTGATTTTGCAGGAGTTTTGCCTGAAAGCTCGTGGAGCTGGCTTCAAGAAGGACACTAACATTTGTTCGACGGTCTTCCCATTGATTCTGGAGAATGCGGCGGAGGCATTGTAGATAGAATTTCTCCCCTGGGCATTAATTGTCCACTTAAGGGCCTGAATTGATGATGGGCAGGTAGGCCATCCACAGGCCAACATGGACTTAATCAGATTGGCAGTGGGACAGTGGCGAGATCCCCACCCACTATCCTTCCGCCTGATTAAATGCCCTCCTGCCAAACCTGCCCAGGTAAGATTCTGCCCAGAAGTTTTTAGCTCAACTTCAGAAAAACATCCTCCACTGAATCAGTTTGCTACAAATTACTTAGATATTGGGCAAATAAAGACCTAGGGAGCGAGAGAGGACAAGTCTAGAAAATCCATTCTCTGGAGTTATAAGTTCAAAAATGTAGGGATATAATTTCCACAGGAATTTCTTGCTCTTCTGTCATAACTTTGCATTTTTCTGGGGTTTCTGTTGATCTTTATTGAAGGGAGATCGGATAAACTCTTATGGAAATCACTGGTGATAGTAAATAACATGCATTTTAATTGTTACACTGCAAAACCGCATTTTCTTTTTGGTTCCTTCACATTTCTTTTTTATGGCTCCAAAACTATTTCATTTGGCTCTGCCTGTTGACATTTTCTATTCTAATCCCTCAGTTTCTAATGGTTTGAGTCCTGGCACTCTGCACATCTCAGAGTATGAGATGGCTAGATTCACCTTCTAACTCCTGCCTCTGTGGCTGATGTGCTATGTTTTTTTGATTCTGGGTGCGGAACAATCAACCTCTGTGTGTTGCTCTTGGTATTTAAGTTTGCTGCTGTTGTTGGTCTCTATAAATCAGCTGGGATCTGTCATGTAATACAGAGACCTGCTTGTAGGGGTCAGGTTCCTTCCATTTAACTTATGTGACAAGAGGCACTTTATGCAACTGCAGATTTGTAGACCCACTTCGAGGTGATTCTAAAATGTGGTCAATTCGCTACAGGTCATGTCATTTATATTTATAAGTACAGCTGATAGTGGGAAAAACACATATCTGCTCTCAGCTTTACTCCTTCAGTGTCAACACACCTTCAGACACTCTCCTGTTCCATTGCTGAAGTGCTGCTCTTACACCTCATACATCATCACAAGAAACATTTGATATAAAATCCGTGAATATAATTAGAACATTGAAAAATTAATAAAAAATGAACTTACATTTTTACATTTTGTTTTAGAAAAAGAAATGACTGTTCAAATTTGTATATTATAGATCCTATCAAGTCTGTAGTAATCAAGGCAATATAATGAATGGAGTCCATGTGAAAACCCACATGAGCAGCAGAATTCAACTCCTTCCAAATAAATCTCCAAACTCAGTTACAGAATGTTTGTAAATAATAACCCTTAACAATCACATAGCAACCAATATATCACTTTGCATTCCAACTCACTTTCTCTCGTTCTACAGAATGTTTTAGGCATTGCCTTGTAAAGAAAGAACTTGTATTTATATAGTGACTTATCACATTTTATGGTGCTTTACAGCAAATTGTGTTTTGAAGTGTACTCACTATTATGTAGGCGAATGCAGCAGCTAATTTATGCCCAGCAAGGTGTCACAAGCAGTAAGTGAATAAATGAATGATCAGATAATTTTGGATCTGCAGATTAAAAATACAAAAGTGCAAAACATGTGTTGTCCGCCACATTTGCATCAGCATAATAGAGTGTGATAGAGTTTAGTAGAATTTCCTTCACATGCATCCATGCCAACACTCTTCCTTTGTTGCTGCATATTGGTCTGTACATAGATCACAGGAATGAAAGTAAGATTGCCTTTCATTACATCCTGACTTGCCCACCCTGAGACTTTTAACTTCACTTCTTCATCATGCACTGTCACAGAAATGAAGGCATCATCTGTTTTTCTTGCTTTTTAACACCTCTTCACCCGGTCTACGTAATTATTTGCTTAGTGTTCTCAAAACAAACATTGCAGATTCTTTTCTTCCAATCCCGTGCCTGCGATTGATACCAGCTGTTTTTGCATAGACACTCTGGGAAAATCTCAGATTTGTTTTAAAACTGCTGTCTCTTTAATTGGAGTTGTGTAATCCAAACATATCCTTAGGAAAACCTCTGATGTCTCAGTGGGTTTATTCAATGAGGAGTTGAGCCCTACAGATAATCCCAGGTTCCATTCCACATTTACACAAAATTAACTAATCTTAGCTGGGATGGAAGTTAGGGCACTCCAATTGACCTCTGTGCCTTTAGATTAGAGAAGGGGAAATTTGCCAGGATTCTGATTGTTTTCAACTACTCCTGCAGAATGTGCTGTGTGGATGCTCATTAAGGACTGGAACAGGCTTCCGATACCCGCTTTGTTGTGTTGCCTTTAATAAAATTGTTAAGACTCACATATGATGGTCCCTTGGGAGATGCATGAGAGACTGATCTGTGAAACAATACTCCAACAAGAAGTCAATTTCTTTGTGAGAAGAGGGGAGAATTTTGAGAAGGAAACAAAAGAACAACAAACTGAAAATTTGAGGGGAATTAACAAAACTCAACATCTGAAATTTTATTCACATTGAAGGCTGCAGATGCATCCAAAAGTAGTGCTAAATTTATCTAATGGTTTTAAATTACTATATTGCCTTTCTTTTTGTGCTCCCAGCCTCACTCATTAACAAGCTTCAACTCATATGAAACGTACAGCCACATTATGTCCCACACTTCCATCACTCTGTTCTCTCTTGAGCTCCACTTGCTCCTGGTCTTCTAATATGTTTCCAAATGACTCTATGATCTTAATCCACCTTATTGATCAGCTCCTGTTTTACATTCTGCATCTATCCTCCTCTGCTCACTCTTGGCAGCCTTTGTTTATTCAGCCATTACTGTATTCTGTTCTCTGGAACTCCACCCTCCCTGCTGCTTTTAAAAAGACTCTCAAAACCATTCTCTTTAACCATACCTTCAATTTCCCTACCAAGACTTTCCATTTCTCTCCTCTCTTCCTATGTTTGTGTCCATCATAATCTTTTCTTCTTACTGTAAATCATTCTGAGACATCTTTTGCACATAGATGCATGTTTCTTCTTCTTCAGTTCTCTTCCCGAAGGCAGGTCCAACCAACAACGCCATGATCTCCATTGCTTTTAGGGCAAGGAGGCAAGTTCCAAATCCACTCCAGCCAGAATGGGGATTGAACCCCTTGCTGTTGGCACCAATCTGATGCACACCAGCTATCCAACAAGTGAACCAGCCAGCCCCAGAAGGAGCTTGAGTAGCTGTGACACCATGCACTTTTACATGCATGTTGTAGTCCAGAGCTATGAACAGTGATGGTAGAGGTTCCAAGTTTCTTTCTGTTACATGGCTGACCAGGACTCTCTGCTGCTCTTACTGCCTGCCATTGACATATGTTGGAAGGATTTACAGGTTGATATGCAACCTGCTTGCCCGCATTGTGAATGCACCCTTCTTGGCCCTCAAGTGCTGGAGTGGGTCTTGAACCCAGAGCTTCTGGCTCAGAGGCAGGAATGCTACCTCCCAGGCACATGTTGTAAATATGAATTGCTGATGTTGATGTTTTTTCTGATGAAGCATGTGTGACAAATGAATGTAAATGAAACTTTGATGAGTATTGCATAGTATTATACAGAACAGAAACAGGCCATTTGGTTCAACAGGTACATGTCAGTGTTTATGCTCCACATGAGCCTCCTCCCACCTCATTTCATCACACCCTATGAACATATCCTTTTATTCCTTTCTCCCTCATATACTTACTATTGAAGAACAAAATGACCTTAATTCATCAGCAAAGCATCCCATGGCTGTAGTTATGTCATAACAAGCTAATATGTCAGTATGACATTAATACTATTTTGAAATTATTATTTTTACATTTTATCTTGTGCTTTTTTATTTCTGTTTTAAAACTTAGACTAGCTCGAGGCTGTCACCGGCATTGCTATCATATTTAAAATGGCAGAACATTTTGACAATAGGGGCTAGATCTTCAATGCGTGGTTTGGAACCTGAAACCTTGATGAATTCTGGGTGAGGACCCTGGGCCTGAGTAGCATTGCTATCACAATGTGAACTTTAAATTCAAATAGCCTCATTGGCTAGAAGACAAGCTTGGTGCACAATTAGAGGTGCCGAATACCTGAAGGGAGTGGGAGCTGGCTGTCTGGTGCCTGCAGCAAAGGCAGGCAGTAGCCATGTTGAGGGTTGCCGCTGCCTTGCCAATTTGAGCAGGCACTCATTGCAAATGGAAAGGGAAAGACAGCAGCCTACAAGGTAAGACCAACATTTGTGCTGTTGTTGGTTGGTCAGATAGATTTGTTGAAAAAAGCACTGCAAATAAAGTTATTTGGGAAAAGATTTTGAAAATTGCATTCAGTTTCATACAGGCCCCTTAACAAGCTCCTTGAGCAGCTTAAAGGGCCATTAATTGGAGGTGAGCTCCCACACCACCCCCGCCCACCATCTCGATGGCCAAATGAAAATTCAAACCTGTTGCAGAGGCTCAGGATCCTGACACAACCTCCGGGATTGTGATTTTCAAAGAAATGAAACCAGACTTACCACCCATCATTGACCAAGGCACCAGAAACAACAACAGTACACCCAACCCTGTTTATCTTGCAAAGTCCTCCTTACTAACAATTGGGGGCTAGTGCTGAAATTGGGAGAGCTGTCTCACAGACTAGTCCATTAACAGCCTGACATAGTCATACTCACAGAATCATAACTTAAAGACATTGTCACAGGCACCACTATTACCATCCCTGGGTATGTGCTGTCCCACTGGCAGGACAGACCCCCAGAGGGGATGGCACAGTGATATACACTGAGGAGGGAATTGCCCTGGGGGTCCTCAACATTGACTCTGGACCCTATGAAGTTTCATGGCATCAGGCCAAACATAGGCAAGGAAACCTCCTGCTGATTACCACCTACTGCTCCCCATGCCCACCCACCTCCCCAGCGCAACACCACAGCTGATGAATCATTACTACTCCATGTCAAATACCACTCAGAAGATGCACTGAGGCTGACAAGGACACAGAATGTACTCTGGTTAGTGAACTTCAAAGTCCATTACTGAGAGTGGCTTGAGATAGCCTAGTCTTAAAGCATATAGCTGCTAGACTGGGTCTGCGGCAAGTGGTGAGGGAACCAACAAGAAGGAAAAACCTACTTGACCTCGTCTTCATCAATCTGTCTGTCACAGATACATCTGCACATGACAGTATTGGTAGGAGTGACCACTATGCAGTCCTTTTTGAGACAAAGTCCCATCTTCACATTGAGGATACCCTCCATTCTTCTGTGAGGCATTACCACTATGTTAAATGGGATTGATTTAGAAAAGGTTTAGCAGGCCAAAATTGGCCATCCATGAGGCGCTGTGAGACATCTGCAGCAGCAATATTGTACTTAACCATAATCTATAACCTCGTGGCCCGGCATATCCACTACTGTATCATCACTGTCAAGCTGGGGGATCAATCCTGTTTCCATGAAGAGCATGCCAGAAGCAGCACCAGCTATACTTAAAAAAATGAGATGTCAACTTGATGAGGCAACAGGACACGACTACTTGCTGTTCTAAGGGTTTGTTCTGATCAGTAGGTTTCATGAAGAGGTTCAGATGTTTGTAAGGTTGAACAGTAGTGTTTATTAGTAACACTGAACTACATACATATGTACATACATATATATATATATAAGGTATAGCCCAATCTATGAGCAATTTCCATGCCTACTTCTACACAGAACTCTGCACACACTCAGACTGACTCAGGTCCCTTGTCAGGTGATCCTTTACATCATACTGTGGGTGATACTGTTCTCCAGTCTCACATTAACCCTGGCTATGCCAAACACCCTTATACTACACTTGAATGCCAAACATCATGGGCAGAATTTTGCTGTCAGCGAGCAGGGGGCGGGGCCTGCTTGCCGACGCGTAAAGATCCCCCCGACGTCATCCCGCTCCATTTAAATTTTCAGGAAGGCGGGGGCACAGCCAAATCAGCTGTCCGCCACCGACCTGTCAATGGCCAATTGAGGCTATTGACAGGATCATTAAAAAAATTAAAGGACCCGCCTGTCCAATCTTAATGTTGGCGGGCAGGCCAGGAGCCCCGGCGGCAACTAGAGAAAACATGAAACCTCGCCCACCGGTGGGATAAGGTTTCATGTAGGGATTTAAAAAATTTAATAAAATTTTACTGTAATTTATGAACATGTCCCATCTCATATGACATTGTCACATGAGGGGGACATGTTAAGGATATTTTTATTTTTAACGTTTTTAAAACTGTCAGCGATCTCTCTGAGGCAGCACTTAGCCTCAGGGAGATGTGCACTCTTTTGTGTGCATGCGTGAAAGAGCACACTCTCGCTTTTGGGGAATCCCCCCTCCCGCACAGGGAGTGCATAGCACTTCTCGCCGGATGTCACGCTGGGCGGGCCTTAATTGGCCTGCCCACGTAAAGTGACGGCGGGGCCCGCTTCTCTGGCGGGGATCAGCTCACAGCCCGCCGGAGATTGGGTCGGGCCCGCCCACCCAACAGGCAGAAAATTCTGCCCCATAAGCAGAAGCAACAGACAGAGTTAAGCGATCCCCAACCAAGGTATCAGATCTAAGATCTGCAGTCCTGCCTCATCCTGTTGTGAATGGTGGCTGACAATTAAACAACTAACTGGAAGAGGAAGCTCCACAAATATTCCCATCTTCAATAATGGCAGAGACCAGCGCATCAGTGTAAAAGATAAAGCTGAAGCATTTGCAACCATCTTCAGCCAGAAGTGCTGAGTGGATGTTTCACCCTGGCCTCCTCCTGAGGTCCCCAGCTTCACAGATGCCAGTCATCAGCCAGTTTGATACCCTTCACATTATATCAAGAAACAACTGAAAGCACTGAAAAAATTCAAAGGCCATGGGTCCTGACAATATTCTGGCAGGACTAGTCATGCCCCGAGTGCTCCAGGACTAGCCATGCCTCTAGCCATGCTGTTCCTGTACAGCTACAACACTGTCATCTACCTGGCAATGTGGTAAATTACCCAGGAACATCCTGTCCACAAAAAGCAGGACAAATACAACCCAGCCCGTTACTGTCTATTTGTCTATGCATGATTATCAGTAAAGTAATGGAAGGTGCTGTAGACATTTCCAACAAGCAGCATTTACACAGCAATAACCTGCTCGCTGACACCCAGTTTGGATATTGCACCAGCGCCACTCAGCACCTGATCTCATTACAACCTTTGTCCAAACATGGACAAAAGAGCTGAACTCCCAAGGTGAGGTGCGAATGACTGCCTTTGACATTAAGGCAGCATTTGACTGAGTGTGTTATCAACGAACCCTAGCAAAACTGGAGTCAATGGGAATCAGGAGGAAAACTCTCCACTGATTGGAGTCATACTTTGCAAAAAGGAACGCAATTGTTGGAGGTCAATCATCTCAGTCCTGGGACATTGCTGCAGGAGTTCCACAGGGTAGTGTCCTAGTCCCTAATATCAAGGGTGAAAGTATGCATCTCTGAAATGGATCTCTACACCCCTCCCCAGCATCTTACCTATCATGGTTTGCACGGTAGCCACAACATTGAATGAGGACGTTAGTGCACCAACAAAATACAATCAGTGAACCCGCCGATCTCTTTAATCACCAATCCTTCTGCTTGGTTCCCTGTGTAAAAATGGGGAATTTAATTGCCAGTGGGTTTCTGGTGGGAAACCAGCTTCAGTTAATTTCTCTCACACACTCCATGGTATGAGGTTATGGTGATTTTAACCTCCAGCCCACATAAGAAACAAGACCATAAGAAAGAGGAGCAGGAGTAGGCCATATGGCCCCTTGAGCTGGTCCGCCGTTTAGTATGATAATGACAGATCCTTGGCCAAACTCCACTCTCCTGCCCACTCCCCATATCTCTTGATTCCCTGAGAGATCAAAAGTCTGTCTATCTCAGCCTTAAATATATGCAATGCTGGAGCATCCACAACCCTCTGTGATAGAGAATTCTAAAGATTCATGACCATTTGAGTGAAGCAATTTCTCCTCTCTTCAGTCCTAAAGCCTGAGACTGCCCTGTTCTAGATTCCCCAGCCAGGGGAAACAACATTTCATTGCTTACCCTAATTGTATATTTCAGTGAGATCAAAACTTCAGAGATTATTTGTACAATTTACTCAGCCTCTCATTACAGGTCGGTCCTCTCATCCCAGGAACCAATCTACTGAACCTCGTTGTACCACCTCCAATGCATGTATATCCTTAAACATGAAGACTAAAACTATGCACAATACTCCTCATGTGGACTCACCAAAGTCTTTTACAATTGTAGTAAGACTTTCTCATTCTTATTCTCCAATCCCCATGCAATGAAGGCCATCATGCTATTTACCTTGCTAATTGTTTGCCTTATCTGCACCTAGCTTCTATCTTCCTCGTATGAGTACACCCAAGTATCTCTGAACATTAATATTCACAAGTTTCACACTTTAAAAAAAAATCTGCATTGCTATTCTTATTACCAAAATGAATAACTTCACACTTATCCACATACCCACTCCATCTGCCACATTGTTGCCCAATTATTTAGCCTATCTTTTCAGCCTCTTTTTGTCTTTACAGCTTACATTCCCATCTAACTTTGTATTGTCATCCCAAACTTAGAGACATTACTATTGTTTTTTTTTGTCTAAGTCATTTATATAGATTGTGAGTAGCTGAGGCACTCCACTAGTCACGGCCTGCCAACTTGAAAATGCCCCATTTATCACTATTCTTTGCTCCCTTCCTACTGTTAACAATCCCCTACTCATGCTAATGTATTGCCCCCAACTCCATGAGTCCTTACTATATGAGCATGCTATCTCCTATGCGATGTGGCGGGGGTGGGGGGGTGGGGGAAGCAGCTGCCAGGCCTCTAGAGCATCAGGCAGCCAGACTAGTCAGGTAAGTGTGGGGTAAGGGCTTTCAGGAGATCATGTGATAGGGAAGAGGGAAGAGTACTCCTGCACCTCCTGTGGTAACAAAGGAAAAGTAAAACACTTACCAGCTGCTTCCCAATTTTCCACAGGCTGGCCTTCATTTGGTAGATAAAAACCATGGTGGCTGTCCTGCTAAGTCCAAAATTATAATGGTTGTCACTGATGTCATCTGACTCTGATTAACCTATGTTAATTAAAACCCTGCCTGTTTTTGCAAGGCAATTTAACTGGCTGTACAGGAGAGATTGTATAATCAGAAATGATGGGATCCAGGTAGTTACCTAGGCAATTTAACAACTCATTTTCCAGGTTTCTATCAGGTGGGGAGGTTTAATATCTGTTCCTTGCACTACTACCCTACCAATCCCTCAGGCTGCTTGATGATCAAAACTGGCCATCACATGATTGAAACTGTTATTCTATATTATCTTTTTAAAACATAAAAAAGTTTGAATCTCAATAGGATTTGTAGACTTGATAATATTTTGGTATAGAAAGATTGATAAAATAAATTATACATTTCTCCACAGTCTTCACATTAAGTTTTATGTATTTGCTAGTATTATGAGAGCTCGCATTAACAGTGTTTGCACTCACCTTGTTGAGTGTTTTGGAAAAGATTGCATATAAACCAACTAGATTTAAAGTTGTGAGATATGCATCTTATATCTGCTATTCTTAATGTATCATCACAAATTTTTCCCATCACCATTGACAAACTTTGACAACCAGTATTTCACTCAAATGTTTTACAAATCAAAATATTCACTTCAAACACAACCTAAGCCTGTAAGCTCAGAATCTATAATTGAGCCACAGGGTATTTTTCAGAGTTCATTCAAGAGTTTGCATTGATATAGTAGCTTGTCATCATGTCAGGACATCCCAAGGCAATTCAGAGCTGATGATTGACAGTCACTACTGTTATGAAGGTAAAAATGGCAGCAAATTTGCACAGAACTAAGCCTCACTGATTAGATAAACGATCAATTAATCATTTTTTGATGTCTTGATCGTAGGAGACATTGGCCAGAATATCAGGAGAATTCTCTGTTGTTCATCGAATATTGCTAGGAACCTTTTAAATCCACCTAAGCATATAGGCAGAGCTTTGCTTATAACATTTCACCCAAAAGCCAGCAAGATAAGACACAGCACTGCGTAAGCAGCACATGCCCATACAGAGCAGATCAAGACAGCTTGTCCCACTTGCTGGTAGCAGCCCTTAGGTCAGTTCCAGGAATGGGTGGATGCAGGAAGGGGTGTGGTGGTATTGGTGTAGATATTGGCTTCTGGAGCCAATTGCTAGAATGCAAACATTTGGCAGACATCCTGCTGTATTTCTCATTCATTTATTAGGTGTGGAAATATTGTGGACTTTGCTTGGAACATGTTGACAACCTTCGGGAACCTTTTGGTTATTCCATTCTGGCAAGAGGAAGAGAACAGATGGAAGGATCACATGGATCTACAGTTGCATAAGGAAGAGGAAAGCTTGTAGAAATCTTTACCCTCCCAGCAAGATATCTAGGCCCAGTGTTATATATCAATACTTTGGAAAGGAACAATGTGCTTTACAAGGGAGGCTACCACGGGCCTGTGCCACCTCTTCCAAGAATGCCTGCAACTCACCGTAAAAACTGGTACCACATTGCCTGTTGTAGTCAAGGTCACTGCAGCCCACAGGCCTTCCAGGCTGCGGTTGGGGAACATCAGTAACATCAGTTGGTCTGTAGTTCATTCTTACATTAAGTTTGGAACTCATGCCATGCTAACACAAATAATTTCATCACATTTCCAGTGGAGTACTGGATAAACTCAGTGCTTATGCTGATCAAATCCATCAAATGACTTCCGTCAAATCCAGGGCAGCAATGGATTTACACGGACTACAATGAGGTCTATTGCAAACCAACCCCCTGCTTTCATGAATCACAAGGTTTCCCCTCCATTAATATACAATTGGTGTGTGATCACCAGAACAACAACAACAATAATAAAAACAACTTGTATTTATATAGCACCTTTAATGTAATAAAACATCTCAAAATGCTTCACAGCAACATTACAAAACAAAATATGACTCTGAGCCATATAAGATGTTAGAGTAGATGACCAGAAACTTGGTCAAAGAGGAAGGGGTTAAGGAGTGTTTCAAAGGAAGAGAGAGGTAGAGTGGCAGAGAGGTTTAGAGGGGTAATACCAAAGCTTACTGAAAAGCAACTGAAGGCATGGCCACCATTAGTGGAGTAATTAAAATCAAAGATGCTCAAGAGGTTGGAATTAGAGGAGCACAGATATCTTGAAGGGTTGTAGAGCTGGGAGAGATTGGGAGAGGTGAGGCCATGGATGGATTTGAAAAGAACAATAAGAATTTTAAAATCAATGTACTGCTCACCCAGGAGCCAATGTAGGTCAGCAAATCTAGGGATGATGGCTGAATGTATTTGGTGCGAGTTAAGACACAGCCAGCAGAGTTTTGGATGACCTTAAGTTCACCAATGGAGGAATGTGGGAGGGTGGCTAGGAGTTGATTAAAAACCTCAATTTTGGAGATAACAATGACATAATGAGAGTTTTAGCACAGGGGCTGAGACAGGGAAAGAGATGGGCCATGTTATGCAGGTGGTAATTTGCAATCTTAGTGACAGAGCGGTTATGTGTTTGAAAGCCAGTGTTCTCCACATATGGGTCAGGATTTTTCCTATGATGGGTGGGCTGGATGGGAGTGGGCATGGAACTGATCGCCGCTTGCGATCGACTCCGCACCGCCATTTTATGTGGGCGGACCAATTAAGGCCCGTCCAGCATAATATGTGGCTGGTAGCATTCAGTGCTACCTGTGTGGGCAGGAGGAGGAGGGAGAGTCAGGGCCAGCACTCTTTCACACATGCACACGAAAGAGCGCAGCAATCTCCCTGAGGCAGCTCCATGGATTGAGTGGATATGAAAATAATTAAAGAATTGATTTAAAAATGCATTCAAACATGTCCCCTCATGTGTCACATGAGTGGGGACATGTTTTTATACTTATGAAATTTAATTTATTCACTTAATAAAAAGTTCAGGAAACCTCAACCCGCCTGTGGATGAGGTTTCCTGAAAAACACGAAGGCTGCTTGGGTTTTTGCCTGCTTGCTAACCTTAAGGTTGGACGGGCAGCGTTCTTAAGTGCTTTAATTAAATTCTTAATGGCCTCAAAAGGCCGTTGATATTTTGGTGGGCGTGCAGCCGGCTCCAGCGCGCACCTGCTGAACAAAATATCACGATAGCATCGGGACGCACGCCCAACATCATCGCGCATCATTTTACACATTGGCGTGTCAGGCCTGCCCCCACACGCCGACCGGAAAATTCCGCTCATGAAAATTTATAGGAAAGGTCATGGTTAAGGTAGTCAGTGCTGGGCTATGGAAGGAGTGGGCCTAATTTGTCAAAAGACCATTTTCACTTTAAACTTTCTTTCATTATTGTGTTGGTGCAGTTCACATCAATTAAACAACAACAAAAATTCTAAAATTATACAGGAAAAGTAGCTATTAAAGGATAATAGATAAAACTATCCTTAAACTGCCCTAGCAAAATGGCATGATAGTGTTTTGTGTGACTCCACTCCCCATTGCTCACCTGGAACATTTGTCAGAAATTCAAACATGAAAACTGCAGTTATTCCCAAGCTTCCCAGCCTTAACTTCAGCAGTTTGTTACCTGATTCCTAAATGGGGGTTATTTTCACAGTAATTAAACTCACATATCCATTCCTTTCCATAATAGTTATAACAATAAAAAATTAAATCTGGCTTATTACTCTGTACCACTTTTTGTCACAGGTGATTTTTCATGACGGTTATCATAGCTGGCACTGACAACTGAGATGACATCATTACTACGAGAGTAATAGAATTTATTTTTTTAATGGATTGCTGGGGAGCAGCACAGCTATTTTAAATGTTTATAACAAAATACACATAAAATATTAACAAAGAGGGGAGGGTGGTACAGTTGTTATACATTGCTTATTAACTATCACTAGTGCGTGTCTAAATAAGATAATAAAATTTGTGTTTCTAATTAAGAAAGGATGATTGAAATTATGCCATGTACAGAAGGTTTGGCAGAATGCAAGAGTTTACTAAAAGGAACCCATCCAAATGATTCATCTGATAAACACTGACAGCTGTTTTTGTATATCAGGATGTTTTGATCCATTTCTGATTTTAAATACAGCAGAAATATCTCTTACTTTGTTGGACAATTCAGTTTCAAAAGACTTTGCGCTGCTGCTAACTGACTTTCTGATAACTGATAACTTTTTTCTGCTCCAGTAATAATAGTGTAAGTGAGTGGGTCCCTCCCTCTCCCTTCACACATGTGGGAAGCAACAGAGCCAAGCAATGGAAGCACATACAAGACAGAGGGGCAGACTTTCCTGATTAATGCTCTTGGCACCAAACTCCAGATGACAGAATCACATATCGGGAATTCAACTACTAGATTGAAAAATCATGCAGGGCACTCTGCTATTTGCCCTTGAATACCTCATATAGACTTCTGTCATATAAAGAGCTCTGAATTCACGTAGTAGTCATTTGGTAGTACAGAACTTGTTGCTGAAAAAAGAGACTTGTTATCGAAACTTTTTGTCTTGCACTCATCAGGACAGCTCGAAAGAAACACCAACAGAACAGGGAACATCAGTTTTTACTGCTTGAGAAGAGAACGCTGATTGATTGGCAAGTGGACTCTGATAGGGAGAGGCATTGCCATGGAGAATGCAGCAGAGGATAGTTAACTGCCAAACATTTGTTCAAATTCAAATCAGGCAGGTCGACTCTGATTGGTCAAGGTATTGCCATGGGGAATGAATCAGAGAATGGCTGACCCCAAGCCTCTCATGCATAAGAACAAAAGAGCATAAGAAGCAGGAACAGGAGTAGACCATTCGGCCCTCAAGCCTGCTCCGGCAATCAATAAGATCATGGCTGATCTGCATGTGTTTCAAATTCCACATACCCATCTATGCAGTATAAATTGTTGTTCCCTGTACCGTTGGTATTTCTTGTGAGTTGTCCTGATAAGTGCAAGACAAAAAGCTTTGGTAGCATGTTTTATTTTCAGAAATAATTCATAAAGTATTCACTCTTTAACTCAACCTTCACAATCAAGGTTTTTTGCGTGAGATGCTTGAGATGAAATCCCATTATGCAATTTCAGAAATGATCCGACTAATGTATCTGTGAATTGTATTTGTTGAATGGTTAACTTAGAGGTTATCCCATTTATTTTAAATATGTTAAGTCCTTCATGATAATAGCCAACAAAGAAATTTCCTACCAGCCTGTATATAATGCTTACTATAAGACTTTCCAGTAGAAACAATGATGTCAATTTTCCTAAAGGTGGCATCTATTCCTGTAGGGAAAATAATGAGGGAAAAGGGGGCAGAGACCTGTAATACTATGTTGCCATGGGATTTTTGTGGCTTTCCCAAAGGGATGGTGCAGGGCCCAGCCTTGCAATGGGCACATGCCAAGCATCCTCATCCAAATGAAGTAGTGGGGGAGATTCTGGTCCTCCGACCTCACTTTCCTGTGTTCTTGTCTTGCTCATTTCCAGGGGTGCCTGAAGAAAGGGTCAATAGGCCTTGCATGTGGGACCCCTCAGATCAGAGGGGGACAGAAGGAAAAGGGGAGTGGTCAGTAGTAGAATTTAACACAGGGGCCAGAGGGTCAGAAGAAGGTTCAAATTTGCAAAATCTGAAACCTGACACAAACTGGCCATGAACATGCCTATTTCCCACTTAACCACAAAGGATTTGGGTTTATCTCAGCAGACCCTTGTAGACTGGTGAGTTTGTGGTTATAATATTTAAATTAGGGTGCTTTAGTAAGAATGTTATCATGATTCACAATTAAGGCCTTCAGCACAGCTTTCCCTAGGTTTGAGAAACTTGGCATTAAAATGGATGCAACATTAATTGAGATGTCATGGACGATGGTTAAATTTAGTAAATTAGTAAAAGCTCAATGCTCACAGACAATTTCTCAGGTCCCTCTGAGAGGTGTTTGAGTGACAATAATTGTTTGAGAGACTCATTGTATTGGTTGGAGGTTGTCAAATACAGATAATTAGGATGGTGACATCATGATTCCTTTAGCTGGGATCATAGAATAGATTCATAGAATGGTTGCAGTGCAGAAAAAGCTGTTCGGCCTGTAGGCCACGCAGGAGCAATTTAGCTAGCCCTACTCCCACAATCTTACCTCGTAGTCTTGCAAATTTTTCTCCTATCAGCCTACAGGCTCAACATTTGGGAGCCCCACAATCTGATGGGTCTACCTCCAATCTTCTCCCTTGTATTTTATACTTTCTAGTCCTTTCAAGGAGCATAATAGATACATGAGTTGTTAGATCACATGTGTGCATCCAAAGGATAGTGCATTGGATGAGGGTGACTATCAAACAGAAGCATCATGAGTGGCAGTGACTTATATTTGAGGACATATGTTTGGAATTGGGGGAGCTGACGTATGTGGTATCACATTACATAAGGATTGAAGGTGAGTGGCAGTAGTGGATGGAGGAATGGGGAGATGAAGATGTGCATAGAAAGGGAGCTTTCTATGGGAGCTCTGAAACTTATGAGAGTATGGAGTCACTCCTGTGAATTGACTACAATTGACAAGGAGAATGAGGAGGGGTGGGGTGGGCAGGTTTCCTAACCTGGTAAAGTCATTAAAACGTTTCCTGCAATGCATTGAAGTCTTCAGGATCATGCCTCTGCTGCTGATCACTTGGGCCACCTTACCATCTTTGTTGTGGCAGCTGGTTTCTTTCATATTGCTTTGAGAATTCCCTCCTCACCTATACTACCCGCAGTCATATGACCAAGGAGGTATCACTGAGTATGGGCTTGGCCTTTGCTCTCCTTGATTCCCTCTCTTAACTTGTAGTTTGCAAAACGCAATAAACTCCGGACCAACTCCAACATTGCATCTGTGAAGTGACTCTTTAAATACTCAACATGAAATTGTGTAATGTGGGTCTGCTTCACACTCATTAATGTGCAGTGAAGTAAAATGATAATGAGGCTTCCTATTGAAATCATATATCCCATGATGTTGCATGCTAGTAGCCTGCTATTGCACTGACCTACCCCTTCGCCACAGCTCCAAGGGTAGAATTTTTCATCCTGCAGTCAAGTGTGTGTCCCACTCGATCGGGTGTAAAATAGTACGTGATGATATAGGGCGAGCGTTCTGACGTCATCGCACACTCATGCGATATTTCACTTGACGGGTGCATAAAGGTGCCTGGAGTGGTGCCCGCCATTAATTAACAGGCTACTTTAGGCCCTTGACAGTCCAACTGACTGTGATTTTTCCTTGCTTGTGCGATTTTCTGCTTGTTACACGGGCAAAGCGGGCAGGCTGCCAGCCGACATTTTCGCAAACCTCATCCAAGGGCGGGATAAAAAGGGTCAGCAGCATTGCCAGTGTGCATAGTGAGCTGCTTTGGAGATAGTTTTCAGCTGGTTGCTTATTCGTACTTGGCAGCTTCATCTCTGTTCGGGGCTTCATTCTTAGCATTTCCAGGCCTCATTTCGGGACTCATTGCTGTCTTCCAGGCCCCCAGAGGATTCAGACTGTGTGGACCCTTCCTGGTATCAGACAGCCTTCCCTTACCCTGGTAATGGGGATTGTGGTCTTCACTGGTGGTACCTCATTGGATCCAGTGCCCTGGTTTGTTGGGGCTTAAGGATCCAGGTTGCATGCTTGTTTCAAGGTGACCGAGTTGGTACCAAAGACAGAGAAGATCAGTAGACGGTTCTTAGAAGAAACACATTCTGTTTATTTACAAATGGAACTCAATAGCTACACTTGTGTGCTTAAAACTCAGAACTCTATGTTTACACCAGACTCTAACTCAAGACTACTGACTTCAGAGGTAGCCTGAGCTACTCTGCTATTGAATACTAAGATAATGTGATCATCCATTACAACATTTGTCTTAAAGGTATATTATGCATCAGATTACTACACACCCCCTCTGTGGAGGAAGCGAGGGGCAGAAGTGAGAGGAAGCCAGGTGTCCCAATGCAGCTTCCAGGGTAGGGACCTGTGGGACAAGGGGCAAAGGCACAGGGGCGCAGGGCCAGCTGGCAGTCCAAGGCGGAAGGGGCTGCAGAAGATGCCACTACCCTGCTGCCAGGGTTTACAGGCAGTGATGCAGCTACCTCAATATGTCCTAGGTGCAATGCTGAAGGAAGCTCCGCCTCTCAATGGATACAGTGACCTCCATTTGTCATATGATTGGGCTCGAGATCAGCTCTGACTGTGAGGGTGGACAACCCATGCCAGTAGCTTTGGAGGTCACAACAGCCCTCAACTTCTATGCCCCCAGCTCTTTCCAAGGCTTAGTGAGGGATCTTTGTAGATTCTCCCAATCAGCTGTCTGTAGTTGCGTCAAGCTGGTGACAGAAGCTCTGTTCAGGCGGGTATTGACCTTAAATCTTTACCATATGGATGAGGCCAGCCAGGCTGAGCAAGCCAGAGGCTTTGCAGCGATTGCTGGGTTCCCCCACATCCAGGGGCCATTGACTGCACACACGTGGCCATCAAGGCACCAGCGGTTGCCTTCATCAACAGGAAGGGATTCCACTCCATGAACGTGCAGATAGTGTGTGATCACAGGATGCTGATCTGCAAGGTACCCAGGCAGCTCCCATGACGCCAATATCCTCAGACCCTCCCAGGTGCCAAGGCTCTTCAGTGCTCCAGTCCGGCTGGATGAATGGCTGCTGGGTGACAAGGGATATCCATTGAACAGGTGCCTCATGATGCCTCTCTGCCACCCAAGGCCAGAGGCAGAGAAGTGTTACAATACAAGTTAGGGCTCCACAAAGGTGGAGGTATAGTGGACCATAGGTCTTCTCAAGATGCGCTTCCAATGCCTTGACCATTCTGGGGGAGCACTGCAATACCCCCCAGAGTGGGTGTCACTGATCGTAGTTGCATGCTGCACTCTCCACAATCTGGCTCTGGCAAGGGGGCATCCACTGGAGGAAGAGGATCTTGATGCAGCTACACAGGCCACAGATGCTGAGTCCAGTAGTGAGTCCGAAGATGAGCACAGTGAAGAAAATGCTGAGGGTGTGGACCTAGATTTCGGTAACCTCCAGGGACACCTTGATCCAATGCTCCCTCAGGTAGGCTACCAAAGATCAATTTCAACTACATGCCAGGTCTGCCTCCTCAATCCCAGCTGTCTGAAAGGGCCTCAGTGCCTGTGCAATAAAGTTCAAGCCACTTATGCCCAGCATTACATACGGTGTACCGTCCACCAATAAAATAAAAAAGTGAAGCATGCACAGGTCATGATGACAAAAAAAATTAATCTCATTGTGACAATTCCAAACTATTTACGTAATCTTTTCTGGTCTTCAATCTCAGACCCGTATAGATAAAGTAAACATAAATGAACATAAAATCACACGTGACCTATCCCTCTTGTGCTTATGGTGCCTTTAACTTAAATGTGCGAGTGCTACGTCTAGGTGCTCCCCCCTCGCTAGCACCAGCATTGGAGACAGCCTGCTGACTCTGCTGTCTTGTTGGCCTTGGTGACCTTGGTGGTGTCCTCTGGCCAGTGGAGCCTGTGTTGGCCCCACCTGGGAGGTAGCGGCTGGCATCTCCTCAGTCATCACAGCCTCATCAGATGCCACGGTCACTGGCAGAGGGATGGAGAAGCTGCTGCCATCATCCAGAGCACCCTGAGAGGAGCCCACTGAGACAACAGGCAGCTCATCCTCAACATGAGGTCGTTCTGCACCTCCCTGCTCAGCATTAATGTACAGGCACCTACCTGGGATAGTGGGTGCCTCATCCATCTCCCATATTGAAACTGACCACCTGAGCTCAGTGCCTGTGTGAGGATTTGCAGGTCTGAGTGCAACCCCAAGAACACCTGATTCTGTGCCTGGAGTTGCCTCTCCATGAGAGTTGCCACTCTCTCAATAGAGGAGGCGGCGTGTTCACCCATGACAACCACACTCCGCATGGCCTCCTACATCATGGAGACCATGGAATGCAGACGCTCATGGATCTCTGCCAGATCCTCCCACCCACCCAGCTGGACATCCAGCATCTAATGTCTAATGGGCGACTCCAGAGGCTCATCATCAGCCTTTGACTGAGCATCGTCCTGGTCCCAAGCAGTCCTTCGACTGCCATCACCATGGGCACTCTTTGCCTCCAACCTGCACCTCAGGTGACTGTGAAGTGCCCTCATAAATGTGCACCAAGATACTAGCCGCTGATGTAACACCCACTGAGGTGCTGGTATCTGTGCTGGTGCCTGCTTCGGAAAGCAGTTGTGATGCAGGTGAAAATGTCATCTGGTGGTTCTTCACTGTCAGGGGTGGCCCTTCAGGGTCTGCTGATTGGATGCCTGCTGGTGAACCTAAAAGGGAGAAGAAGGACATGTCATGAGTTAAAGTCATCACACTGTCACTGTGTATGTCAGGCACCCTGATGAGACAATGGAGGTCTGCATTATGGTGCCATTGTCTTTCAATGATCAATGGGGACTCCAGGTTCGATGCTCAGATCAATGAAGACACTACACTAGAATGGTTGCACAATCTGAAAGTCTCACCTCTGTGCACTGTGCTCTTACCTTCGTCTGGCACCCCCGCCTCTCCATGTCCGGTTGCATGGGGCGTGTGCTGGCTCTCCAGCTCCAGGATGTCCTGCTTGAACTGCAGAGCAGAGGAGGTTGGGCAGGCCTCTGCCTGTACGTCCCCTCTCTGCTTGGTTGTGGCTCATTTCCTGAAAGGACAGAGGAGCATTGATTAGTCCACTCTCTACCTGCAGCGCCATTGCAGCCTGGCCAACCCCAGCTGAAGAACACCTCCCAGGGCACATCCGAGTCATGGCCCTTGAGCTGCAAGGCACTCAGTCCAAGCAGCAGTGCTCACCCCCTTGGCCAGCTCCGACGTCATTGATAGTTGGCACTCAGACTCTAACACCCCTGAGATCCATGGAGGGACAGCCACACTTAACACTTCTGCGCACTGACCCATGCCAACACAATAATCACCCTTCCTGAGCACAGCAGGTCATTGATGTGTATCCGGCACTGGACCCAGGTGCCCCACGCCATGTCATGGCTGCTCATTGGGCTGCCACCTCCTCGCATGCCCTATCGGTGAGGTGAATTGGCCTCCTCTCTGGGGACAAGGATGTCTTTTCTGACAGCCACCTCCTCCAAGAGGACAGCGAAGAACTCATCAGAAAAGCGGGGGAGCCGAGTGCCCAATCGACCTGCTCTCCCGCCTGGCGTTTGCAGCTGTGCTCAAGTCCATTGTTAGAATGGCAGACAGAAGTCCTTCCCTGGCAGCCCTTCTGGGGCTGCTTGGACCATTTTTAAACCGGCCGCTAGGTCACCATTGGACCCTGTCCCCGTTTGGCCCTTCATGGTCATTGCAGAGCTGCGATTCATGTTGGGCAGGACTTAATTGGCCTGCCAGTGTGAAATCGCGGTCAGTGCCCGATCGTGGGTGGTGGTCAGTTTCGCAGCCGCTCCCGGACCCGCCTGCCACACCTGCCTGGCAAGGGGAAAATCCTAGCCCACTTATTATTGTTATCATGCACTGAGACTCTTGGGGGCCAAAGGGGAGACCAAATGATAATCAGACAACAGAATCTGTTTATATCATGTCTGGAGTGCAGGAGACGTGCCCCCTACAAAATAGGAGCAATGTTTATGTCTAAGACAATCTTTATCATTTACATTTTGTAGCAGTCGGTTGATTTACAAATAGTATTTTTATCTATCAGTGTTTTACAATGTTAAGCTGTGCAAACACTCTCTTTTCTCACAAACATCCTGAAATGGGAATTGGATATGGAAATTTGTTGTATTTGCCTTGCGTTCTTCTGTCCATTATTTTAATGGGACTATCAAATAGCAAAAGCAGAGTTTCAAACAAATGCACTGTTTTGACACTTGTATCCCTTGGCATAATCTACAGGCCATTTTGAATTTGCTTTTACTATTAAGCATTTTGTAACTATGAACAAATTAAATCATCTAAAATTGTATTACTGAACCAAATTTGTAATTTTGTGACCTGTAAGTTAGTAATAAAACTGAAGGACAATTTAATAATTACCTGTGGAAAAAATGTCATCAAGAAGACCATAAGACCATAAGACATAGGAGCAGAAATTAGGCCATTTGACCATCGTGTCTGCTCCGCCATTCAATCATGGCTGATAAGTTTCTCAACCCCATTCTCCCGCCTTCTCCCCGTAACAACCTCCATGAGTCATCTTTTTTTTGTTCGCATTTTCTTTTACAATTTGGTCCAGCACTATAATAATAACGTGAAGGACTGTTCAAGTGTGCCATGGTCCCCAAATACAGGGAAAGGCTTAGCGATTATATTTAGAATATCAGAAGACATAAATTTGAACATTAATATTCCAAAAAAAGAAATTTTAACTATATAAGGTATTATTGTCTGTGAGGATGCTTAAATCTTTTAACACGGACAGGACTCAGATGACTGCACAAATCACTCAGATATTTTCCCACTGTTTATTGTGTCAACCAAACCTCCACAATATTACAGACCTGTAATACAATCCCAAACACTCTTTAGCCTCGGTTTAGTTTCTTGACAATTTAATACACTTTAAATACAAGGTAATAACTTTATGTAAAAACTGACTGCTCTTGGGTCTATATCTCTTTCAGTGTGTTTCTTGTTATGTGCACTGTAAGTGGGCGATTCTGAACCCAAGGGACGTTACTTCTATTTATAGGAACTACGACGAGAGATAACAACAGAGGAAGGACTTGGTAACTGCTCCTAACACCAGTGATAAGGATTACCTCTCCGCCTATCTATCCCAGAATTGTATTTGTATTACTTGTCTATATAAGTGTAAATTATTAGCTTCCCTGAGTTTAATGAGATTTGTAATATTGTAGAAAACCTTCCAGTTTCATGTATATGTGCAATGGACAAGAAATAAGAATAGTTTGGATTCCAGGTTATTATAGCTGGGATTTTTTGCTGAGCGGGCGGGCGCGTGCCCGACCTGCTTGAGAGTAAAATGACGCACGGTCAGCTGGCATGCGCGGGAGTTGGCAGTGTGCCCAATGTCATTTAAAAGGCCTATTAAGGCCATCAACAATCCAACTGATTTAAATTTTTCGCTGCCCATCCAACATTAGGGTTGGCAAAAGAAAAACAGAATTACCTGGAAAAACTCAGCAGGCCTGGCAGCGTCGGTGGAGAAGAAAAGAGTTGACGTTTCGAGTCCTCATGACCCTTCAACAGAACTGAGGTTGGCAGGCAGGCTTGCAAAACCTCATCCAGGGGTAGGATGAGATTTCGATCTGTCATTAAAAAGGTAAAAAAAACTCAGCATAATTTCTAACATGTCCCTGCTCAGGGGACATAAATTTTTACACCTTAAAATTCTTTATTTTTTACTTCGAAAGCTATTCCAGTGCGCAGCTGCGCGCATGTACCAAGTTCATGCTCGCCCTCCCCACGTACCCCCCATCCCCACCCCACCCCACCCCACAGGCAGCACGCATTTCAAGCTGGGCCAGTGTGCAATCGTCGTCAGGCCCTGATCGCGGGCGGCTTCCCAACCATCCACACTGAGCCCACCCAATGAAGAAAAATTCTGCCCTCTGTTGTTGTTATAGAATCGTAGAATCAAAGAATGGTTACTGCACAGAAGGAGGCCATTCGGCCATTTGCGTCTCTGCTGGTTCTCTGCAAGAGCAACTTAACCAGTCCCACTCCCCTGCCTTATCCCTCTTACCCTGCAAATATTTTCTATTCAGGTATTCAATTATTCAACTCCCTTTTGAAAACCATGATTAAATCTACTTCCACAATATTCTCAGGAATGCATTCCAAATCGTAAACACCCACCGCGTAAAAAGAATTTTCCTCATATCTTTTGCTTTTCTGCCATTCACCTTAAATCTGTGCCTTCTGCTTCTCAATCTTCTGCCAATGGGAACAGTTTCTCCCTATGTACTCTGTTAAGACCTCTCTTTTGCTATCAAATCTCCTCTCAAACTTTCCTTCTCAAGGGAGAACAACCCCAGTTTCTCCAATTTATTTTCATGGGCAAGATTTTTAGCTAGTTGTGCAGGCGTGTGCTCGGCATGCATGAGCGTGAAGCAGCACACGCCGATATCAGCGAGTGTCCTGACGCATGATATTTCTATTAGTGGGCACCTGTGAGAGTCGGCAGCGCATCCGCCAACAAGCAAGAGGGCTATTAAGCCCATTAATCAATTAAATAAATTGAAATTTTTTCTGCCTGTCCAACCTTATGGTTGGCGGGTGGGCGAATAGGCCAGATAGCCTTTGCATTTTTTGTGAAACCTCATCCATGGGCGAGATGAGGTTTCCAACAATGACCGAAAAAACAATAAAAAATGTTTACCCTAATTTTTCACATGTCCCTGTTCATGTGACAAAGTCACATGTGGGGACATGCTTTCCTTATTTTTAAAATCTTTATTTTTCATTTTAAAAATATTCAGCTCCCTGAGCCTGCTCTGTGCCTTCAAGGAGCTTTCAGTGCGCACTCCCCCATGCATGCGCAAGCTTCAGCACTCATGCTCCTCCTGCCCACACCCTAGCAGTGCTGTGCACTGCAGGATAAGTGATGGTGTAGTGGTATTGTCGCTGGACTAGTAATCCAGTAGCCCAGCATAATGCTCTGGGGACTCAGGTTTGAATCTTGCTGTTAATTGGCCAGCCAGTGTGAAATTGCAGTCAGGGCCTGATTGCAGGTGGTGGACCATTTCACGGCTGTGCCTACCTGACAAAGGGAATATCCTCCCCCATGTATCTGAAGTCCCTCACTCAGAACAATTCTCATAAATCTTTTATGAGCACTTTCTAATGATTTTTCATCTTCCTTGAAGTGTGGTGCCCAGATTTGGACACAATATTTCAGTTGCGGCTGAGCCAGTGTTTTCTAAAAGTTCACCTCAGCTTTCTTGCTTTTGTTTCCTAGGCCTATATTTATAAAGCTCAGGAATCTGTTTGCCTTTCTCACCTGCTCTGTCACCTTCAACGATTTGTGCACATTTACCCACAAGTCCCTCTGCTCCTGTGCCCCGTTTTAGAATTGTATCCTTTATGTTATGCTGTGTCTCCTTGTTCTTCCTGCCAAAATGTATTATGTCACACCTCTCTGAGTTAAATTTCATCTACCATGTGTCCGTCCATTCCTCCTGAAGTTTATTTCTATCCTCCTTATAGTTCACAATACTTCCAAGCTTTATGTTATCCGCAAACATTGAAATTGTGCCCTGCGCACGAAGTCAAGGTCATTAATATGGATCATGAAAAGCAGTCATCTTGATACTGACCCGAGTGGAACCCCACTGAATATATTCCCCTAGTCTAAAAAATAATCATCGTCATTATTCTCGGCTCCCTGTCACTTGGTGTACTTTCTGCCACTGTCCCTTTTATTCCATGGGCTTTAACTTTGCTGACAAACCTGTGATGTTGCACCTTATCAAATGCTTTTGAAAGTCCATGTTTACCACATCAACCACATTACTCCCATTATCCTTCTCTATTAACTCACCAAAAGCTCAATCAAGTTAGTTTAGCATAACTTTTCTTTAACAAATCCATGCTGGATTCTCTTAATTGATCCACATTTATCCAAGTGATTGTTAATTTTGTCCCAGGTTATCATTTCTAAGAGCTTTCCATCACCAAGGTTAAACAAACTAGCCTATTGTTTCCGGGCTTATCCTGAAACCCTTTGGTGAACAAGGGTGTAACATTATAATCCTCCAGACCTCTCAAACCATTCCTGTATCTAAGATTGATTGGAAAATGACGGCCATTGTCTCTCCAATTTACACTCCAATCTGATCTTGGTTACTTCTAAGCTTTAAGTACAGCCAGTCCATATACCTCCACTTTATAAACGTTTAGTCCATCCATTACCTCAACTATTTCCTCTATCATCATGACATTGGCAGCATCACCTTCCTTGGTAAAGACACATCTATAGTGCTTACTTAATACCTCAGCCTTGCTCTCCTCCATTTGTAAATCCTCTTTTTGTTTCCTAATCAGCTCATTTTATATCCTTTTCCTACTTATATGCCTATGGAATACTTCTGGATTCACTTTTATATTAGCTGTTAGTCTCCTCTCATACTCTCTCTTCCCTTCTCTTACTTCTCTTTTCACTTCCCCTCTGAACTTTCTATATTTAGCCTGCTTCTCACTTGTATTATCAATCTGAAATCTGTCATACCCACTCTTTTTCTGCTTCATCTTGCTCTCTATCTCTCATATCATCCAGGGAGCTCTAAATTTGATGGTTTTATCTTTGTCCTTTGTGGGAATGAGCCTTGATTGTACCTGAACAATCATCTCTATAAAGCCACTACATCGTTCCATTACAGTTGTGCCTCCTATTATTGAATTTTCACGGAGCCATAAGGACTCCAGAGCCATTGTAAAATGTTGAGCAGGACCCAATTATGGGATTCCCACCCCCCATTACTAGCACCCTGCCAATTTTCAAGCCTGCACCCTGCACTGCTGACCTGGCCGGCTTCATTGTGAGGGTGGGCATCTCCTAGCCCTCCACAATCTTCATACTGTCAGGCCAGCTTCTGAATGACTCATGGCCCCTCAGAGGAGTCATGAGGCATAGTCTGGATTCGGGAACTTTTTCAAAGGTAAGGTCAAATGCCCATCTTGCCCCCTCCATGCAAATTCATGATTCCCCCCACTAGACTACCTGAGTGACCCCTCCTGCCCTCCATGACAATTCATGACACTTTCATGTCCGTTCACTCAGTACACACACTGTATAGAGCCAATGCACCCTATAGTAACAATGGCGTGTATGGGATTGCTTAAAAAACACCCATGCATAATTATTTAAAAAAAAAAACTGCTGTTGCTACAACCCTATAAAAGTGTCAATCAACCAGACCTTTAAAGTATCAATAACATAAATTATAAGCACAGGGCAACTCTTTATCTTGTGCAAATAAACATTGAGCCATTGACAATAAAAATCACACATAAAATAGCTTATTATAATAGTATGAAGTTGTCAGTCAAGCAAAGTTTTCACTTCTCCACACCTGTAATAAAGTTAGTCCTTTTATGGGAGTCTGGGTTCTCAACCAAGCCTCATTATGCATGCTTTATGGAGCCAATCCCCACCACTGCCACCCAAAGCCTGAGCAGGGTGACTTTCCAGGTCCCACTGCTCCTGAGCTCTTCCTGCCTGCGTCAAAATTGATGCTGAATAGGAAATTGCAGCAATTGGGGCAAGGGCAGAAGGCTGGCCTAAGCCTTGCCTGTCCCAACATAAAATTGCAGACAGCTTGGGGTGGGTGGGACTGTTAGGAGGGCAGTGGGAAGGCTATCAGCGGAATCTTAAGGGCCCACTTTGCTGGCAAACCCACTGGGATGGGGCTGTAAAATCCTACCCATATATGTATAAATCAAAAATACTGCAAATACACAGAATCTGAGACAGTTAGAAAAGTATAAACTTTGGGTTGAGACTTTCATTAGATATTAACATGGTGTCCAGTTGCTCAAACAAAATAGGGGCCTCCAATGTAAGAAAAATTCAAATGTGACATTTCCAAGGTTGCCTGGCTCTGTTGCTTCAGTTTGATAAATTCTGTAAACTCATAGCCAAGTCAGAGTGGTGAAGTGCCCGATTGTGAGTGTGGTTTGAAAATGATAATGGCAACCAATGCAACAAACAAATTATGTTTCCTAAACAAAAACAGAATTACCTGGAAAAACTCAGCAGGTCTGGCAGCATCGATGGAGAAGAAAAGAGTTGACGTTTCAAGTCCTCATGACCCTTCGACAGAACATGAGGACTCGAAACGTCAACTCTTTTCTTCTCCGCTGATGCTGCCAGACCTGCTGAGTTTTTCCAGGTAATTCTGTTTTTGTTTTGGATTTCCAGCATCCGCAGTTTTTTGTTTTTAAATTATGTTTCCTGCTGGACAATCACGGATCACCATTGACCACACAGGCTGGAGCTTTTATTGTTTTTGGGGGGCCTGAACGGGTGCAGGCACAATTTGAAAACTGCTTTCCTGGTGAGCAGCACTGTATTCCACTGCCCCCAGAACAATTTGAAATTTTCATTGGGCCTGCTGGTGGGAGGTATTCAAATCCCACTATGGCAGCTGGTGGAATTTGAATTTAATTACTAAAATCTGGAATCTAGTCTCAATAATAGTGGCCAATATTGTTGATGTAAAAACCCATCTGGTTCACTAATGTGACTCCAGACCCCACAGCAAGCAATTTGGTTGACTCATAACTGCCCTCTGAAATGTCCCAACAAACCATTCAGTTAAAGGGCATTTAGGGATAGGCAGCTGACGCCCACATCCTATGACAGAATTAAAAAAAACATTTTCCTGGATACAATGTGTTCAGGAAAGATGGGGGACATTTCAACATCTGCCCTCAGAGGTCTGCTGCCTGCAGGGTGCTCCCTTCCTCAACACTCCCCTGGCCTGTCCATCAATACCTCCACACCCCCTTTGCCTGCCCCAGGGCCTCACCTCCCTTCCTGCCCTGAGATCCCCTGCACTTAGCTGGTCCTGGACTCCAGGACTTAAACTCTGGGGACTGCTTATTGTCCCAGCAGTGCTTCTGGCACTGCTGGGACATCAGAGCTATTGGCCAATCAGATTGGCTGGCAAATCTCTGAGGTGGGCTTTACACCCCTCACTCGAGAGGAAGTCCTGCCTCCAGCCAATTACAGCTACTCGGAAAAATTCTGGCCTATACACACACACGCACACACAAACGTATATATATTACAAGTAAAATACATGTTAGCTTCGCTTTTTTTGCTGATCAATACCAGTCACCAGGGGGCTCTGTGATAGTGAACAAGACTAATTCTGTGGTTCAAATATCATTGCAACGCCCAGCACAATGATGTGACAGACACAGTTTTTCATTTGTAAAACAACAATTTCCTGGCCGATTTTAATAAAATCTAAATTACTAAAACCCCTTGAAGAAGATTAATGCAGTATATCCCAGTTCAACCTGAAAGCTTATTGACAATGAAATCTTGCTCACAGCTGGTTAACAAACACAACACAAGACAAAGTAGATATAATGTAAATCATCACATCACAGTTTACACTTTAGTGTACAATCTCAATATATTAAAAGTAATCTCCTGTATACAGTGCATAATAAAACAGTAAGACAACATTATACATTTACCTCCAGTTACTGTATTTCACTGTGATGTTCCTTTGAGATGTTTCTGAAAGATGTGTTAAGGTGTGATTGTAAGTGCAAGCCTTTCTTTCTTTAAAAATCTGAGCAAGTGCATGTGGTTTCCACCAATTCCATGTCATTGCCAGCGTTTCCTTGGCTGGGAATCCTCTGGTATTCTCTCTGTTACACTCTTCATTGCACTGAGGCACTGCTGGCACTATTTCTTCCTCTGTTTCCCTTTCTTTTCATCTCTTGTCATTTATTTCCTGGACATTCATCTTCTGCTCTTCTGGCCGCTATTCTTTTCTCTCATGTACCAGCACGAGATTCTTTTATGTGTTATACCAACACCACATGTGCAAAATTTTGGCATTTTAACTGGCACTGATTTGGAATTTATCTCATGGTGCAATATTAGGCTGAGATGGCCTCACACTACTTGTTTTATGCATTGCAGCATTCTAAAAAATGATACTGGTATCATATCAGTACCAGCACCACTGAGCTGCCAGACTCCTTTCCTCCCTGATTTATACCTGTACTGATCTAACAAAACATATGCTGGTAGCTAGCAGCTCAAGATCCTGTTTACAACACTGCTCTAATGAAAAAGTAAAGAAAACACAAGTACATGAATATAATAGATTAAAACACCTCTATGTATAGTTCCCTATAAAAAACAATGGTACAATTTAAAACAGCACAATGCACGATATTTACTTCATACACATTAAAGAAAGAGCCCCCAATAAATCTGCAAAACAATTTGATTTAATTTAAGTAATAAGAAATAAATCATAAATACCTGCATTTATTTAGCACCTTTGTGTTATTTAAATGTCTGAAAGTGTCTCACAAAGTACATTTTGCAGAACTACGTAGAATCTACAGTACAGACCTACACCATTCAGCCCAACCAATATATGCTGGCATTTATGCTCTACTTGCGTCTCCTCCAGTCCTTCCTCATGTTACCCTCTATTCCCTTATCTCTCATATGTTCATCTAACTTCCTCTTAATTGTATCTGCCCAATTGGCCTCAATGATTCCCTGTTGTAGCAAGTTCCACATTTTCACCACTCTCTGGATAAAGATTTCCTAATTGATTTCTTGGTGCCTATCTAATATTGATGGCTTCAAGTTTTTACCTTCCCCAAAAGTGAAATCACTCTCTCTGTGTCTACTCCATTAAATGCCTCCATAATTTTAAAGACTTCTATGAGGTCGGCACTCAGGCTTTCTTTTCAAGAGAAAAGAGACCCAATCTGTTTTTCCTTTCAATGAAAATGTAACCTTTTAGAATTTATTATTCGACCACGTTCAACTTAGCTAAATGTGGTTAAAACATTACAGACCAAAGGTTATTGCTGCTTCACCACATTTGTGCAATATTCCTTTGTCTACTGTCTTAAAACAGACGATCTGTAGCATTTAAACTAAACAGGTTAATGTTTTGGTTGAAGTAGCAGAGATAAAATGTTAATGTCATCCTTGGTATTTTGTAGCATTACAAAACATAACTGCGGTGTTAAAATATTATTGCCTCATTACAGACACATGCTCCACATTATATTGCAACCAATATCAAGATAAGATAGAAAAGTCAATAGTTAAAAAGCAGATGGATTGGTAACCACCAATCTTTGCTAAATGTAATACATTGCTTAGAGCTCACTCACAAATGGAATAAACGTAAGCTGATAAGCTAAAACTCAATCATCTGCAGGTCTCCCAGTTTTTACTGTTTTAGGGGAAGTTTGCAAAACACCCCAAGAAATATTTAAAAATGGATGCTTTCCCTGATGCTCTAGAGATTCAGATTCAGATGGTTTTCCTCGAAATTATGGCAGTGTATCGGGAAAGCCTTGTAGAAATTTTCTGCAATCAGCTCAGGAAACATAGTTTTTCCCTTGTATTGAAATGAAATCACAGTCATAGTGTTTTCAGGTCATACAAAAGTGTAGCATCCTAGTTTAGTATGCTTGCTGCATGAGGCTGCATTACTCTGCAACTTTAGTATCAGTGTGACAAAACTCTGCTGGAAGGAGTCTCACCCCAATTCTCCTTGGTGTCAGGTCAGGGAATATGTATCTGAATAATATTGTTAACTGTCCAATCTTAATTCATGTAATGCTACTGAGTCTTTGGTAATTTTAACTGTGATATAATGGTTTCTGTAAATCTTTAGCATGGACTGATATGCAAATAATATGAAAATTCGGACAGCACAAATACTCTGCTTTCAGCCTCCCCTAGTTCATCATGATTGCTACCACTCAAGCTCATGAGCCTGACAGCAGTCATGAGATGCCACTAGCTTCTTGGAGCAGATTGTCAAATAGTGTCATGTACTGAAGGTTAATAACAAAATAAGCATAAATCTGTATCTCAGTCAACTCTGCTGTCATTCTTAAGGTTGTTTTTTCTGTTTGTCACGCCATTTATTTTCTCTATGCTGACCAGTTGCCAGCAGACATTTTCCCTGGCGAACAATGGCGGGCTGGTCTGGGCATCAGACTTTTAAAGAAGCTGAGCAAATGAGTAAATAGACTACTATTTTAATGAAATCATAAAGCAGTAAATAACGATGAGACTAAATTAAGATTTAAGTTCTCCTTGCATACTTTATCAAATCAACATGAGATGTTCCTCTGGGAAAATTTTATACTGACGCAATTAATATTCTGGCTAACAGTTGGAAACAGACATGAACGTTGACAGAGTTTGTGACTTATCTTGGCTTTTGGTTTTGCAAATGGAACTCCAGAGAAAATAAACACGAAGTGTTGTGTGAGAAATCAGAGACTGGGATCTATGCAATTTGACATTCATAAAGTAACTGAAAGTGATTGTGACAAGATTGTACTATTCCATGTCTTGATGGTGAGTCAAAAGAACAGCTACTATTTATTTTTCATCCTTTCCATATGTAGAAGATTCTTTCAGTATTTTTTCTAATTTTCCTAATTTTCTAAATCTATATCATAAAGTTGAAATTAAATTAAATACCAATGAAGGAAAGATTACATAAGCAATAAACAATAACATACCATGGAGGTATTAAGAACACTATAAAATAAAAGTTTACATTGTGCCTTCCTAGTACTGTATGCTTTCTGAAAGTAATCTTCTCATTTGGTCCATAATTTTCATAATCATAATTTTCTCATTGAGGATAATCCTAAGCCATATAAATGTTCCCCAGAAACTTTTTTCTGAAGGAACAAAATTTAAATTTGTATGATTTTGCTTAACCAATCATACATTGATACACTTCTCATCCATTCCCAAACCCTAAGATATGACGTTCTCAGTGGAGCAGATTATAAAACTAGATAGATTAGACACAATTTTGAAAGAAAAAGAATCTTATGCCTGAAAGAAAGTTTTAAAAAAATTGCTTTTCTTGTACAAATATCAAACTGTACAGAATCTGCCACCAAAATTATTCATTAATTCACCCCTTTGAGCGTGCTAATAGAAGATCTGGATTGAAGGCAGAATCTGTGAGCTTCTTGATCATCCACAATTGACTGATTTCATGTCTGAAATAGGAAGACTCAACTTCTGTTTTGTGCAGGTTTCTTCATCCCAGCATCATAGTGAGGTAGTCTATAGATATTTTGAGTCCTTGCAAAGATTTTCATTCTCGTGTCTTAGGTCACTGTCACGGTGAGACCTGTCTCCCAGTATTTCAACTGTTGCCTGAATCTCTAGCAAAGATTTTAGAAATACCCAGGCTTACATAAAGACTCTGAAGGGTCTTGACAGTGTAGATACTGAGCGCTTATCTCCCCGGCTAAGAAAACTAGAACATGCGGCACACTCTCAGGATAATGGATTAGTCATTTAGGACTGAAATGAGGAGAAATGTCCTCACTCAGAGGGTTGTGAATCGTTGGGATTCTCTCCCCCAGAGGGTTGTGGATGCTTTATTGGAGGCAGGGCCTTGTGATGGTGGGTGATTTTAAAAGGCAAACAACAACCATGACTATGGATGGGATTTTCTACACCTGCCCATCACCGCAATCTTCTAGTCCCGCTGCAAGTCATTGGACTCCACTCACTGTGCCCTATGGAGGAGGCAGTGGAGATTGCAAAGGGTGTCACCTCATTAAACCATGGGCAATGACAAGACTGGAGGTCATCCAGAGCAGGGTCATTTGATACCTCAATCTACAGATAAAGTCCATGGAGGTCACTCCTGCTCACTGCATGCTCTGGCTTTACAACCACTGGCATCTATTGGGTTGGTTGTGCTGAGATACCTGCTGGGTTGTCCATGTTCTCATTACCACCTTCTTTTGTTTCCCACAGGGCCAGCTGCAGTCAGGAAACAGAAAGTCCCAACCCAGTTGGTAGCCTCTTCAGTGAGGAGAGATGCTCCTGAGGCAACACTTTCACATCATTCCTCCACACAAGGTCTACCAGCACCAACACACCTTGGTTGGGCCTCAATATATTTAGAACAGGGAGCACTGAATGAATTGCCCCTCATGAATGAGCAGGTGGCAGTCAGTGAGGTAGAGTAAACTACTCGGAGAATGGAGGACAGACATGGCCATGCTTTGCTAGGTGACGGTGTGGGTCACACTTAAGGCAGGATCAGAGGCAGGTGAGTTCCCAAATGTCAGAGATCTCTTAGGCATTGCAGAGCCATGAGCAGTCAGTGGAGAATCCGTACTGTGCTTGTACTCCATGATGACTCAGGGCTTTGAAGGCATGAGCTCCTCCATTGGGAAAGTAGCCACCCTCATGGATGGCCTTATGTGTCATCATTGGCTGTCCCTCAGTTCCAGCATGATGTCTACTCAGTATCATGCGTTTCTGCCATGGGTCTTCATGTGGTTGAATAGTCCGATTCTCGACCCACCGATCTTTGAGCACATGGGGCAGGATGTCCCACGAGGTAGTGGGATCTGGAGTGCAGAATTTGCTTCCTTTTCCTTCCTTCTCTGCTGTGGCTGACAGTGTGATGCAGCTTGGTAGACAAGTGCCACCATTCTGAACAAATGGCAGCAAGCTCCCCCCAATCATTAATGTCAATACTGCCATGCTTCAAGGGGAGCTTCAGAATTACTTTGAAGCGTGTCCTATGTCCTTCCCTGGAATGTCAGCCATTTGAGAGTTGAGGAAACAGGACCTGGTGGGGGAGATGGTATTTGGCCATCTGGACACAGTGTCCAGTCCATCGATGTTGAATTTACAGAGGTTTTGACTGAGCGCTTATGGAACTGGCTTCAAGAAGGACATTAACATTTTTTCGATGGTTCTCCTATTGAATCCAAAGGATATGGTGGCGGTATTGCTGAAGGAATTTCACTAGCGCTCTTATGTGCTGCTGATACACAGTCCAGGTCTCACTGATATACCGGAGATATGAACTTTATTTTGGCAACATTCAAGGACAGGCTAATTCTCTTTTCTGCAGAATTCAAGGGGTCATGAGTGGCTTGCAAATCTGGTGCAGAGTGGACAATGACATTGCAGTCATCCTCAAACTGTAGGTCATGTATGTCTATGGTGGTCAGTTTAGTTCTGTCACGGAGGTAACGGAGGGTTAAGATTTTTCAATTTAGATGGTATTTAATTCTGACACCAGAGGGCCGTTGATCTTTGATGAAGTGAATAAACACTCTCGTCGACTGTAAATAGTATGGGGGCTATCACACAGCCTTACTTGACCCCGGACTGGATTTTGAAGGCAACTGTGTCAGACCTCCAATTCAAGACAATTTTATCATGAAGCAATTGCACGATTGTGATGAGGTTTCTTGGACATCCAAATCTTTGGAGCACAATCCACAGAGCCTCGTGATTTACTGAATCAAATGCTTTGGTCAGGTCAATAAATGCAATGAGAAGTTCCTGGTGTTATTCTTGGCATTTTTCTTGGATTTGTTGGGCCTCTTGGAGAGCCACTCACCACTTTGGTGGATGCAGGATCAGCACACTGAAATGCACAGAAAGAGGATTGACAACTCTGTGTCACTGATGGTGCAGAGATGCCTGCAGTGGATTCCAGCTGCTGGCCTCACCCAGCATGCAAGAGTGCCATGAAAGGGCTGAGGCAGTCAAAGAGACTGATGAAGGGCCACATTTCAGGGAGCACTCGTACCACCCTTCACCTTGTCAGACCCTCTGACCAAGGAACAATCCATGTCACAAGGCTCTGTGGCTGAGGCTGACCCTGCAGAGATGCAGGAGTATTGTCCTGCAGGGGAGCCCTCATATGCACCTCCACAATAAGGATGGAAACCACAGGCAGAGCTACGAGCAGAGAAGTGGATGGAAACTCAAGGTGTCATGTTATTAGATACGCTTTATGGATCACTTTTTTTTATTCGTTCATGGGATGTGGGAAATTGCTGGCTGGGCCAGTATTTATTGCCCCTCCCTAATTGCCTTGTGCAGAAGGCACTTAAGAGTGAACCACATTGCTGTGGGTCTGGAGTTACATGTAAGCCAGACCAGGAAAGGACAGCAGGTTTCCTTCCTTAAAGGTCACTAGTGAACCAGATGGGTTTTTATAATAATTGGTCATGGATTCATCGTTGGACTATTAATTTCAGATTTTTATTGAATTCAAATTCCACCACCTGCTGTGGTGGGATTCGAACCCGGGTCGCCAGAACATTACCCTGGGTCTCTGGATTACCAGTCCAGTGACCCCACTGCCTCCCCACTTGGGTGATGTTTCTTGAGATTGGTAGTTTATTGTCTTATCCTTTATTATATTACTGATTATGCCAACAAGCAGACCTGTGTGTTATCAGTGCTTGAGGTCAAAAGCACCAAGGGCCAGGGTTTTGGGTGTGGGGGGTGGTGCAGGGTGCATTGGGTTACATTGAGTACCAAGGTCTCTGTTGGGGGAAATTTTTGGCAGTGGAGAACCCAATTTCATTTAGTGTGGGTGACAATGTAATTATTTGGGTGTGTGTGTGCTTGCTGGATGATTTCTCTCTCTGATGTGAGTGACAGTCATCTGTCATAAGAGCTGGGAGCCACTCAAGTGAAACGCAGCTGAATTAGCGTGAGCATACCAGCCTGCTGATGCCTTGAGCCATGGAACATCCCTGACGGACCTCCTTCAATGCCTGGGCACTGGGATCCTCTGGAATCAACCTCCCCTGCTGCTTTTTCCTCCTCTTCCTCCTCCTTGTCCTCCTCCAAGGGAGATTGGCATTCTAGGTCCTCCTCTTTATCCAGTTTGAGGTCCCTTTGTATTGTCATTTTGTACAGCGTGCAGCAGATGGGCACAATATGGGACATCATGGCTGATTCGTACTAGTGATCAAGGCAAGGGAAGCACATTCAAGATACAATGGTCTGTTCAATGCAGATTTGTGTTCATAAATGACTGGCTGTAGTGCCTCCCTCCATCCTTGTCTGGGTGCCAGACGGGCATTAGGAGACACCTTCTCAAGGGATAATCCTTACCACCAACAGCCACCCATGGGATCTGGACCTGGGGATCTTTGGAGACAAAGGTATCATGACAATTGCCCGGGAACTGAGTGCAGGCCTGCTAATGCACTTCCTATGGTCACAGTCCAGCTGGAGATTTATTGAGTGGAAATATCTCTGCTCAGAATCTGACTGGTTGGTCATGCGGTGCCTTGATGATTAAGTGGTTGCTATTGATGACCCCCCCACTCCGCACCTGAGGGAATCCATCAATGGTGGAAAACCTCAAAGCCCTCAATGGCTGTTCCAGCTCATTTGTATCGAGAAACACAAAAGTTCCCCACCCTCTGGAAGAAGGTATCCGTGGCCTGTCTGATGCTGTGATGAGCTGTGACTGTGAGATGTCCCTCAGGTCCACAGCTGATCACTGGAATGACCCAGATGTATAAAAAAGGGTGACAGTGACCTTGATGGCTGCAGGTAGGGCACAACTATGGGGACGGTGAGGCACCAGGTCACCAAGCACTATAGGGCAAATCTCCAAGACTAACTGCCTGGATAGGTGCCATTTCATACAGCACTGGCACTTTATCATTTTTAGGTAGCCAACTTTTGGGTGGTACACCCAATGTCTTCTCCTATGTGCAGCCGCTCAATGTGCTCCTCTGGGCTCCTCCTGACCAGGAGGATGTACCTGCTGAAGCTCCTCCTTGGTACTCCGTCCAATGTTAAAACTGCCAACTCCTATCTCAAATCCTTCGCTTGCCGCTCATAGGTTTACCAGGGCTTTCTCTACCAACCATTGATGCCCAAGTGATACAAGCACCCTCACATCCCTCTCAAGTGTCCAACCACTCACTCCTCACAGATTCAAGCCTTTCAGCACCAGCAATGGCAATTCTGTACCAATAGATGAGCATCTGAGTTTAAATCTCCCAATTCACGGAATTGTTGAATAATGTATTCATTAGCACACATGGCTCCCTGCTGTGTTGCTCCCCTGACTCTTAATGAGCTCCACCATGAGCTCAACAATCTGTTAATTGGAGGCTGGTGGTTGCCGACTCCCCACACCCTCCCTTTGAAAATCACGTTGCATTCCAGAGGCGTAAAAGATAAGTGATGCCATCTGAGTTCACGATTTTTGATGCGTACCTGCACCCTACCTCTCACCCACAGGCAAATGAAATTCCAGCAACTGGTCTCTCAGAAAATCAAGGGATATGGGGAACAGGCAAGAAAGGAGAGTTGAGGCCAAGGATGGGGCATGAATGCATTGAATGCCAGAGAGGCTTGAGAGGCAGTATGGTCAACTCCTCTCCACTTTCTTATGTTTTTAGTTCCGATGTTGTCAACAGCAAACTCAGTTTCAAATGGTTATTAGTTCCAATACTGTCTTATGCCATCATGAGATTTTCATACAGTCTTTAAACAGACCCTGCTAAAAGCATAAAACACGAAACAACTTTATTTAATAAATGACGAACAATGATTAACCTAACGGTGAAATAATATTATGATAAATTGGCTTTAGAACTCTCATCTATACTCCTCAGAAGAAAAAAAATGCAGCATGTAACTCTAATAAGGAATTAAATCACCTGTATTTGCACATGAGATATAAATAAGTGTCCTCTATTTCCTAGGCCTCTCTCGAATAATGTTGTTCAATAGATATCACTGACTAGCTATAGGAATGGCTACAGTGACACCATTTCAGCCATTTATTAATTTTAGTAGAAAGGCCGTATATGATCTCATGCAGTACAAATGTATTTCATTTATATATTTAAATATATGGGAGGCCGGTTAGCTTAGATGGCTAGTGTGTGGTTCAGAATAATGCCAACAGCGTGGGTTCAATTCCCATTCTGCCTGAGGGGGACTTAGGACCCGCCTCGTTGCCCTGCCCTTGAGAGTGGAAGGCAATGACAAACCACCACCGCCAAAGAAAATGACTCAGGCTGAAGCATCAGCAGACAATGAGCCTAGGGCCTGCCCTTGGGCAGAGCACACATGGAATGGAATATAAATATATACGCACTCCACAACTATTTACTGCAAGTGAGTAACAAAGGAAGTATAGTACTCAATGAGTACAAAAAAGACCTGCATACTTTACTTTTTGTCTTGCTTTTGTACCAAGAAATACAAAAAAGGGTTAAAGTACATATGCATGTGCCATGTGAATATGAGCATTAAGATCGCATGCTCAACACGGTGGCTATTATTCATTTTATTTACTAATCAGAAATGCAAATAGCCACATTTGCACTCCAAACTTGCCACAAATGCCTAGTGAAGGAACTGAGCAAACTTTCTTTTAACTCTGCCCCTCAGAACCTAGCAACCAATCTATATGCTGTTTTTTTTCCTCATCTGAGGCTATACAGGGGATCAGAAGCCACAGAAAGTGGGTGACTATATTCCTAAAGTATGTACAAGTATGTCTAATTAGAGTGCCAAAGTTATATACTGCATGTGGTTTATATAGGGCCAGGTTAAAAAACTCTCACTATGAATATACTAATAAAAAAACATTATGAGGATAAGTATGAACTGAACTCTTGAGTTAGGATTAGATCATCCTAGCTTTAGCATAATAAAGACAGTTGGATAAAGATATATACAAGCAGGCATAAATAAATTAACACATCTTATCAGTGTTAACTCTGAAAGGAATTTATCTTTTTGTTTAACTATAATTTAGTAAAACATATTTGTTTTAAAATACATCCAAGTACTTGTTTGTAATAATTTCTAATGTATAATGTAAAGCAATCATCTTTTTTCCAAATTAAAATACATATAAAACATCTTAATTACTTCATGAAACTAATAATGTGTGGTATAGTCTGAATGGTTTAACCCCTAAATTTATGCACATGTAGGTTCAAACAGGGGACAGACATTCAGAGCTAATTGAGTACTAAGTGTGATCCCTCTACTCCACATTGGAGCCAGAAGTCAAACACAGTCTCTATGCCAATGTGTGCAGTATGGCTTTTCAAATGCTATTGCAATTTATTGCTCTTTTCCAGAAATGAAGGAGTCCCAATCTCGATTATGAAATCAATTAGCTGTACTTGAATGAAGGAACAAAAATTTTAATACATTAAACTCATAACATATACAGTGAGATTAATTCATTGCAACATCTATCACATTCCAAGGTAGAAATATCCTATGATTTGAAATCGTGAAGACATTTTTCAATATTTAAAAAAATAGTTGCAAGATATTTTACGATTGGTTACCCAAATACAAAAAGTAGCATTTTACTCATGGTTTGTATTTAACTGTAAACCTGAGTGGATGTCAGTGCCACTATTGCCTAAATTACTGATGAACATGGGAAGAACATGTGAACATACGAATTAGGAGCACGAGTAGGCCGCTCCGCCCTTCAAGCCTGCTCTGCCATTCAATAAGATGATGGCATATCTGATTGTAACCTCAACCTCACATTTCTGCCTACCCCCGATAATCTTTCACCCCCTTGTTAATCAAGAATCTATCTAGCTCTGCCTTAAAAATATTCAAAGACCCCATTTCCACTGTCTTTTGAGAAAGAGAGTTCCAAAGGCTCACTACGCTCAGAGAGAATAAAATTCTCCTCATCTCATGAGCGACCCTTTATTTTTAAACAGTGACCCCTAATTTTAGATTCTCCACAAGAGGAAACACCCTCTCAACATTCACCTTGTCAAGACCCCACAGGATCTTAAAGGTTTCAATCAAGTCACCTCTTGTTCTTCTAAATTCCAGTGGGTACAAGCCTAACCTGTCCAACCTTTTCTCATAAGACATCCCGCCCATTCCTGGTATTAGTCTCATAAACCTTCTCTGAACCATTCCTAATGCATTGACACCTTTCCTGAAATAAGGAGACTAGTACTGTACACAGTACTCCAGATGTGGTCTCACCAGCGCCCTGTACAACCGAAGCATAACCTTCCTACTTTTGTAATCAATTCCCCTCACAATAAGTTATAACATTCTATTAGCTTTCCTAATTACTTGCTGTACCTGCATACTAGCCTTTTGTGTTTCTTACACTGTGACACTCAAATCCTTCTGAATCTTAGAGCACTGCAATCTCTCACCAATTGGATAATAATTTTATTGCCCGAGCACTGATCCCTGTAGCATACCATTCGTCACATCCCACCAACCAGAAAAAGAACCATTTATGCCAACTCTCTGCTTCCTGTGAGTTAGCCAATCTGCTATCCATGCCAATATGTTATCTGCTACAGCATGAACTTTTATTTTCCGCAATAATCTTTGATGTGGCACTTTATCAAATGCCTTCTGGAAATCCAAATAGAGCACGTCTACCGGTTCCCCTTTATCCACAGCACATGTGACTCCTTCAAGAATTTCAATAAATTGGTTAAGCGTAATTTCCCTTTGACAACACCATGTTGACTCTGCCTGATTGCCTTGAATTTTTCTGAGGGCCCTGCTATAACATCTTAAATAAAAGCTTCTAACGTTTTCCCTCTAACAGACGTTAGGCTAACTGGCCTGAAGTTTCCTGTTTCCTGTCTCCCTCCCTTTTTAAATAAAAGGTTACATTTGCTATTTTCCAATCTAATGGAACCTTTTCCGAATCGAGGGAATTTTGGAAAATTAAAACAATGCATCAGCCATCTCACAAGTCAATTGGCTGTTCAAAATACTGTGAAATTCAGGGCTTTGCATCCCCCTGACAATGACTTTGTTTCTTGTCATCATTCAATAACGAGTTTGATTATTGGCCTGAAACTGAAGTTAAAAGAATTCGATTTTTAAAAGAAAACAAGCTACCACTAAATAAAGAATAAAATAACCTAATAATATTGTTGAGGTTCGAATATTTTAAACATCTGGAATTAAACTCGATTTTCACGTTGGCAAGCGGGGGCGGGGCCCACTTGCCAACACGTAAAACAATGCGCGGTGACGTCAGGCGGAACTTAAATTTTCAGGAAGGCGGGGGCTCAGCAAAATCAGCTGCGTGCCTGCTGACCTCTCAATGCCCAATTGAGGCCATTGACAGAGTCATTAAATTAATTAATGGACCTGCCCGTCCAACCTAAGGTTGGTGGGCAGGCCGGGAGCCCTGGAGAGAATTAGAAAAAGCATGAAACCTTATCCACGGGCGGGATGAAGTTTCATGTAGGCTGTAAACATTTTTATTAAAGTTTTAAAAAAATTATGGACATGTCCCAACTCACGTGACAGTGTCACATGGGGGGGCATGTCAGGAATTTTTTTTTTTCTATTTTTAATATTTTTGACAGAACAACTGATCTCCCTGAGGCAGCACTTAGCCCTAGGGAGATGAATGCGCTCTTTTGTGCGCATGTGCGAAAGACCACACTTCCGGCTTAGGGAATAACCCCCCCTCCAGCCTGCATAGAGAGCACATAGCGCTTCCATGCGGATGTCATGCAGGCCTTAAATGGCCCGCCCACGTAAAATGGTGCCGCGCCCTCAATTGGGGGCGCCGATCAGAGGTGTGCCTGTGCGCGCCCACAATTCAACTTCGTCCCCGACGTGGGGAAAATCCTGCCCTTAGGGCGGAATTGTCCCAGGTTTGCACCAAGTGCAGGAGTGGGAGTGAGAAAAGTCGTTTTACCCACTGGCCGCAATGGCGGGTTTTCACATCCCCTTGCCACCTCATAAATTATGCAGCCACAGGAAACATGTTGGATTGCTGGTGGGCGGCCTCCGATTTGCACACCACGCCATTACCTCATTGCATCCTTACGCTGGGCGCCATATTTAAAATGCAGCTACGTGATGGCTCTCAATGCTTGCAGCCCAGGATTGTTCTGCTGAAGACATGAACCCAAAAACCAGGAAGGTTGGAGCCCCACTATTCAGTGTCAACTCCCTGGGACCTCAATGCCGTGGAGGCCCACCGCAAATTCCTCTACCCCTGCCCTGACTGCAGGAGGCCCATCAGTCTCACCACTACAGCTTGGGAGATGATGGCAGAGGTGGTCAGTGCCAACGCTGCACACAAGAGGCCGGCCATCCAGTGCAGAAAAAAGATGAATGATTTCATCTGTGCTGCCAAGGTAAGTCAACCATCTCCTCAACTCAACTCACCCACTCACAAGCCCATCACACATTTACTGGCATCTCACTCACTGCCAGCTCAAGGCAATCTCCACTCATTCTCACACACACCCTCACATCTCCATCTGGCCTAATCTCTTCTGCAGATCGCCTCCTCGTCCTTTCCATGGCTCCACTCAGCACACACGCTTGCCTGGCATCCCTCTCATTTGGCCTGGCATGTGCCTTGCTCACACTCTCTCCATTTGCTTTTACGCAGGACAAGATCATGCACAATTGCCGGGAGAGGTTTGGGCTGGGATGGAGTGCCGGATCGACATCAATGTCCTCACTCCATTCGAGGGTCGAGCATTGGAGCTGGCCAGAGAGGACGTCGACTGTTCCTAGGGTGATGAGGAGGTCAGCAGTGAACACCTATGTGGGGACCCTGAATCACATCATCCCTCTCTCAATGCTACTCTGAATCCACTGTTCTGTGTTCAATGCGGCTGCCAAGCACTAATAATCTTCACTTTCTCTTCTAGGCATATCTGATATGTCATCCTCAGGCAGCTTTGACCCGACCCCAGCGCCGGGAACACCTCAGATGTGGACCCTGAGGGCAGCACTGTTGAAGACCCATCGTGGCACTCACCCACACCCTGCACCAGCACAGAGACATACACCTCGGCGGGACTAGATGTACAGCAGTCTTGGGATCACAATCTGGTGAGTACAGCACACAATCTGTTGCAGAGTAGGTTGAGGCAGGGACATCTTTGGTAGCTGGCATTTGGAGGACTGCTGGAGGCAAGGAATCTGCTGAGTCTGAGCCAGATAATGAGCCTGTGGTCTCGGTCCTTAATCAGTTGGTGGAGCTGCAAAGACAATCATGGGAAAACCAGGAAGGGATGTCTGGTGCACTCCTCAGATTGCAAAGGACGATGGAGGAGTTGGTCCATCTTCACTCTGAGGTGATAGCACCGGCATGCCAATGTACCGAGGTCATCACTGAAAGGATGGCAGCTGCCATGGTGACCGTGGTCCAAGACACTGGTCCTGCACTGCTGACGCCATTCTTGGCCTCCACCAGTATCAATGCGAGAGGGGTACTGGGCAGCTCGATCTCACTCCAGCTTCCCCTTCTCCTCAAGGCATCAGCCAAGGGCCATCAGGCACTCGTAGGGATGAGGACCAGCAGCTTAACACCCAGGGCCCTCCACACAGGTGACTCTGGAGTGTCCAGCCAGCTCAAATCCCCTCTACCTGTGACCCCACTAGCTCCAGCTCCACAGGCCGAGGAGGTTGCCACTGCCACACACTAGGACCCCGAAAGCAGGCTGGGGCCCTCCAGGTCTTAGCCCTCCAGAGGATGTCTGCAGGTCATCACAGACTGGGCATAGCAGCCAGCAGGGTGCTTCAACCTCCGCTGTGGATGTCGGGGGAGCACCAAGATGTAGCGGCAGGATTAGGAAGGTTAAGGAGATGTAGTTGCACTGTGTCCATCACTTTTACACAATGTTCACTATTGTAAATAAATTCCCAAGAATGTCTCTTTCCCACTGCTCCTTATTTAGATGAGCAGTGTTCGTGCCAGTCTGAAGCAAAACTTCATTTTCAGCACAAGAATAGGAAGGTTAAGAAGGTGTAGTTGCACAGTGTAAGCGTGGGTATTAATCACTTGTGCATAATGTTCACTATTGTAAATAAACTCCCAAGTACGTCTCCTTGCCTATGGCTCCTTGTTATGATGAGCAGCGTTCGAGTCACTCAGATATAAAACTAAGCTTCCTGCACAAGATAAAGGCAGGTGTCTTAGTCCAGGGCCTCTTCCCTGTGCTTTGTGTAACCTTCAGACCAAAGTGATGGTCTGGCCTCACACTCACAGGACACATTACTGACGCCTGCACCTCGACGGTGCTTGTCATTGCTGCCATTGCTGTCGTGGCGGGAGTCACAGAGTTCCATCATTCTCTCTGTATGCTCTCAGCACCTTTAAGGTGATGCTGGCTCCCATCTCTTCAACATCTGTGACCAGTGACACTGTGCTTTTGAAGGCTGACAAAGGATCAGGTTCATTTAAACTTTCACAGCTGTACCTCCATGATATGACCCTGATCAAAGAGCACAGGAGCTGCCCTCAGCTAAATAGGAGTTAGGCATTCTCAGAGGCTCTGTGAAGATCTATGGAGTGCTCTCACAGCACATCATCATTGTCCTCCTGGAATCTAGCAACTATTAGGTCCTCCAGTGTGTCTCCATGACATGAGCCTGAGCACTGAGGGTATGTGCGCTGCCATCAGCCACACAGGAGTCAAATGTTCACAGGTAAAAGGTGAGGATGTCAGGTCTGTCCTCACTGCATTTCGTCATCATCATCCACAAATCTTGTAGCTATGAGGGCCTCCCAAGCGTGCCTGCCTCGTCTAGCCAGTGCGATAGCCTCATCGTCAGCATCCTTGCCTTCGAGGACTTCATCACCATCATCGTCTTTGATGCCGTCTTCATCGGGGGGGACGTGCGGCTCCTCCATCTCCTCCTCAGCAATTTCCCCCCCTCCGTTGCAGCACCAGGTTGTGTAGCATGCAGCAAGCTACGGTGATGCATGACACTCTTTGGGGAAAGTATTGCGGTGCTCCACCAGACCTGTTGAGGCACCGGAACTTCTTTTTCAAAATGCCTGTTGTTTGCTCCACCGAATTCCCGATCGTGGCATAAACCTCATTACACCGTCACTCTGCTGCAGTCTGAGGCTGCTGCACGGATGTCATCAGTTACGTCCTCTATAGATAGCCCTTGTCAACCCTCCAGCTTCTATGCATCCTGGAAGATGTCAGGGATTTGAGACCTGCTAAGGATATAGGAGCCATGAACATTCCCTGGGAATCGTGCATAGACCTGTAGGATGTGTTTGTGATGGTCGCACACTAGGTGAACATTCAGTGAGTGAAAGCCTTTGCAGTTGACATAGTTGATTGCTTGTTGCCATGGAGATCTAAGTGGAACCTCAGCACAGTCGATCGCACCCTATACTTGTGAGAAACCAAGGGTTGCTGCAAATCCTAGCGCTGTTGCTCCCTGTTTTCCTGACCCCAGGAGAAATGCACAAAGTTCTGTGCCTTCAAAAAGATGGCATCCGTGACCACCTTTATACACTTGTGGGTGGAGGCATGTGAGATCCTGTACAGCTCACTTGTGGAGCCCTGGAAGGACCCACTGGTGTAAAAGTTGAGCACTGTGGTCACTTTCATGGCCACTGGCAGTGGATGCCCTCCATGTCCCCATGGTGCTAAATCCTGCAGCAGGTGTCATTTGTGATCAACCAGTTCCTTAGACATGCTCAGTCTTCACTGACACTAGTTCTCAGTCATGTGCAGGAACGACAAACGCCGTCTATAGACCTTGGATCTAGTGAGGTGTCGACGAGCAATGGCTCTCTGTGGATCTTCAGCTGGGTGTGCAGCAGGCCCTGCTGCACCTTCATCTTGAGGGAGGTGCTTCCCACTTTGCCGAGCCAGGAGCCTCCACCGGTCTCTTCTTCTTCTCCTCTGCTCCCTGTAAGCCATGATGCACACCGCTAAATCACCAGGCACGATGGTCCTGATGTTCTCCACTTGCAGGATCAAAGAGCGAGAGAGGCGTGGGTTAGCATAGATGTCCTAAGAACCTCTCTTGGTTAAGTCTGAAGGCCCCTTCACGCATGCAGGAAAGTGCAAGCCACCACTGAGCCCAATGCTGCCTTCTTGATGGCAGTGATCTGATTGAGGAGGAGAAGGCCCCGATGAGGCCTAGTTATGAAGCTTTGAGATGAGGCCCAGCCTGAGGTCCATGGCCCTGGGGAGCATCAGCAAGACCCAGAGGATGAGGAGGTCAGACCCATTCCACAAAGGCAACTCGCACGACCAAGGGTCTATCGAAGATAACATTCCTGTCTGGAGATGAGCGAGAGAAAATATAATACACAACTACATTTGTCAAGAGATGTGGTGGCTCGTATCTGCTACATTCTGCAGAAGGAGCTAACATCGCAGGGACAGGGAGGACATCCCCTGCCAGTGCCGCTGAAGGTCACTGACACACTGAATTTTTTTGCCAGTGCATCGTTCAAAGGATCCTTGGGGACCTATGGGGCATCAATCAGTCCTCAGCACATAAATGTATCAAGGAGGTGACAGGTGTCCTCTACAGTAAAGCTCATCGTTATGTGAGGTTCACATTTGATGAAGCTAGCCAGGCTGCTAGATTCTTGGGTTTTGCTGCAATCTCTAGCTTCCCGAGAGTACAGGGTGCAATTGATTGCACACGTGTGGCCTTGAGAGCTCCATGGCAGCAGCCCCTGATGTTCATTAACCAGAAAGGGTTTCTCTCACTAAACATTCAGTTGGTGTGCGATCATCAGAAGCACATCATGCAGGTTAGTGCCAGGTACCCTGGTAGTTCCCATGACTCATACATCCTGAGTGACTCCCAGGTGCCTGAGATATTGGAAAGGCTGCGGCGCTTACAGGGCTGACTGCTTGGTGACAGCGGGTACCCACTGAAATGGCAGCTCATGACACCCGTGTGTCGTCCTCAAAGTACTTCGTAGGAAAGATACAACACAGCACATAGTTCAACAAGATCCATCATAGAGCAGACCAGCACTGATCTCCTTATTTAATTTGTATGTTTGTATGAAGATACACTTCTGATGTTTGGATTACTCTCCAGAGAGGGTGTCCCGCATCATTGTGGTCTGTTGCACACTGCACAACCTGGTGCTTCAAAGGGAGATCACTTGCCAGAGGAAAACATGGGAGAGGAGGCTGAGAATTCCTCAGACGATGAAGAACTGAAAGGGTTGGAACCTGAAGTGGGCGATGATGGGGAGCTTCCACACGAGGATGTGATCAAAGCTGCAAGTTGTGAAAGATGTGCCCGTGACACATTCATAGCCATAAGGTTCCAGGAGCAGTAAAGTACAGGCAAGGATACCCAAGCACATTTCTCCTGACCTTAGTGGCATGCCAGTGTTCTGAAAGGCCTTTGCAGCTGTTAACATCAAAGGCAAGTTCAGCACTGGGCCTTGAACCTCCAACCCTGATGATTCACCAAGCCCTCATCTTTGGAAAGATCAGCTGCCAAAGCTGTATGTAGCCACTCTGGAAAGTAAAAGGCAACCCTCCAGCCCAAAGCCTGAGCCAAGTGGAGTTGATGCAGTCGTGGCCTCCTGAATGAGACACTTCTTGCTCCCACAGAGATGTGCACATGACTGGGGAGACCATCATGGCTACAGGTCTCGTGCTTTGCTACTAACAATGAAGACAGTTATTTGATGATGAGACAACATGAGTGGTAACCCTGCAATGCAACTGAGCATGCATAACTCCATGGTGTCTTTTAATGAATATCACTTCCTAATGCAATTTGCAGACACTTTCAGTAAAGAGTTTGACACATCTCCCTGACATTAGACCGGGGCAAGTAATGAACATGAGTCAGCTAGACATTACATGAATGTGAGGATCACAAAGGGAGGTGATCACTGAGTGGGAGCTTGGGTCAACCTCACAGAGGCCACTTGGATGCATATGAATGATGTATTAAAATGATAAGACCATTGTCATGAACAACAAATGTATTTATAAAGGTGCATGATATATACAGTGAATGACCCAAATGTGATACCAAGATTTCTTAATCTTTCTAACCCTGCTGCAGGGGTAGATGCAGTCTGCTGACTGCAACATCCTGTTGTCTTTGATGGCTTTGGCGGGCGTCCTTGAGAGGGTCGAGACCTGGAAGGCCCCGGCCTGCTTTGGGTCTCCTGCTGTGGGGCAGATCTACCTCCTTGGCATGTACAGCTGGAAATGATGAGGGCACAGGCAAAGGGGATTGGGATTGGCTGAATACATGCAGATTCACCTGAGTGGATGGCCTCAGGGTGTCCAGCTGCTGTTCTTCCTCCTCCCTGCGGGTACCAGAAAGCCCCTGCCTGACTGTTTGAGAAAGGGCTTCTGGAGGGAGGTTGAGGTGCCCCAGCCCCCCTCTTGTCTGGTCACTGATGGATCCCACCAATGCCTATAACGATTGACTGCAAGTCCGAGCGCAAATCTGGCAGAACCTGCTGGACTAAGGTCTCCAAGGCGGTTGCCAACCTTTCCACGGAGACCTTGAGGTGCTCGCATGTCAGACCTGTGACATTAGACAGGATGCAGATGGACTCCCCCATCCTTCACTATAGTCTGTTGACTACCTTTTGCAACTCTGCCTGATGTTTTGCTGCCTGTCTTTGCATCTCCAGCATATGTGTGATCGCCACTTCCAGAGACGCATCATCTGACTCAGACTCAGTGGATGGCTGTTCTCCAGCAGTTCTCTGAGTGCCAGAGACCTGGGCTGTCACTGCCCCCGACTGCTGTGGAGACATGTCACTGAGATGCTGCCCAGAATGTGACCCTAAGTCTAATATAGATCTATGACTCGCTGCGGTGTGTGTCTCTGTGCTGGTGAAGGGTGCAGGTGAATTCATTGGCTTCACCTGATGCATCCTCAGCATCTCCCTCTGAGGTGGCCTGGGGGCTGGGGCTTATGTTGCTACTGCTGGTCTGTCTGAACCTGCTGGTGCCTGTAAGAGAGAGAGGATAGATTTATTTCATGAGCAGGCTGAATATGATATTGCTTGTCACTCATTGTGAATGTCAGAATGCGATCAACTCATGGAGGGTTCATCCATGCTAGCATGTTGGGTGAGGCCAATCTCGCCTTCCCTAAAGGAGCAATCCCTGTCCTCACCCGCCATCTTGGCTGCATCCTCCTCAGACTTGGAGAGATCCTGGATGTCCACCATCCCTCCTCCCTCTTGTGGGTGAGCTTGGCCTGCACGAAGATAAAGGGATGGAATGTGATGAGAAGATGATGGAGCAGAGGTTGGGAAGTGTGCATGCCTGATGCGTGTGCTGAGCCTGCCCCAGTAAAGGCTGAGGAAGGAGTTTGTGCAGTATGATAGGTGAGAAGCTGGTGAATAGGCTTTCAATGATGATATCACCCTGCTAATATTTTGTGAGATCCCTGAGGTGAGTGACACTCTGAGTGCATAATACCATTATGAGAGTATGCATTAACAGTGAGATGAATGATGACTTACCCTGATGGTGCGGGTGCTATCATTCATCCTCTTCCTGCACTAGATGGCATTTCTTGGGTGGATGACCATGGAGCTGACCTCCCTCGCCAGCACCTCTAAGGCTGGTGAGGTGAGGTTTGTGGACCTCCTGGATCCATCCCTCAGGTAGAGGACATCCAGTTTCTGGCACACACCATGAGTAAGAGCCTCCAGAGATTAACTGCTGAACCTTGTTGCTGCCTTCTTTTTGCTTGGAGCTATCTCAGCCCCGGTCGTCCACACAGCTGGGCTGCAGAGAGTAATGTGTGTGTTTGGCTGATGTTTTTAAATGGCACCAAGACCTTTGACCCCACTAGGTTATGGTGGGGTGGAAGAATCTTTGGAGAGCTACTCACCAATGCATAATTAAGAGGCTTCCAAATGTAAGACCGGGCACAATTTCCCGCTAAACCTGCTGCTAATCCCGCCCACCACCACATTTAGTCTCTGGACTGGAAAATTCAGCTCTGTGGGTGGAATCTTCTCACATTAGAGCCTGTAGCGGGTCAGGAAGGATGTTCCCTGGGTCTTTCACTCCTGCCTGCACTCCTAGCTACAGGTCCTGAGGGGCTGCAGTGAGCTGGTCTTTCTCATGAATGCGAGGAAGAGGACCAAGCAGATGTGAATGGAAGTGGTCAAGGAAGTCAGCAGCAGAAGTGTGTTCCCTCCAAACTGGAGAAAGAGGATCCAGGGCCTCAGGAGGGTATGTCAGGTGAGTGGCATAACACTTTCAGGTGTTAAGTAACACACTCTGACTTCCCAAACATTCTCCTGCAAAGCACTTCCCACCTTTCAGCTCCATTCATTCCTCTCTTTCCAAGCACCTCATGTCCTCATTTGAACAGCCAACATTCACACTCATCCTCATCCTATTTCACTCTTGTACCATGCATCACAGTCACCATCTGCAAACATTGACTTTTCCTGCTACCCACACAATCCATTGCTAACACTCATAACTTGCTGCTTTCTCTCTTTGCAGAAGAGAGCACACAACATTGGGGAGAGGCAGAAACCACAGGGTGGGGATAGCGGATAAAGGTGGTAGTATCCCTCCATTAACAGGTACCTTGTGTATGTCTCCTCTATCCTGTGGAGCTGCTTGCAGCTGTAGAGAAGGTAGCTAGGGTTGCTCCTTCTGCTTCTGGTGCTGTTTTTTGGTGTTGTTGTTTCCATTGTCCCTCATCAGAGGTGCAAGGTAGAGTTGTATAAGCTGTTACCATGCTGTGCTGAATGCTGGCACCAGAAAAATTGATAGTGAGTGAAGTGCAAGACAGGTGGAGTGACTTCCAAGAAGTTTTTAATCACCTGTCAAGCACTGAAAGCGCTCTTTGAGAAAGAATGATATGAGCAGTAGTCTCTCACCTGGTCATGGATGCAGCTCTTCAGTTTAAATGATCAAAGGCTTCCCAACTTTTTCACTGAAGTAGCAGTCCCCACTGTGCAATCACCTCAGTAACCCTAGTGAGTGCCATACACTTACAACGTAAGTCTGCTGCCTTTTAACATCAGATCTCTTAATTAAATCTCAACTTAATTGTTTATTGGAATATTTAAATGTCTTGCCCTCTCCCACAGTTGCCACCCCCACCCCTCCCCTTGATTCCTCTGACCTTGCAAATTACCTTTCCATCTTCAACTTCATTTTCCTCTCCAAAGTCCTTGAGCATATTGTTGCCTCCCAAATCCATGCCCATCTTTCCCGGAACTCCATGTTTTGATCCCTCCAATCAGGTTTTTTTCCCCTGCCACAGCAGCAAATGATTTCCAATGTGATTTTTTGTCTGACAATATGCAAATGAGTGGAAAAATGGGGAAAACACATTGCAAAGTTGAGTCAATTTTGAAAACAATTCGGTGCCTGAATTACCGATTGCACTTAAAGTGTAATATCTACCCTTTATTTTTAATACAGGCTGCCATATTTAATGGGATAGTTGATTTATTTTCAGTCCTTTATTTTCCTAAAGCTGCAGTGATAGATGTTTATGACGAGAGCTGTCTGTTGTTTAGGATACCCAATGATATCAGACTGAAGGATTGCTAATTGGGAATTTTTCTTATTCTTTCATGGGATGTGAGTGTCACTGGCAAGGCCAGCATTTGTTGCTCATTCCCAATTGTCCTTGAGAAGATGGTGTGCTGAACCTTGAACCTTTTCAGTCCATGTAGTGTAGGCATGCCCACAATTCTGTTAGGAAATCAGTTCCAAAATTTTGGCCCAGCAGCAAAGAAGGAATGGAGATATATTTCCAACTCAGGATGCTGTATGGCTTGGAGCGGAACTTGCAGCTGGTGGTGTCCCCATGCATCTGCTGCCGTTGTCCTTCGAGGTGGTAGAGGTTGTGGGTTTGGTCAATGCTAACTCTCAGGATGTTAATGGTGTGATATTCAGCAATGGTAATGCCAATGACTCTCAAGGGAGATAGTTAGATTCTCTGTTTTTTGAAATGGTCATTGCTTGACACTTGTGTGGCATGAATCACTTATCAGCCAAAGCCTGAATGTTGCCCAGTTTTTGTTGCATATGGACATGGACTGCTTCAGTATCTCAGGAGTCACAATTTGCTTTTTTCAAAATTATTTTTATGGGATGTAGGCGCTGTTGGCTAGGCCAGCATTTATTGCCCATCCCTAATTGCCCTTGAGAAGGTGGTGGTGAGCTGCCTTCTTGAACTGCTGCAGTCCCTGTGACATAGGTACACCCACAGTGCTGTGAGGAAGGAGTTCCAAGATTTTGACCCAGTGACAGTGAAGGAAGGGCGATATATTTCCAAGTCAGGATGATGAGGGGCTTGGAGGGAAACTTCCAGGTGGTGGTGTTCCCATCTATCTACTGCCCTATCCCTTCTAAATGGTAGCGGTCATGGGTTTGAGAGGTGCTGCCAAAGGACCACTTCCTGCAGTGCACCTTGTAAATGGTACATACTGCTGCCACTGTGCATCGGTGGTGGAGGGAGTGAATGTTTGTGGAAGTGGTGCCAATCAACTGCTTTGTCCTGGATGGTGTCAACTTCTTGCGTATTGTTGTAGCTGAAATGAACACTGTTCAATCGTCAGTGAACATCCCCACTTCTGACCTTAAGATGGAGGGAAGGCCATTGATGAAGTAGCTGAAGATGGCTAGGTGCTGGGCCTAGGACATTACAATAAGAAACTCCTACCACAATGTCCTGGGGTTGAGATAATTGGCCTCTAGCAGTACACAACTGTCTTCCTTTGCACTAGGTATGACTCAAACCATGGAGAGCTTTCCCCTGATTCCCATTGACTTCCATTTTACATGGGGTCCTTGATGTCACACTTGGCCAAATGCTGCCTTGATGTCAAGGGCAGTCACTCTCATCTCACCTCTTCAATTCAGTTTTTTTGTCCATGTTTGGACCGAGACTGTAATAGGTCAGGAATCAAGTGGCCTTCGCGAAACCTCAACCAAGCAATGGTCAACAGATTATTACTATATAAGTGCTCCTTGATAGCGCTGTTGACAACACCTTCCATCACTTTATTGATGATTGAGAGTAGACTGATGGGATGGTAATTGGCCGAGTTTGATTTGTTCTGTTTCTTATGGACAGCATATGCTTGGGTAGATACCAGTGTTGTAGCTGTACTAGAACAGCTTGGCTAGGGGGGCAAGCTAGTTCTAGAGCGCATGTTTTCAGTACTACTGTTGAGTGTTGTCAGAGCCCATAGTCTTTGCAGTTTCCAATGCCTTCAGCCATTTCTTGATATCTCACATGAATCAAATTGGCTGACGGTTAGCATTTGTAATGTTGGGGACCTCAGGAGGAGATCGAGATGGATCATCCACTCAACACTTCTGGCTGAAGATGTTTGCAAATTCTTGAGCCTTGTCTTTTGCAGTCAGTGTTCAACCAAATTATTGAGAGATACTCAATAATGAATTTCTTAAAAATGATGCAATCAATTCATATTCTATTCATTGAAAGTTCTTTCATCAGTTATTCAACATTAAATGCATATTATTTGCAGTTACTATTTAAGTTACCTACATAAAAGCTATTTGTTTTATGATATGAGTTCCAATTTTAACTCTGGGCAAGAGTCCAGATCTCAGTAGAGAGTGAGTCAATGATTTTAACTCTGATGATTTTAGTGGAGTTCAAACTGCACATTTAAAGAAGGATCCTGCTGTTTTTGGATCAGTGACCTGACTGTGGGTTAAAATCAAGGCCTTCAAAATCAGTGGACGACATTAGTAAGTGAGTTCCCTGTGTGATTTTAACTAATCAAGGAAGGTGCTACACATTCCTTGTTCTATGATAAATAACGCCTGTGTGGCACTCAAAAAGATTTAAAGGGACCGCACACTGACAAAGCTTACCACATGCAGCAACTAAATTTTTAAGGGAACACTGGTAACTACCAAATCATTTCCATTTTGGCCAGGGCTTGTAGTGTCACTATATGCAACTATTAAAAAAGGGTTCCGACTGCTATTTTTGCAAGTTGACAGTATCTGGCGAAGGACTATTTCTTCTATATCATAAAATTTCTGTGTCAGACTTTTAAATAATAACTACAAATAAAATTGATTTACTTACTGAAGGATGAAGCACTGTTCAAATAGCAGAGTGTTTGTCAAATTAGCAGTGATTATGAATATAGCATTGATGTTCAGTTCATGTACATTGTTGTGGAAGAAAATATGTGGCAAAACTCCTTAAACAATAATCTACACAGTAGCAAGAAAGTTACATGGATTAGAACATTGTCCTCTCACCTCTGAATCTAGCATAAATTTATGCAATTAACTTCTTTGCTTCATGTAGCTTTAAATGTCCTAACTTAAATGGATTTTGGCAGGTTCAGCACAGTTTCTAGTATGAGCACGAGTCCAATGCACAAAACCACCCATAATTTAAAAGCAATTGGTACTAAATTTGTACTCTCTCAGACAGATTAAAAAGATGATTGATGTAGGAATGGAAATATTGCAGTGGCACAATAGGAGTTGCTCTTCTGAAGTTAATTTAATTTTTTGGGACAGAGTGGAGGAATCTTTTTGCTTCATTTCACTAATGTAATGCTTGATTTGGAGAACTTAATGCTGACACTGACTACCAAAGGTAGAGAATTTTTGGAACACTGATATTCATCACTTTGTAGTGAGTACAAAATTCACTGTTTGAATTAACTTCTTATATCTGTTATGTGCTTAAGTTATGTGCTTTGCTTGTTATTTGCAGACTTAACTCAATTACATATGTGTTTAATTCCCAATGTTTCAATAGTGTATATGAAGCCACTGACTCATGTTGATTTTGTTACTCACGGCAGGAAGCAAAGCTGTTAACAGCTGCCAGATCATCTTGATGCACTTATTCAGTCAGTCAATACTTTCTGCCTAGCAATGCCAGAGTGTTAGCAGAGGCGTCTTACCAGCATCTCTATCACTTGTTTATGTTCTGTCTCCCTCTCTCAGAGAAATTGTTTATTCTCTCCAGACACTTTGAATGCCTTGGATCCTGCTAAATGCCCTGATGTACTCTCTTGCTCTCTCTCTTGAGGGTTCCTGGGGCTGTAAGCCAACTGTGTCTTCCTGTTTCTGAGATAACGCTGTTTCAGTAGTTTATAGGACACACGGCCAGCCACCTTTCCAGCACACTTCAAAAAGTGCTTTTAAAATTAGCTGGCCACGCCTCTGGGACTATTGTCATGCTACTTCTTTTAAGTATTGAGATTAAGTTTCTGAATTTCAACTGTAAAACTATCATGAGGAACACACTAACCACATGCTAACAACATAATATTTTTTTAAAAATTTAGACTTACGATTTTCAGTCTTTATGTATGCATTATCCACAAGCAGTCCGGCTCAAGAAATAATCCACGTAGGATTTATAGATTTATTTCAAGGTCTTTCTTTCAGCTAGATAGAAATATATCACAAAACAGCAATAAGAGGGAATGAAAGTTATAATGAAAGGTCAAACTCTGAGCAGTTTATAAACATCATTTGACCCTCTTAAGGATATGCTGTATCCTTAAAACGTTTAATCTATATAGCATGTACAAAAACTTACAATATGCTTCAAAAAATTGTTTGATTGCCGAAACAGAAAAATTGGCAACATTCTAAACATAAGAAGATTATATTTCCCTGTATTGAAAAGCCCTCACCATGATCATTGAGTGGCATCTGATTGATATCAGAGATGTTTCCACTGTTGGGGGATTCTCAAACTTGGGGACATAGTTACAGAATAAGGGGATACTCATTTAATACTGAGATACGAAGGAATTTCTTCTCTCAAGGGTAGTCCATGTTTGGAATTCTTTGCCCCAGAAAGTTGTGGAGGCGAGATCACTGAAAGTACTTAAAGAGGAGGTAGGTAGATTTTTGAAATATCGGGGAGTTGAGGGCTATGGGAATCTGGCATGAAAGAGGAGTTGAGGCCTGGGGCAGACCAGCCATGAACTTATTGAGGGCTTGAGGGCTGAATGGCCTACTCCTGCTCCTATTTCTTAAGTCCTTACTAAGGTAAGTTTAATACTGATATATACAGGCTGTGAAAATTCTACAGCAGGACAGGGCAGAAAGCTTGATTTCTTTTGATGTGGGATTTTGACATGAAACCTGCTTCCACTGGAATTCTGTCACTTTAAGTTGTAATTAAGTGCACCAGTTGGGAGGATCTGTACAGATCCAATTGGAAGAGAAGGGTCTTATGGACCCTACTTTTAAAAGTAGGAAGGAAGTGGTGAAGAGGAACTTTATATGTTATAAGCTTTGTGGTTATATTTTGTGTCATATTTTGAGTAACTTTTTGTGGACAAGAGGAAATATTAATCATTTGCAAACTCAGAGTTTAGGCAACAATGCAAGATAATAACATTGGACCATTCTCACAGTATATTAACTTCATAAAGAGCAAAATGTTCGAGTGAAGGGTCTAATAAATAGATGTAAATAGCATTTACCTTTCACTCAACATGTTCCCAAGCTATAAATGCAAGAGTTCTTTTAGAAGTTTCAATCTTGGCAGCTTTGCCACTGCTGGTTTCATGGTTCATTCCAATTACTCAATATTTATTTTATAAGTCATAGAATTTAGCACGAATACACAGACACCTATGAACATGCTTTTAACAATTTTGGCTGTTACAATCCTGTTGAATTGGGAATCACAGCTGATTTGTTTATACATTTCTCCTGAAAATTATTATTTGCTAATCACACAAATTCTAACAATACCATCAATTCATGTTTGATGGAAGTAGAATTGTTTTTTTTAATTTGCAACAATTTCAAACTCACCACATTCTACTATGAAAGAAAGTTACTATAAGTTATGTCCATAAACATGCAGTTTAATATTTTTAGCACACAACAAACACCTGAGCAACATTGAAATCCTCTATGACTGGATCATTCTCTTTTTAAGATGAACACTTAATTGCTGATGAGTTGGTTTCTATTTATAAAATTCTCCTCTCTCTTTTTTGAGCTCTGCTGCATGCCAACCATTGAACCTTTTTTCAATTGCTTTGACCATGACTTCTGCTATCAGTGTCTCTCTATGAATAGCCAGCATGATGAATGATCCACTTAAGCCAGTGTTAGCTCTTCCCTCTCTGGGAGGAGCTACCTTATCCATGTTGCTGGGATCTAGAAGAACTAACAGAATGCACCCCAGGCAAACAAATTGGAATCATATCCACTTCTGGGAACTCATGACTTTCCAGTTGCGATTGAATCATATCCAACATAAAAACTAGGAGCAAATTTTCTTTATTTCGTACAAATTGGATGTTTTTTCTTCTGTATTTGATTGTGATCAATTGTGAAACTGGTACAGCATAAGTTCTAGACACATCTTTAAATAGAAACTCCCTGTGAAACAGCTAAGAAATATTATAGTTTACACATTGTACAGTCAAAGATGGAATGATTAACAGATAAATAGCAGAGTATATAACAGAATAAACATCTGACTGTGCCAACAGGAAATCCAAAGTAAATATTGCCAGTGCGAGTCTAAGCTTGAGTGTTTGTAACAACTCAATTAAGTGGGAACTTACATGTTGTCTTATTTTCCCTGCAAGTGCTGAAGGTTTGTATTAGTGCAGTGCTTCAAGTTTCAAGTATAACATGCGTGGACTTGCCAGAATTTAGCCTGGTACTTTCGTTATAATCAATTTTTGGGTAAATTTAACAGAACTTGAAGCCAGAATTGATACAGTGAAGCAAAAGAAAACAAGTTTTTAAAGAAAAGAATGCAATGGAAATTGAGCATCAGTCTGCAGGAAATATATACAAACGTGATCATCGTCATTGTTCATGATGGTTAAGAGTTGGCGACGAAATTTAGTAATTTTAAACCAATAACAATTGTAAATTTGTTCCCTTTATAAAGGTCAGTGGGTGTCAAGCCAAAGACATGGATGTAGGTTAGTAAAGGGGAAGGAAGTAGAGTAGTTATAAAAGGATAAAAACAAAAAAACTGCGGATGCTGGAAATCCAAAACAAAAACAGAATTACCTGGAAAAACTCAGCGGGTCTGGCAGCATCGGCGGAGAAGAAAATAGTTGACGTTTCGAGTCCTCATGACCCTTCGACAGAACTTGAGAGAACTCAAGTTCTGTCGAAGGGTCATGAGGACTCGAAACGTCAACTCTTTTCTTCTCCGCCGATGCTGCCAGACCCGCTGAGTTTTTCCAGGTAGTTCTGTTTTTGTTTTAGTTATAAAAGGAACTAGTTTGAAATGGAGTAGAATCATTGAGTGGAATGCATCAGGGAGCCTTTTCTGCTTCAACTTGACATAAATTACCAGGATTCACACTGGCATTTCAAGATAGTTAAATTCACAATTGCCACAAAGTGAGATGGGCTGCAGGTTCATTATGTGTTATGTAACTTGGTGGTGGTTTGAGTCCAAACGGAACCTCGTGGATCGCTGCGGACCCCCACCCCTACCTTTGGATAATACACTTAGCAACCAATTAATGGCCGCCCGGTGGGAAACCGGCCAACCATGTGCAGGAAGGGTGGACACTGCACCCAATTGCCAATTGGAAGAGCGGAACAGGGGACTCAAGCCATGAACTGGAAGTCGGTCATGGCTACCCATTTAAAGGCAGCCTTGGCAGGGAACTGTGGCAGCTGCACCAGAAAGCATTCTTTGGAGGTGCAAGTTCTTTGTGTGGAAGAACTAAATTCCAGTGAACCATTACAGTAGGCAAGAGCATTGTTTCACATATGGATAACTATAATGCTCATTTTGAAGTATTCAGAAGCTTTGCCAGGGAAAAAAGAACATTTGAAAGCAGCTAATCCATCCTTTGTTGAATAGCATGTGTTTAGGGGGCTATTCAAAATCATCCCTTTAATTCTCTTTATCGTCCCACAGATGGTCGATAGAATGGAGCCTAGAGCTGCATTCCAGACCTAGGAGGGCCCCATTGTTTGACAATGACTCCCTGCGAGCCCTCCTCCAGGCTATACGTGATGAGAAGTCCTCATGCAAAATGATGGGAAAAGGAGACATCCAAGCCAGACAAAAGCAGCCTGGACGGAGGTTGCAGTGGAGGTCAGCAGCCTTGGGGTCTTCCAGCAAACCTGGCTGCAGTGTTGGGAAAGGTTTAATGGTCTTTTGAGATCTGCAAGGATGAGTGTGTCACCATTATGGAGATGGACATATAAGGAACACAAGAACACAACACAACAACACAATGATTAGGAGCAGGAATAGGCCATTCAGGATATTGAGTCTGCTCCAAAATTTGATAAGATCATGACTGATCTGGTGGCCTCACTTTCCTGTCTGCACCCACCACCCCCAACTACCCCCCCCCACCCCACCCGCACCCCCCCCACCCCCCAACCTCCCCCCACCATAACCATTGACTCCTTGTCTATGAAAACTCTATCTAACTTAGCCTTGAATATATTCAATGACCCAACCTCCACTGCTCTCTGGGAAAAGGAATTCCCAGATAATGACCCTCTGAAAGAAAAGATTTCTCCTTATCTCCATCTTACCTCCTCCAGTTCGAGACTACCCCATAAGGAGAAACATCTCCTCAGCATCCACCCTGTCAAATCCCCTCAGGATATTATCTGTTTTAATAAGATTACCTCTCATTCTTCTATACTCTAATGGATATAGGCCCAGCTGGCTCAACCTTTCCTCATAAACTAACCACTTCATTCCAGGAATCAGTTGAGTGCAGCTTCTTTGAACTGCTTCCAATGCAAACATGTCCCTCTTTAAGTAAGGAGATCAAAACTGTACATGGTGCTTCCCTACTTTTACACACAATTTCCCTTGCAACATGACAACATTCCATTTACCTCCCTAATCACTTGCTGTACCTGCAAACTAAATTTTGTGATTCATGAACCAGGACATCCAGACCCCTCTGTACCTCAGGGCTGAATTTTTCAGTCAGCGGGTGGGCTAGGCTGGAGCAGTCGGTGGTGGTCGCAGAGCTGAACACCATCTGTGATCAGCTCCATGTCGCCATTTAACGCCACCGGGCCAATTAAGGCCCACCTAGCGTAAGGCGGGAGCCATTGCGCTCAGTGTTACCTTTGTGGGCGGGGGGGCTGAGGGAGAGTTGGGGCCAACGCTCTTTCACGCATGTGCGAAACAGAGCGCTTCAATCTCCCTGAGGCACGGAGCTGCCTCAGGGAGATTGAAGCGCTTTTGAAATAAATAAATAGTTTGAAAATTTAATTTAGCATGTCCCCTCATCTGACACAGTCACATGAGAAGGGCATGTTTTTATATTTCACAATTTAAAAAAAATTTAATTAATAAAAGCTTGAGGAAACCTCACCTCGCTTGTGGATGAGATTTCCTAAAAATTTTGCCTGCCGCCAACATTAAGGTTGGATGGGCAGCGTTAACATGTACATTAATTAATTTGTTAATGGCCTTAATAGGCCTATCAGTTATTGGCGGGCGTGCAGCCGACTCCGGTGCACGCCTGCCAAATGAGACATCGCGAGACAGCACGATGACATCAGGACACATGCCCGACATCATCACGTATCATTTTATGTGCCGGCATGTCAGGCCCCTCTGCACCACCCCCTCCTCCCCCGCATGTCAACTGAAAAGTTCAGGCCCAGAGTTCTGCAGTCTCTCTCAATTTAAATAATATGCTGCTTTTCTATTGTTCCTGCCAAAGTGGACAAGTTCACATACTCTCCCTGCCAAATTTTTACCCATTCGCTTAACCTATCTAAATCCCTTCATAGACTTTTTATGTCCCCTTGACTTATTTTCCTACCTATTTTTGTATCATCAGCAACTTTAGATACCATATATTCAGTCCCTTCATCCAATCAAGCCGTTAATATAGATTGTCAAGGATGTGATATGGGTAAATTGTGGAATTGTTTTGCATGTTGCCCAAGTATGTAAGGCAATGGGGAGATTGGTGTGCGGGGGTGGCGGGAGGGTGGGAACTGCAACACCTGTTAGTTGGCAAAGAGCATTGAGGAAATGTGTACTGACAAGAAAGTACTTATTGGCCATATATTTGAAAGCATGATTGTAGCACAGCATCATTATTATAATTTCCCTCTTTATTTGCAGGAGAGTAAGGCATACAATGCTAGAGAGAGGAACAGAACCAGAGAAAGAATCACAAACCTACCCATTCTGACACCAGTTAAGGCCTAGAGTTGGCTGCCAATAATTGGAGCTGGGCCATTTGTCCAGGTGAAGTTGGAGGAAGGTGCCAGGGTGTTGAGATTCCAAGGGCACATATCTATAATTCCTGCAAACAGTGTTGAAAGGGCTGCAGAGGGAGGATGTTGGGAACTAGGGAAGCAGGCAGGAAGGCAGCATTGATGGTTTGTGACTTTGGAGGCTTGCACAATTCAAGGGTGAAGGTCTGTCTCTATTTTGAAGGGTCTTGGGTTCAAATACTTGTTCACATCTCCCAATGATTTCAGTCTTTGCAATGACGAGGCTTGCTGCAAATTTACCTCAAAGGATGAAGATGCTCCTGCCTCTAGTTCTGCTTCATTTTATTTCCACCTCAGCTGCAACATCGGCAGCAGCAAGCTATTGCACCGAAGGACTGACTGTAACCTCTGAGGAGAAAGAGGAAGCCTCATATCCTTGCTCTGCACCCAGCAGCAGCACAGATACTTGTACCTCGGTGGGTATGCGAGGTTCGACTGTAATGGATAAATAAACTGGTGAGAGCGCATCACAGTCACAGGAACAGCTGTGGGAGATTGAGATGGAACTGGCACCTGAACGCTGGAGGCGACCTAGATGTTGAGACCCAGGCTGATGATGAGACTCTGGAGTCGTCCACCAGGTGGCAGATGCTGGATACACAGTGCGAGATTCGTGACAATGTGTCAGGGATGCCAGAGAGGCTGCCCGCAATGGCATGGACATTGGCAAGTCCATCCAGCCAATTGATGCTGTGATCATGCACTCTACAGAACTCATGGCTACCTCCATTGACAGACTGGTGACTCCCATGGAGACACAAACCCAGCAGCTCACTGCTGGGATATCCAGGGTGGGGGAATGAGGAGCCTGGAATCACAACCAGGTCATGGTCTCTTTCAGGAAAGCACCTTATAATGCAGGATGAGCAACTGCTGACACCATCGGGGAGCCCCTCTCAGGGCGCTTCTGATGGGGGCAGCCTCTCATCCCTTTGTCTGCTATTGGCATGGATACCACCGAGTGTCACAGCAACAGATGAACCTCCTGCCACTGTGCAGGAGACCACCAGCACGATTGGGCCCTCAAAGAGGACAGGCGAACAGAGGACAGCTGCCAAAGTCATCCCTGGCAAGGGGCATAAGGGTCAGCAGCCTGCCCCAGCGCAGATGACAACGAGGGGGGAGCACTACACTGCAGTGCATGGAAAAGAATCAAGAAAACCCCACATTAGCCACACATGGGTATACATGAGTACCTGTCTTATTTGTGAAATTTGAACATTGTTTTGATTTATTGCAAACCTAAAAGTTTTCTTTTCACATGATTCTCTGGCTGCATTTGCCCATTATCTCTGTGTGATGTGATGGATTTGATACGGATTGTTTATCTGCTGTTATGTGAGATTGTGATTATTTGGTCCCTCTGCTCCACATTATTTGTTGATTCACATTTCCCTTACATGGCCTTGGTGTTTATGACAGGGAGATAACAGGAGAAGATATCAAGGGCCAGAAAGGTGTTATTGAGCTGGAGGCACTCTGCTATTGGAATTTTCTACATCTCAGAGCATCTCTTGTCTCATGGGTTTCTAGACCCTCCAATGGACTGACTTGCACAGCTGCCTGGTGCAGTTCACCCTCCTCTTCATGGGACTCATTACCAGACGACTGGGTTACCTACATCAATTCCTCCTCTGACAGGGCTTCCCCTCTCTGGAGGGCCTCCCTGGATTGTGCAGCACATAACAAATAGCGGCTATAAGTGACAATCTTGCAGGTGCATATTGGAGAGTGCCACTTGATCAGTACAGACATCTAAGCACATCCTGAGCAGATCGTTGGCCTGATCGTAGCATGGCTGTCATTAAACCTAGGCTCAGGCTCTATCTGTGGATTCCTTACTGGAGTCATGAGGCATCTTTTTAAAGGGTATCCTTGGGCACTGAGCAGCCAGCCATCCAAAGCTTCCAGGCCGGTAAATGTCCCTGGTAGCTGGGAATGTCTAAGGATGTGTATGTCGTGACTATTCCTGGATAATCTGCATTATCCTTTGATTGTGTTCAAACACACTGTCTGAAGCAAAAACAAAAATAGCTGGAAAAACTTAGCAGGTCTGACAGCATCTGTGGAGAGGAAGACAGAGTTAACGTTTTGAGTCCGTATGACTCTTCATCAGAACTGAACACACAATCTGAACATTGATTGAGTGATATTATCCTTTTCTGTTTATGAATGCCCCTGGTTGCCAGCTGGTGCTTTTATGGTTACATGGGTGCAATCAATTATACCCCTTGTACCCATGGAAATCCAGCCAAGGTTGCAAAGCCTCTGGCTCTTTCCACTTGACTTGTGTTGTCATATGTAAAAGAGTTATAAAGATGGGCATACCCCTGTGAATAATGTAATTCAGTGATGGGCTGCAGGCCCACACACTAACTTGAATGACCCGGATGTGAAAAAGTTCAATGTCACAATGACTTTTAAGGCCAGAGGCATTGGGTGGCCACCCACACAATTCGAGGCTATCTCACCAGAAAACGTGATACAAAGGAATGTGTCTGTCTCCCTCGATAGACACATCTTCAGAGGTATTGTCGTTCCAACATCTACAGGTAAGACATCCTTACCCTGTACACTCAGTTGGCAGGGTAAGGTCTTCACCTACTTTTGCCTGCTGCTGCTGCTGTCTCCCCTCTTCAGCTGCTTGCTCTGCAACAGGTTGCTCACCTTCCAGTGCCTCATGGCACACCAATCCCTGGCCAGCTGACCTCTTCCTTCTCCTCGTCCTCTTCTCTTCATTGGAGAAGGTGTCTCCAACAGTACAAATAATTCCCAGACACTGATTTACAGCACAAATGGTGCAGTGCTCAATGTTGATGAGAGCCCTTCCTCTTTCCCCTTTCCCCGATGATGCCACTTGTTATGCCTGCACGGGGCTGCGGCAATCTCACTTTGTGACCATAAAATTCAGCACAAAGAAAGCAGCCAAGATTAAAAGTTTTGCAACTGAATCAATCAATGGAAAATTAAATTCAATGTAGTCTTGATGCAAGGCATTCATGTATTCAATGGGTTGAATTGAACTTGACAAAGAGAAGTTAAGAGAGTGAGTGGTGTTAGTTGATTTGTCATTTACCATGTCTAAACAGTTTGAAACAGCAATAAACAAAGCAAGCAGAATGCTGGAATAAAAACAAAAAGTGCTGAGAATGTACAATGAGTTAGTAAACATCAGTTTGCGAACTGTCTCTTAATTGTCACACTGCTTGTCTGACATCCAGTACTAGATGAACAGAAATTTACTCCAGATAAATACTGGAATACTGAAACCATTGTCTCCAGTCCCCACCACAAACTCTGTTCCTTAACCACCAACTCCAACCCTCTCCCTGGCAACTGCCTGAGGCTGAGCCATGCTGTTTGCAACCTTGGTGTCATATTTGACCCCAAGGTAAGCTTCCAACCATACATTCACACCATTACTAGGATTTCCTAGTTCCACCTCCGTCACATTGCCTGACTACATCCCTGCCTCAGCTCATCTGCTGCTGAAACCCTCATTCAGCCCCACAACCTTGTGAGATATCTGCACTCCTCTAATTTTGGCCTCTTACTTATCCCCAAATTTTATTCTTCCTACATTGGCCATTGTGCCTTCAGTTGCCAAGGCTCTAAGCTTTGTAATTCTCACACTAATCCTTTCATCTCTATGCTTCTCTTTCCTTCTTTTAGATGCTCCTTTAAATCTATTTCTTTGACCAAGTGCTTGGTCATGTGCCCCAATATCACCTTGGTGTCATATTTCCCTTGATAATCTTCCTATGAAGTGCCTTGGGATGTTTTACTGTGCTAAAAGTGCTTTATTAATACAATTTTGTTGTTGCTACCTCTGAAGGGAGGGGTCAAGTTTTAATGTTTTGGGCGCATTGCCTTCATCAGTTTGACAGTTTATCTCTTAGCCATTAGTCTGCTGGGGTCCACAGCTGGAATGTCATAACTTGCCTTTTCTCTTCTCTTTCTGGATACAGATCGAGCTGCTATTATTTCCAGCATGTTTAGGCTGTTCTTTTTTTTTTATTATTAAACAGGTTGCTGGGATCCATTGCCAAAAGAGTTGAGTCCAAATGCCCAGAGGTCAATGCTGTGATCAGGATATGCCTGTTGTGTCTTGTACTGTTTTGATTGCTGAGACATAATACTAGAATTGCTGTAGAGGATGATCGCTGATGTTCTAAAATGCTTAATGAGAATTGATTCGATAATCTAGGACTCTTCTGCCTCAAATGAGCTATCTCAGAAGGGCCCACATAAACTTGTACCTAACAGGATAAAGAAAGTCATTTTAATACAATACTTTCAGATAAATCTGGGCAGCGGCGAAAGAGGACAGATGTTTAGTGTTGTGAAGGACAAATTTAGGACGGGTCTCATGTAGTGTTTCTTTACACAGAGGGTGATCCACAGGTGGAACCAGAAAAGGGTAATTAATTTTAAAACATTGGATTAATTTAAGAAACAGTTAATATAAAATAGGGCCAAACTGCAATGACTCTATAGGGTAGGAGAACTCACCAAATTGCCAGATTTTAAATTTGAGGAATTGAAATTTGATGAAATCAGCAGGTGATTAGGATCTTCAGCAAGGAAGGGGCTGTCTGTTCTTTATTCATGTTTCCTGTGACTGTAAAGTTGTAACTTAATAAATTCCATTGTATTTAAAAAAACAACCTCTTCACCTGAACCGAGTCTTTGAAATAAGCATTTTATAATTTAGCCATTAGCACATTACTCATAAAATTGTCACTAATATTAAATTTTTCTGCTTTCCACAAATTTCTTCAATACAAGTGAAAAGAGCTGTGAAATATTAACATTAAAATCAACCAGCAGTTATTGCCACAGGAAAGCCCTTTGGTTCATCTTAAACTTGCTTATTTTTGATTCTAAATCTTTGTGATGGGAATACCCATGTGTGTTACTGTCACCATGTATATTACAACTTGGAGCAATAGCGCAATCCCTTCACTGTTGCTGGGGTCAAAATCCTAGAACTCCCTCCCACTGTGGGTGTACCTGCACCACATGGATTGCAGCAGTTCAAGAAGGCAGCTCATCGCCACCTGTTCAAGGGAAAATAGGGATGGGCAATAAATGGTGGCCTAGCCAGAGATGCACACATCCCATGAGTGAATTAAAAGAAATGTTACTTTGATAGTAACCCTACATTTGATACACTTGTGCAGAAATTTCATTTTTCACAAACCTTTAAAATTATAAACGTTGAACTAACACACAAGCATTTAAGTTCCTTTTCATGGTTTTTTAGTGGTGTTATTGACCCACTTGTTTTAAAACTTCTCACACAGGAATCTCAATCCCACAATGAATAAAGTAATAGCAATGTGCTTTTCTGTATGTCTCCAATGTAGAAAAAAGTTCCAATGTTCTTTAGAGGGGCAAAATTAAAAGCTAAGCAAAGATCAAACCATGATGAGAAAATTAGAAGAGGTCTCTGAAAGCTTAATCAAAAGATGGAAGATTCTAAAGGAGGAGAGAGGAGGCTGGGAAGAGTTCATGGGGAAGTTAGTACACGTGAGGTAGCTGAAGATTCAAGAAGAGAACAGAGATGTACAAATGTCAGAGTTGAGGAACTGATTGGTGCGGGACGGGAGTAACAGAGAAATGGAGAGCCTGTGAAAGCATTTGAAAATGGGGATGTTTAATTCAATGCATTGGATAATAAGGAGAATGGGGAGGATGGGTAAATAGGACTTGATGAAGGACAGGATATGGATGGCTGAGTTTTGGATGAGGTGGAGTGAAAACTTGTTAGGAAATAGGTAGAAATTCAGGAAGTCAAACATGGAGATAAAAAAATGTGAATGAAAGTTTCAGTGGCAATGGGCATGAGGTGATGACAGAAATGAGCAATGTTGCACATGTAGAATTAAATGGGATTCATTTGGATAAGATTTGCAGCAGATCATATTCATTCTTGAGCCATACAGTTAACTCTCGATGAATCAAATCTCATGAGAGTCGTGTTCAAATTCATGTTGAGCGGATTTTTGTGATAGGTGAGGAGGTCCAATTTTTCACAGGAATGCATCCCTATGTAACCCAACAGTGAAGGGATTGCGCTATTGCTCCAAGTTGTAATATACATGGTGACAGTAACACACATGGGTATTCCCATCACAAAGATTTAGAATCAAAAACAAAATACTTCAGATGCTGGAAATCTGAAATAAAGGGTAAAATGTTTAGTCTGGCGGGCGATATTTCAGTCGGCGGGCACACGCTGGAGTCAACAGTGCACCCGCTGACAATTGAAAGGCCTATTAAAGCCATTAAAAAGTTAATTAAAAGAAATTTTTCACTGCCCATCCAACCTTATGGTTGGCAGGCAGGTAGAAAGGCCAACTGGCCTTTGCACTTTTATGGAAACCTCATCCACGGGCAGGATGAAGCTTCCCAAAGCAGATAACAATCAAATCAAAAATTTATATTTTTCATTAATAACATGTCCCTGCCCATGTGACAGAGTCACATAAGGGAACATGTTTCATAACATTTATAAAATCTTTAATTTTTAAAAAAAATCAGTTTACCTCCCTGAGGCAGCTCTGTCTCAGGGAGATTATGAAGTGAACACTTGTGTGCATGCGCGAAGTGTGCAGATGCCCCGTTCACCCTCCTCCCCCCACCCGCATAGACAGAGCTCAGCGCTGACACTCGAGTTTCACGCTGGGCAGCTGTTATTTGGCCTGCCAGTGCGAAATTGCCTTCTGGGCCCGATCGCCCCACCGAGCCTGCATGCCAAGGACAAAATTCTGCCCAAAAACAGAAAATGCTGAAAAAACTCAGCAGGTCTGATAGCATCGGTGGAGAGAGAAACAGAGCTAATGTATTGAGTCTGTATGATCCTTTTAGAGCCAAAGAGAAGTAGAATGTGATGAAACTTGTACTGTTGAAGTGGGGTTGAGCAGGTGAAGCTGGATAGAAGGCCAAGGAATAGTTGGGGGCTGAGGAGAGATTGACAAAAAATGTCATGGACAAAAAGACAAAGGGAGTGTTAATGGTAGTGGTAAGGGGTAAAGGAGGTGATGATCGTGGCATAAAGGTAAGAAAGCAGAATGTGTTAAAAGCAGAACAAGGGTAAGCACTCTGTGAAAGAACAACATGGAACAAATAACAGATGGCCCTTTGGGGGGTGGGGTAGGGGGAGGGGCAGTGGTTGGGGAAAAAGGATAGAAAAAGAGATAAAAAAGGGATTAAAAAAAGGGATGAAACAATTAATAAATGAATAAAAACAAAAATGAAAATAAGTGGATAAAAAATAAAAATATATTTTTTAAAAAGGGATTAAAAAAGGGGTGAGGATGGAAGAGAGAGTTCATGGTCTGAAGTTCTTGAACTCAATATTCAGTCCAGAAGGCTGTAAAGTGCCTAATCATAAGATGAGGTGCTATTCCTCCAGTTTGTGTTGAGCTTCACTGGAACATTGCAGCAGGCCAAGGACAGACATGTGGGCATTAGAGCAGTGTGGTGTGTTGGAATGGCAAGTGACAAGGAGGTCTGGGGCATGCTTGCGGACAGACCTAAGGTGTTCCACAAAGCGGTCACCAAGTCTGTGTTTGGTCTCGCCAATGTAGAGGAGACCGCATTGGGAGCAGCGAATGCAGTAGACTAAATTGAAGCAGTTGTAAGTGAAGAATTGCTTCACCTGAGAGGGGTGTTTGGGCCCTTGGACGTTGAGGAGGGAGGAGTTAAAGGGGCAAGTGTTGCGCCTTTGGTGATTGCATGGGAAGGTGCCATGGGAAGAGGATGAAGTGTTGGGAGTGATGAGGAGTAAACCAGGGCCCCTATGGAATGTTGACAGGGGATGAGGGGAAGATGTGTTTGGTTGTGGCATCATGCTGGAGTTGGATGAAATGGCAGAGGATGATCCCTTGAATGCAGAGGCTGGTGGAGTGAAAAGTGAGGTCAAGGGGGACCCTATCATGGTTTTGGGAGGGAGACTCCTTTCAGGCGTTAAGGAATGCATGTTCCAACAACTTATTGATACCAATGTCTATCCAGGACCCTCCACCCATTCCTGTCCCTCTGACCCCATCCCTTCTTCTAATCCCAGCCCTTGCCATGTATTCACCATAGCCTCTGACCTCCCCCTCTTTGATACTGAATGTTCTGTATCAGCAAAGGACCCAGTTTCATACTCTTACGTGGACAAGACCATTTTGGAGCCAATCACCTGTCATTGCTGCTGTAACCACCACACCCTCACCACTTACCGGGTGGAGGATGATGCCCTGCCTTGTCTTGAATTGGCCCAGCCATCTGTCACTGTCGGTAAACTCCATGTGTCCTAGCTTCTTCACCATGGTGACTCACCTTTCCTGCAGGATGGGGCTGGAGATGGGCATGTTCTTTGCTTGCGCTGCCCTGAACCAAGTTAACAGAGCTTCTTTGATGTCAGGATAGGCAGTCGTTCCCATTCTATTCCTTGCTGGAGAGAATGCTTGTTTGTTGAACTGTTCCATGATGTTCTCCTTGGCTTTCAGAATGGTGGACAAACTTGATGGTGGAACCTCCTACTCTTTTGCTAAGTCTGCTTTCTGTTTCATGCCACTGTTTCCAACTTGCTCCACCAGCTTTGTCTTCTCTCAAATTGACAATACTATTAGCTTTCTCACAGGTTTCACCACACTCACATGCTTTGCAAATACTTTCACAGAGAAATTTGAGCATGCTTAGGTCCAATCACTCTGCTCTGATGAGTTGTCACGCTCACATGACCCCTGATTTTGGCATTATTTGTCTTGCAAAAATTCGGCTAACCTGGATCGACCACTGCAGAATTCCGGGTAATCACAGGCATTGTTCTACTGCTTTTGCTGTTCTACTGATGGGAATAGCTGATAACTTCGACATAAGCAGAATTCTGTGTCATCCAAGTTTGCCCCTTTGAGATTTCACTGTACGATGTACCTGACCTACCAGGACATCTGGAGCATTGTTTCCAGATCCCATTGGTATGCTATGTATTCAACTTAGTGATAGTGTGAGCCTTGTTGTATCTGCGCTTTACTCTTGGTTGTGATTAGGTGTCATTACCCATGGCTGCAGATGTTAGTCTTTGACCCCAGAAGCAATTTTTTCATTATCCCTTCCCTTTCAAATAATAATTGGCATAAAATAAAAGCATCATGAGGAAGCTGTTGGGGAAATAGACATTGCTGGGGAAATGGACATTGACTCACATAATTCTGTGCTAATTGTCACAAACCAGCTGCAAAACCCATTTGATTTACGTAAGAAAGAAGATTCCTGGATTATAAGGTGCCTTGTACATCCTCAGCATGTCCCAAAGCATTTTACTATAGACTAGAGTTGTTACCATTGTTGCTTTGTAAGTAAGAACGGTAGCCAATTTGCACACAGAAAAACTTCACCAACTTGAAATGAGATAAATGTCTAGTTAACTTATTTTCTTGGTGTTGATTAATAATGAATGTTAGTCAGAGCATTGGGGGAACTCTGTGCTCTTCTTTAAGTGGGGCTCATTGATAAAAGCAAAAAACTGCAGATGCTGAAAATCCAAAACAAAAACAAAAATACCTGGAAAAACTCAGCAGGTCTGGCAGCATCTGCGGAAAGGAACACAGTTAACGTTTCAAGTCTGAATGACCCTTCAACAGAACTAAGTAAAAATACCTGTCCCACCCCCCTTAAACCAGCATTTCGCCTCTCTTCTATTTTTACTTAGTTCTGTTGAAGGGTCATCCGTAATCGAAACGTTAACTATGTCCCACTCCGCAGATGCTGCCAGACCTGTGGGGCTCATTGATCGTTTGTTTTCCAAGCTTAATATGCTTTAAAATTAATATTTTAATATTAATATTGGTTTAATATCTTACCTGAAAGTTGGCACTTCTGACTATTCCTCCAGTACTCCACTGACATTATATGCTGAATTCAGGGAGTAAAGCTTGAACCATTAATTCTCTGACGTGGACACAAGAGCATTACCACTAAGTCAAGCTGAAGGCAAAATGTTCTTAGGCCTTGTGCCACTGATGAGCCATTGCATGCATAGGCTGGAAAATCATTAAATTGGCAGTGCGCTGTCTATGATTTTCTGATACATCACTTGCTGCTTCTGTCCCTGCTTTTGGGGTTGGTTATCAGAACATTTTGATCCAAGTATAAAACATTATGTACAACCCCACAAACTCTTGGAAAATTAGCAGACCTGTAGGATTATGCAGCCCTCTCCTGCTATGTTGCTGGACAGTGGTGAATGTGATGAACATGTTGATTATCTTCTTGATGTATCCGAATACCTCAGACTGACAGTGGAGATGCCCTCAGTGTCAGTCTGAAAGGAGACAGATGAATGGAAGTGGAACACACTTAATTCCACTCCCAGTTAAAATCAGGATTTGTAGCACATCTGCTGTAGAGAAATACACAGCCACTGCTTAACCTGAGCAATAGTTTGTATTGATGGGATAAACATTTGAGAAATGTGCACTACTCTGCATTCCCAAATGATGCAGGTGCTAAAACTGATAGCAATATAATATCCAGACTCATAATTCATGTGCCCTGCAAGTGACAATTGAAGTAACCTTAAATACCACTTGAGCATGCAGACTCCATTAACCATGTTAACGAACAGCAGCAACGTGTTGCATGAGTGGTTTGTTTGTTTTGTCAACCATTACCTTGCCGCAGAAGAAGATTATGAGACATTACAGTTGACCTTAAAACAGCTGAGCTTGACCTCACCAATGCAGAATGTGTATCTGGGGCAGGGGAATTGTGTAAGAGTTTCATTTTAATATGATAATGGATGTTAACAGACTCTAGTGTCCTCTCAGGGTGAGATACTCTCAGAATACACCTCAAGGTCAATTAGGGATGGGCAACAAATGCTGGCCTAGCCCACATGCTACGAAAGAATAACTAAAATAAAACGCCTGGAATGGCTGAAAAGGGAAGCTCTGAATCCCTCATAGCAGATTCACTCTATTGTCATCTTTCTTATTTTCCTTTCTTCAGTGCTTTTTTGATGCTGCCTTTCCTCTGTTTACTTTTAGGCATCAGCGCATCATGGGGACACATACATAGAAACAAACCAAGCAAATATTGGTTGCAAAGGAACCAGAAAAAGAATTGCAATTAAATATTTCTAAGGGCAGGATTTTACCATCGGTGAGCAGTTGGGGGGTGGGGGGGGAGCTGCTCGCTGCCATGTAAAATGATGCGGGATGACAATGGGCGGAACTCCCATTTCAATTTTCAGGAAGGCAAAATCAGCTGTGCACCCGCCGACCTGTCAATGCCCAATTGAGGCCATTGACAGAATCAGTTAAGTAATTAAAGGACCTGCCCATCCAACCTTAAGGTTGGCAGGCAGACCAGGAGACCCAGTGGCAACTAGAAAAAACATGAAAGCTCATCCAGCGGTGGGATGAGGTTTCATGTAGGGTTTGAAAAATTTTAATAAAGCTGTTATGGAAATTATGAATATGTCTCAACTCATGTGACATTGTCGCATGAGGGGACATGTAAGGGAATTTTTTTCTCTATTTTTAATATTTTTGACAGTAGAGCCGATCTCCCTGAGGCAGCACTTAGCCCCAGGGAGATGTGCGCTTTTTCGTGTGCATGCGCAAAACAGCTCACTCTCGATTTTAGGGATTCACCCCCACCTGCACAGGAAGCGCATAGCGCTTCCCTGCAGGCGTCACACTGGGGGAGCCTTAATTGGGTCAGCTCCGCCCATCCGACAAACAGAAAATTCAGCCCTCAGTGTTTAGCACAGGGTTGTCCAACATAGGGCCCATGGGCCAGAGTTTGACCTGCCATAGGTTTCTATCCAGCTTGCTAACCTTTGGCAATACCCATTCATTGTAAAAGTAGTTCCACAAGCAGCTTCAATGGTACACCATTAAACCAAAACGCTTATTAAAAGAGCCAAACAAAACCTAACTTCACTGACATCAGATGCTTTTTTTGAGGTGCAGTCCAAGCAATCCCAGTCCTCTTCCTCTGAACTAATTTGCTGCCTTTTCAAATGCAGTGTTGTTCAACTCACACAGTTGATAATTAAAAGTTTTTTCTCCGAGTCTCTCTGGCTTATGTAGAGCAGATGAGATCTTTAGGAAACCAATTCCGCTCAACCTGGCAGCATTTAAAGATGCATTTGACATTAAGCAGCTCCTTCCAGGTGAGCGGAACCTGGATTTAAGAAAGCGTTGCTGTTGTCAGCTCCATAGCATTGTAAACCCAGCAACAAAAAATGGGTAGTGTGATATATAAAAAACATTCTGCCTGCTAACAGTTACAGTTGCCCAATTAAAATCTTACCAATAAAATCAAGTTATTTATAAAAGTATTTTTTTGACTTCTACCTCCCTAATTTGAAAAGTAATTAGAATAAGGCTGTGGTTGAAATGGAGGATTACATCAAATGGAGGTTCAGTGTACAAAAAAAAATAAACCTGGTAAAGACATTTTGGACAAAGAGGGAAAGGAGAGTGGAAGGAGCAAAGGAAAAAATAAAGGAGAAATCTTTTGGGCTTCTCACTCTGTGATGTATTGTGGCTGGATCCCAACATGCAACACTCACAACATTGACAACAAAACCTGTTTTTGAGTTTCACATCTTAATGGGGGAAAAATAGTGACAGAAGATGCCAGGTACAAAAAATCTTGCAACTGTTCAAGCACTGCATATTCAAACCTGAAGGCTGTACACGTACGAGGTTGAGAGAATTAATTTGTATAAGTTGCTGTCCCACTGAGCTTTAGCGGATCAGAAGGTGCTAAAGAAGATGTGGAAAGGAGCTCGTGCAGTACAGGAAGTAAAAAGACATTTATCGGAAAGCTATTGCACCCTGTGCCAATTTGTAACTTGTTAAAATTAATGTTTTAATCAACACCAGATGCAATATTTTGTGTTTGAAATGGTAGAAAATGAAGGAAAGCATGCTTGACATGTGAAATGCATTGACTGCATCTGCTATTATGCTACCTACAGTATCTACAGGCCCAAGCATGGCTACCTCTGACTTGTATTCTACTCTTTTTGCTATATAATACAACATTGCATTTGCTCTATTGACTGCTGCGTCATATTGGTTGGATATGTTGATTGCAGAATCTACTAAATTCTCAAGATCCCTTTAAGCTTCACCATTGTTAATGCAATATATATATATTACTTATTTTCCACTCATCTGTATATCCGTATTAAATCCCATCTACCATTTACCTGCTCACTTATATACTTGTCCAGGTCATTTTGTAGTTTTTGACCTGTTTCTCCATGTTCAACTGTTTGGTATTGTTTGTGAATTTGACTACTTTGCATTGAACTTTTGAATTCAGGACATTAATGTAAATTAAAAACAGTAGGGGTCCCAACACTGAGCCCTGCGGCACTCCACTCAGCAGATCCCCACCGACATCATTTCCAGGCTTTACTTTGAATCCCCATTGCTTTAAGCTTAACCTTTTGTGCAGTATTTTGTTGAAAGCTTTTGGAAGTCAAGGTATAGCAAATAAGTTTAGCATGTTGGTCAGACAAGATCTTCTTCTGAATCTATGGTGGCTGTTTTTACCAAATTATTAGCATAAAACATGTGTCTCTCTTTGCTTTCAGCACTGTTTGTACCAAGCACTCTTGTAATTCACTGAAGTGACTGAGATTCTGAAGGAGCACATTCCCTGTGTTGGTTTGTATTTGTTATGGAAATCCTGATGAAAAAAATGGATAGAACAGGCATTTATATTGTACCTTATGTCCCAAGATGCTGTCCAGCCAATGAATTACTTTTGAAGTTTTGTTATGTAGGGAAGCACAACAGCCAATTTCCACAAAGCGATATGGTAATGACCAGATAATCTGTTTTAAATTATGTTGATTGAGGGATTAATATTGACCAAAACACCAGGAGAACTCTCCTGATTGTCTCTGAAGTAGTGCCATAGGATCTTCCACTTGAGAGAGAAGACGACGCCTCAGTTTTTAATATCTCATCCAAAAGTCGGCACCTTCGACATTGTAGCACTCCTTCAGTAATTGATCACAAGCCTTATTGACCCTTGATATAAATATGGTGGGCGGGCTGCTGATTTCGGCACCTGACCACACCCTTTATTAATGGGGTGAGCTCGGGAGTGGGTGGGAAGGGGGTGGGGCGGCAACCTGTCCCATTTTACCTGGCCCCCACTGAAAACATGCCCAGCCGGGGCATGTAAGATGTAGCCCAATATTTCTTGAGCAGCAAGCTTTATTTATTTGTATATTTACATTGATTTACAAAATGTTTGACAGGATCAGTACTGTCTTTACCAGCATCAAATCACCAACCTCTCCCAAAGATTCTAGTGAAAGAAGGTCTGCCATTCTGGTTTGCTGCCATCAAAGTTCTAAAGTGATGAAGTCCTCTTTGAAAGTCACTAGAAGCCTAATTGAACCTCTTCATACTTTAGTTGTCACTTTTAGTGATCCTGCCAGGCTCCTTCACAATGAGACATTGGAACAGATTTTACTGTGGAAATAACAGTCAGGCTGACAGTACTCACTGTTACCAAAGTGTAAATCGGATAGCAACTTCCAGCAACTGGACACATGCACAAAAACCTGAAAATTTGATGATGACCATGAATGGAGTGTTGTAAAAACCCATCTGGTTCACTAATGTCCTTTAGGGAAGGAAATCTGCTGTCCTTGCCTGGTCTGGCCTACATGTGACTCCAGACTCACAGAAATGTGGTTAATTCTTAACTGCTCTCTGAAATGGCCTAGCAAGCCACTCATTTGAATCAAACCTCTACGAAATCTAAAAGGAATGGAACTGGAGGACCACCTAGTATTGACCTAGGCACCAGAAATGACAATGGCAAACTCAGCCCTGATGACCCTGCAAATTCCTCCTTACTAACATCTGGGGTCTTGTGCCAAAATTGGGAGAGTTGTCTCACAGGCTAGACAAGCAACAGTTTGACGTAGTTATACTCACGGAATCATACCTTACAGATCATGGCCTGAATTACTTTTGCTGGGCGTGCCCGGTCGGTGGGCCCAGGACCAGTCAGGAAGTGGACCGCCAACCGCGATCATCCTCCAACTGTGATTTCACGCTGGCTGGCCAATTAACGACCAGCCAGCATGAAACACGCGCTGAAATGCTCAGCGTTGCCAGGGTGGGGGCAGGAAGAGGATGGGCGATGACATCAAAGCGGGCGCAGGCCAGTGCTGCAAGAAAGCTCCCTGAAGGCAGAAAGCTGATTCAGGGAGCTGCAGACTTGAAAATCATCAGATAAAGGTTTTAAGGTTTTTCAGCTTTTAAAAATTGTCCATGCATCACAATCTGCAAATATAACTAATAAAAATGCTGCTGCCCACAGGTATTTATTTTTATTTTATTTCAAAATAAAATTTCATCCCGCCCTTTGATGATGTTTGATGAAAAATGCCAAATTCACTTGGGGGATTTGCCCATCCGCCAACCATAAGGTTGGATGGGCCACGAAAAATCGGAGGCAATTGCGCCGTTAATGGGCTTAATTGCCCTCTAACTGTCGGCAGTTGCGCTTCTGACTTTTGCACGCACACGCCGAGCAAGATATCACGTGAGTGTGTGATAACATTGGGCTGCTCGCCCGACGTCTTCTCTAGTGATTTTATGCCCAACTGGGTTGGGTGCTTGCCCGCCCACAGAACGTAAAATTCAGTCCCATGTCCTAAACACCAGCATCACCATCCCGAGCTATGTCCTGTCCGACCAGCAGGGCAGACCCAGCAGACACAATGGTATTCAGTCAGGAGGGAGTTGCCCTGGGGTCCTCAACATCGACTCAGACCCCATGAAGTCTCATGGCATCAGTCAAACATGGGGAAGGAAACCTCTTGCTGATTACCATGTACCATTCTCCCTCAGCTGATGAATTAGTGCTCCTCCATGTTGAACACCACTTGGAGGGAGCAGAGAGGGTGGCAAGGGTGTAGAATGAAGTCTGGGAGGGGGACTTCAGTGTCCATCGCCAAGGCTGGCTCAGTAGCACCAGACTGAGCGGGCTGAGAACTGAATGACATAGCTGCTAGACTGGGTGTGTAGCAGGCGGTGAGGGAACCAACAAGAGGGAAAAACTTACTTGACCTCATCCTCACCAACCTGCCTGCCACAGATGCATCTGTCCATGGTAGTATTGGTAGGATTGACCATTGCATAGTCCTTGTGGAGCCTAAGTCCCATCTTCAAATTGAGGATACTCTTCATCATGTTGTGTGGCTAATTGGATAGATTTTGAACAGATCTAGCATCTCATGACTGGGCCATGAAGTGCCGTGGGCCATCAGCAGCAGCAGAATTGTACTCGAACACAATCTGAAACCTCATGGCCTGGCATATCCCCCACTCTACCATTACCAGAGAATCAGCCCTGGTTCAATGAAGAATGCAGGAGAGCATGCCAGGAGCAGCACCAGGCACCTGAAAATGAGGTATCAACCTGGTGAAGCTATAACTACTTGTGTGCCAAACAGCATAAGCAGCAAGCAATAGACAGAGCTAAGGGATCCCACAGCCAACAGATCAGATCCAAAATTTGCAGTCCACCATCACCATCACTGGGTATGTCCTTTCTGACCGGCAGGACAGACCCAGCAGAGGCAGAGGCACAGTGGTATATAGTCGGGAGGGAGTTGCCCAGGTAGGTGGTGGACAATTAAACAACTCACTGGAGGATGAGGCTCCACAAATATCCACATCCTCAATAATGGGGGAGTCCAGCACATCAGTGCAAAAGATAAAGTTGAACCATTCGCAACAATCTTCAGTCAGGAGTGCTGAGTAGGTGATCCATCTTGGCCTTCTCCAGAGGTCCCCAGCATCACAGGTGCCAGTCTTTAGCCAGTTCGATTCACTCCACGTGATATCAAGAAATGGCTGGAGGCAGTTGATATTGCAAAATCCATGGGCTCTGACAATATTCCAGTAATGTTACTGAAGACTTGTGCTCCAGAACTTGCAACGGCCCGAGCCAAGCTGTTCCAGTACAGCTACAACACTGGAATCTACCCGGCTCTGTGAAAAATTGTCCAGGTATTTTCTGTACACAAAAAGCAGGACAAATCAAAAGCGCCCAATTACAACCCCCTCCGTCTACGCTTGGCTCATCACTAAAGTAATGGAAAGGGTCATCAACAGTGCTATCAAGAGGCACTTGCTTAGCAATAGCTTGCTCAGTGACAATCAGTTTGGGTTTCATCAGGGCCACTCAGCTCCTGACCTCATTATAGCCTTGGTTCAAACATGGACAAATGAGCTGAGCACCCGAGGTGAGGTGAGAGTGACTGCCCTTGACATCAAGGCCACATTTGACTGAATGTGGCATCAAGGAGCCCTAGCAAAACAGGTGTCAATGGGAATCATGTGGAAAACTCTCCACTGGTTGGAGTCATACCTAGCACAAAGGAAGATGGTTGTGGTTGTTGGAGGTCAATCATTTCAGTTCCAGGACATCACTGCAGGATAGTGTCCTCAGGGTAGTATCCTCAGCCTCAACATCTTCAGCTGCTTCATCAATGACCTTGCTTCCATCATAAGGTCAGAAGTGGGGATATTCGCTGATGATTGCACAATGTTCAGCACCATTTGTGACTACTGGGATACTGAAGCTGTCCATGTCCAAATGCAGCAAGACTTGGACAATATGCAGGCTTGGGCTGACAAGTCACAAGTAAGATTCTTGCCACACAAGTGCCAAGCAATGACCATCTCCAATAAGAGAGAATCTAACCATCGCTCTTTGACATTCAATGGCATTATCATCACTGAATCCCCCAATATCAACATCCAGGGGGTCACCATTGAGCAGAAACTGAATTGGACTGGCCATATAAATACCATGGCTACAAGAACAGGTCAGAGGCTAGGGATCCAGCGATGAGTAACTCGCCTCCTGACTCTCCAAAGCCTGTCCACCATCTACAAGGCACAAGACAGGAGTGTGATAGAATACTCTCCACTTGCCTGCATGAGTGCAGCTCCAACAACATTCAAGAAGCTTTACACCTTCCAGTAGAATGCAGCCCGCTTGATTGGTACCACATCCACAAACTTTCATTACCTCCATCACCGACGCACAGTAGCAGCAGCGTGTACCATCTACAAGATGCACTGCAGGAACTCACCAAGGCTCCTTTGACAGCACCTTCCAAAGCCATGGCAACTACCATCTAGAAGGACAAGGGCAGCTGACACATGGGAACATCACCACCTGGATGTTCCCCTCCAAGCCACTCACCATCCTCTCTTGGAAATATATCGCCGTTCCTTCACTGTTCCTGGATCAAAATCCTGGAACTCCCTCTCTAACGCACTGTGGGTGTACCTACACCACATGGACTGCAGCAGATCAAGAAGGCAGTTCACCACCACCTTCTCAAGAACAATTAGGGATGGGCAACAAATGCTGGCCTTGCCAGCAACATTCACATTCCATGAATGAAAAAGGACTCCCTAAGTTCCATTTTCTTTCTCTTCCTTTTACTTTCTGTACCTGATCTGATATTGAATATAATATTCAGACTGACGTTTCGTCATTCAGAATCTATGCTGCTCAATAATGATTCTTGGTTAAGGCAGTGCTTCCCAAACTGTTTCCTAATGTGACCCCATTTTAAAGCCTCAGATTTCATGTGACCTCAGCGTGAAAATTAGGGATCTGGGAATGGGGTGGGGGGGTACGTGGGGGGGAGGGGGGGGTGGGCAGTGGGGGTGGTATGAGTGGTTAACCAGGGTATGGTTAGAGAATTGTTGAGACTGAGGGTGGGGGTGGTGCGTTGTTGAGTGAGGTGGTGGGGGGAGAATATTTGTTGACCAGGTGGAGGTTGGGAGGGGGCATTAAAACTGCTGAAAAAGTGAATGGGCACCTTTGTGGTTATAATAGCAATCAGGTCTCAGTTATATCTGCTGACAGGAAAAAAACACCAACATTTTAAGGGGCCTCATAGCTGTCAGTACTCAACCTAATCTCCATGCCTGCCATTGCTGCCTCAGAGCTTGCGACTGCAAAATCTTGTCCCACGACCCCACTGGAGGTTGTGATCCACAGCTTGGAAACCCCTGGAGTAAGGAGATACTCGGTCATTTGCCTTGTTTGTGCAGGTTCGGATGTGCTTGAGGGCATTGCATCAAAGTGGCTCTGTAATTGCAGTAAGTTCTAGTGTAGAATGCAATGAAAACAAACCCCATCTCTTCCCATGTTATTCTGTAGGCGAAAAGATTGTAGAGATGGAGTTACATCTCCTCACTTTACTTCAATGGATATGACTGCCCACTCCTTAATCTCAGCTTTTCGATATTGACCCAGAAATTGGTCAACCTCTTAATGCAGGTCCATTGATAGCAATGACCTATGGGCAAGAGGACCACATGAGAGGACCACATCTTGTACCCTGATGATGTAACCATTCTGCTGAGTGCAATATTTATGTCCCATTAGCCAGTGTGCCAGTCACAAGAGGAGTAAGTTCCGACGGTGGGATTGTCACACCTACAGTAAGTCTGGAAGTTAGGTGGAAGATATCATGAAGTGGGGCAACCAGTGCTGGCAGGAGCACAAAGTCATAATGTAGAGCTAGGAGAAGCATTCTTGCTCCTCTTGGCTCCATATTCAGATTAGTAAAATAGATGTATTTATTCACAGAACATTGCATATAATAATTATTGACTGATCTGGTGTAATTTCACTCTTTTCTCCCAGATTTTTCCTACCGGTCCTTATTTACATGGCATGGTATGTGCTCTGCCTGAAGGAAGGTCATTGGACCATTGCCTGCTGATGCTTCATTCTGCAATGTTTCATCAGTGGTGTTTTGCCATTGTCTTCCACTCTCAGGGGCTGGCAAAGAAGCAAGTCACAAGTCTACCTCAGCCAGAACAAGAACTGAACCTGCACTGTCGATGTTATTCTGAACCGCACATTAGTAATCTAGCAATGGAGCAAACTGCACCCACTGCCCCTGCCACCACTCCCACCCCATCACCCCTACCATCACCATCCCACCACCACAACAACGACTACCACCACCCCCATCACTACCCACACCACCCCCTCCACTCCCACCACCACAATGACAACAACCGCCACCCCCATCCCCATCACCCCCACTCTCATCACTCCCACCCTCCTCACCACAACAACAATGACCACCACCTTCACCACCACCATCCCCAACATGATCCCCCTATCAACTTTCAGTGTTACCTTTCCAGAAATTGTTTTTTATTGCCCAACTTCTGACTCACTTTAACCACTTTTGCTGAACACTTGAATCCCTCTTATCCATTAGACTGGAATTTCAAGACAGTAAGTAATCAAGGTGGCTTTTACCCATATTCCATGATACTGTTTTCACTGTTCTGAGGACTTGACAGAGTATTTTAATTGCACTATGCTGCAAGCATGTGGCCAGCTTTCTTAGTCTAACTTTTGTATGGAAAAAAACAGATAGAAACAGATTGTGAAAAACAGGCAAAATATGAGGAGAGAGAGTGAGGAAAAGAATTAAAATTGAAAAAAGGAAATTAATGAAGAAAATCAATAGAAGTGGCCGATAGTGTTTAAGAGACACAGATAATATTGTATATGTAACATGTTCCTTCTTTTATTTTAGTTACCTGCAAACGATTCATTTGTATATGCACATTAGGTCTCATGAACATTATTGATGGATAGGTTTTTTTTAACCATAAGCATATTTTCAACTTTTGGAAAGATAAGAAAGTAACGACTTTGAACATTTCTCAAAGCGCTCATAGAATGAATTATTTACTGCGCAGTTACCGCAGAGGGAAATTAAGCAGTCCTTTTCTTTATTCTTTCATGGGAGGTGTGTGTCAGCATTTATTGCCCATCCTTCATTGTCCTTGAGAAGGTGGTGGTGAGCTGCCTTCTTGAACTGCTGTGGTCCATGTGGTGTAGGTACATGCATAGTGCTAATAGGGAGTGAGTTCCAGGACTTTAACCCAGCAACAGTGAAAGAAATGGCAGCCACAATTTTCCAGCACAACCCCCCATCCCCTCACCCCCACCACGCCTGGCGAGTTCCCCAGCAGCGGGGCTGGAGAGCCATTGAAATCGCCATTCACATTGATGGAACCAGAAGATCCTACCAATGTAAGGGGTGTCATGAAACTATAATAATTCTCATGATATTATTGTGATTTATTGTAAAAGTAGGCTAATAGTGGGGTTTGGATAGTTTGTGTGTGTGTGTGTGTATGTGTGTGTGTGATTTAATTAAAATGGAGATAGTTGGTCTGGAGGCTTTGATTCATCAAAAGAAGCTAGGTTTGAAATGCTAAATACGTAAATATGGCGGAAGTTTTAGAATGCGAGGTGAGAATATGCATTTTTAGATAATTCAGGATAGTTTGAATTTCAAAGAGATGGTAGGATGTTACACCTAGCCAGAGAAGCTAGTGTTTATTTTTCCCAAAGGTTACTGACAATATTAGCACCATGAAAAGATTTATATTATGAGAAAGGTAAAGTTCCAAAGAACAATGGCATTTGCATTAAAAGGGAGAAACATGTATAAAGGAGAAGAGACTATGTGTCAGAAAGAAAGGCATTGTAATATGTACCAAAAGTGTAAAAAGCCTCCAATAGTTGTGCATTAAACTGCTGTCTACAGAAACTGAAGTTGGGAAAAGCCACTTTGAATTCTATTGTTCAGGTTATTGTGTTAACTGGCTGGAATCTATTTAAAACCTATTTTTTATTTACTGTTGCCTTAATGGGGTGTGACTGGAACCCATTAATTATGGGTTTTAGGAGTTATTATAGTAGTAATTCATAGACCTATGTATGTGCTTGAAATCTTTCCTTTTGTTAATACATGTTTAGTTTAGTTTTGCAAAAAATCTCTAGAGTCTTGGTGGACTTATTAGTACTGAATTCAGGGCACACATCTGAAAATAAAATACAAATTTCAAAATTGTTGTGACCGTGTGATCAAGTTTCCCTCATAGATTTGATCTGCTTGGTACACATCATCTGCCATCATCAATGCGTCATAACAAGGGACTGGAAAATTCTGGCCAGTGATTTAGTTCCAAGTCGGGATGATATGTGACTTGGAGGGGAAATTGCAGGTGGTGGTGTTCCTATGCGTCTGCTGCCCTTGTCCTTCAAGGTGGTAGTGGTTGCAGGTTTGGAAGGTTCTTTTGAAGGAGTCTAAGCAAGTTACTGTAGTGCATCCTGTACATACATACTATTGCTAATGTGTGTCACTGGTTGAGGGATTGAATGTTTAAGTTGATGGATGCAGTGTCGATCAAGCAGGCTGCTTTGTCCTGAAGTGTGTGGAGTTTTTTGAGTGTTGTTGGAGCTGTACTCATCCAGGCAAGTAGAGAGCATGCCATCAGACTCCTGATTCCTGCCTTGTAGGTAGTGGACAGGCTTTGGGAGCCAGAAGGTGAGTTATTCAGTGCAGAATTCTCAGCCTCTGACCTGTTCTTGTAACCCAAGTTTGCGCTAAGTGTGGTAGCAGAAGGGAAAAAGGTGTTTCAAACGTCGGCCCGGGTTTTCGTGTCATATTGTCTCCTACCCACCTTATTAATTATGCAGTTACGGGAAACACGCTGATCACTGAAGGCCGGCCTCTGATTGGCTCGACACACTGTTACCTCGCCACTCCCTCACACTGGGCATCATATTTGAAATGCGCACATACTTCTCAATGCTTGCGGCCCAGAATTGCTCTGGTGAAGACATGGCTCAGAAAGCAAAGAAGAGTGCAGCCCCCCCCGATTCAGTGACGCATCTCTGGGATGCCTGCTGGCTTGGAACCTGCTGCGATATCCTCTACCCCCGCTCTGGCTGCAGGAGGCCCATAAGTCTCATCGTTCTGGCTTGGGATGCGGTGGTAAAGGTGGTCAGTGCCAATGCTGCACACAAGAGGTCAGCCATCCAGTGCAGAAAACGGATGAATTATCTCATCCATGCCACCAGGGTAAGGCAACCATTTCATCAATCTCAACTCACCCACTCAAAAATCCATCACACATTCACTAGCATCTCACTCACTGCCAGCTCAAGCACATCACCACTCACTCTCTCACACACACCCTCACATCTCCATCGGCTTCATCTCCTCTGGAGCCTGCCTCCTCATCCCATCTATGGCTCCACTCTGCACACATGCACACCTGGCATCCTTCTCATTTGGCCTGGCATGCTCCTTGCTCACACTGTCTTCAGCTATCTTTATTCAGGACAAGATCACGGACAATCAACAGGAGAGGTCCCAGCCCGGGGGTGGAGCGCCGGACATCAATTTCCTCACTCCATTTGAGAATCATGCGTTGAAGCTAGCTGCAGAGGATGTGGACAATTCCAGCAGCGACAGTGATGTTGGTGGCAAACATCCACGTGAGGATCCTGCACCACATCATCCTTCCCTGAACGCTACTCTGAGTCCACTGTTCTGTGTTCATCGCTGCTGCCAAGCACTAATAATCTTCACTTTCTGTCCTAGGCATATCTGATACGTCGCCTCAGGCAACATTGACCCTGATCCCAGCTCCAAGAGCACCTCAGAAGAGGACCCTGAGGGCAGCATGGTGCTCACCCACACCCTCCACCATTGCAGCGACACACATCTCGGTGGGACCTAGGTGTAGAGCAGCCTTGGGATTACAATCTGGTGAGAACAGCACACAGCCTGTTCCACAGGAGGTGGAGGCAGGGAAACAGCCTTGGTCGCAGGCACTCGGAGGACTGCTGGAGGCAAGGAATCTGCTGAGTCCAAGCCAGATGATGAGCCTCTGGACTCGGTCCTCAATCAGTTGATGGAGCTGCAAAGACAATCATGGGAAAACCAGGAAGGGATGACTAGTGCACTCCGCAGATTGCAAGGGATGATGGAGGAGTCCATCCACCTTCAGTCTGAGATGATCTCCGCCGGCATGCCAACACACCGAGGTCAACACTGGTAGGATGGTGGCTACCATAGGGACATCAGTCCTACGCTGCTGCACGGGCTGAACTCCATCGCTGCCGCCATAGTTGGCCTCCACCAGTATCAATGGGGCAGATCGATCTCACTCCAGCTTCCCTTCCTCCTCAAGGAATCAGCCAGGGGTCATTGGGCTTCCATAGGAAGGAGGACCAGAAACTCGAAACCCTGGGGCTATCCACCCAGGTGACTCCAGGAATGTCTGGCTGATCCAAACTCCCTCTTCCTCTGACCCCCGCAGCTCCAGCTCCACAGGCCAAGGAGGGTGCACCTGGCCTACAGCAGGACTGCTAAAGCAGGCCAGGACTCTCTAGGTTTCAGCCCTCCAGAGGACGCCCGCCAAAGTCATCATAGACAACAGGGCATAGCAGTCAGCAGGCTGCCTCCATCTCCACTGTGGATATTGGGGTAGCACAAAGACATAGTGGAACAATTAGGAAGGTTAAGAAGATGTAGTTACACTGCATGGGCACGGGTGTTAATTACTTGTACATAATGTTCCCATTGTAAATAAACTCCCAAGAATGTCTCCCTGCTTATGGCTCCTTGTTATGATGAGCAGTGTTCATGTCACTCAGATTTGAAACCTTCTTTTCTGCAGAAGATAAAGTCAGGTGTCTCAGTCCAGGGCATCGTCCCTGTGCAGTGTTTAACTTTGAGCGCAAAGTGATGGTCCGGCTTCACATTCCCTGGGCACTTTACTGATGCCTGCACCTCGACGGTGCTTGACTTTGCTGTCAGAATGTCGTAGGCTTTGAGGTGATGCTGGCGCCGTGTGACCGGTGATGGTGTGCTCCTGAAGGCTGACAAAGGATCAGGTGCATTTAATGCTTCACAGTTGCATCTTCATGATGTGACCCTGAGCAGAGCACAAGTGAGCGGCCAGACAGGAGTCAAGCAGTCAGGCTATGGAGTGTCCTCACTGCATGTTGTCCTCATCCTCCTGGAATCTAGCGACTATTAGGACCTCCGCTGCATCTCCATGGCATGAGCCTGAGCACTGAGGGTATCTGCGCTGCCAGCAACCACACAGGAGTCAAACGTTTACATATGCAAAGTGAGGATGTCAGGACTGTCCTCACTGCACCTCATCATCTTCGTTCATGAATCTTGTGGCAATGAGGGCCTCCCGAGCGCACCTGTCTCGTCTAGCCAGTGCGATGGCCTCATTGCCAGCATTGTCACCTTCAAGGACCTCATCACTGTCATCCCCTTTGAAGTACCCCTCATCAGAGGAGACATGCAGCTCCTCTATCTCTTCCTCAGCCAGGTCTTCCCCATGTTGGAGCGCCAGGCTGTGTAGCGTGCAGCAAGCTACAATGTTGCACAACACCCTCTGGGGACTGTATTGCAGTGCTCCACTGGACCTGTCGAGGCACTGGAACCTCATTTTCAAAATGCCTATTGCTTGCTCCACCAAAGTCCAGGTCGCGGCATGAGCCTCGTTATACTATCGCTCTGCTGCAGTGAGGTCACTGCACAAAAGGTCATCAGCCACTTCCTCTGTGGGTAGTCCTTGTCCCTGAGAAGCCAACCCTGCAGCCTCTGTGGACCCTGGAAGATGTCAGAGACCTGAGACCTGCTGAGGATGTAGGAGTCGTGGACAGTCCCTGGGAATTGTGCGTTGACCTGTAGGATGCATTTGTGGTGGTTGCACCCCAGCTGAACACTCAGCGAGTGGAAGTCCTTGTGATTGATGTAGTGAACTGCTTGTTGCCATGGAGATCTAAGCGCCACCTGTGTGCAGTTTATGACACCTTGCAAATGTGGAAAACCAGAGATCTGCGCTAATCCCAGCGCTCTTGCTTCCTGGTTTTCCTGATCCTGGGCAAAATGTACAAAATTCATGCATGCCAGAGGGTGCTAGCCTCCACTTGGATGGTGTTGTGCATTTTATGGCTGTCCGAAACACCTCCCACCTCCGCACCACTCCACTTGACTGATTGGCATCAGCTTTGGCCATTGGGCTGCATACTATGCTCTCAGCTCAGGGAAGGCTGATGGGGTGGTAATTGGCTGGATTGAATTTGTTCTGCTTCTATGGACATGCTTGCTAAATTTTCCACATTGTCAAGTAGGTGCCAGTGTTGTAATTGTACTGAAACGGTTTGGCAGGGGCATGGCTAGTTCTGGGTCACAAATTTTCATTATTGTAGCTGGGATTTTGCTGTATCTAGTGTTTCAACCATTTCTTGATATCACTTGAAGTGAATCATATTGGCCAATGACTGGCATCTGTAATGCTAGGATCTCAGGAGGAGGCCAAGATGGACCATCCCCTCGACACTTCTGGCTGAAGATGGTTGCAAATGCTCCAGCTTTATCTTTTGTCTTTCACAGTCCATGGGTTGTAGGAACACCACAGTGCTACTTGGAAGGGAATTCCAGAATTTTGACTCAGCAACAGTGAAGGAATGGTGATATGGTTCTAAGTCAGGGTGCTGTGTGACTTGGTGGGGAACATGCAGAGGGTGGCTTTCCTGTGCATCTGCTGCCCTTGTTCTTCTTGCTGGTGGAGTTTATTCATCCTTTCATGAGATGTGAGCATTACTGACAAGGCCAGCATATGTTGTGCATTGCTAATTGTCCTTGACCCGAGTGGTTTGCTAGGCCATTTCAGAGGGCAGTTAAGAGTCAACCACATTGCTGTGGGTCTGGAGTCACATGTAGGTAGATGATGACCGAATCACTTCCCTAAAGGACATGAGTGAACCAGAAGGGTTTTTACGATAATCAATGATGTTTTCATGGTTACTATTATTGAGACTAGCTTTCAATTCCAGATTTTAATGGGCTTGGAAGCAGCTGTCGATGGAGCCTTTGTGAGTTGCTGCAGTGTGTCTTGTATGTAATACACATTGATGCCACTGTGCGTTGGTTGTGAATGTTTAAAGTGGTGGATGGGTGTCATTCAAGTGGCTGCTTTGTTCTGGATAGTGTTCAGCTTCTTGAATGTTGTTGGAGCTGCAATCATCCAGACAAGTGGGGAGTATTCCATCACACTCCTGACTTGTGCCTTGTAAATGGTGGACAGGCATTGGGGAAGCAGGAGGTGAGTTATCCGCTGCCAAATTCACAATCTGTAACCACAATATTTATATGGCTAGTCCAGTTCAGTTTCTGTTCAATGGTAACCCCCAGGATCTTGATAGTCGGGGATTCAGTGATGGCAATGCTATTGAATGTCAAGGGGTGATGGTTGGATTCTCTCTTGTTGGAGATGGTCATTGCCTGACACTTGTGTGGTGTGAATGTTACCTGTCACTTGTCAGCTCAAGCCTGGATATTGTCCCGGTCTTGCTGCATTTGGACATGGACTGCTTCAATATCTGAGGAGTCGTGAATGGTGCTGAACATTGTGCAATTATCAGAAAACATCCCAATTCTGACCTTATGATGGAGGGAAGGTCATTGATGAAGCAGCTGTAGATGGTTCAGCCTAGGACACTACCCTGAGGGACTCCTGCAGTGATGTCCTGGAGTTGAGTTGATTGACCTCCAACAACCATGACCATCTTCCTTTGGGCTAGGAATGACTCCAATCAGCGGAGAGTTTTCCCCCGATTCCAACTGACTTCAATTTTACCCAGGTTCCTTGGTGCCACACTCGGTCAAATGCTGCCTTGATGTCAAGGGCAGTGACTCTCATCTCACCTCTGGAGTTCAGCTCTTTTGTCCACGTTTGAACCAAGGATGTAATGTGGTCAGGAGCTGAGTGGTCTTGGCAGAACCCAAACTGAGTGCCAGTGCGCGGGTTATTGCTAAGTAAGTGCCGCTTAATGGCACTGTCGATCTTCTATCACTTCACTGATGATCAAGAGTAGGCCGATGGCTGGTTTGGATTTTTCCTGTTTTTTGAGAACAGCGGGTACCTGGGTAATTTCCCACATTGCTGGACAGATGCCAGTGTTGTAGCTGTACTGGAACAGCTTGGCTAGGGGCATGGCTAATTCAGGAGCACAAGTCTTCAATGCTACTGCCAGGATGCTGTCAGGACCCATAATCATAAATTAAGTTGCCTGAAGATGTCATCTATGATGTCGGGGGCCTCAGGAACAGCTTCAATTGGTTATCCGCAGCTTGCTGGCTGGCAGCTGATCTGACTCTGATCCAGCCATTTTCAAAATGGCTCATAAGTAGGATCATGGCTGGGAACCAGCAGGAATGCAGTGGCACCAAAGTGGATGCCCTCAGTAGTCCAAGCTGGACCCCGACCTGTTTTTAAAAAACAGCCCCATGTCTCAAGAGCATTACCCTAGGGCTCTGAATTACTAATCTAGTAATATTTCTGCTATTTTTTTTGTGCACAGCAAGATCCCACAAACAGCAATGAGGTTAGCGGCTAATTAATCTGTTGTTGCAGTTATTAGTTGTGAGTGAGGGAAAATGTTAGCCATTTGGAGATGTTCCTACTGTTCTTTGAATAGTGTCATTGACCTCCCTGAATAGGTTGATGCAACTTCTCCTACATTTTGCTCTGCTGCATGTACACAAAGTAAAAAGCTTTTCATTTTTGCAAGACTGATGTGTTGCTCCTAATCTCACAAGGATTTGCAATACCCTCTGGCACTAAAAGGCTCTCTCTAATTATCTTATACTGATTGCTAAAAGCACTAGTCATATACTTACAGACTTTTTAAAACTCTATTGATACTTCTGTTTCTTTTGCAAGATAATGTGTTTACTATAAGAGATGTTTTGTTTCTGTATTTATTTTAACAATTCAAAATTTGCTTTATTAACTTATAAGGTTGATTTCTTGTCTCACAAGTTGATCAGGTCATCATATTACACTTTTTTTAAAGTGGCACTCTGCAGTGGAATATTAGCTGTGCAACTAGAATTGCTTTCTTCATTTAAAAGTGACTAGCAGACGTGCATCTATGGATCATTCTGCTTTTCTTTTACTGGATGGGTGTGATTTATGTCCTTGTTGCTGTGGTTGCCACTATAATTCGATTGATTGCTGTTTTTGTCAGGATTATGAAAGAGTGTCAAGGTCCAGGTCAATTCCTAAACCCTTTGTGGACTCAATAGCCTTGAGTCAGGAGACAGAGCAGCCACTGATCCTCTAATAAGAGGTCTGACGCAGTAACACAGTAGTTCTGTCAGATGGAATGCTGGCTAACTCCTCCAGTAAATCAACAGAGACAAAGAAAGAGAAAAAAAAAACAATAGAAAGCAGAAGTTTTACATTATCTAGATGCTCTGCTTCACTCCAGGAAGAATGGTAGTTTTTGGAGTTATAAAATGAAATTTTTTTGTTTGAGTCTTACATTAGTTAATTAAAAAATGTCAAATTGATCTTGATCACTCAGACAATAAATCTTAGTCCCAATATTAATCACAAATGTAACAAACCTTAAACCAGATATTAATTTAATTGGGACATCACTGCCTTCAGATATGATGAAGCTGCTGCATATTAAAATTTAGACTTGATCTAACTAACACTAGACCCAGAAACCCAGAGCTTCCACAGTGCATTGGCAACTAATAGACCAAAATTGGGGAAACTGTCTTTAGCATCCTAACCTATTGAGTCAGATACGGAGGTATAGGTGTCTTCATCTAAAGGCCCTATTTTGGCTGTGGCAACATGTTCACATTACAAATGTTAATGTGGAAGGTGACCCTGTGAGGATAATTTGTATGTGTAATGCTATTGTGCCTTATGGGATTACAGACTTTTTTTTGGTCCAGGACAACTACACAATTCTTTCTATAAATCTGGAGACATTTTATCCCCATGCTTTATCAGATTTGAAACACATTATTTTGAAATAAATTCATCTCTGGAAGTCAGAGTTTAGTGTAAGAAATATTTATATTTTTACTATTCTTAAATCATTTGAAAGTACCATTAAACATAGAAACATAGAAACTAGGAGCAGGAGTAAGCCATTTGGCCCTTCGAGCCTGCTCCACCATTCAATATGTACATGGCTGATCCTCCATCTCAATGCCACATTCACACTTTCTCTCCATACCCCTTGTTGCCCCTAATATCCAAAAACGTATCAATTTCTTTCTTGAATATACTCAGTGACCCGGCTTCCACAGCCTTCTGTGGTAGAGAATTCCACAGTTTCACCCTCTGAGTGAAGAAATTTTTCCCTATCTCAGTCCTAATTGGCCTTCCCCATATCCTGAGACTTTGGCCCCTGGTTTTAAACTCCCCAGCCAGGCGAAAGATCCCCCCCTGCATTCAGTCTGTCTAGCCCTGTTAGAATTTTATACGTTTCAATCAGGTCCCCTTTCATTCTTCTAAACCTTAGTGAATACAGGCCCAATCGAACTAATCTCTCCTCATACGACAGTCCTGCCATCCCCAGTATCAGCCTAGTGAATCTTCACTGCACTCACTCAATGGCAAGTATATCCTTTCTTAGGTAGGGAGACCAAAACTGCATGCAATAATCCAGTGTGGTCTCATCTAGGCGCTGTATAACTACAGTAAGACATCCCTACTTCTGAACTCAAATCCTGTTGCAATGAAGGCTAACATGCCATTTGCCTTCCTAATTGCTTGCTGCACCTGCCTGTTTACTTTCATTGACAGGTGTACAAAGGCACCCATATCCCTTTGTATACCCACATTTCCCAATATATCACCATTTAAATAATACTCTGCCTTTCTGTTTTTCACACCGAAGCATATAACTTCACATTTATCCACATTATACTGCATCTGCCATGTGTTTGCCCATGCACACCACTTGTCTAAACCCCCGAAGCCTCCTTGCATGCTCCTCACAACTCACAACAGTTTTGTGTTGTCAGCAAACTTGGAAATATTGCATTTCGCTCCCTCATCCAAGTCATTTATATATATCGTGAATAGCTGGGACCTAAGCACTGATCCCTGCGGTACACCACTAGCCATCGCCTGGATGCTACCTGGAAAATGACCCATTTATTCCCACTCTCTTTTACCAGTCTGTCAACCAATTCTCAATCCATGCCAGTATATCATCCCCAATTCCATATGCTTTAACAGATTCCACAATGAACAAGTTCCATGCACAGGAATAGCTATCATCTGGATGCTGTAGAAGAAGAAGGGCAAAGTAGAAGATAAGAATATTAGAGAAATATTCATCTGATGGCCCTGTGTGACATCATTACTGCTTAATTAAGCGATTATTAAAGGGGTTTTGTGCAAGGGTCCATGACAAGCCAAAGTCACACAAGACTACTGCTCACCCTTGATCGCAGAATCACAGGTTTTTAACGGCACAGTAGGAGGCCATTCGGCCCATTGTATCTGCACCGGCTCTCCAGATGAGCATTATGACCTAGTGCCATTGCCCAGCCTTTTCCCCATACCCTTGCATTGTTTCTATTCAAATAACCATTCAATGCCCTCTTGAATACCTTGATTGAACCTGCCTCCACCAGACTTCCAGCCAATGCATTCCAGACCCGAACCACTCATTGTGTGAAAAAGTTCTTTCTCATGTCACATTTGCTTCTTTTGCAAATCACTTTAAATCTGTGCCCTCTCGTTCTTGATCCTTTTACAAGTGGGAACAGCTTCTCCCTATCTACTCTATCCAGCCCCCTCATGATTTTGAACATCTCTATCAAATCTCCTCTCAGCCTTCTTCTCTCCAAGAAGAAAAGTCACAACCTCTCCAATCTATCTTCCTAACTGAAGTTTCTCTTCCCTGAAACTATTCTTGTAATCCTCTTCTGCACTCTCTCCAATGTGTTCACATCCTTCCTATAATGTGGTGCACAGAACTGTACACAATCCTCCAGCTAAGCTCTAACCAGTGTCCTATATAAATTCAGCATAACCTCCCTGCTCTTGTACTCTATGCCCCTATTAATAAAGCCCTGGATACTGTACGCTTTATCAACTGCTCCCTCCACCTGTCCTGCCACCTTCAATGATCTATGCACATTTATACCCAAGTCTTTCTGCTTCTGTATCCCCTTTAAAATTTCACCATTTATTTTATATTGTATATCCATATTCTTCCTACCAAAATACATCACCTCAAACTTTTCCCCATTGCACTTCATCTACCGCCTATCTGCCCAATCCACCAACTTGTCTATGTCCTTTTGAAGTTCCACACCACTCTCCTCAGAGCTTACAACACTCCAAGCTCCGTGTCATCCGCAAACTTTGAAATTGTTTCCTGCACACCAAGATCTAGATTATTAATATATATGAGGAAAAGTAAGGGTCCCAATACCAACCTCTGGGGAACTCATTACAAACCTTCCTCCAGCCCGAAAAATATCCATTGACCATTACTCTTTGCTTCCTATTTTTCAGTGAATATTTGTGTTGAGGGAATAGTTTTGGGTAGCTTATTTTATCAAGAACTGCAGAACAGCTTCCATTTAGACTTTCAAAGCAAAAAAAATCATAAATGGGAGGTTTGAGTTTCTTTTCTGTTATTGTCTTACTAATTTTCTGCTCCTCTTCTCTTAGTCATTGGTTCCTTACTGGCAAACAGTTCCACAGATGGAAACGACTTTCTTTTCCCTTACGTAAGTGGCCATTATTTGTTAGTGACCCTCAACAGTGAGTGCTTGGCAGGTTTTATAACTTTAGGATACAATTAGGCTCAGCTGTCTTGAAAGCTGCTAACTCTGCACGAATATTTTCTGTAAACACTTTTTTAGGGTGAATAATTTACTTTGAACATAAATATTACCAGTAATTGAACATGTGGGTGATGACAAATACAATATGACAAACATAGTAGTAAAATTTCTAAGGTCATGCCCCTTAAAAGTACCTCTGAAGCCTCGAAATACGTGGCATACTCCCGCTGTACTGCATGTGACAGAATGATTGTTATTTGTGGAACAAGGCCTGATCATTATGGCAAGATCCTCATTACAACAGTACAGACCTGCAGATTTCAAATGAACTTGACATTGAATGGGCTAGAAATACTACAACATCAACTTGCATTTATATAGCGTCATTGATGTAGTAAAAATGTTCTTAGGTGCTTCACAAGAATCTAATCAGGTAAAAAATGAATTCAAGCCAAGGAAAGAGACATTAAGACAGCCTTGATCAAAGTTGTAATTTTTAAGGAACATCTTAAGTGCGGGGAGGGGATGGAGTGGGGGGTGGGTAGGGAGATGGGGAGGAGGAGAGGCATATGGAAGGAATTCCAGAACTTTGGGCCTCAACAGCTGGATGCAGTCATCAGATTGAAGGAAGAGAACTGTAAAACTTAGGTATTGCTGGGCCGGGGACCATTGTAGGCCTGTGAGCTTAATGAATACAAACAGTTATCATATCTGGGCCTTCAAAAGGATTGCAATAAGCTCTTATCAGAAGATTCAGAAATGGCACATGTAGATATTGCTTTATCCTATAACGTTGGTTGTAGTGATGGCTGCATGAGGTTATAATTTATAAGGATGACAGTCAGGAAGCCACCTATCTGGAGCACTATAGTCATATGCCTAATGGGTTTAACCCTCAGCACTGAGTTCCTCCAAGTATTGGGATTACAATATAATCTGTAACTCATCCCTGGCTTTTGTAAAGCAGTACTTACTTGCAGTGCTTTGAGATAATTTCCAGCAGTGGTATAAAGCATGAAGTCTCTATTCATGATTTTTCCATATCTATTGCAGTGAAATAAAAATAGGCCAGAATTTTACATTGGTTGTGCAGGCATGCACTCAACCCGACAGTCCATGAAACTGCACAAGAAGACATCAGGTGCGTGTCCCAATGTCATTGGCCACTCGCGCGATATTTTTCTTGGTGGGTGCACGCGGCAGTCAGAAGAGCACTTGCCAACAATTGAGTGGGCAATTAAGCCCATTAAGGAATCAATTTAAATCAATTTTACGTGGCCTGTCCACGCTTACAATTGGCAGATGAACCAATCATCCTGGCAGCTTTTACATTTTCATTGAAGCCTTGATCCAGGGTGGGATCAAATGTTCGGGGTGAAATATAATAAAAAAGATGCCTGGGGACTGATGATTTTTGAGTTCTGCTGTCAGGTGCTTGAATATGCTGCACAGACACAGTTTGGTACATTCTTTTCTTGTCATTTAATTTGTCCAGCTCCGCAGAAGCTGTCTGTCTTCAGGGAGTTCGCTAGAAGAGTCCACCCGCACCCTCACTTTTGTCACGCCTCCCCCCCTCGCCTCTCCCTGCCCTGCGTTCCCCACTGGCAGCGCTGAGGCTTTCTTAGCGTGCATTTCACGCTGACTGCCTGTTACTTAGCAAGCCAACGTGAAGCTGTGTTCGGGGGCTGATTGCTGGCGGAAGCACATTTTGCATCCACTTCTGGGCCCACCAATCGCACGCACACGACAAACATGAGATTCAGTCCATAGAAACTGTAACCAGTTAATTTTGATTGGTGTGCTTAATAAAAAGAACATGGCTCAGTCCAATAATGGCTGATTATAGATAAATATACTTCTGATATTTCACAACCCATGGAAAGATATGAGGGCTACAAGAAAATCTACAAAATAAATCTTTTTAAAAAATTTATTCTTTCATGGGATGTGTGCATTGCTGGCAAGGTCAGCATTTGCTTCCCATTATTAATTGCCTTGGAACTGAATGACTTGTTGGGCCATCAAAGGGCAGTTAAGAGTCAACGGCATTGCTGTGGGTCTGGAGTCACATGTTGGCCAGACCATTTAAGGGCAGCAGATTGCCTTCCCTAAAGGACAATAGTGAACCAGATGGGATTTTACAACAATTGATGATAGTTTCATAGTCACCAGAATATTAACCTGCTGCTGTGACTGTTGTTGAATTTGACTGAATGATTCCTGGAACAAAATGCTTATTATTAATTATGGCCAAATGATAACTTCATGTTGCATGGATTTCCTGGCCAGTAAACATTATATTTATATTGATGGATTCCCCTTTGTAGCTGGTAATGACTACCTTAGGGAAGGTGCTGGCTTCAGCAATATAATCATACCACCTGAGACTTTAAAATGATGTAGAGCTTTGTGCAGAGGCAATTATTACAAAGTGAGTCTGTCCCATGGTTATGAATATTTTGACAGCTTAAGAAGCAGCAGAATTATTGGAGAATTATTTAAGGGACCCATCCTCCAACATAAATGCAAAATTGAACAATTGGCTGAGTTGAATACTTCTCGCTCTAAGTATGAGTTATTATTATGAGTTATGTGCAGGAGCTTTTGAGGGGTGCTATTATTTGGGCTGATGCCCAATACTTTTAATGGATATTCACAGCAACACCCATTAGCAGAACAACATTTCTTATGGTTTTAAAGTTACAGCTATATATTTGTTGTGAGTAGGATGGTGCGGTGCAGGATTACGTTTGAACATTGAAGCTTTGATGAACTTTGAAGAATTGATGGCTTAAAATAAGAAACACAGCTTGAAAAGCAACCGTGTCTGAAATATTGTTGTTTAGCTGGTGCAATTAAAAGGTGAACATTCATTTATCAAGGCCCTGTGTTGCTATTGGAGAGTGAAGAATGTAAGTGCCCAGGATGGACAAGGAACAAAAGGGAAACCAGCCTGCTGAGGATGTGGAACTTCTTGTGGTTTTGTCTTGAAGTTTTGGAGATGAGGGATTCAGTTCTGCACCACCTGGGTATGCAAAAGAGCTGAACCAGGAACCACATGTGCTAGCAATCCCTTGCTAAAGGTAGTATGAATAATAATTATGCGTAACTTGGTAACAACCACATTCAAGAATCTACTTGTCCTCCCTTCAAAGTCCTTACTCTTCTCCACTACTCCCCAAACCCCACTCCAGGAATGAAGTTGTACATTCTTCTAACCAAGCTAATTTGGCAGGGGTGGGAAACCAGGAGGTAATATTAGAGAAGGAAACCAATGGGCACAGAGAATTGGCAGAGACATATAGCACTAGAGTAGGAAAAAGTAAGGTATTAGGTGCGGTCAGAGTAAGAGGGAAAGTAACAAGGTCTAAGTTAGGTTTACTGTGCATGTATGTGGACACTTTAGAGCGTGGTAAATAAAGCTAGTGAGCTGCAGCACAGATAGCCACGATGAAATATGATGCCATGGCAATAACAGAAACCTGGCTCAAAAAAGGGATCGACTAGGTATTCCTTGAGACAGGTGTTCAGGAAAGATAGAGAAGGAAGGAAAGGAGGAGCAGTATAGATTAAGGACAACATTACAGTGCTGGAGAGAGAGGATGTCCCAAAGCGATCAAGGACAGATCTATTTGATTAGAGATAAGGAACAATAGAAGTACCGTTACATTGCTGGATGCATTTAAATGCCACCAATTGGTGAGAAAGATATAAAGGAACATGTATGCAGGAAAATTACAGAAAGATGCAAAAATTATAGAGTCGGGGGACTTCAATTATCCTACTATAGGCTAGGGTAGTAAAACTAAGTAATTGTGAGAGGGCCAAATTCAATGGGGTGAGATGACTCTGGCCTAAATAAACTGGAAGCAAAGATTGGCAGGCAAGACTATAGCAGAATAATAGGCTGTCTTTAAAGAGGAGATACTCCAGGTAGGGTCAATGTCCATTTCCATGTTGTGGAGTGGTAAGGCAAACCAATCCAGAGCTCTCTGAATGATGAAAGAGATAGAGAATGAGAGGAATCAGAAAAAGGGTGCTTATGATAGATGTTGGGTGAAGAATACAATTGAGAAGCAGGTTGAATTCAAAAGATTCAGAATATATGTGAAAGAACAAATAAGAGAAGCAAAGTGAGAGTATGAGAAGAGATTGGCAACTAACCTAAAAGGGAATCTAAAAGTCTTCCATAATATTATAAATAGTAAAAGGCTGATAAAAAGAGCAGTGAGGCTGAGTAGGGATCTAAAAAGGAATTTACACATAGCCCACAAATTTTTGCTTGTCGGGCAGGTGAACGCCTGACCTAAACGAGTGTAAAATGATGCGCAATGGTGTCGGGCGATCGTCCCAATGTTATTGCGCACTCGCCTGATATTTCAGTCGGTGGGTGCAAGTGGGAGTCAGCAACATGCCCGCTGACAATTAAAAAGCCTACTAAAGACTTTGAAGTAATAATTAAGTTCAATTTTTCGCTGCCTGTCTGACTTTATGGTTGGTGGGCAGATAAAAAGGCCAAGTGACCTTTGGATTTTTAGGAAACCTCATCCACGGGCGGGATGAAGTTCCTAACAACAATTAAAAATGAAATAAAAATATTAACATTTCATTATTAACGTGTCCCCGTTCATGTGAGTCTGTCACATGAGGACATGTTTCTTAACATTTTAAAATTCTTTATTTTTAATTTTCAAAAATCTTCATCTCCCCGAGGCATCTCTCTGCCTTAGGGAGCTTTTCCTGTGCACAGCTGCAAGCATGCGCGAAGTTCCCTGCTCACTCTCCTTGCCCCACCACACAGGCAGCACTGAGCACTGCAGAACATGTTTCACACTGGGCGGGTCTTAATTGGCCCACTATCGTGAAATTGCAGTTGTGGCCTGATTGCGGGCAGCAGTCGGCTTCCCGACTGTTCCCATTCACCCCTACCGAGCGTGCCCGAAGAGGGAAAATTCCTGGCCATGGAGGCAGGGGGCATGGCTGAGGTATTAAATGAATACTTAGAATCTGTCTTCACCAAGGAAGATGCTACCCCAATTATAATGAAAAAGGAGGTAGAGAGGGGCTAAAAATTAATGAAGAGGAGGTTTTAGACAGGCAGCCTGTACTTAAGGTTGATAAGTCACCAGATGCCTCCAAGAATACGGAAGGAATCAAGAGTGAAAATTGTAGAGGAACTGAGCATAATCTCCCAAGCCTCCTTAGATAAAAGGTGGTGCCAGAGGACTGGTGAATTGCAAATGTTACATCCTTGTTCAAGAAAGGATGTAAGAATAAACTCAGGAACTATTGGCCAATTGGTTTAACTTTGGTGGTGGAAAAGCTTTTAGAAACGATAATTTGACACAAAATTAATAGTCACTTGGACAAATGTGGATTATTAAGGAAAACACATATGAATTTGTTAAGGGGAAATTGTGTTTAACTAACTTGATAAGGGTAGTGTGACATACATGGACATCCAAAAGACATTTGATAAAGTGCCATATAACATTTTGTGAGCAAAATTAGAGCTCAGCTAATATAAGGAACAGTGGCAGCATGGATACTAAATTAGCTGAGTGACATGAAGTGAAGAGCAGTGGTTGTTTTTCAGTCTGGAGCAAGTTTTATGCAGGCATCGAGGTGAAGACCACTGCTGTCCTGATGCATATCAATGACCTGGGCTTGGGTGTACAGGGCACAATTTCAAAATTTGCAGATGACACAAAACTTGGAAGCATTATGAACTGTAAGGATGGAATAGACTTCAAGAGAAGATAGACAGGCTGGTTGAATGAGTGGACTAGTGGGAGATGAAATTTAATGCAGAGGAATGTGAAGTAATTCACTTTTGAAAGGAAAAGTGGAGAAAGGCAATAAAAAATAAAGGGTACAATTCTAAAGTGGGGTGCACAAATCATTGAAAGTGTCGGGGCAGGTTGCGAAAGTGGTTAGTAAAGTATACGGGATCCTGGGCTTTCCAAATAGGGACACCGAGTCAAGAGCAAAGGAAGTTATGATAAACCTGTGATAAAACAGTGATTTGGCCTCAACTGGAGCATTGTGTCCAGTTCCTGACACCACACTTTAAGAAGAATATGAAGGCAATAATGAGGTTGCAGAAAAGATTCATGAGAATGGTTCCACTGATGAGGAATTTCAGCTATGTGGGTTGATTGGAGAAGCTGGGGCTGTTCTCCTTGGAGTAGAGAAAATTAAGAGGCGATTTGTTAGAGGTGTTCAAAAACACTAGGGATCTGAACAGAATAGATAAGGAGAAACTGTTCTCATTGGTGAAAAAATTGAGACCAGATGACACTGATTTAAGGTGATTGGCTAAAGTAGTGATGGGGACTTGATGAAAAACCTTTTATGCAGCAAACAGTCAGGATCTGAATCAGTACCTGAGAGTGTGGTGGAGGAAGATTCGATTGAGGCTTTCAAAAGAGAATTAGGTAGTTATCTGAAAAGAAAGCATTTGCAGAGCTACAAGGAAATGGTAGTGCGTGTAAGTGAATTGCTCATACAGACAGCCAGCATGGGCATAATGGGCTGAATGGTCACCTTGTGTGCGGTAACCATTCTATGGTTCTATGGGCAGAATTGTTCAGTTGGCTGGTTTCCTGACCCTCCGCCTGAAGTGTCAATGGTGAATGCATCCCCACTGATACCAACTGCCCCATAGCCATTTAATGCTGAGCAATAAATTAATTGGCTAAAGGCGAGACTTCCACCCCCATGTGGGGAGGAAGTCCCACCTTAGAGAGATGCTGGCCAATCCGATTGGCCAGCTGCTCTGTAGCCCCAGCAGGCCATGTTCAAGCAGTGGCCACTGCTGGAATTATGGAAAAGGTATCTTCGAGGCCCAGTTTTAGTTAAGTCCAGGGTATTAGCAGGGACCAGGAAAGGGGTAAGGAGGGCAGGGGCCAGATTTGAGAGGCCAAGGACAAGGGTTAAGGTTGGGGATGGAGGGGGTATGACTTTGTTGAGAGGATGCTTCCGATGGGCACAGGGCACACCAAAGGAGGTGTCCTCCAACCTTGCCTGACACAAACTCACACAGTAAAACCTGTCAGGCTACTCACCTGGCGAAGGCTTCCCCACTGTGGGTAAAATAGCAGCGGGGATGGGATGAGGCAATTAATTGGGCATTAATTGGCCACTTAAGAGCCTCAGCAGGCCCAAGGGGTGACAGCCTGATGCCTCCACCGCCCCCAATAAAATGGGAGGCAGGTTGAGGTGAGTGGGTAGGTGACTGGCAGGCCATGTGCTGCATTTTATGAGCACCCCTTACCTTCAAACCCACTGGCAGGAAACCGTAAAATTCTGCCCATGGTTCTTGAGTATTCATGTTCTGTAAGTATAAAAGCAAAAATATTGGGAAGATATGCAGTGAGGTTATTAGAGAGTGAAGTGAAACAACCAAGTACTGTTATTGTTCTAAGATAAAAGCAAAATACTGTAGATGCTGGAAATCTGAAGTAAAAGCAGAAAACGCTAAAAAAACTCAGCAGGTCTGACAGCATCTGTGGAGAGAGAAACAGAGTTAACGTTTTGAGCCCGTAAGACTTTTTCAGGGCTAAAGAGAAGTAGAATGTGATGAAATTTATACAGTTTAAGGGGGGTGGAGCAGGTGAAGCTGGATAGAAGGTCAGCGTTAGGTGGGGGCTAAGGCGAGATTGACAAAGAGGTCATGGACAAAAAGACAAAGGGAGTGTTAATGGTAGTGGTAAGGGGTAAAGGAGGTGCTGATAGTGGCTAGTGGCATAAAGCTAAGAAAGCAGAATGTGTTAATAGCAGAACAAGGGTAAGCACTCTGTGAAAGAACAACATGGAACAAGTAACAGATGGCCCTTTTGGGGGTGGGGTGGGGGGCGTGGTGGTGGTTGGGGGAAAAGGATAGTAAAAGGAATAAAGAGGGGATTAAAAATGGGATAAAACAATGAATAAATTAATAGAAATGGAAATAAGTAGATAACAATAAAAATACATTTTGAAAAAGGGGATTTAAAAAGGGGTGAAGATGGAGGAGCGAGTTCATGGCCTGAAGTTGTTGAACTCAATGTTAAGTCCTGATGTTGTCCTCTTGTTCCCTTGTCTGCTGCTGAAGACCTGCTGGAGAGCACAGACTGAACTAACTTTTTCAAAACTACACAGAAGTTTCCTGATAGTTCAGCCTCTTATGCTGGTTTTCCATCAATGTCTACACATGTGTTAAATCAGCTAGCCCAGGAAGCTTCTGTATACCTTTCCCTCAATGCCACTGGCTGGTGCAACACTTTTTTAGTAAATTCTCTGCCTATCTTTTATTTTGTTTGCTATGTGATTTAAATTTTGAGCAGAAGTTGTTAATGATGATGAAATCCTGCTGCTGTGGCTAAAAGCGGGTGGCAGGACCCTGGAGCGATATATTGCTGCTGCTGGCTTATGAAAAGGCAGCCATCCAATTGAGGATGGCAGCCCACCACCAAGGGCTATCAGCCAGAGAGAGGGTGCCTCAATGCGGAGTGCACTCATAGACAGGTGAGTTAGGTTAGGGATGCCTGGGCTAGGCAGATAGGCCCTGGCGATTGGGAAGGGTGGCCCACAGTGCCCTGCAGTGCCATTGCCGAGGAGGAAGGTGGGGCAGCCATACATGGACCATGGAGAGCCCAGCTATGAGGCCCACCTGCCCAGATCCTGTTGGGCGGTCACCACAGTTTATCTGGCTGTCTCCCCACATGGAGGTGAGTCCTCATGACACAGAAAAAATGCTCAGAGAGGTAGGAATAGCCCTTAATTTGTCCCTTATGTGGCTCAATTGGCTGCCAAGTTCTCACCACTGGCAATATGCCATGGTCCCAGTAAGACACAGGCTCCCCCTTTGAAGCTTTCCCCTGCCATGTTGCCAGCTCTCAAGCTTCCTAGCCCATCTCCATTGAGCTGGTAAAATTCAGCAAGCAGACACCATCATGGAGAAGAAGATACCCTGCAGTAATGGTATCCAGACAGGGGATAAGCTACCTGCCATGTTGAAGATGGCGCCGCTCCCAAGGGACCATCATAGACTTTTGTGCCATGATGATGGAGGAGCTGAGCCCTATAGGAAGTTGTGGTCACCTGATACCTGTACCTGTGAAGGTCATTGCTGGGTCTTATGGGTCCTTGTTGCACGTTTGTTATGGAGTTGCCAAGTTGGTAGTATAGATAGAGTTGATCAGCAGGCACTTCTTAGGTGCAAAACATTATGTTTATTTACAAAGGTACTCAGAAGCAACTACATGTGTGCTTTCACTTCAAACCCTATCTCCATACTACTGACTACTAACTACAGAGGTAGCCTGCGCTAGTCTTTTATTGGTTACTCAAGATCATGTGATCTTCCTTAACAGTGTTCTTCTTAAAGCTATAGTACATTATTACATCCCTCCCTCCCCCTTTACTCGGAAACACATTTTATATTTACAAGTATAAATTTCTCAAGATAGAAAATTATTTATATTGGTAAGTAATTTACAAATTCAGTTTTTCTGGGGGTTTCCTTATGCGTGTAGAATGTCCCAGCTCTACAATTTCAGATGCTTTGTCAGGGATCTCCTTTTCTGGAGTTGCCTGAACATCAGGTGCTTTGTTGGGCATCTGCATTTCTGTTTCCTCAACTCTTACAGGAACATTAGACACATCAGACATCTCTGTACTGGTTTGAATTCTCTCAACAGGAAACGTTGACCCGGTCGTGAACACTGGCGGAATCATTTCTTGGTTCATTGTTTCTCTCTTCCTTAGATGATCCACATGTCTCCGTATGACTCGGCCTTCCGCCTCCACATGGTAAGATAGAGGTCCAGTCACAGCACTTATTTTACTCGGTAACCACTTTGGTCCTTCCCCAAAGTCCTTCACATATACCGTCTCTCCCATGGTAAACTTCCTGTCACGACTATGCTAGTCATGTCTATTTTTCTGACTTCCCTGAATCCTTTCCACCTTCCCTCCTAAATTCAGCATTTCATCAATAGCTCCGCATGTATGACACCTGTTGTTATGTGAGGGATGGTCCTTTAATAGAAAAGAAAGCATGCTAGCTTGGTTGCTAAGGAATCTCCAGTTAGCTTCTTCATGCCTACTTAGAATGTTTGTACTGCCCTTTCAGCCAGTCTATTTGAGGAAGGGTGGTATTGTGAAGTTTTTACGAGTGATACCATTGAGGCTGATAAACCATTGAAATTCAGCATTCGTAAATGCCATGCCATCATCAGAAATGATTACTTCTGGTAGTCCGTGAAAGGCAAAACTTTGATGTAGCTTGTCAATTATAGCAGAAGACATTGGTGATTTCACCTCATATATGTCCATCCATTTTGAGTGGGCATCGACAATGAGCAGAAACATTGTTCCTATGAAAGGTCCCATGTAATCAATGTGTAATCGCACCCATGGCCTTGCTAGCCACTCCCGATGGTGTAATGGAGCTGTTGAAGGTAACTTTTGCAAATGCTGACATCACACACAATTCATTACTAAACTCTCCATTTCTCCATCCATCCCAGGCCACCATAGATAGCTGTGTGCTATGGTCTTCATTCGGGAAATTCCTGGATGGGCACTGTGTAGTTCAATTAACAATGTTCCCTTACCTTTGGAGGAACTATCACTCATGCTCCCCACAAAAAGATGCCATCCTGGCTGGTTATTTCAAGTCTTATGTTGAAGTACGGTTTCATTTCGTCAGATACAGGCTCTTGTGGCCAACCATGAAGCACTTGTTCTCATACTTGAGATAGTACTGGGTCCCTATTTATCCAGGCTCTGATCTGTCCAGCACATACTGGCCAAAAGTCTAAGAAACTTAACAGTAAAACAAGTTCTTTCTGGGAACTGGGACATCCTCATCATTTTCTTATAAAGGCAAACAACTAAGTGCATTGGCATTTGCAATTTGATTTCCAAGCCTATGTACAAAAGTGTACACGTATGCTGCCAGGATTAAAGCCCTATTTGTTTTTCTGTATCTTCTTTCTACGTGTCTTCTCCTTTTTAGCACTGACTTTAATCTCCCCCTTCTTTTCAACTTCAATGTTGGCCAGACTGCTCTCAGATGTAAGCTCCACTTGAGTGAACTCAGCGGTTGGGTCTCCCAAAATTTCATTATCTGTCTGTTTCTTAGAAAGTTCTGTGATTTTTGCCTCCAAAACCTCTTTGGCTTCATGTAACTGATTCTTCAACTCTTCCATCTCTTTTTCGTATTTGTTTGCTGCCTCCTGGAATATTAAGCATTGTTGTGTCTTCTCTGCCAACTCATCCTTCAGTTAATTTAGAGAACTGCTGAATTCTTTCTGTTTCTTTTCATAATTTTCCAGAGGTACAAATTTTGACCTGAGGGAATCTTGCCATGTGTGACGATCTTTCAACAGGTATTCTTTTTCCTTTCAGAGTTTCCTCACCTCGTCTCGAACTCTCATTAAGCAGGGTCTCTTCAAGTTCCTTTTGCTATTCTACCACGTTTTGGCTTAAGACAGCCTGCTTTTCTATAGATTATTGAGCCATTACACACTCCTTTTCGAAAGCAGCAACGTTTCCAGCTTCATTTTGGAATCTCAGTGGCGAATCAAGGTTGATTTCCCTCAGCCAGTTTTGCCCTAGAAGACTTGGTTCTCTGCCTCTCAATACCAGCACTGGTAGCTTTGCTGATTGGCTTCCATAATGTACAGTTACTGTGCTTATGCCTTTGACTTGATTGTCTTCACCTATGTATGTTTTCAATTTGGCATCAGTTTCTTCTAAATTTAACTGACGTTCACCATAATTCAGATATTTGAAGGTTTGTTCCCCAATTACTGTGGTGGAAGCTCCTGTGTCCATTTCCATTCTAACAGGACTAACATTTGCTTTCACGGTTACATGTATTGGCTTTGAATTTCCATCCTTCAAATTAAACAATGAACAAATATCTGAATTTATTGCTTCAGGCTTTTCGACATTGTAGATATCACAGAGTTTTCTCTTTTGTTTGAAAGGCTGCCTGATTCTTTCCTTGCACTGACTCATTATGTGTCCATTTTGATGATAATAAATACATTCGATTTTTTAAAACTCAATCATTATAAGACTGCTTGTTTCCACCTCTGTTGAAATTATTCCTGGTCTTTGCTGCTAAGTCATTTCTTCTCATTTCCCTGCTAGTGGGGGCTGTTTCCCGCTTCTTGGCAGAGTCTTGCGTTTTCGCGTCCTTTTTGGCTGGGGCTTCCCACCAAAGTGTAGGATGGTGCCATTCTGTACTCCCTTTATGGTTTTTGAATCCCTTACTGTGCTTTCCATGGCCAGTGCTATCTCTAGCGCCTTCTTAAAATACAAATTTTTTTCGGATAGTAATCTCTTTTGAATCATGTCCTCATTCCTACCGCACACTAAATGATCTCTGAGCATGTCATTTAGAGATGTACCACACTCACAATGTTCCACTAACTGCGTCAAACTTGCCACATAACAAGCAACTGTCTCCCCCGGGACTCTATTTCTGGAGTTAAACTTGAACCGTTGCATTGCTACCGAGGGCATTGGCTGATAATGACCCCTCACAACATCCACCAATTCATCAAAATTTTTCAAATCTGGGGCACTGCCAAACTTCGAATCAAGCTGCAGGCTTTCTTCCCACACGTAGATAAGAGGATCATTCGCCTCTTCTCTTTCCCTGAATCTCATTTGCTTGGAAAAAGAACGCAAGGTGTTCAATATAATGAGATCAGTTGTTCGTGGCTGGATCGAAAGGATCAATTCTTCTGGATGGTGGCATTCTGAGGGAATTACTTAGATGATTTGAAAGGAACTTCTACTTACAATTACTATGCGAGGTACGGCCTGATTTCATTTCTCTTGATATTTTTACATTAACTTATTTTACTCTTTTTGCCAGTTCCTTGTTAATCCTCACTTTATCCTCATCACCAGTTTGTTGGGTCTTATGGACCCTTGTACATGTTTGTTGTGGAGTGGCCAAGTTAGTATGATAGAGTTGATCAGTAGAAACTTCTTAGGTGGAAACCATTATCTTTACTTACTAAGGTACTTAGCAGCAACTACATGTGTGCTGTCACTTCAAACCCTATCTCCATACTACTGACTACTAGCTACGAGGGAGCCTGAGCTACTCTTCTATTGTTACTTAAGATCATGTGATCTCTTTTAACAGCATTCTTCTTAAAGGTATATTACACATTGGATAAAACCATAATTACCATAGTCATCATGGCCCTTAATTTCTACACCTCCAATTCATTCTAGGGGCTCACTAGTAGCATGTGTGGCAGATCATTGCATCAAGGAGGTGATCGATGTCTTCTTCAGGAGGGCCAGCCAATACGCACACTAGTGAACTGACTTGGACAGTCAGGCCAAGAGACCCAGAGGATTCAGGGCTATCGCTGGTTTCTCCCAGGTACAAGGTGTGATAGACTGCACACGTATGACCATCCAGGCTCCCACAGAACAGCCAGCGGCCTTCATTAACAGGAAGGGATTTCATTCTATCAGTGTGCAGCTGGTCTGGGATCACACCCAGCACATCCTGCAGGTGGCTGCACCTGGGAGCAACCATGCCACCTACATACTCAGGAAATCCCAGGTGCCCGAGCTTTTCACTGCACCACGTGCCTTCAAGAATGGATTCTTAGTAACAAGAGATACCCATTGAAGAGATAGCCGCTGACACCAGTGAGGAATTCTGGGACGGAGGCAGAGGAGCGATACAATATGAGTCATGCAGTGAACTGAGCCACTCTCAAGTAGATCATTGTTCTCCTGGAAATTCCATTTCCATGACCATACCCTTTTAATGGTTTCTTTTTTCCAATATTGATCCACTTCTCTTTTAAAAATAATCAAGTTTTTTTATTATGAATTTTGCTTCAACAACTATTTCTGGTGGAGTCTGCCATATCTTAGCTACCCTCTGTGTAGCAGAATTCTCTGATTCTCTCATAATTTAAGTGTGGTAGGGCCTTATGCATGGGCTATTATATGGGGTCAGCCATGGCTTTGTTGGTGACACCTTCAACTCTGAGTCACAAAGTTCTGAGTTTAAGTTGCACTCTAAGACTTGATCACAAAAACCTAGGCTGACAATCCAGTGTATTACTGAGGGAGTGCATCGCTGGTGAATGTGGCATGTGAGATGTCAAACCGAGGCCCTGTCTGCTTTCTAAAATGGATGTAAAAGATCTTATGGCACTGTTTTGAAGACGAGCAGTGGAGTTTTACCCGGTTATTCTGGAAAATACTTATCCCTCAATGAAGATCAAAAAAGCAGAGTATTGGGCCATTATCACATTCCTGTTAGTGAGACCTTGCTGTGCGCAAATTGACTGCCATGTTTCCTACATTACCCCACCGACTACGCTTCACAAGTACTTCATTGGTTGGAATACACTTTGGGATGTCCTGAGGTTGCATTATATAAATGCACGTCTTTCTTTTTTTCTTTAAAATGTGCACAAACATTTCGGTCAGCTTTGTCAAACTCTCAACTTGTTCAAACAATAGGCGTAGGCTGCTGAGCCTAGCTGGTGGCTGGAACTTCTCAGTTACTGGTAATGTTCCCAGTTAAAAGTAACAATTAAGGTTGTTTTTTTTAAAAATAACACAAAAGTTTTTGTGGATAAATTTTGATGGATTTGTCTTAGTTCACCTATGATTTTCTCTACTGGAGGACAATTATTATTTTAATTCCTGAGTTGAGGTAATATGTTTTTTATACTCAGTTAGAAAACAGGTCACTAGGTGAGTGTTATGTAAACAGCTAAACTAAAGGTCTCATTGTTTTTGAATATGGGTAAGAAATGACCCTTAAGATTGTGCCATTCATCTTGAGAAATTGGTCAGAAAACTGGAAGGATATGGAAATGATTATTCGATTCATTAATTAATGGCAAAATACTGCTCAATTATAGGTCATCTTGAGGGATTAAATACAAAGGTTTGTTAAGTTTTAAAATGAAAACAGCTGGTGGAAAACTCCCATTGCTCTATAGCAGCTGTCACAAAAACATTAGCAAAACTGCACTCTCACTAAAATTAAATATCTAGTTTATTTTGAAGTGAAAATCTTAAAAGGCTATGAATAAAGGTGGTTGGGAAAACCAAGGTTTAGAAAATAAGTTGCTCGATGGAATGAGGTGAATGGACTAAAAGCTTCCTTTTAGATTCATACATTTGGGGTTACAGGGTCAAATTGTCAATGCATCTTGTAGGATTTTGTGGTGCACAATGGGAGCCACAAAGTCAAATTTAGCAGGATGACATTCCATTCTAGAAAGGCACTGGGATTTCATGCGATGCCGATATTTGACCTCACGATCTCGATATCATGTGCCAAGACATTCATAAGTTGAAGGTAAATCCATCTATTCTCTCCCAAGCAGTGGTGGGTAGCTAATCAGCAGCAATTAAGTGCCCACTTTGAGGAAGATTTGGTGATATTTCCCAATGGTGAGCAGGCTCCTGCTGAGGCCAGAGCCCAGAAGGTGCTTGGAAGGATTCACCCAATAACAGCCCTGGGGTTCGGAGGTTCAGGAGAGGGGAGGGTGGGGTGATTAGCGAGGCCTCCTTTAATTTCACCACCGCTGCCTCCCAGCTACCTGGAGTCAAGGATGCCATAAAGTCATAGTTGCAGCCTTTGGTGAGCCTGTGAAGGAGTTCCCCCTCTGTAATGATGGACCTGGAAGCTGTGGCCATCGTGTATTTTAAGGTCTTTTTGCAATCTTCAGCCTGTGCCTCTATCTTGAGGCAGTCTCCCACCTATATCGGCAGTGCCCACTCTTCCAATGGAACTGCCGGCCACCCAGAGCCTTGGGTAATCCAATTGACCCTCCCACCTGCTCAACCTGCCCGCTGTCCTTAATTGAATAGGGCTTTCTGGGGCGGCCTTTTAACTGATCCCTCTGATAAGATCATAGAGGCAAGCAGATCACAAATACCATCAGGGTCAGGACCTAGAAATAGTTCACTGCTGATGAGAAACTAAGGTGGCAAGGTTCTTGCCATTGCATTGTGAAGCATTAGAACAGAGATGTATTCTTATAAAAGCAAAATGTTGTGGATACTGGAAATCTAAGAAAAACAGAAAATGCTGGAAAAACTCAGCAGGTCAGACAGCATCTGTGGAGAGAGAAACAGGGTTAATGTTTCAATTCCATATGACCCTTCTTCAGAGCTGCAGAGAAGTAGAAATGTGATTAAATTTATACTGTTTAAGGTGGGGCAGAGGGGGTGGGGGTGCGGGGATGGTGGAGCAGGTGAAGCTGGATAGAAGGCCAGCAATAGGTTGGGGGCAAAGGAGAGATTGACAAAGATGTCATAAACAAAAGGACAAGGGGAATGTTAATGTCCCTGGTGAGGGCTAAAAAAATGTGCTGATAATGGCATAAAGGTAAGAAAGCAAAAAACAGAATGTGATAAAAGCAGAACAGGTACTCTGAAAAGAACAATATGAACAAGTGACAGATGGGCCTTGTGGGGATGGGGTGGGGGGAGGGGGTGGTGGTGGGGAATAAGGATTAAAAGTGGGATAAAAGGGGGGGATAAAAAAGACAATAAAACAATGAATAAAAATGAGTAAAAATGAAAATAAATGGATTAAAAAAATGAAATTTGAAAAAAGGGATATAAAAGGGGTAAATTTAGAGGGGAGAGTTCATGGAGATATACTCTTGATTGATGCCAGAATTTATGGAACTTGCTGGTCCAGTGAAGAAATTGTTTTTGAGGTCTAGTTGAATCGATGTAGTGATTCCAAAAAACTTTGCTGTATGATTTGTCTACAGCCAATTTGCACGACTAAACAAGAGTTGGCAACTGCCAACTGATCTTGTAGTTTAAATAAAATTGTTCACTTGTTAGAGACTGAAATGCCAGGAAATTCCTGGCAATATTGTTGCATATTTTGCTTCTTTTGTACTTAACTGATACTACTGCTGAGGGAAATATCATGTCTGCCTATCACTATGTTTTTAATATGAATGGGGTGGTTTCGGCACGCAAGTTGGAAAGAAAATTGTGCTGAATCACACCAGGTATCTTCCCAATGTAACTTTTGAGCAGGTATTGAATTAGACAGCCGATGCTTCTGCCCAATAAACATCTACAGGAGCCTAAGTAATATTTGCAAATTTGCTTAACATTTCAAACATCATTTGGCTGCCTTCCATGTTGATAGTGACAGATCTACAACTTGCTTACAAACCATTAGATAGTACAAATGGGGAAGCTACCATTTTCAGCATTATTCAAAGGAGTGCTCAGCTGAATTTGGGTTCAGAAAAATGATGGCTTTTGTCTACTTTGAACTTTTGCAACTAATAATACTGCCTCTGCACCACTGGCAATGAATGTTTGGCATCAAATATTTGGTCCTGCAGCTAATTTCACTGGTAGCGGAAGAGAAGCAGCAACAGCAGGCAGGGCAGACAACTTTCAGCTGCAAAAGGAACTGGCAGATGAAGATCTCGCAGGAATGCTTACACTAGGCTTTTCAGATCCGCCCCATCATTCTTGCAGTTTTCAGTGTAATGCAACAAGAGGAGCTATGCTAGTGGAGGCAATGAAAGTGTTCTGTCACCATCAACAGCAAGACCTGCAACCAATTGTCACAGCTAGCATACCCTTCCCTGTTTCTGCCAAGGTCACTGCTGCCCTGAACTGCTTTGCATCCAGCTTCTTCCAGGCTGCAATAAATCAATCCACAGTCCATGCTTGCAACAGATAGGTGACAGATACCATGGTGGGGTGGGGACGACAAGAGGAGACGAGTTTGGGTTTATGTGAGGAATTACATCCCCTAAGAGTGACATCAGGTTGGGATTCTGACATGATCCCATGCACTTCCGAGTTTCACCCATTTGGGTTCGGAGGCAAGTGGAAGAGCCTTGTGCAACTATCAAGTGCTATTAAAGTATTCCAATAAGAATAGACAAACTGACTCTCATCTTCAGTGAAATTTATGACACAGGAGAAATCCAGAAGACTTAAGTAAATCAATATTTATTGCACTCCCTAAAAAGCCCAGAATAATTGAATATGTACTCCATGGCACCATCAGTCTGATAAGCCACATTACCAAGTTCTTACTTCGAGTACAGATGAATAGGGCCAGGAGCAAGATAAATCCAGAAATTTCAGCTCTTCAATATGGTTTTGTAGAATATAGAGGAATGAGAAATGCTATCTTTCTGGTATGCATGCTATCAGAAAGAGCCATAAAGATGTATTCGTGTGGTTTATTAATTATGGTAAGGTATTTGATAAGGTGAAACATGTAGAACTGATGAGCATGTTACAATCTCTTGACCTTGACAGCATAGATCTTAGAGTGATAAGAAATCTTTATCAGTAGCAAATGGGGAAGTGCTGGTGTAGTGGTATTGTCACTGGACTAGTATTTCAGCTATCCAGAGTAATGCTCTGGGGAACTGGGTTCAAATCCCACCAAAGCAGATGGTGAAATTTGAATTCAATAAGGACAAAACTGGAATGTAAGGATCCATGAAACCCATCTGGTTCACTAATGCCCTTAAAACAAATCTGCTGTCTTTACCTGGTCTGGCCTACATGTGCCTCCAGACCAATGTTGTTAAATGCCCTCTGAACAAGGGCAGTTAGGGATGAGTAATAAATGTTGGCCCACATCTAATGAATAAAAAAAGCTGCAGCTGCAAAAGTTGAGAATGATCAAAGCAATTTTGTGAAGATTAAAAGGTGGGGTCTGATAGGCTTGTGTTTTCTCCTCAGATTTCAGTTTGTATAGTGAAGACGTTCCTGTATTATTAGTTGGAGGTTACAACCTTAATAGTATAAGATACACCAATGATACTGTTCCTGTTGACGACTCTGAAGAGAAACTGCAGAAGATTTTGGTTAGAGTAGTGAGTGAATGTAAGAAGAAAGGTCTGAGCATAAGTGGTAAGAAAATAAAATGTCTAGTCATGTCCAAAAAGAAAATCATACCAGAATGTAAGATCATAGTGGAAGATGAAAGGATCCAACAGGTAGGCACATTTTGTTACTTAGGAAGTGCGTTAACATCGGACAGAAATTACGACCAAGAAATAAGACGAAGAATTGGAATGGCCAAAGATGCATTTCAAAAAATGAAAAAGATATGATCAACACAAAATTAGCCATGAGAAGAAAGCTGAGAATCCTGAAATATTACATCACATCAAGTGTTGGATGATCAGTGAAACAATACAGAGAAGAAATGAGACTGCAGGATTGTGGTTTTTGAAGCAAATAATGAAGTTATCTTGGACAAGTTACACTACCAATGGAGAGGTGATAGTAAAATCTTGAGTAGAAAACAACTCTGCTGACCAAGATCAGGAAGAGAAAGTTGGAATTTTTTGGGCATGTAATAAGAAATCATAATTTAGAAACTCTGATGCTGATGGGAAAGATTTATGTTAAAAGAGATTGAGGTAGCCAAAGAACAATATTTTTAAAAAGCCCGGCAATCTCAATGAATGTACCAATGAAGATGATCTAGATTACGATTAACACGGAGGCCCATTGTTGCCAATGCCCTCATAGGCATGGTGCCTGAAGATTGAGAGAAATAAGTAATTAAGTGTTTTAACCATGGATTCTAGCTTTAACAATTGGCAGACCTATTTTCTGAACTGTCAGAAACTCGCAAAGACCATGGGTAAAACAAAGTAGAAAATAAAATGGACATAGAAAGAGAATAAAAATGTAAATAACCAACAAAAAATTCTTAGCAAATAAAAGAAGGATAGAAAACTATTCTCTTGTTCTGTACAAGAGAACACACAAAGTAGTCAATAAGGTAACCATGACAAAGGTGGTTTACAGCAAGCAAGATCAACAGGTGGAAATATAGTCTTGTGCTAAGTGAATACATTGTCTGCCACTGTAAAGTAAATTGTTCTTGTGAACTGTTGAAATGTAATACTGGCCTGATTATGATTGTGCCACTTTAAATTATTCATCAGTACTGTCGTAAAAATAAACTCTGACACTGAGACCATGAAACAGGTACATTTAACTGTTAGTAGCATAGGATATTGTCTTTCGGCGCCTCTGTATCTTCGTATAACTTATGTAGCAGATTTATAGCCTTTAGCAGCAGGAATGTTTAATGGGCTATGTGAGAAATATGCATACTGGTATAAATTTAGAGACTCGGATGATGGCCGTGCCGTGATAATGTGTGTCTGGCAGAAAAGAAAATATTTAATTTAGATCAAATAATAAGCATAAGTTAAACATGTCTGTCAGCATCTTTACTGAAATGTAGATTGCTTAATATATCGGTGTTGTTGGAATTTTAAACGCTTGTGGAGTAGGTAGAACTGAGGACTCCTTCACAAGTCCAATTCACCAGTACAACAAGGTGCTGAAACTCAGGGACAACCAACAATAACCAGGTGTTTAGCTCAAGTCAGTGGATAGCGTTTTTCAAGTTCATAGATGTCAAAGATATGGAAGTTTTTGGTTTGTGAGGGCTAACCATGGAACTACAGTGACACATATATGGGGCAGAATTTTTCTGTTGACAGGGTTTCTCACCCAACCACTAAAGAAGTCGACAGGGAACACACCCTGCCAATCAGGATGCCCCGCAGCCACTTGATGCTCTGAGGAGCGTTAATAAGCTGGAAGCAGGCTGTCCACTTCTCACTTGGCCAGAAGTTATACCTCAGAGACCTGCTGGCCAATCAGACTGGCAGGCAGCTCTGTAGTCTCATGAGTGCCACTGAGAATGGGGGCCAGCGCTGGGACTACAAGCAGTCCCACCAGTCAAAGTGTCAAAGCCCTAGGTTGGGGTTAAGTACAGGGTCTCATGGCAGGGAGAGGAAGGGAGGCCGGGGAGTGGTGGGGAAAAGGGGATTGGGGTTGTGCTTTGAAGGCCAGGTGGGGAGGAAGCACTTGTGGTGACCCAGACCTCAGAGGCAGCCGCCCGATTTCAAAAGGAGGCCAGTAATGGATGTGACCTACCCTGATCACCTAACACCTAGGCTGGATAAACTTCCAGACAGCACCCCCACCCCCCGCCCCATCACTATACATTCCTCCTCTCAGCCTTATAATTGCAGGTGGGACAGGAAATAGATCTTATCTGGATATTAGTTGTCCACTTTGGGACCTCAATGGGGGTGAGAGGAGGGCGGATGAGCCTAGGGGGACCCGTCCTCCCTAAAATTGCTGACAGTTCAGGGGTGGAAAGGGCACTCGGGCAATTTTACAGGACTATCTCCCCACACCCACCCCCCCAACACCCACCTAATGGGGGGCTCATAAAATTCTGTCCATGAAGTAATTTTTCTAGTATGCACTGGTGCCTGCAAACTACGTCCATTGGTGTCAAAGTTTAAAGAACAATGGTAGCGTGTTGGCAATTTTCCAATATGCCCATTTGGTGAGAAATGTTCTCCACTGCTGACTTGTGCACATATCAAACTGCTGATATTAACAGATTTTGGTATTCATGGTTTAGAATTTTTTCACCAATCACATAGCAAGTGCTAAGAGGATCTCTTCCCAAATTTCCAGGCCCACAACCTTCAAATGGGTCAATCCAGTCAATAAAGAAAGGGAATAACAAGTCCGTGTTTTTAACATGTTTCAATTGGTGTAATGAAGGTCCTAAGAATTAGCACAATTTATAACTTCTGTCTTACCTTATGCAGTCTGGCAAAAGGTTCTCCACTACACACTTCCAGCGTAATACTTTGTCACACTTACATGAGAAAGAAAATCATCAGTGTGTACAATGGACGACTGGAAAAATGGGTACAGTGGAAAATGGCAGAGTGTAAAAACTAATTCACTGTTGCCAGTTTATGTTATCGCACAAGACCAGTTTCAATCACATTGCACAATAATGACCCAAAATACTTCTCATATACTGAGTTCATTAAAGTGTTCTGTAGGGATAATTAAACAGAGAAAAATATGATAGATATGTATAATTGACACCCAGCAAAATGATGTCCAATTGCTTGACTTATGTAAAAAGAACCGGTTAGTAACATAATCGAAAGATAAGGATAAACATGGATAAACAAAATTGCTTGAAAAATGATGGTATCTTGTGCTTTTTGGAGAATAGGAATGTTGTTTGTGGAGTGCAACTGGTCGGGATTTCAATCGTGCAGTTGCAATACTAGATCAATATTCCTGCTAAATATTTCAGGAGAAAATAAACTGAGTGGAATCTATGGGTGGTATTTTCCGCTCCCACTAGAGGTGGGAATCATAGCGGGAAGGGGCACTTAATTTGTCATGAAGGAAAAAATCAGTTTCCACTGACGGAGAAATTGCTTGGAATTTTGTTCACCTGGCACACAAAGAGGATTAAAGGCGGGTCGGGTTTCCTGTTGAACAATGTCGGGAACTCTATTTGCATTCATTAACATCTCATGAATGCTCACTAAAAGGCCAAATTGCTACAATTACATTCCCCTCCAAATTAAGTGCCCCGCCAGCGGATAATTAGAATGATCTGTTTTATGATTGTATATAAGTGGCACGCACTTGACAAGCTACACTTCATCCATGACTTGGAGGTCAGTGGACGTTGCTTCCGTATTGCTTTAAGTTCAACTCCTCTGCCATTTCCTGGTTCCCCACTATTATTTCCCCAGCCTCATTCTCTAAGGAGCCTATATTGACTTTGGCCTCTCTCTTCCTTTTTATATTATTTGCTAGTTTACCCTCAAAGTTTATTTTCTCCCTCTTTATTATTTTTTTGGTCATCTTCAATTGGTCTTTAAAATGTTCCCAATCCTCTGGCTTACCACTAATCTTTGCGTATTGTATTTTTTCTTTCACTTTGATACTATCCTTAACTTCCTTGATTAACCATGGTTGGTTTATCCCCTTCCTACAATCCTTCTTCCTCACTGGGATATATCTATGTTGTGAGTCATGAACAATTTTCTCAAATGTTTTCCATTGTTCATCAACCATCTTTTCTGCTAAATTCCTTTCCCAGTCCACTCCAGCCAACTCTGCCCTGATTCCTTTGTAATTACCCTTATTTAAGTCTAGCACAGTTGTTTCTGAACTAAGTTCCTCACTCTCAAACTGAATGCTAAATTCCACCATGTTATAGTCACTGTTTCCTAGGGGATCTTTTATTCTGAGACCATTCATTAAACCTTCCTCATTGCCAGGTCCAAAATAGCCTGATCCCCAGTTGGATCCGCAAATATTGTTCTAGGAAACTGTCCCGAATACACTCTATGAATTCTTGCTCATGTCTACCTCTGCCAATTTGATTTTCTCAATCTACATGAAGATTACAGTCACCCATGTTTGATATACTGCCTTTTTTACATGCTCTCGTTATTTCCTGATTTATTTTCTATCCGACAGCATAGCTACTGTTTTGGGGGGGGCCTATAGACTAATCCCACCAGTGTCTTCTTCCCCTTGTTATTTCTTACCTCCACCCATATGGATTCCACATCTCCGGTCCAAGATCATTTCTTGCTGTCGTATTTATTCCACCTTGTTCTAACAAAGCTACCCCATCAGCCTTTCCATCCTGTCTGTCCTTTCGAAAAGTCACATACCCCTGAATATTTAGTTCCCAGATAGGGGAAGGCCTCTCTAGGCAGTGACGGTCATGCACAGTATGGCACGCAGGGCATGGTCAGTCAACTAAGGCACTTGTCCTATGGGTTAGAGTCATAGTATCAGGAAACAGAGGGCACAGTAACATTCAGGGGAGGCATCTGGATTCTGTAGGTCAGTCGATGAAAAATCACGGTGGGGTATATTGGATGGTTCAGTGTGGGGGGTTGGGGGTAGGGTGGCTTGAACAGTAAAGGTCCATGTGGCCTTGAGAAGGGGAAGGGTCAGATCAACAAAGGGCATGGGGAAAGAATAGGAATATCAACATGTACAATGATGGGGTCGAGGGTAACAGGAGAGGCTGGGTTGTTACAAGAGCACTGGGAAATAGGAGGCAGTATGTAAGGAGGAGGATGGGAGGAATCTGGTGGGTGATAGGGGGAGGTTGGAAACTGGTTGCACTCATAATTTTAATGAGCGCCATGTTTGCATTCCGTGCTTAGTGACGCAGTTGGAAAAACAAGCTTGAGAAACACTATACTGCTGGGCCCTCAAGGTGTGTGGGAGGAATTCAGCACACTGTTTTGGGTCGATTGAAGGGGCATGCAATTAATTTCCTGCTCAAGCCATGGAGTGCATGGCTAGCTGAGTGCTGGACTCGAGGGTGCAATCCCCAATGAATAGATTTGGCTCCTTTACTAATGGTACACATTCAGGCAAGAATCCTTTAGGAGTTGGTGTTGCAGTTGGTCTTTACTGGGCATCTGTTCCTGACAGAGGCATATGAAAAGGGAAGGAGGATCAAACAATCAAGGGCCACGGCTGCTGCACACAAGCTAAGTAGATACTACAAGTCTCAATTGTACTGGTTATGGCTTACCAGGCACCATGCTTACAGACATGACATAAGTACAAAGTTACCATCGGTTTGTAAAGAAAATGTCATATTTTTTCCAATATTACTGTGGTATACTGTGAAGGAGGCTTGTGAGGGCTGTGTGCATGTTGTGGGGGTGTGTGAGTTAATTAAGCTGGGCAGAGGTTGCTAGGAGTCAGGCTGGGTTTGGAAACATGAAAAGGTTAAAGGTTTTAAGTTTGGAGTACAAATAAATAGGTTAGAGCTAACATTTGCATTTTTAGATAAGTTGAGATGCTGTTTAAACTTAAAGGAGAATTAGAAGGTGACAAGGAAAATGTTTGCATCTTGCAGGCATTCATAGGTAAACAAGTTGTGGGGATATCATATTTTTATTGACCCAAAAGCAAAGGCAAGATGGAAATGTGAAAGTTCTTATATTTGGAAGGGTTTGAGTTTCAAAGGGGTGTGAGAACAATAGGTTTAAAGATGAAAGAGAAAAACATATTTAAGGAAAGATTGAAAGCTCTTTGAGTAGGTGGCCATGTGAGGTTTTGAAGAGTGTTCTGTGCAAGCACAGCTTCTGAAGGAAGCAGCTTCTAGCCACCCCCGAGAAGTGTTTGGTTGTCCCAGAAAGCAAGGTTTTGTTGCAAACTTTGGATTTCCATTGTTGAGTGAGACGGAGAGAGAAGCTTGTGAAGTACCTCCCTTGTAGCAACAGTGGGTGCCTTGCATTAATATTACTGGAAGTTTTATAGATTAATAATCTATTGGAACTGTTGTCTGAAAAAAGGGTGTTTATTTGTGAGTCTAGCTAAGTAGAAATCTTTTGTGAAATGTTGTAAGACTAAATTTAAGAGTGTAACTATAATCTTGTGTGTTTAAGTTTTCTTTTCTTTTTTAATAACTGTTTTAATTTAATATTTCAAATCTCCAAAAGCGGTAGCAGAATCTTTACTTCTGATTGCAGTGCACATAGCTTCTCACAATAAAATACAAATTGCAAATCGTTGTGATAGCTTGGCCAAGTTTCCCATTGGGATTTGGTCAGCCTGGCAATTACCACCTGCCATATCAGAACAGGCCTGAGGAGCAAGAGCCGGCGAGGCCCCAGGAAGTCCCAGATCCTACAAAGGAGGAACAAAATCCACAAAGACATCTGGTGTGATCAAGTGTCTACAGAAGATGAGCTCGTGCATGGAGATGAGCGAAAGACAGTGCTGCCGGTGCCTTTGCCTCTCTAAGGATGTGTAGCTCACATTTTCCACATTTTCTGTAAGGACCTCATGCTGCACGGACTTGGAAGGCATTCCATGCTGGTTGCTTTGAAGGTGACTGCTGCACTGAACTTTTTTGCCAGTGGATCCTGGCGAATCGCATATCTAGGGTTGTACATAGGGCTTTAAACTAAATAGTGGGGGGGTGGGTTGGGGGGGGTGTTGGGGGGGTTCAGTTGCATGGAAATATAAAAAATCAAAGTTTAAGGAGAGGGTAAGAGTGCAGGTTAGTGACAAGGCTGATTGTTACCAAAAAGTGAAAGGAAGGGACATAGTGTGTGACTGCGATATTGCACCAAAGAATCATATAAGAGTAGGGAAAATTGACAATAGAGCAAACCTAAAGGCTTTGTATCTGAACGCATGTAGCATCCAGAATAAAACTAATGAGTTAGCAGTGCAAATAGAGATAAATAGGTATGATTTGGTGGTGATAACTGAGACGTGGTTACAGGGAGAACAGGTTTGGGAGTTGAATATCCAAGGGTACTCAGTGTTTTGGAAGGATAGGCAGAAAGGAAAAGGAGGTGGTGTAGCTTTGTTAGTAAAGGAAGAGATCAATGCTGTAGTGAGGAATGATACAGGCACTGGAGAGCAAGAAGTAGAGTCAGCCTGGGTAGAAATAAGAAATAGCAAGGGAAAGAAGTCCCTGGCGGGAGTGACCCATTGGTCCCCAAACAGTCGATCAGCAGTAGGGCACAGTATAAATCAGGAAATACTGGGAGCATGTAAGAAAGGCATGGCAATAATCATGGGTGATTTTAATACGCTTATAGACTGGACTAATCAAATTGGCAATGGTAGCCTTGAGGGAGAGTTCATTGAGTGTATTAGAGATTGTTTCTTGGAGCAATATGTTGTGGAACCAACCAGGCTGTTCTGGATTTGGTTTTGTGTAATGAGATGGAATTAATGAATGGTCTCATAGTAAAGGATCCTCTAGGGAAGAGTGATCATAGCATGCTAGAATTTCAAGTTCATTTTGAGAGCGAGAAACTTGAGTCCCACACTAGTTTAACAAAGGTAACCACATAGGCATGAGGGCAGATTTGGCCCCAGTGGACTGGGCAGGAAGACTGCAAGATAGGACGGCTGATGAACAGTGGCAGATATTTAAGGAGATATTCAATTCCTCCCAGTTAAAGTATATTCCAAAGAGGAAGAAAGATGGTAAGAGGGGGAAAAAGCATCCATGGCTAAGCAAGGAAGTTAAAGATAACAAAAAGGCAAAAACTAAGGCATACCAAATTGCAAAGGTCAGTGGCAGGCTGGAAGATTGGGAAACTTTTAAAGATCGACAAAGGGTTACTAAAAAAATAATAAAAGGAGCAAAGATAAATTATGAAAGAAAACTAGCGCAAAATGTAAAAACTGATAGTAAAAGCTTCTACAAGTATATAAAAGGAAAGATAGTAGCTAAAGTTGGTCCCTTGGAGGATGAGGCTGAGGAGTTAATAGTGGGGAATGGAGAAATGGCAGAGATGTTTAATCAATATTTTGCCTCAGTTTTCACAGTGGAGGACACTAATACCACCCCAATAGTAATAGGTAGTGCAGAGGGTATAGAGAAGGAGGAACTTAGAACAGTCACCATCACTAGAGAAAAAGTACTGAGCAAACTATTGGCATTAAAGGGACCTAGTGGTCTACATCCCAGGATCTTAAAAGAAGTGGCAGCAGAGATAGTGGATGCATTGGCTATAATATTTCAAAATTCCCTGGGTTTTGGAAAAGTTCCAGTGGATTGGAAAAATGCTAATATAATGCCCTTATTCAAAAAGGGGGGTGAGGCAGAAAGTAGGAAACTATAGACCAGTTAGTTTGACACCTGTCATTGGGAAATTGTTGGAATCCATCATTAAGGAAGTAATAATGGGGCACTTGGAAAGTCAAAATGCAATCCATCAGAGTCAGCATGGTTTTATGAAGAGCAAATCATGTTTGACTAATTTGCTAGAGTTCTTTGAAGAAGTGACAAGCAAAGTGGATAATGGGGATCCTGTAGATGTAGTATATCTGGACTTCCAGAAGGCCTTTGATAAGGTGCTGCATAAAAGTTTAATACACAAGATAAGATCACACGGAGTTAGAGGTAATATATTAGCTTGGATAGAGGATTGGCTAACCAACTGAAAGCAGAGAGTTGGGATAAATGGGTCTTTTTCTGGATGGTAAGCTGTAACTAGTGGGGTGCCATAGGGTTTGGTCCTTGGGCCCCAACTATTTACAATTTTTATTAATAACTTGGATTCAGGGATAGAAGGTACTATAGCTAAATTTGCAGATGACAACAAAATAGGTGGGAAAGTATGTTGTAAGGAAGAAATAAGAAATTTACAAATGGATATGAACAGGTTAGGTGAATGGGCCAAAATTTGGCAAATGGAGTTTAACGTGTGTAAGTGTGAGGTTATCCATTTTGGTCAGAAGAATATAAAGGCGGCTTATTATTTAAATGGAGAGAAACTTCAGAATGCTTCAGTGCAGAGGGGTCGGGGTGTCCTTGTGCATGAATCGCTGAAAGCTAGTATGCAGGTACAGCAGGTAATAAGGTAGGCAAATGGAATTTTGGCATTTATTGCTAAAGGAATAGAATATAAAAATAGGAAAGTGTTGTTGCAACTCTACAAGGCATTGGTGAGACCGCACCTAGAGTACCGTGCACAGTTTTGGTACCCTTACTTGAGGAAGGATGTAGTTGCATTGGAGGTGGTTCAGAGGAGGTTCACTAGATTGATTCCAGTGATGCGGGACTTGTCTTATGAGGAGAGATTGTGCAGTTTAGGCCTATATTCGCGAGAGTTTAGAAGGATGAGAGGAGATCTAATTGAGGTATATAAGTCGCTAAAGGGGATAGACAAGGTAGACGTGGAGTGGATATTTCCCTTTGTGGGGCATTCTAGAATGAGAGGCCATAAGGGGTGGTAGATTTAAATCAGAGATGAGGAGGAATTACTTTTCTCAAAGGGTCATGAATCTATGGAATTCACTGTCTCAGAGTGCAGTGGATGCCCGAATGCCAAATAAATTTAAGGAGGAGATAGACAGATTTTTAATTAGTAATGGTTGAAAGGTTATGGGGAAAGGGTGGGAAATTGGAGTTGAGGTCGAAATGAGATTAGCCATGATCGTATTGAATGGTAGAGCAGTCTTGAGGGGCTGAATTACTTACTCCTGCTCCTAGTTCTTATGCTCTTATGTCCTTCCAGGACTTGCAGAATATCACACACTAATACATAAGGGAGGTGACAGATGCTCCTTTCAATAAAGCTTACCATTATGTCCAGTTCTGCATGGATGACGCGAGCCAGGCTGCCAGAACTGTGGGATTCACTGCAATCTCAGGTTTCCTGCAAATGCAGGGTGCCATTGACTGCACGAATGTGGCCTTGAGAGCTCCCTGGCAGCAGCCATTGAGATTCATAACTAGAAAAAGATTTCACTCTCTGAACGTCCTGCTAATTTGTGATCACAGAAAGCAGATCCTGCATGTTTGTGCTAGGTACCCAGGAAGCTCTCATGACTCTTACATCTTGACTCACTCGCAGGTGCCACGTAGATGTTTGAGGGACCTCAGTACTTAGAGGGTTGGCACCTCGATGACAAAGGGTACCCCCAGAAGATATAGCTAATGATGCCCATTTGTTGTCCACATAGTACATCTGAGGAGAGATACAATGCAGCACATTCCACCACAAGGTCCTTAATAGAACAAACCATTGACCTTCTGGAGATGCATTTCCGATGTTTGGACCGGTCAGGTGGGGCTCTCATTATTGGCTCAGCAGCCAATGATAACATCTTGCATTCATAGTCCCTGCTGAGGACTTGGGAGTTTTGCAAATGCATCATTTTCAGAGCTTAATAGTCCTTGACATGACCCAGCTCACAAAGACCAATCCTTTCTATACACCCTAGGTCAATGAATGCACTGTTATGCAATGAATTCTAGATTGGGTTGTGTGCTGTGCCTTTACACAAGGAGCATGTAAATCCCTGCTAAGCAACTGTTAAGGTCCAATGTAGGGTCATTACAGGCAAGGAGACTGCTTCATCAGGATAAGCACTCACCACTGACATCACACACTCATATCCCTCTTGCAGACATTTGTAAGTTTCCCAATTTATCCTTACTTCCTTAGTTCAGCAATATGCATGGGGAGAAGCGGAATTCAGCATGGAATAACGGTCAGCCTTAAACATGGACATGATATCTACCTGCGGACAGGCATGGAAGCCCATGGGCCCCAACATTTGAACTACTGTTTTCATGAACTAACTCTCATAAAGTAAACACCATTGCAAATTATACATTGGAGAAATGAATATAACGTTAGTCGCGACAACTACTTATGCCATCCACAAACAACAGACATCAGCGCAACAGCAGCAGGATAATCACTAACCTTGAGGAGCACTTCTCCAGAGCCCAAAGCATGACAGCCTGAGATTGAAGGCTGACAGGTGTATTGGCCAGGCATCTGTGTCACAAGTGATGTGCATTTTCTGATGTCGCGGATGTGGAAATAAAGGCTACTCACTGTGGCAAGATGATGTGAGAATTTATGTAACCGAAGATTAAGATGGGAGTTCATTGGGAGGGTACATTTTAGACCTGTGAATGACTGGGGATATTGAATCAAACTGAAGATCAATTGAATCCACAAGACTTAGACGAGGATTAATGCAACATGTATTTACAGAAGTGAGGTCAAAACAATGAGTGAACACCCATGCCACCAGTGTGCATTCAAAAATTCTTAAGTTTTCTTACCCTACCACCACATCTACCCTGACATCCACAGCTGAGGCAGCCTGCTGAACGCTTTGCCCTGTTGTTTGAGATGACTTCAGTGAGCGTCCTCCGGTGGCCGGAGGCCTTGAGGGCCCAGCCTGGTAAGGGTCTCCTTCCCTGGTGCAGGTGCACCTTCCTCAGTCTAATCTGCTGCAGTTGATGGGCTCACTGGCAGAGGGGAGTTGGAAGCTGCAGAGCATCCTTGGAGTGTACTGGATGGATGCCCTTGAGGTACCTGGTTGGCACTCCTCTTCCTTTTGGGGGCGCAGTGTACTCTCCCTTGTTCCTTGCAGAGAAGAGGGACCTGGAGTGCAGTCGAGGTGTCCCACCCCCTCTCACCTAGCGACTGCTGGAACACACCTATGGCTAGAGCGAAGGTGTGCAGGTCCAAGCGCCAATTGAGCAGAAACTGTGGACCTGAATCTCCAAAGTGGCTGCCACCCTTCCAACGGAGACTTCAATGGGCTTACATGCCTGAGCCACAACATCAGACAGAATGTGGAAGGACTCTGCCATCCTACGTTCCAGTCTGCTGATGGCCTCTGACAACTCTGTCTGATGTTCCCCTGCTTTTCTCTGCATCTCCAACATGTCTTTTAGGGCCGATCCTAGAAGCTCGATCATCGGACTTGGTCTCAATAGGGTCCTGGTCTCCAGTAGTCCTCCGAGTGTCAGAGACCTTGGCTGTCACTACATCCACCAGTTGTGGATCACTGTCTGTGGGGTGACCACCGGACTTTTAACCTGGGCCTGCTCTAGAACTAGGCCTTAACCGAGGTGCATATATTTGCGCTGGTGAATGCAGTGATGGATCTTCCCCTGAGGAAACTTCTGCTTCCTCTTCCTCCTTCTTTTGCTGTTACCTGAAACAGAGCGGAGAAAATTAACGATTGACTAAGCAGGCTCCCATTAAAAACCACTCACACCCATTGGGCGGGATTTTCCGCACCTGCTCACCGCTGCGGTTGTCCAGTCCGGCGGCAACTCAATGGGCTTCTGGTTGGGGGCATTGCCGTGATGGGGCCAGAAAATCCCGACCATTCTCTAACTGTTGTTGATGTATACTGGGTGCATTCTCACTGGCTAGTTGGTGGAAGCTGAACTCACCTTCTGCGCAGGGACGATCCCTCTCCTCACCAATGAGCTCTACGGCCTGCTCTCTGAACTTTGAAAGGGTCCCGGTATGGCTCTCTTCCTTTTGCTATGTGAAACCTTGTCCTGCATGAAGACAGGTGGGTTGACTGTGAGCACAATGTATGAAAGAGCAGTTCAGAAGCATGCCTATTGTCTCTGCTGAGCCTTCACCAGTAAGGGATTAAGATGCCATTTCTGCAGTAACTTACATGAGATGCTGAGCTTGAATGCTGTTGTCCCATCTACTGGTTGTGTGTGACATCCCTGTGGATGCTAACCTTTAGACAGCCTGATGCCCTTATGAGACTGTGAGTTTGGAGTGAGTAGAATCTTCACTTACCCTGGCAGAGTGGAGCAGATAATTCTTCTGTTTCTGGCACTGCGGGGTGGTCTGGGTTCCATGGGCGCTAACCACCCCCCCCACAACCCCCCACACCCCCACCCCCCACCAGTGACCTCCTCCTGGGTTGGCGTGGTCAGGTGGGAGGGTCTCCTGCTCTCATCACTCGGAAAGAGGACCTCCCATCTTTCCTGGATGTCCTGGAGGAGAATCCCCAGGGAGGATGAACTGTGGTGTAGAGGGTTTGCTTTGCTTTGGTGCCATTGTTTTTTTTTTCATCACAACACCTGACCTGCAGTGAATGAATGTCTGTCCAGGTGCCTTTCAAATATGACGCCAGGGCCTTTGAACCTGTGAGGTATTGGCGGGGCAGGCAACTTCCTGCCTGTCCCACCAATGCATAATTAATAAGTTGAAAAGTGGAAGATTGTACATCTTCAGCTGCCCCACCGCCCAGTGGAAATCACACCGACTGCCCCCCCCAACGCCATCCTTAACCTACAGAATGGAACGTTCTGTCCTATTAGTGGGAAAATTGGTATGGATGATAGCTAGAATGCCTGTGATAGAGTAAATGCTCTATTTCCTTTTCCATCTCTTTGCCAAGAATTTCAGCTGACCGAGGTATTGTTGTTGCACGGGACAAGATGACTAGAAGAGCAACTGTTATTAAGGATCTAAATCTGAAGAGAAACAGAAGCTATCAAGAACAGGTGGATGAAAGGCCTAAGTGAGTCTAGGACTCACAGTCTAGTTTATGTGAGGCTGAGTCTCATGATAAGGCAGCTCAGAGTCTGTGTTTTCTGTAGATGTTGGTGTAGGGCATGAATGAGGTATAAATTGCCAATGAGAAAATTAAACCGGTTCATTTCCTTTTCAGAACCCAAATGTAGCAAATGTTTTTGTCATGTCACCAGGTTAGAAGTACAGTTTAAAGTATTCTTTATCAATACTTACTATATCGCTGACATCATCAAACTTGTAAAATACACTGAACTTGGGAATTGCAAAATGAACTTTTAATGGCATGTCCCAGGATATGGTACAACAATGCACCACTGTATTTATATATATTTACAAAATGAATATGCATTCCCTTAACTGAAGTTTATTGTCAGTATCTGAAAGTGGAGAGCTGCATGCAAAATGTATTTAAAGAAGGAAAGACTTGCATTTATATTGCAACTTTCATGAACTTAGGATGTCCCAAAGCTACTGGTGTACTTTCTGAAGTATAGTCACTGTTGTAATATAAGGGAACACAACCTATTTTCACACAACAACCTCTTACAAACGACAATATGATAATGACCAGATTATTAGTTTTTGAGATGTTGATTGAGAGATAAATATTGACCAGGATACTGGGGATAGTTCCCTGCTCTTTTTCAAAATAGTGGCAAGGGTCTTTTACATCCACCATAGGAAGCAAACAGGGCCTTGGCTTAATATCTCATCTGAAAGATGCCCCTCAGTAACGCACTGGAGTATCAACCTTAAATTTTGTGATTAAGTCTCCGGAGTGGAATTTCCAATGACAACCTTGAGACTCAGAGGTGAGATAGCTACCAACTGAGCTACAGCTCACACTATAAGAAACATGGTACAGCAGTCACATAAACAAACAGGCTCATGAGAGGGCACATGTATGGGGTTATACAAGGCAAATTGAGGACAAAACATCAGGAAACATTTCTTACACTGAGGATGATTAACAGCTGGAAAAGGCTGACAGGACAGCTGGTTGAGGCCAGGACATAACATTCGTTAAAGGAACAGCTAAGCACTGCCATAAAGAGATGATAGAATTAGTTTTCTGAAAAAAAAATTCAAATATAATGTGCTCTAGGAATTAAAAAGCTTAAACTTTCTTTGGAAGAAAAATGCCACATAAGCAAAAACGATGTTTAATCAAGTAATGAATTTAATGCAGTTCTATTGGCTTAGAAATTCGATTCCACCTCTTCACATGGATGCAGGGACTACACAAAATGTGTGCTGCAACCTTATAATCATGTTATCATGTGTCAAGTATGCTACCAACCCTGCTTATTGGTTGTGCACCTGTTGGGGGTGTGGTGGGTGGTGGAATGGGGGTGCAAGGGGGAATGTTAAAAGGTGCAAAATGGCTCTATGAAGTGCAGGAATGACATTTAAGTATTTAAGCATTGGAAGTTTTAGTTTAGGTGGTGGATGGCAGAAGGGAACTGATGTTCCCCTCAGGTGGCAGAAAAGCCTCCAAGCAACTACTTTCCTGCCAGTAAGAAAGGGTGCAAAAGGAGGGTGATATGTTTAGCTTAGCTCACATGTTGCAATGCTGAAAGAAGTTTAATATCCTCACCAGAGTTATCAAGGTAAGAGTCCTACTTCTCGTCTCAATTACAACAATGACTACACTTGAAAAGCATTTCCTTAGATGTTAAGTGCTTGGGATGTCCTGAGATTGTGAAAAGCATTATATAAGTACAAGTCTTTTTTTAATACCCTCTCCTCATACCTACGCCTTCTGAGGCTCCACTTCTCTTAAATGCCTTCTGTTGCCTCCTTTCACTCTCTGACAATCACTGCATGACACATCACTCTTTTCCTCACACGCTCTGCGCCTCTTACTCAACCACTTTTGCAAAACTTGCTTCTCCACAGATCACATCTTATACACAACATCTACACCATTTGACCTCAACAGGCATATTGTCAAAACAGTTCACAAAGCTGTCAGTAATAAATTCCATTCTTTCTTGCAGTAGAAGTTTACACACCAAATGAGGCAGAAAGCAGCAGGCAGAGGAGGATGAGCCCACCTGCACACTCCTTCTCCATTCAAATCGTATTTTTTCCTTCTCACTTCTTTCTGTCCCTACACGCTCTGCATGATAAACCACATCTGTTTCCAGTAGCCACTTCACTTCAGTTGCTCTCCCCTCACAATAAATCATCCTTGTCCAACTCCTTCATTTCAGGTGCTGAAAATGCCAACATCCCTGTGCCACTTCGGGTAAAGGAGGCCAGCATTCCTGCAGATGCCACATCTAACCACGCTCTTACCATAACTAGCACCAACTCAGATTCCATGTATTTTAGAGTGTAAGATAAGCCTTCATGTGGTGAATCAGTTAGTACAACTGTGTGAGTACAAGGGTGAATCAATTAGTACAAGTGTGTGAGTACAAGGGCAGGAAATAAAAATGATATGCGGGCCATCTTCCAAGGGGGAAAGTTCACATATTAGCTCTACTGCAGAAGTTCCAGATGCTGACTTTGATGTCACAGCATACCAAAGAAGGCTGACGAGGATACATTAGGAAAGTTCAGTGCACTGAAAAGGCTCAAAGGGAGCTTCTGGACATGGGCTCAGAGCATTGAGGAGCACAGCTCCAGCTTTTGTCAAGGCTTTGTGCAAAACCATTCTGTCCAACATGGAGTGAGTAGTCAGCCCCATGAACATGACAGTGATGCTCATCATGTTGAGCCTCGACAGCTCCCATGGTAGTTCACACCATTGCCTGGATAGCTCGGGTGGTCTGTATTGAAAGGGTTTCGGAAGCATCACATCAGAGTAGTAAGAGTACTGAAATACAACTGCAAGAGAGTGGTGTTGACTTCATAGGAGAGGCACCTGCTGTCAGCAGCCATCCAACTCCCAAAATGTAGGCATTGGTGAAACACTTTCCAGAAGCATAGAACACATAGAACACACTAAGCAGCAGCACGAGTGATTCTTAATTCAGCAAGCTAACTGTTATGTAACTATGAATTAAGTTGTTGGAGTAATGTTTTGGCTGGATTTGGTGTTGGTTTTAATATGTATAGTCAACTGAGAGCAGGACCCATGAGGCTGGATTGCAGGAAAGTAATCAGATGGTGGTTTTGAGGGTTATAGTTAGAAGGATTATGAGAACGTTGATGTTATGGACAGAGTGGGATGGGTCAGCTAAAACGTAATTGGAGCAGTTACATTCTAAAATCTTTACAGATGGGGGCCATGGTGGGTAATACTGTTCCTGGTCTTCCTCTTTGTGCTGCTCTTCCTCCTGCTTCACTATTACCGTTTAGGTGGTGGTAAGAGCTGGCCCACATCACAAAATTATGCACTATTTAGCATTTGGCTACAACTTTGGAAACACCGTGAGGGGTGCACAGCAGAGCTCCTCCTGAGTAGTCCTGGCAGTGAATGTATTGGTTGAATATGTCATTGGTCTGCTGACAGGAATTATCAGTCATGTCCAGAGGGGATATCCCTTATTGGAAAATAGCCAATGGCTTAGCTGGAATAAAGGCAGCACAGAGAACTGGCACAGGATGAATGAATCATGACTGCTGCCAGGATATTTGCAATCACACTGCCTGTGAGTGCAACAAGCTGGGTGTTGAGGGAATGCTATCCCTTTGTGTTAAAAAAAATGCTGGATTGGTGATGGGAAGCACAGAGTGCAGTATAGATGCTACCTTGGACCTTGGGAATGTCTGGACGAAGTCATTTGGTCTCTTATCCTACTTCACTCTGTCCATTGGGAATGCAATGCCATCGTTCTCCCTGGTATAGCAATGCAAAACAAATTGAAGATGTTGCTGATGTCACCTGCTTACAGCCCAGAACAACTTCCATGGCACAGTGGTTAAGTGCTAGAGTGACCTTGTCAGCTGCAGGCAATGCTGTCCATGCTTTGGCTTGGGGCTCTATTTGTGCTACAGTGGGTGGCAATGCTCAGTTACAGCCTCCTTGGTTCAGTGCAAGCACCACACATACTGCTCCTCAGTGAAGTTGATATATTAGAGATGTTTCCTAAAGGTTCCCTGTGAGTATGGCAGTCTGCATAGTCCCCTCCTCTTTCATTTCCACCACCTCTTGGTGCAGCTCTTGCTGCTCCTGATAATTTTTCAACCCCAAAGGCAGATCCACCTTATAATCCATAACTGGCACCAATTGTAAGCAAAGAAGAAGTCAGATTCACTTGAATAACTGGAAAACAGTTAAACGAAAGGCTCAGTAGCCTAAAAGGACAAACCAGCAACTCATTTCTATGGAGTGTATAAGGCTTTTAAATAGCACTCCTGCAGGGGTCCTTGCAGATTGTTAGCACGATTAATTACTGGGCAAGTTTATCACATGACATCACATGCACAGACTAATTTCAGAAAGAGTTTCAAACATGCACAGAATCCTTATGTGCACATAATAATGAGGATTTTTAATACTTCTGGTGCACACCCTGGATGCCTACGAAGCAGCCCAATCCACTATACCGGGTGGCACACTTGCAATGTGGGTAAAGTATGTGCCTGCCACTTACTACATTGAAGCCTGGGGTATTTATGTCTGTACATGGGGGCAGTTTATTGTTTTTTTACTTACTCCTAAAAATTTTTACTTACTACTACCATCCTAAAATGTTTGCCCCGCAGAGATTTGAAATCCACAGTGTACAGGTTATTGTTCTTATTATCGTTCTCCCAAGATTTTGGAGTTCAACCAATTATTCCTAAGCTGGTCTAAAATTTAACTGCCCTTTCTCCCCGCATGATGATTTTAACTTCTCCTTGATGACATGCAGCATTTTCTCAGCACAGATGTGATGCATAATGGGGCAGTTGAGTTAAGTAGGCAATGCACCAAAGATCATGAGTGATATTTCCTCATGACCCAATGGGTTTTAAGCAGTGCTGAAATGTGTATTATGTACCAAATTGCATCATTATCAGTGCTTATTTATCCTCTGTAATTGATCCATCATTGCTCTGAATAGCAGACTATTCCACACATATTGAACAAATTAAAAATAATTGGAGATCTGAACTAAAAATCAAATGTGCTCTGATGAAGAGCTAACATCCATAATGTCATAACCTGTCTTTTTTCTCGTAGATCCTGTTAACCTGTACATTTCTAGTATTTTCTGTTTTAATTCAACAGATATAGGGATAGATCACAAAGTCAAAGGAAATAAAAAGTCAAGATTAGCCCTGCCACATTTTGTTTAAATTTAATAACACCAAATCAAATCATTATCGATTACAATGTTTATTCAACCATTAGAATTAATCCATCACTACAATGATTAGCAGGCATAAAAGATGAAAAAGCTCTTGTCAGAATTAATAGTCCATTTAACTGCTATTATACAAGATGATCAAAACATGCAGCTAGTTTCTTCAGTGAAAATAAAGGCAGTGTTCAAGAAAAATTACTCCTTGATGTCCTGGCTACTAGGGGAACATGACAGCCTAAACCGTACCATCACAGGAACTGACAACTAAAGAAAAACTTAAAGACAGAATTTCTCATTTAAATTTGCCACATCCACAGCCTCAGTGCAATTCAGCCTATGAAAGAAAGTTAGTTCACTCAGTGGACTGAATTATATGAGGTGTTGTGGTCACTGTTGCAATCCAACTTTAAGAAAATATGCAAATGATATATGTGTCATCACAGAACCAGAATGTAAAGCAGCATGTGACCAGCTGGCTGTGGCTATGCCATGCTGTTAGTTTTGGTGGTGGTTGTTAATGTATGTGCTGAACACACACACACATATATAGTTCTGGTGTTCAAATAAATAGAACCTATTTATAGTTTACCAATCCTGTGTGTGTGAGATTTGTGAGTTTGCATAGAGAAAGTAGAAACCCTCCCCTGGGGGAGCCCATGCAGGAGAAGAACCAATTGGCTGTTAATAGACTGGAGGTGGGACTTCTGCCCTTCAGGGACATTAAGTCCCGCCTAAGAAAGCTTCCGGCCAATCAAAGGCCAGCAGCTCTCAAGTACCGGCAGTGGCATCATGGCATGGCAGGTACTGCAACTGGGGCTTGAAGGGGTATTTAGCGATGGATCAAAACTTTGTAAGTGTTTGGGGGTTGGAGAGAGGGGTGCAGGCTGGGATTTGAGAGGCCATGGGGGGAGGGGAACCTGAGAGTTAACAGCTGGAGGCAGGCCCTCCGGAGAGCCAATTAAGAAAGTACACCCTCCTCTGGCCACCATCAGACTGTGCAGGGAAATCTGCCAGGTTGGCTGCTTGGTGTGGGCTTCTCATGGCATTGGTATAATCCTGGTAATGGCAGAATGAGACCATTAGGTGGGCATTAATTGCCTGCTTAAGGGCCTAAATTGGCCCACAGGCAGGGGCAGGCTACCTGACGCCATCCCTGCCACTGATAAAATTGTGCTGGGTGCATGGGCAGGCTGGTAGGAAGTGGACTGGTCGCCCACTGGATTTTACCAGCCCTGCCGCCTTCAAACTTACTGGTGGGGGAGCATAAAATCCAACCCAGTGAGATAAGGGATACCTGAACCTTGCATTTAAACTATAGGATGTGGAATGGGGGTGGGGTGGGTAGTGTAGTGATGGCATAGGGAAGAGTTTTGGGCTTGGGTCCAGATCACATCTGGAATCCCTATGGACAAGGTAACTTCCATAAGCTCTTTTGTTATTGTTCTTCTTTTAAAGATTGATAAAGGGGCTGAAAATTGTTTCTCTCAGAAGGGAGGAAGGAGAGAGCAGATGCCAAAGTATCCAGCCAGGCAGGTAGTCCCAAGCTTCACTGAGTTCATGGTCAGACCCCATTTGTGCTGGGCACCATCCAGGAAGGGAAAGTGGGGAGAGGTTGCTGATATGATTTAGTGATGGTGGAGAACTTACAGAACAGATTCACCAGAATCAAACCAGCACTTAAAAGATTGTGGAGAGAGAAACAGAGTTAACGTTTTGAGTCTGTGTGACTTCTTCAGAGCTAAAGAGAAGTAGAAATATGATGGATTTTATACTGGTTAAGAAGGGATGGAGCAGATAGAGCAAAATAGAAGGTCAGGGATAAGTGGGAGCTAAGGAGAAATTTGACAAAGATGGCATGGACACAGGACAAAGGGAGTATTAGTGCTAGTGTTAAAGACTAAAGAAGATGCTGATAATGACATGAATGTAAAATAGCAGAATATGTTAATAGCAGAACAAGGGTTAGCACTCTTTTGGCACTCTTTAGCTCACAGGGGGACCACCAAGCGGCAATGGCCACCCCATGGCAACAATGTAACTGGTGCACTGCAAAGCCCACTTCACCCCCTCCCCTTCCACCAAATCGCCAGGGCCTGCCTCTCTGGCCCCAGTGACCACCCCCACCCCATTCGCCAATCACCAGGGCCCGTCTACCTGCCCCTGGTGTCAATCCCACCCCCTAACCATCAAGACCTGCCTACCTGGCCCCCGCTTCTTTCACCACCCTCCTGTAATTGCCAAGGCCTGACTGCCTGACACTGGTGACTGCTCCACACTGCCCCTAATCTCCAGAGCCTGCTGCCTGACACCAGCTTGGCCTACTACCCCATCCTCCCATGATTACAAGGGCCTGGCTGCCTGACCCTGGCATTCCCCAACACTCATTAAGGCATGCTCTCCCTGCAGCTGAAGCCTCGGCAATGTCCAGCATTATGGTTGAGTTGCCAGTTCTCTGATTGGGCGGGCAGTTCTTGGGGAAAGGTCAATGTTCTTAATTGGAAAGTGACTCTGGTGCCAGCCACATAATTGACTGCTGATGGCAAAATGCAACCCAGTCCCACCTCCTGCTTTAGGCCCCAGCAGTGGCACATCTGCCCTTGCAAGAAAATTCAGTCCTGCGTAACAATTTGCAAGTTTGTTAAAGGTTTCCATTTTTATAAAACATGCAGTTGACTACAAGGTTCTGTGGACATTGATTATAGATTAGCTGTAGAGTCAAGCTGTAAGTGCCATTAAACTGAACAGATTGATGGAAATGTTTCAGTATGACAATAAAACTTGTTATGGATTTTGAAAAACACAAGGAGGTTTATTTGTTTGTAACCAGATGAAGAAGTTTCTCAAGCACTGGAGTATTTATGTAACTAAATTCTAGCCTTTAGTTAAATGCTTTGCCCAATCTAGGTTTCCAAAATCCTGAATTTGTTTTCCCTCTGTGATAAAATTTGGTTATCTAAATATCACTGCAGCAAAAATGCATTGCTTTGAATTTCTTGTGTTGTGCATTTGTGTCAGTTGTGGCTATATGAGATTCAACTTCTATTGTCCCAGCGAAGATATCTTCTCAAACTTTATATTAAGACTACAGATAATTCAATTCCCCATGACCAAATATATTTGGATAATCCAAGCCTAACAGCTGAAAATAACATGGACGTTGCAAAGGCATTGTTTACAGACTGTTTTAAAAGACTGTATTTTCTATTAGCCAAATTGCAGCTTTGAAACCTTTACAGTTAAAGCTAACATATAAATGCAGCAGACTCCATAACTATCAGCATGGTAACATTTGACTAAAGAGTGACTGTCTTGCCAGTCATTTAATCTTCAATTCATTATATAGCCTTTAAAGAGGAGAAAACTCAAGAAAAAAATTCTTAATGCCAACATAATTTGTGATTGGCAATAACACTGAGAAACCTTTCTTTCCCAGCTCATATCAGAATGACTTAACATGCTACAGAATTTAGTCAAAAATCATGTACACTGTCTCAAGTACATACTGGTATATCACATGCATGTCTAGTCTCTAGATGACATTTTCAGTTTATGATCTGCATTTACCCATGGCAAATCAGACCTCGGTTAGCCTTAAAGCCACAAACATTTGCTCCACTATTTCTTTCTTTCATATAATTGATCATTTCACCCTTAGAAAAAGAAACTAGAAAGTCTCAATACTTACTTTCATTAGAAAATGTTTACCCTTTAAAATCCAAATTCTGTTTGAAGATTAGCATTTCTGGAACTAAACTGTAACAAAATGGTTGTCTTTGTTTATTTTGAGAATCCAGCGACTGAAGAAACCTGGTCTGTACTTTCATACAGAATGAAGCTGTGCAATGTTCAGAATTACACATTTGAATGAAAATTATTCAACAGATGTTATATAACAGAGAATAGATTTTAAAAAATTGTTTCAATGTTTAACATTGCACAAGAGGCTTAGTACTTGAACGGTTTATAGAGAAAGTTCAACAACTTTTTGAAGTTAAACAACCTCGCATTGATTTCAGCCAAACAAGTAAAGGTTGTAGCAAAAAACAACTAAAAGTAATTGGAAAAGAGATTCAGTCATGCCTTACAGATCAATTGTTTATTTCTGCTTGCCTGGTGGAACATAGCTGTGCATTGCATATCTGATACCCATTTCAAAATGCAGCGTTAATGTGACACTAGCTGCCCAGCCTTCGCTGGCAGAGCTGTAAGGTGAAAGGAATGATGTTGCTCTTTCTGGAAGAGCGAGAGATGGCTTCCTCCACACTAGTGATGGTAGAAAGTATAAACAGTGAATTTATGGTGCTACCTGCTTTTTTTTATAAACAAGCGGGTAGTTCAAGTAATTAGCTTGCCAGTACAAGCTGGGAATTTTCAGCATTTCCTCATATTAAAATTTCATGACAAAAATCTGCCATTTTCACAATGATTGAATGTTGGCAGTAAAGACAAACCAATCATTGGTCATAGCATGTTCCAGGGTTGTCTTCCAATCAACTCAGTTGCAAGATAGGACTGAGCCTATAGAAAACTCAGTACTTTCCCAGTGCTCGTAGCTCACAAATATTTTGAGATGAGCTGATGATTTTTGAAAATGCAGATTAACTGTAATTTAGCAGTCACAGAGCACTGAAGATGAAATTTCCTTCTAAATGTTAAGGGTCCTGCCTATTTTAAAAAATCATTTATGGGATGTGGGCATTGTTGGCTGGGCCAGCATTTATTGCCCATCCATAATTGCCCTTGAGATGGTGGTGGCGAACAATCTTCTTGAACCGCTGCAGTCCATGTGCTGTAGGTACGCCCACAGTGCTGTTAGGGAGGGAGTTACAAGATTTTGACCCAGCGACAGTGAAGGAATAGTGATATATTTCCAAGTCAGGTCAGTAGATGGCTTGGAGAGAAACTTCCAGTTGGTGGTGTTCCCATCCGTCTGCTGCTCTTATCCTTCTAGATGGATAGTGGTTGTGGGTTTGGAAGGTGCTGCCTAAGGAGCCTTGGTGAGTTTCTGCAGTCCATCTTGTAGATGGTCCACACTGCTGCTACTGTGTGCCGGTCGTGGAGGGAGCAAATTTTTGTGGAAGGCGTGCCAATCAAGCAGGCTGCTTTGTCCTGGATGGTGTCAAGCTTCTTGAGTATTGTTGGAGCTGCTCTCATCCAGGCAAGTGGAGAGTACTCGATCACCTGCCTGACTTGTGCCTAGTGGATGGTGGGCAGACTTTGGGGAGTCAGGAGGTGAGTTACTCAGCACAGGATTCCTCGCCTCTGACCTGCTCTTGTGGTCATGGTATTTATATGGCTAGTCCAGTTCAGCTTCTGGTCATTGGTAACCCCCAAGGTGTTGATGGTGGGGGATTCAGTGATGGTAATGCCATTGAAGTAAAGGGGCAATGGTTAGATTCTCTCTTGCTGGAGATGGTCATTGCCTGGCACTTGTGTGGCGTGAATGTTACTTGCCACTTGTCAGCCCAAGCCCGGATATTGACCAGATCTTGCTGCATTTGGACATGGTATGTTTCAGTATCAGAGGAGTCGTGAATGGTGCTGAACATTGTGCAATCATCAATGAACATCCCCACTTCTGACCTTATGATGGAAGGAAGGTCATTGATGAACCAGCTGAAGATGGTTGGGCCTAGGACCCTACCCTGAGGAACTTCTGCAGTGATGTCCTGGAACTGAGATAACTGACCTCCAACAACCACAACCACATTCCTCTGTGCTAAGTAAAACTCCAACCAGTGGAGAGTTTTCCCCCTGATTCCCATTGACCCAAGTTTTGCTAGGACTCCTTGATGCTACACTCGATCAAATGCTACCTTGATGTCAAGGGCAGTCACTCCCAACTCAGTTTGGGAGTTCAACTATTTTGTCCATGTTTGGACCAAGGCTGTAATGAGGTCAGGAGCTGAGTGACCCTGGCGGAACCCAACCTGAGCATCAGTGGGCGGGTTATTGCTAAGTGACTGCCACTTGCTTAAATTGTTGATGATTCTTTCCATCACTTTACTGATGATCGAGAGTAGATTGTTGGGGCGGTAATTGGCTGGGTTGGATTTCCCCTGCCTATTGTGTACAGGACATACCTGGGCAATTTTCCACACTGCCGGGTTGATGCCAGTGTTGTAGGTGTACTGGAACAGCTTAGATATGGATGCGGCAAGTTCTGGAGCACAAGCCTTCAGTACTATTGCTGGAATGTTGTCAGGGCCCAAAGCCTTTGCAGAATCCAGTGCCATCAGCTGTTTCTTGATTATCATGTGAACTGAATCGAATTGGCTGAAGACTGGCATCTGTGATGCTGGGAACCTCAGGATCAGGCCGAGATGGATCATCCACTCAGCACTTCTGGCTAAAGATTGTTGCGAATGGTCCAGCCTTAGCTTTTGCACTGATGTGCTGGGCTCCCCCATCATTGAAGATGGGGATATTTGCGGAGCCTCCTCCTCCAGTTCGTTGTTTAATTATCCACCACCATTCACGACTGGATGTGGCAGGTCTGCAGAGTTTACTTCTGATCCATTGGTTGTAGAATCACTTTGATCTGTCTATCACTTGCTGCTTATGCTGTTTGGCACACAAGCAGTCCTCTGTTATCGCTTCACCAGGGTGTTATCTCATTTTTTATTTAGCTGTGCCTGGTGCTGCACCTGGCATGCCCTCCTGCACACAACACGATTGAGGTACCCTGAATGTGAAGACGGGACTCCATCTCCACAAGGACTGTGCAATGGTCACTCCTACCGATTCTGTCATGGACAGATGCATCTGTGGCAGGCAGGTGGTGAGGATGAGATCAAGTAAGTTTTTCCCACTTGTTGGTTCCCTTACCACCTGTCACAGATCCAGTCTAGCAGCTATGTCCTTTAGGACTTGGTCAGCTCAGTCCATTGTGGTGCTACCGAACCACTCTTGGTGATGGACATTGAAGTCCCCCACCCAGATCACATTCTGCGCCCTTGCCACCCTCAGTGCTTCCTCCTAATATCAACATGGAGGAGCACTGATTCTTCAGCTGAGGGAGGGCGGTACATGGTAATCAGCAGGAGGTTCGTTGCCGATGCTTGACCCGATGCCATGAGTCTTTATGGGGTCCGAGTTGATGTTGAGGACTTTCTGAGCAACTCCCTCCCGACTGTATACCACTGTGCTGCCAGCTCTGCTGGGTCTGCCCTGCCAGTGGGACAGGACTTACCCAGGGATGGTGATGGTGGAGTCTGGGACATGATCTGTAAGATATGATTCCATGAGTATGACTATGTCAGGCTATTGCTTGACTAGTCTGTGAGACAGCTCTCCCAATTTTGGCACAAGCCCCCAGGTGTTAACAAGGAAGACTTAGCAGGGTCGACAGGGCTGTTTTTGCCATTGTCGTTTCTGGTGTCTTTGGTCAATGCCGGGTGGTCCATTCGGTTTCATCCTTTTTTATTGACTTTTTATCAATTTGATACAATTGAGTGGTTTGCTGGGCCATTTCAGAGGGCATTTAAGAGTCAACCACATTGCTGCAGTTCTGGAGTCAACATGTAGGCCAGACCAAGTGAGGACAGCAGATTTCCTTCCCTGAATGGTATTAGTGAACCAGATGGGTATTTACAACAATTGACAATGGTTTCATGGTCATCATTAGACTTTTAATTCCAGATCTTTATTGAATTCAAATTCCACTATCTGCCATGCTGGGATTTGAACCGGTTCCCCAGAGCATTACCCTGGGTCCCTGGATTACCAGTCCAGTTAAAATAACACTATGCCACCGCATCCTTTCTTTGCTGGTCTGGATCTGTTCCCTCTCTCTCTCTCACTCTCTGTCTCCAACCCTTTTTGCTGCTCTCAAAACTTGCCTTAATAAATATTCTTTATCAAAACCCAGTTTCTGTTGTGTGACCATAGTACCTGTTTTCTATGGTCCACACAAATTGTCTTTAATAACTTGGTCATTGACAAGCAATACTGCTTGAATTTCACCCATTTGCATTTCCTTGTGATAGAACCTGTTTCTTCTCATACCCATTCAATGGAATTCTGCTTTGAAGTCAAAAAGTCTGCAAGTCCATTTTGATCCAACAATGGCAGCCATTAATCCACATGAAAGGGCTGTTGCATTTTAATACCTTCTCAATGAAATGTCCCAAAAGGTTATTTGTATTTTAAAGTCCTGTCCAGTAAAGCAGCCTTGTTTCCAGCTTTGTGTACTTCCCTGTATATTAGTAGAAGAGAAAAAGGGTCACCTGGCCTCTTAACTCATTTTGTCTTCTAAGCAGTGTGTCCATTCTCCATTTTGTTTTAAAAGTCAAATGTCCTTTATCGATAATTCTATAACTGTGTAGGCATCATAGATGTCCCCTGGACTTGGAAATATATTGGAAAACTGAGCTTTTAAAAAATTCTTTCACAGGATGTCTAGGCCAGCATTTATTTACCATCCCTGATTGCCCTTGAGAAGATGGTGGTGAGCCGACTTCTTGAACCGCTGCAGTCCATGTGGTGTGGGACACACATGGCGCTACTGGGAAGGGAGGTAATCCCCAAGAATGTTGATAGTGTGGGGGTTCAGCGATGGTAGTGCCATTGACTGTCAAGGGAAGATGGTTGGATCCTCTCTTTCTGGAAATGGTCATTGCCTGGCACTTGTCTGGTGCAAATGTAACTTGCCACTTATTAATCCAGGCCTGAATTTTGTCCAGGCCTTGCTGTGTATAGACACATATCTGAGGAGTCGCAACAGGTGCTGACCATTGTGCTATCATCAGCGAACATCCCCAATTCTGACCTTATGATGGATTGTAGGTTATTGATGAAGTAGCTGAAGATGGTTGAGCCTAGGACACTACACTGAGGAACTCCTGCAATGATGCCCTGCGACTGAGATGATTAGCCTCCAACAATCAATTCCATCTTCCTTTCTGCTAGGTATGACTCCAACCAGTGGAGAATGTTCTTCCTGATTCTCATTGATTCCACTTTTGCCAGGGCTCCTTGATGCCACACTCTGTGAAATGCTGCTTTGATGTCAAGGGCTACTGTCACCTCACTGAGTGGTATCACCATTCCACATGTGCATATGTCTTTTCAACAAGAAACAAATTCAGCAAGCCCCCTCTCAGAATACGAGCTAGTGAAAGATATTCAATATATCATCTCCTGTTTTACTTAATCAACTATTTATAAAAAAGGTTTTTTTGCATTGCACAAAATTAGCTCATTATGACTAAAGAAAAACATAAAGAAACAGCCAAAACAAACTAAATTAGAAACAGATCAGTCACTGACACCTGGAATAAGAAAACAGATCCCGTGAACACTTTGAAATCATTCCCTTATGTCAGATCATTGTCAGTATCACTAAGCTTCTATTTTATAAATAGTACAGGGTGGATAAACATGCCAGGGGTAATGTTGAATAGCCCTTGAAAATGGGCACGGGGATCGTGATGAACCCACACCAGTTCAAAGTGATGCAGGCGCATGCAAACTGCATGCTGCCTGCTAATTATAATGATTGTGGCGTCCATCCCAGCACTGAGTATGGTGTTCAGTGTTGCATGCCTCAGCAGGGGTCCCAAGCTTGTGCAAAGCTAGCACCACTTAAAGCTAACCTGCACTACTTAAAGCCAGCCTGCACCTCTTAAGTGGGAGGTGGATTATGGCTGCTACAGGTGGTGGAAGTGGTGAAACAGAAGTTAATAGTTGACCAACAATCTCAAAGAAGCGGATGCAGCCCCCCAAAAATGATTTAAATGTATGACTACAAGTAATTACACTTGAAACAGTGCAGTGTGATGTGGATATAGGTATGCCAAATAGGATGAATGGATGGGTGGCAGCCTTCATCTCGTGAGTAAATGGTTTGCGGTGTCCTGGTTAACTCTGTGCTAAGCATCATCTGGTGTGGCTCAGGAGCCCCACCCTGGCATGACGGTCTCTGCATTTGCTACAGAAGAGGACAGTGGGCTGAGAAGGTGTAGGGATAACTGGTCTCTGTTTTCTCTGGGGCCTTTTCTCGGTCAGATGAGCTTTTTGTTTCTGCTCGCCTCTTCCAATGCCCCTCCAAATAGTCAGCCTTCAGGGACCATAGCCATCTACAATAATCTTCCAGTTGACAGTGTCAATGTCCACCACCTTCATAAGTCGCTTGCAGATGTCCATTTAGCGGAGGTATGGACACCTAGGAGCTTGTGACCAGTGAACAAATAAGAATAGCTCCATGATCCAGCACACCCAGCACAAGAGAGCCAGTGGTGAAGAGCACATCTCTGGAAATTATTGTTGCATAGCCCATGACTTTCTATTACTTACAATAGATGGACAGAAGACCATTGGCTTTGAGTTTATGGATTCTCCAGATGCAGTCCCTGTTAACACTACTCCTCACTGGGAGCGCTAGATCATATAATCACCTCAAGAATTCTTTTACTGGTATTTGAGGACATGAATCAGTAATTCATAGACGTTTACAGGGAGATAGGAGTGAAGACATAAAGATTATTTTCAAGAAAGTCAAGGGGCATCACCGACTCCCTCAAATTTTGATTTATAACTCTATATAGTACACTTTCCAGTATTTTGGGGATGACAATGTATAAGGGTATTGCAATGTTTTTGTTTCATTTTCTTTGTTTTAAAAAATTGCTGGGTAGCAAATCAGAGATTTGAACCCAGACACGATTGGGAAGGTTCAATTAAGTCTTTGTCCAGGTGCACTGGATACTGAATAATCCTGCAGGATAGAGTGGATGCCTGTGGAGGTGCCTGTCTGATTTTGCTTCCATTTAAATTGGACTTCCTAAACAGGGTAACACATTGGACAGTGAGCCAGGAAGAGAGAGATTAAAAGGGCGAAGCTTGGTTGATGGGATTAATTTTGAGAAGACATTTCGTGTTGGAGTGAGGTGAGCAGAAATAAAGGTTTATATAATCTTTCCTTACTCTGAGTGTCAGCTGACACCATACATGCCAAATAGAAAGTTTGCAATAGCTGACCACCAGCTTCAGTACCATCGCTACAGGCCCCAGAAAGCTGATAACTCAAGGACAACCCAAATTATAAGCTAAAACAAGTAAAGTTAAGCTGCTGGTACACACAGCAGTCCCAGACTTTGTATTGGAGGGGAGAAAATACAAGCAACGGATAGAATTTTCCAGAATTAATCCCTGCTGAAACGGCAGGACCGTTTGTGAATCAGGACCCGTTTTAATAAATAGTGAGCTTTGCCAAGACTCTATCCCAGAGCCAGGATATTATCATTCCACCTCCAGGTTGCCCGATTAGAGAGTGCAGGCAGGATAATGCACTTCATCCATTTAAATAGGCTCCAGCAAGGCTCATAATAGCAATGTGAGTGGAGAATTGAATATGCTAGTGGGAAGAGGGAAACTGCCATATGATGAAAACAAGGTAAAAAGGGTAGCCCAGAGACCTGGTGAAAGCATTAGATGAATCATTTCATTGACACTCCTGTTGAACCAATGCCACCAATACATTAAATATCATGGTCTGCTGTTTGTGGACATTGAACTCTATTCCACCTAAGTTCAGCACCAATTCATGTCTTTCATCTCCCACAGGTGCATCATGGGTCCCAACGGAGGAATGATGGAGGAGCCCATGGAGTCTTCAGAGGAGGGCGAGCACTCTGAGAATACACCATCACATCACTCCTGCACACCCTCCATCAGCTCAGATACACACACCTCACTGATCCAGCTTTTCAGATGATAGAATGGCACATGGTGTGGTGGACATCACACGGGAGCAGGAGCAGGTTCTGGATTCGGACAGCGATGGAGAGTCCTGTCAGAAGAACTCCGGGGCAGCAATGGGGAATGTGTGTGCTTCTGTCAGCATTTCCAGAGCCAGTGAGCACCTTTGCAGAAAGACTGGAGGTGTCCACATCGAGCAGGATTATCATGGTGACTCTGGCATTTGTGCTGTTAATTACATCCGTTGAAAGAGCAGCTGATCTTCTGGAGAGTCAAGCACAACAGGCTTCTAAATGCATGATAGCCCAGGCCTTTGGCCGGCACTCTCTGGCTGCCAGTTTACAAAGGATCAAGCAAGCATCACCTTGATGGCTGAACACCGCACTCGCATTCAGCCAAGTACTCTTCTGCTCCTGGCTAGAGGGAAGAGCTGATGGGCACTGAGAGGGAAGATGGAGAAAGGACTGATGACAATGGGGCCCTTCCATCACTTATTGGCTCTTGCCATTCCCCCTCTCAGACGGAGCCGCTTGTGCTCCCTCCTGTCCCCCTGACCAAGTCTGCCCCTGCTCAAGCACAGATGGGGCAGTCTTTGGTGGCACCCAGACAGGCTCCAAAACCTTTGTACTTTGTTGCATCTCCCATTTACCCTGTTCAGTTTCCTCCTGGTGAATGGCGTGATCAACCTGAAAGGTGAGGAAATGTTGTGAAGGTGATGGTTGTCTGGCTGACTGTAGGGGGGAAGTTTGTGTGGGGTGTGGTTGGGGTGGTGGTGTTTAAACAGGGGTCTTGATGGAAAGTTTAGAATGCTGCAGGCAGACTTTTCAAGTGAAGTGGTCCTGCGGTGAGGGCTTTGTAGGCTTCTCTGGGAGCCAGGTGTGCCGCTGCAGGTACCAACAGTATATCCGGCTCCTCCCCCTCCTCTGAGGATGCCGGGTACTGTCCAACTTCCTTTTGTGCCAGCTCCAGTCCTTTCTGTGATGCCAGGTTGTGAAGAGCAGAGCAGAACACAGCATTCCTGGATACCTTTGCTGGGGTAAATTGAAGAGTGCCTCTAGATTTGTCAAGGCACCGGAACCTCATCCTGAGCAAGCCAAAGGTCCAGTGGTGCAATGGCTGCTGTTAAGCCTCTCCTGTTTCTCCGTGGTAGGGTTCACACTGGGGTCAGCAGGTCCTCAGTGGGTAACCCTTGTCTCCCAGAAACAAACCACTCAGGCTATTTGGCGATGAGAACACCTGTGGTACTGGAGACTGCCGAAGCTTAAAGGAGTCATGGCAGCTTCCTGTATAACTGGAACATATTTCCAAGATGTTCTTGTGGTGGTCACAGACCAGCTGCATATTATGGATGTGAAAGATCTTCCCATTAATGAAGACTCCTGGCTGATCTGTTGGCGGCTTGATTGCCACATAGTTACAGCCATTCACCCCGGACATGTAGAAATCCTGTGAGTGACTTAGCTCTGTGAAGAAGTGAATGCAAACAAGGTATCAAATAAGGTATCAGTGACCTGAGTGATGCAGTAATGGACTGCAGATTGTGAAATCTTGCTGATCTCACCAGCATATCCCAGGAAGGAGCCAGATGCAGAGATTGAGGGCTGTGGTCACCTTGACAGCCACAGGCAATGCACTGCCACCTACTCTTCTTGTGCGGGAGGTCTGTTTCCAGAAGGCTGCAGATATTTGGGAATACCTGCCACGAGTATCTGAACCTTCTCAGGCACTGTTATTTGGACATATCAAGGAAGTTCAGGCTTGGCCTAAAGACCCTGTGCTGGGTTATTGCCTTCTTTGAGGTGCCGCTCTGTGGCAATCTCCTCTGTTCCATGGAGCTGCACGTTGCTATGGAGAAAGCAGTACCTGCTGTTAGAGTCACTCTGGCTGAAGGGCTGGGTCAAGCTGCTGCTCTTTCTCAGAGCTCCAAGCTACTGCCAGATTGGTGGCTCCCATGTTTCAGGACAGTCACGTAAGCAATACGTTGAGGTACAGCTTAATGGACTCTAAGGCACTTGGAAGTTACTGGACAAAGTTGCTGTTTCCAAAGAAGTCAGTGAATTCAGACTGAAAGAACCATGCCTGTCAGCAGTAGCCTTTCACTATGGCTAACCACTGTGGCTATGCCAATTTCAGCCTATATATTGCTGTTAGCATGTCAGTTTCAGACAATAATGACTTTCCACTATGTACTCACCTTTTCCAAACTGGCAAAGTGTTAAAACAGCTTGGAACTTAACTGGCTTTTCAAGTGCCTTTATTGGTTTCCTGGCAGATCCAAGAGGGTTCCTGCCGGCCTTGGAACCCACCCTGGGGAAAGCTGGAAAAGGGCGGGTTAGGATCCCCACCCAACCGACATCAGTCACTTTTAGGGGATTTAGTTCCATGCATGCATGAAAACCCATCTCCCTCTGTCTGGGAAAATTCCACCCAATATCCTTGTGGAAAGTGTTCAAAAGCCATTTCCTTTGGACAGGGAGAGTGGCCGCATGAGCTTTGCTCCATAATAACATCACTAAAAAAATGAAAATACTGATGCAAATTAACAATGTATTCTTGGTCTGTTTATATAAAAAAATTCTTTGCCAAGCACACTTTCATTAAAAACAAGGATTGCTTTGCAAGGCACATGTGCTCCATAGAGCCAGGATCAGGAACACTGAAACCCACTAAGTCTTAACAACTTGGTGCTCATTAAAGCCCTTGGATGAGTCTTTGTATTTGAAGGATGTCTCTTCCTTGCATTTCCATTATGGGGGCACTTAGAAACTGAGCATACTAAGTCAGCTGATAGACAATGGAACATCTATTTTTACAAGTAGTAAAGTCAGCTACTTTACTGAATATAAACTTTCCTTTTTCTGAAGAGATGTGGGTGCACAGATGTCATCTATCTAAACCGAGAAGCATCATCTGAAACACATTTATTATGTTTTAGTTTTCTGTTGATTTTGGTTGCTGTGAAGTAGTTTTGGCATGGTATTTAAACCCCCATTCAGCTTAAAGCCTGCAAGACATCCTGATAATACCTCTGAGTCATCGCAATTCTTTGCTTTGTGCCTCTTCAACAGAAGTACAGTGGGATCATGACTTTGTGCAGCAACGGTTTGTTTATTTTTGCTCTATTAATTAATTTATTTACCTTTTCAAAGATGCATTCCCTGAAAAAATCTGTGGTGATTGCTATCTTTTCGGATGTTCTTGGCACAAATCCTCCTTCTTGCATGGTTTTATACCTGTGAATAATTAGGACTAACTGTTTTTGCTCAGTGAATAGTACTGAACCTGACATGTAATCTGAGGATGCTGGTAGTCATGTTGATGATAGATTCACTCAAGGTTATCGCTAGGGTCAGCTGAGGAAAAGAATTCGTGAAAGTAACACCTTCCAAAAGCACTTATAGCCCGCAGCTGAAAATTACAGCTTTGTTTTGCATTTTTTATAAACATTGTTAACCTTATACCAAACTAAGCCAGCTAATTTAGGAAATCATTATCCTGTGTTCATGTAATGAAACTTTTCTTATAAAAGTAAATGGCTGTAGAAGAAGATTCGATGGGTTTCTTCAGCTAGATGAAAGTAACAGGTGTGTAGGAAGTCAACATAATTTTGTATGTTTCCATTAAAAAAGGCTTTCAACATCAAGGTATTCAACATCAATTTTGTGTTTATAGCTTTTTTAAAATTAAAACAAATTTCCGTCTTTTCCCTTATGTAACATGAGATTACAGTTGATCATGACCAGAATTAAGCAACTGAGATGTATAAATATTTCTGTGCTGCTGGAGTGTGCTCCCTGCCTTATTTGAAACACTTCAGAGTTCCGGTAAATTTGAGATTAACAACAATGGAAAAAGAGCAGTGAAAGAGAACATTGCTGTATCCAAGGCCCCCAGAAGATTTTGACCATGTGGACCCTTCCAGGTATCAGACAGCCTTCTGTTACCCTGGTGATGGGTGGAGTCTGCATCTGGCACCTCCTCTGAGGAGGAGGAAGAGAGGGGCAGAAGGGAGAGGAGGCCAGGTGTCCCAATGCAGCTTCCAAGGGAGGGACCTGTTGGAGGAGAAGCGCAGGCACAAGGGGATGCAGGGCCAGCAGGTAGTCCAAGTGTAAGGGGTCACAGAAGATGCCATTATCCTGCTGCTAGGGTTTACAGGCGGTGAGGCAGCTACCTCAACATGTCTGAGATGCAATGTCGAAGGAGGCTCTGCCTCTCCAGGGAGACTGTGACCTCCTTTTGTCAGATGATTGGGCCTGTGATCCAGCTGCATGGGTGGACATCCCATGCCAGGGGCTCTGAAAGTCACAGTGGCCCTCAACTTCTATGACTCCGGCTCTTTCCAGGTGTCAGTGGGAGATCTTTGTGGAGTGTCCCAATCAACCGTGACAAGCTGGTGACTGATGCTCTGTTCAGGTGGGTAATGACATTTATTCATTTCCGAATGTTTGAAGCCAGAGGTTTTGCAGCGATTGCTGGCTTCCCCCGCGTCCAGGGTGCCATTGACTGCACACATGTGGCCATCAAGGTGCCAGTGGGTCAGCCGGGTGCCTTTGTCAACAGGAAAGGATTCCACTTTATGAACATCCAGATAGTGTGTGATCAGAAGATGCAGATTCTGCAAATCCGTGCAAGGTACCCTGGCAGATCCAATGATGCTTACATCCTCAGGCACTCCCGGGTGTCGAGGCCCTTCACTGCTCTAGCTCGACTGGATGGGTGGCTGCTGGGTGTCAAGAGCTATCTGTTGAAAAGGTGACTTATGATATCTCTTTGCCACCCAAAAACAGATGCCGAGCAGCATTAAAAAGGAGTCATGCCTTCACAAGGGCAGTGATAGGGAGGACCATAGGTCTTCTGAAGATGCACTTCTGATGCCTGGACCGTTCAGGGGGAGCACTACCAAACCCACCAGAGCAGGTGTCAATGACCATGGTAGCATGCTGTGCTCTCCACAATCTGGTGCTGGCAAGGGGAAACTCACTGGATGAAGAGGATCTTGACACAGCTCCATAGGCCACAGTGGATGAATCCAGTAGTGAGTCAGAAAAGGAGCACAGTGAGGAGAATTCTGAGGGTGTGGAGGCAGACCTCTGTATCCTTCAGGAAGGCAGGGACACCAGGGACACCTTGATTCAATGCTTCTTCAGCTAGGCTGCCAAAGATCTGCTTCCACCTCATGTCAGTGCTGCCGCTTCCATCCCAGATATCTGAAATAACTCTTTTCTTTGAACACAAAGTCCATTCAGTGCCTGTGCAATAAGGTTTAGAGCCACTCACGTCCAATATTAGATACTGGTGTACCCTGCACCTACAAAACTAGTGAAGTATAGTCAGGCCATTAAGATAAAAGCAAAATTTATATTGTTTTGACACTCACATCAAATGAACAGAACTATATATGGTGTGACTGGCCACACCAGTAAACATATTAACAAAACATGGCAGAACAGAAGATCAGCTGTGAACAGTCCCACTTGTGCTTATCGTGCCTTAAACTTATGTTTGCAAATGCTATGTCTTGACGCCCCCCACACCCACCTCGCTGGCAGTGGCATTAGAGGCAGTCTGCTGACTGTGCTGTCCTGTTGACCTTGATGACCTTGGCAATCGTCCTCTGGCCAGTGAGGTTGCTCAGGACCTCTCTGCTTGTCATTGATGAACAGGCACCTAATTGGGATGCCCCATCCATCTCCCACACTGGCTCTGACCTCCTGAGATCATTGCCTGTTTGATGGCTTGCAGGTCCGAGTGCAACCCCAGGAACCCCTGATACTGTCCCTGGAGTTGCCTCTCCATGAGAGTCACCACTCTCTCAATGGAAGAGGTCGTGTGTTCGGTGATAAGGATCAACACATTGCTCATGTTCCACATGGACTCCTCCACAACAGGGACCATGGCATACATACCCTCATGGATCTCCGCCAGATTCTCCCGCACATCCCGCTGGACATCCAGCATCAGTTGCCTCATGGACAACACCAGAGGCTCATCATCTGCTTTTGGTTCAGCATGGCCCTGATCTCCAGCAGTCCTCCAACTGCTGGCACACTGGGCACTCTCTTCAGCTGCTCCTCAAGCAAGTGTGAAGTGCCATCACTGCTGTGCACTTACATTCTAGCCGACGATCTAATGCCCACCAAGGTGCTGGTATATCGCTGGTACCTAGTTCAGAGAGGGAGTGTGACACAGGTGCATCTAAAGACCCATGGTCCTCTGTCATCAAGTTTGGCCCTTCAGGGTCCTGCATTTGAGTGTGAGCTGGAAAATCTAAGGGAGAACAATGACATGTCATTAGTTAAAGTCATCACACTGTCACTATGCATGCCAGGCATCCTGGTGAGACAATGGAGGTCCGCATCATGGTGCCATCATCTTTCAATGGCCACTGGGACTCCAGGTTTGAGGCTCCCATTAATGAAGAGACTACACAAGAATGTTTGCACAATCTGACACTCTCACCTCCTGTGCACTGCACTCTTACCTTTGTCAGAGACCCCTACGCCTCCATGAACAGTTGACCAAGGTGGATGGCACCTCTCCAGCACCAAAGCATCCATTTCATACCTCGTCATGATTAGAAGGTTGGGGGGGCTTCTGTGGCCTCTCAATGTTGCTATGGCCCCTCTTCTCCTGAAAGGATAGAGGAATATTGATTAGTCCACTCTCTACCTGCAGCCTGGCCAACCCCACCTGAGGAACACCTTGCAGGGCACATCCGAGTCATGGCCCTCGAGCCGCAAGGCACTCAGTCAAAGTAGCCAGGACTCTCCCCCTTGGCCAGCTCCGGCATCATTGACAGTTGGCACTCAGACTCTAGCAGCCCTAAGATCCAATGAGGGGATGACTACCCTTTAACACTTCTCCACACTTATCCATGACAACTTGGTACTCACCCTTGCTGAGCGCAGCAGGTTGTTGAATCTTTTGCGGCACTGCAGCCATGTGCGCTATGCAATTCCGTGGCCGCTGACCTCAGCTGCCACCTCCTCACAGGCTTTTGCATCTGGTGCAGTGGCCTCCTCTTGCCATTCCTGGCTATGAAAGCATCCATCTGACCTCCTCCACGTGGACAGCAAGGCACTCGTCCGAGAAATGCGGGGCTGAGTGCCCACCTGACCTGCCCGATGTTTCCTGCCACCGGTGAGGCCATTGTTCCAGCCTCCGGACAAACTCTAAAGATTCTCCCCCAGCAACCATCAGGGAGCTGGCTTTGCCAGTTTTAAAGCCCCCTCCGGGTCGCCTTTGGACCCGGCGCCCTACAAGCTCCCCGCCCCACCCTTCCTGACCATTCAGAAGACGCGTTTCACACTGGGTGGACTTTAATTGGCCCACCAGTGTGAAATCACGGTGCTGTGATGAAGCACCCCCACCGAGCACACCCGCCAAGGGCAAAATTCTGCCCGTTGTCTTATAAACAGGAAGTCACTGAGTTTTTCCAACATTTCGTATTTATACTTCAGATTTCCAGCATCCAAGGTACTTGGCCTTTTGTTTTAGGTTGTGGTAATGCTGAAAGTAATCATGTATTATGGTGCATATAACCACTTGATTAAATGTGACAATTTATTTCTTATTCGATGATGTCAGGAAGGCTTCCACATTGGCAAGCGTTGTCTATGGAGTGGAGTTTCATTCCACCTTCTCATTCAGGTGGAAGTGCCACCACTGAGCCAAGGTCAATGCCTTTCCACTTGTTGAAACCTACTCGGCCTTTCCACTGGCCAGCCCTTGAATTAGCCTTCTTCATCTCTCATTAGTACTGCCGAACCCTGTCTTGACAAGACTACTGCCACTTTCCTCCATTCTGACTGCTTAATCTCTCATATATCTGTTCTAATGCTTGCCATTCTAATGAAGGAATATTAACAACAACAACTTGCATTTATTTAGCACCTTTAATGTAATAAAACATCCCAACTGACAACCATGGTCATGTGCACCAACTGGTTTTAAGTCATTTAAGTATTTACTATGTTTCTGCTACAATATTAAAAAAAACACAATAAGCACTTCAAGAACTTTGAGGCAGCATTCCAATCTAACATCATCATAGGTGCACTGTCATCTCAAGGAAGGCAATGGTTCTTGGAGAAGGCCCACCATCAGCCTGACCAATATTGCACACATCCCAAGAACTAAGCTTAAAAAAACAGGTAAAGTGCATTAAGAAGCAAGGATGCCTAATCTAAACTGCACAGGCACAACATAAGAAGATAAGAAATAGGAGCAGGAGAAGGCCATTTAGCCCCTCAAGCCCCCTCTTTTGTGCCAGCTCCTCATAGACATCAACTCCCCGATATTTCAAAAATCTATCTACCTCCTCTTTAATTACTTTCAGTGATCTAGCCTCCAAAACTTTCATGGTTGGTGCATAAAAATAATTGAATGAGTGAGTGAAACTTCCCTTTCACATGTTCAAAACAAAACACATTTGCATTACCTACAATAAAAAGAAATGGTTACACTGAGCTAAAAATGTGAATTGTATCTGTTAACATATTCAAAACCTGACCAAAACAAGATTAAAAATTGCATCTGCACCCATGAGGAGTTTAGTGCACAGGCAAAAATCTAATCCATTCCGTACAACTTCCAGCTGAATAGTACCTTCATGTCTGAGATCAGATGGTTATATGCACATTCCTACATTAATCTTTCCTGGTGTTTCCTGTAGCAAATACCAGTTTGGATCACACTCCTGTCCAGTTTTATTACATAATTCAGATTATTTTTCTTTGTTATCTTTGATTATGGCCTTTCAGTTGTTCTTGCATAAGCACCTTGCTAAAAAGAACTCTTGTCTCTTCAGGCCAAGTGGTACTCTCATCATCGGTGTACCCATTATATTATGAATCACTTATCTGTGAGATTTTCTATGGGAGTCTAGAGATCAATGGACCACACTGTTTGAAGCAGGCAAAGAGAAGGGTAAACAGAGCAGCAAGCAGATGAGTTTCTTAAATGTGATTCTCCTTTCCATATCTTTTGTCAGCTCAAGAGTAAGACAATAAAAGATTTGAATATAAACCATATTTAAGAAGAGCTGCACTCCCCGTACTTCTAAACACCAATCTGACACATCTTCCCTGTGATTCCAGTACTATTTTATCCATTTCTTCTGAAAAATCTGTCCCAACTGTTGCCACTTTCCTAATTCATCTAATACACCACTCCCCTTAGTTTCAAATATTTTGTCATTTTGTGACTACTACAAACTCAGGAAAATATTTGAAAAAAGCAAAATATAAGGGCCTAAAATTGTTTGACTGACCACTTTTGCACAAATATGTTTTTGAAAAGAAATTAAATTTGAAGATTATGTTTTGAATAAAGTGTATTGATGTAATAATGGTCTGAATTTCATGCTCCCTCACTTGCAGGTTTTTAGGCTTGGTGGGGTGGGGGGAAGGAAGAGCATGAAATTGAAGGAATGGGGGAACAGGATTTCTCTGGGATTTACAAAATAATTTCTTAGCCTGCTGATAAGCTACTCACACCCTTTGTGTTGGTAGGTCCCTGTCCTTGGACACTCTGAAGGGGTTTTCTGGCATTACATCTGGCTGTGATCACAGGGAGTTAAATATACAGATGGAGACATAGACAATTGGTCAGATTTTTTTTAAAAAAATTGTTAAGGCAATCCTTTGCTTATCTTAGAAGGTTAGATTGTAGGAGGGTAATTAACAGTAATTTTACATCAGACACAAAGACTCACTGATGTGGGAAAATGTAGCATATCATTATTTTGTATTATTATGCAGAGTCAAGTTGTACTGACTGAATTAAGTAAATTTGGCTATTACTTTAAATAAAGCAGCTGTTCAATCCATTATCCGATCTTACCTTGCCACGTTTTCTCTCAGTTTCTCTTTAAAAAGATTGGAAAGGCATGATTGGACACGAATAGCTAGTTCAGCTTGTTGTAATATGCCTTTAAGTAATAGCAGCATGACATCACTAGAAGGGAAACTTGTCATGTGATCCAGACTTAGTTTCACTTTTGCCGTGAGCAGAGCACACACACACAGCTCTGATGTCTTTAAGCTTTATACCATGTATAATGGCTCTCATAAACCTAGTCTTAACAAATGAACCCACAGCATGTTTACCCAATCACTTATGTGTGATTGGTGCCTTGTGGCTTGCACAGTAAAGAAGCCCAAGGATTATATCATTATAATAACATGACACAGCTTAAAAGAGGATCCAATTGTTACCTCTGTGGGATAAGCTGTCATATAGTCAGATATGGAACAGTGTGAACAATGAACAATTGCTCATTGGAGTAACTAGCAGCACAGTACCTGAGAGAATATCAAAGATAAGACCCCAAACCTATAACAGAACCATTTGTAAGAACCTTCTCTACTACCCTGAAAACAGTGTTTTCCCTTCTGTAGCACAATTTGTTTTGAGAGGCAGGACTTCAAAGGTCAAAATTCGCTCCCAAATTAGGCCATCTTTTGGGATTGCACCATTTTTCCACTCCTATGGATTGCATAAATTTCCAGGTATTTATTTCCAACTTGAATGCCTGTCAAAAAGTCTTAATACGCTTTCTTCATTATTGTCTATAGGTATTAAACAGGTAAGATGGAGCATAAAAGAACATAAGAACACGAGAAATAGGAAGTAAGCCACTTGGCCCTTTGAACCTTCTCCACCATTCAAGAAGAATGTGACAGATCTTCTACCTCAATTTCACCTTCCCACACTATCCCCACATCTCTTAATTTTCTGGATACCCAAAAATATGTCAACCTGTGCATTGAATATTCTCAACGTCATTTTTCTGAGATCGAGAATTGCAAAAGTGCACTGCCCTGTGAGTGAAGACATTTCTCCTCAACCTCAGTCCTAAATGTTCAACCTCTTATTCTAAGACTGTATCCCCAAGTTCTAGATTCCTCAGCCAGTGGAAGTATTTTCTTAGTACTACTTTTAAGAACTTTATATATTTCAATTAGATCACCTGTCATTCTTCTAAATTCTCAGGAATATAGCCCAGGTCTACTCAATCTCTTTTCATAGAACAATCCACTCATCCCAGCAACCAGTATTGTGAGTCCTCAATGTACTTCCTCTCGGATAATTATGTCTTCCCTAGGTAAGGATACCAAAACTACACACAGCTCTCCAGATGTAGATTCACTGAAGCCCTGTGTAGTAAAGTCTTCTTTACTCTTACACACTAATCCTTTTGTGACAAAAGCTAGCTAATAAACCATGTGCCCTCCCAATGATTTGCTGTATCTGCCTGTTAACTTTTTGTGATTCTTGTACAAGGACACCTAGCTCCCTCTGAATATACACATTTCCCAGCCAATTCAAAAAACATTCTGCTTCTTTATTTTTTTAATATTTTTCCTACTAAATTTCACACATTGCCATATTCTTTTCCATCTGTCATTTTCATGTCCATTCAGCCAATCTGACTATTTTGTTCTACAGTTTCTTTGTGCTCTCCTTACCACTTACTTTCCTAACCTTATTTTACTAGCTAACCTGATACATTATGATGCTGTCCCCTCATATGAGTCATTAATATAGATTGTGAATAGCTAAGGCCTAAATATTGATCCTTGCGGTACCTGGTTAGTTAAACCCTGCCAACATGAAAAATCCCATCTCTTGCTACTCTCTGTTTTCTGGCCGTTAACCAATCCTCAATTGATGCTAAAATATTACCCCCAATCCCATGAGATCTAATTTTGTGTAATAGCCTCTTGAATATTGAATACTTTTTTAAAAATCCAAATACATTACATCTACTGTTTCACCCTAATTCATCCTAATGGTTACATCCTCAAAAAGTTCTAACAGAGTTGTCAAACATGATTTTCCTTTCATTAACCTGTGTTAGTTCTCCTTACCTATAGTTTCCTAAGTGCCCTGTTACCGTGACCTAATAAGTTTTAGCAATTTGCCTTCTACGGATGTTAAGCTATGTGGCCTAAAGCTCCTCTTTCCTTTCCTAAATAGAAGGGCTATGTTTTCCATCTTCTAATGCATGTGAACTGTATACATACCAGGATGCATCCCAGTTTGGTTGTTTCCCTATCCTGGAGTCCTTTGAATGTTTTCATGGGGCAGACTTTTGATGCCGGCTTGCGGACACAGTCGGTGGGACCAGGAAATGGCCCGACGCCCATGATTGACCCCGACCGCGATTCCACGCAGGCGGGCCAATTTAGGGCCTGCCCAGCGTGAAACCCAGCTCATCACTGGCCAGGAAGGACCGAGCTGGATGGGTGCCTGCCGGCTGCCGGGTGCAAATGCTACCCCGCAGCTGGTTTAAAAATGGCACAGGCAGCCGAAAAAAGGCTGCTCTGCGTCGTCCTGATGGAGTCGAGTGCAGCTGGAGACGCCAGGCAGGAGGGCAGGTTGGGTGGGCACTTGGCCTCCCTGCTTTTCAGATGAGTGCCTCGTAGTCCTGCTGGAGGATGTGGCTCCCAGGAGGGACACCCTTGTCTCCAGAGATGGGAGGAGGCGGCCAACAAGAGGGCATGGGAGGAGGTGGCAGTGCTGGTGAACAGCCATGATGTGGTCTGGCGCACATGGCTGCAGTGCAGGAAGTGGTTCAGTGACCTGCTGTGTTCAGGAAGGGTGAGTACCATATTGGCATGGGTCAGTGTGCAGAAGCATTAAGTGTGGCCATCCGCCCGTGGACCTCAGAAGCGTTAGAGTCTGAGTGCCAACTGTCGGTGATGCCAGAGCTGGCCAAAGGGGTGAGCCCTGGCTGCTTGGACTGAGTGCCTTGCAGCTCGAGGGCCATGACTCAGTTGTGCCGTGCCAGGTGTTTCTCAGCTGGATTTGGCCAGGCTGCAATGGCGCTGCAGGTAGAGAGTGGACCAATCAATGCTCCTCTGTCCAGGAGAAGAGGACATAACCAAGCAGAGAGGCAACGTACAGGCGAAGGCCCTCCGAGAGCTGGCACGCTCCCCGTGCAACCATGCATGGAGAGGCAGGGGTGTCAGGCGAAGGTAAGAGTGCAGTGCACAGAGGTGACAGTTTCAGATTGTGCATCATTCCAGTATAGTCTTGTCATTGATAGGAGCTTCAAAACTGGAGTCCCCATTGATCATTGGAAGACAATGGCACCATGATGCAGATCCCCATTGTTTCCCCAGGGTGCCTGGAATGCATAGTGACAGTGTGATGACTTTAACTATTGACATGTTGTTGTTCTCCCTTTTAGAGTCGCCAGCACGCAATCTCACTGTGGACCCCGAAGGTCCGCCCCTGACTCCGGAGGACCACTGGGCCTCACTTGCACCTGTGTCACACTTGCTTTCTGAAGCAGGCACCAGCGCAGATACCAGCACCTCGGTAGGCATTAGATCAGCGGCTAGAATGTCAGTGCACGTGCATGAGAGTACTTCACACTCACTCGAGATGTAGGCGGAGGCAGAAAGTGCCAAGGTTTCTGGCAGTCAGAGGACTGCTGGGGACCAGGACGATGCTCAGTCAAAGGCAGATGATGAGCTGCTGGAGTTATCCATTAGGCAGCAGATGCTGGATGTCCAGTGGGATGTGCAGGAGGATCTGGTGGAGATCCATGAGGGTCTGCCTGCCATGGTCTCTGTTGTGGAGGAGTCCATGTGGAGCTTGAACACTGTGTTGACCCTCATAAGCGAGCACACCACCTCCACCATACAGAGAGTGGCATGTGCCATGGAGAGGCCACTCCAGGGACAGAATGAAGGGCTCCTGGGGTTGTGCTCGGATCTGCAAGCCCTCATACAGGAAATGACCTCAGGTGGTCAGTGCCAGTGTAGGAGATGGATGAGACACCCAGTATCCCAGCTAGGTGCCTGTCCATCAATGGTGGGTAGGGAGGCCCAGAGTGACCTCAGGTTGGTGCCTGAGCTGCCTGATGTCTCTGTGGGCTCCTCTAAGGGCACTCTGGATGATGGCAGCAGATCCTCCGCTGCCCTGCCAGTGACCGTTGCATCTGATGAGGCTGTGATGACTGGGGAGATGCCAGCTGTGGCACTGGCTGCTCCCTCCCAGGCGGGGCCAGCACAGGCTCCACTGGCCAGAGGATGACCACCAAGGTCATCAAGGCCAACAAGACACCAGAGTCAGCAGTCTGTCTCCAATGCTGGTGCCAGCGAGGGGGTCAGTGGTGGAGGGTGGGGAGGGTGCCAAGACATAATACTCGCAAACCTAAGTTTAAGGTAACATGAGCATGAGAGGGGCAGTTCACGGGTGATTTTCTGTTCATTTATATTTGTTTTATATGTCTGCCAGTGTGGATATCAACACCAGTAATTATAATATAATGATTTCAATCTAACGATAACATTAAATTTGCTTTGGTTCTGATGACCTGAGTATGCTTCACATTTTTTTCTTTCCGGCGCAGGGTACACCAATATCTCATGCTGGGCATGGGTGGCTCTAAACTTTATTGCACAGGCACCGAGTGGACTTTGGGTTCAATTGAAAGGGTCATTTCAGACATCCGGGATGGAGATGGCAGTCCTGGTGTGAGGTTTAAGCGGATCTTCGGTAGCCTAGCTGAAGAACCGTTGGATCAAGACATCCCTAGCATCCCTGCCTCCCTGGAGGTTACCAAGGTCTGCCTCCATACCCTCAACCTTCACCTCATCTTGGTCCTCTTCTGATTCACTACTGGCTTTTGCAGCTGTGTCAAGGTCCTCTTCCTCCAGTGGGTCCCCCCCTTGCCAGTGCCAGATTGTGGAGAGTGCAGCATGCAGCCACTATCAGTGACGCCCACTCTGGGGGGTATTGTAGTGCTCCCCTTGAATAGACCAGGCATTGGAAGTGCATCTTCAGAAGATCCATGGTCCTCTCTATTATCGCCCTTGTGGAAGCATAACTCATATTGTAACACTGCTCTGCCTCTGTTTTAGGGTGGTAGAGAGGAATCGTGAGCCACCATTACACCAACAGCCATCCATCCAGCCAGGCTGGAGCACTGAAGAGCCCCGGAACCCTGGAGTGTGTTAGGATATACATGTCATGGGAGCTGCCAGGGTACCTTGCACAGACTTGCAGAATCAACATCTTGTGATCACACACTATCTGCACATTCATGGAGTGGAAGCCCTTCCTATTAACGAAGGCACCCGGCTCACCTGCTGGTGCCTTGATGGCCACATGTGTACAGTCTATTGCACCCTGGACACGGGGGAAGCCAGCAATGGCTGCGAAGCCTCTGACTCACTCAACCTGTATTGTGTTATGAAATGAGATTGACGGTCCAAATTATGTCTTGCCTGCTTTATTATGTTTCTTGTGTTTTGAGACCACGCACTAACTGTAACTGTGCCAAACTTAAGTAAGGGCAGAGTTGACAGGAGTGGACTGGGAAAGGATATTAGCAGAAAAAATGGTTGATGAACAATGGCAGGCATTTAAGAAAATAGTTCATGACTCACAATAAAGATATATCCCAGTGAGGAAGAAATATTCAAGGAAGGGAGTAAACCAACCATGGTTTACCAAGGAAGTTAAGAGTAGTATCAAATTAAAAGAAAAGACATACAATGTGGCAAAGATTAGTGGTAAGCCAGAGGATTTGGGAAAGTTTTAAAAACCAACAAAAGATGCCCAAAAAAAAGGGAGAAAATGAACTTTGAGTGTAAACTGGCAAGTAATATAAAAATGGATAGTAAGAGCTTCTTTAAATATATAAAAAGGAAGGGAGAGACCAAAGTGAACAGATGCCCCTTAAAGAATGAGGCTGGGGAAATAATAATGGGGAACTAGGAAATAGCAGAGGAGTTGGATAAATTCTTTGCATCAGTCTTCATGGTAGAAGACAATAATAGCATTCCAATACTAAATAATCAAGGGGAAAAAGAGGGGGAGGAAATAAATACAACTATCACTAGAGAAAAAGTACTAGGGAAACTAATGGAGCTAAAGGCCAATAAGTCCCCTGGATCTGATGCGTTGCATTCTAGAATATTAAAGGAAGTAGCTACAGAGATAGTGGATGCATTGGTAGTAATCTTCCAAGAATCCTTGGATTCTAGAAAAGTCCCAGAGGATTGGAAAACTGCTAATGTTACACCCTTATTCAAAAAGGGAGGGAGACAAAAAAACAGGTAACAATGGGCCAGTTGGCTTAACATCTGCCATTGTAAAAATGTCAGAGTCTATCATAAAGGGTGTAATAGCTGAGTATTTAGAATTATGTAATCTTCATGAAGGGGAAATCATGCCTGACAAATTTATTAGAATTCTTTGAGGAGGTAACTAGCAAGATAGATGAAGGGGAACCAGTAGATGTGATATATTTGGATTTCCAAACAGCGTTCGATAAGGTACTACACGCAAGGCTACTTACTAAGATAAGAGCCCATGGTGTTGAGGTATTATATCAGCACACATAGAAGATTGACTAACTAATAGAAGACAGAGAGTTGGGATAAGGGGGGTATTTTCAGGCTGGCAACGTATAACTAGTGGAGTGCCAAAGAGGTCGGTGCCGGGCCACAATTATTTACAATATATATTAATGACTTAGATGAGGGAAGTGAATCACCAAATTTGTGGAAGATACAAAAATAGGTGGGAAGACAAGTGGTGAGGATGACACAAGAGTCTACAGAGGGATATAGACAGGTTAAGTGAATGGAATATAATGTGGGAAAATGTGAGGTTATGCATTTTGCAGGAAGAATAAAGGAACTGAATATTATTTAAATGGAAAAAGTCTGCAGAAGGCTGCAGCACAGAGAGATTTGGGAGTCCTTGTGCATAAATCCTGAAAAGCTAACTACAAGTTCAAAAGGTAATAGGGAAGGCAAATGAAATGTTGGCCTTTATTTCAAAGGGAATGGAGTATAAAAATAGGGAAGTCTTGCTAAAGCTATACAAGGCACTAGTTAGACCACACTTGGAATACTGTGAACAATTTTTGTCCCCTTATCTAAGGAGAGATAGACTGGCATTGGAGGCAAACTAGAGAAAGTTCACTAGGTTGATCCCGGGGATGGAGGGATTTTCTTATGAGGAGAGGTTGAGTCGGTTAGGCCTGTACTCATTGGAGTTTAGAAGGATGAGAGGCGACCTCACTGAAACATATAGGGGAGTATTTTCTCCCTGTCGGATGGGCAGTTCAAGATCAGGCGCATAACTGATCACCGCGATTTTACATGGGTGGGCCAATTAAGGCCCATCCAGCGTGATGTGCACCCAGAAGCACTTGGCACTACCTGCGTGGGCAGGGGGCGGAGGGAGATTCGGGGCTTGCACTCTTTTATGCATGTGTGCGGAAGAGTGCGGAAATCTTATAAACCCTTCATGAAAGCTTAACCCGCCCATAGATGAGGTTCCGTGATAAAGAGCCCAGGCGGCATGCCTGGGCTCTTCACCTGCCCACCAACCTTAATGTTGGACTGGCAGCCCAGACCAGTACCTCAATTAGTTTAATAATGGCCTCAATAGCCCTTTAATAGTTCGGCGGGTGCGCAGCCAACTCTGCTGCGCGCCCGCCAAACCGAAGATTGGATTGATGTGCGGTGACATTGGAATGCATGCCCATCACCATTGCACGTAATTTTACACGTTGGTGTGTGGGGCCTGCCTCCACATGCCGAATGGAAGATTCAGGCCATAAGATTCTTAGGGGTAGATGCTGAGAGTTTGTTTCCCCTTGTGGGAGAGTCTAGGACCAGAGGGCATAATCTCAGAGTGAAGAGTCATTCATTTAAAACAGGGATGAGGAGGAATTTCTCTTCTCAGAGGGTAGTCAATCTGTGGAATTCTTTACCACAGAGAGCTGTAGAGGCTGGTTCATTAAATATATTCCAGGCTGAGATAGACAGATTTTTAATCAGTAAGGGAATCAAGGTTTATGGGGAAAAGGCAGGAAAGTGGAGTTGAGGATAATCAGATCAGCCATGATCTCATTGAATGGCAGAGCAGACTTGATGGGCCGAATCGCCTCCTTCTGCTCCTAAGTGTTATGTTCTTATTATGCAGCTGAGAGCAAGTGGGCAACCTCCTACCAGTTTTTTTTTTGCAATACTGTTGTCAACTGACAACTAGGATCTGTGTAATACCAATCTAGAAATGTTTTTTTAAAGGTTTCAGTCATTTCCATGCAAATGGCTCAGAGTGCCAAAGTGGATAGATGAAGTCAATGTAGAGATTAACCATTGAATGATTTAATTTAATAATTTAATTGATTTAATTAAATGACAGGACAATCCAGGGGAACTGAATGGACACGATAAGCGACCTTACAGATCGTGGTGAAGGAAGCCCTGATTTTTGACAAAAGATACACAAAAAGCACAACATCATATTCACAAATAAACATTATGGTTAAATCCCCAAGTGATCAGGAAATTGCAAGCTCGTAAACCTTAATTTTCTGTTTATTGAAATTAAAACATGGAAATTTAAAGTTTGCTGTGAATGCTACTCTTGTTGGAAGCTCCTGGTCAAAGTTTGAGTATTGTTGTTCATAACATGAAGAAATATTTTAATATTGACTGGAAGGAAAATGTCCAATCCAGCACTGATCAAAACTAATAATCCCTTGAACTTGAATTCTGTTGCCTTTAGCACCCAACAGTGTTTATGTATCTGCTTAACTAGTCATTCAATCTCATAATTGACTCCTCCATTACAGAAAAAAAGTGTTTGGGACATCACAGTAAATGGTGAAATTCAGAATGACACCATTGCATGTTGAACCTATTGACTTTTTATGTGTGTGTCTGTGTAGAGGGCAAAGTGCAGCAGTTAGTAATAGCATAAATGAAGTCTGGCCTCTATTTTTGTGCTGATGATAGTATCTCCCCAGATTTGAGCGCAGAAAGGAACCAGCTGGTTATGCTTGTGCAATGGTCCAACATATGTACCTCTCCTTCTTTTAATTAAATAAATCCAGTGAAGGAAATGACTGAGACCTTTAGTACATCAAGAGCTTCACTGTTTAAAGTTTCAGCAGTTCAGCTTATGGGAGCAGATACAAAAAAATCATAAATGTACATGACATTATGCTAGTCTGTCATGTAAGTATTAAAGAAACATTGATAATAATTTGTTTTCCAAGTTGGATCTTCTTACTGTTTTAACAGTGGAACTCAAGTTTTTAAACTTATAAAGAAATGGGTAGTTGGCAATGATGACAATCAAAGTGCACAGAAGTTTTTCAATAATTTCCATAGAGCAAAATGTAACAAACTCCATGTGATTCAGTATCTGTCCTTTTCAGTGAAAATCTTTCCTGGTGAAGACCTATAACCATCTGTGTTAATTTAGCAAAGACTAAATAAAAGTCTATACCTGTTATTGTTGCTTTGCAAAGATTAGATTTAAATTTCTCCCTTGTCCTCCAGAATGTTCTAAGTATGCTATCGCTAGAACATGGCTCAATCAATTTGCCCCCAGGAAAAATGAACCTTCTTCCTCGTAGCTATTAAAATGAGTTGGAATTTTCCTAATAACTGTTTTTACTTCATTTTATTCAGAAAACATTCTAATCACTCCGCACTAAAAGTTTTCACAATAGAAAATGCCGTAAGAATGTTCTGAACTACACATAAAGTGTGTCCAGTCCCATGTGCAATTACCTCTTTGAAAACAGATATTCTTGGAAAGTGAATCAAAGATTCAATTGTCTTAAGGCAGCTGTAATAGATTTTGCAAGAAGAAAAGGTCATAAAATGAGAGTAGACATTCGGAAGTGACCCTTACCAATAGTGGTCATTTTCAGCATCATCAAAACTAACAGATCAGTCTGTATACTCACTGAAATTTTAAACCAGCCCATTAGTGAATGTGGGTTTGTTTAATTTTCAGGTTATATTTGCCAGGCTCTCTCTGAGGGCTGGGAAAAAAAAAACCCTCCTGAACTGTAAACAAAAAAGCGAATCACAGGAGCCCTGATGCAGGGCCGTTGGCAGATCATGCTGAACTTGTTTCAGCCAGAGCACACTCCGACTTCATGGTCAGTGCAAGTTGTAGAACTTCAAAGGTGTGCCCTGTGTTGGAAGCAAGACATTGCGGTGACCCCAAACTCCTGCCAGATTCAGTTACAGTTGCTGGAATATTCTCAATAAACTCAAAGCACTCCAGCTGCCTGGAGACTCAGTAAACTATGGCAGCCTTAAAGATATGGTTTTGAAACCAACATCAGCAACTGAGTTAAAAACTTGCAACATGAATTTTGCTGGAACAGATGTTATCTGCTAGCAATTACCACACTTGTCATCACTTGTGGAAAATGACACAGAAATCTACAGTTTTCAACCACAGACGACCCCAAAGACAATACAATCACTCAATGAAGTTTCTATATTAACTGTAAAATATACAAACACTTACAAAGTCGGCAATCTACAAATCATTTCAGAACACTCTCAAAGGTCACCTTTTTTTTTAACTCAGCCAGTTGGTAACCTAATAGAAATAATGAACTGTTTATTTCTCTCTGGGCACACTGAGCAAGAGGTTTGATCGGAAGCTTGTAAAGGGCTACAATTGAAATTGGGAGCTGAATTCAAGAAGAACATAAACCTTTTCATCATTCATTTAGTGTAGAATTTTGTCTTTGCCACCTGGACAGTAATGTGGTGGACTTTACAGAGAGCAAGTGATCCACTTTGCCAGATTACTGCCCAGGTGATGAAGATGAAAATCTACCTTCTTATCTCTGTTACTCTCACTTTCCTCTTATTCCTGTTGTTAAAAGTGGAGTTACGTGGTCCTGCTCAGCATTGAGATGCAGACATGTTGAAACTTTCACAGCTGCTCATTTTTAGGAAACATGTAACCTGCTAAGACCATGCAGCCTATTTTTGTATAATTATTTCTTAGCCTCACATAACCACGTTTGCACTATGTCTCTTTATTAATCTAAATGACCAAGTATTGTGAGCTATTATTAGAACTGTAAAGGATTTTTAACTAATTTTTGATGGGTGAGAAAGGTTCTGAAGGAGGCAGGGTGGGAGTATATATGGTAATGAACACTGCCTCAAGAATTAGAAGAATTGAGCAGGAAATGAAATAAATAAATATGCACCTTAAAGAACAACATGATAATGATGTGTGCACATTAAAATAGTCAAAGGATAAAAATATACATGGTGGAAGATTGAAGCTGTGATATATATTGGTTTACATCAGTGGTATCACTCTCACCTTTCTGTTAGAAGGTTATAGATTTAACTCATATACGGGGTTTAAGCACATTGATCTACTCTTAATATTTACATTTCAAAGAGTGTTCAGTGATTGAGCTTGACAAATACAAAACCAATTCAACATTTCCAGTGCTAACTAATTCATTTTTCGATGGTAAGCCTCTTCATTGAAGCATTAAGCTTGGCTAAATATTTCTTTCTCCACAGATTCAACCACTTTTCATTTACATCTATCTTCTCCATAAATAATAGTGAAGGTAGAATTTCAGACACTAGTTGCCTCTTGAACTCATTTATGCTATTTCCTCCAATGACTTTCGGTGGTAGAAGTGTGCTTGTTAACCAATATAAATACCTTTTCCACTTAGTGCCACCAGAAGCGCTTATCAGAAATATAAGAATACATTGCACTTATTTTTACCACAGCTTAAAACTAATCATTAGCAAGTCATACACAGTGCATCCGATGCCAGAATTTATGACATCTGCTTTTGGCAGATGTGGCTCCTCGTTGGGACCATGAAGTTAGCAAATTATTGCGAATGTGTTTTCTTTGACTTTCCTTCTGACTTCCTAGTTTTAACTGAGGTCTCCTGATATTTGAACCCTTCACCATTGTGATCATGTAGCCTCAACCATGTCAATGTCAATACCCTTTGGAAACTGATATGGAGGATAATAATAAGACATCAATACTTTGTTGAGTCTCAATGCTACAAATAATCTTGGCTCAGATCAGGAAGTAGAATTCGTATGGGTGGAGATTAGGAATAACGAGTCAGAAAATGCTGGTGAGGGTTGTTTTTAGGCACCCTAACATTATTTGAACTATTTGACAAATTGTTAAGCAAGAATAATTGGAGCTTGTAACAAAGGCACTGCAACAATCATGGGGTTTTTATTCTTCAGATAGACTGGAAAAATCTAATGGGCAAAAGTAGTCTGGAAAATTAGTTTATAGAAAGCTTTCATGACAGCTTCCTACAATGATGGGACAAAGCAATATTAAATCTAGCATTGTGCAGTGAGGCAGTGTTAATTAGTAACCTATTAGGCCAGAATTTTACGTCTCATGGGCAGGCCCATGCCTGACCTGAACGGATGTGAAATAACGGAAGATGACATTAGGTGAGCGTCCCGATGTCATCCTGCATGCGATCAACTTTCAGATTGGCAGGCGCACATGGGTGTTGGAGCCACGCCTGCCACTAATTAAAAGGCCACTTAAGGCTATTAAAAAGGCAATTGATCCAATTTTACGTTGGCTGTGCGATTTCGCACTCGTCACACAGGCAAAATGGGCAGGTGTGCAGTCCACTTTTAATGAAATCTCATCCAAGGGCGGGATAAAAAGAGTCAGCAGCATTATCATTGAGGGTGGTGAGGAGTTTAGGAGATAGTTTGCTGCTGGTTGCTTATTTCAACTTGACAGCTTCATCTCTGTTCTAAGCATCAGTCTCAGCACTTCCAAGCTTCATTTCAGGACTCATCAGTATTTCCAAGACCCTCAGAATATTTTGACCATGTGGACTTTTCCAGGCACCAGACAGCCTTCTGTAACCTTGAAAAGAGGGTTGTGCTCTCCGCTGGTGGCACCTCCTCTGAAGAGGAAGAGAGGAGCAGAAGAGAGAAGAGGCCAAGTGTCCCTATGTAGCTTCCAGGAGAGCGACCTTTGGGAGGAGAGGCGCAGGCACAAGGGGCATAGGGCCAGCAAGTAGTCCAAGGCAGAAGGAGCCGCAGAAGATGCCGCTATGCTGCTGCCAGGTTTTACAGGCAGTGATGTAGCTACCTCAATATATCTGAGGTGCAATGCCAAAGGAGGCTCTACCTCTCAAGGGAGACTGTATCCTCCATTTGTCAGATGATTGGGCCTGAGATCACCTCCAACTGTGTGGGTGGAAACCCCGTGCCAGTGGCTCTGAAGGTCACAGTGGCCCTCAACTTCTATGCCTCCAGCTTTTTCTGGGGCTCTGAGAGGGATCTTTGTTGAATCTCCCAATCAGCTGTCCACAGTTGCGTCAAGCTGGTGACAAAAGCTCTGTTCAGGCAGGTTATGACATTTATTCATTTCCATATGGACGAGGCCAGCCAAGTTGAGTGAACCAAAGGGTTTGCAGCGATTGCTGGCTTCCCCCGCATCCAGGGTGCAATCGACTGCACACATGTGGCCATCAAGGCACCAGCGGGTCAGCCAGGCGCCTTCATCAACAAGAAAGGATTCCACTCCATGTATATGCAGATAGTGTGTGACCATAGGATGCAGATTTTGCAAATCTGTGCAAGGTACCCTGGCAGCTTCTATGATGCTTACATCCTCAGACACTCACAGGTGCCAAGGCTATTCAGTGTTCCAACTTCACTGGATGGATGGCTGCTGGGTGACAGAGGCCAACCATTGAAAATGTCGCTTCTGATACCCCTCCTTCACCCAAGATTAGAGGCAGAGAAGCGGTATAATAGGAGTCATGCCTCCAAAAGGGCGGTGATAGAGAGGACCATAGGTCTTCTGAAGATGCATTTCTGATGAACTGTTCAGGGGGAGCACTACAATACCCAATTCAAGGAGGCAGGGACACCAGAGACTGCTTGATCCAATCCTCCTTCAGGTAGTCTGCCAAAAATATTCTTACGCCTCATTCCGGATGTTTGAAATGATCCTCTCCTTTAAACCCAATGTCCACCCAGTGCCTGTGCAATAAAGTTTAGAGTCACTTACATCCAGCATGAGATACTGGTGTGCCCTGCATCTACAAAACAAAGGAAGCATACTCAGGCCATTAAGAGAAAAGCAAAATATATATAATGCTGGCACTCACATCAAAGGAACATAACTATATATGGTGTTAATAGCCACACCAGTAATCATCTTAATAAAACATGGCAGAACAGAAGATCACCCATGAACAGTCCCTCTTATGCTCACAGTGCCTTAAACTTACATTTATAAGTGCTGCGTCTTGTTGCTCTGTCTCGCTGGCAACGACATTGGAGGCAGCCTGCTGTCTCTAGTGTCCTGTTGGCCTTGATGAGTAGTCGTTCTTTGGCCAGTGGAGCCTGTGCTGGCTCTGCCTGTGGGAGCAGCCAGTGCAACTACTGGCATCTCCTCAGTCATCACAGCCTCATCAGATACCACGGTCACTAGCAGAGGAGTGAAAGAGCTGCTGCCATCATCCAGAGAGCCCTGAGAGGAGCTCACAGAAGCAACAAGCAGCTTGTGTGCCAGCTTGAGTTCGCTCTGGACCTCCCTGCTCACCACTGATGGACGGGCACCTAGCTGGGATACTGAGTGCCTCATCCATCATCCACTCTGGCACTGACCTACTGAGGTCATTGCCTGTGTGAGGGCTTGCAGGAACCTCTGATTCTGTCCCTGGAGTTGCCTCTCTATGAGAGTCGCCACTTTCTCAATGGAGGAAGTAATGCGCTCAGCCATGAGAGTCAATGCAGTGCTCATGGTCCACATGGACTCCGCCACAACAGAGACCTTTTCACGCATACCCTCTTGGATCTCTGCCAGATACTCCCGCACATCCCACTGAACATCCAGCATCTGCCGCCTAATGGACGACTCCAGAGGCTCATCGTCTGCCTTCAGCTCAGCATCGTCCCGGTCTCCAGCAGTCCTCCGACGGCTGGCGCCCTGGGCACTTTCTGCCTCCACCTGCTTCTCATGCGAGTGTGAAGCTTCATCACCGCTGTGCACTGACATTCTAGCCAACGAGCTGACACCCACCGAGGTGCTGGCATCTGTGCTGGTGCCTGGTCAAAGAGGGGCTGTGATGCAGGTGCATCTAAAGTCCAGTGAGTCCTCTGGCATCAAGGGTGGCTCTTCAGGATCCTGAGTTCATGGGTGAGCTGGAGATTCTAGGAGAGAACAATGATATGTTATTAGTTAAAGTCATCATACTGTCACTGTGCATGCCAGGCACTCTGGTGAGACAATGGAGATCTGGATCATGGTGCCATCATCTTTCAATGATCAATGGGGACTCCAGGTTTGAGGCTCCCATTAATGATGAGACTACACAAGAATGTGTGCTACACAATGTCATGACTGCTGACCTCGGCTGCCACCTCCTCCCAGGATTTTTTGCTCGGGTGCTGTGGTCTCCTTGCATCCCTGAGTACCAGCGTGTACCATCTGACAATGGCCTCCTCCATAAGGATCGCGAGGCACTTTCCCAAGAAACGGGGGGGCCGGGTGCCCTCCCGGTTTGCCCTCTTGCCCTTCCTGACAGGCACCCCCCGCCCCAATCTCTCTGCAATTTTACCCTGGGATGGGGTCTTGCCTCAATTGAGGCCCTTAAGTGGCCAATTTCTAACCACTTAAGGGCTGTTTCCACTCAGCCTCAATTTTCAGGCTAGTGGGAGGAGTTCAGTGGCAAGCCAGGAGTCAAAAAATTAATGCTGTTCAGACCTTGGGCGGGAAGACAGGGGCGCCTCCATCATCAGCTTCTGTTTAACATCAGGCGCCCCTCCACCAAAATGCCTGGCCCCTGAGGGGGCTTGAACCCTCGCCTCTTGACCAACACCCCATCTCCCCCTGTCCACTGATCCAGGCCTCACCCCCTCCTCCTTGCCCTGAGATCACCAAAGCTTACCTGGTCCTGCACTCACAGGACTTACCCTCTGGGGACTGCTTGTAGTCCCAGTCTTATCCACTGCAGCTTCAGGCACTGAAGGGACTAGAGTGCTGCTGGCCAATCTGATTGTCTGGCAGCTCTTTGAGTTGGGACTTCCTCCCAAGTGAGGGGCAGAAGTCCCACCTAAAGGCAATTAACATTTGTTGGAGCGTTAAATGGCTGTTGGCCAGGTCGTATAGGTGGCATGTGTTCTCCACAGACTCTTCAGATGACAGGGAGGGAAATCTACCATCCGAAAAATCCTGGCCATTATGTTGTGAAGATTAGAAATACACCTGAGGATTGGGACAGTCTTAGAAACCAGGGAAAGATTACCAAAAAGTTATTAGAAGAAGGAAAAAAATAGAAATGAGAGAAAACTAGCCAGGAAAATAAAAGCAGACCTCAGGAAATTGACATAAAAAATTAAACTTCTAACAAACTAATAGCGGTATTGCTCAAAAACATATCCATTCATACTGTAAAGACGTTAGAACCATTGAAAAAATTTTAGCCCCTCAAGTTTTTACAAATTATTGTAAAAACAAATAAATAATGAAGTCAGCTAATCCTTAATGACCACTTAAAACTGTCAATCAAATGACGCATACAGCCACCTGCTGAGATAATTTATTTAGGATTTTGAAACTCAGCCAAGAATTCATATATGTATCAGCTATAAAAACAAGCCTCGGTACTGCAAACAATAAACTCTATTTAATCTGCATTAGCAGATGACTAGGTTTTTTCTAAGCTGAGATGGTCTGTCAATCAAAACAGTCTAGGAACAGATGGCCATTTTGTTTTCTCTAAGTGAAAGCAGAGACAAGTTTTTTTTCAAATTTAATATATCATGGAAACTTAACATATTTCAAATCATGACGGGAAAGTTTCCATCACTCTTTTCTTATTTTTGAATGCATGTTAACACTTTTTCCAATGGGGAAAGTATTCTAATGCATCCCAATACTTTCACAATGATGATCAATGTAATGGTCAACTTAACTTTGCAGAATAGAGCCCTATGATCAATCATGCAGTAAAAATACATCCAACTTATAATACAGCATCTAACCATGACATTTGAAGTTGTCAAAACATTTAACACTCACCTGTCAGAATGTTCCTGACCCCTTAGCAGGCCTCCCCGAAGGTTCACAAAATCTCAAACAAGATGGATTTCCAGGAGCTTTCCAAAACCCACCTAACCCAATGAAAATAATGGGGGACAGGCAAAACAAGTTTCCCCTAGAGCTGTCATGACAACACTGATGGCAGAGAATGGTCTTGCGGGGCCGTGACCCAGCCCTAACTGGAACCTTCTTCCACCTTTAGGAAGTTTGTAAGGGCTACTTTTCCAGTGGGAAATTCAAAATTGTGGTCTCAGACTCGTTTTTTTTTCTCAAACCCAAAATCATTCCTGATGTTTCTGAGATATGCAAATCTGGGCCTTTGTGTCTGGCTTCACAGTTGATAAACACAAATTACATCTCAAAATTAGATGGTAATTAAGGGGCTATTAAGAGTGAGGGATTTAAAGTAATTAATATCCGCAGAGAGTAAGTATTAGAGAAATTTAAGGGACTAAAAGCCAACAAATTTCCAGGACTTTATGGCCTACCTCCTAAGCTTCTAAAAGAGGTAGCTGCAGGAGTAGTGGATACATTGGTCATGATTTTGCAAATTCTAGAATTGTCCCAGTAGATTGGAAGTTAGCGCATGTAACATCCCTATTCAAGAAAGGAGAGAGAGGGAGAAAACAGAGAACATCAAGCCAGTTAAGCTGACATCAGTCATTTGGAAATGCTGAAATCCATTAACAAAGCACATGGAAAATCATAGCATGATCAGACAGAGTCATGGTTTAATGAGAAAATTGTGTTTGACAAATTTATTAGATTTTTTTTTGAGCATGTAGCTAATAGGGCAGATAATGGGAATCAAGTAGACATAGTATACTTGGATTTCCAAAAGGTCAGGTGACACATAAAAGCTTAATACTCAAGACAAGGGTTCATGGAGTTGGGGTAATATATGGATAGAGGATTGGTTAACAAACAGGAAGAAGAAAATAAGAATGAATGGAGCTTTTTTGAGTTGGCAGTCTGTAACTAGTGGAGTGCCATGAGAATCAGTGCTGGGGCTCAGCTATTTGCAATCTATATTAATGATTTAGATGAAGAGACTTGAAGGTAATATATTCAAGCTTGCTGATAATACAAAACTAGGTAGGAATGAGGAGCACACAAAGAGGCTGCAAAGAGATATAAATAGGTTAAGTGAATAGGCAACATTGCGGCAAATGGAGTTTAGTGTGGGGAAGCGTGAGGTTATTCGTTTTGATAGTAAGGACAGAACAGGAGAATTTTTTTTTAAAAGGCATCAAAATTTTCAGTATTGATGTTCAGAGAGATTTGGCTGCACTCATACAATAAACACAGAAAGCTGGTATGCAGGTATGGCAAGGGAGGCAAATAGCATGTTGACCTTTATTGCAAGGGGGCTTGAGTACAAAAACAAGGAGGTGTTGCTACAGTTGTACAGGGCTTTGGTGAGACCACACCTGGAATATTGAATGCAGTTTTGGTTCTCCATATTTAAGGAAGGATATACTTTCCTTGGAAACTGTACAGCGCAGGTTCACTGGATTGGTGCCTGGGACAAGAGGGTGGTCCTATGATGGGAGGCTGAGTAAATTGGGCCTATACTCTCTGGAGTTTAGAAGAATGAGAGATGATCTCATTGAAACATACAAGATCCTGGAGGGGCTTGATAGGGTAGATATCGAGAGGTTATTTCCCACGGCTGCAGAATCTATAATATAATGGCACAGTCTCAAGATAAATGGTCAATTACTTAGGATTGAGATGAGGAGAAATATTTTACCCAGAGAGTCATGAATCTCTGCAATTCCCCTACCCTGGAGAGTTGCGAACTCTCCATCATTGATTATACTGAAGGCTGAAATCAGCAGCTTTTTGATCTGCCAGGGATATAGGGAGTGAGTGGGAAACCGGTGTTGAGGCAGAAGATGAACCATGATCGTGTTGCATGACAGAGATGGCTAGAGGAGTTGTATGGTCTACTCTTGCTCCTATTTCATATGCTTATGTTTTCTTATCCATTTGTGTCAAGAACTTAAACACGAAGGGCAGAATCTTCTGTTCGGTGTGCGGAGGTGGGCCCCCCATGCTGACGCGTAAAATGATGCGTGGTGATATCGGGCGTGTGCCCCAATGTCACCGCACGTCATTCTGATCTTTCATTCGGTTGGAGCTGACCAGAGTCAGTTAGGCACCCGCCAAACTGTCAAAGACCCGTTAAGGCCATTAATGAACTGATTAAAGCAATTATCAGGGCTGCCTGTCCAACCATAAGTTGGGATGAGGTTTCATGAAGGGTTTATTAATTAAATTAAATTTTTCATGAAAATTCATAAACATGTCCCAGCTCATGTGACACTGTCACATGAGGGGACATGTCTGAATAATTTTACTCTTTTATTTTTGCCATAACTGACCATAAGCTCCCTGAGGCAACGCTGTGCCTCAGAGAGATTTCTTTGATCTTTAGCACGCTGGGTGGGCCTTTAATTGGCCCACCCACACAAAATGGCAGCGCGCAGCCGATCATGGGCGGTGATCAGCTCTGTGACCACTTGTGCCCGCTCCCGACCAGCCCGCCCGACAGGGAGAAAATTCTCCCCCAAGGAGCTCTGCCACTGTCCTGCTATTCCCAGGCTTCTACATATGCTGGTTTAAGCTCAGGCTAAGGTTTAAGTTTAGGCAAATGAAGAACAGTCCTACCATTATTCTAACTTGAAATAGTCACTGATGTGCTTGTTACTCTGTTGCATCCTTATTTCCTTCCATGTGTCTCCTCAGCATTCTTGGCTCTCAGCCTTGATGGTTGAACTCTTGTTGCTTTTGGTTGTTTTGCAGTCAGATCCATCTAGTACAAAACTGAGGTGCGAAGAGGCAAAACCTGGAGCCCATTTTAAGGAATGCTCATTTGGGAATGAAATGTGCACCCTTCCAATCTCCCTGACATTGTCTCTGATTTCAGAGGTGGCATGAAGCATCCAGGTCAGCCTATTTTAAAGTTTTAATTTAAGGTTTATAAGCTTTTCTTCCTGCTGGGATTCACATTCTTACTTTCTGCATAAGGGTTAGGAAAACATTATGTGTCACTGGAGGTTGACTGGATCTGGTGGTCTTGCTCAGCAACTAGCACTGGGGGATGAATTATAGTCATAGAATCACACATGGCAGAAGGAGGCTATTTCACCCATTGTGCCTGTGTTGGCTCTTTGAAAGAACTATCATTAGCCTCACTCCCCTTGCTTTTTCCCTATAGCCTTTCAAATTTCACTTTTTCAGGTATATATAAGAGATTTTTGAGGAGGTAAATTAACATTAACACTTCCTTTCTCTGAACACAAGTAGGAAGTGTCATGATAATTGCATCTCAGGGAAGTGATTTTTGCTGGAATGTAATTGTGTATTTATTTTTGGTGGAATGGTCATTGGGCAGAAAATTGAAATGTGAGAGAAATATTTTGTGTAATAAAATTAGTAAATAACAAAAATAGAAAATCAATTAAAAAGGTGAATAAAACAAACAATGGGCTGGAATTACCTTTGAGGAAGAATTTTTTAAAAATTCATTTACAGGATGTGGGTGTCACTGACTGGCCCAGCATTTATTGCCTATCCCTAATTGCCCTTAAGAAGGTGGTGGTGAGCTGCCTTCTTGAGCCGCTGCAGTCCATGTGGTGTAGGTACACCCGCAGTGCCGTTAGGAAGGGAGTTCCAGGATTTTGACCCAGGAACAGTGAAGGAACGGTGATATATTTCCAAGTCAGGATGATGAGTGCCTTGGAGGGGAACTTCCAAGTGGTGGCGTTCCCATATATCTGTTGCTCTTGTCCTTCTAGATGGTGGTGGTCGTGGCTTTGGAAGGTTCTGCCGAAGGAGCCTTGGTGAATTCCTGCAGTGCATCTTGTAGATGGTACATACTGCTGCTACTGTGCATCGTTGGTGGAGGGAGTGAATGTTTGTGGAAGGGGTGCTGATCAAACGGGTTGAGTTGTGCTAGATGGTGTCAAGTTTCTTGAGTGTTGTTGGAGCTGCACTCCTGTCTTCACTTTGAGGATACCCTCCATCGTGTTGTGTGGCAATACCACAGTGGGATAGATTTCGAACACATCTAGCAACTCAAGACTGGGCATCCATGAGGCGCTGTGAGCCTTCAGCAGCAGCAGAATTGTATTCAAACACAATCTGTAACCTCATGTCCCAGCATATCCCCCACTCTTAATGAAGAATGCAGGAGGGCATGCCAGGAGCGGCACCGGGCTTACCTAAAAATAGGTTGTTAACCTACTGAAGCTACAACATAGGACAGCTTGCATGCCAAACAGTATAAGCGGCAAGTGATAGACGGAGCTAAGCAATTCCACAGCCAATGGATCAGATCTAAACACTACAGTCTTGCAACGTCTGTGAATGGTAGTGGACGATTAAACAACTCACTGGAGGAGGTGGCTCCACAAATATCACCATCCTCAATGATGGAGGAGCCCAACACAGCAGTGCAAAAGATAAGGCTGAAGTATTTGCTAAAATCTTCAGCCAGAAATACCAAGCTAATGATCCATCTCGGCCTCCTCCTGAGGTCCCCAGCATCACAGATGCCAGTCTTCAGCAATTCAATTCACTCCACGTGATATCAAGGAACGGCTGAAGGCACTAGATACTGCAAAGGCTTTGGGTGCTGACACTATTCCGGCAATAGTGCTGAAGACTTGTGTTCCAGAACTTGCCATACCCCTAGCCAAGCTGTTCCAGTATAGCTACAACAATGGCATCTACCTGGCTATATGAAAAATTTCCTAGGTATGTCCTGCATGCAAAAAGCAGCACAAAGCCAACCAGGCCAATTACCGCCCAATCAGTCTGCCCTCGATCATCAGTAAAGTGATGGAAGTGGTCATCAATAGTGCTATCAAACGGCACCTGCTTAGTAATAACCTGCTCACTGATGCCCAGTTTGGGTTCCCAGGGCCACTCAGTCCCTGACCTCATTACAGCCTTGGTTCAACAAAAGAGCTGAACTGCAGAGGCTACACTAATCAACCTGTTTGGCCACGTTATGAACACACCTTCCATGATCATCAAGCTCTGTGGTGGGACTCAAACCTGGAGCTTCTGGCTCAGAGTTAGGGATGCTACCCTAGAGTAAAGGGTTAACATAACAAGCATAAATGTTGTTGATGTAATAATGAGGTCAGATCACATGACTGAGTAGTAAACGAGGTGTGAAGAGAGCAGAAGCACTTACCCTGTGTGAAGATCCAAATGTGTAAATCCTTGCTGTAAATAAATAGTTCTGATTAAAAAGACTATAGACTCAAGCAGCACACTTCTGGGACACTAGGCATTACCCAAACTCCATCTACACCATGACCACAAAACAAAACATGATGGCAGCAAAAGAAAGATCCAGCAAAGACTGAAAGAAGCTACAGGACTAGCAAGAAAAGAGAACATCGAAGGAAGGACTTACAAAAAAATTCCAAGGCTCACCAAGACATCAGAAAATCACAGGAACAGCAGAGGCAAGCGTGACGTGGACCCAGAGACCAGGCGGAAGTGAGCACCAACCTGAAACTGCATGCAGCGGCGGAGAAGCAGGATCAAATGCAGGAATAATTCTAGGGCTCAGCAGAAGTATGGAATGCACCTTACCGCTTCCAGAACCATTTCAGAGCATAAAAATCCCACAGCAGGCTCAGAAGTGGTACAACCAGAGAAAAAGGTTCACAAGAGACAGAACTGCTTCAGGATTGCATAAAAAATACCAGAAAGTCCCTACTTTGTGCAGTAGGTACCATCGCTGATGACATGATAGCAAGGCATGAGGTTGATAAGACTTCAGCTTCATATGAAGAAGTCATGCAAGCTTTCAACTCTTATTTAATGGATTAGTTTATCAACAATCTCTAAAGGCTAGCAGGGAAATGTGCTTATGGAATTTTAAGAGATGAGTTAATGCATGAAAGGATCATTGTAGGGGCATTAGATGAAACATTACAGTATCAAATTTCTTTCAACCAAGGGTGGATTTAACACTGTTGAAAGCAGTGCAGACCACAAGGCAAATGGAACTTAGAAAACAGAATTGGGTGTTGATTTGCAGGAGGAAAGGTCCTGTGGAGAAGATCGAGTCAGACCATTCAATTTGTAGGCCATAAAATGTCAAAGCCTCAGCCCGCCAAAATGGAGGAAAGTGCATGAACTGTCATTTTAAAAGGTCTCTGGTGTGGAGGGAAGAAGCCACACAAACAAGAAGAACGTCCAGCAGGGGGAGGGCAGAGTGCCACAACTGTGGAAAAATACACCATTTCAAAACTGCTTGTCACTCAAAAATGCTGACCACCTGTAAAAAGAGGGAGAAAATCTTAAAGCAGAGCCATATACAAGAAATAGAAGAGCCCCAAGAACAGAAATTAACATTCTTAGGGGAAATAAATAACACTGAAAACATGTATTGGAGTGTTAAACCCACATTGGATGGACCCCCTTCAGAGTTTAAGTTAGACACAGGAACAAGGGTTTCTATTTTATCAGATAAAATAAAATTGCTCAAACAGATTCCATTGCAACCCTCATCGATTAAATTACAAGGTTCTGGGGGACTACACTAAAAGTGAAAGGTCAGCTCATGGCAAAACTGAAATATAAGGCAGAATATTGCACTCGTCGGGCAGGCACAAGCCCGACCCGAAAAAGCATAAAATGACATGTGATACTTCAGTCAGCATGTGCATGCAGGAGTTGACAGTGTGTCCGCCGACAATTAACAGGCCTGTTAAGGCCATTAAAGGCCTAATTAAATGAAATTTTTTTGCTGCCCGTCCAACCTTACAGCTGGCGGGCAGACGTAAAGGCCAAACGGCCTTTGGATTTTTTGTGAAACCTCATCCACGGGTGGGATGAGGTTTTGATCAGTCATTAAAAAAAATTTTTTAAATTTTCAAACTCATTTCTGACATGCCCTTGCTCATGTGACAGTCACATGAGGAGGCATGTTATTAACATTTTCTAAATCTTTATTTTTTATTTTCAAATGTCTTCATCTCCCTAAGGCAGCATGCGCGAACTCCTGTGCTCGCCCTCCTCCCACCCCAATGCAGGCAGTGCTGAAAGCTGCAGCACAAATCTCACACTGGTCGGGCCTTAATTGGCCCACCAGCGTGAAATCGCAGGTGGGCCCCGATAATGGGCAGCAGTCACTTTTGTGGCCATACCTGGGCCTGCCCGCCGCGCCCGCCTGATAAGGGCAAAATCCTGCCCATAACATTGACATATCCTTGAACCGCTCTATGTCATTCAAAATCAAGAATGCTCTCTATTAAGCAGAAAGGCATGCCTTAAACTGAAATTAATCTGTAAAGTGGATGAAGCTGCTGATGAGAATTAGAGCACCACAATCCAAAACAAGTTCCCAAAATTGTTCACAGGGCTGGGAAAATTAAAAAACTGAGTACCACATCACCCTGTGAGCTGATGTTAAACCAATTTGCCTCTTTACCCCAAGGAAAGTCTTTCACCCACTCCTGGACAAAGTCAAGGTCAGAATAGAAAAGATGTAGCAGTCACCATGCCAACAAAATAGTGTTCAGGTTTGGTTACTGTTCCAAAACCAAACAGCTTTATAAGAATCTGCATGGATTTAACTCAGATAAACAAAGCAGTGGAACTTGAGATCCACCCGATAGCTTCAGTGGATGGGAGTCTTGAAAAACTAGCGAAGAACACTTTATTTAACAAATTGAATATGAAGAGTGGATTTTGGAAATTACCTATGGACAAAGAATCCAGATCGCTGACCACATTTATAATGGCCCTGGGTCATTATTGTCCTTCGGTCATTATTGCTTCAATAGATTACCCTTTGGAATCGCATCCACTCCAGAAATTTTCCAGAGAACTATGTCCCACACTTTAGAAAGCACGGAAGGAATAATATGCCATATGGACAATATACTCATACATGGGTCCACAAGAGAGGATCATGATTAAGGGCCAGAGCAGTCCTGAGAGACTTACAGGATGCAGTCCTAACACTGAATAAAAATTGTGAGTTTGCCAAACCTATGGATTAAGCTTCTAGGTCACATAGTACAAGACACTGGAAACACAATTGATTCACAAAAAATGTAAGTTTTAAGAGAATTTCAGCAACCCAGGAACATAAATGAGCTTCAAACATTCCTAGTGATGGTGAAACAAGCAGACAAGTTCCCCTCAAATTTAGCAGAAGTTAGTGAGTACTTGGGATAGCTTTTCTGTCAGGGTCACCAATGATGCTGGAATGCATACCAGCAAAATGCTTTTGAAAGGGTTAAATAACTTTTAACCTCTTTTGAAATCTTGGCACATTACAACTCATACAGTCCAGAGTATCATCGGAGGCATCGTCTAAAGGTTTGGGGGCAGTACTATTTGAAAAGACAGCAAGCATAGACCAGTCTACTATGCCTCTGGATCACTGATAGAAACAGAACAATGATACGCCATGACAGGAAAAGAAGCTTTGGCAGCAACGTGCCATATGAAAATTTTTCAAACAATGTTATAGGATTATATTTCAAAATTGAAACAGACCTTAAACCAATAGTCACCCCTCTGAAAATGAAAGAAATTGCAAAGATGCCACCCACAATCCAGTGATTCACATTAAAATCGATGAGACATGACTCCATCACAGAGTATGTGCAAGGAAAATGTCAAACAACAGCAGACATACTGTAACAAATACCATCAGAAGGAAATGAACAAGAGGGTCTAGACTTCAGTTAGGAGGTTGAAGCATATATGTCCTCCATTACTCACCATTTAGCAGCTACTGCAAGAAAGTTTCAGGGAATAAGGTAAGCCCGGAAATGGAATGAAGAATGAAGAATGTCTTCAAATCTGAGAATATACCCTGGATGGATGGCAGATTATATCCCTGGTAATCCAATATTATGGCAGTATTTTAAATAGCATGGGCACCTTACTGTCATTGACAGCTTACTAGTCTTTAGCAGGAGATTAGTCATATCAAGAGCTCTTTGGCTTGACATTCTTCAAAGACTTCATCAAGGATATTTAGGAATGACAAAGTGCTCTGCTAAGGTGCAACCATCAGCCTGGTTACTAAGTATTACTCATTCTATAGAAGAAATTATTCATAACTGTATTACTTGTGCTGTAAACAACCTTTTGAGGGAACATAACTTGTCTGTGCACAAACCATCTCCTCTTTGAAGGTAGCTCATTGTTCAGCCACTGTTTTTCCTGCCTACCTTTGGTCCCAGTCTATCCGGCCCAGCTCTGTTCTTGCCCCTTTAAAGTCTGCTCTCTGCCAATTGATTATTCTTACTCTGGATTGACCAATGTAATTTTCCACTATAATCCTAAACCTTATGAGACAATGATCACCATCCCTTACATGTTCACCCACAGTCACTTGATCTACTTGGCCCACCTCATTCCCAAGAACCAGATCTAGCAGTGCCTTCTTTCTTGTTGGACTGGACACAAACTGCTGTAGGAAATTCTCCTGAACACAATCTAGGAACACTTGTCCCTCACTGCCCCTTACACTATCACTATCCCAGTCTATATATGGGTAATTAAAGTCCCCCATTATAACTAATCCTTGAAGTTTACACCTCTCTGTAATTTCCTTGCAGATTTGTTTCTCTATATCCTTCCCACTAGCCAGTGGTCTATATATTACACCGAACAATGTAATTGCACCCTTCTTATTTGTTAGCGCTAGCTAAATCGATTCTGTCTTTGAATGCTCAATTACATGCTCTTTCTCCAGTACAGCAATGCTCTCCTTAACCAAAAGTGCCACTCCTCCTCCTGTTTTCCCTTTAATATCTTTTCAGAATACTTTGTAACCAGGAACATTTAACACTCAGATCTGCCCTTCCTTGAGCCAGGTCTCCATTATCGCCACATCATCATAATCCCACAAGGCAACCTGTGCCTGTTACTCCCTAATTTTATTAACTATACTCCGTGCATTCACATACATGCAGGATAACCCTGAGTTAGACTTCATTACTTACTCCCTTACTCCGACTCCATCTATTAACTTATTATTCTCTATTTTAGTGCTATCTACCTCTCCCAGCCTTCTGTGCACCCTGGTATTACTTTCTAATATTCTCTCCTGGTTCCCACACCCATGCTGAGTTAGTTTAAATCCTCCCCAACAGCACCAGCAAAACAACTCGCAAGGAATTCAGCCCCAGCTCTGTTCAGATGCAACAGTCCGGCTTATACTGGTGCCATCTCAGCCAGACCCAGTCCCAGGGTCCCAGGAATCCAAAGCCCTCCCTCCTGCACCATCTTTCCAGCCACATATTCATCTATCTTATCTTTCTATTTCTGTACTCACATTGAATGTGGCACTTGGAGTAATCTGGAGATTACTACTTTAGAGGTCCTGCTTGCTAATTTTCTACCTAGCTCCCTAAATTCCGATTGCAGGACCGTATCCACCTTCCTACCTATGCTGTTAGTATCAATGTGGGCTACGGCCTCTGGCTGTTCGTCCTCCCCCACAAGAATGTCCCGCAGCCACTCTGTGACATCCTTGAGCCAAGCACCAGGGAGGCAACAAACCATCCTGGAGACAAGCTGACAGCCGCAGAAACGCCTATCTGCTCCGCTAACTCAAGAATCCCCTATCAGTACTGCCCTTCTGCTCTTCTACCTCCCCTCCTGTACAGCTGGGTCACCCGTGGTGCCACGGGCTTGGCTCTTGCTGCACTCTTCCAAAGATTCATCGCCCTCACCAATATCCAGGATGGAAAACCGGTTAGTGAGCAGGACCTCTAGGGGTCTCCTACACTACCTGCCTGTTTCTCTTGGGCTGCCTGACGGTCACCCATTCCCTATCTACCTGTTTGCCCCTAACTTGCGGTGTGACCACCTCTCTGAACATGCTGTCCACTTAGTTCTCTGCCTCACGGATGCACCTCAGTGACTCCAGCCGCTACTCAATCTCTGAAATGCAGAGCTCAAGCTTATGAGGCTGGTGACCCTTCCTGCCCATGGGCTCATCTGGGTCATGAGAAATGTCCATGACTCCCCACGTGCCACAGGACGGGCATTCTGCTTGGCTGAGCTGCCCTGCCATGCCTTAACCTTAAACTTTTAAATCACTTAATCTTTTAAATCCAACTTAATAAACCTTACTAAAAAGTACAGTTCCTACTTTATTCTAAGCCTTAGGAATAGAATAAACCTTAAACACTTAATAGATACCAGGTACTCACCAAACAGCTAGCTTCTTCTACAACCAATCAAATTGCTTCTTTCCCGTGATGTCACCATTTGTTTTTTGTCACTCTCAGCGCGGGCTGGTTCCACATAGATCTGCCTCTCCCACTGCTCTTCCCGAAGGTGAGTCAATTTGGTCCCAAATTCTCATTTCTAAAAGATTCCCCACCACTGATGTTAAATTGATCGGTCTGTACTTTTGGGCTTATTCTTGAACCCCTTTTTGAACAGGGTGTAACATTTGCAATTCTTCAGTCCTCTGGCACTACCCTTGTGTCTAAGGAGGTTTGGAAGATTATGTGCAGTGTCTCCACAATTTTCAATTTTACTTCCATCTGAATCCTTGGATGCATCTGATCTGGTCCTAATGACTTATCAACTTTAAGTACAGCCAACCTATCTAAAACCTCCTCTTTATCAATTTTTAGCCCATTGAGTGTCACAACCACCTTCTCCCTCACTATGACCCTGGCAGCATCTGCTTCTTTAGTGAACAGAAGCAAAGTACGCATTTACTACCTCAACTATGCCTCCAGCTTCCATGTGCAAATCCCCTTTTAGGTCCATAATTAGCCCCACTCTATTAACAATGTTTCCCAGATGCCACCCAGACTGTTGATTGTTTCCAGAATGTTCTGTTTTGAGTTCAGATTTCCAGCATCCACAGTGTTTTGCCTTTGTGCTGCTGGTGGATCGGCTTTCTCTCACTTAACATTACCTGTTTAGAGAAGTAAAAGGAACAGCTTTTAAGGAATGAGCGAGCAGTAACCATCACTCTGTTTAAAAGGAGATGAACTCACCCTTGATTATTCATCAAGTTTAACCATAATGAGGTGAATTTTACTGGCCTCCAGGAGGTGGAGAGGTGGCGGGGCAGCTGGTAAAATCACATGGAGCTGGGTTGGATTGGGGTTCCCTAACATGTCCTGCTGTGCGGGAACTTTACCAGCAGCAGAAGCGGAATGTATAGGCTGCCCACCCCAAGGAGGCAGGCAGTCAATTTCCAAATGTAAAGGCACCATTAAGGACCACTTTATTGTGCCATCACCACAACAGTGAATTAATCCCCTGGCCAGCTAAATGGAGGCAGTCTCCTAGCGGCAGCTTGGGGTAGGGGTTTGTGGGGGGTAGGTATTATAAAGGTAAGAGGGGGATGTGGGCAATCAAGGCAGCGCCAGCAATTTTCCCAGAGTGGTTTCCTCTCCAGCACGCAGCCCTTCAATTTTTATGAGGATTTTTTTCCTATTTGCTGAAGGCTGCAGGACTCCCACCTACTCAGAAGTGCCCACTGCTCCTGGTGGTGCTGCTGAGCTGCTGGACCTCTGATTTGGCCAGCAGCTCTTGGGGGTGGGTGGGGGGGGTGGGTGGGGGGGGGTGGGGGGGTGGGGGGTGGGGGGGCGGTGGTGGGTGCTGCAGCTACTTAATTGGCTGCAGCTGTAAATTTGTAGGGGAGGTCCTGCTGACCACCAGTGTGTGCCAACTACACACATTTCCTCCCGAATCAGTAGAATTCTGCCTGATGTTTCCAACTGACATTGAACCAAGGGCCTTTTGTGTGTAAAGCAAACATGACAACGAGTATACTGTAGAAACCACTGGCAGGTTGAGTAGGGCAGAAGGAAACAGATGAAGAAGAAATTTGGCAGTTGGGAGAGATCAATGTAATCAATGATCATTACATGGACAACAGTCATAACACACAATAAATTACATTCAAAATATATATTGTGATTATCTGACTTGTGTTGGTTATCAATTGGAATGGGTTCTGGGGCTGATTCACTGCCCCTGGTCAAACTGGTGAACTTTTATTTTGATCCTTCTCTTGTGAATTAGGTGTTTTTAACTCATAGTTGAAAGCTTTTGTTGTTTTCTTTTAACAAGGTATTCCCCAGTGTTTTTGTTAATCTGTTCTTTTGTGGTGTTGAAAACATTGTTGATGTTCAGAGTGGCCTCAATCCATACTTTGATGTCCTGCGATACAATCTTTTGTCTTGGACCAAACAGGCATTTTCTCATTTTCACAATCCCTTCTCAGAGGTCCATCACAGTTTGTAGAGGAAACCAAGCACATGCTCTCACTGTCTATCATTGTGATAGATCCTTGGCAAGTTCAGAGTTCTGCTTTTAGGTTTGCTTTCTCATGTGTCCTCTGATTGGTTTGGAACAGAAATCCTCCAATGTAAACCATGGTGTATTTGGGTTCAGACAGGACCGGAAATTCCCACCCGAAGTCAACGGACCTTTGGCTGGTCCATCAAATTTTTCCGCAGGCAGGACCAGAAAATCCTGCTAAGGATCTTTAAACAGAGACAGTATTACAGCATTAAAATAGATACTTTCAACATCATATAAATATTTCATTTAATTACCTCTGCCGCTGAAGGTGGGCGGAGGTAATGTTTTCACCCCTGTTTGTTAGTTGTTTGTCTGTAAACAATCTGACAAAAACTATGGATTACAATGAAACTTGGTAAACAGATAAGGAAAGGCTCAAGGAAGAACTGATTAGTTTTTGGCAAGATGCGGATCCAAATTCGGATCCTGGAATTTTTTTTTAAAGATGCATTAAAATTGGGAGATAGGGCAAATTGACTTTTTTTTTAAGAAAGTCATGGGTTAATTTAGAATCATTGGGTCAGGACTTCCCAATCCAACTGTGGTTGCCACTCCACACCTTTTAACTTACTTCACCTGAACTTCTGACTCAGGCCAGTGAGAAATGTGCAGGGCTGCAGGCTGTTGAGGCCTTTTTAAAAAATTATTTCATGGATATCACTGACAAGGCCAGCATTTGTTACCCATCCCTAATTGCCCTTGAACTGAATGGCTTTCAGAGGGCAATTAATTACTATGAGACAGGTAAGGACAGCAGTTATCCTTTCCTATAGGACATTATAATGAATCACCAATCATAATCACCATTACTGAGTTTAGCTTTTTCAATTCTAGATTTACTAATTGAACTTTAAATGTACCAGCTGCTGTGAGATTTGAACCCATGTACCCCAGAGAATTAGCCTGCACCTCTGGATTATTAGCCCAGTGACATGACCACTATACCACCATCACCCCTGGCCTTCTGTTAAGTGCAGCAGAGTCAGGGGAAAGGAAATCAAGCCGTTGTTTTACAGCATTAACTGTTGTAAAGCAGGAAGGTTTAAAAGGCTCAGCAACTTTGAGAAGCCATGAAGAGGGTAATTGTGTAAGGTAAGTGGGTAAGATGGGTTGGAAGGTTATGCGGTGGGGGATCGGGTGGTCAATGGAGGGGTTGGGAGGGGGGGGGTTGAGTGATCAGTGGGAGGAGTTGGGAGGGCATTGAGGGTTCAGTGGGAGGGATTGGAAGGGAGTCAGGTGGCTAATGTGGAGGCAGGGTTGGATGTTGAGCAGGGATGATCGGGAGGGGTTGGGTGGTCAGTGGGGGGAGGGTGGGTAGTCAGTGGGGGTGGTCAGGTAGTCAGCAGGAATGTCAGGTGGTTGGTGGAGGGATTGGGTGGTCAGTGAGGGGATCAGGTGGTCAGTGGGAAAGGCCAGGACCGGGTCGGGAGGGGGTCGGGAGGGGGCCAGGAATGGGTGGGGTGGTCAGGGGGGATTTGAGAGGGGGTCAGGAGAGAGATCAGGTGGTCAGTGTGGAGTAGTCAGTGGAAGTAGTTGCATGGTTAGCGGTGGTGGTTGGGTGATCATTGGGAGGCATTGGGTAGTCATTGTGGGGGTTAGGTAGCAGTGGGGGAGGGCCTGGGTGGTCAGTGGGGGTTGTGACTGGGAGGGTAGCTGGGGGATCTGGAGGGTAGTCAGGGAGTGGGATAGCCGAGAGGATAGTTTGTGGGTGGGGGTAGTCAGGGGGTTGGAGGGTAGTTTGGGGTGCGGGATAGTCAGGGGTGTGGGGGGTAGTCAGGGCGTAGTTGGGGGAGGGAGTAATGGGGGACTTCAAGGGATAGATGGAGGGTCGGGAGGTCGAGGCAGCAGTCAAAGGGTCAGGATGGTATTTGGGGGTGGGGGATAGTCAGCCAGTGGGGGTCAAGGGGGGTTTGGGGGCCCCCATGGTTGGTCGGATGTGGGTGGGCGGTGTGGTCAGTACTATAAATACCTAGCAGCCGAAAGTGTTTTTAATTCTTCTAACTCTTCCTGAGTAACTATACTGGTAAGACAGTCGAACCATCCGAAGTCTCCGATTTAAATCAGAATACTGGCTTGTCCCCAGTGCAGGGTAATTGCTCATTGGAAGTTTGAACTTCCCAGACAATTGTCATGCAATCCTTATGTGAGAACTTCCGGGGTGGGGAAGGGGGTACCCAGCTCATCTTCTGGGATACCTCCTGCTCCTCCATTTGATAAGAGCGTGGCTGATCTGATTGTGGCTTTTACTTTCAACTCCAATTTCCTGCCTATCCCCATATAACCATTGACTCATTATCAATTAAGAATCTATCAAACACTGCCTTAAAAGTATTCAATGACCCTGCCTCCTATGCTCGCTGAAGAAAAGATTTCCAAAGACTAATTACTCTTTGAGAAAAAAAAATTCTCCTAATCTCTGTCTAATGGGGGACCCCTTGGCTGGAATTTTCTGTTCCTGTTGGTAGCGGGTGTCATGGGGGGGGGAGATTTCGGCGGGAGGGGCAGAAATTGGTTTCATGCTGGTGTGAAACCACAGCAGGATCATCTGGTGCGTCCTGGTGGATCGGACTCATCTCACTTCCTGAGTATTTTCAATGCTGCCTCCTGGGGTTTGCTTTCAGTTGTCCATCTGAGCTGAGCTGCACTTCCACCCACCCACTGAGTGTACTCCCACCTGTGCCCGCCCAACACGAGGCTCCATTCACTTTCAATTTCAAAAAGCTGGTAGTGGTCAAATTCCTCGTGAACTCCCCCATCTTTTCCCCTCCCCAGTCACCCATTCTAGGCCTCCCACTTCTTCTAGTTGCTGCCTTGACATTTGCAGCAGGGGTGGAGATGGCCTGTGTAATGGTGCCCAGTTGTCTCTGATGACTTCAGGGTGCACTCTGAGGAGACCTGAGTCTTTGAGGACCCTGGCTTGCTTTGGCTGCCCTCCTGTGGGCCAGCTGGCCCCTCTGCAGTGGCAGAGGATGAGGTTGAGGGGGGTCATAGGCAAAGGGGATTCAGAGGGAGTGGACAGCCTCTGAGATCCCTGAGTGGATGGCCCAGGGGTGTCCAATTGCCACTCCTCCTCTCTTCAGGTGCTCGAGGGCTTCAGCTTGACACCTTGAGAGGAAAGAGCACCAGGAGGGATGTTGAGCTGCCCCATTTCCCCCTCACACCACTACTGCAGGGTCTCACCCATGGCTACCATGATGGAGTATAGGTCTGTGGTCATCTCTGCGCTCTGCTGGATCAGGGTCTCCATGGCACCCACCATCTTCCCCATGGAGACCACCATGTGCACATATGTGGGCACCAATTCATCAGAGAGCAAGCGGACACACTCCTCTGACTCGCGAGCCACTCTGTTGAGGGTTTCCAACAGCTCGGCGTGAAGTTCCCACACTTTCTGCAGGCTCTTCACAATGAGATGGAAGGTCAAAACCAGGGGCTCGTCATCTGGCTCAGCCCTCACAGCAGTCCTCCAAGTGCCGGGGTGCTCGACTCAACCAGCCTCCTCCTGCTGCAGACATGTGTCCGGGCAGTGGCCACCAGATTGTGAACCCGAGCCTGCTCTAGATCTAGGTCCCACCAAGGTGTGTGTCTCTGCCCTGGTGGAGGGTGTGGGTAAGGACAGTGATGGGTCTTCCAGGCTGTTTATTTCCAGCTTTTCAATGGAGGAGGTGTCCTTGTGGCTGGAGATGAGGACCTGGATGGGGCTGTGGGAATGGCTGGCTGAGGATGTCGGTCAATTGGCAGATCTCCCTGTGAACCAAAGTAGAGATAATTAGTGCATGGCAGCAGAGTCAAAAGCAAGAGAGGGAGCACTCACATTTGCATTGAGAGAGGGATGATGTGGTGCAGAATCCTCATGTGGGTGTTTGCATGATGGCACACTCCTCAAAGTGAGAAAGGGACCTAATGTCAGCCACTCCACACCCCAGTCTGAGCCCTGTCCTGCCTGCTATGAGCCATCTTCTTCTGCATGAAAACAGATGGAGAGAGTGTGAACAGCACGCATGGCTCTGGCTGGAATGTTTGTGTGGTGAGTGGAGCCACGGACAGGATGAGGATGTGAGCTTGAGAGGATATGAGCCTGATGGAGATGTGAGGGTGTGTGTGAGAGTTAGTGCTGTTGTCCCCTGTAGTGTGAGATCCCTGTGGATGTGTGTTGGGTTTGTGAGTGTGTGAGTTGAGAGTGATGAGAAGAGTGAATTACCCTGGCGGAACAATTGAGATCATTCATCCTCTTCCTGCCCTGGATGGCTGACCTCTGTGCTCCTTTGGCACTGACTGTCGCTGCTGCCACGTCCCAGGCCAGATTGATGAGATTGGTGGACCTCCTGCGGCCAGAGCAGGGATAGAGGAGTTTGTGGCGGCCTTTTGCTGCACTCAGCAGGCACCCTAGAGAGACGACACTAAATTTGAGGATTACTGTCGCCTTTGCTTTCGGGATCATCTGTCGCCTGGAGCAGTCCTAGTCTGTAGACATGAAATAGGCTGCGCTCTGGTGCGCTTTAAATATGGTGCCCAGGGCTTTGGAAGTGCTGAGGTTGCAGCGTGGTGGGAAAATCCGAACCCACCTGCTAGCGATCCAGCGTGTTCCCTGTGAATGCAGAATTAATGAGGCCGGACACGCCGGATTGCGAAAATCCGCCATTGCGTCCGACGGGTAAAACATCACTTTTCACGCTCATTGCCACACTTAGTGCAAACCAGGAAGGATTCTACCGCTTATTTTTGAACCGTGTCCTCAATATGTCCTAAGTAAAGTCAAAAATAACTTTTTTCAATTTAGATTATGTTATTTGCTGCTCACAATATAGTCTCTTCTACATCAAGGAGACCAACCACAGATTGGGCGATTGCTTTGCCGAATGCATCCGTACAGTTGGCAGGGGAACCCTGAGATTCCAGCCACTTGTCATTTTAATTCTCCACCCCAATCCTACTCTGACTTCCTCCTACACTGTTCCAATGAAGCTCAATAAGATCTGGAGGAACAGAACCTCATTTTCCAGTGAGGTACTTTACAGCCTTCCAGGCTTAATGCTCAATTCAACAATTTCAGATCATCAGCTCTGCCTCTATTTTTTTGGGTGGCAGCTGTTGGTGCTGATCCTGTGATTCCCATTTACAGTTTCTCTAGATCCATTTTTTGTTTCTTTACTTGTCCCATTCCTATCCCCTTTTAATTTGCATCAACTTCTCTTTTGTCCCCTGCCATCCCTTATCACAGGCCTTCCCTTTTGCTCTTTCCACCCCCCTCTCTCTTATCCTGTCTCTGCACTTGCTTAAAAATATTTTATGTCTCTAACTTGTCTCAGTTCTGAGGTCATTGACCTGAAACATTGGGCAGAATCGTCCCAGATTTGCACCAAGTTCAGTAGCGAGCGGATAAAAGGACATTTTACCAGTCAGCTACAATGGTAGCTTCTCACGCCGTATCGTCCCTGTCACCCCTCATTAACCATACGTTCCTGGGAAACGCGCCATTTTGATGGCGGGCAGGCCCTCATTTAACCCACCATGCCATCACCTCACCGCTTACTCATGCCGGGAGCCATACTTACAGTGCAGCCGCACACACACCTCTCAGTGTTTTCAGCCTAGCACTGCTGCATAGAAGACTTGGCCCCAAAAAGCAGGAAGACTGCAGCTCCCTGGTTTAATGACATGTCCCTCGCACCTTTTGGATGCCATGGAAGCCCAACGTGATGTCCTCTACCCCCACTCTGGGCGATGACCAGCAAGCAAGGTCACCAATTCAGTGTGGGAGGCAGTGGCAGCGGTGGTCAGCACCAAGGCCCTGCAAAAGAGGACGGTCGCCCGGTGCCACAAGGGGATGAATTGTCTCATCCGTACAGCAGGGTGACTCACTCTTCTCATCACTCTCAACTCACACACTCACCCAATCTGGTTCACTAATGTCCTTTAGGGAAGAAAATCTGCCATCATTACCTGGTCTGGTCTACATGTGACTCCAGACCCACAGCAATGTGGTTGACTCTTAAATGCCCTCTCAACAAGGGCAATTAGGGATGGGCAATAAATGCTGGCCTGGTTGGTGATGCCCATATCCAGAGAATGAATTAAGAAAAGCCTCACAAACTCATTACACATCCACAGGGATCTCACACCTCGAGGGACACCACCACTCTCACACACACCCTCACATCTCCATCAGGCTCATATCCTCTGGAGCTCGCGTCCTCATTCTGTCTGTGTTGCACCAATGTGCAATCGCGCCAATGTGGGTGGTAAATTTGATGTGGGGGGATGATTCCAGCAAGTTGGGCTCATAATGATATGCAGATGCGTTGCAATGAAGTTCCTGACCTCCAGCAGCAGAAAATGCAGCCTGCCATTGACGGGTAGAGCGGACGATTGCAAACTGCTTTCACGACGTTGTGAAACCAAATTTTTGCCTTCTCACCATATTGTCCACTCATGCCGTCAAACACACCGGCCATCAACGGGCTTGGAAAATTCCGCCCATTAACTCTGTTTCTCTCTCCACAGATGCTTCCTGACTGCTGAGTATTTTCAGCATTTTCTGTTTTTGTTTCACAAATTCCATCTTCTGTGACTGAGACCACAGTTCTCCACCCCTCCTCATCATTCTTGACTTGCCTACAACATTTGACATGGTTGACCACGCATCCTCCTCCAATGCTTCACCTTTGCTGGTTGGAAGTGCCTTGGTTTGGTTCCACCCCTAGTTGTTCTGAGATGTGTTCTTCTACCTTGGACTCTTGGGGCAGAATTTTTAGGTCGGCATGTGGGCGTGTGCCCAACCTGATTGGGTGCAAAGTCAGCAAGATGAGGTGAGCATCCTAACGTCATCCCGTGCTCATGCTATACTTCAGTCGCTGGTGCACTCAAAAGTCAGAATCGCGCCCGCCGACAATTAAGAGGACAATTAGTGTAACTAAAGTTGCAATTGTCTCCGATCTTTCATGGTCCGTCCAGCCTCATGGTTGGCGGATGGGCGAATTGGCCAGTTGGACCTTGCATTTTTCATGAAACCTTATCCAAGGGCGGGTTGAGGTTTCCGTTATTATATAAAAAAAATTAAAAATCTATGGACAGCATTTTTATCATGTAAATGTTCAGGTGACTGATTGTGATGCTTGGACAGTTTTTTCCTGTTTTAAGAACTTCATTTAATTGTTTTCAAGTCTTCATCTCCCTGAAGCAGATCTCTGCCTTCACGGAGCTTTCATTCAGCACTCGCCCGCGCCCGCACCAGCGCCTGCCCTCCACCTGCCCCCACCCTGGCAGCGCTGAGCTTCTCAGCACATGCTTCACACTGACTGGCTGTTAATTGGCCAGCCAGGGTGAAATCATGGTCAGAGACCGATTGCGGTCGGCGGTCCGTTCCCAGCTGATCCTAGGCACGCTGATCGCACCCACCCACCGACCTAAAAATCCTGCCCTAGGAGTAGGACTTGGTTCTCAGACGGACTATAGACATACTCTGGTATCGGCTCAAGACTTCATTTTTAGTACTACTTCTAAACTGGTTACAGAGTGAGTACATAGCTCCTAGGCATGAGTCCAACCTTCCGCTCTCTCTCAAGAGAGAGCCTGACACATGACCCACTGTCTCCTACATCATACATTAGCATATTCCATCTGTTAACTCTTCATAATACATCTGTTCCAAGTATACTATCTTACTTTTTAACAACAAAATTAAACTATATCTTTAACTTTTTATATTGCATTTCTGTAACTCTGTTTTACAACTACAGATTCTACTCAACTCCAACTCCTATCCTTCCCCTCCCCATGTCACAGTCATGGGGGATTCAGTCTCCCTCAGTATTCTCAGCCCTTAGGGAAGAAGTCTAGGAGATTCAAGAGTTTTCTTCTGCATCTGGTAGGACATCATCATCTACAGAATAAGACAACACTTTAGCAGCATTGCTTTTAAGTGTTGTGTTGTTATGCTATAAAGACACCAATCACTTATTAGGGATTGTGTAAACATGTTGTGGGTTTATTTATTTAGACTAGGCATATGAGAACAGATATATATGGGGAGAAAGCTTGAAAACATCAGCAGCTAAGCTGTGTTCTGCTCACAGGCAAACATGAAACTAAAGGCTGGATTACATGACACACTTTGCTTCTAACAATGTCATTCTGCTATCCTTAAAGGCATCTTACAACAGTAAGCAGAATGTAGGTTCCAGGAGGACTGAACTGCAAGGACAACAAACACTGATCTGAAAGAGAAAACTGAAGAGAATTGACCTTTGAACTCTCTGGGACTAGAAGAGAAGAACTCAGGACACTGAGGAACTTGTTGTTCCTTTGAAGGGCTCTACAAAGAAGTTCCAGAAGAGGAATGATTTTCAACTCCAGATAAGTCTGCCACAGTTGTAACCTCCGTGGCTGTATCAAAGACTGAAAAGGCATTGAAGATCTGAGATTTCAATGAACTTAGACGACGAACGAAACAAACAATAAAATTCCAGTAAGCCTTTCAGGAAAAAAAGAAGAGATGATTTTCCAGTGATATTTTGGGAGGGCTGTCTACTTTCTGTAAGCTGTGGTAAGAGAACTACACTCCACTCTGTGCAAGGTTGTTCCACTATGGGCAATTGGATGGGTTGCTGTGAATATGGAGACAAGACAACCTCATCTTCTGTAATGAGATTAATTTTCTGTAGATAATTGACTCTGGGACAAGATCATTGTACTGGATTCTGCAGCTTCAGAAGTGTTAAAGATTATGTTGCAGCTTCTGTGCTGAACACCAGCTCTGAAGAGAAGAAAATATTCAAATTGAAGTATCGGTGCCAAATGATTTTCACCCCTGGGGCGGTACCAGCTATGGACTCTGACCTGCACTTAGACAACCCATTCTCTCTGGAAGACTTTTCATGGACAAAGGAGATAAAGTAGACAATACATTGTTAGGTTCAGTGAAACAAAGATCTGAATGCTGCTCAGCTACTAAAGGCACAGCTGATTCTTCCGAAAAGACAACAGAGACATCATAAGTGCATCTAATAATAGGAAAGATGAATCAGTCTCTAGGACCTCTATCTCCAAGAGATCACTTAGTGCTGCAAGGGATTCTTCCTCACCACTCTCTAGGAAGAGCCAATTCAGGCCCAGCAGGTCTTCATGGGGATGGTCACAGTCTGCTGCAGTGCCTTGTGTATCCTCCTCCTCTGGCCTTACTTTGTGAAGAACTGAAAGATTCATAAATTCAATCTTTACCCCAGGTCTAGTGGATGGTGTCTCTGTGAAAGAAAATAACTTACCACTGAGTGTATAAACTTCCTCCGCTTTCTGAAGGCTGAATTTCCATTGTTTCAGAATAAAAGGATGAAGACTGTTGCATGAAAGACAATGGGCAGAATCATCCCAGATTTGCACTAAGTCCGGTAGCGAGTGAGAAAAAGGACGTTTTACTCGCCGGCCGCAATGGCGGCTTGTCCCCCCGTATTGTCCAAAATCCACCAGATTAATTATTCATTCCTGGAAACACACCATTTGGATGGAGAATGGGCCCTTATTCATCCACCAACCATCACCTCACCACTTACTCATGCCAGGCACTATATTTAAAGTGCAGCCACGCACACAACTCCCAGCACTTCCAGCCCACAACTGCTGCACAAAAGACAGGATTGCCCCGAAAGGCAAAAAGACTGCAACCCCCAGCTTCAGTGATGTGTACTTTGAGTGCCTTTTAAATGCCGTGGAGGCCCATCGTGATGTCCTCTAACCCTGCTCTGGTTGCAGGATGGGCAGCTGCAGCACTGATCCAGCATGGGGAGGCAGTGGTCAGCGCCAATGCCCTGCAAAAGAGGACAGGCACCCAGTGCCGAAAAAGGATGAATGGTGTCATCTGTTCCACCAGGGTAAGTCACTCTTCTCATCACTCTCAACTTACACACTCACAAACCCATCACACATCCACAGGGATCTCACACCTCAAGGGACAACACCTCTAACTCTCACACACAATGTCACATCTCCACCAAACCCATATCCCCTGAAGCTCATCCCATCCATGGCTCCACTCACCATACAAACATTCCACGCAGTGCTATACGTCCTGCTCACACTGTCTCCAAATGTTTCCACACAGGAGAGGCCTGCTCACATCAGCAGGGAGAGGTCCCAGACTAGGGGGTGGAGCGGCCCACATTAGGCCCCTCACTCACTTTGAGGAGTGTGCCATCACACTGACTGGTGAGGATGTGGACCGTGCTGCTGCGACAGTGAGGTTGGCGGTGAACACCCTCATGAGCACCACATCATCTGTCTCTCAACACAACTGTGAGTGCTCTCTTTCCTGCTTTTAACTCTGCTGCCATGCACTAATTATCTCTACTTTGGTTCACAGGAAACCCTGTCAAGTGACCGACACCCTCAGCCAGTCAGTCCCTAGCTCCATCCTGGTCCTCAGCTCCAGCCAAGGGGATTCCTCCTCAGTTGAAGAGCTGGAAATAAGCAGCCTGGAAGATCCATCACTGTGCTTACCCACACCCTCCACCAGTGCAGAGACACACACCTCGGTGGGACCTAGATCTAGAACAGGCTGGGGTTCACAATCTGGTGGTCACCACACGGACACATGTCCACAGCAGCAGTAGGAGGCAGGTTCAGCTGAGCTCCCTGACACTCAGAGGGCTGCTGGGGGAGAGGCTTCTGTGAGGTCCAAGTCATCCTGGAGAGTCTGCAGAAGGCGTGGGAACATCATATAGAGCTGCTGGAAGCCTCTGCAGAGTGGCACACAACTTGGAGGAGTGCGTCTGCCTGCTCCCTGATGAAGTGGTGCCCACATGTACGCGTACGGAGGTCTCCATGGGAAGGATGGTGGACACCATGGAGACCCTGATCCAGCAGAATGTGGAGATGTGTGCAGACCTGCACTCCATCGCAGGACCCAAGGGTGAGTTCCTGCGTGGCAACACGAGAGGGAAATGGGGCACTTTGATGTCCCTCCAGGTGCTCCTTCCCCTAAAGGAGTCAGGCTGGGGCCCCCGGGCACCTGGAGGGAGGAAGGGCAGCAGCTGGACAACCCTGGGTCATCCACTCAGGAATCTCAGAGGCTGTCTGCTCCCTCTGATTCCCCTTTGCCTATGACTCCCTCAACCTCATCCTCTGAAACTGCAGAGGGAACAGTCAGCCAATGAGGGTTCCGAAGGGAGAAGTATATGTGTGGCAGGGCCTTTGGGAGCCTCGTGTGAGTACTCTCCCACGCAAGCGGATCCTTCCCGTATCACACTCAGCTCAATGTCCTGAGCATTTTCAGTGCTGTCTGCTGGGGTTCACTTTCAGTTGTCCATCTGAGCTGACCTGCATCTCTGCCCAGCCATTGATCACACTCCCATGCAGCACCTGATCTCACCCACCATGACTCTCATTTTACTTTCGATTTGGACAGCATGGTCCTGATTCAGTTTTTTGTGTGCTCCCCTGTCCTTCCCCTCACCTAGTCACCCATTTTCTTTCTCCTAATCACTGTTCACCCCCTGTCATCACTTTCCACCTCCCCTCTGTGACCTACCAGCCACAACCTTTTTCCTTCGGAGATGTCCAGGTGAACGTGTACGTTATTTTCCTTCCTGAAAATCCCACCCCGATCCACATTCACCTCCCTGACCTCCTCCTTCCCACCGCCAGAGTCCACATCTGTCTCCGAATCCACAACAACCACTCTCGCCGTCCCTTCCACCGCTACCGTTGAACACTCACCTTCCGAGCCTATCTCCTCACTCTGCCCTTGTCATTCTCACCATTCCCTCGTACCATGCCCACCCTCAGTTTGCTCCCCAGGAGGCAGTCATGGACTCATCAGAGTTCACCTGGACATCCCACTCTCTGGACCCCTTCCCCTCCAGAACTCCATCCCCCCACTTGGAACACCTTCCCCCTTTGGAACTCCATCCCCCACCCCGAGACTCCCACCACCCTTAGTCCTGCCACCCGCAACTGACCCCATCTTAGTCCTTCCCCTTTCCTGTCTCCTTCAGACGCCTTTGCTTCTTCTGCCACCTTCCCTCCAGCCTTCTCCTTCCAGCATTATTCCTTCCCCCTTCCCGACTCCTTCCTCCACCCTTTCTTCTTCCTCCCCCCGGACTCCATCCCCTCTCTCCACCTCTTCCTCCCTTTGGACACCCTCCCTTTCTCTGTGCTCCTTACCCCCTCGACCTCTTTCCCTTACATCATCCACCCCTCTTACACCAACCTCCCCAGTTGCCATCTTGTCCCCCGTTACCCCATCCTCCCTCCTGTACTCCCTTCCTCCTCCCAACTCCCCCACCTTACACCTTCACTCCTCCCCTCCTAACCTCCCTCCCCCTACACCTCCATTCCCCCCCTCCCAGCCTCACCCCATCCTGACACCTCTTCCTCTCCCAGTCAAACCTAGACCTTCCCCTCCCACCTCCTGCTATATCTTCCTCTCCCAAACACAGTTGGACCTTCCTCTTCACCTCCTCAACTATTATCCGTTGTGAGCAGACTCTCAACAGTGACTTTCAAACTTCCATGAGCTGCTTTGCAACAGAGCCACGTCCATGAGAATCCACCCAGTATGAAATGAACATTCAGGCTCCAGTATCTTCTCCTCGGATGTCCACAATGTGAGCAAGGCCCTGGCGGTAAGTCCCGACTTCCACACGTCGCAGTTCTCAAGGCGTGTTCTGCACCGGTGTGTTTTCCCGCCGACATGGGTGGACAATCCAGCGGCGGGGGGATGATTCTGGCGGGCTGGCCTGATAATGATATGCAGATATATTACAATGAGGCTCTTGATGTCCAATGGCAGGGAACGCGGCCCACCATCAACGGGCTGAGTGGACGATCGCAAACTGGTTTCACAACGTCGTGAAATCGATTTCTGGCCTTCTCGCCATATTGTCCGCTCACCCCCGACGCCAGTGGGCATGGAAAATTCTGCCCAATGAGTTTCCCAAATGATAGGCATTATCTGGTTTTTCTAGGATTTCTATCACCAGTCAACAAGGCTGTATGTTGATTGTGAAGAACATAGAGAGAGTCAATGATATTTCTCCCCTTGTAACTAAGGGGAGCAATAATCCTGCCTTTAATTGGCAGGTCTATGCTGCCTGCACCTTGTAGCTGGCAGCATCCACCACGAGGGACTCAACAGTCCAGGCAAAAATCCATTGACTTTCAGCGGGACCAGCAGGTGGGGCCAGAAAATCCCACCTCTAATGTCTGCTGGATGAAGAGTCATCAGCTGAAGCCAGCCGAGGTAATCTGTTAATGTGTTAACAGCTGCTCCAGTATCAAAGTTTCAAAGAAATATTGAAGCCTTCAACTCGGACTGTAACTGACCAGTCATCTTCATTAAGGCAACCTACTTCCCCTCGGAACTCTGTAGGATCATTGTTTTCTGGACTTCCTATTTCTGGGAAGGAATGTCTTTCACAAATACTTGTTGGTCTGTAACTTTGAATAAAATTTTTGGATTTGCAGAAACACTTGAAATGTTTAGTTTTGCCACACTTGAAGCATTCCGCGCCCCCTGCTGGCCAATCTTGGTGTCTGTACTGGGTTTTCATGCCACAACGCAAGCATCTCAAAATGGCCAATGGCTTGGGAAGTTTCCGTCCTTCCGCTTTTTTGGTGGGCTTTCGTTTGGGCGGGGCTGCTGCCTGGGGGTCTACCCAATCTATGGAGTCCTGTGAAGCCTCGGCGTCGCCACGAATTATAGCCCAATTAAATGCTTGTTGCTCAGCCTTTCTCGCATACTGGACCACTTGATCCAATGTAAGATTATCTCAGGTCTGCAAATGGTTGGAGAATTTTTCAGCTCAGACACCCACGGCTATGCAATCATGGATTGGCTCGTCCTTCAGCACCCTGAATCTGCATATGTAAGTGAATTGATTTAAATGATAAGAAATTAATAACCAACTTGCTAATCCTGAGACACAGCAAAACTAGTGTGTTTGGTTGTAGGGTTGTGCATCCCTGATTTTACTATAATATACATGAAATGATAGAAACAGCTGCTGTTAGAAGTGCTGGATGTCATGAGTCATCATTTATTTTAGCTGTTGGTGGACTTAGAGGTCAGCTTGCCTTTATAGACTAATGGTGTAGTTTTCACGTTTCTGACCTGCACAGACCTTCCTCAGGAATCAGGAAAGGCCCACAGCCAGAAAACGTCAATCACAGCCACAATTTCTAAACAACTGTCGTGTGTGCGAAATTGTTTTTCTTGTGTTGCCATCCTCCACACAATATATACAGATGGATTCTCAAGCATCAGCAGCCAAAGCAAATCCATACAAGTAGTCCTGTACAACATAAATTAGTTATTATAGTGAGGAACAGTGGCACATTAGAAATAAGATGCTATTTTTGTTTGGGTATCTTTATCATTTATCATAGTGATCTAGAGACCCTGGGTAATGCTCTGGGGACCTGGGTTCGAATCCCACCATGGCAGATGGTGGTATTTAAATTCATTAAAAATCTGGGACTGAAAGTCTACTGATGACCATGAAACCATTGTTGATTGTTGTAAAAACCCATCTGCTTCACTAATGTCCTTTAGGGAAGGAAATCTGTCATCCTTACCTGGTCTGGCCTACATGTGACTCCCAGACCCACAGCAATGTGGTTCACTCTTAATACCCTCAGAAATGGCCTAGCAAGCCACTCAGTTGTCAAGGGCAACGAGGGATGGGCAATAAATGCCCATGAAGCCCACATCCCATGACTGAATTTTTAAAAAAATTCTAGCTAGCGCAGCAATCGTTAATCCTCTAATGTGAACTATTCCTCTTGTGTGCTGAATACTATTTGTATCATCAGCTGCTGACAGTGCTAGTTCCTACCAAAGACAAAGTTTAAAACAGCTCCACATTAAATTAAATTGATATACAATGTAAACAACTACAAGTCCCAAAGAGTGGTTTCAAGAATTTAACATATTGTGAGATTGAGACAAGTGTGAAACTGTTCTTTCAGGTTATTATAGAAATCGGTTGATTAGGTTGCTACTTTGAATTAATCCTAGGTATCCATTAGCCTCTCACTAGCATGACAGGACCCTTACATGTAAATAAAAACAGTAATAACTTATAGTATATTGAAACTAGTGTGGTTGAAGTTGGACCCGCCTTGTCCTTTTTTGCCAGGCAGAAAATAGTTGCGCAAAGGTCCAATTTAGACCTCTCAAATGCATATAGCAACAGAATATGTCCTACACTATACTAATTCAGGTGCTGTAGAGATATCCCTGACTGCCACTTGGAACAAACACCACCCCCTCAAACAGATTCATAAGGGGTCCAGGACCTATTTTAATTGGTGTTGGTTTGCTCTGAATGTTGGGCCTGCTGTGTTCAGAATTATCAAGACTATACAAGGCCTAGCCAGCAATCCATAAAGGGACCACTGGTGGGGCCACCATCAAAAAAGATAAGTTTTAAACATCTCCCAGATTCATCTTAGGTCCTCAGACAACATCCCAGTTTGCAAATACTGCTGCCCCGCCATTACTAGCTGACACCTCTGTGGATGTAACTGACATCTGTAGCTCATGCATATGAAACGAATGAGGACTGTGGGCCAATTGACTGCTGTCCTGCCACTGCCATCACACTCTGATTAAGGCATGATCCAAATTCTAGGCCATGTGTAATCTTAGAATTCTAAAGGTACTACAACTGTATTACTACATTACAGGTGGTATCTAAATGTAAGTTGTTGTTGTTATAGATAGCGCTGTCAATATAATGTTACATGACAAATGGACCATCACCTAAACTTTTGTGGCAATGCAAACAGCACCTTCAATGAATCCTCAAACCAAACAGTGAAGTGACAGGACCACAAATGTCAATGGATGCTTGTTTTGCTAAACAACATTCAGCTTCTGTGTTGTCAGATCACTTGTCAGACATCCAGTCTTGGATAAGCCACAATTTCCTCCAGCTAAACATTAGTAACACCAAAATCATTGTTTTTGGCCCCATCACAAACTCTGTATCCTTGCCAATATTTCCATTCCCACTACCCCACTATTCTATTCCAGAAAGCCAGGTGGTGAACAACTCTGGCCAATCTTTACAGACTTTTATAAATTTCTATTCTCAGAGGTGCACATTACAAACATGCACCTTCTAACCTACACCCAGGGCTGACTATTATAGGGGGTGCACAGCTTTCTCCACAGAAGCAAAGTCGGCATGGAGCTGACGCGCTCCATGCCAGCCCGCCCCGCAGCCATAATGAGGGCCAAGTGGGACTTCCACCCCTCACTGGGGAGGATGTCCCACATTCGGAAGTCCCTCCATCAGCCTCGGCAGCGCCAAGAGTGTGTTGGTGGCCGCTGCCAGGACAGCAAGAAGATGAGGAAGAGGGCCCGTGCATCTCAGAGCCAGGTAAGTCCGGGGTCTTGGGGAGGAAGAGTTTGGGCAGAGCAGGGAGGGGTGGGGATTGGCGAGTGGCGTTGGTTTATGGCTGCGGGTGGGTAGAAAAAATGGGGTGGTTTCTATCTTTGGGTTGGGGGGGCCACTCCCAATCGGCAAAGGGCAGCCCTCGAAGGATAACCACCCCTTCCCCATTTCCTTCCTGCCCTTTGAAGAATTTATTTTTAAAATTGGGCTGTCCACTCCTGTCTGACTGCCCTTGCCAACCATTTTACGGTATGGGCAGCATATGATCAGGGTCAACTAACAAGCATAATTGACCATTGATTGCCTATTTAAATAGGGTGGGTGGGCTGCTGATTTCAGGGCCCACCCACCCTCCCCATATTATGGGGGTGAGATCAGGCATGGGTGGGAAGGGTTATAGAACCCTTAACAATTTCTTTGCACATGCGTTTCTTTCTGTAAGTTGAATTGCATCCATCCATCTAATTTCAGAAATTTCCTTTCTCTCCAACATTTGTTTTAAATCAGCAAAGTCAATCCATAATTTTTTCTGAATTACATATTTTATAGAGTGTACAATACACCACAAAGAATGATTATCTACATATAATTCATATTTGACAATATAATTCCATATTTACTGTCTCCACAAGAGTTAGTGGTTCAACAGCCAGTGTACTTAAATAACCCTTTTTATTTTCTTGGCTTCCCAAGCTAAAGCACAAGGTTTTCCATTCTCAACCATCACAAATATTACGAACCCAGCTGCGCTAGAATACCTAATAAAAGGATAGTATGTGAGACATCGCTAAAAAATATCAAGCCTCACATTATTTAGATTACGTAAATATGGGAACTCAAGTATACATTTCTCCAGATTTATATTCCTTAATTTTTTTGCTGGACCATAAAACATTCTCTACTTTAGGGTATTTCATCATAATGTTTAACTCCAAGACAATCAAAGCTAGTATCTAGCCTAAGCTGAGTGCACAACCAGTTCAACTGAAGAATCAAATTTCACAATCGCTTATTCTCTTCTTTAGATATAAAACCATCTTCTGTGATGACCCAGCGTGTAAATAACATTGAGATTTAGGGCAGAATTTCCCGTGCCTGCTGGCGATGGGCGTGAAAGGTGGCGTGAGCAGGCAATATGGCGTGATTGGTTTCACAACGGCGGGAAGGCAGGTCATGATTGTCCACTCAGCCCAGGATGGCAGGCCGTGTTTCCCTCCATCAGACATTGGACCCTCATTGTAATACATCAGCATATCATTATTAGGCCATCCCACCAGGCTGTTGCACGCCCGCTGGATTATTTGGCCACGTCGGTGGGAAAGCATGCCAATGTGTTTCATAACAGCACAGAGGCAAATTGCACACGGCGGCCTTCACTTTCGGTGAACCGGTGGTGAGTGCACAGCAACATTCTGCAGAGCTCGACAGGGCCGCCTGTTGCTTTGGAGGCTTCGGGGCGCCAGGGGATCAGGGTTAAGTACCTCCCTGCCTTGGAGACCACTGGCGGCGGGGTGGGGGGTTGGGGGTGGAATTCAGTGCTGTCCTGTCATTGAATCTCATGCACAAGCATTCAAGGTAGGGGGTATGGTGGGTGAGGGAAGAGGCCATGCATTAGGGAAATCTATATAAAGTAACCTGTCCACTGTAACTGTGACAGTTCAGGTGCAGCCACACTGAAATGATTGGGTCGAGCTACTAGCCTACCTGCCCACTCTAGCAACATGGAGGCACCAAAGTGCCACCAAGTGCTCCAGACCTTACCCACCACCCCCCCTGCCTCCCCAAACCAGACTGCAAATCCACAAGCACCTTACTGGGCTCCAGAACAGTTGGATTGCACACATTGTATAATATCCTCACTAAAGCTGGCCAAGGAGCAGTCACAGCCCCTTGCAATGTCAGCATCCCAGTTTGGACCAGTTTCCCCCATTGTTCAAGCTAACAGGGCAGCCATGCAGTGCACTAATCTCTGGCCATCCAAGTGGTGGCCAGTACTCTCCGGGAAGCATTAAGGGGCCACCATGCTTAACCAGGACAAGTTCGTAGTACACCCATGTTAACCACTGTCTCTCTCTCTTTCATCCTGCAGGAGGAGTACATCAGGATCATGGATCCTGGTGACCTAGCTGTATGCCTAATGGCCTACAGAGCGTGAAGAAGACTGAGGAGAGAGTGACTGAGGTTCCTGGCTGTGCAGAGGCAGGAGCAGCAACCTCAGGAAGAAAGGGCAGCTGGGGCTCCCACACACGGTGCCCAAGAGCTACAGTGAGCCACCATTGGTCAGTGCTGAGTGACACCCAGGGTCTTTAGATCCGCCTTTCATTCCTGCGGATGACTGAGAACAATTGTCGTCGAAGACTGCGCATGTCTAGGGAACTGGTCGGTCACATCTGCCACCTGCTGCAGGACTTGGTGCCACGGGAACTTAGAGGACATCCACTGCCAGTTGCCATGAAAGTGACCACGGTGCCCAATTTCTATGCCATTGGCTCCTTTCAAGGCTCCACAAGTGACCTCCATGGGATCTCACAAGCCTCTGCCCACAAATACTTTCATGAGGACACGGATGCCATCTTCGCGAGGGCACACAACTTTGTGCATTTCGCCCAGTACCAGGAGAGTTGGGATGCAAGAGCGATTGGATTTGCCCAGATCTCGGTTTCCCACAGGTGCAGGATGCCATTGGCTGCACCCATGTGGCGCTCTGATCTCCAATGCAGTGGACTACATCAACTGCAAAGGGTTCGATTTTCTGAATATGCAGCTGGTATACAACCACCAGAAACACATCCTGCAGGTGTGCGCACGGTTTCCAGGGAGTGTGCACAACGCTTACATCCTCAGTCCCTGGAGTCTTCCAGTGTCCACAGAAGCTGCAGGGATACTTCCTCAGGCACAAGTGCTACCTGCAGAGGCTGTGGCTGATGACACCCGTGCAGCGGCCTCAGACTGCTGCAGATCGACACTATAATGAGGCTCATGCTGCAACTCGCAACTTGGTGGGACTGCAGCTGCTGAAGATGTGGTTCCAGTGCCTGGACCAGTCTGGTGGAGCCCTGTTATACAGTCCGCAAAGGGTGTCATGCATCGTCGTCGTCGTCTGCTGCGCCCTTTACAACCTGGCACTGCAACGGGGTGAGGACCTGGCTGAGGAGGAAATGGAGGAGGTGGAGGTCTCCTTGAATGAGGAGAACGCCGACGGTGATGAGGCTGAGGAGGTCCTCAGTGGTGGTGATGATGGAGATGAGGCCCTCGTACTGGCTAGATGAAGCAGGCACTCAGGAGACCCTCATAGTTGCTAGATTTGTGGAGGATGACGACAACATGCAGTGAGGAAACACCATAGATCCTCACATTGCAATTATGAATGTTTAATTCCGGTCTGGCTTATAGCAATGCACATACTGCCTGTGATAATGCTCTTGTCATGGAGATGCAGTGCAGGACCTAATGATCGCTTGATTGCAGAAGGATGATGATGACATGCAGTAAGGACACTCCATAAATCTTCACATAGCCTCTGACAATGTCTGACTCCTGTCTGGTTGAGGGCAGCTCGCTTGCACTCCGTGATCAGGGTCATATCATAGAGATGCAGCCTTGAAACTTTAGAAGCACTTGATCCTTTGTCCGCCTTTAGCATCTGATCCCTTCAGGAGCTGGAGAACAGCATCAGTGGTCACTGATGCTGAAGATTGGGGGCCAGGCCCTCCATAAAGGTGCTGAGGGCACATTGAGAGAATGATGGAACTCTGTGGTGCCATCCTACTACATTCTGGCAGTAATGACAAGCACCATCGAGGTGCAGCCATCAGTAATGTTTCCAGGGAGTGTGAGGCTGAATCATTACTTTGGTCTGAAGACTGCACAAAGCACAGGGAAGAGGCCCTGGACTGAGACACCTGCTTTTATCTTGTGCTAAAAAGTTTCACATCTGAGTGACAAGAACACTGCTCATCAGCACAAGGAGCCATAGGCAGGGAGACATTCTTGAGCATTTATTGACAATAGTGAACAGTATGTACAAGTGATTAACACCCATGTCCAGGCTGTGCAACTCATTTTCCTTAACTTTCCTAACTCTGCCTCTACATCTTAGTGCTCCCCGGGCATCCACAGCAGAGGTGGAGGCAGCCTGCTGACTGTGACGCCCTGTCTGTGATGACTTTGGTGGGCGTCCTCTGGAGGGCCGAGACTTGGAGGGCCCCGGCCTACTTTAGGGGTTCTGTTGTGTGGCAGTGGCACCTTCCTCAGCCTGTGAAGCTCGAGCTGCTGAGGTCACAGGAAGAGGGGATTCGGATGGACCGGTCACTCTCAGAGACACCTGGGTGGATGGGCCCAGAGTGTGCATCTGCTGATCCTCCTCCCTGTGGATGCCCGAGGGCCCCTGGCTGACTCAGTGAGCAGAAGGGGTAGCTGGAGTGGGATCGAGCTGCCCAGCACCTGTCTCTCATACACACTGTTGGAGGCCAACTATGGCATCAGCGATGGAGTTGAGCCCACGCAGCAAGGTCTCCATGGTGGCCGCCATCCTGCCAGTGTTGACCTCGGTGCATTGTAATGCCGGCGCTATCACCTCAGAGTGAAGATGGACGGACTCCTCCATTGTACCTTGCAATCTGAGGAGTACAGCGGACATCCCTTCCTGATGTTCCTGAGCTTGCTTTTGCAGCTCCAGCAACTGTGACATGACCGAGTCCAGAGGCTCGTCACCTGACTTGGACTCAGCAATGTTCTGGCCTCCAGTAGTCCTCCGAGTGCCAGAAACCTGGGAGGACCCTGCCACTGCCTGCTGTGGATCAGACAGTGCGATGTGCTCACCATATTTTGATCCCGTGTCTATTGTAAAGCTAGGTCCCACCGAAGTATGTGTCTCTGCTGGTGGAGGGTGTGGGTGAGCGCTGTGACGGGACTTCAAGGAGGGAGCCTCCAGATTCCTCTTCAGAGGTTTCTTTGGGGCTTGATTGGAGGCCCTGGGTCATGGACTCGGTCGGCTGTTTCCCAGATGTGCCTGCGAAAGCAAGGAGAGATAATTAATGCACGGCAGTGGCCCGTGAAAGAGGACATATCACTCATGGCATGGTTGTCTGATGGATATTGCACTGCTGCATCCTCACTTGATAGAGCACTGCCGACCTCACCATCGGCACAGGACCTGTCCCGATTGTTGTCGGCCAGCTGGATGGCTCTGTTCTCAAAGTTCATGAGGACCTTGATCTTTGGCATTCCTCCACCAGTCTGTGACCTGTCCCTGTTGTTGTGCCAGCTTGTCCTGCATGAATAGAGATGGAGAGAGTGTAAGCAGGACACCTGCCAGGCCAGATGATAAGTATGCCTGACCTGTGTGGGTGGTGAGTGGTCCCATGGGTGGGCTGAGGACAATGAAGGTGTGTGTGAGAGAGTGAATGGGGATGTCCCTTGAACTGGCAGTGAGTGAGGGCCCTGTGGATGAGTGATGGGTTTGTGAGTGTGAGTTGAGAGTGTGAGAAGAGTGACTTACCCTGGCAGAATGGAGGAGATCATTCATCCCCCTGCGGCAATGGGTGGCTGCCCTCTCCTGAAGGGCATTGGTGCTGACCACTGCTGCCACCACCTCCTAAGCAGGACTGGTCACAATGCTGACCATCCTGCAGCCAGAGCCAGGGTACGGACATCCCGGTGGGCTTCCACGGCATCCAGCAATCGCTCGAGGGACCCATCATTGAAGCGTGGGGCCTGCAGTCTTCTTGTCTTTGAGGTCCATGTCTCCTGGGCAGCAGCAGTGAGCTGGAAGCAATGAGTGCTTTGCTTGCGGCTGGCTTTTTAACATGGCGCCTGGCTTGATGCAACAGTGGAATGATGGCGGGCGGGCCTATGAGGAGCCCGCCCGCCATGGAAATGGCGTGTTTCCCAGGAGTGCATAAATAATGAGGCTGGCTCAGGGTGATATGACGTGAAAACCTGCCATTGCCGTTGGTGGGCAGCACGCTGTTTTACCCAGCCGCTGCTGTACTTCATGCAAATCTGGGAAAATTCCACCCTACGGGTTATCTTAGGCCTACTTTGCTTAATATCTAAACCAATACATTGAAAAGATCCAGAAGTCTGCCTCCCAATTTTAAATTCTACTCTAATCTTATGAACACCGCATTTCTCAAATTCTGCAGTATCACCCCATAAGAAATTGTTAACATGCAGCATGAAGATGCCTGGAAGTTTATGATACCAATAGAGCGTTGTGGAATCTGCTTTTGGTTGAACACAACTAATTTTCAGTAAAACAGGTCTCATTGAATAATTCCACCATTCAGGCCATAGGCTATATTTCCTAGATTTCCTTCTGCCTCGACTGCCTCTTAGGCTATATTAGAAACATTTATCTCTGGAAAGTACTGCACTGCAAAAATTTTACTTTTATGTTGATTGACCAACCTAATAAATATGTGGTCAAAAGAACAAAAAAGACTTTTAAGGTGACTTTTCCAGCTGTGGGAGTATACACTCTAAAACCTGTTTCACCCAGTCACTCTTCAAAACCCTTAGCAACTAACCTCACTTTAGGATTATAAGTCCCATCTGCAAAGACATTTTCAGTACAAATCCTGCTTGATCCTACAAAGCTGCTTGATCCATATCTGGTTCATCAGAATAAACTCCAAACTCTCTCCGATGATCCAATTCCCTTTGTTTAGCTCCCACTTTATTTGTTTATCCTCAAGCTTATCAGCAGCTACCAAAGCATCATGATCATGAGGTCTTCTGCTTCTAGCTCTGATATGAGGCTGTTCCATTGTCTAATCAACTCAAACTATGGCCTCTACTTGCGCTTTTATGTATTTTGAGGCTATTGCTGCAAGATCTCCCCGTCACGCTATCGGAGTTTCTTTCTCCAATACATGATCAGATTTCTGATGTAAGGCTCATGTCTAGATTCATTGGGCAGATTTTTCCCATTGGAGTGCAGGGGGAGTGGTGGGGCCCCGCATGTCCGCTTGCAAAATGACGCGCGGTGACATTGGGCGAGCGTCCCGGCGCCACCACGCGCCATCACGATATTTCGCGGGGTGGGCACGTGATGATGTTCAATGCGCGCCTGCCATTAATTATCGGGCCACTTAAGACCCTTGAGTGTTCAATCGACGCTGATTTTCTGGTGCCTGTCAATCCTCAGGCACAACGGGCAGGCAAGAAGGACATATTTGTATTAACCTCATCCACAGGCAGGATAAGAGGTCTCACTGGGGTCGCGAGTGTGCACAGTCAAGTTTTTATTTCTGAAAGTTCTTCAAACTTGCCTGTGTGATCTGCAGTACTCCAAAACGCATACCAGCTGCTTTTTCTGGACTCTTAACCTTCACGTCAGCACTCTGTAGTGAGGAATCTTTTCTGGGCCTGCAGGTTTCAGGAAGCCTTCCCTGAGCCTGGGAATGGGAGTTGAACTCTCCACTGGAGGCAGCTCCTCTAAGGAGGAAGGGAGGGCTAGAAAGGGGAGGAGGCCAGGAGTGCACATTCAGCCTCCAGGGGAGCCATTTTTGGGAGGACAGGCACAGGCACAAGCAGCACAGGGCCAAGAGGTAGACCAAGGCAGAAGGGGCCGCTGAAGATGCGACTACCTTTCTGCCAGGGTATACAGGCGGCGAAGCAACTATCCCAATACGACTGAGGTGCAGTGCCGAAGGAGGCTCCGTGTCTTAAGGGAGACAGACAACTATGCCTGTCAGATGATAGGACCTGAGATCTCTGCAAACTGTGTGGGTGGACACCCCATGCCAATGGCTCTGAAGGTCACAGCTGCCCTCAACTTCTATGCCTCTGGCTCCTTCCAGGGCTCGGTGGGTGATCTATGTGGTATCTCCCAATCAGCTGTCCACACATGCATCAAGCAGGTTACAGACGCTCTGTTCAGATGTGCATTGACCTTCATCCACTTCGGTTGGGACCAGGCAAGCCAGACACAGTGAGCCAGAGGCTTTGTGGCCATTGCTGGCTTCCCCAGCATCCAGGGTGCAATAGACTGTACACATGTGGCCATCAAGGCGCCAGCAGGTGAGCCCGGTGCTTTCGTCAACAGGAAGGGCTTCCACTCCATGAATGTGCAGATAGTGTGTGGTCACAGGATGCTGATTCTACAAGTCTGTGCAAGGTACCCAGGCAGCTCCCACGACGTCTACATCCTCAGACACTCTCAGGTGCTGAAGCTCTTCAATGCTCCAGCCTGACTGGATAGATGGCTGGTGGGTGACAAGGGCTATCCCCTCAGAAGGTGGCTCATGACGCCTCTCCGCCATCCAAGAACAGAAGCTGAGCTGTGGTACAATTGGAGCCTTGGCACCACAAGGGCAGTGGTGAAGAGAACCATCGATCTTCTCAAGATGTTCTTCCGATGCCTGGATTGTTCAGGGACCGCACTCCAGCACACCCCAGATCGTGTCTCAGTGACAGTGGTTGCATGCTACACTCTCCACAATCTTGCACTGGAAAGGGGGGACACTATGGACGATGAAGACATTGAAGCAATGGCTGCAGCTGCACATGATGAGCCCAGCAGTGAGTCAGAGGATGAGCACGCATAGGGAAATGCTGAGGGTATAGACACTGACCCGGGCATGCTCCAGGGAGGCAGGGACATCCGGGAAGCTTTAATCCAACAAACCTTCAGCTAGTACGCCACAGATGGACCTCCAGGACAAGCATGGGCTGTAGGATCCATTCATACATGCTGGGTTAGCAACAGTAACATGGGCCTTGTTAATAAAGCTGAATGTCCAACAAAGCACTCATTACAGTTTTGGAAACCATACACATGCAAAAGAAAAGAGGCACCCTCAGCCATGGTGACGTATTTGAATTTAATATGTCAAACAAACTAACTTTTTCCAATAAAAAGACAACAGTGTTACAAATCATTAGGACCTCATCTCAGGCCAACACAAAAGCACCAGTGAAAAACCCATTGTGTGCCCAAGGTACCTTGTTCTTTCATTTCCAGGTGCTACGTCTTGGTGCTTCCCCATCGCTGGGAGTGGCATCTGAGACAGCCTACTGACTCTGCTGTCTTGTTAGCTTCAATGAAGTTGGCAGTTGTCCTCAGGCCCGTGGAACCTGTGCTGGCCCCGCCTGGAAGGGAGCTGCCAGGTCCACAGCTGGCATCTCCCCGGTCGTCGCAGTCTCACCGGATGCTATGGTGAGTGGGAGAGGGGCAGAGGAGCTGCCGCCCTCATCCGGAGCGCCCTGAGAGGTGCCCACACAGACAACAGGCAGATGCTGCGCCAACGTTAGGTCACTTTGGACCTCCCTGCTCACCATGGATGGATGGGCACTGAGCTGGGAAACTTGATGCCCAGACCATCTCCCACACTGGCACTGACCAGCTGAGGTCAATGCCGATGTGAGGGTTTGCTGGTCAGAGCGCATCCCCAGGAATCCCTGATGGGTCTCCTGGAGTAGGCTCTCTACAAGAGTCACCACTCTCTCCATGGAGGATGCATGGTGCTCAGACATGTGGCTCATTGCTTTGGAGATTGTCCACGTAAACTCTTCCACCACAGAGACCAAGCCAAGCATAGCCTCATGTATCTCCCCCAGATGCTCCCGCACACCCAGCCGCATTTCCTCTCCCTGCTGCGTCGTGGACGACTCCAGAGGCACATCATCAGGCACCGACTGAGCATGTGCGTGGTCCCCTGCAGTCCTCCGATTTTGGCACCATGGGTATTCTCTGTCTCTGCCAGCTCCTCCAGCGATTGTGAAGTGCCCTCACCACTGTGCCCTGGGACACTAGCTGATGTTCAAGTTCCCACCAAGGTGCTAGTATCTGCGCTGGTGCCTGTCTGGCAGAGATGTTGTGACACTGGTGAGACTTCAGGGCCCTCAGGTATGAGAGGGGGCCTCTGCAGCACCTCCTCCCAGCCCTGCTCCAATGATGCTGAAAGGAAGAACAAGAACAGTGGATCAGTTAACATGGAGAAAATGACAAAGTGCACCCCTGTCCCCCGGATCATTATGCACTCATCCTTCCATAAGCAATGGTCAAGCCATGTTGTAAAATTAAATCACTGAACATTCAGCACTGCTGTGGCTGTTGGGAGAACAATGCTGACCTCACTGTTGGGCATAAATACCTGGCCGTGGAACCCCAGCCTCACAGCCACCAGTGGACCTGCTTGAACAGGCTAAGAATGGTGATCTGTGCCTGGCCACCGCCAGCCTCGCACGCTCTGCCACGTTATGAACATTCTTCTCCTGAAAATGAGAGACGAGCATTGATTAGTGCAAATTGCACATAGACTCGCTTCACGTATGCCCCACCCCAACCAGAGTGGTACATATCAGGGCTCCAGTGCCTCCTCACCCCGCTGCTGCCGAACACTCACACAAAGATGCTAGGCCTGTTCCCCACCCCCCAACACCTCCTTGGCCACATGCTGCCTCTATGACATTAGGCACCACACAGTATATTCATCCATGGCAAGGAGGCACAAGCACATGGAGCGCACAGCGCAGCAGATGGTTCATTGCCACGCCACCTTGAATCTCCCCTCCCACCATCTCATCACCCTGACTAGGACATGTCCTGCAGCTCCTCCAGGTTGCCCCCACACCAGTCATGTGGGACTCGGTGTAACACATGCTGAGGGGCAAAACACATCTCTTCATCACCTTCTTAGGCTGACCTGAGCATGGGCAATATCTGCTGGCCCACCCAGCGAAGGACACAGGCCGTCAATGATTCAATGCAGTCACTACACTCAGACTTGAGGGGGATGGGCGGGTGGGATGGAGTGCCGCAGTGGGGGAAAGCCCACCTGATGGGTTAAATGCCCAAGGCCAACATGGTACTCACCCTGCCAGGGTGCAACAAGTCATTGAAGCGCTTATGACACTGGACCCAGATGCGCCGCACCATATCGCGGGAGCTCATCATCTCCACCACCTCCTCCCAGGCACGTTTCGTCTTGTGGGGGGGCCTCCTCCTCCCATCCTGGGGAACCAGCACCTCCCACCATGCTGCCACCTCCTCGAGGAGGGCAGCAAGGCAGTCATCCAAGAAACGAGGGGCAAACTGGCCCCCCGCCCTACCCTCCAGCCTGGCCTGCTCACCAGTAGCCCTCTGGTGACCCCTTCCACTTGACATTGCGAGCAACCTTGCAAAAGCTGCCAGTGGTTCTGATAAACAGGCCCCCGGGTCACCATTCGACCCGGTGGTCTGTGCACTTCTGCCACTGTCCGCCCACTCCCGCCATCCTCGGGAGTCACACATTGCACTGAGTGTGCCTTAATTGGCCCGCCGCTTAAAATGGTGACATGGACCTGATCGCGGGTGGCAATCAGGTTAGCACCCGCCCGCGCCTGCTCCCGCTCTGTGCCACCACCCCCCCCCAACCCACCCCCTGCCCGCCAACCAGAAAATTCAGCCCATTATCACTATTTGCTCTGCACTTTTCTCCTTTCCACTTTTGCACCCTGTTCAATTGACCTTGCTCCTTGGTCATCATCCTGTAGCATAGACAACTTTGTTTTCTAATAACTAAGAGAAATACAGTATGGCCTTCTTCTCAACATTGATAACTACTTCATTGCATTTCTATTTTTACTCTTAAGTTCTTTCCATAGGTAATTAATTACCTAAGTTCATTTTTATTAAAGTGTCAATTGTTTACGAGCAGAATTTTGTGACAGCATTGATCAAACAGCTTTGGGGAAGAGATTGGTTCACAAAGTTCAACTAAGGTTTCTCCTAATAACATGATCCAGGTGAATATGATAATCTCTTCCTGAAAGTGTCTCTGCTGCTCAATAATCTCTGCAAGAGGCTTTGAAAGAATCTACATAAATGACTAAAATGTGGGTATTAGTTTGACTCAATCGATTTTTTTATAAATGAAGCTTTTAAATGGAGTTTCTCCAATACACCCCTAATAAACCAAAATCTAATTTCCCTCCAAGAAATGTGTTGTTCCTCATAACTGGCTAACATGTTTATAGCATTTCCCCACTGGAAACAGATCACTGCTGAAAGCATCCTACTCTTGGCATTAGTGCTGCTTTTATCGTTGTTTTATGCAACAAGATGACGAAACTATTCTTGGACTATAGCAAATATGTTAAATAAGCAGTACAATTAAATATCATAATGGAAATGCAACACATATTTTTGTCTCCATATTCCTGCCCTGACTGCCCAAACAGCGAAGTATCCCCTTAAATGAAAAAATGTAAGACCATTGAGGTTGAAGAGTTATTGATTTAAAACTTGGAAAAGGATTGTGAATATTTCTGGTACACGTTCACTTTATAATTAAAAAACAAGCAAAAATTGTTCTATGCTTATAAGTCAAGCGTCTTCTGAAGCACAAAGGTAAGACATTGCCATTGTAACTGTATTGCCTACCTTACAGCTGTGTGAGTCATATCCTTTCCTTAAATTACTAGTTCTAAGTACTTCACATATATGAGAATGTTAATTAGAATAATGGTGACCAAGGCATTGCACTTCCCATAAGTGTACAACAGCTGTTCTGTATATCCATTTACCCACAATTTCATGGCTCCTCAGCACCAGACAATGTTTATTCTTTGTTTTTCTCATGCCAATTTTCTTCCTTCCCCTTTCCTCTCCTCCTAAAGTCATTAACTCCTTGTTGGGGTACAGTTCCAAGTGGTCTTGGCCTAAATAGCCAAGTGGTTATGGTACTGGGTTTGTAACCCCACAATCAAGAGTTCAAATCTCACACTGGCAAACTATGAAACAACGTAACTTCATCTGAAACAGATGGAAACGGATTTGTACTCAAAAGAGTTACAGTTCCAAGTGCACTAGTTATTCTGTGTCTCATCCAAGTGACTCCTACTTATATGCAAGAGTTGATATGTGAGTGAGCATTGGTGCGATAGTTGCTCATGTGGGCTTTACATGTTTTATGATTCTTGGCCAGACCGCCAAATTGTTGGTAATATCTGGTTAGGGACCAATACCATTTTGTCTAAAGTAGGAAAGTTTGAGATTTAAGATGGTTGCTCAGTGATGAAAGCCACAAGACTCCACGGATTTGGAACAAGCAAAATTAAAATTTTCTATACAAGGTCAGAAAGACAAAACAATTTACAATATCAATCTTATACTCTAACGTTCAGGGTAATTGTGAGGTACATGTGAATTAAAAAAACAACTGTGTTCGAACACACCACAATAAACAATAAGTGGCAGAGGTGACCAAGACTGTGTCCATGGGTTTTTGAGCAACCCACCCTGACGTCAGTTACACTGTGCATCAACCAATCTCATAGAAACATTGTCTTTCTCACGAGGGATTCCAGTCTCCACCTTTGAAGAACTAACCTTGGAATTCTCTCCAAAAGTCACTCCAACTCGGACATCATCAACAACGCCCCACCTCGCAAGTTTTTAATCCTGTCTCCTGAGATTCTGTTCCTCTGGATTCTGCAGTATGCACCAAAGCACCAGCTCACAAATACAACTTCAGATCTTTGGCTGCGCCAATCAGAGCACTACTGCTTCAAAGGGGTACCTTTGCCCTAAAGGCCCACTGTACGGGGTCACCAACTTCTTCACTTAAATTCTACTCCCCACAGCCCTATTCCTGTTTGGAGCTTGTTTCAATGCTGCTCATGCTTTAACTGAAGTGGGTCATTTTCCTGTCCCTGTCCCCTCTCTGGGATTCTTCTTTTAGAACCCCACCCTGTCCCGTCTCCATGTCCCTGCCTGGACACTTGCCAGCAATGGTGCTCTGCACCCAGTCACTTGACCTGGGTTTTTGTGCCAATTTCCTTTGTGCAGAGGCGTGCTGGGTCAGTCCTCAGCCCAAATAACTTAAAGGTGCAATTCTGTGCATGTGCAGCCAGCTCTCAGTCTGCACGTGCACAGAAACTCTGAAGGCTGTCAGACTTGGATTTCCCAACCTTTGTTCCCAACAAGCAGCTAAGTGTGGCTTTCCTAACACATGCAAGCTGTGTTTGTCCTCATCTAATGCCCATAAGTATGTATTAACAGCAGATGTTATTGGCTAGTGATCAAAAGGAAATCCTCTGGCCAGTTTTCTGCAGCCTGACCTTGAGGTTTGAGGGCCAATGTAACGCCCCTGCTACCAAAATCATTTAGCTAAGCAAAAAGGCCAGGGAGCGGCTCTGGGATCTCCTAGATTTCATTACTTCAAATGACACAGTTATGCTTTAGGACAATGGACCAAGACTGCTTGCGGCATTTAAACTACGGTTTTTCTAGGATGCCCCAAAAGAGCAAAGATTTTGGCAAGCTGCCTTGGTAACAATCAAGACAGTAAGGTTGAAAAGCCCTTTCACCAAGGCCTGAATTTACGGGTCAATTATAAGAAAACAAGAAATCGGAGCAGCAGTAGACCTTACGGATCATCGAGCCAGTCAACATTATCATGGTTGGCCTTGGGCTTCAACTTCACTTTTCTGCCCATTCCCCATTTCCCTCTATTTCCTGAGAGACCAAATATCCATCTATCCCAGCCTTAAACATATTCAATGATGGAGCATCCACAACCCTTTGGGCAGAGAATTCAGAAGATTCACAACCTTTGAGTGAAGAAATCTCTCCTCATCTCAGTCCTAGATGATTGCCCTCTTACCCTGAGACTCTGCCCCTGTGTTGAAGATTCCCCAGGCATGGGAAACACCCTCTCAGTGCCTACCCTGTCAAGCCCTTTTAGAATCTTGTATGTTTCAATGAGATCACACCTCATTCTTCTAAACTCCAGAGATTATAGACCTAATTTACTCGGCCTCTCACCAGAGGGTAACCCTCTCATCGCAGGAACCAATCTAGTGAACCTTCACAGTGTTGCCTTCAATGAAAGTATATCCTTTCTTAAATATGGAGATCAAAACAATACATGGTTACCCAGATGTGGTCTCAACAAAGCTCTATACAATTGTAGAAAGGCTTCCTTATTCTTGTATTCCAATACCTTTGCAATAAAGGCCACATGCCAGTTTCCTTCCTAATTGCTTGCTAAATGTTTGGGTTTCTTGTACGAGTACATCCAAGTCTCTCTGAACATTAACATTTACCAGTCTCAGATCTTTTAAAACATAATCTGCTTTTCTATTCTTGTGATCAAAGTGAATAACCTCACGGATAAGGGCAAAATACTGCAGATGCTGGAAATCTGTAACAAGAACAAAAAATGCTGGAAAAACTCAGCAGGCCTGACAGCATCTGTGGAAAGAAAGGCAGTGTTAATGTTTCGAGTCTGTATGACTTCTTCAGAGCTCTGAAGAAGTCATATGGACTTGAAACATTTCCTCTGCCTTTCTCTGCACAGATGCTGTCAGATCTGCTGAGTTTTTTCAGCATTTTTTGTTCTTGTTTGCATTGTTGAATAACCTCACACTTCCCCACAGTATAGATTGGGATTTTCTGGTTCCACCAGTGGTGGGAATTAGTGCAGGTAGAACCTGAAAATTTGGACAGCAGGCAAAAGTCCATTGGATCCCGTCCACCATCGGCCACAAGGTTGCACACTCATTTAACTTGTCTATTTCTCCCTGCAGCCCCTCTGTGTCCTCCTCACAGCTTGCATTCCTACCTAGCTCTGCGTTGTCAACAAACATGGATACATTACTCTTTGTCTCTTCATCTAAGTCATTAATTTAGATCGTAGATAGCTGAGGCTCCAGCATTAACCTTTGCAGCACTCCATTAGTCACAGCATGCCAACTTGAAAATGCCCAATTTACACTGACTCTTTGAATCCTGTATATCAACCAATACCCGATCGATGCTAATATATTACCCCAACTCCATGAGCCCTTCTCTTGTATATTAATATTTTTGTGCAGCTTATCAAGTGCTTTTTGTAAATCCTAGCAGATCACACTTATTGATTCCCCTTTATCCACCCTACTTGTTACAACATCACAAATTCTAATAAATTTATCAAACAGAATTTCCCACTCATAAAAGCATGTTGATTTGTTCCTATCACACAAAGCTTTTCTAAGTGCATTGTTAATAACTTCCTTAATAAGACATTCCAGAGCTTTTCTGATGACTGATGTTAGGTTAACTAGTCTGCAGTTCCTTGATTTCCCTCTCCCTCTTTTTTTAAATGGTAGTGTTACATTTGCTAACTTCCAATCCACTTATCTTTCATTCAATATAAATTCAGGGTTCTGGATTATTACCTGAGTCACGTGCAAATTGGCATAGGGCAAATAAGATTAGGGAGATGGATGCACGGCTCAAAGACTGGTGTGGGAGAAGTGGGTTCCAGTTTATGGGGGACTGGCATCAGTATTGGGGAAAGTGGGATCTGTACCATTGGGCCGGTCTACACTGGAGCTGTGCTGGAGCTGGTGTCCTCACGAGCCACCTAATTAGGGGAATAGAGAGGGTTTTAAACTGAATAGTGGGGACAAGGGGTCAAGTCTGGGGAGATGTGGTAAACCAAAGAGTAGAGACAAGGCAAGAGAGACAGGTATTAATATGGGAAATGTTAAACAGACTGTGACAGGAGGGACATAGAGTACAATTCTGAGAGTAAATCAGCAGGTAAGGCTAGACACTATAAAAATAATCAAATGACAAAACTAAAAGCTCTGTATCTAAACACACATAACATTTGAAACAAAACAGATGAACTGATAGTGCAAATCGAAATAAATAAGTATGATCTGTTAGCCATTACAGAGACATGGCTACAGGATGACATAGATTGGGACCTGAATATTGAAGGGTACGTGACAATTAGGAAGGACAGAAAGCTAGATAAAGGTGGTGGGGTGGCTCTGTTAATTAATGATGGTATTAACACATTAGAGAGGGATGGCCTAAGTTTAGGAAACCAGGATGTAGAAGTAGTTTGGATTGAGATGAGGAATGATGAAGACAAGAAGTCACTTGTGGAAGTGGTGTACAGACCTCCCAATTGTAGCTACACGATAGGACAAAGTATGAAAGAAGAGATAATGGGAGCTTGCCAGAAAGGTACAGCAATAATCATAGGGGATTTTAATCTACATATCGACTGGAAAAATCAGGTGGGAAAAGATTGCATAGATGAGAAGTTCATAGAATGTTTTCAGGATAGTTTCTTAGAACAGCACCTTTTGGCACCAACCAGGTAACAGGCTATACTAGACCTGGTATTGACCAACAAGGTAGGATTAATTGATAACCTCCTAGTGAAGGCACCCATAGGTAGCAGTGGTCATAATGTGATTGAATTTTACATTCATTTTGAGGGAGAAACAAATGCATCCAAGACTAGTATTTTAAACTTAAATAAGAGCAATTATGAGGGAATGAAAGTGGAGCTAGCTAAAGTGAACTGGCAAATGAGGTTAAGGGATAGGTCAATAGAAGTTCAGTGGTGGACGTTTAAAGGGATATTTCAGAATACACAGAATATATACATTCCATTGAGAAAGAAAAATTCCAAGGGGAGGGCCCACCATCCATGGTTAACTAAAAAAGTTAAAGGAAAAACATATAATTACATAAAGACAAGTGGCAGGTCAGAAGATTGAAATGAATATAAAGAACAGCAAAGAATGACAAAAAAAATTAATGAGGGGAAAAATTAGAGTACGAGAGAAAACAAGCTTGTAATATAAAGACGAATAGTAAGTGTTTCTATAGATATTTAAATAAGAAAAGAGTTAACAAAGTGAGTGTTGGTCCTAGAGAACATGCACCTGGGGAATTCGTAATGGAAAGTAGGAAGATGGTGGACAAATTAAATAAGTATTTTGCTTTGATCTTCATTATTGAGGACACCTGTAAATAGCTGTAAATCAGGAAATGGAAGGGAGGGAGGAACTCGGGAAAATTACAATCAACAGGGAAGTGGTACTGAGCAAATTGTTGGGGCTGAGGGCTGACAAATCCCCAGGTCCGGATGGACTTCACCCTAAGGCCTTGAGAGAAGTGGCTATTGGGATAGTTGATGTATTGGTTTTATTTTTCCAAACTTCCCTACATTTGGGGAAGGTTCCATTAGATTGGAAAATGGCAAATATAACCCATTTATTAAAAAGAGTGATGGACAGAAAGTGGGAAACTATAGGCCAGTTAGCCTAACATCTGTCATAGGGAAAATGTTAGAAGCTATTATTAAAGATGTTGCGGCCAGGCACTTAAAAAAAATCAAGGCAACCAGGTAGAGTCAACATGGTTTTATAAAAGGGAAATCATGTTTAACTACATGTGCTGTGGATAAAGGGGAACCGGTGGATGTACTGTACTAGGATTTCCACAAGACATTTGATAAAGTGCTGCATCAAAGGTTATTGCAGAAAATAAAAGCTCATGGTCTAGGAGGTAACATATTGGCATGGATAGAAGATTGACTAGATAACAGGAAGCAGAGAGTTGATATAAATGGGTCTTTCTCTGGTTGGCAGGCTTTGATGAGTCATGTACCACAGGGATTAGGACTGGGGCCTCAACTTTTTTACGATTCATGTAAATGACTTGGTTGAAGCAACTGAAGGAATGGTGGCTAAATTTGGGGATGACACAAAGAAACGTAGGAAGGTAATTTATGAAGAGGATGTAAGGAGGCTACAAAGTGTCATTGATAGGTTAAGTGAGTGGGCAAAGGTCTGGAAAATGGAGCATAATGTGGGCAAATGTGAAATTGTTCACTTTGGCAGGAAGAATAAAAAGGAAGCTTATTATCTAAATGGTGAGAGATTGCAGAGCTCTGAGATTCAGAGGGATCTGGGTGTCCTACTGCATGAATCACAAAAGGTTAGTGTGCAGGTACGGCAGGTACGTAGGAAAGCTAATAGAATGTTATCATTTATTGTGAGGGGAATTGATTAAAAAAGTAGGGAGGTTATGCTTCAGTTGTACAGGGTATTGGTGAGACCAAATCTGGAGTATTGCGTATGGTACTGGTCTCCTTATTTAAAGAAAGATATAAAAGTGTTAGAAGCAGTTCAGAGAGGGTTTACAAGGCTAATACCAGGAATGGATGGGTTATCCTATGAGGAAAGGCTGGACGGGTTAGGCTTGAATACACTGGAATTGAGAAGAGTAAGAGGCAACTTAATTGAAACCTTTAAGATCCTGAGGGGTCTTGTCAGGGTGGATATAAAGACGATGTTTCCTCTTGTGGGAGAATCTAGAACCAGGAGTCACTGTTTAAAAATAAGGAGTCACTCATTTAAAGCAGAGATGAGGGGAAATTTTTTCTCTGCAGGCTGGATGTCTTTGGAACTCGCTTCCTCAAAAGGCGGTGGAAGCAGAATCTTTGAATACTTTTAAGGTAGAGCTAGATAGATTCCTGATTAACAAGGGTGTGAAAGGTTATCATAAGTAGGCAGGAATGTGGGGTTGAAGTTTAACTCAGATCAGCCATTATTTTATTTAAAGGTGGAGCAAGCTTGAGGAGCCAAGTGGCCTCCTCCTGTTCTTAGTTCATATGTTCGTATGTTTGTATTTGATTGGTTTAGACTATGTGAAGCCTAAAGTCACCAACAATTATTACCTTGCTTTTGTTACAAGCTACAACCTTTTTTTGGTTAATGCTCTGTCCAATGTTATAACCACTGTTAGGAACCTGATAAACTATTCCCACAACAGTTTTTGCCTCTTAAGCCTGAATTTTTGCTCCCAGAGCTGCGAAAATTCCCATTTCCACAAACCCGACCCAGGAGGAAGTGCCCTGAATTGTCAGATTTTCATTGCAGGAGGGAGCCCGCCACCCCTGGAAAGAGTTTGGAAGCAGCCATAGGAGCTGCCAGGTGCTGAGGCAAGCTGTTTAAAAGGACACCTCAGTTCCATGGGACATTTTTCCAGTTGCGAAAAGAACAGTAAAACCAAAAACTGTCCTCAAGCCCTCAGCACTCACACTGCCTCAACTCCTACACACCCTCATGACCCACCCATGCTAACTCATTCACCTCATGCCCCCTACCTAACCCTCATAGTGCCTCATATCCTCCATGCCAACCAATGTCCCTCTACACACCCCATGGCCCCTCATATCCTCTATGCCAACTTATGCCACTCTACACAACACCCATGATCCTTCACAACAAAAACAAAAATACCTGGAAAAACTCAGCAGGTCTGACAGCATCTGCGAAGAGGAATACAGCTAACGTTTCGAGTCCGAATGACTCTTCATCAGAACTAAGGAAAAAAATAAGCGTAGAAAGCAGGACCAAGAAGGTACAGATAGCCCTAGTGGGAGTGGGGTGGGGTGGGGGGAGGGATCGAAATAGGCTAAAAGGTAGAGATAAAATAATGGATGGAAATACATTTAAAAATAATGGAAATAGATGGGAAAAAAAATATATAAATTATTGGAAAAAGGAGGATCGGAAAGTGGATGGGGATGGGGGAGAGAATTCATGATCTAAAGTTGTGGAACTCAATATTCAATCCGGAAGGCTGTAAAGTGCCTAGTTGGAAGATGAGGTGCTATTCCTCCAGTTTGCATTGAGCTTCACTGGCACAATGCAGCAGGCCAAGGACGGACATGTGAGCATGAGAGCAGGGTGGTGTGTTGAAATGGCAAGTGACAGGAAGGTCTGGGTCATGCTTGCGGACTGAGCAAAGGTGTTCCGCAAAGCAGTCACACAGTCTGCGTTTGGTCTCTCCAATGTAGAGGAAACCACATTGGGAGCAGCAAATGCAGTTTTCTACCCTTAATGTCACCATTAGCACATATCTTAGCTAATATCACCACCTAATGTCAACACCTCTTTGTCCTTTTGTCTATGACATCTATTGGCAATCTCCACCTATCACTGGCCCTCGATCCAGCTCTACCTGTCCCACCCACCACCACACCCCCACCCCCCACCCCCCCACTTAAACCAGCTTAGATTTCACCTCTTTTCTATTTTTCCTTAGTTCTCACGAAGAGGCATTCGGACTTGAAACATTAGCTGTATTCCTCTCCACAGATGCTGTCAGACCTGCTGAGTTTTTCCAGGTATTTTTGTTTTGGATTTCCAGCATCCGCAGTTTTTTGCTTTTAACCCATGATCCTTCAAATCATCCATACCAGCCTATGTCCCTCTACCCACTCACATGGCCCCTCATACCCTCCATGTCAATCTGTGCCACTTTACCCTCACCCCCATGGCTCCTCATATACTCCATGGCAACCTATGCCCCTCTACCCACTCCTGTGCCTAATAACTTCTATGCTGACTTAGTGCCATCTCATACAAACCCATGACCCCCTACTCATCCCCATAGCCCGTTATAGGCCCTATGCCAACTTAGTGCCTACTCAGGCAAACCCATACCCCCTTAACACCACTCTTTGCCCTTGCACCCTCCATGTCAACTCACCATGTATGATGAAATAAAATTCCAAGTATTTATTATGGACCACTGTTTTTTTAATTAAAGCATTCTCATTGATAAAAGCTCATTTAAATCCCTTCAAGCGGGTAATCCCTTATAAAAGCAAACATTTATCTTCATAGCCCCAGATCAAAGACAGCTAATTTGTTTATAACCACTTGGAAATGTCAACCAAACTGTGAACTTACAGGCCTCCCACTGTGATAATGATGGATTGTGGAAACAGTCAAGCAGAAATAATATTGTAATAATAGCATTCAGGCTTATGTCAACAAACAACTAATGAAGTTGCAAGCATTGAATTTTTCAACTGCAGGGTGGCTTTTTTTTCCAAATTTAAAGGGCAGAACGTTAAAATGACTTGACAGCTTGACAGTTCCACAGAGCTTATCTACTTGTTATACATATTCTCATTTACTCTTAACAATCCCAAAGGGTTACCTTACCTCTCCCAAAGAATAGTTTACCTCTTCAAAGGTTCAGACCTTTTCTTCAAATGTTTAAAGCCCACGAGTCATGTTTCTGAAACTTTGATGATCAAAATTGCTTCTGCATTTTCAAATTGCAGCTGTGTCTGCGAATTGTTGATAGGCAAATTAGCAAAATACATTCTGTCCCCATTCCATCCCCCTGTTGACAATGGTGGGTGCATGGTTCGGGATTTCCATATTCCAGGCTCATCTGAGTGTGGTATCAAACAGCACATCCACATTTCCCTATTCACCAATAGTCATGACTATTATGTCTTTATAATAGAAACATGGATAGGAGTAGGCCATTTGGCTCTTTGAGCCTGGTCCACTATTCAATATAATCACGGCTGATCTTCTATTTCAACTTCCCACATTAGCTATATCCCTTGATTACGTTGATATCCAAATATCTATTGATCTCTGCCTTGAATGTACTCAATGAATGAGCTTCTATAAATCTCAGGGAACAGAATTCCAAAGACATCTCCTCATTTTAGTCCTAAATGGCTGATCCCTTATTCAGAGACTGTGAGCTCATGTGCTAGGCTCCACAGGAAAACATCCTACCTGCAGTCACACTATCAAGCCCCTTCAGAATTTATGGTCAGAATTTTCCGGACCCTTTGGGGTGGGCGGGGAGGCAAGAAGGATGGCAAAATGGCATGGGAAGGTTTGGTGGTGGGTAGGTGGCAGGGAGTGGAATGGGTGATGTGGCTGTCATGGATGAACAGCTGGCATTGTGTATGAGCTGAGAGATGTGGGTGTGTGACTTGAGGCACTTCCCCTTTAAGAGGTGCAGCTTAAGCAATGTAAGGTAACTTAAAGCAGTGCTAACCACTCAAGATTTTTTTAAAATTCATTCACAGGATGTGGGCTTCACTGGCTGAGCCAGTATTTATTGCCCATCCCTAGTTGCCCTTGAGAAGGTGGAGGGGAGCTGCCTTCTTGAACTGCTGCAGTCCATGTAGCATAGTGCTGTTAGGAAGGGAGTTCCAGGATTTTGACCCAGTGACAATGAAGAAACAGCGATATATTTCCAAGTCAGGATGGTGGGTGGCTTGGAGGGGAACTTCCAGGCGGTGGAGTTCCCATGTATCTGCTGCCCTTGTCCTTCTAGGTGGTAGAGTTTGTGGGTTTGGAAGATGCTGTTGAAGGAGCCTTGGTGAGCTGCTGCAGTACGTCTTGTAGATAGTACTCATTGCTGCCACTGTGTGTCGTTGGTGGAGGGAGTAAATGTTGAAGGTGGTGGATAGGGTGCCAATCAAGTGGTCTGCTTTGTCCTGGATGACCTCAAGCTTCTTCAGTGTTGTTGGAGCTGCACTCATCCAGGCAAGTGGAGAGTGTTCCATCACACTCCTGACTTGTGCCTTGTAGATAGCGGAAAGGCTTTGGGGAGTCAGGAGGTGAGTTACTCGCCACAGAATTCCCAGCCCCTGACCTGCTCTTGTGGCCACAGTATTTATATGGCTAGTCTAGTTCAGTTTCTGGTCAATGGTAACCCTCAGGATGTTGATAGTTGGGAATTCAGCAATAGTAATGCCATTGAACAGAGGAGGCTAAGGAGTGACCTAATTAAAGTGTACAAAATTATGAGGGGTCTCGATAGTGTAGACAGGAAAGCCTTATTCCCCCTAGCTGAGGGATTATTTACCAAGGGGCATAGATTTAAGGTGATTGGTTGAAGGATTAGAGGGGACATGAGGAAAAACTTTTTCAGCCATATGGTGGTGGGCATCTGAAATTCACTGCCTAAGTTGGTGATTGGGGCTGAAGTGCTCAACTCATTTAAAGGTGCCTGGATCTACATCTGAAGTGCTGTAACCTGCAAGGCTATGGACCAGGTGCTGGAAAATGGGATTAAAATGAGCAGCTAGTTTTTTTTTTCTTTTTAGCCAGCGCAGTTACAATGGGCTGAAAGGCCTCTTTCTGCCCCGTAACATTTCTATGGTTCTATTTAGTCCTGTCTTTTAATTACCTCTCTTGACAGAGTTAACTGATCTCAGTGCATTAATGGTGTCAGCATGTCTCAGTCATACTTGGCAAGAGAGCGTAAAATTCGTTCAAGTTATCAGGTGTGGGCAGAGTTGGTCTTGATTCTTTTAGAAAGAAAGTATTTGTATTTATACTCCAATGATTGATTAGTCTGTCAACACTAACCTTCTGACTGCATGTTGGGTATTCATGGAGTTCAGCAAATTGCCTGGCCACTGAAACAAAAGATAGCTGGCTGCACCATTTCCTCTGGGCTTGGCCTAATTTTAATAATTTCAGTGATCTTCCACCATGAAATACTTCTCCCACTGGGAGTTTGATGATTCTGGGCTGGGATACCTGCTGCTGTTGGAGGAAACTCTTTAAATTAGAGAAAAGCAGAGTGATGTTTCGAAAATCAAGTATTTCTTTTTCCCAATTGGAAGAGAGACGTGCCTTCATAATATGTGGACCAAACATTTTAAGTGCTTCCGTGGAAGTATTATTTGAGGTGCAGCTGATGGTTGCCCTCTTTTTGATTTGACGTTTGCAACCCACTCTGTTGTCTTTCACCCTACATAAACTCAAAATCACCCAAAACCCCACGGCCCATATCCTGCTCCACACTACATCCCACTGCCCCATCACCCTCACAGAAATATACCACCTCCATGAGCCCTAATGGATCATGTTTAAAATCCTTCTTTTCTATTTTGTGAAGCAGCTTTGAATGTCTTAGTTGATAAAGGCATTATATAAATCCAAGTTATTGTTGCTGCTGCTTAATACTGCAGTGTAGTAACTGAGAGTATAGTACCTCCTGTTGTCTATCAGGGGTCATGTGATGTTCTGTTAAGGCTCCGATCAGTGAATCATAAGCGCGTACAACCCAGGGGTTGTGGCTTCCTGACGAGGGTCCTGATTGAGCATGTAGCACCTGAAAAGTTCTCTGAACTAAAGTTTAGTTGTTTCTTGGTGAAACCTGTCTGCTCCATCAAGTCATTACCCACAGGAGACCAATATAGAATGGTTAGAATGAGGAAGCAAGGTATATCACTACAGGCAGTAATATTTGTCTGGCTGCTAATCATGATGATTATGCGAGCTCCGTGTTCAGGGAAAGTGGACCTTGTAGTTAATCAAGGAAATTGAGTTGTACGTAGGGTCCCAAAAGGCAACTAAGGACCACCTATGTTACCCTGTTCTCTGGGCAAAAATGCACAGCCTCTCATAATGCTGCAATTATTCATGGGAACTGAGCTGAATAAGTTTGCTTTTGCAAGCAACATTTTATATACCTGCACGCTGCTGACTGACTTATGTGACTAGTTCCATTGTGGAATCAAGGATATATCCTGAGGCATAAAAATTGTGAGTTTTGCCTAGTTTTTCATGGTTTAATCAGTTCAACTTACTAATCGAATATTTGCACCAAATAACATTAATACAAATGTCATTAAAAATGTTGCTTTTTTTTAATAAGAAGTATCAGTTTGTCCATTAGCATTAGCCATTTCACTGGACAATCATTTGAGTGATGATTTTCACAAATAGGATGCTAAAGAACAGTCCAGCTACTCATGTTTGAAATTATTTCCATGTTAAGTCACCTGCTTAAAAAAATCTACTTTTTCTTAATAATTTTAATAGTGAGGTATGAAATTTGTCCCAGTTTTTCTCCTCCCAAGAGGCATTTGAGCTACAATTCTACCATTCTGGCAGTTTTCCAGGGCCTCATTTCAGGGGGCAGTTTTAATTTTTTAATGTTCTCAGGATGTGTGCAGTGCTGGTGACATTGTATTTACTACCAATCACTAGTATCTTTGAGAAGGTGTTGGAGGGCTTTCTTCTTGAACTGTTGCAGTGCTTGTTATAATGATGCTCCCACAGTGTGTATTAGGTATTAGGTAGGGAACTTTAAGATGTTGATCCAGTTACGATGAAAGAATTGCAGTACATGACCAAGCCAGGATGCTTATGACTTGGTACTTAGAGGTGATGGTGTCCCCACAATGTTGATGCTCTTGTCCTTCTTAGTGGAAGAGGTTACAGGGCAGGGAGATGTTGTCAAAGTAACCTTGTTCATTATCTGCTCTTCTCTGCCCTTCTCCAGCTCTGAAGAAGAGTCATGCAGACTCAAAGCACTGATTCTGTTTTTCTCTCCACTTGCTGAGTTTTTCTAGCATGTTCTGTTTTTGTAACCTTGTTCATTGCTGCTATGCATTCTGTTAACTGTGCATATTGTAGCCACAGTATACCTGGGATAGCCAGAATGCACAGGTTATTGGGCAGAATTTAATCCAGGTCACGGGGGTCCCAACGGCAGACCCGGAAGGGATGTGCGGGGCTTGTCCAATTATGTGACGACATCAGCCCTTTGGCTGCTCCTGCTTCTCTGATAATGGTGACTCTGGTGCCTGCAGATGCCTCCTCCAGTGGTACTTCTCCACAGCATATGCGGCCAAAAATATTGGGTTTGTGATCACCATGGGTCTGAGTTTAGTCCTTTCACCACCGGAATTTAAAGCGCCAATGTATGCCCCTCAGCCTGTACCATCAGACCCTCCCACACTGATGTACGTCCCTCAGTCTGCAACTTTCTGAACTCCTGTCCCTCTGTGGTAGCAGCTGAAAAATGGATGACCTTCCACCTCAGAGAGACACCTTGCTGCAAGGCTGACCTGTGATCCCCTTGCTTAATCCCAAAATGGTGTGTTTAATTGTGTTAAGCAGCATGCAAAAATCTCTTAATTGCTTCCTTAACAATATTAATTGGCTTCCCATCTCAATCATGCTTGTTCACTCTCTTGCCATCTTCCCATCGGCCGTTTAGTTCCACCGACATATTTCACCATTGGGATTCCGACTCACCTGCTTCCACACAATTCTATGGCCCCTCCCACTATGAATCCTACTTCAGCAGGTTGCAGTAAATTCCACGCATTGCATCTAGTGGTGTGGACTTTAATAAGACAAACTACCCTGTCCTGAATGGTGGTGAGCTTCTTGAATATTGTTCCAGCTACACCCATCATTCCAGATGCGTGTTGAGCATTCCACCACAGTTTTAACCGGAATTTTGCAAATGGCGGATAAGTTTTGTAGAGTTAGAAGGTGATCCACTTGTCACAGGGCATCCAGCCTCTGCTCTGCTCTTAGCTGGTCATCAGTAGTGCCATCAAGTAATAGCTTTATCATCACAAGGCCAGGTATGGAGCTGTTCACTATTGATTCCATGCGCTCCGTTCACATCTCCCTGGTAATAAAGCAACCCATGACAGTCTTCAACAGAATCTGGAGAACAAGTTGGTATATCTTGTTCTTGGCTCAGTGATAACACACTTGCCTCTAAGATAGAAGCTCATGGACTCAAGCCCCATTCCAAAATATTTGAGTGCATAAGTTAGACTAGAAGCTCAATATATAACTGTGGGAGTTCTGCACTTTCAGAGGTATTTCTCAACCAGCCACATATTCATACATAAGCCTAGATAGTAAGTGATGACACCATGTATGCATAGAAGGTCATAAAAATCAAGCCGCATCAATCTTCATCAGGTGTTTTGGTGCATTCCAAAGTAATCATAGAGGTGCGAGACAGGAATTCTTCTGTCATGCCGAGAAGGCATGAAGAAAGGAAAAGCTTAAAATGACTTCTCTTCCATATTCTGGTTTAAATTCTGTTTTTAAAAATGGACAATATTGCTGGACTGATAAAATGGCCATAGTTGACCACATGATTGTGGTTCTAGAAGACCCTGAGCATTCCCAATGGACAAAGGTTAACTCATCATCCTCCTGGAATGTGACACCGCTTGCTTTGTATGAATATTCCAGCCAAGCATTCACAAATTGCTAGTAGACAAAATGTCTGCCCAGTGAGCTCTGGACAAAGGAAGAGTTACAACTCCTCATCTACAATGTTGTGCTAATGGTTCCACAGTTATCTGCTCAAAAAACAATGAGTTTTAACGAAGGCCCTTGAAGTACATTGTTAGCTGAATGGCTTGTCCCGAAACCACCCTGTCACATGACCGAGATTGGAGTTTGAATGCTTTAATTATACAGTTTTTAGATTCTGCCTTCAGTTGCTGTTTCACCTCAAAAAAGAAAACCAGACTCCAGGATAGCAGCCTTCCTCTGACATCCATCTCTCAACAACTGATCTCCAGGAAGAATCCCGTATTTCAGCTACAAAGTGAACTAATTCCCAGAATCCAAGAATACTTTGCTGTATCTTCAACCAGCAACCGAGTTCCTCAGGTCAAGACCAGGAATTCTGCCAGACAGAGCCACCTGAAAGAACTTTCATGGAACATTGATTTACTTGACTCTACTCACATGAATTAATGCCAATACCTTCTGATTTTTTTAAGTAGTTTGCAATTTCTAACTACTTTCCCTTTCTTTCTCTGCCTTTCTACCTTGTGTGCTCATGAGTGTGAGTGTGTGTCACCATCCATTCCTCGGGTTTTGAGTGTTTTAATAAATCCTAGTTTTGTTTTGCCTTAAAGAATTTGCTGTGGGGTTATTTTTAACATTAGACCTCATGAACCGGGGTTTGGGAAACACACCATGGCACATTTCAACCAGGGAAAGGATACCAAGGGAAACAAATTAAATTAGAAATTAAAACTACCGCTGTCACCAGCAGAAGAAGGGAACAGTGATAAGTCCTTCAATCCACCTCGCCCTTGTGTTCGTAACACTTCCCTTCATATGCAGCTCACCACCACCTTCTCAAGGGCAATTAGGGATGGGCAATAAATGCTGGCCTAGCCAGGAATGCACACATCCCATAAAATAATTTTTAAAAATCAGCTTATTCAGGTTTTCAGGAACATTTCAAAGTGTTTCTTATGAATTGCCTTTGTAATGTTGCTATTGTGGTTTCAGCTTCTGATGCTTGTCAAGGGATCTGGAAGTAATTATATAGATTGCTGGTTTGTTCACAGTTCAAGTTAATCAGTGAACAATCACCGGGTGAGGTGTAAATGGCTGCAAAGATCTACAAAAGAAAAGGAATCATCTTTATTTATCCACCGGGTTTTCAACATTTGCAGAAATGCGTGACCACTTTTAAGGGGTTCCAAACCAAAGCACTGAGAAACTCACTTAAGCAATTTCAGGTTGTCCAATATTGTGCAACAGGAGACTTAGCAGATAGCTATTGGGTAATAATATTTATCAACATCATATACAAGAGTCACCACCTCCTCATGCACTGTATAGCACAGTTCAGTATTGTCACCAATAAATACTGTGGGCAAGTGGAACTAGCTGAGTTGTTTCTGTTGAAGAGTCATACGGACTCGAAGCATTGACTGTATTCCTCTCCGCAGATGCTGTCAAAACTGCTGAGTTTTTCCAGCTATTTTTATTTTTGTTTTTGTTTTAGATTTCCAGCATCCGCAGTTTTTTGCTTTTATCTTAGCTGAGTTACTGTTATGGAGAGCTGGCACAGACACGACAGGCTGAATGGCCTCCTTCTGTGCTGTAAACATTCTATGATTCTATGTCCTGAAATATTAACACCATTTACCCATTACTGATAACAGTTGCGGGAACAATTATCACCAAGTATTCTGACATGGACTCGGTGGGTTGAAGTGCGCGCTTCTGTGCTGTAAAAATCAGTCTATGTTACAGTTGCAGTAAATATTCACTAATTTCTCCCAATTGGCAATATAGTACAATGGTTACAAATAAAACGTAGCAGTGACATGTGATAAAGAGCTTTGCTCTTGAGATTTAAATATAACTGAGACAGACTTGCTACTATACATATGTAGAGATGCAAATATATTTTCTACATTTTACTTCAATACTAATATGAAGTTACTATTGTTGTTTAATTTTTAAAATAACTATGTTTGATTAACTGGATAATTAACTAGCATATCATGGGAGGGGTAGAGTTTATTAGTTCTCTTACAAAGAAAAGCCCAACTGTATTATAGCGTTAGGCACTTTTAATTTCCCTATGCTAGTGTATCTCTCTCGCTCCTTACAAATAAAGACATACTTATTTCTTTCATTTTGTCAAATGAATGTTATGACTTTTTCAGTTGATGATGTATTTATGGCACAGTGTGAAAATATTGCTAACAAATTTTCCTGGTGTGATTTTGTGTTATAAACAAACTGTCATAAGATTAAACAGGACTTCTAGTATTCCTTGCTGATATGCTCGTCGACTACTGCAGTCATGAGAACTAATGGTCAATTAGGTTTACCCCTCATGCAGTACATTCCTTCTTCCTGAAGAGGCAGGATTAAGTGACCTAGTAACTTGGGTCTCATTACAGAGTTACTGACAGACAGGCATATTTGTTACCGCCAATGGGTGTGTGAACAGAGATGGAGGGAATATGGCATTAATTGATGGACGAGTCTTTCACATGCAGCAACAGCTGTTGAGATCTGGGCAGCCATGTCTCACAGGAAGGTGCAGTGAGATAAGAAAATCAGCAGCACAGGATGCCCTCATCACTCAATCCACTTCTTCATTAAAGTGTGGTGTAGGTCTAACCCTGGGAATACTAAAAGGAACATTTCTGCGCACGGGTGGCAACTGTAACAAGGCTAGTGCTTCAGCTCCTGATCAAGTACTGTTAACAACACAATTCCTTGTGTGTGACTGAAACCAAATAGCCAGTATCGCTTCTGCGAGTCCAGCTACTATAGATTGTTTTTAAAAGCTGCATTTGTTAACCTTTACAGTGCCATCTTCTCCAGAGAACTCTGTAGCTTTATAGCTATCCTGTTAAAGAAAATTTCACATCATGCATTGTGACATCTTTTATTTGAGAACCCAAGATTTTGGGATATATAGATAAGCACAGAGATCTCATGTCTATATACACAAATCCTGAAAGGTGGCAGGGCAAGTTAATAAAGTGCTTAATAAAGCATATTGCTAACATAGGTTTAGAAAAAGCTGGGGTAATGTGGACTTTTCTTTCATGGAATATGGGCGTCGATAGCAAGGCCAAATTTGTTGCCCATCCCTGATTGCTTTTGAACCAAGGGTAATTAAGAGTCAACCACACTTCTGTGGGTCTGGAGTCACATGTAGGCCAGGCCAGGTAAGAACAGCAGATTTCCTTCCCTAAAGGTCGTTAGGGAGCCAGATGTGTTTTTACAACAAAAAGTGATAGCTCATGGTCATCATTATTGAGACTAGCTTTATATTCCCAATTTTTATTAATTCAACTTTAAGTTCCATCAGCTACCATGGTGGGAGTTGAACCCATATCATCAGAGAATCAGGTTGGGATCTCGGGATTACCAGTCCGGTGATGTTACTATTATGCCACGATCGCCCCACACACAACTCCCAGCACACACTTCAGGAAAGATGTAAAGGCCTTAAAATGAGTCGAGGGGAGACTTATTATGATGTTATCAGGGATGCGGGTCTTCAGCTATGAGGAGATGTTGGAAAAGTTGGGACTGATACCTTTACAACAGAGAAGGTTAAGAAGTGATCTGAGGTTTACAGGATGGTGAGGGCTCTTGACAGGGTAGCCACAGAAAAACTACTGTTTTTGAGTGGATCAATAACCTAATATAAAAGGTTCAACAACATTGACAAAAGTATAGAAAGGAGATAAGGAGATTTTTTTTTCACTCAGAATTGTCAGGATCTGGAACACTCTAACTAAAATGATGGTAGAAGCTGATTCCATAAGTAATCTTAAAAGGGATTTGGACAGGTCCTTGAGGATGAGGAACTTAGAAACTGGGGTTTGCTTGTAGACCAAGTCCTGGCCAACACTGCCTCCAGCGCTACTGGAATTATGGCTGGCAGCTCTTCGAGGAGGGACTTCTGCCTGAGTGAGGGGCAGAAGTCCTGTCTCTAATCAATTAATAGTCATTGGAGTGTTAAATGGCTGTGGAGCTGTGCCTGTGTTGGATCTTTGAAAGAGCAATTGGACTCAGTCCCACATCCCTGCACCCCTGCTTTGTCCATAACCCTGTAAGTTAGGGCCCCCCCCATCCCCTCACCACCCCCCTTCCCACCTGAGGTACAAGGAGGATGACCTGCGGCCTTCCCACCTGCACCTGAACTCTTGCCAGCCTCAAAATTGAGGCCAGGTGGGAAGCAGCTCTTCAGTGATCATAATTGGCCACTTAAGGGTCTGAATTGCGGTGAGGGCAAATAGGCAACCAAAACCACTCTAACCCCTTGGCAAAATTGTGGACAGGTGGGAGGGTGGTGGAAAGGATACCTGGGAACTTTTTGGGGCCTCCCACCTGCAAACCTGCCAATGTAACTGTAAAGTTCTGCCCTTTGATTCTTTGAAAATGGAAGTTAAGGCTCTTACTACAATATAGCAGAAAGGCAGGAAAGAATAGAAGGGATGAGGTAAATAAGGAAATAATGGACAGGGAACTCCAAGGTTGGGTTTTAATTGCTTATGAGAGATAAGCAGGAAGAAAGGAAGACTGGGAGAGGAAAGGAATTCAAGAAGTTTGAGGCTGTGGGAAAGAATAAGTTAGGAGAGGAAATTGACTTGGGATCTGCATGGTTACACTGAGCTCATGCCTCCTTTTCTGTCTATGAAAAGCTTGCTCCGAATGTGGGGGCAAGCAAGTAATATGCCCACCCAGAAGTAAGCCGGCGTATATTGATACCATGCAAATAAGTGAAATGTATCATATGACTTTTTTCAAATTGCGATCAGGATAATTGTGGCACTGTGCTGCAGCAACACCCCAGCCTCATGTCTGCCATGTGACCATCCACCCAATGTATCATGTTATTCTGTCTGGATCTGCAGGATCCTGAGGTTTATGCAGTGCATTTAGCATCTCAACTAGGCCAATTAGAGAGGCATTTCCCCACAGGATGCCTGAGTTTGACACCATCTTATTCTAACAGATAGCCTTATTAAAGAAACCCCAGCAAACGTCTGCTTCAATGTTCAACAAATCCATATGGATCTTGAAGACTATCTGCAATGTGAGCATTCAATTACATCACATTATAACAATGTTCACAATATTATTTGCATATTCAGCAAATAAAATCAATTGTTGTAAAGGAAGGTTTCAGCACAGTTCCTCCTTTAATGAGGTAACTATAGAGAATGGGCCAGTTTTATCAAAACTGTTCATTTCAAGGATTTTATATGTTTTCTTTGCTGGGACATGTTTATCCCTATTAGTGGTAATCCTTAGAGTTTTCCAGTGCTACAACCTCAGGTGGAGATGCAACCTGATATCCTCAGCAGCTATTTTTAATAAACTGTGTCTACCTGGTTTTCCGCCCTGTCATTCCCTTGAAAATGGAGACAAGCTTGTGACGTTTCATGCAACCTACCAATCTGACCTTTAAATTGGCAGCATGAGAAGCAAATCCATGTGATTTGAAAAGACCAGTCTCTCATTGGTTCATGTGTTTAGGCACTGCTCGGGCCACAAATCAGTCACCTGTGGAATGCAACTTCTCACAGTTATAAATGTGGTCTGCAAACTTGGATTAGTACCCCAGAGTTTGGCTGATTACTCTAAAAGCCGGTGTAAAGATTCACAGAGGCTTAATCACTGTGACCACTGACCTGTGGCTCACTGAATTCCCACAGTAGAGTTCCAACAATGGGAATTTCATCTCGGGTTCTATTGACCTGCTGCTGTAAGTTAGGCAGTAAATCAATGGAAACTCTCTTTACAAGTCTATCCATGGTTATTGCATTTGATTGGAAGATCTGTTGAGGAGTTTTCTGCCCCATGACATGGTCTACAGAACGAATGAGATTTTTGTAAGAATTGTTTTAGCTTATTCTAGTCATCAGAAAGTCTTTATGTTGTCTGTAAATACTGCCTACGGTGAGAAGACATGGAACCAGGCTCCTATGGTCACTGCCACATAAAGTGCTTTTTGCATTTATTATCACCTGTTTTCTGTTTCTAAATCAATTTTCAGTCCATCTGGATGACTTGGCAATGGCTCCATAGCCTTGACTTTCTTTAAACTCCTCCTATGTAAAGTGTTATCAAGTGCTTTCTGAAAGTCTAAGTAAATGGTAGCTGCTGGAGAGCCCTTTTATACTGATTGGTTGTACCTGTGGTATAATCATTGGCAGTCTTAAATGGACCCTGTAGGAGTTTATTGAATCCTCGTACAGGGACTTATCACCCTTAGCTCCACAATCTCAGCACTCCCATCAACATTTATGCTGCTAAGTTAAAATAATAAAAGGAGAGAGAGAATTAGGAAAGAGCAGGGAAAACAGGCCGAGCAGCAGTCAAACGTTTAACATTTTAGATATAACATTAGTACTACAATAATGAATAAACTCCCGAGGTGAGTCTGACGCTATGGTGCCTGATGTTACCTAGAGTCTTAAAAGAAGTGGCTAGTTTTTTAAATTCATTCATGGGATGTGGGCATCGTCGGCAGGGCCAGCATTTATTGCCCATCCCTAATGCCCTTGAGAAGGTGGTGATGAGCTGCCTTCTTGAACCACCACAGTTTATGTAGTGTAGGTACAACCACAGTGCTGTTAGGGAGGGAGTTCCAGGATTTTGACCCAGTGACAGTGAAGGAATGGCAATATATTTTCAAGTAAGGATGGTGACTGTCGCTAGTGAGATAGTTAATGCATTGGTTTTAATTTACCAAAATTCCCTAGATTTGGGGAAGGTACAAAATTGGAAAATAGCGAACGTAACTCTTTTATTCAAAAAGGAAGACAGAAAGCAGGAAACAACATGATAGTTAGTTTAACATCTGTCATAAGGAAAATGTTAGAATCTATTATTAAAGGTGTTGTAGCAGGGCACTTGCAAAAAATTAGGGTAATCAAGCAGAGTCAACATGGTTTTGTGAAAGGAAAATCATGCTTAACCAATTTAGTAGACTACTACTACTACTTTTAAGTAGTAACATATGTTGTGGATAAAGGGGAACCAGTGGATGTAAATGCTTAGATTTCCAGAAGGCATTTGATAAGGTGCCACATCAAAGGTTATTGCAAAAAATAAAAGTTCATCGCATAGGAGCTATCATAATGGCATAGGCAGATGTATTGGCTAGCTAACAGGAAGCAGAGGGTAGGCATAAATGGGTCTTTTTCTCATTGGCAAAATGTAATGAGTGTTGTGCCACAGGGGTCAGTGCTGAGGCCTCAACCTTTTACAATTTGTATAAATGACTTAGATGAAGGGACCGAAGGTATGTGCTAAATTTGCTGATGACACAAAGATAGGTAGGATAGTAAGATGTGAAGAGGATACAAGGAAGCTACAAAAGGATATAGATAGGTTAAGTGAGTGGGCATTGACCTAGCAAATGGAGTATTATGGGAGAAAGTGTCCATTTTGGCAAGGAAATTGAAACAGAAGCATATTATCTAAATGGTGAAAGATTGCAGAGCTCTTAGATGTAAAGAGATCTGGGTGTCCTAGTGCATGAATCACAAAAAGCTAATATGCAGGTACAACAAGTAATTAGGAAAGCTAATAAAATGTTATCATTTATTGCAAGGAGACTTGAATACAAAAGTAGGGAGGTTATGCTTCAGTTCTACAGGGCACTGGTGAGACTACATCTGGAATACTGTGTCCAGTGTTGGTCACCTTATTTAAGGAAGGATGTAAATGAATTGGAAGGAGTTCAGAGAAGGTTTACTAAACCAATACCTGGGGCAGAATTTTCTGCCTGTCGGGTGGATGGGCCCGACCCAATCTCTGGCAGGCACAGAGCTGATCCCTACCAGCGAAGCAGGCTGCACCACCATTTTACGTGGACGAGCCAATTAAGGCCTGCCCAGCGTGACATCCGGCGGGAAGTGCTATGCACTCCCTGTGCGGGCGGAGGGGATTCCCCAAAAGTGAGAGTGCGCTCTATCATGCATGTGCACGGAAGAGCACATATCTCCCTGAGGCTAAGTGCTGCCTCAGGGAGATCGCCTGGACTTTGAAAAATAATAAAAATAGAAAAAAATATATTCCCTTACATCTCCCCCTCATGTGACAATGTCACATGAGTTGGGACATGGTCATAATTTACAGAATAACTATATTACAATGTTTAAAACCCTGCATGAAGCCTCATCTCGCCGCTGGATGAGGTTTCATGTTTTCTCTATTTGCCACAGGGGCTCCTGGCCTGCCCACCAACCTTAAGGTTGGACGGGCAGGTCCTTTAATTGGTTAACTGATCCTGTTAGTTGTCTCAATTGGTCATTGACAGGTTGGTGGGCGCACAGCTGATTATGCTGCGCCTCCGCCTTCCTGAAAATTTAAATGGGGCGCGGTGACGTCTGGAGTTCCGCCCAACGTCATCCCGCATCATTTTACGCGTTGGCAAGTGGGCCCCGCCCCCTGCTCACCGATGGAAAAATTCTGCCCCTGAAGTGGGTGGGTTGTCTTATGAGAAAAGGTTGGACAGACTAGGCTTGTATCCACTGGAGTTTAGGAGAGTAAGAGGTGACTTGAGTGAAACATATAAGATCCTTACGGTTCTTGACAGAGTAGATGTGGAAAGGATGTTTCGTGTTGTTGGAGAATCTAGAACTAGGGGTCACTGTTTGAAAATAAGGGGTCCCCGATTTAGGACAGAGATGAGGTGAGCATTTTTCTCTCAGAAAGTTTTTAAAATTCATTCATGAGGTATGGGCTTCGCTGGCTGGGCCAGTATTTATTGCTGATCCCTAATTGGCCTTTAGAAGGTGGTGGTGAGCTGCCTTCTTGAACCGCTGCAGTGCATGTGGTGTAGGTACACCCACAGTGCTGTTAGGGAGGGAGTTCCAGGATTTTGACCCAGTGACAGTGAAGGAACGGAGATATATTTCCAAGTCAGGATGGTCAATGACTTGGAGGGGAAATTCCAGGCGGTGGTGTTCCCATCTATCTGCTGCCCTTGTCCTTCCGGATGGTAGTGGTCATGGGTTTGGAAGATGCTACTGAATGAGCCTTGGTGAATTCCTGCAGTGCCACTTGTAGATGGTACACACTGCTACTACTGTACATCGGTGGTGGAGGGAGTGACAGGTCGTGGATGTGGTGCCAATCAAGTGGGCTGCTTTATCCTGGATAGTGTCAAGCTTCTTTAGTGTTGTGGGAGTTGCACTCATCCAGGCAAATGGGAGTATTCCATCACACTCCTGACTTGTGCCTTGTAGCTGGTGGACAGTCTTTGGGGAGTCAGGAAGTGAGTTACTCAATGCAGGATTCCTAGTTCTGACCTGCTCTTGTGGCCACAGTATTTATATGGCTGCTCCAGTTCAGTTTCTGGTCAATGGTAACCCCCCAGGATATTGATAGTGGGGGATTCAGTGATGGTAATGCTATTGAACATCAAGGGGCGATGGTTGGATTCTCCCTTGTTGGAGATGGTCATTGCCTGACACTTTTGTGGCGTGAATGTTACTTGCCACTTGTCAGCCCAAGCCTTGACTGCTTCAATATCTGAGCAGTTGCGAATGGTGCTGAACATTATGCAATCATCAGCGAACATCCCCGCTTCTGACCTTATTATGGAAGGAATGTCATTGATGAAGCAGCTGAAGATGGTTGGGCCAAGGACACTACCCTGAGGAACTCCTGCAGTGATGTCCTGGAGCTGAGATGACTGACCTCCAACAACCACAACTATCTTCTTTTGTGCTAGGTATGACTCCAACCAGCAGAGAGTTTTCCCTGATTCCCGTTGACTCCAAGTTTGCTAAGACTCCTTCATGCCACACTCGGTCAAATGCTGCCTTGATGTCAAGGGCAGTGACTTTCACCTCTGGGTTGTGAGTCTTTGCAACTCTCTTCTTCAAAGGGTGGTTGAAGCAGAGTTTTTGAATATTTTTAAGGCAAAGGTAGATAGAATCTTGATAAGGAAAGGGGTAAAAGGTTATCAGGGGTAGGTGGGAACGTGGAGTTGAGGTTACTATCAGATCAGCCATGATCTTATTGAATGGCGGAGTGGACTCGAAGGCCCGAGTGGCCTACTCCTACTCCGGATTCAAATGTTTATATGTTCATGTGTTATAGTGTTCCTGGCAGGCCAAGACTTAAAATTCCTTTCAGTTCTGGTCACTGAACCATAGTGTGATCACACCTGATTTGCTGTTACTGCAGCTGTTACTGCCCTGTGACACCTGCTCTTGGCTGGCATACACTACCTCCTCTTCTCTGTCCTTTGCTACCTGCTGTAGAGTATCCTGTGACACAAGTCTCGACTGTCCTGTGCCACCTGCTCTAAACTGGACTGCAGATAACTTCCGCCTCAGGAAATACAAAACATACCACAGTATTGAGTTCTTATGTTACCAGGTCCTTCCAAAGCACTGCAAGAAATACAAATATACAAACATATGAATTTGCTAAAAAGGAGCAGATGTAGGCAATGTGGCCACTCAAGCCTGCTCCGCCATTCAATAAGGTGAGTATGGTAGCCATTACCAAGGAGAAGGTGCTTGGAAAACTGAAAGGTCTGAAGGTGAACATCCCAGAGTTCTGAAGGAGATAACTGAAGAGATAGTGGAGGTGTTAGTGGTGATCTTTCAGGAATCACTGGAGTCAGGGAGGGTCCCAGAGGACTAGAAAATCGCTAATGTAACCCTCCTGTTTAAGAAGGGAGTGAGGCAAAAGACGGGAAATTACAGGCCGATTAGCCTGACCTCGGTCATTGGTAAGATTTTAGAGTCCATTATTAAGGATGAGACTTCAGAATACTTGGAAGTGCGTGGTTAAAATAGGGCAAAGTCAGCATGGTTTCATCAAGGGGAGATCATGCCTGACAAATCTGTTAGAATTCTTTGAGGAGGTAACGAGTAGATTAGACAAAGGGGAGCCAATGGATGTTATCTACTTGGACTTCCAGAAGGCCTTTGACAAGGTGCCGCACAGGAGGCTGCTTAGTAAGATAAGAGCCCATGGTATTAGAGGCAAGGTACTAGCATGGATAGAAGATTAGTTGTCTGGCAGAAGGCAGAGAGTGGGGATAAGGAGGTCCTTGTCAGGATGGCAGCTGGTGACTAGTGGAGTTCCGCAGAGGTTGGTGTTGGGACCATAACTTTTCACTTTATACATTAATGACCAGATGAAGGAACTGAGGGCATCCTGGCTAAGTTTGCAGATGATACAAAGATAGGTGGAAGGACTGGTAGTATTGAGGAGGCGGGGAGGCTGCAGAAGGATTTGGATAGGTTAGGAGAATGGGCAAAGAAGTGGCAGATGGAATACAACGTGGGGAAGTGTGAGGTCATGTATTTTGGTAGGAAGAATAGAGGATTAGACTATTTTCTAAATGGGGAGAGAATTCAGAAATCTGGAGTGCAAAGGGACTTGAGAGTCCTAGTCCAGGATTCTCTTAAGGTTAACTTGCAGGTTGAGTTGGTAGTTAGGAAGGCAAATGCAATGTTGGCATTTATATCGAGAGGACTAGAATATAAAAGCAGGGATGTGCTGCTGAGGCTTTATAAGGCTCTGGTCAGACCACATTTAGAATATTGTGAGCAATTTTGGGCCCCGTATCTCAGGAAGCCTGTTCTGGCCCTGGAGAGGGTCCAGAGGAGGTTCACGAGAATGATCCCAGGAATGAAAGGCCTAAAATATGAGGAACGTTTGAGGACTCTGTGTGTATACTTGATGGAATTTAGAAGGATGAGGGGGGATCTGATTGAAACTTACAGAATACTGAAAGGCCTGGATAGAGTGGACTTGGGGAAGATGTTTCCATTAGTAGAAGAGACTAGGACCCGAGGGCACAGCCTCAGAGTAAAGGGAAGACCTTTTAGAACAGAGATGAGGAGAATCTTCTATAGCAAGAGAGTGGTGAATCTATGGAATTCATTGTCACTGAAGGCTGTGGAGGCCAGGTCATTGAGTGCATTTAAGACCGAGATAGATAGGTTCTTGATTGGTAAAGGGATCAAAGGTTACGGGGAGAAGGTGGGAGAATGAGGTTGAGAAACTTCTCAGCCATGATTGAATGGTGGAGCAGACTCGATGGGCCAAAAGGCCTAATTTCTGCTCCTATGTCTTATGGTCTTATGGTTTAAGATCGTGGCTGACATGTTTGTGTTTCTTGTTCCACATTCCCATTTATCCCCGAAAGCCTTTGATTTCCTTGCCTAACAAGAATCTATTTACCTCCCCCTTAAAAACTTTCAGTGACCCCGCCTCCATGGCCTGCCGACCAAGATATTGTGCAAGTCCTTGATGACATCGGGACTCTCGCCCGTGCCCGCGAGAAGTACTATTCATGCTTGGGCGTGTCAAGTGCATGCCTGCATGCCGAGTGGAAAATCCTGCCCTTTATGTCTTCTTCACAACATACCTACTATTTCTACCTATCTTTGTGTCATCTGCAAATTTAGCTGCCATGCCTTCGCTCCCCTCATTTAAGTCATTGATATAAATTGTAGAAAGTTGAGGGCCAAGCATAGACCCCTACGGGACTCTACTCATCACATCCTGCCAATCAGATAAAGACCCATTTATACATGCTTTCTAGTTTCTGCCAGCCAGCCAATCTTCTATCTATTCTAATATGTTACCACCTACACTATGACCTTTTATTTTCCGCAATAACCTTTGATGTGACACCTAATCAAATGCTTGCTGGAAACCCAAGTACAGCACCAAGTCTACAGGCCCCCCCTCTATCCATGGCACATGTTACTCCTTCAAATAATTCTAATAAATTAATTTAGCATGATTTCCCTTTCACAGAACTATGCTGATTCTTCCTGATTACCTTGAGCTTTACTAAGTGCCCAGCTATAACCTCTTTAATGATCGATTCTAACACCTTTCCCACGACAGATGTCAAGCTAGCTGGCCTATTGTTCCTTGTTTGCTGCCTCCCTCCCTTCTTGAATAGACGGGTTATACCTGCTACTTTCCAATCTGATGGAATATTTCCAGAATCTAGTGAACTTTGGAAAATTAACACCAGCGCATTTACTACCTCATTAGCCACCTCTTTTAAGACGCTAAGGTAAAGTCCCCAGGACTCAGATTGGCCAATCTGCAGTTGACTGCTGCATCAAGCAAGTGATAAAAACTAAGGGTGGATAATAAATGCTTATTAACCATACCACCCAGTACTAAGGTCTGCTATGTGCTGAGCGGACATAGTGCTGTAATGCTAAAGGCCTGTGTCTCACTTTGCAGCCAGAAATTCTTCCTCATTCAATACCACAGAACAGTCAATCTGGTATTTGTTCATCTGTTGCTTGTGGAAACCTGATTTGTGTACATTGGCTGCTTATTTTGCCTACATACCAACAATGACTGATGGTTGTAAAATATTGAACTATCAACTCTTATTGAGTATCTTATAAATATTCTTGTCTATTTGCTTCTAAGAAGTGCAGCCCCTGTGGCAGCAGGACATGAGTTTATGGCTGCTGAGAATCTGAAGAACGCAGTCTAGACATCCTCCCGTGATGCCCATGAAAAGCTGTGGGCCCTGATGGTCACTGGGCTAGTCTTGCAGAAGCCCAGGCTGATGCTCTGGGACACAGGATCAAATCCACAACAACTGATAGAATTCAAATTCAATTAATTAATAAATCTGGAATTAAAAACAAGTCTCAGTAATGGTGACCATGAAACTATTGTCGATCGTCTTAAAAACCCATCAGGTTTACTAATGTCCTTTAGAGAAGAAATTCTGCCTTCCTTACCTGGTGTGGCCTAGATGTGACTCCAGACTCCAGATTGACTCCTAAATGCCCTCTGAAGTTGCCTAGCAAGTTACTCTGCTGTATCAAACTATGCCAGGAAACTCAAAAAGGGATGAAACTGGAATGACCACACAGCACTAATCTAGGCACAGGAAATGACAATGGCACACCTAGCCCTGTCGACCCTGTAATGTACTCCTTACTAACATCTTGGCGCTAGTGCCAAAATTGGAAGAGCTGTCAGACTAGTCAAGCAACAGCCTGAAATAGTGATACTCACAGAATCATACCTCACAGACAATGTCCCAGGCACCACTATCACCATCCCTGGGTATGTCCTGTCCCACCGGCAGATCAGACCCAGCAGAGGTGGTGGCACAGTGGTATACAGTTGGGAGGAAGTTATCCTTGGAGTCCTCAACACTGACTCCATGAAGCCTCATAGCATCAGGTCAAATATGGGAAGGAAGCCTCCTGCTGATTGTCACCTACCGCCTCTACTCAGCTGATGAATCAGTGCTACTTCATTTTGAACACCACTTGGAAGAAGCACTTAGGGTGGCAAGGGCACAGAATGACCATCAATGTCCATCACCAACAGTAGCTTGGTAGCACCACTACTGACAAAGCCGGATGAATCCTGTTAGACTTAGCCTGCAGCAGGTGGTGAGATATCCAACAAGAGGGGAAAATGTACTTCAGTTCATCCTCGCCAATCTACCTGTTGCAGATGCGTCTGTCCATGACAGTACTGGTGTGAGTGACCACTGCACAGTCATTGAGGAGACACAGTTCCACCTTCACATTGAGGATACTCTCTATTGTATTGTGTGTGGGACTACCACTGTGCTATTTGGGATAGATTTTCAACAGATATAGCAACTGGGTATCGACAGAATTGTTTTCAACCACAATCTGTAACCTCATGGCCGGCAGCTCCCTAACCCTACCATTACCATCAAGCTGGTTAAATGCAGAATGCAGGTGAGCATGCCATGAGTAGCACCAGGCATACCTAAATATGGGGTGTCAACCTCGTAAAGCTACAACATAGGATACTTGCATGCTAAACAATGGAAGCAGTATGAGATATACAGAGGTAAACAATTGCACAACCAGCGGATCAGATCAAAGCTCTGCAGTCCTGCCAAACCCAGTTGTGAATGGTGGTGGACAATTAAACAACTCACTGGAGGAGGAGGCTCTACAAATATCCCCATCCTCAATGATGGAGGAGTCTAGAACAGCAGTGCAAAGGAGAAGGCTGAAGAATTTGCAACCATCTTCAGCCAGAAGTGCCAAGTGGTTGATCCATCCTCCTGAGGTCCCCAGCATCACAAATGCCAATATCACTCCACGTGATATCAAGAAATGGCTGAAGGCAATGGATACTGCAAAGACTATGGGCCCTGACAATAGTCAGGCAGTTGTATTGAAGATTTGTTTTCCAGAATGAACCACACCCCTAGCCAAGCTGCTCCAATATATCAGCATCTACCTGACAATGTGGAAAATTGCTGCAGGTATGTCCTGTCCATAAAAGTCAGGACAATTCTAACCCATTAATTACCACTCCAGCCTACTTTCCATCATCAGGAAAGTGATGGAAGGTGTTGTTGACGGTACTATCAAGTGGCATTTACTCAGCAATAACCTGCTCACTGACACTCAGTTTGTGTTCCGCCAGGGTCACTCAGCTCCTGATGTCATTGGTTCAAACATGGACAAAAGAGCTGAACTCAAGAAATGAATTGAGAGTGACTGCCCTTGACATCAGGGCAGCATTTGACCGAGTGTGGCATCAAGGACTCCTAGCAAAACTAGAGTCAATGAGAATCACAGGGAAAACTCTCCGCTGGTTGGAGTCATACCTAGCACAATGGAAGATGGTTGTGGTTGTTGGAGGTCAATCATCTCAGTCCCAGGATATCGCTGTCGAAGTTCCTCAGGGTAGTCTCCTTAGCCCAACTATCTTCAGCTGCTTCATCAATGACCTTTCTTCCATCATAAGGTTAGAAATGGGGATGTTCACTGATGATTGCACAATGTTCAGCACCATTTGCGACTCCTCAGATACTGAAGCAGTCCATGTCCAAATGCAGCAAGACCTGGACAAAATCCAGGTT